>NC_132997.1:75732270-76982270 GCF_048564905.1 Vicugna pacos | reverse complement strand
GGCAGGTAGATATGACTCTAAATTTTTTGTTGATAATCTTTGAGAAGTTGCAATGAAAGGGCAAGGCAGTGAAAAACCAATGCCTTCTTGCCTAGCAAAAGAAGTGAAAAGGCAAGCTTATGCAAACAACACTCCAATACATTTAATATCAGAGTCTGGAAATCTTTTAGAAGAAATTATTGCACAGTTAATACGTGGGCACTGGAAAAGAAAGTGGTGATACTGTGGAGTCTGCATGCACTCACCAAGAATAAGCTGTAGCACATTAACTAGTTATCAATGCTTAGATCCAATCCCATCCCCACCAAGGCTTCCTCAATTGCCCTGGTGGGAAGCTACTGCCCTCCGCCTTTTACGTTTATCATAGCACTTTATACCTGGATCATAGCATCTATCACATGTGCCTGTACAATGGTGTGCACCTCTATCTCCCCACTAGATTAGAAGCTTCTCGAGGTCAAGGACTGTGTCCTGTTTACCCGTGTAAATCAGTCCTGCTATACTTTATACATAGCAGGCATTCAATCTGCTCATCAACTTATATTGGATTTTAAAAAATTGATTGATTAAGGAAATGCTGTGGGTACAGAGAATGTGAACATTTCATGGAGAATCTTCCTAACTTTATGGACAAGATGAAGAACAGTGAAATGGTTGACAGCTGTTGGGCTCAATAATACCCAAAGCAACCAGGAAGGAGGTCTCCACTGGTGGGCCATGTGGCTTTCCTTTATTTTAAGGGAAAATAACTCTTTAAAAAAAAAATACTTGGATGGTGACATAGAAGACATCCATATGATCTTAATCAGGTGGAATTAAGAGCCCAAACCAACATGATGAAATTCAACAGGGATAAATGGAATGCCCTATGTTTAGGTTTTAAAAAAATCAATTACACAAGTGCAGAATGGGGTAGACCTGACTTGATAGCAATTGATGTGAAAAAGATCTCGAGGTTTTAGTTGACCAGGAACTCAATATGAGCTTGAGTCTGACACGGTTGCTAAAAAATCGAATGTAATCATAGGCTACATTATGGCTGTAGACTCTCCAGATAGAGAATGGCAATGGTTCTACTGTACTTGGCTTTGGCTAAACTGTCTCTCGAGTTTAGTGTTCACTTAAGAGGGACTTTAACTGTCAAGAATGAATTCAGAGATGGTAACCAGGTTAGTGAAGGACCTCCCTTCAGTACAGGGATCACACTATGTGAGAAACTGAAATCCACCCAGTGTCTTTCCAGGTGCTCAGTAAATCAGGTGGAATGAATGGAAGGGAGGGAGGGAGGGAGGGAGAAGAGAGGGGGTGCCAAATGAAGATCTTTACCACCACTCTATGTAGAAAATGTCATTATCTATAGTTTCAAGATGAGGAAACTGAGATTCAGAGAGATTAGGCAATCAGTCAAACATCCCAGAGCAAGTAAGGAGTGGAGATGGAGCTCACAACCAGACATTTGGATTCCAGGTCCCATGCTCTTCCCTCATCACCACAACTGACTCAGTATAAAGGCAGTGCTGCTAACAGTGACCAACTGTCCATCTGTGTCCTATGTCCAGGCAAGGGCTGTGACTTGTTAGGCAGAATTGCTGGAGGGGAGAGTCATATGTGAGTGGCAGATAAGACCAGGTGATCTTTAAGAATCTGACTCTGCCTTGTCACCACTCTCAGCCCAGCCACTGGCCTCCCTCCACGTGGGAGGTGTCCCTGGAGACAGCCTCTCCAAATCTCAGACATTCCCAGCTTCAAGTCCCATTTCCTGCTTTCTCTTATGGCCACTTCCCTGGATTCCTACTGAATGCTCAGCCACATGGTTCAGCATATAATTAATAGCTTATTGTCTAATCTGTGATAGCCTTGACTCTCCACAGAGGGTAATTTCCTTGAGATCCACGACCTGCATTATTTGCTTCTCTCAGGTATCCCAACACAGTGGGAACTTGGGCCCAGAGATCCCCAGAGTGGTCAGTTGGTGTAAGTTTGCTTAATATCCCACCCATTTACACACGGAAGCAAAACCACAGACTCTCAGCTCTGTGAAATGGTTTATGGGAAATCTGCCCAGACGGAGGACAGAAAGATGGCCTGAATGGTCATTTAGGGCCCTCATATTCCTAACCAACCAGTGGAGAAGAGGAAACCTCAGAGAATTATACCAGTACAGTTATGTTCCCCATTTGAATAAGTCAGCCCCAGTCACCTGTAGAAAAGAAGGGCATGGACACTCACTGCCCACACACAGCCGGCCACGTGCATGCGACTCACGTGTGAAGAACCAGGAGGGTGAGCAGGCATGGGTAGGGGTGGGGAGCAAACAGGTAGTGGGAGAGAGAGGACAGCTGCACAGAGGAAGGGGACGGGTGAGTGCTCGGTGGGTTTGGGTGAATTTCCTAGAGTGATCAACTTTCCAGGTTGAGAGCATGCGCCGCACCTTCCTGCTGGCCTGTGGGCAGAGGCTGGGGCCCCGGGCTCACTGGCTGCTGGCAGGGAAGGAGGGCTGGCTGAGGGTCTGTCTGTATGGACCCTGAGTCCTCCTTCAGCCCTCTCTGGGCTCTTGGGAGGGCTGGGGCCTTCTGCCTGGTGCTGGGCTCTAGCGGGTACCAGAACCAGTTGGAAGCCTCTCTGGAGCCAGAAGGGAAGGGGGCTTTGTTAGCTCAAAGGACACAAGCAAGGCGAAAAATTACATACCAGGCCGCTCTAAGTATGCTTGTTTAGAGAAACTGCTTGCATTTATGAAGTCTTTGGTGCGGAAAGCAGGGTTGCAAATGACTGCATCAGAGCGACAGTAAAGGCCATTAATTTCCTGTTATGTTTTCCTGTGTTGGGGGCTTTATTAATTTAATTTTACACTGTCGAACAACAGCGAGAGCTGACACTGCCACACCGCCACGGCTGGGGTTTTCTTTTTGTGTGTGTAGCAAGGCTTTGCCTGACATGCAAATCAACGCTATTACTGGAACCAATAAAGATGTGTGGAGGGAAGGGGGGAGGGGGGAGGAGGGGGAGGCAAGGAAGGAGGGAGGGGAAAGGAGAGAAAAGGGGCGAGAAAGGGTAAAAGCCATTCTTGGCCAGTTGCTGCCTCCCTCTATGCCTCACATCTCCTGGCTTCCCAGAGCATCTTCCATGATCAGCAATTTCTAGCCATCCTTTCCCTTCCCTTGTACTCTCTCCTCCCTTAACTCTCTGCCTCCGGATGACTGTATCTCTGTTGTCCTCCTCTATCCCAGCTCCTGGAGGAACTTGAATAGGGACACGGAGTTCCCAGGAAGAGGTGGGAAGTAGATTTCTCCCCACTGCCCAGCCCCAGCCCAGGTGTGTCTTGGAGGCAAGAGGCTGGGTGTTGCCAACACCCCCTGATCCCCACCCCAGCCAGAGTGCAGGTTACAGATTATTAGTGAACATGCACATGAACCCATGTGTTTGTGCACATGAAGAAGAGTCTAGAAAGGCAGTTACTCCACCTTGCTTATAAGTCCCTCTGAGAGTTACCATATCCTAACCTTGTCAGCCATTTATTTCCTCCAAATTCCCAGGAAAAAAAATACTGTCTCTGATGGTTTTTCCTTAAGACACTCCAGCAGCTGTCTCCAGGAGCTGCAAGGTACCCGGATAGTCTAGACCAAAGTGCCAGAGAAAAATGGACGCCCAGTATCAGAAAACAGACAGGTTCCTGCGAGACCACATTCTGGTCCTTTTTGCTACCTAGACCTCAAGACCACCTGCACCACCCTTCACCCAGAGCAGCTTTCACCAGCTGTTTGCCTCCGCACTGCAAAGGAGATGGAGGTGGGGGTGGGGAGGTAAGAGGGAAGGGAAGTTCCTAGGGTCACTCCTACCAAACACACTCTCCTGTGTTCCTCCATCCCAGGCTTTGCAGGCTGCTGGGACCTAGGGAGATCTGTGAGAGCCAGTGAGAGAGAGAGAGAGAGAGAGAGTGTGTGTGTGTGTCCGTGTCCATGCATCTCTCCCTCTGTCACTGGCTTGCTTGCACTCCTGCCCACACTTTCTGCTCCAGGAGCTGTCTGGCAGGCTCAGAGAGGCTGTTGGATGGACTCCAGCTCTCCCCAGGAGGAGAGCATAAACTTCATAAACTGCATTTACTTTAATGCAGGTTCCTGGGGCTGCTTTCCTCTGGCTTTTCTTCCCTCCTCTTGTCTGCTCTGTCTCGATCACATTTTATCCCTGCCCCTGTGTGCACCCAGACCTCTCTCTCTCACACACACACACACACACACTATAGCCAATGCTCCTGAAAAAGATGACGCCAGGCAGGAGGAGAATGGGCAAGGTGTAAAAGCTCTGTCTAAAGAAGAAAGCCTCAGAAAGACCCCCATGAGATACCCACATGCTTGTCTCCAGTGGAGATAAGCACAAAGGGTGCTTTGAGGCAGGTGGGCAGGCACCTCAGGGAGGGAGGGTTGCTGACATTTCCCAGGGACCTGATGGCCAAGTGAGGAGCCACCTGGAGTCTGGGCTGCGGACTCCAAGGAAGGGAGGGAGAGGAGGTGAGGCCTCCATGCAGGTTGAGGTCTGTGAGGCCTCCCTTGTCTGGTGCTGTCAAGGTCAGCAGGTTTGGGTTCACCGAAGGGTCAGGATGGTTTGAATTACTGGCTCTGCGGCAACTCAGCTCTGAGGCTCGTGATCAGTCTCCCAGCCCTCCCCCAACCCTCCCTGCCTTCCCACCCTCACGGGGTAGAATGGGGTGGGTCCCTACTGGCCACCAGGGCCCTGAGGAAGGCAGCAAGGAGGGGCCCTTCTGGTGTAGCCAGCGATGGTTGGGAGGCTGCTGGGACTCATTCCTCTGGAAGGCAGCAGTCCTGCATCGCCCCAGCCTACCTTCTCCCCCAGCCCTTTTTCTGAGGGGTCCTCTGGCCCCTGCCCTTCTCAGCTGCCTGCAGGCCTGCAGAGGAGATGGTGCCCAGGGAGGGGCAGGGACCCTGGGGCAGCCTCGGTGCCCAGCTCCTCCTTCCTGAGTCCATAGCCCCCGCCTGGGGGAGACAGGCAGAGCTGAGGCAGCGGATTTCTCGCTTGGCGCCCTTGCCCACAGTGGGAGGAGGACGATGCCTATTTGCAGGGCTGGAAGGTAGTTGCCAAGCAGAAGATGAGGCGGTGAAGACCTTTCCTGACAAGATGGGTGTGCATACACATGCACGGGGCGCCCAGCCTCAGGGGTGGGGAGGACCCGAGGAGTCTGCTGAGACAGTTGAAACACTGTGCTACATTCACCCTGACTGCCAGTGGTGCAGGGTCACACATAGGCCCCTGCCCTGCAAATCTGTACGTTCTCTCCTAGGGAGTGGGGTCGACCTAGCTATTCTGACTTTTTGGCACTTTAGGGAAAAAAAAGTACTCTTTTGTGCTAAATCACAACATACTTCCTCCAACAATCAAATAAAACTTCATCCACAGCTGCATGATCAGGTAGGGAAACTAAGGTGGTTAATAACTTGGCCACAATCTCTGGTATAAACGCAGGGATTTATGTACAAATTCATGCACCTATGTCAGCTACACACAGCCATGGCTAAGCCCTGGAACCTCCCCACAGAAAAAAGTAAGTCCATGTGTGCACGGGGCCCAAGGTGAAGGTCGTAAACCTACCTCTGTATAATGACCTGGTTGGGGTTCAACAGGCTCGTAGCCAGCATTTCCCTGAGAGTTTGGCTAAAATATGCGATCCAACTAAGATAGAAAAACTCCCCCTTCAGGTATGAACGGTCTCATTTCCCAGGTTACTAGGAAGATATAATCAAAACAATGAATGTGTGTTCATAAGTGGATTTTGGGGGGCTGTGTGTCTTAGTGAATGCTGACCTGTGAACTTTAGCTCTCTCTTGGACTAGAGTGGACATTAGCCAGGTTTTGAATATTTGTCGGAAAATGAACATAGGTCAAGCCTTGCTAATGCATGTAAAGTTGGGCATTTGTCCAGACAGATGATTACCTCTGTGCAGACTAGATTTCTGGACTCTCAAAGGACCTGCCTCCTGAGGGTCAGTGTCTGTGACCTGTGCTAGGTAGTACAGTATGTGCGAAATCATCTAATTCTAGCAATAATCCACAGAGGCACTTTCCTTAGAGAAAGTCAGACTCTGCTTGGCTTCCCTTTGCCAATATACTGTCTCCTCGCAGTGCCTGGCTAGATCTTGGAGGAGAGTGAAAGCAGAAAAAGGCTCTGCGACACCCTGCCCATGATGGAAGCTCACTTCAGAGGTCTGAGGGCACAGCACAGCACCCCAGGTCCACACTCCTGGGTGGGTGGGTATTCTCTAAGAAGGAAATCGGATGGCTGGGGATGTGTGTGTGTGTGTGCATGTGTTTAAGGACTGAGTGGCAAACAGATATAACTGTGCCCAAGTGCTGGGTTTAGGTTAAGGAATCAGTGCAACCTTGTTTTGTTTATCCAAAATAGTGCAACCTCCCCTCTTCTTCTGGGCCCTCCGCGGCACCCTTCCCAGCTCTTTCAGGCTGTATCCTCTCCCACTAAAATGGTGCAGACTCGGCGAAACTTCTATCTTCTTTTCCCATGCAGGGAACGCTCACATCCCTCTTGGCTTCTGCCAAGCCCCACATCAGGACCAAAAGGCCACAGAGAACAGGTACCGTGGGCCCAAGAGAGTCAGGCTCTGGCTCCAGCCTCTGCCCCTACATGTCCGCCCCCTATAAATCTACCAAGGAGCCCTCACCTGTAGACTCCCCCCAGCAGCCTCTTCCAGGACCACAGGCCCAGGCCACAGGCATCCAAAGTCCCCAAAGTCCCCAAAGTCCCCATATTCCCCAGGCCTGGCAGCTGGCCAGTGGCAACGCCTCTTCTTCCCTGGGGTCCTCCTGGCCTGCCTTTTTGGACACCAGCCCTCCTCTGCTGCCCCTTCAGAAAGACAGCAGGGAAGAGATACCGGTGGCCAGGGCATGTCTGGTTTACATTAATGAGATACAGCGAGTGTAATCCAGCCATGGAGGCAGCCTACAAAAGGAGGTGATCGCGGGCGGCCAGGAGCAGAGCCGCTCAGGTAATTGGTTTATCTATCTGGAAGCAGGGGGAGCAATCTCAGCACAGACAGACTAGCAGTAAAGTCTCTTCCTTAAGGCTATTTCCTTTGTCTTTTCAATTGCTTGCACATCCATGTGAGAGAGGGAGAGAGTGTTAAAGAGAGAGGGAGAGGGAGAAATGTTAATTTGTGAATTAATGGCTTTTCTCAGCGGAATTGTAAATTCAAATGTCACCTCACACAGTGACACCACGGCTGGTCTGCTGAAGAAGCAATGATAAGATCCCCCACCTCCCTCGGTGCCCCTCCCTCCCCAAAGATAGCTGCGGAGTGGAACATGCTACTTTTAATTTGCAATAACAACACAACAGAGGTATGCAGTAATGACTGCCTTCTACCCTCCTCCTGGCTTCCTTCCCCCGAGTCCGGCTGGCTCCCCACTTCCTCCCTCCCACCCCTCTGCTCTTCTGCAACAACACCTCACATCACCCCGGCTGCCCCCCACCCCACCCCAACCAGGGCCTGATCACATGGGGGGGTGTGTCTTTGGAATCGACGATGCTGCAACCCTCTCTTCTCCTTCAATAATCAGGGAATTAATGACCCTGAAGTTAAAGTGAGGCTGATACCGAGGCCCTGCCCAGCATTGGGAAAAAGCCTTCATTGTTTTCAAGCAGGAGGCGGGCAGCAGTGAGGGAGATTCATGGATGGAGATTGAATATGCAATTTTCTTTCACCTTGCCAAGAGCTGCCCCTGGGCTGTGCCTGGCCTAAATTTTTCCTTTTACCATCTCTGCCTTATCCGGCCCTCCCACCTCCCTTCCATTCTTTCCAGAAAATTACCTTCAAAATTGATTTCCACTTTTACAAACAAATATAATGGGAACACAGGAAAAAACTTGGGCCGTGATGAATTAGGGCTGTCAGGTGCTTCCAGGTCTCCTTTGCTTTTGTTTTACTACCCGATCTGCTCTTTGTTTTTCCAAGGGCTGGAAAAAGTGCCCCCCAACCACCGAGTGTCTGACCCTCCAGGCCACGGGGCCTTAGCCCCCAAACCCGGCAGTGGCCCATGGCAGACTGAGCCAAGCCCTGAGACTCCATTAGTCTCTTGGTTTCCCAGTGGAAGCCTGAGCCACCTCCTCCTATTCTGCTCTCTGGTCCTTGGGAACCCATTTTAACCACCCCCTCCCAGCTATTACCCCTGGGCCCCGCACCATGTTCCCTCTGGCCCCCATACCTCTCAAAGTCCAGACCAGATGCAAACCTCCACCTCCTCTAATGTGGGCAGGATCAGTGTATACCTCGACTAGAGCAAATAAGAGACAGACAGACACTGAGAGATCGTGAAAGACAGGAGAGTCGAAGACTTGGGGGGGCAAGCCCTGAGATTGGGAGATCAGGCTCCTCTTCGAAGGGCAGCAAAAGTTCCAGTCAGCAACTCTCACACAGCCTGAGGGTGTAAAGGTTCCCAGCCTCAGTCTCCCTTGCCTCAGGCCCCAGGCCACCCCTGGGGGCAGGTTCAGGACAGCCTATCCGTTTGCGAACAGAATGCAGAGTGATGACAAAGGGCCCTTTGGGCCAAACTCTTTATGTACACCTGTGCCTCAGGACCATGGAAACTTAGCACACCCAGGCCTGGCTTCTAGCTCTCCCTGCTCCCTGGAGCTGGTGACAGGGACATGGACATGCACCTCCTCACATTTGACTATCTCTTTGAGCATATACACTACCCAGAAAACTGTGTGCCTGCCCAATACACGGCTTTCCACATCCCCATTCACCCAAGATCTCAGAAAGGTAGAAACACGCAATACCCACATTTGCATAAACCAAGTAAAAAAGCCCATGTATGTCCATAAAACAAACATACATTTCCCAAGTAAATAAATACATTTGCATGTGGGAGTGGAAATACACAGCAAGGCTAGAGGGAGGAACGCCTCCACATTAGAAAAGAAGGGGTCCTATATTTATCTGCACACATATAAAATGCCTGTGGAGACCCTAGTGGGTAACTGCAGAGTAAATGTTCCAGCACAGATGCACAAAGGTCCTCCCAATCACATAGGGGAGGCTGATGTCTTTCCCCTGGTGCCCTGGTCCCATTCAGGTTGGCTTGTCCCAGCATCAGCTTCCTTAGGCTGCCCTGCTTAAAAGGGGCTGCAACAAGATGAAGGAGTCTGGACCCCCAAAACTTTCTTTCTGACACAACTTCACTTCCCCTTGAAACATAAACCTGCTGATTACGCCCTCCTTCCGAGACACACAGCAAGCCATCTTCCAGGATGGAGTTGGCTCAGCACTTCATATCTGTGATCTCAGGTGGTCCTCTCCACAGTCCCCATGAAGTCAGAGCCATCACCATCTCCAGTTTACAAATGAGAAGACTGAGCTGATGAAGGTTAAGTGAGTTGCCCAAGGCACCAGGATTCCAACCGGGCTGTGCCTCCCTACAGAGCCCTTCCACAAGGAGCCACGCTGCCCATCCCCACTGCACCCTGGGGACTGCCTGCTGGCCTCCACCCTGAATCCTTCTTCCTTGTGGGAAGCCAGGGCTCCTAGATGGGCCAGATGCCACTCCTTTCCACAGCCCAATCCCCTCATTTGCTCCAAGTCAAACCTGAGCAACACACTAGGGGACGTCTAGGAGGAAAACTAACTAAGGAAATAAACCGCTTCTTGCAATTATGGCTTCATCCAAAGCAGAAGGGAGCGATTAAAGGCAGTGACAGGGCTTGGCCGTTTGCAGCCCTGCAGCCCGCCCTGCCTGCAAACGCACAACTGCACTGGTTTGGCACCTCTCAACTGCACAATTCATTGTGCACCTAATTAATGGAATGCAAAATCACAGCTCCCTGCAATCCCACACATCAAAGGATGATATCAACACACCTCCCCTCACACAGATCAAAAGACTCAGACCATATGACTTCATTTGGATTTTTGGACAAGTTATGTAATTGCTCTGGGCTTCAACACCTCTGATGGACAGCAATGCTTTGGGCCACGGCTGAAAGCAACTGGGTGAAGGTAAAGGACTTTGGTCTTTCAGCCTGAAAATATACAGTCCCTCTTGCAGCCACCTAAGGAAAGCATGCAACATTCAGGGAAGCAGTGTTCCCTCAAAGGCCTCTAATATACCCACCCATACTTGTAGCTAAGAAGAGGTGATAGCAAAGCTTTTAGCGGGGAACTAAATGGGGTGCTACCTTCTCAGACTGGTGGACAGCCTGTCTGCTGGGTGCTTCGTGACATAACTTCCTTCTCTACCCCTGGTCTGTCTACCTGTCTCACTCTGGGACCTCCAGGACTCTTAGGGGGAGAAAGGAGTCAAAGCTTCTTGACTAGTACCTTTCATAAAGGAAAGTCTGGGGATTTTTCCCATTCTTCCAAAGGCCAAGGCATGAGGGGGCATCTCAAGCAGGCTCACAGTCACCATCAGTTTCATTTTTCCCCAGAGTCACAGCTGATCGGCCCTTTAGTAATGTCTCCCCAGATCTGATTGCTGCAGATACTAATAACGCTGTCCATATTCTGAGTGCCAATGCCAATAATGCCCTGGGTATTATCACTGTGAACACCAGTAACTACTGCTGAGATTGTCTCCAATAATGCCAGCACACACTGCAGTGATTGTCCTCGCTAATGCCCACCACCGTGACATTGTTAGAGCTGAAGAATAGGCTGAACTGTACCCAGAGGCAGAAGCCGGAGCGGCTTCCTTGAGGACAGAGAGGCTCACGGCTTGCCCCCGGGGCATGACACTTCTAGGGAGATGCCCCAGTGCATGGGGCCAAAATAGGGCCAGGATGGCAGGGGCACAGGGTCCTCCCGGGGGAAGATGTGCCTCTCCACTCCCTTGGGGCCTACTCCCTCTATATGCATCCCGGTTCCCATGCTGGCGCTCCTTGGGCCCCCAATCAGTGTTCTGCTTCGCCAGCAGTGCTGGCCTGGGAGCTGAAGGACACACCTGGGTGTCTGTGCAGCCCGTGCCCGCGGCCGCCGCCCGCGACCGGCCTGCCAGCTGCTGTGCTACCTTGGCCCGGCTGCCGAGCTGGGCTACATCATCTTGACACATAATTATCTCCCCTATTCTTAATCATCTGAGCTGCTCCCTAATGCAAACTGGGCCTGGATGCTTGGAGGCACCCAGAGTTGGGGGAGGGGGGACAGGCTGCAAAAGGTCTGCCTTTGCTCTGCCTTTCCTTTCCTTCCCTCTCACTTCCCACCTTTGTCCGACTGATCAAGTGTGTGTGAGTGTGTGTGTGTGTGTGAGTGTGTGTGTGTGTGTGTGTGTGTGGTGGGGCAGTGTTTCGAGGGGGGTCAGGGAGAACTGAAATTCCTCATAGGCCCCCACCAAAGGAAGGACTGTTCCTTCTGGTCTGCGGTTGGTCAAGAGGAGAGAGAACTCCCCCCACAAAAGAAGTAGGGTCTCTGATCCTTCTTGCCACCTGGTCAGGCCCAGGGCTAAGTGTTTAAGCAGGAAGGGCAAACTCAGAGGCCGCCATTATCTCTCACTCAGAATTCAACTGCTACCTGAGCTGTCTCCCCGCTCACCAGGGTCCTGCTGGAGGAGTGTCTTCCCAAACTCAGCCTTGCTGTTCTCCCTTCCTGCTCAGACACCTTCAATGGCTCCTCATGCCCCCTAGAAAAAGTCTTTATATGGTCCTGTCTTGGCCTGCTTGCCTGTGACCCTAACCCTCTACTCAGCCTTCCTTCCATGAGGTCCCCTCTGCCCTTTCATCTCAGCCAAAGCGCCCTGGGTTTTTTCACCACAATACCTTATGGTCACAAGGCTGAGTCTATGGGATAGAATTTCACACTACCATTGTCTTTGCATCATGCCCCTGGTCCATCCCTCAGGCCCCTCCTCAAAGAGCAGCTGTGCCTGGAGGTTCACTCCCTCCCTGCTCTGCATTCCCATGGCCTGCAGCCCAGACCTCCATCACGACATAGATATCTAGATATCTGATGGGCCTTCCTGCTCTCTGGGCTCATGGGTTTTACACGCCCCACTAGACTGTAAGCTCCTTAAGGACAAGAATCATATCTTGTTCTGCTTTGGGATCCTATAGCACCAAGCCTTTCTTGCAATGGTTGCCCAGAAAGGGTTCACTGAATTGAATTGACTTGAAACAATGGGTGTGATCAATTGCTCAGAGAGGAGAATGCTCTGTTCTGGGCCAGCAGGGCCCGACTCGGGGTGGCCAAGGCCTCCTGCTGGTGTCTCTCTATCCCAGCCTCCTGTCACAGACCGTAGGAGCCCAGAAAGCAGAGGACATGCTTTGCCCCAGCCGCAGACCAATGAGGGAGAGTACAAAGGGGGTCCCTTGACCTCCCCCGGCCCCTGGTCATCTCACAGGTGCTGGTGGTCAAAGAAGAAATTCTCAAGGTCTGAGGCAGAATCTTCCAGGCCACTCAGGGTGCCAGGGGACTTGGTGAAGGCCTGAGTGTGGGAAACCCCCAGGGAGAACTGAGACCCAGGCCCTTTCACAGCCGCCCCCTGCCCATCAGTGGTTGCCGCCAAAACAACCACAATGAAATTTAGTGAGTGGCAAAGGCCGTGGCAGCCAAATGGGTTTGGATGTTTTGGAAGAAGGAGAAATAGAGCCAGACAAGCTGTTTTCCTGTGAAACGAGGCCATTAGGGCTTCTGGAAGGAGGCCAGGCCCAGGTCATCACTGTCTTGCCAGACCCAGGCCTCTCCTACACGCTGTCCCTTCTGCTGGAGGCCAGGGCTCTCACACTCTCTTTTCCCTCTGCCGGGGCCCAGGAAATCTCAGCTTTGTCCCTTTCCTCTGTTTTTTTACCCTCCAAAGCTGCCCCAATCAAGGGCTTGTCTGTGCTTGGGATGACCACATGATTTGTTGTCCAAACAGGACATTTTTGAGAGAAAAAGGAGATGCTGACTGGCCAAGATGTAGAGACAAAGGCATAAATTGGGACTGTCTGGACCCATGGGATATATGGTCATCCCCTCTATGTTCATTTTAGAGGGTTCTGTCTATTTCATGGGAAATATCCTTAAAATCAGACACCCTCTCTAGACTGGGAGGCTACTGCCACCCCAGCAAGGACCACAAGATCAGGGAAGGAAGCAGGCTTTAGACGCTCTTGTCTCTGGGCCTGCCAGCACGGTGCCCTGGCCTCATGCATCAGAAGAGAACCAGATGGTCACCAAGGGATCCTTAATGTCATTTGAAAAATTCTTTCTCCCAGGTCATTACCACCACTCTCTCCTCTGATTCCCTTCCCTGCTCCTCCTTCCCTTCATCCCCCTCAACCCTGAACTTCCTGCCTAACAGCTGGCTGCACCTGAGGGATTACAGGGAATGAGAGGAAGGGCCAGAGAGGAGCCTGGATGGTGTCTCTCCCAGTGGAGAAGAGCAGAGAGGGCCCACACCCATCTCCCTGAGTGGGTTTTAATGGGCACAAGGTCCACGTGTTACAGGGAAAGGACACCAGGGTCAGCTGTGCATGACATCATTCCAGCATCTCCTGATGGGTTGGGATCAGGAGAGGACAAGGCAGGTTGGCCTTTCATCCTCAGGTCAGAAACCAGCTGTCCCCCAACCTCCAAAACCTTCCCACGGTACATGGTTCATGCTTTTCCTCCTGGCAACCCACAGGGATATTGGGGGTGAATCCTAGTGGAAGGTGAGGCAGTTGGGGCTGCTGAGCAGATGGTGAAGCTGATGGCCCCACCAGCAGCCCGCCTCCCTCTCTCAAGGAGCCAGCAGGGCAGTGGGGGTACCTGGGCTTTGCTACTAAAACTGATCTCACAGCAGAGCAGCTGCGAGGCCGGGCCGAAACCGGAGCTCTGAGTCCAAGGACAAAGCATGCACAGAAGAAGCCAAGCCTCTTCCCTCCTCCCTACCTTCATCACGTTTCCTCTTCTCGCCATTGGAGCGAGGGATCCCCAGGATCCCGTTGATGGAGTAGGATCCCACTGGATCATTGGAGGCGCTGGAAACAGGAGGGGAGGCCGTACTGGGAACTGGATGAGAGTAAGGAGGAAATGCCATCAGGATAGTGGTTGTGATCACAAGCCAAAGCCCCAGGACTAGGGGCAGAGAGAAGCAGAGGAAATGAGGAGGGATGGGGAGTCCACAGTCTCCATCTTCGTCTGAGGTTTGAAGGGGAATGTGTTGCTACAGACATTTCAGGCTATTCACTGCTGTCTACCGCGGGCTGAATGGTGACCAGTCAATTCCAGCCTCCTTTGCAGACCTAGAGATTTCACTCACTGAACTTGTTCCCTGAAGATGGATGGAAACAGCAAAGCTAACTCAATCTAGAAAGTGACTCAGTGGACCTGCTGAGAGTATAGCTCCTAGGACGCCTCCCCCCTTGCACAGCTCATCCCACCCCCGGGGGGCCAGGCAAATCCTTCCAAACAAACCCCAGCCCATTGTTTCTAGTCTCCTAGGAGGAGTTGTTACCCGTGCTGATTTGGAGTTTCTGGCTTTCTAAACTCTGTCTCTGATTCTCTCAGAGACACAAGACTGGTCCTGATATTCTGCAGGAGCATGAAGCTCCTCTCCCCAAGTTGCTTCTGGTCTTGAAATCACTTAAGTTCCTAATTCCCCCTCCAGGCACAGTGTAGTGAACACATTCACTCCCCGGTGATCAGCTCAGGTACAGCCCAGCCCAGCCCAGCCCTGCCTCCCAGCACACACTGTAACCCGGGCTAGTAAACAACGCTCCTGCCAAGTCCAGGAGGGCTGGGACCAGCCGTTTCTACTTCTTGCTGGTCAAGAGAGAGAGGATAGCTGCCAAGAGGGGTGGCAGGAGGAGTTTAACCACATCCCAGCCCCTCAAGCCCCAGGCCTCTTATATAGCTTCAGCAGCACCAAGTGCCCTTGGGCCAAAGGGAAGACAGTAGGTGTGGGGTGTGAGCAGATGTCCTGGTGGGCCTGGGTCATGTCTCTGAGAGGCCGTGAGCGAGGGTCAATTGATGAGGAGGCTGGAGAGGGATGGAGAGTCACTGAGTGGATAAGAGAGAGACCAAGAGATCCAGAGAGACAGGCCAAGAGGGAGGGGGCCATGAGGAGGAGGGGAGAGAGACAGATCCTCACCTACAGAGAGGAGAGGAGAGAAAGGGAAAGGCAGACAGGAAGGAAGAGGGGAGAAGAAAGGAGAATAATCTTAAAAATGTTTAACAGAAATGGAACAAGCAAGTAGATAAGAAAGAGAGAGGGGCAGAGAGGGAGAAAGAGAATGAAAAATGGAGAAGGGGAGGAGGAAGGGAAGGAGAAGGAAAGCTAGAAGGGAAAGAGAGAGACAGACAGACACACAGACTGATAAAGGCAAGGCAGCTGGGAGGAGATTTGGGTGGGAGGCAGAGAGGGGTCCTGGGGAGCTAGTTTCTCAGGCAGATCCCAAGCCTCTAGGAGCCCAGAGAGAGCACAGGCTTGGACCTCAGACAGCTGTGCATTTCCCAGGGATGAGGCTGCGCTTCCCAGCTCTCAGGGTGCCCAGCTTCCTCCCTTCCCCCCCAGCCCTCTTACCAATGGTGTGGCCAGGGGCAGTCACTCCGGTCCCGGCTCCATCCGGCGTTGGGTGGAAAGGTTGCTGAACTTTGGTCCGGATGATCCTGCAGCAGTATCACAACAGCATCACACATCACATGCCCTCTCCTGCCCTGGCCAACCCCAGCCCAGCCCTGCAGAGGTGCTCCCCCAAGCTCCTCAGCTTTCTCCTCACCCATATGCTCCCTGAACCTCTGCCCTCTCTGACTGCTGCAAGGCATGAGCTTGCCCTCACGTTGGCTCTGTGGATCCAGCCTAGCGCAGCCCTGGGTGGAGGCAGTCTGCATTCTGTCCTGCAGCCCTGCGCAGAGGCTGTCCGCATTCTGTCCTGTCGTGTGCATCGTCTGAACTGCAGCTTGATGTTTGGTAGCAAGGATCAGGGTAGCAGAGTGAGTAGAGCACAGCATCCTTCCCCTTCCTGGGCATGGGGATTGCCCTGATGACTTGCTGTCCACCCTTCCCTCCTCAACCACACACATCTCCTCCTGAGAGGAGTCTGGAGATCATTTTGGAACTGATTTTCCTATTGGGACTGTATCACAGTCCTGCAGAGTCAAGGGATGGGATGAGATTTCCTCATTTTGTGAGCTAAAGGGAAGTACCCAGGGAACCGCTGGGTCACAGGTAACCAATCCTTTTGTCTCCAGGATCCTGACCCAGCACATGGTCCCTTTGCCAGATGTCAGGCCCTGAGCAACTTCCTGAGCCCACTTAGTGCTCTCAAACTCATCAAAGCCCTGCCCCTGCCCCTGCCCAGCTCGCTGGCCCACTGCCCTCCTTCTCAGAGACCTTACTTGGATCACAGCTTCTCTGCTAGGCTGGGCGAAAAGCCTGGTGCCCTCCCTATGCACTCCCAGGGGTGGGGGTCCGGATAGAACACCCCAGGGATGGGAACTGTCAGTGACCCAAGGCTCCAGGGCTCAGCGATGCAAGAGACCCACCCTGGGGACAGGATGGAGGAACACTCCCCTCCAGCCACTGGTCAAATCGGGTGCCCCTGGAAGCCACTTTTCTGAAGGCATTGCTTCTCTCCACAGAGAGGTTGGTGAGCCAAGTTCATCTTAACCGGCCAGGTGAGTCACAAGCCGTGCATGGAATGAAGCTGGGGGGAGGACACACCCCCAGAGAAAGCCAAGGAACCCTTAGGGGGCCAGGCAGTAAGTGCCTAGAGGATGCAGGGGAGGAATCATCCCCCTTGCAAGTGGGAGAAATGGAAAAGGAGTCTTTGGAGGCGGAACTTGATGTAGATCTTCAAAGCAGAGTAAGGCTGAATACACACGCACGCACGCGCACACACACACACACACACACACACAGGAACCAGAGGCACAGAGGATAGTGGAAAAAACACCAGGCTGCATGGCTTTGACCTCATCGTTATCTTTTTCCGGGCCTCAGTTTCTTCAGCTATAAAGAGGTTAGACAACAGGATCTTTAAGGTCTCTTTCCCCCGTAAATAATAACATGATTCTAAGATGAACAAAGAAGCAGAGAGGAGGGGGTTACACGCAGGCGCTGGAGGAGGGTGGAAGCAAAGCCTGAAAGCTGAGTGCACATGCCAGGTTAGCGGTTAATGCCCAGACCAGGAGCTGCGGCGGTATATGTAAGAGAGTAAGAGGAAATAAGGTTGAAAACTTGGAGGTAATGATGATAATAGGTATTTTCCACTTATTGAGCATCCATTATGTGCCAATATTCTACGCAATTTCTATTCCTGTATATACACTACTGTAAACTCTCACAACAACCTCCAAAGTAAACACTATTATCCTCATTTTGCAGATTGAAAACCGAAGCCGACAGTGGTTAGGAGCTTACTCAGGATCACACTGCCAGCTCAGGCAGAGTTTGAATTCTGTCTCTAAAATGTGTGCTTTTGGTTGCTTTGTCACACTTCCCCCAGCACACAGGAACCAGGTTTAGAGAGTCTCAAGCCATGAGCAATTTCTAAACTGAAGGGGACGTGCACAAACCAATCCAGGGAGAGTTATCTACAGGCAAGAGGCCATAAGGGGCTGGTCTCAGAATAGAGAGGGAAGAATTCACAAGACATTGTGAAAGCAGAACGGTCAGGATCTGGCAACTCACTGGAGACAACCAATGGCTCCAGCATGCCGGATGACTGCACCTGGCGGGCTGGTGGTGTGTCCTGCTGTCAGAAAGAGGGATGTGGGAAGATGACTGGTTTGGTTATTGACATGCAGCATTTGAGGTGGTAGGCAAGTGTTAAGGGTTGGTGGGGAGGGCATGGCCCAGCAGGTATGGACTGGGGAGATTGTCAAGGAAAGGAGTGTTGGTTGAGACGAGAGGCCTAAGAAGTAGACGCTGGAGGACACCAACTATCAGAAACTGAGGAAAACAACCTGACCTTGCACAGGGGTCAGAGTTGGTCTTATAGAAAACGGCAGAACCAGGATCAGGCAGTTCTAGCTAAGTCAACAAAGAACATTTCCAGAAGGGAAACATAATCCACAGCATCAATGGTGACATATAGACTAAAGGGACTTGGAAATAAAAAGAAGCACCAGATCTGGGAATTTGGCGACCACTAGTGACCTTGGGAGGCAGCCCCAACAAAGCAACTGAGGCAGAAGCCAGACACAAAGAGCGGAGGAAGTGGACAGGCAGAGGGAGGCAGTGGACGGAGACTCTTGCTTCAGAAGTTTGTAGAAAAGGAAAGGAGAGGAAAATATGGAAGCTGAGGATGGAACCGGCAGCTGAGTGGACAGAAGGCTGTTTAGAGGAGGAAGGACCTGAGTAGGCTGAGGAGGAAGAACCCGTGAAGAGGGAGACACTGAAGCTGCCTGAAAGTGGATGACGGCGAGAGAAGGCAGAGCAAGGAGAGAACGGAATGGTGAGCTCGGGGAGGAGGTGGCAGGAGACTGTATGTTGTGAAGATGTCAAAAATTCTGGGTTTGGAGCGTGATCACAATGGGGAAGAGCTGACAGTGGTGAAAGGCAGTGTAGACTGGTCTCTGGGAAGAGTCTAGAAGGAGGCTGAGCAGCTCAGAGTGCCTGCTCCTCATTCATTGCAGCAAAAACTTCTGGGATCTCAGTGGGTCTGTGGGTGGCTCTGGCTTGAGGGCTGACGGGTTCTGGACTGAGGGAGCCCCAGGACAGAGGCTAGGGGAGACAGACAACTGGATGGCCTTGTGGAGTTGCTGTCTTTGTTACCCAGAGCCTCTGACCCCTGGGGCACTGGTGCAGAATTTAGCTGAGGCAGCAAGTGATGGAAAATCACTACTCCTTGACAGCGGCGTGGTGGTGCAGGGGAGGGGAGCTAGGCAGGGTGCCTGTTGTGAGTTACTAACGCTCTTGGTGTCCGTCCCTGTGTCCCAGGCAGTGGGCATGAGCTGATCTCAGGGTACAATCAGGAACCTTGGAGGGCATGTCTCTACTGGGGGCTGGGAGGTGCCATTTCCTGTTTCTACAGAAAGACTGCCCTCCCGGGATGCCTGCTCCCTACTCTTCCTTCCAGCAAACTCTCCTTCACAGGGATGCGCTCTCTCCCCCGCCTTTCCGGGGAACACCCTGGGCTTTGCCTTGGTCCAGCACAGGGACTTCAGGCACTTAGCATCTCACCCTCACGAGGGCGTGAGCGGAGCAAAGGGAAGAAGGGGACGGGTTCTGGACTCAGTCTCCTGAATCTGAGTCCCAGCTCTGTTACTTATTGCCTGTGAAATCCCCAGCAGTTTCTTATTTCCTCATCTGTAAAATAAGATAATAATACTCTCCACTTCATAGGATTGTCATGAGGATTAAATAGGATAATTCGCATAAAATGATTAGTATGATGCTTGGCTCAATAAGTGCTAGCTATAGTAATAGCTACTGGCAGTAGTATTCCTCTGAGTGACCCCAGGCCTGGCTGCTTTCTATGGAGGGGCTGAGCTAGGTGCAGGCAAGAAGGCCTCTCAGGCCAATATGCCCAGCCTGGTCAGAGCAGCTGCTACGGGGACCCTGGGAAGAGCACTTGAGAAGACAGGAAACAGCAGCAGGTGTCAGAGCCTGACCCCAAAAGAGATGCATCAGAGAGACTCTCTGGAAGACAGACTGGGGCCCTCTGCTTGGGGGCGCTGGGAAGGATTCAGAGACAGGATGAACAGCAGCTCCCTCAGGACCCAAGAGAGGCCAGGGGGCTACGGCAGAGCTTTAGAGTAAGGGATGACAAGGCAGGTGAAGTCATTCCCTCTTTGGTTAAATTTCCGGGAGGTCGCCACCCTCCCTGCCACGCTGGAGATCAGAACAGTCACTTGGCTCTGTGAGTTAGCATGAAAGCATGTAATGCGTCTCCTATTTACAGTTTGTTAAACTCATGAAGCAACAGAGACGCTCTCAGTTCTAAGAAAGCACCAGGGAGATTCCCAACTCTTCTGGTTCTACTGTCTCTCCCTCTTCCTCCTCCATCTTTTCCACTCATCCTTCCTCCGTGCTTCATTTTCTCTCTCCCCTTCTGTCTGTCTCTGCCCTCTCTCTGTCTCCCCTCCTTTTGTCTGTCTGTCTGTCTCCTTGCACCCTGAAGTCCCACTGTAGCTATGTGAGCTTATTGATTCCTGGGAGCTGGGGGAAAGTGGGAGGCAGGGCTGGGGTGCAGGCTCGGGGATGGAAATAGAAGGCTATAAATTATTTGTGACAGGAAAGCAATAGTGGCAGAGTGCTGAGCACAAGTCCTGTGTCACTATTAGATTCCTTTTAGCCTGATGACACTGTAAAAAAGGTTAAGTGTCTGCTGGAATCGTACACCTGGGGGGCCGGGGCAGCCTGGGAGCAGAACAAGCCACTGAGAGCAGGTATATCAATTCTCCAGGCCAATAATATTCCTCTCATTGATCGCCACGCAAAGTTCAAAAATCTCATTACAGCCAGGCAGACCGGGAACTTTTTACAAATCAATAGAATGATATAATGTATGTATACTTAGTACAAATGTATCTATTCATCTATCCATCCATCCACGGTCCGCCTCAGGGTTTCCAAGTTAACCTACCCATCATATTATGTTATGTTATGTATGATATTATATTGCATTGCATTATATGATAATAAATGGTGTGCAAAAATGCCCCCTGAGGTGGAGACAAGAAGAGGTCCTGTTAGCATTAAGGTGACCTCAGACAGCTCACCTTGGAGGAAGTTAGGTGGCAGCATTACTAGGACTAGGCTGGGCAGGATTTCTAGGAGCAATGCTTCCTCATCGGAGGTGCCAGTAATAAAATACTATTGTCCACTGAGTATTTACTGTGAGCGAGGCAATGTCCTAAGTGCTTCGAACAAATAGTCCATTAAATCCTCACCAGGACCCATTCTGCAGGTAAGGCAGATTATAACTTGCCCAAAGTCACCCATTTAAGAAATGGAAAACCTGGGCTTTGAATTCAGGTAGACCAATCCCAGGACCTATACCCTTAGCCGTGAAGCCATACTGCCTCCAGGAGAGAAATATTCAAAAGCCCAAACTCCTGGATCTGTTGTTCTAGTCTCCTGTTCTATGGTGTTCTGGGAAACAAAGGCGAAGAGGCTTCTTGAGCTTCAGCACAGCCCTCTATAAAATGGGAGTATTCCACCCACTGGAACCAGCTGCTGACAGCATGATACACACGTGGAGTCTCCAAGCATGTCCCTGTGAAATCCTGTCCCAGTGCCCAGGACAGACTGCCTTCTCCACTTTGGAGTTACTTCCTAGTAGAATGGCTGGCTGGCCCCAGGCCTGGTCATATCACTGGTTTGCTCAAAAAGTCTTTGGGGCAAGAAGTCAAGTATCTACACACATGTGTTATATACCTGTATAAATCAGTTTAAATTGCCTAGTTTAGTCTTTGCAGAAAATATTTAATCTCTGGTATGGGGAAAGTCTTTTCTGATTGGGTGAATCAGAGGAACTCCAGGGTAGAAATGTGCCAGGCTAGCTAGCCCCACTGCCCATCAAGCCAGATGATTCTGGGAGGGGCCTCTACCAGTGACTTCAGGCTGCCTAGGGACTACAGGCTGATCATCCAAGAGGGCAAAATGATATTTGCTTCAGCGAAGGATATTTTGCCCAATGAATGCAGGTAATTGCTTTAACTCAGGTCTTTTAGAGCTGCCTACATCAGACACGTGTCCCTAGCTCTGCCCTGAGGCAAATCACAGCAATGAAAACAGCTGGAGACTTTTCATGGCAGAACCTCAAGTGAGATCTCATAGATCATTCAGGAAAATTTCACCTCTCCCCAGTATGGTTCTTACCTTTCCCTACTTCTGAGAACTCTAAGGGTGTGGAATCTCCCCTCTGTGCATCCCGGGAACTGAAGAACTGAAATGTACTACCTCCTCCCCGCAGGAACCAAAAGGAAACAGCAGCCACCCTGCCCTCCCTACTGGCAGCCCGGAGGTGCTTCACATGAATTCTGTTTTCTTAGGCTCAGGGTCCAGTTTGGACAATTGGCCATACATCAGGCAGGGTTCTGTGCGTGTGCTGGTGACAGGAAGCTATGGGCAGGACCTTCCATTCTGGCTGTAGCAGGATAAAGCTGGAATACACAGGTTCCAAGGTGACCAGGGTTCCCCCCAAACATGTCAAAAGTTTCTGCCTCTTTTGTTGCTTCTAAAAAGTCACAACTGAGCTCTGAGAGATGACAGTCCTATCTAAAAGCTTGCACAAAGGTGTCCTCAAACTACCATCTTTGAACCACTTGCATAAGAATCCCCTGGGGCACACGCGAACATGCAAATCCCTGGAGCCTCCTTCAGACCTTTGACATTAGAATTTCTGATGGTGGTGGGGCCCAGGAATCAGTATTTAAGCAAATTCTCTAGATTATTCTTAAACTCTCTTATATTTGAGAAGACTAGCTTAAGCCAGGAGGTAAAGAAACTACTCCTGAGAGAGTTGGGAGAATGTCCTAGTGAGTTAAAGAAGGTTCTTTACCCATACTCGATCGATCCACATTTCCCTCCGTCTGCTAATCCTGACCCCATCAGACACAGGAACCAAAATTCAAGAAGCTATTGGTTCCTCTGTGGAAACTAAACTATAAGCTACAAATTAAAAATAATTTCAAAATAGTTTTTGGTACCTTTTAGGCTGATAGATTCCCAGTGGGTTCCTTAGGTACCAGGCTTATTTTCTGCATCAATTTAGCCTTCTAAGACTGGCACTGAGGGCGATAATCCTTCTACCATGTGTCCCCGGGAGCCCAGGCCAGATACAATTTACCAGGCTAGATGGGCCATGGGCCTGGCCCAAGGGGGCAATAGTGATGGTTTATATGATGAACGGTAAGCATATGGATTGATTTAACTTCAAGATATGCATAGGATTAAAAATTAAGGGGCAATGTGTTTAACTAACCATTTGGAAACCAGTCTGTGGTGCATGCCAAGCCCAGAGCGTGACCGGACTAGCTCCTCTCACCACTGGCCCTGCCCTCATCTGTCAGGGCTTCTGGGCTAGAGCTGGGGTCTACCAGCTGTCCTCCCAGTGGTGAGAGGGGTGCTGTGTGGACTTACTGCTGGGACAAGTCCTCCCTGTCCATCCTCCCCTTCCCTCCACAGGCACGCCACCTCCCTCTGCAAGCAGAAGGGAGCCTGGAGGGAAGGGGCCCTTAGCAGCAGCAGGTGGGGCCTGCTATTGACCACCTGGCCTCCCTGCCTCTAGCCCCTCCCACTTCTCACCTCATTACGCCAGTTTTCAAAAACAATCCACCCAGTCTCTCTGTGTCTGCTCCTGAAAGAATGTGATGTGGCTAAACCCTACAATTGCTTCCTATTACCTACAGGATAAATTCAGAATTCCTCAGCCTGGCCTTCAGAATCTTTCCCAATCTGGCTCCGCCCTGGTTTTCCAGTCTATTTCTCTCTGTTCCCCTCTTCCACGTAGGGTCCAGCCCAGAGCTGAAACCTGTTTGCTTGCTTACTCAACTCACAGTGAGTCCTCCCCTGGACTCTGAGCTCTGCAAGGAAGGGCACATGTCATGCCCATTTTTCTCACCATTGTATTTTTGGCACCTAGCAACAGTGCCTGGCATAAGTACTTAAAAACCATTTGTTGAATAGCAAGTGAATGTTATTAAACGCTATTACTAATAATAACAATAACATAATCTTAAGGGACATAGTGACCAAATATATGTTCACTGTGTGCCAAGGCACTGGGCTAAGTACTTTACATGGATTGTTTAGTTTATATTTCACAATTTCTTATGAAGATCATTATCCCTGTTCTATAGAAGTGGAAGCTGAGGTTCAGAGAGGTTAAGTAACTTGCCTAAGGTCACACAGTTGTTAAGTAGCAGAGCCAAGGTTTAAACCTGGGCGCCTGACTCTAGAACCCACACTGCTAACCACTGGGTAGCATAAGTCAGCTGTACCAAAAACAGATCAGGGAGGGGAGGGTATAGTTCAGTAGTAGAGCGCATGCTTAGCATGCACGAGAGGTCCTGGCTTCAATCCCCAGTACCTCTATTAAAATAAATAAATAAAACTAATTACCCCAAAAAAGACTTTTAAAAAATTAAGAACAGATGGTAGAATCTATGAGAAACTGGGCCTGAATAGAAGAGCTATATGTAATAATAGTAAAAGTACAACTCATTTATTTCATATTCACTCTATGAATTGTAGAGTAATGCTATGATAATGTAACGCATTGTAATGTGAATTTTCTCATCCAAATCCTAACTACAGCTCAATGAAATAGGTGTGTTCTTTGTTTTACCAAGGAGACAACAGAGAGGCTAAGCAACTTGCCCAAGGTCACATGCTTCATAGAATTGGAGCCAGACTTTGGGTCTATGACTCCAATCTCTGTAGGCTGAACCATGTGACCTCTTCTGAAAATTTATATATTAATAGTTTCTTTGTGTTTATTAACAATTTGGGCATAAGCAAATTTTTTCCTTCCGTCTTCCAGATCAGTTGTCCATGATCTGGACAACTGTGCAAATGTGTATGCAGACTATGAACAGAGATTGCATGTAGCTGTGATTCTAAACATGCTTACTCTCTCCTGTGCATGTACCATAGATGTATTCGATAAGCATCATGTCTGTGTTATAAACAAACCTCAATTTTAGGTTAAGTGGCTACAATTTCAGTATATTTTATATTCATTTGTAGTTTTGAGGATAGATTTTCTAAATTCTCTCTCTATATGTTTCCATCTCTATCCCTCTCTCCATTTCTCTGTCTCTCTATCTACTTTCCAAATCACGTACAAGATCATGTGGTGATACTGAATACAGGTGCGTTTCTCAGTTTCTGTTTCTAGAAACTATTTCTATGATTAGTGTATCTTTATATTCATGTCTGCTCTAATGCATTGATCCAAGATTTATAATACTGGATATATTTATCCAAACTCCCCTCATGAATTTCTGCCCAGTTATGCCTTCCTGTCAAATCTGTAAGCCACCGTCATACACGACTCCACACTCATCACTGTTCACTTCCCAAGGTGTTTCAGATGCTCACATCACAATTGCATTTTTATATTGGTCCGGGCACCAGTATTGATGTGCATAAATGTGCATTTGTATACCTGTGTATCTTTCTGTCTATGGCCAGGATGGGATGGGGGTGGGGGCATGTGGAAATGAGAGAATTATTAAATGCCAAGTAGATGTGCAATAAATTCCATTGATTTTATAAACTCCAACTTGTCTTCAGTCTCCTTCCTTTCTTTATCCTGGGGGCATTGCAACAAAAACCTATTTTAAATACCTTTACTCCCCCCTCCCCCTCCCCAAAAAAGTGTCAATATTTTATTTGGATTTTTAACTTCGCTCCATAACAGTTGTTTGACCTCCTGACTCGTGCGAGTCACATAAATTCTGGGACTTTATTCAGGAGCCATGTTCCTGCTATTGAATAAGCAATTTGGGAGGGTGAATTAATGACTTGTGCTGTAGCTGGAAAGTCCCTGAAGAAATATTAAAATTGCTTGCAGACTGAATCGATACTCAGTGAACACCCAGCAAGAGGGCTCCAGCTCTGGAATGGCCACTGAAGGCAGGGCTTGGTGGAGGAAGGGGGATTCCTGCACCCAGCTTGGCGAGCCCCCTCCCACCCCACCTGCACCTTGCCCTCCATCCCTGGAGCTCTGTCATTTTCAGCAATAGTGAAGTCTTATTAAACCCCATCCAGAAGAGAGCTGATTTGTTCTGTCTCGGGAAGCAGGCTCAGGGGACAGTTTACTCTCTTACTAGCAACGAGAGCCCAGAGGCCTTATTGGAGGTGATGGTCTAGACACATCCACCTGCTGGAGAAATGGGACGGCACTGCTGCTTTCTGGCAGCCTGCACTGTGCTGGGGATCAGGAGAGCACTGGATTGGGGAGGCTGCGGAGGTGACCATGTCCTGCTGGGGATGCCGGAGGGTTGGGAGTTGCACTGCTGGCTCCATCTGTGTGTGTGTCTGCCCAGTGTTTATGATCGCTCAGGTGGCCACATGATTTCAGCCTTTGTGTATGGGTGTGCCTGTGGGATGGAGCGTTTGAATTGTGTTGTGTGTTACCATGTATTGCACCTTGCTGACACATTCCGGCAGCTGGCTTAAGGTTTGTTACTTGATGTTTTGTGGTATTGTACCAAGGTGACTGCACTTTGTGTAACACTGAGTTGGAGGAATTTGAGTATTGTTTGGTGGCAATGTCTGTGTTTCTGCTTTGAATTGCTGTGTTCGTTGATCATATCAGCATCTTTCTTTTTCGTAATGTATGTCTCAGAGATTAGGTTAATGGGTGTCTCCTCGGTGATGTGGGTTGAGTAATGATGTTGGATCAGGGTGGCGGTGTATGATTTAGTAACTACTTTCTTGGTGTGGCTGTGGGTGAGAAGATCCATTCTTTAGCTTTTTTAGCTTACTCTGACTTGGTCACTTGCACTGCTCATTTCCAGAAGGAGAATTCTACAGGTGCAGGACAAATCTCTTATCGATGACCAAATGCACAGTTTCATTCTTCCGGGGAACAAGTTTCCCTTGCTTCAGGGAACAGTTCTGACCTTACCACAGTGACACAGGTCCTGGTGTCACCCTCCCTGTATCTACCTAATTTGGAGTGCTAAGCCCCAGGGCCAAACCCTAAGCCTGTCGAGAGTCTAGATTCCTAGGGGACTAGAGGAGGATGGATGGGAATGGGAACTCTAGCTCTGAACATGCACTCTGGTTCTGAGAATCTCCAGTTCACTCCGCTCTGTGACTCTAGCCATCATTGTCTTCCTTTCCAGCATCCCCAGATGATGTGGCTCAGCTGTGGCTTGCACCCGCAGGGCACACGCACACACACACAAACACCACGGAAACGCAGAGAAACTCATACTAGGCATGACTTTCTGCTAGGGTGGAGGGTCTTTGTTCTGAGGTTGTACATGCATGACTATATCCTACTGCCCAAGAGATTACACTTGCCTGCACTCCCTTTGATCCAAAGTTGATACAACGTATGGAGTAGTGGAAAAGCACATGAGTTTTAGAGCCAGTACTTCATAAGTTCAAATCCTAGTTGTGTTACTTAGCCTGTGACCTGAGTGAGTTGGTCAACTTCCCTGTACTCTAGTTACCTTACCTATAAACATCCTATAAATCCCTGTGGGGTTGTTTATGAGACTTAAATCAGTTAATACATGCAACATGCAGTAAACATTTGTTAGCTATTATTATTGTGTGTATAAGGACTTACCGAGTAAAGCAGCCGTAAGATTGGCCTGTGTGTGTATATAACCACATGTGTGTTAATATGAATAAAATCTAACATAAATCAAGGGATGTGTGTGTGATTTAAGCAGAGAAGTGCAAAAATTAGTCAGGTAGCATGAAGGCGGGGGTAGTTTTCTCCTCGGCCGTCTGTCCATGTGGACGGGGCAGGGGTTGGGGGCTGATGAGAGTTTACCACCACCCACCTCCATGCAGAGGGCTGCACTCAGCACTGTGGGAATGAACAGGCAGAAAGGAAGAGGCGGCCCTTACACATTTTGCCATTATTAAAAAAAATTTGTTGATAATAGAGCTCTCAACATTCAAACTTGGCTCATTAAAATTATTTACTTTCTAATTTTAAAAATCAGGACCTTTGGGGGAGGGTATAGCTCAGTGGTAGAGTGCGTGCTTGGCATACACGAGGTCTGGGGTTCAATTCCCAGTACCTCCGTTAAAAACAAACAAACCTAATTACCACACATCCCCAAATTTTTTTAAAAAGGAGGAGGCAAAAATCAGGACCTTTACCAGCTAATAGGTGTAAATGAGGAAGAGTGGAATCTAGGCATTAAACTGGGAACTAAGGAAGAGATAAGAAAGGAATCAGATGAGTGAATGTTAAGGCATTTGGGTGTGGACCTTACAGAAGCCCACTGAGCTGGACTTGGTTACCTAACTAGGCCAAAGCGGCAGGGAGAACCTGGGGCCTCGGCCTTATTGCATAGGCTTTCCCATAAAGATGGCGAGCCAGAACACATCATTGTGAGTTTAGAAAATGTTGGTTTTCATCTTTGCTCATATTGGGCACAGGGTAAATAGAATTCATCATGTCCAGTTACTTTGAGAAATTACACTGAAGACTTTAAGCCCAAAGTGAATTTTTTTCTCCTGAATTTTTTTTCTTAAAATCCATTCCATTCCCTTAGCTATAGAAATAACTGCAACAATGATCAACTTCCCATGCTTCCCTGGACTAGCTAGATATGCGGGATCATAGCCGATAAATTTGGTTTGAATCTGTCAAATATTTGCTCACTTATTCCTCTTCTCTTTCTTCATCCTTTACCTTATTTCCACTTTCTCTCCTCTCTTCCCCTCCTCTTCCTGTTTACCTCCCTGTCCTTCCCCCTCTAAGACATTTATGAATCAGAGGAACCCTTCAAACACATCAAATAAGGATTTTTTTCCATTACCATTTCATTTCCTCTTAAAAAAAAAAAGCTACAGAATGCAAAGCACCACAATCCATGAAAATGCCATGAAGCCCAGAAAATGCCAGCCTTCAACTCTTCAAGCAGTAGTAGGCTTGTCCCAGAGGAGGAGTGTGCAGTCATAAGGAGTACACACACACACATACACACACACACACACACACAGGCTGGGCTCTCAAACAAAGTGGACAAAGGGGACAATTATCTGACTAATTCTGTTCCATGGTCAGAAACTGAGTCATCAAGGTGGTTGTTTTTTTTTTCTGGAAGTACACAGAGCAGGCCCCCTTCCTAAATCCAGCTGGGCTCATGGACCATAATTCTCACTGGCATTCAGGATACACAATTCTGTTCACAGAACATCCTTTTGGCTCCTCAAGCATTTTTAAAAGATTTCAGTGTTTCTGCACACACAAGCCAGCACTGACACACACTGACACAGACACACAACTTGATGATTCCTACTGTCCTAATAATAACCAGCATCTATTGAGCACTTGATACCTGCCAGACACAGTTCTAAGCGGGTTTATGGCGAATAGCTCATTTAACCCAGACGAGACCTATGACAGAGCTACAGCTATGTGAGTCTCCCCAGAACAGATGAGTGAGGAAACTGAGGTCCTGAAAGGATCTGAGATTAACCCACAACCACTAGCCAGTGAGTACGGAACCTAGACTCAAACTCTGACAATCACTTCTCGCAGCCCACTTTCTTACACTTTCGATGGCAGGTAGGCTTATGTCTGGCACATAGCAGGTGCTTAGCAAAGGTTTTCTGAATGGATAAGTGAAAGAATAAATAAAGGATAAACCATATATGTTGAGAACTCTGATATTCCCTTAAGAAGGCAAGGTGGATTATTCCCTTATGAAGCCAGGCCTACCAGGTAGCTTAAGCTTTATTTGGACAAAGTGAGCTGCTCTCCCACCCTACTTTCCAGGGAAAGTGTCCATCAGCTGTGCTTGTTCAGATACTAAATACTCCTAACCTAACCACCAGCTCTCCACTTGACTTTCAGGCCAAGCCCAGCAAAGCAGAAATGAGACCCAAATACATCAAAGATGTTTTCTAATCCCGACACTTTGTTTCCCAGAATATTTCCCTCTGAAAATGGGTGTTTCCCAATGAAATGAAACACCAATGAAATGAAAACAGTGTTGGTACTGAGCCTGGATAAAAACTAAGAAATTCAATTAATCATGTGGATATCTCTAAACCCCCAGATATTTGGCATCATATTGACAAAGTGTACAGATGACTGACTAAAGATTTGGGTTTTCATCCAGGTGTTTGGGAGTTGTCACAGTCATTAACCTGTTTGTCAGCAAGTGCACGTGCATTTCCAAGACACACAAGTGAACACTAAAGAGGAAAAGAGTAACTCAGGATAAAATAGAATAAAGAGGACAGGGGTAGCGGCTATTCGACAAAACTAGTCAAGCAGACTCCATTCTGGGAATGGGTTGCTGCCTTCGAGAGCCATTAGAACGTGGATCCAGCTCACAAGAGACTCATGTGTTCAAAGCCCTTTAAAAACCTCAGGAGGCTGTATCCTTGACTGCCTATAGAACACTACCCATTTGATCACTGCATGACCAAGCTGATGGACCAGTTCCAGCGTCCGGTGTGGAGAGCCCACGTTGTGGTCAATCCACCTTTATACCGACACGTCCTCATCTGCTCTCTGGATGCCTGGTGCCTGAGCGCGTTGCCAGTTCCAGCTGTAGCTTTTGCACAGCTTGGCATAAATCTGGTTTGTGACTTTGTACATGTACCCCTATTTGTGGTTTAGTGCTCTGCCTTTTATCATCTCTCCTACTTCCATTCTCTTCCCCTCTCTACTTTTTAATGCTATTTACTACTTCCTTATCCATAGAGCAGCACAGCGATCTTTCAGTGTCTCTACTAATAAACCCCAATGATTTTTCCTAGCCAGGTTTTCTCTCCACTCGACTTAATTTATGTTTTGGTAAAAGGAACTTTAGATCGTTCCATTCAATAGCATTTAGAGTTACCACCTTTATCGGAGGGATCACAGCACTAAAGGACTCCCTGCAAGGGACATTTGTTTATTCTTATGAGCGATCAGCTCTCCCCACGTTCGAGAAGGCTGCGTGCGTGCGGGCGTGCATGCACAGCGTCCTCGGTTTGAGCCTCTATGCTCCACTGCCCTGTGTCAATGCCGCTTGGCACTGGCAGGAAGAGCCCGGTGAAACCATTATGTGGACAGCAGCCGCCCCTCAAACTGCTGCGGGTAAATCCAGGGCCCCGGCCCTCCCTGCTGATGACCACTCGGTTCTTTGAGGAGAAAGCCCAAATACATCTGGCAGGGCTACTTCCTCCAAATTCTCTCTTCCACATCCACCCTTCATCCTGGAACTGCAAGGAAGGCTTGTGATGACACAGTTCACAAGCAAGGTCTGGGTTTCTTCTCCCAGAGAGGTGAGTTGGAAGAGGAGGCTGGGAAATCAGGACAATGTCTCTCTCTCTCTTTCTAGACTGTTTATTGGCTTTTTCTCCTCTTCCATTCTTTCCACATCTTCTCCTTTATTTCTAACTCAATTTGACCTTGAACTCTGGCCTTTCCCTTCACACCAAAATGTGTCCCAAGGGGAATGGAACCTCCCCAAAAGCAGTTACCTGGCTCGACTGGCCTGGAGGCCAGTAGCTAGAGGGGCCAGCCCATTGCTCCACTCCTGGAAATAAATCCCATTGTATTTGCATTTTAATTTTCCACATAAACAAAGGCCCAGAGTACTCGCTTGGGCAGCATCACTGGAGGAATTTAATTAGAAATGAAAAGTTTATAGGGCCCTCTTTAATGCGATTAATGCTCAGTTAACATTTATCACATTCGTATGCTGGAATCGCCTTTTTTAAGCAGCCACGGGCCATGAAATGAATTTCTCTCAACTTTTTTGGTACCCAACCTGGGAGGTCATCTCTTAAGAAGTCTGCACTGCCTTCTAGGCTGTGTCCCTGGAACCAGGAATTACCTGGTCCTCAAAGCCAAGTTAAAGGGAAGTGAGGGTTGGGGAAGAGGCAACTATGTGCTGGGTTGGGAGGGCAGAAGGTGGGAGAATGAGGGTAAATATTATTTCTAGAAGAAGCTGAACCGGAACCAGGGCTGTGTCCTCTGCAGAGAACTGAGTGCTTAGCCCAGCAGACAGGATAAAGACTTCAGAGCCTCTTCCCTAAAGAAATAACCAAAACCAAAACCAAAACCCCTTCCCAACACACCCAGCCTATTTCTGTGTCCAGAAAGTCGACTTTAGCTGGAGCTGGTCATGTCCATCACCTCTGCTCTCCCTTCTCTCCTCCCATCTTTGGCCGTCTCTCTTCTACTTTCTTTCTCCTTCATCTGGGGCCCTCAGACTTTCCTTCCCAGCCCTTGGTGACTGGGGAAAGGAGCCCAAGTCTCCAGCCTCAGGATACCTCCTTTATTCTGGCTCTCCCAGTCCCAGTCTGTGGGAAGGCTGCCTGCCCTGGTGTCTGCTCCTTAGGGAAGCAGAGCGGAATGGAGGAACACGAAACCTCTTTTGGTCCCTAGAAAAAGGATGGCCTTCCTTAGCTTATCAAATTCTCTTCACTCTTCTTTTAGGGCCAACTGAGATTGGCCTCCTAACCCAAACCAGCTCATCTGAGTAATGATGAGGAAGAGGAAAGAGAGAAAGGAAAAAATACATGATTGGGCAGCGGGGAGGGGAAGGGAGGTGTTCACTCTGCAGATGATGGAAGGAGATTGATAGCTTGACCTTTATCCCCCCCTAAACGCACATTCCCTATGAGGACCTCAGCAGACATAAGCCAAGTGGCTGCTGCCAGTTTTCCCAGGAGTGTGTTACACACTCCTCCCTGACATTGCACGCAGCAAGTGCACATGTGCCTGCACACAGACTAAACATGTGGGACACTCTGTATCTGACAAGACCCGCCCACTGATCCACCCACTGGGACACTGACCATCAATTCAACCCTAAGCTTTTCAAATAACAGTTGCTAGCACCCCAAACAGGAGGGCCATCCCAGTGATGGCAGAGACCTCTGTTCTAGGACCAAAAATGCCTTCAGCCAGAAACCCTCTGAACAGCAAACCATCAGCTCCCTGTTCGATAAGATGGACGCCTTTTAAGAGCTACAGCTTCCTGGGGCATGAATGCCAGGCTCAGCCAAATGCCACGAACCCACATGCTCTTTCCAAACCAGAACCACACAGAGGCCCCCAGCACAGAGTCACCAAGCTCTCCTGGTACCATACCCAAGGCGGGCACCATTTTGTCCTTGAGAATTAGGACAAAAGGTCCTGGGATAAACAGTAGGGTGAGGGCCTCCTTCCTGAACATCCCTGTGGCAGGTCGAGTTGGATGATGCCTATAAGGCTCCTGGTTTCCTTCGGCTTCCTTCACCAGCCCAGCAAAGACCCCGGGGCCAAGAGGGAGCCTGAGGACCGGGCAGAGCAGCCCCGGTGCCCGTTCCTGTCTATTCAAGCTCCAAGGCCACTGCTGCTCCCTTCTCACCCTCCTGTCCTCTACCCGTCCTCTGAGTCCCTCTCTCTAATTCTTGACCTTACTATGCCTACAAAGTGGGTACAGCTCCCCTTCCAGCTTGCTGCCCTGTCTCACAGACCTTTCTCCTCCTCCTGCCAGGAGCTGCCAGCATGACCTCTGGTTTCCTCCATTCCTGGATGGCTGCAGGGGGAGCTCACTGCAGAGAAGCTCCGGCAAAGCTGAAGGCAGGCAGAGGAGGGAGTCCAGAGCAAAGCAGCCAGAGGCCTCTGGGGGTAGAGGGGTCTAATCTGGAACACCCAGGAAGCAGGGACCTCCCTCCTTTCCTCTCGGCCTCTCTCCCACTCTCCCTTCTTCCAGGGACCAGCCTGGGCACTGCACTGCGGCAGCCCCACAGCCACTGCCTGCGTGCCTTGCGGCATGCTGCCCAGCAGCCAGGAGCTCCAGGTGCTGTGGCTTGACCTCCCACGCCACTTCCTTTGCTCTGCCACGTTTCTCCTCCCTGGCTGGCCTTCCTTTTTCTCCTTAACAACCTTCTGAGCCCCTCCTGGGGGTGGTCCCACCAGCCACCCAGAGCTCTGATTCCCCCATCATTTTCATATGCTCCATTCCCAGTCAAGCCTGTCCAGGTTCAGGCAGAGCCAGCTCCCTGTTGCCTCTTGGCTTCATCACCTCCTTCCTCACTCTTCCAGTCCTCATTCTTACTTCTTTCCTGCCCTTTCCCTCTGAATTTCCCCCACCCTTCCCCTAGCCATGGGGAGATACATCTCTCCACTTCCCTTCCTTGGGGGCTTCTAGCCTCAGGGGCTCAGGAAATGTCACATTCCCCTGTACCTGCACTGATGTTGCTGCTCTGGTCTGAAGCAGAAAGATAAGTTATGTCCAGTTACACAGACCAAGGGCTGCAGACCGCTGGTCCATGAACTGAATCAGGCCCAAAGATGTGTTTTATTTGACTAGCACAGAGTTTTTAAAAATGAAATCTTACTGCCTCGAGGCTGGGCCTGCGTACTCCAGCTCCTGTTGGTTAGGCTCTCACTAGCTCTGTCTCAGCCCCTCCCACTGCCCTTCCCAGCCGTGGTCCTGGAGGCGCTGGTCCTTGTGACCCCTGTAGCCACATGGCGTCTCTACTAACACATTTCTCCCCAGGCTGGACTTCAGGCCACTACATTCCCCACACCACAGTCCTGCAATAAACCTGAACCTCTCCAGAATGCCATCTGTGTCACAGAATATCTTCCTATCATATTATCTCTCAAAAACCCAAAGAAAGATTCCAGTTATTTTTTGTGGTTGTTGAGGATGCATTACAAGAGGATCCTGGCTCTCTGGCCTCTCCTGTCTCCCTCCTGCAGGCCTTCCTCTCCTACCTGAGAGCTCCCAGGTCGACACAGGGCCCTGATTCTTCTTCTCCAATCCCAGGTCATCCTCCTCTTGTTTCCCACACTTCCAACAGCTCCCCTATGCCCAGTGCCTCCCAGGAGAGCCCAGACATCTGCCTCTGCCATCATGCCCTGCATACTGTCCAAACCTTCTCCAGTTCCCGGCTACGGCTTTCTTGAACCCAGCTTCTTCCTTATTTCCTAGGCATCTGGAATACTGGGGAAGGATTTAGAGGCTGGGCCTGGGGCCTGACCCTTGGGAGAACTCTGCAAATGACTGTGTCCCAGGGCTGCTGCCATGCCTCCTGCTGGGGGGACCTGCAGGTCCCTTGGCAGGCCACTGCACCGTAACTCTGCAGAAAGGGGATGCAATGGGAAGAGCATCTTCTTGGCTGCTTATGCAGTTGGCCCCTAACTAGTTCTGACAACTGGACTGGGACTCAAGGGCGAAAATGAAGACAGAGAGTGGATCATATAGCTCTCTATCACAAAGGTGGCATCACTGCCACAAAGCCCCTCTTATTGGGGGCTAATTGGACTATGGAGTGTTATGGTGCAAATAAAAATTGAAGGAAAATTTGGCCGCAGTTTTCTCAAATTAGGAAATGAGGAATCCTTAGCCCAGCCCCGTGACTGCTGCCCAATGGACCAATGACTACCTCACTGATTGACCTGATGGTCCCCAGGACAAAGTGTCCAGCCTTTGTTACTACAGGTCACATGCTATGGGTCTTCCTGCCTTTCCTCCTTAGAGCCCATTTACCTAAAAGCAGGCACAGGTGGGCCCAAACACACACAAATCCATACACCATGAGGATATCAACCTCTGTGTCCATAAACCATCATGAATATATTCAAGCTGCACCTTCAGAGCACCAAAACAACCTGCTTAACAGGAGAGAAACATTTCAACCTAGTAGTTTAATGGTAGACAGATAAACCCACGGTGATTTAAATTTTCCACATGTGTAATATTTTACTTGTTATTTGGGCATTGGTTATGAAACACTGTTTCCCACCCCTGGGATCTATCAGGGACCCATCTCTCATTTCTAGGCTCATGCACGTGGCTGGGTGAGCTGCCCTGGACACAGCCGCACCAGTACCTGCTTTCCCCGCATGAATCTGAACTCCAAAGGCAGGAAAGTTGTCCTGCAAGACTCTGAACTGGGAGGGTGGTATGAGGTGGGGGTGGGGAGTGGATAAAACAGCAGGGATTCAGAGAAGTGGCAGGCCAGGTTCACACTCTTTAGTGCATTCTTTTAAAGAACAGGAAGTGAGAAAAGAATTCTTTCCAGCATACACAGTTTCCTCTTAATACAGGAATTCCAACTCCAGGTAACAAGAAAGGGCTAAGGAGAGACCTGAGATCGAAGAGGCAAAGTTGCAGAGTAGCTGGAGCTTACAGCCAAACAGACCTAGGAAGCTGGGAGCCCCTGGTTTCAGGTTTAAGGTATTCCTTTGTGGGCTCAGAAAGAGCCCCCTCTTCAGAGTGAGGCTCTGGGGGGTGGGTTGCTTCATCTTCTGCACCAGTAAGTACTGTTGCTGCTCTGTCTCTAGAGGCATAATATTCTTGTCCACAGTACACACCATCACATATACAGCCACACTATCCCATGTGCACCAGAACAAGCCCATTCCCAACTGCTCCCTATCACCCTAACTTCCAGTGGCGCCTCTCGTCCCCTGGATCTATTTTGCACAATAATCCCCCCCTTGTGCCAATATGCACACAAAACCATTGCACTCCCCTGCCCCATCGCACTCCCTTGCCCCATCCCACTCCCTTTCCAACAGTCCCCCTTGTCCAGGCACCCCAGTTCCCTCTCTAGGGGCTGCTCCTGCCTGGCCCCATCTCCACTTGGCTCATTCCCCCTGTGGCCCCTGTATTGAACTGTTGTGTTGTCCATTTCCCTGTGACAAGGGCTCTGGTTACAGAGTTATTGATTGGTTTTCATGCAGACAGATGGGCCCTTCCCGAGCTCCCATCGAAATCCCTGGCTGTATGGGCTGATTGTTGCCTCTCGGGGTGTAGGATTGCACTGGAGACCACCCTCCACGCAACCTCCTTTGCCCAGGCAGTGGACGGTAATAAATGGAGGCAGCCTGAGCGATAATAAAAGCAATTGAGTAGGTTACCTGTGCAGACACAAGATTTATGCCTCTTCATATTTGATGTGATTGTTTTATTGAGTTCTCAGAATAGTTGGGGCACACTTTATTTATTTATTTAGGATTTTCCCTCTCTTTTCCTCTTTGCATCACCCTCCAAAACCCACCTGGAGCTTTCGTTAGGGACCACACCTCCTGTCTTTCTCTTTCCTAGAGTCGCCAGCTGAGGTAAGAACTCAGGGCAACCAGCCGTTGCTCTCGCCTGAAAGCCATTTTGTGGCCTGCCTGCCCACTCGGTGCCCGCCAGTGGGGCGACACTCAGACCAATACAACTGCTGGCCAAGAAGTCTAAAACAACTACGGGGACAAAAACGGCTTTTCAAGGGGACAGCTCATTTTAAGGAATAAGAAGACCAACAGTCAGGACTATTTCTCATGTTATTCTAACGACCAGCAGCAGGAGGTGCTCTCTGGGGATGGACAGGTGAGCAAGAAACTGGCATGTTTGTCTGTGGCCCGATTTGTAGCCCGATCTGGTGGGACTAGAGCCACGGAAAACAAGTTCTCTGTCCTTAACTTTCCCATTCCTCTGTGGGGAGAAGTCTTCTCCTTTACCTACCAACCTGCCTTGGCTCTTTGCCACAAGACTGACAGCCCTGAACACCACACAGCTGCAAGGGTCTGGAGAAAAGGCGGCAAGGCTGCCTCTCCAGCCCAGCTTCATGACATGCCAGGTCCAAGAGTCAAATGTGCAATGCTCTAGAACCTGAGTTTCAGAGAGGGAGACACCGGCCCCAGCCCCGCATGTGTCTTCAGAATTCCCTTGGCTAGGATGAGTGGCTCTCAGTTTATTTGGAAAGGTCTTTGAATGAACAGCTAGACCACTGTCACCCCAATGCCAGACCTCTGATGAAGACCTGCAGATGATATGGGATGGAATTCTTTAACAGCCCTGGGGCTGTATCCTTCCTGAAGCCAGCGTTGCCACTGCAAGAAGAATAAATGTGCTCACCTAGAGCCAAACAGCCTAAGAGAGGGTGTGGGTAGCAGGTGATCAATGAGAAAATGACTCTGGAAGGGTCCACTTGACAGACCTGGGAGCAGGGCACTCCAAAGAGTATAGGGCGGGCTGGACAAGTTAAGAGAGCAATGGCCTTCTCAGCTCATTCCAAGACAGTGCTCTCAGGGGATCGTCAGTAACCCTAGACTCTATTTGCGCCTGTCCTATCAAAGGAGCTGTATTCCCTGCCCAGAGCAAGAGCCAAACCTGAAGACTTTGGCATATAATCAGGAAACTCTTTTCTGCCTAGCCAATTGCTCAGCAGTGTAACTAGGTGACTTCCCCTCTTTCAGAATCATGGATCTCCTCCATCTCCTCCCTCCTCTGGGCCATCTCCCACACCAGGTTTCAATCTTAAGTCACCTGTTTATAAACACTCGCTCTCCACAGCGGCGGTATACAAGCTGAAGAGCCGGCAACTCCACATTCAGAGATCAGTAACCCAATGTTGAGAGTCATTCAGATAAATTCCACACAATTCTAAGCAATCCAGTCAACTCTTGGAATTTTTGACAGTGGTTTTTGGGGGTGGAGGTGGGGTTGGGAGGCCTTCCTGACTTACTCCATTGGTTCAGATAGGTATTTCTATGAGGATGTGCCAATGGAGAATGGGGGTTTGATGCCCAAGCGTTTATCACGACAGGATCAGAGAAAGCCAAAACCATTTTTAAAGCATGAAAAGCAATTTAGTTTATAACCATAATAGCGTATTTCAAGTGCAGTGACAGCATCTGTTTAGGGGAGGAGAAGAGGAAAAACCTTACCATTTGGCCCAGGTGGGTAAGCATGTGTGGACTTCCTTTCTTGCCAACAGCCAGCACAGGCACACCCTTACTGGTGATGGTTATAAAGTCCCCAGCACAAGTGGGCACCTCACCAACAGTAAAGCTCTAAACTCAAGAACCAACCAGTCCCCAATGCACCACACTTTCTGCACAGAGGAAAATGCCCTGGCTCTTCCTACAGCAAGTGAGAATCCACAAAGTTCCTGGCATCACCAGTGCCAGCAGAAATTCCGCTCTTATCAGGCTTTAGGGTGAAGCAACACATCTCAGATACACCTTCCCCCTTCAGAGCAAAGCACCGAAAGGGATGAAGCTGAGGGTATGGGGCCCAGATGCATCTCTCCAGCCCTGACTCAGCAGCACACTGGGAAGCTCCCAGAATTCTTTCTAAAATATAAGCCACGGTAGGATTCTGCCTCAGAGTGAAATAGAGAATATTCTGACTGTGCCTTGTTGACAAAGCAAGCTGGGGAGCCAACCCACAGACCCAGGGCTGGCTGCCCATGCTGCCGGTGGCTTCCCCGTTCCTCTCCTCCTACTCCCTTGCTGTCGCCAGCGACACCTGCCCACGTATGGCTATTTGTCCACAACCAAAGGAAGCCTCCGTGCCCCTTGGGTGATAGGGCTCCAAGCAGATTCTGCTGCTGTCAGAGCTGTCCAGCTGAGGTGGTTCTTTCTCCCCCTCTCATCCCACCCATGGCTCCGAATTCTGGTGAGTGCACCCCAAGGCCTCTGCAGCTTGACCCTGGGGTCACCTGTCCTCTGCTCCCGGAGACTTTTCAGGATGAGAGCATTCCCCAACTTTTGCATAAGCCAGCTTCCTAAAACATCTCTGCCAGTGAGGGGTATATGTTGGGGAGGAGGGGACAAGGGGTGCTAAACATGGCGCTAGGCAAGGGGTGCTGCCAGCACACCTGCCTTTATTGCTCCAGTCCTCCATGCATCAAGAGAAGCAAATGGCCTTAACCATACACGTCTTGAGTTCCTTCAAAGGCTTGCAAATCCTGTCACTGACAATCAGCATTTCTCTCAAATGTTCTCCAGAACACCGGTGGCTAGTCGCAGCAGCACTGCTCCTCAGCAGGCTGCTCCCCTTCCAAGACCTCAGTTCCAACTCACTCCCAGGACCAGCAGCCAGCCAAGAGACCTAGAGGAGCTGACGCTTTATTTCCTTCCCTTCCCTAACCATCACCCCATCCCAGCCACAAAGCTTCCCCAGCTTCCTCCTCTGGCTTTTAAATGCAAAATACTCATTCCTCTCCCAAAAACCACCCGAAATCTTTCTCCAGCTCCTTCCTATGGTGTCTGAATGTCACACTGCTACGATTTCAATACCTAGCTGAGCCAGGCCCAGGGAGCTGGAGGGTTTTCGGAAGGTGTATAATTAGCTGATCAGTATTATGTTACCCTGTTCATAACTGAATAACCATTTTAATACAGATGGCACACACTGGGATAATTTCTGGGGTCGCCTCGCAGTACGTTACAGCAGGAGTGTGGCAGAGGGAATCTTCTTTAGCCAAGGTACATTCTACCAGCTAATTTTACCTGCTGTTTTCAGGATGATTTGGGATAATTCCATATCATTTGCAAAATATTTTTAAAAATCTTAATACATGATGCCAGTTTCAGAAAAAGGCACCATCTGAATTATTAGTTGTCCTGATAATGAGCCTGTGAAGAGTGTAAAGAAAAACAAGGGTATGAAACCCTCAGCTTCCTTCTCATTTGGGGATTTGTCTTAAAATGTGGTGAGAGGGGTGTGGACAGGGGTAGAAAATCTGTCCAAGGCTGTCTGGAACTTGCACAGCATTTCTGCTGATGTCAGGTTGTACGGTTCTGTGATGTGGAAGTTTTTTGTGCTGTACTGGCCACATGTGCACACTTGCCGGGGGTAAAACATGGAGTGTGCACATGTTCTCCCAGAGAGCACAGTGGACTAGCTTGGGGATGGGGAGACTGACTATCTTATGCTACTGTATGGCGAGCTGACTCTAGCCTGAGTTGTCCCCATGTGCCCAAGACTGTCGTTAGCAGAGACTTAGGTCTGGACATAGGCACCCTAGATGATTGGAGGCATCTCCTAAGGTTCAGCCTCAGGGTCCGGAGTTCTTCCTCCCTATCTGGTGTCCCACTCCTTGCCCAGCTCCTCTCTTTCCTGCCAACTGCTGGCTGGTGGTTGGCATTTGCTCTGCAGGCCTGGATACTGGTGCTAGTAGGCCAGAAATTTGTGCAGAGCTGGCTAGCAAGGCCTGGGCTCCCGGTAGGCCAGCTTTGTGGGAGTTGGCAGGGAGGGCAGGGGAGGCAGGACAGGTGACTGCCCCTGGGAAAGAGAGCATGCCTTTAGAAAGGGAAGTCTGTTTGGAGGTGATAAATAGACATTGGTCATTTTAAAGGCTTCGGCTTTGGGCTGAGATTGTCTCTAGATACCGAGACGCGTAATCTTGGAGTCTTAATTACCACAAACACTTGGATTCATTTCCAGGACGCCGGCGGGAGAAGCCTGGCAGGGAATACCCAATCCTGAGCTGGAGACAGCCCTGTCTGTGTGTCTACCTCTCTGTCTCCGAGGTCCCCTCTTCCTACCCAAAGGACTTTGGGGCTGGGAGCAGGGAGGAAAGCTGGAGGCTGGAGAAAGAATGGAGACTTGGTGCTGGGAGAAGCGCTGGTGGGCAGGAGCTGGGAGCTGGAGCCCCATTTCCCCATGCCATGCCCGGCATGCTCACCTGTTGATGGAAGAGACGCTGGGCACTGTGTCGTTGTCACAGATGCCTTCTGCCAGGAGCCGATCCCGGATCTCCCAGGCGAACATAGTTGGGTTCTGTCGCTTGTATTCAGCAATCTTGTCCACCACTTTGGGCGTTGCCACTTTGGGCTTGGAGCCACCAATCACTCCGGGTTTGATGCTGCCTGTCTCGTAGTACCTGCCCCGGGAAGGCCGGCAGGGTCAGCGAGAAGCGAGTGGTGGCAGGGACAGAGGGGCTGCTGACTCCGGAGCTGCTGAGCCACGCTCACACCCAAAGCAGCGTGTCTGCGGCTCAGCGTGTCTGAGTCCACTTGGCGGAGGATGAAGGGGAGGACAACTAGGATGCTCCCTCTCTCGGGAGGTGGTCATACCAGGGGCTGTGCTCACACCAGGAATAGGCACCCCTGAGAGTGAAAGCCTGGTCTTTCATTTGCGAAGTGCAGGAGGAAGAGTACTTGGAGGCTTCCATGCTGACCAGGACCGAGGGACCACCTCCAGCCCTTTCCCACTGAGCACAGAGCTTCTTTCGGAATAGAACAATCCTTCTACCACCCGAGGCTGATTTTTCTCCTCTTAGGGATCCGTTTTTACTTTCCACCCTATTCCTCCAACCCTTCCTCCCAAAGAGAGGAACCTCCTTTCCCTTTCTGAAGATGGGAATTGGGCTACCTCCTGGTAAGGACCCTGGAGCTGGGCAGGAGCTGGATGGCCCTGCTCCACTCTGGTTCCTGGGGCCCCGGTCACCACCTGAGTGCCCTCTGCAAAAGGAGTAGCTCTCCAGATACCCCGAGTCAGGAATCTCCCTCTCCCGCTGGCGACCCAGACTTATAGCCAAGCCCTCAGCTGGAGACCCAGGGCCGTCCAGCTGGGGAAGGAGACAGGGCACCTCCCAGGGGCAGCTCCGAGGCCCTCACCTGCCCAGGATTTTGCTGACACAGCCGTGGCTGACCCGCAGCTGCCGGGAGATGTCGCAGGGCCGCACACCCTGGTGGGCCAGCTCCACGATGCGCTGCCTCACCACGTCGGGCAGGGGCCTGCCGTTCACAAACACCCCCCCGAGCTGGTTCACACCCCCGTGCCCTGCTGGGGAGAGACAAGAAAAAAACACAACACCCCACACACAGCAGGGACCGGCCATTAGTCAGGGTCCGCGGCCCAGGACGTGTGAAGGGAGCAGGCAGGGCGGAAGGGCATGTTCCCGGAAACGCGGGAGAACGGTGGCCGGTGGCCTGCCGACCACAGTGCGGAGGATTGGGGACTGGAATCCGCGGGGCCGTAGAGACGCGGAAGCGCAGACGCTGGACAGAGGACTGTTAAAGAACGCGGCTCTAAGACCCATGCGACGCCAGGGAGAAAGTGAGGGAAGGAATGGAAAAGCAGGGCGAGAGAAAAAAGGGAAGGGGAGAGAAAAACAGCAAAGTGGAAATTAATGCCAGCAGGAAAGAGAGAAGAGGAAGGGCCGGGCAGAGGACAGAACCAGCGCGGGGCGGGATCCCGCCTGAGCCGGGCAAGACGGAGATCCCGGAGCGTGTTTGGGTCCCGTTGACTGTACATAAGGGCTCCAAACACAGAGAAGGGCAAAGTCCCTGACATCCCCCTTTTTGCTTCCTATCTCTTTCCTTGTATTTATTTTAATTCGAAGTTAGAGTTTTCCTACCCTCTTCCCTGTGTTTTTGTTTTGTTTTTTGATCAGGAGTTTTTCTTTCCTTTATGTTTTCTACCTTTAGATATTTGGGGAGCCATATTACCCCTTCGCCTCCCTAGTGTCTAAAGTTCAAAGAAAGGCAAGTGGAGGAGGGAAGACTGAAGAGGCAGGGGCCCAGAGTCTGCTGCGCTCAGAGACAGAGAAGCAGTGGAGAGCCTCGCGGTTCCAGGTAGCAGCCGCAGAACGCAGACTGCTTGGGTTCGCCGGCCTGCCGCGCTGCACCAAGCTTGGGGCCCACGGACTTGCCCAGGATGCATGGTACAGGTCGCCCAGGCTGACAGAGGGCTCACGGGGCACCCTGTGCAGGTAGCCCGAGCCAGCTCTCCCTTTAACCTCTTAGACTTCAGTAGCCACCCAGAAAACCGGGAAGCGAGGGCGTCTGCTCTCTTGGGGAAGAGGAAGGTGCTGGGTCACCAACCTCGAAGCCAAGGTGGTCCTCGGATACCAGGCCTGAGGGTGCTGCCTGGCGCCCCATTCCCCCTGACTTACAGCAATCTAGAAATCCTGCACCCAGAGCCATCAACCTGCAGCTGCAGTTACCGAGCAATCCAAGAGCAGAGTTCTAACAGCAGAGTCTGACCGGACCGGGCCAGCAACCTGCAGCCCCTGTTCTGCTGGCCTCAGGTGACTTTCGGAGAAAGCGGGGAGATCTGTACCTCGCTCGTTCCTCTCCCATCCCCTCCTAGGGGTACCGAGAATAGAGGCCTGCGGAACGCCTGAGGAGAGGCCTCTGATCTAGAGGCTGGGGGTGGGGGGACCGGAGCCTCTTATTCTACCCCTCATCCATGCTAGTCTCCCTGCCTCTAACCCCACTCCTCACCCCTCCCCTCCCTCCAAACCCGACCATCAATAATTTAGGCCCCGGGAGAACTCGCGTTACCGGTATGAAAAGGCGGCAGCTGCGGGCAGATTAAAGATGAATAATTCAGCCTTCCCGGGCTCGGGGCCTGGCCCCTCGACCCCAGTCTAAGGGGTGGGCATGGGAAGAGGGCTCGGCGGGAGTCCAGGGCTCCGACCGAGAGCCGGCGCTGAGTTCCGGCCTGGAATGCGCCACTGCCGCCGGCGCCGACTCCGGCTGCGGCTGCTTACCGGCCAGCCCGCCCTCCTGCCCGCACCTTGGTCTCTCCCTTCCTCCAACCGCCTTCAGCTCGCCTGGCTCCCCTTTGGGTTTCAAAGTGGCACCCAGTAGGCGGCCAGAACTCGGCAGATCCCCCGAGGAATCGGCAAGATAGGAGAGAGGGAGCAGAGGCAGCAGGACCAGGAGGTCGGCGGGCTGGGCGAAGACGGCGTGGGACCGGGTTCCACTCTCTCCGAAAAGGAGCCAGGATTTTAGGCTTGGCTCGCAGAAAGCAGCAGCAGCCGGAGGCCCCTGGTTCGGATTTCCTGTGCTTGGAAATTATTTAGGGAAATATATTTTACCCCTGTAGTATGTTTTAAAGCTCCCCGAGATACATGCTAAATATATGCTTAGAGAAAAACACAGCTCTCCCTCCTGGGCTCTCTTGTCCGCAGCACAGATCCAAGTCAGTTCTAAAAAGTTTCCCTGTGAAAAGTTACAAATCATGCTTAATTATTAATCTACAGAGGAGAAGTTTTCTATTTAGAATCTATTTGTCTAAAAAGCAAGCCTTCAAAAAAACTGAATTGTTTTCCAAGCTAAAGACATATGACAAGAATTAGATAAATTCAAATTTCATCAAAATAATTCTCTTTTCGTATTTTTCATTTATTTTCTCCCCTTCTCTTTTTTTCCTGTAACATTCTTTCTCTTTTCTGGCTTTTCTTTCCTTCCCCTTGATGATTTCTCTCTTTTCCCCCTAGCTTTGGCATTTGCCTTCCTTTTGTTCTTCCGCCCTCCTTTTCTCCCTCTTTTCCTACCCCCCCTGGCCAGGTTACTGGCTGGACTATCCTTACCAGGGAGTGGGAGGCAGGCAAGGAGCCTCCAGAACTAGAAGCAGAGCTTTGCTCTGCTCAGGGACCGCCTGGAAGGCTCCTCTACACGATCTATCGCTGACTTCGATTTCTCCTTGGAACCCCTCTTTGTTTTTAGAGCATCTCCCAGGGAGAGGCAGAGAGATGACCACCACGTACTGCCAATCTCAGACTTCCAACTCCAGAAATGGGCAAGGAGAAGGAAGGGAAGTAAGAAAGAAAAGAAGAGGAATGATTTCAAACCAACCCACAAGAAGCTTCCGCTGGGCTGGTAGGGCCGGGAGATGCTGGGAGCTGAGGGTCAGAAGGGGGCACACCACCCCCACACTCTTCTGCCTGATTGTCCTGACACTGAGGCTGTCCCTGCTAGGAGTTTCCTCCTGGACAACCACATTCTAAGTTTGAGAAAGGTAGAGATGGGGGGGGAGGGGGAGGCAAACAGAAAGAGAGAGAAAACACAACACAAAACACTGAAAGCTACCTGCCCGTTAGCCCCCCAGCCCTAGGCAAGAGGGTGGCCAGGGAGTAGGGTGGCTGAAGCCAGGGTCAGGGGCTGTGTAACCACAAACTAAGAAGAAGCAGGTGGAAGGAAGAAAGGTGATGGGCACCAGGGAAGGTAGGAAGGCAGTAGAAAAAGTATGGGTGACAGAAGGCAGAAGGAAGAGGAACTGGGGGTTTTAGAAAAACTAGGAAATGAAGGAAAGAGGAAGAACGAAAGGGGGGACCAGGATAAGCGAGGGTGGCCTCCAAGATGGGACATGAGTGCTAGGGGCCAGGACCAGGCTGGGACAGGACAGATGGGACAGGGAGCCCCGAGCCAGGACAGGAGCCGGGCGCCGGTACTCACGGTGCATCGCGGAGAAGGGGTCTGCTTTGCAGTGCATATCCATGGGGAGGCAGAGGAGCGGGAGCAGCGCGGCCGCCGCCGCCGTGTCGCCTCTCAAACTCAACTTCAGGACTTGAGGAGAAAAGGGAGGGACGGTGGGGGGGTGAGTGGGCGCCCGTCTGCGGCGGGATGCTCTGGGGCGGGGGGCGCCCCGCTGCACTCCCCGCGGGGACTCCTCCCGGGCCGGCCGGAGCTTGCAACCGCAGCGGCCGCAACTTCCCACCGTCGGGGCGCTGTGCTGGACGGTCAGCAGAACGGCCCCGGGGCGGCAGGCCGGGCCGGGGGAACCTGGGGGCGCATGGCTTGCGCGGCAGCTGCGGCCAGAGCTGAGGTTGGGCGGGGGAGGCGGCTCGCTCAGTTCCCCTGGAACCCGGTCATCCAGAGGCGGCGGCCGGAGAAGCCGAGGAGCAGGGCGGCCCGAGGGCGCCGGGTAGGGGGCCGGGCCGCTCCAAGTGCCGGTGAGTTGTCGAAGTTGGCCAAGAAGTAGCAATCCTCGGGATGTCCGAGCGGGCGCCTTCAGGAGGGGAGAGCGCGAGCTGGGCCCCCGCCCCCGGAAAAGGCAAGCGCGCGCCGCCGCGGCCGAAGGGCCGGGAGGGAGGGTGGGAGCCGAGCGACGCTGGTAGCACTGGACTGGCCCCAGGTGGGTTGCGTTTGCGAGAAGACTCGGCCGGAGACTGGAGCTTCGGCTCCCGGTGTGTGTCTCTCTAAAAGCTGCAAAGCCCCCCTCCAGACCCCCTCCCCCTCCCCGCGCTGGGAGATGGATGACTTGTCAGACAAAGGCAATAGATTCCACCACTCTGTGATTCGCCAGCGCCGGAGCCCCGAGCTTCGGCGAGGAGGGCCCCGCGCCTGTCACTCCGGTGCCGGCGAGGGGAGGGCAGGGGAGGGGGAAACGGGAGGGAGGGAGCAGCCTGCGAAGGAAGAGGGAGGGAGGGGAGCGGGCCAGGGGGAGGGGGAAGGGGAGCCCGGGATTAAAACTACACTGAGAAACGAAACTCGCTGATAAGATAAACGTTAGATAAGGATAAAGAGTGGCCAGTCTAATGAATATTCAGGCAACGACAGAGGGCCGCGGAGCGCGCCACGCTCGGAAGACGGCTCACAGACGCACCTCACCCAGCCCTGCCATCCACCGGCCAGTGCCCGCAAGAGCCATGGGGTCCTGAGCTCCGTCCGCATCCCTAGTCCTATTCACCCCCACCCCCGCCAGCTCTGAGTTCCCTTCCGTTCCTCCTGGTTCTTCCTTCCTCTCTCTGGTCCTTCTCTTTCGCCTTTCCCTCTTGAGGTACCTCCCCAACCACGCACCCCCAATTCTCATTCCGGGGCAAAGTGCCCTGCAGTTTGTCCTCTCCCGTCCCACGCGCGGCTGCGCGTAGGGCTTCCCTTGTCCCCTTGCCTTACGGGGTCTAGACAGCCCAGAGCGCTCGGATTAGTAGCGAGCTGGAGACCTCCGGCGGGGACCCACCTGCCTCAGTGGGACCCAGGCGACCGTGGGAGAGCCCTGGGACTTGGCTTCTGGACCCTCGGGTGGCCAGGGAGGGGAGCTTGGGGAGGCAGTGCAGAACGACTGGTCGCTGGAGACCGAGGCTTGGTTCCCTCTCCCCGCCTGAGGAGAAGAAGCTGCGAACGAGGCTGAGCGCCGCCCGCTACCAGCTCGGTGGATCCGGAGCTAGCGCAGAAGGCGCAGCGCGCTCGGCCCGGCCTCGCTCCTGCTGGAGCCGCTGGCCCAGCCTCCGCAGCCCTCGGCCGCACTCGCTCCCTTGCTCGCTCAGGTCCGTTCGCACGCATCAGGCAGGAGAAGCCCTTTGTCTCCTAACTGGTTAAGTACAGAATATCCGGGAGATCTTTATGAAATATTTTCCCTTGTCTCATAAATCATCTTGGCACTTCAGCTGATGTTTTAACTCTCTCTCCCTCCTTTGCTCCCTCCCCCGCTTTCTGGGTCTGCGAAAGGGCGGCGCAGGGAAGCCCGCGCTGCACTCTTGCCGCCTGGACTCGAGGCGACTCTGTCCTCTGCCTGCCCACCCTGGCGCCTGCAGAAGCGCCGCGGACTCGCGCCACTGTTCTTCTGGCCGGAACCCAGGCGGCAGCTAGGTTGGGGGCCGAACTGGCCTGACTCAGCCAGGAGGAAAGTCCTACTGGGCCTCTTGCACCCAGGTTTTCAGAGCGCCCTTCATCTTCGGGCGGGGCTCAGGGCTGGCTCAGCCTCACGGGGTTCTGAGCCTCTCACTCCTTAGGGAGCCGGGTTTGCTGGGATCCTAGCATTCGCCCTTCTTCATGGAGCTTCCAGAGCCCGACCCGTTTAATCCACCTGCAGAGTAACTTCTGGGAGTAAAAATTCGCTCCCCGCCTGTCCCCTCCCTCCCAACCTCCACCCCTACTTCCCTTGGACGTTCAAGCTGGCTCCCTTGGGCTGGAGGTGGAAGGCGCAGGGTCCAGCCCCGAAGGTCAGTCTCTTCCTTTCGAGACCTGCAGATGGCGCTCCTGGGTTTGCTTTGGCCTCACAACCCCACGAACACGCATTAACTTGGTGTGGGGGGCGAAAAAAGAAAACAGAGTTCAGGCAGTCTGAAGGGAAAGGCTCCTGGGCTTGAGAGAAAGGGCCTCTCATGTGGGTATTAGCTGGTACAGCCTTGGGCTCCTTTCAGGGAGGTAAATTAACCCAGAACTGGGGAGAGAGGGTGGCATATAGGAAGGGTCCTTACTGAGAAGAGTTCAGAACTAAAGGAGTTCTTTGCCCCAGGTCTCCCAGTGTAACTCTAGGAAGTTGTCTTAGGGAGTCTGAACTCTTGGACACATCGACACAAAGACTCAGATTTTTCTAGAACCAGCTAGACATATTCTTAGGTTACACACACTATGAGGAAGTGTGAGTGCAGACAACAGGCATTTTTTCACATCAGGCAAGAGGGGTTTCATGTTTTGTAAAGAAGGGGACTTAATGCACAAAGTGTGCTGGAAGTGCACTCACACACCTACACGTCACACGGACCTCCTGAGGAGTGAAGACCCTTCCATGATAGTCCACTTCCCAGGCAGCCCCTGAGACTCCAGCACCCTACTCCCCCTGCTCCTAACACACTTCCCAGCACTGCACTAGCTGGACATTCACCCTCCACCAAGCCAGCTCCTGGCAGCTTCCTCCCTGGCACCAGCCTATTGGTGGATCTAGAAGGTCAAAGAGCAATGCTCCCTGATGATTAGAAATCCCTTTAGCCTTCTCCCAGGGCTCCATAGTGAAGGTCTGGATTACAGATTTCTCTCCAGAGGCGCTGGCCTCTCCCTCTGATGCTCCCTTTCCTGTTCTTCCCTTTCTTCTATAGTCTTCATAGAGGAGAAAAAAAGCCAGAAGGGAAAAAAGGGAAGAAGAAAGAAGAGGAAAGAGGAAAAGAAAGAGAAAGAAAGAAAACAACCCAACCCCAAACACAACCCGGGCTCCGACTTGTCAGGGTTCGTTGCTTTTCCCGTCTGCCTCTAAATGAACCTTTTCTCTCTGGTGTTTTCAAAGCGGCCCTTCCACCACCCCCCCCAACCTAGGGGCATTTACACTTCAAACAAGGCGCCCGCCTCCCTGCGGAAATTTAAAGGCAAATAAACTTTTGGGGAGTTGCTCTGATACCCATCTCGGGATTTGCTTCATTAGCCGCCTCTGTGCATCTGATCTGCCCAATAAATCTTCCTTGTGGATCTCCGTTCCTTCGCCGTCTCCTCTCCCTTCCCTGCCAGGCTCGCCTAGCGCTCAGCACCCCCGCCCTTGCCTCCTTCCTTGGTGCTGAGCTCCCGCGCCGCCTGGCTCTCTGGAGGTCCCGGACCTGTTCTGCTCAGTGTAGTTGTCTGAGAGGTGGTGGTCCCAGTTGAACACCCCTCTCCTCCCCCACAGTATACATACGCTAAGGTGCCCCAAACCAAGCCAAGCATGACAAGCACCCTGAAATCCCAGATACATTTATGGGCAGATTGTGCATGAAGTGATGTGCTCGGCAACCCCTGTCCACTGCCCCTAATTGCACCTTCTCCCTGCATGACCCTTCTGCTCCTTTTCTGGTTTCCCATTCCCTGGCCCAGCTCTTTCTGCTTGGACAAGGAAAGGCAGAGGCTTGGCTGCCTCGCCTTTGCATGCAGGGCTCTGACCTGGGGCCCAGGAGCCTGACCTCAAGCAGTTTGGGAAGGAGGCTGGGCCTGTGGGGGGACTGCTGGCAGAGGCCCCGAGGACCATCCCAGTCTTGCCCCTCCCCCATGGCCTGGACCAACCTTCCTCCTTCCACCTCCTGGGGAGCAGTGAGGGGAGCCAGGGAGGAGGCTCTGAGGGAAGGGATTAGAAATTCCGAAATTAAATGTATCTCGCTAGGAAATGCTCCCCACAGCGCGGACCAAATTAAACGCATTAAAGTTCGGGGGGTGGGGAGCTGTTTAGAACCAAGGGTAGGGGGGAACTAGTCCAAAGGGAAGAAAAGCTGAAATGGAGACGGGAAGATAGGAGGGTAGAGCAGAGCAGCAGCTCCGCAACCAAGCTCCTCTTCTGAACTATTCCCAGTTTTGGAAGTCATCACTACCACAAAAAAGGAGAAAGAAAAGAAAACCAAAGTTCGCCTGACAATTCATGTCTGGGACAGCCATGGCCCACTTGCCCCCAGGGTCCCCATGCACACCCCTGGGCGCATCCTCTCCAAGATCAGATCCTAAGCAGCTGGCGCCCGCACTCCGGCCCCCTCTCCAGCTCGACCTGACCAGCTCCGGCCAGGCCCTTTCCCCTCCTCCTCCCCATTCTCTCCCCGCCCCTCCCCCTTCCTAGCCCTCTGGTCACGTTGGAGGATGGTTTGTTTTTTTTTTTTGGAAGAGCTTCTGGTACAATATGGAGCACCATGGGCTGCAATTTCACACTCCACGGCACATTCCCCCTAAAGCTACTTTCTTTTTTTTTTTTTTATGTAAGACCCCCTAATTTCTGCTTCCTCGCTCCCTCCCTTGCTCCCTCCCTCCCTCCTGCTCTCACTCTTCTTTTCCTGCTTTTGTTCCCAATATTTGGGCTCCCCGCGTGAAGCCCGGGGGGCCTGACTCCCAGCTGGCCCCACCCGCTCTGTCTGTTGGTCCTGCGGAGGCCGGCGCACGTGCTGCGCCTTTATCCTCCCTGGCCCCACCCCCCCTTTAACCCAGCTTCTCCTCACAAGAGGTCCTAGCAACCCGCCGGCCCTTCGCAGCCCCTTTGAGGGGAAACGACAATGCAAGCCACTTGGCCACCAAAGCGGCCTCTTAGTGACACGGGCCTGCCAGGTGGCTGTCACCGGTAGGCCGCCCAACTGGGGAGATGAAAAAAATTGTCAAGCCAGGAAAAATTGGGCCAAAAATCTATAGGGTAGCGGTGGAGGGCTCTGTCCAACAGAGAACAAGTTAGAGGGAGGTGGGGGGACAAGAGGCCCAGTGAGGTCCTGGTACTCCTGGCTCAGACCTGAACACACAGCCTGCCCCCCGACATTTTATGGACTTCTGTACAGCTAAAGGGGCCACTCACCCCAAAGCCCAGGGAAGGAGCAATAACTATCACATGCTCAGTCCCTTTGCCTCCTTGAGCCTCAGTTTTCTTACCTGTAAAATAGGGATAATTACATTTGTCTTGCCTCTCCACGGAGCTAGCCAATAGGAAAGCATTTTAAAAAACCAACATTTCTATAGCAGATTAAGGAATAAGTGCCTAGCTTTTTGAACCCTTAACTTTCCACAAAGAGGGAAGGGAGGGTTTGGGGTGCTTGGGAAGGACAGGGGGTGGTGTTTTCCATCCAACTTGTAGGGAAGTTACCTTCCCTGTAAAGGTGATGAGGATTCTTAACGGCCTTCCTTCCTATATTCCTCCCTTTCGAACTTTTTTCTTTCTATTGACTATACCACACCCTGTCCATGTTCATCACTCTGCTTTCTGTCTCTCTTGCCTGCCACTCTTCCATTCCCACTCCTTCCTGTACCCCTTGCCCACTGCACCTCCCCAACTGTCAGGGTATCAGTTAAATACTACCCCTGCCCCCACCCCACAAACAGCCGGGTTAATTGTGGCCTCCAGCATGGTCCCCTTCCGGCAAGCTGGCCAAAGCCATTGGGAGGAGCTGGCCCATTGGCAGAGACTTCGGGAAGGAAATCCCGTCCAGCTGGGTTCCAAACAAAGAAAGCTGGTCCTCCCAGAACCTGCAGTCAACCTGTCAAAGCCAGAACAGAGATGAGATGGTGGGGAGAGGCCTGAACAAGGGGAGGTGAGGAAGAGAGGAGAGAGTAGGAAAAGAAAGGGATGTGAAAGGGGTGCTGAGGGACCAGAGAAGGCACCTGTTTCTGAAAAGCCTGAAGAGGCTGGTTTGGGCCAAGCTGACTCCCCTACCTAGCCAACTGTCCCTTCCCTTCTTCCCCAAGGGTGAGAGTCCCAGTGAGACTGAGGGTCCGTGGCGAGTAATGATTAACCCTCTTCTCAGCCAGGCCCTGAGCCCTCAGCCTGACCTGGCTGGTGGGGGGAGAGAGTGCCAGCGGGCCTCGGACGTACCCACCGCTACTTTCCACCAACAGGGCGACGAAAGGGGCTGCGGAGAAAAGGGACAGGCGGTAGCAAGGGGCAGCCGAAAGGGAACGGAGTGCAGGGCAGGGGGAGAGCAACTTCAGATACCGGGCAGACCAGGGGAAATAAAATAGCCACCGCCGATGTACAGGGAAAGGAAGGGGCCAACCGTGGGAGAGGGCGCGCGGCTCCGCGGGGCTGAGGAATAGTTGGAGGGGGGCGGGAGAACCCCGGTAGGCTGAGTTTTCCCGGAGTTGCGAGCAAGCACCAAATCTACTCTCTCGGATCCGTCCGCTGCGCGCCCGCCCTCCCTGCCTCCTCTCCCAGCAGCTGCGCGGATGTGAGGAGCAGGCTGAGAACGCGCCAGAGCCGGGAGCGGGTAAGGCAGGGGAAGCCCCGCCAGCCAAACAGGGAAGCGAGGGGCAGGGCCGCCCAGGCAGGGGATATAGGCTGCTCGGCGCGGAGAAGTGGCCGGAGACAAAGGACCGGAGTGGAGGGGAGAGGGGATCACGGGGGAGAGAAGGCCTGGTGAGATAGGAAGAGAACCACGGAAAAGGGGTCTCTCTGGGACCGGCCGAGGTTCATCTACTCCTGCCACCTCCACCCATCCCAGCCTGGAGCCGGGACGTCCCAGGGGCTCACTCTCGATTGGGTTCCAGAGCAAAGGGCCTGCGGCCTGCGATCGGGGCAGGGGAATGTTGCTGTGGCTATCGGGGTCGTGTGTATGTTTGTGTGTGCGGCGGGGGGTTGCGCGCGTGTGGGGCGCGACAAGGTTCAGGCAGGCGAGGGAGGAGCGGGGAGGGGAGGGCCTTCGTTGTCGGGTTAGACCCCTGCCCCAGGCGGCTGCAAGCCTCTGCCCTCCACCCTCTACGGTCCAGAGCTGTCCATCCCTCGAACTTGAAACAAAAGGGCTGAACCAAATCCCTTAAGGAGTCAGAGCATGGGCTCTTTATGGAAAAAGTGCTTTGGTTTGAAACTTAAAGGGTTACGGCATCCAGGATTATTTCTTAATTTTCTGCAACTGTTTCTGAGGGTGGGGGGAGATGCAAAGTAAATCTCAGACACAAAAAAAGCCCGCATCCCAGTGGTTCGTTCACCTATGTCTGGACGGGCTGACCGTCAGGTCTAGACCCGCGGATAACGAATATAGTGAAGAAACTTACTAATGAAGGGAGGAAGCCTCTTTCAATTTCTAAATCAATTAAAGAGAATTTCTGATGTGTCTCCTTGGGGGCTGAATGCCTCTTGGTGAAGGGATCATGTGAGTGTGAGTGTTGTGAAGGCGTGTTAAGGTGTGTGTGAGTAGAGTGGAGTGGGTGTCTAGGCAAACAGCTGTGTCCCAGGCAGGGCTGAGACAGGAGCTCAGGACCCATATCCAGCACCTCCCCCTCCTCCCTCTGCCTTCGGCTGAGGCTGCACCGAGGCCAAGGCCTCGGCAGCCTCTTCCAGTGGGGCCGCCAATCAATCCTGCAGGTCAACACAGCAATTAATAACGGGGTGAGGAGGCCTGGCAAGAGAGGGCGGGGAGGCATCCGGCTGTGTCTCCCCCTGGCCCTGAGGGCCCGGTGGCAGGACCAGGGAGTGGGAGGGGTCTCTGAGGGCAGAAAGATCCCTGGGAACTCAGTGTGGGCCCAAGGCCCCAGGAGGGAGAGGCAGGGGACCAGCGACAGGGAGTTAGAGAACCAACTGGGGCAGGGCAGCCCCAGTAAAAGGAAAGGCATCAAATAAAAGGCTTATTTTTACGGTTCTGTAAGTAGAGGTGTCGATGGCCAAAGACCACAATTGACCTGGCAGCCGATTTTCTCCCCTTACCTCTCCCTTGGTTTTTTCCTGATGGTCTTCGCTGTTCCCGAGCAGGCTCAGCGAGACTAAATAAACCCGCATCCTTCGCAAACCCGGCTCCCGCAGTTGCGCCAGGGCGTCGGCCAGGCACGCTCGATCGAGCGCGTGTCATTGTCATTTTGAACTAGCCAGATGGGGCTACAAGGGGCGCGGGGGCCCTCTGGGGGAAAAGGGGTCCCGAGGGAGCTAAGCCCTTGCCAGAAGTGTATAAGAAAGAGGTGAGGGCCGAGGAACCGGAGTGACCGGTGGAAAGAGAGAGAGAAGGCGATTCGGAAGGGAACAGAGGTTTCCTTCTCTCAGACCCAGCCCTGCCTCCTGCCCAGTTCGGCAGCTCCTCCCCACCCTTCCCCATGCCAGTCCTGGCGGGAATGTGAGTCCCGCTCCGGCAAAAGCGGGGAAAGGAAAGAAAGGAGTGCGGTGAGAAGCTGGTGCTCCCGGCCGCTCGGCCACGCGCGTGGGAGACAGGCTCCCTGGGCAGACGCAGGTAGGCGCAGGCGCCCCTGGGTAAGCTCCCTCGTCCCTCGTGGAGTATCCCGGACGCCAGGAAACTTGGGAAGACGGCCCTGGGAGGTGCTCAATGATGCCCCCCACTGCTCTGTCTTGTCCTTCCTGAGGCGCTGGGGAGAGGGCCTGGCTGCTTCTTCCCAGAGATTTGCAGGGACTGGGAACTAGGTCCACACACCTCAGGCCTGAAAGGCAATGAGAGCCGCCTTCCAAGAGAGAAAATGGAAAAGTGGGAGTGTTGGGGGCCTGAGCAGACAGGACTGGGAAGGAAGGAGGGGTGAGTGTAGCAGGCGGCTGGAGGCAAAATAAAAAGATTCAGACAGAGTGAAGGAGAGAGAAGCCCTGTGCTGGAGAGGAAGAAAGGGGGAGAGAGTTTCCCAGGAAGGCCCAGCCATTAGGTCTGTCCTTGGGCTGCATATTTATACGGTCGAGGGGGTGCACAGATGGGCTCTCAATTGAATTCCATCTTCAACACCATCAGAGATTGATTTTGTACTCGCTTTTAATTTTGCCATAATTAATTAGATCATTACAACTGTTTGCTATTGATCTCCCTACTTAAACCTCTGGTGCGGAGGGGTGGCCCAGAGCCCTAAAAGCCCAGGAGGCCACAGTAGACACTCCTGGGGGCCCAGGTTCCCCACTGAGGACTAGGCCCCCCAAAGGGGAATGGAGAGCCCAGGGACTAGGCAAAGAAACTATGGGAAGGGCAATGGTGATGGTGGAAACTGGATTATCAGCTGAAAGAACTAGAACCTGAGCTGCTATGGGATGGAGGTGGGGAAGGAAGGTGATTTGGGGAAGGAGAAGAGTGAGGTGAAAAGGGCCTGGAGTTAGTCCCTGACCTGCGGAATTATTTGAAAAAACTTAGAAACCTGATCCAAACCTATCCTTCCTCAACAATCCAAAACTAAACTTGGGTCCCTGGTTTCCCACCCCAGCACTACACCGGGACACCTAGTGGGCAGATAGCGGAGTTGTTAGGCCTGGAGTCTGGGGGTGGAGGAGAAAAGAGAGAGCAGCCTTCCACTTCCTTAGCCCTTTGGATAAGGAGCTTCAGATTGTCCTCCTCACCAGGGTCCCCTGGGGCCAGCCACCGCTCCTCTTGCCCCAGGCCTCCCTTGAGTTGTTTATTTTGGGAGCAGCCTTCTCTCCACACACATTAGGCACATCTACACCAGTGCTTTCCCTTTGGTTCACACTCAAATACAGAAGACCCTCACACATGTGCACACAGACATGTGCACACAGCATGTCCCCACCCACTAGCATACACGCACAGGCACCCACACTCCATTCCCGCTAGAAACTAAGGCCTTCTCAGTGCTCCCAACTTAAAGGAAGTTGTGCAAAATATTTCTTCACTGAGGGAAAGTGGAAAGATAAAGTCCTAAACGCACAGCAGAAAGGAAACACCAGGTTCGGCAAAGAGACCAGAGGAAGTTGTAAAACTCTCGTTTTCAGGGTGGAAAGTTTTTAGTAGATTTAGAGGACACGAGGAAGGAAGGACTGGAGGCCCCAGCGGTGAGAAGAGGCCGCAGAGCCCCAGTCCCTAGCCATTAGAGTGGCCCCCACCCGGGCAGGCCCAGAAAGAAAGGAGTGGAGTCCCTTGGCTTGGCCATCTCCATCCCTCTCGATCACCCCCCACGCTGGTCCTCCCCGCTCTTACCTGCCTGGCCAGCGCGCTGTTCCATGCTCTGCTCCCCGCCGCTGCAGTTTGGGCCTGGGTCTCGCTTCTCCGCTCCTCCGCGGCCCGACAGCGCGTCTCGCCTTGGCTGCCGCCGCCCGGAGATCTGGACGCAGCCACCCAAGACCGAGCGGCTCAGATAACCCGGGCTGCCCGCCGCCTCGGCTGTGCGCTCGGCTCGCGCCCGCGCTCACCCCGCCACCCGCTCCGAGTCTCAGCCACGCGCCCGGGAGCCCCGGGCTCTCCGCCCCGCGCACACGCGCGCACACGCACCCCGCCGGCCCCTAGCCCGCCGCAGGCAAGCAGCCGCCGCGCTGCCGCAGGCACCCGAAGACCGAATCCCCAGCCTCGACGCCGGCACACCCTCTCACCCCACCCCCTCTTCTTCGCTGTCACTCGTTCCCCGTCAGTCGACAGCCTTGCACGCAGGGGCGCCTTCACTGTCATGCACTCCCCAACTTTGTGCTGCTCCCCTTCCCCACGGCTGTCAGTGCTCTCCCCATCCTACTTTCTCCACCAGCAGGCTCCACAGCCTACCACACACCCCTCAGGTCTCCACCCCAGTTTCCAAGATTCCTACAGTCGCACCCCAACTTTCTCTGGACATATAGTCACTCCCTATCACCAATACATTATGAAACTGCTCACTAAATCCCTCACAAGCCTCCCCTGCTCTGAATGAACTCTTTTTTCTTTTCTTTTTTTCTTTTCTTTCCTTCCCTTCCCTTTCCTTCCCTTTTCTTTCCTTCCTCCCCCCCCCTTCTTTTTTTTTTTTTAAACACTCAGAATAAAAGGAAAAAGTCTTGGCTTCCTTGCCTTAAGGAGTTGGCAGAGCCCAGAGGAAAGGGAGAATGACCAGACCCCTCCCCAGCTCCAGCTACAATCACATGCCTACTCATCTGAACCAGACCATTCCACAATATTCTGGTCCTCTCACTCCAAGTCTCTTGCACCCTGAGATTCACACCCTCCCCAAGCACACTCATGCTTTCATCTCTGATCAAAGGCTCACTTGAGCTTTGTCCCACATTGTGCTCTTCTAATCTGGAATTTACACCTCTCACATCTTTGTCACAAGTTCTCCCTATAGTCTCTCATACACCACTTTGCTCATATGCACACTCTTGTACTCCTACTTCTTACACACTTGGACACCTCTCAAGCAGTACTGCGCCCACTCCTGTGCCCCATGCACCCCTTTCTCATTTGCCCCGCTTTATACCCCCACTTACTTGCTCTGGGCCTCCCAATCTCCCACAGCCTTGCTGACACATGCTGAGTAACACTAAGTGGCCAGCAGTGTAAGCCTCAGTGTGCATGCAGGGGTCTGTGGTGGGCCCATTTCCAGGCCTCGGGCAGAAAGGCACCAAGGCAAGGGCCCCAGGACCTACTGAGCCCACTTAAGTTAGGAACAGAAGCTCTTCACTGGGAGTCCTGTGGACTGGGAGTTCAGCTAAAGTTCCTCCAGAAAACTGTGCTCCTGGGGGTAGCAAGGCTGGAGGGGCACAGGAGCACAGAGGCAAAACCTATATCATGGTTTTCCAACTTACATTTTTAAAATATTCCTACAAGAACATGAATTTCTACTCTTTGAGGCAAATTATGGCCAAATTGCCATCTTACCAATATTTGTGACTTAAAACATCAGATTTTGCTGGTGTTTCTTTTCTCTTTTTTTCCTTAAAAAAATCAAACAGTGATTTTCCAGTCTAAGAGCATGGAAACTTAAAAGCAAAAAGAAAATTTTGTTTTGCTTTCTGTTATACACAGAACACCATTCCCAAGGACAAGGATGGGAGAGCAAACTGCATAAATGAAACTCTAGTCACACACACACACTACATTCTCATATGGTTACTCCATCACACACATGTGCAATGTTCACACACATAGCCTGTCACCTACTCAGAAGTGAGCCCAGTCACACACATGGGCCATGACCTGCTGAGTCACACCTTCCCTGAACAAGACTTTGTGATTTTGTTACCTCTTCTCTAAAATAGTGGTTATCATCCTTGCCCTTCTCTTGAAGGTTTCTCTTGAGAAACTCGGGGGGAAGTGATTGATAAACTGTGAAGTGTGACCACAGATAACATCCATGGCACTTCCCCATGGGTTTGCAGAGACAGCAACTGAGACCCAGCCACACACACACACACACACACACACACACACACACACACACATAGCAGGGAGAAACCCACTGGGGAACCAGGTGTTTGGAACTGGGGACATTCACACACTCAGCCCAGTGTCCCTGCCTGCTTCTGAGCCAGCTCTCCCACAGTTACCTGAACACAGGGCCCAGGGTTGGGGCAGTGCCAGGGCTGGGGCCTAGACCCAGAAGAAGGCAGCTGAGGCCATTGTGCTAAGCAGCCTGTCGCATACCAGAGGGACCAAGAGGAGGAAGGAGCTTTCTTAGCTCTTGGCTCTGATGCTCTTGGAGTCTTGGGGACTCCGGAAGCCTGCAAAGTGATTCCAGTCAAAGGGCAGGCTCTATACCTCCGCATCCCTCCAGCCTCCTCTCTCATGCTCTGCTTCTCTTTGTCTCCCAGCCTTCACCCTTGTCACACGCTGTCCCTCAGGGCCCTCTGTTCATTGCCCATCCCATTGATTGAAAGTCTCTCTCAGGTTCTCCAAGGAGTCCCAGGAAAAATGATCCTCCAGTCTATTGATTCTTCATTAGAATTACATTTTCACGTGTGCTAAATTGGTTTTAAAAGCTTCTTCTGTTGTTATTGTCTTGTCAGACCCTGTGGTCCAGGGCAAACCAAGTTAAAACGTTGTGGCTTCTTAGGGGAAAAAAATCACCAGAGCCAGGTCTGTGATTACTTGTTTTCTTGCCTTATTGTTGTCATGATGGCAATTGGGTATGGTTTAAGTATCTTTAGGAAAGGGGTCCTGCAGGAGGCTGCTTAGGTGAGCTGGGGCTGGTTGGGGAGGTGGGTGTGTGTGGAGAGGGCTTGGAAGCCCCTGGAGGAAGGACACGAGAGCAGTTTTTCTTCCCCTGAAAATGAAATTTAGCACTTAAACCTTTATTAATTGCTTCTGGGACAAGAGAAAAGGTGAAAATTCTAAAAATCACTTCTATTTTCTCCCTCCCCTTCTAGAAGGAATAGCTCCCTCCCCTTTCCCCTAAATAGCTGGGGAGGGGGTGTCAGTCTTTCACAAGGTGCTGAGGAAGAGGTTGCAGCCTCCCGGTTTGTAGTAGGGTGGAAGCCCAGTCACAAGGATGCTTTTAATCATTACACTCTGTGCTGAGGGAGGAATAAATCCAAATGAGGGTGGAGAAGTGGGAAGAAAGAAGCAGAGACTCTCATAGAGAAAGGGGGGCTTGGGGCCCAGACTATCAGAAAGAGATAGACAGACAGTCTGATGGACTTTTCTTTGCAGAGAAGTCGAGGGCAGAGACGAATGAAAGATAGGAAGGAAAAAGAAAAAAGAAAAGAAGGGGAAAGAGGAGAGACAGAAAAGGAAATGCACAGAGGAAAGGAAAGAGAGAGAGAGAAAGCAAGGTAGGCAGAGGAGCAAGCCCTGGGGAGCTGGCAGCCTCTCCAGCCCCCACCCTCCTCCTGGCCTGGCAGCCAGCAGGCCCTGCTGGGGAGTGGGCACCGGGCGGCTGCGGAGCCCAGGCAGGAGAGCCGAATGTCTCCGTGATGTGTTTATCCCCTAATCAGTTCATTAGTTATAAACAACATGACATTAGAAGTTAGGAGGCAGTTGATATTAATTTTTATTTAACTAGTTGATGTTTAATCCGTCACGCCAGGCTGGGTAGCAGCGAGAAAGATCTTCCTGACACAAAACCAGTTAGAACTTCATAAGGCGCAATCAGTGTCCGCGCGTTGAAACAAACAAGAGAGACAGAGACAGAGACAGGGAGAGATAGAGAGACAGAGGCAGCCGCCAGAGAAGGAGCCGGCGAGGCGGTCGGGGAGAGAGCTAACCCCGGGCGAGGGTCGGAAGGAAATAAGCTAGAAAGGCTGAGAGTGCAGAGAGGTCGGCTCCGCGGGTGGCTGGCAGCCCTAAACTCGGACCCCAAGCCCAGAGAGGCCCGACGCAATAGTGAGGGACCGGGGCCCAGCGGCCGGGGAAGGCCCGGCACGGGCAGCGGCGGGGCTATCCGCCAGGGCCCTGCCAAGCCTCGCCAAGCCCTGCCGCTGCAACCACCTGCCTTAGCCAGGGAACCGTTGGGTGTCCGGCGGGCTGTCAGGGGCTTAAGTCCCAGCGAGGCGAGGCCCGGACTTTCTCGAACTGTCCTCTCCCAAGTCCAGAAGCCAAGAACTCCCTCCGTCCGGCTCCAGGAAGAGCGGGCCCGGGCAAGAGAGGAAAGGAGGAAAAGGCGGAGTTTGTGCCCATCGGCTCAAGTTTGACAAAGTTCGCAGCGGTCACAAGCCAGAGCAGGGTGTGTGTGCATTTGTGTTGGGGGTGCTCGGCAGTGGCAAAGGGGGAGGAGGTGATGGATAGTTTAGGGGTTCTGCAGGTGGGAAAGGGCTTTCCCCGGAGTTTGCCAAACCCTCCACGGCTGTCCGCGGGTGCTAGATTGTGTAGAGACCCGGCTGTGTTGGTCGAGGGCTCCTCGGGTGCCCGTGAGAGGTTAAGCTCCCCCCCCAACCCCGCCCCCAAGCACCAGCCGCTCGGCTTTTTCCACCTTCACTCCGGGCACTGGCCGGGCACTGGCTTAGTCACGGATTCGTGCGCAGGCACGGGCGGGGGAGGGGGTCGCCTGGGCTGTAGTTTTCCGCCGTCGCGAAGGACACTGTTTGGAGGGGCAGAGGCATCCTCACCCGCGCGCAGACTCAAGCCGAGCATCTCACCATTTGCATGTTAATCTGCCTCCACCGCGGAAAGGAAATCGCTGAAATTCCGAAGAAAATTGCCTCTTGCCAGCGGTTAATAGTTAACTCAGACGGGAAAGTTCCCAGGGAAAGGCGAAAGCCAGGGCGAGAGGCGCTGGGGAGGCGGCCTGGGAGGGCAGCGGCCCGAACCGCCTCTCCCCTCGCCCGGCGTGCTGGGCCTGGCGCGCCTCCCCTCCTCCAGCGGCGCGTCCCCCACCCCGTAATTAGCATCGTTTAGTTCACAAAACCCTTCCTGGGAGAAATCTGTTCCCTCGTTCCGGGGCTCAGTTCGGCACCTGACTCCGCCGGGTGAGGCGAATAAATCACTGCGGCTGCGGCGGGGGAGCCGGACCAGAGCCCGCCAGACTGGGGCCGCCGGGAGAACGAAAAAGTGAGAAAGAGGCGGCCGAGTCAGGAAAAATAATGCCGGGAGATGGCGCAGCCCTAGCGCAGGGACAGCGAAGGGTCTGGGAAAGGAGACCCCAAAGAAAGACAAGACCCGAGAGGCAAAAAGTGAATCAAAATAGGAGATACAGAAAAGGACGGAGAGAAGAGAAACAGAGTGAGAAAGAAAAGTGAACGAAAAAAGGGAAAAGGAAAGTTAGAGAAGAAGAAAGAAGAGCGAGGAGAGAGATTAGGAAGGAGAGGACAAAAGAATAAAGAAAATAAAAGACACCCAAAAGAGCAAACGCTTTTGTTGATCTACGAAAATACCCCTCGACGGTGAAAGCGCGCCTCGTGGCGGTCAGGACTCAAGTCAGGGGCCAAAGACCCAGGAGGCCTGGGTGGGGAGCGCCGGTTGCGCCCTCGGCGCTCTAGGCCGGGTCCGATGCAGAGCCAAACTCTTAAGTTGAAGTTTCAGGGCTCTGGGCGCACATGAGTATCTGCCCCTGGAAGCAATGGAGTTTGTGTGTGGGGTGTCATCCCGGATCCATGGCGAAGAGGGGATGAGTAAATAAAAGGCGCAAGGCTCTTTCTTGAGCGCAAATTGAGAGCCTGAGACTTCCTTCCCCAGCGCGAAGGGAGGCGAGGACTCGGGGAGGACAGGCTTCGGCCGCTTAGCGCAGATCCCCCAGCTTTTCCGTTGCTAGGACCATCCCCCTACCCCGCCCCACAAACACTCCTCAGAAGAGCCTCGGAGAACATCTTCCCCTTTCAGATCCCCAGCGCCCAGGCGGGCGCGCCGAGGCACAGCTGTGAGAAAAAAGTAACGCAGCGAGAACCGCGACCCGGCGCCAGCTGAGGGCGCATTTCCTGAACCGCCTCCCCGAGGCGACTGAGAGGCGCGGCTCAGGTTCGGCTCACTCTAGGGGCCAGGCGCGGCACTGGGCTGCCCAGGCCAGAGGCTGGGGAGCAAGAAAGGAAAGAAGAGGGGAGGAGGGGGCGGGGGCCGTACAGAAGAGATGTAGAGGGAAATGAAGAGTGGGAATGCAGACTGGAGGGAAAGGTAGAGCAAGAATGTTGGCGAGTGTCTCCCCTCTGGTCTCTGCGTTGGCAAAAGTGGGAGCGCTTCCTCCTCGGGCTCACTCATTTCGAGCCCCTGTGCTCTGGTGCCCCCAGGACGCCGGGCTGAAGACGGAGACCCCAAAAAGCCTCTGTGTACGTGGGACCGAGGATAAGAAGAGGAAGTCTTCCCTGCTCTCCAGGCAGACCCTAGGATGACAAGGGCCCGGAAATTTTCCGACCTTTGAGACTTCCGGGTCCATGTGGTGCAATTCACTTTGTTCCTCCTCCCTGCCTCTCCCACTTCTCCTGCCTTCTTCGTCTGGCGGCGTCAGCCACAGAGCTGGACTAGAGGAGTGGCGGGAAATACCTCCAAGAAGAAGATGGTAGCTCAGTCAATTACTACTTTTGCAGGGAAATAGGAGAAACTAATACCTAGACCAGAATCCTTTGGGCTGGGAAAAGTGAGAAGGCCTTGACCAAGCTGGACCAGCTCGGTGGGCACCACTCAGTCAGTCCACCTGGGCCTGCTCTGTGATGGACACTGGGGTTATAGAGGTAAATCGGACACTGGTCCTGCTTTTAAGGATGGTCTTATCTGGTGGTTAAAAGAGAGCTTTGCCAAGAAACTCTGGGAAGTGTCAAGATATGGACTGGAAGGGTGATTGAGACACAGAGGGTGTCAGAGAACTTCATACAGGGGATGAGGCCTTGCAAGATCATGAAATGTACACTAAGTGCATGGGATAGCTGGGTGAAATATTCCCAGGCAGAAGGTGATCAGGAACAAAGGCATGGGGAGGGGACGGCAACCCACCTGCAAAGGAGTCGGTGAGGCCAGTATGAATGTGAGAGTTGAGGCAAAGGGAGTAAGGCTGGGAGGTGGGCAGGGTCTAGATCAAGGAACACTTTTGTGAACGAGTTTTATTTTCTCCTTTAGGCTATGAGATGTCATTGAGGACTTTAAGCAGGAAAGAGAAAAGATCTGATTTGGAGGGGAAAGACCACTCTGCAAGTATGGACAGTAGGCTGGAGGTAGAGAGAACAGCAGAAACTAGGAAAATAGTCTCAGTAAGAGAAGATGGGAAGTCTTGACACAAAAATGTCTGAGGAAGACAGGATGGTCAGGACTCAGGCACAGATTGGATGTGTGCATGTGTGTGTGTGTGTTGTGGAGTGAGGTGATAAATTAAGGTCTGTCTAAGTCTGTGGGTAATTTTAGTCTCAATTCTGACTGCTCCTCTCCCCCTTGCAAACCCTTCCCCATTAGTGGTTACAGAAGTAGAAACCCCCAAGTATCAGGTCTGAAGGCAACTCTTTTTCTCCCCATCTCATGCAACCTTACCCAGCAGCCTCATGTGCACTACAGAAGAGAATGACTTCTCACTGACCCCAAGACAGGGAAAGCAGCACCCAAGAGTGAAAAATGGAGCCAGGTAGTCCTGAGGTAGACCCCACCCATCTCTCTTAGTTCTAAAACACACCAGTTTTGTGACCTTGGACATTTCTCTTGAACTCACTGGGCCTAAGTGTCCACATCTATAAAACAAGGACAAGAATATTTGCCTTATGGAATTGTTGGGTGATATTAAATAAGGGGTATATTAATCCCTGGCATATAGATGTTTGACCACATGAGTTCATCCCCATGCCCACCCCAGGTCCACACCTCTCTGCGCGTACCAAATGAGCATTGTCTCCTGCCCAGGCACAGGGTGTCAGGGTTCAAAGAGCAGTAATATAAAGATACTCTGAGGAAGTTGTCAATCCAGAGAGAAGGCCAGGTGCCCCACTAGAGCCAGGTTAATAATAACAACAAAAACAACTAACACGTCTGAGGGCTTACTGCATGTCAGGCATTGTTTTACATCATGCTTTACGTATACTCATTCCGTGAATTCTTGCCTACTCTTTATTATTAACCCCATTTTAAAGACAGGGAAACTGAGGCACAGAGAGTTTTAGTAACTTGTCCACAATCACACAGCAAGTAGGTGGCAAAGGTAGGATCCATATACTGCGTCTATAACCTGCACTCCTAAGCACATGCTGTACTAAATATTCCTAGTGCCCAGAGGGGAGTCAGAGGGAGAAGAGACACTGGCTGTGGCTCAGAGGTAGAATGGGTCTAGGAGGATTCCAGGGCATGCAGTTGGTGAAACCTAGGAGCCCTCCCCACCTTTCTCTTCCAGATCTTCACACCAGTCTCCTTTCACCATCTCCGTGTTCTTTCTTCTCTGCCTGGGGCCTCTGAATCTGGAAACTCAGAGCTGGTTCCTATGACTAGGCCAGCCAATTCTGTCAGGCTGCAGGGCTGCCAGCCTTCACCCAGCCTTGCAGGAAGCTGGGAGCCCCACCCTAGGAGTTTTCCAGCCAGGCCTTGTCCCTTTCCATGGGCCGTCAGGCTTTTCCAGCTTCTAGGCCTGCAGCCGCAACGTGGGATGGGAGGCTTACCTGCGTGTCTCACCCCAGCAAGGCTCAGCCTCTGGCCAGGCCTTGGTGGACCCTGATCCTCCACACCAGTCACAGACTAGAATGCCCTGGACAGAACTTGATGCCCTCCCCCCAACCCCCTCCTAGGCCTGACCTGGGTTGTCCCATAGGGATCCCATGAATTTGGCTGAGTTGCCCTAGGAACTGCAGGGGAGTACAGAGGTCCCTACTCATGAGCCCATCCTCTCTCCTGGCACCTCTGGGACCGCACAACAGGCACTGTGTCTGGCACCTCAGAATCGACTTCAATGGGCAGAGAGCTGCCTTCCCCTATATGCCCAACCCGATAGCCCCTCCTTTCCCTAGGTCCACAGAAGCCTGTCTTTTCCCCCTTAGGGTTGGAGTTATCTTTGCCAAAAGACGGAAGTTGAAGAAGTTCTGGAATGATACAGGTCTGTGGAAACTGTCTTTAAGCCATCCAGGAAGAATGAGGCAGAAATGAAGTATTTCTATGGGGAGGAAGGGTCTGGGCCTATGTCTGGAGGGGTCTCATTTTTTACTGGAATTTAACTTATTCCCCACCTAACACCGAATAGCCTCTTCTAAATAACTTGTAAGTTCTTTAAAATAGTCACTGTGGCCAGGAAGATATTATTCCCAAAGTGCCAGCATCATGGAGCAAAACCATTTATGGATCTTTTAGGTGTCTACCTTTCCAGGATGCAGCCTCGTATTTTGAACATCTTCCTCCAAGATGGACAGTGTGTTAGGCAATGCGCCAAATCACTCAGAGCAGACACTAAGGATGAAGGTGACTGGGTGGATGTAAATTAGAGAGAGTAGCTTTCTCCCTTGCTGCCCCCTTCCTCCCCCGCCCCCCAGCGCTCAGTCTAGGGAAGTTGTTGGATGGAGGGGAGGTGGGGAGAAGAGGGGACTGCCTGCAGCATCCGTAAAGTAAATATATCCCCTCCCAAGGACAAGTTACTAAATCTTAGTTTCCTCATCTGAGAAGTGGGGAGGCTCATCCCTTCCACACAGGGAAATGAAAGCATTAAAGCACCCAGCAGAGCTCCTGGAACACGTAGGGGCCACCAGAAATACCATTGTTATTATCCTATGTCTTTTAAAAGAGCCCGCACTGCGACAGTCACAGGCTTGGGGTTCACGGTCCTACTCAACACCTGTGGGAGCTGGGAGTTGGGAGCCGGGAGGGTGAGCTTCCTGCAGCTGAGCTGTGCCTCCTGGCCTGGGCAGCGGACCCACTTGTCCCCCAGGCGCAGAGCCGAATGCTCGGCTGCAAAGGCACGCGGGCCATGGCAAGAGGTTGGAAGGAGGGTCGGATTAGGGGTAGGGGTGAGGGGTATGGACTGCTTGCAGAGGCCTCTGCCGCCCCAGCCGGTGTGCGAAGCGGGCCTGGCCGCCGCTGCCGCGGAGCCCTCCGGGCTTGGAACTGCCCAGGGCCCCGCGCGTCCTCCGCGCTCCGAGCGCGCTCGCCCACCTCCGGGCCCGCCCCGCCCGCCGAGCGCTGGCGCTCGATTAATAATCATAAACCCCCCGCTCACCCTCCTCTTAAAATTAATAACTCTGTAATTAGAGTCGTTTCAGAAGCCTCCTGAGCCGCCGAGGCCGGCCGGGCCGCTGGCCGCCCCTCGCCTGGGCAGGAGGGAGGAGGAGGCCGAGCGCGGCGGCCGCGGCATCTGCAGGTAGAGAATGAGAATTAAAATCGCTCTCAACAATCCAATACACTTTTTATCAGCCATCTATCTGAGAGCTGGGCCCATTCATCATCCGAGGCAGTCTCCCTGAAAACAAGACCCATTCAGATTTTATACAAATTATCATATTTATCATCGTCTCCAACTCCAGAGTAACATCTCCGCAAAGTGTCTGCCGTCTCCCCAGGGAGCCGCGCGGCTCTGAGCGCAGAGCGCCCGCCTGGCAATTCCCCCGCCAAGCTCCCTCCCCTCGCCCCTTCTTCCTCCTCCCCCCGACATTGAGGGCCCTGTCTCTGGCCTTTGATCCACTATCTCTGCTTTCCCCCAATGCTCTTTTCTCCCACACTCCCCATCAATTCTCTCTTTTTCTCATCCCTTCCTCGATCTCTTCTCCCTCCCATTTCTCCCTATGGCCTTCGATCCACTGTCTCTCTGCTTTTTCCTCCCCCCAGCACACTTACACTCCCCGCTACCCCACCCCTGCAGTGTCTCTCACCTGGTCTCCAGGACCTGGTCATGTCTTCCTTCCCTCCCTGTCTTTCCCCATGACTTCACTTGTCTGTCTCTCTGGGTCTTTGCTTGATCCCCACTCAGCATTCCCATTTCTCTGCCAGAACCAAGAAGCAGGAAGTGTGGTTAGTGACAGAAGAGCTGAGGCCACAGGGGTGGAGGAGGTGCTCCACAGTGGGGATCCCTAGGTTGATTCCAGGGGTCGCCTTGGGCCCACATCCAGGAGTGTGAGGAAATGAAGCAGGGCTACAGGAGAGACGAGCCCGTGCCCATCACACACTACAAACACACACAATCTACAGCACATACACAGCCACACATACACTACACATACCACACACGTGCACACACACAGCCTTCCCACGACACACAGCCTCCTCACACCACACAACACAGCCCCCAATACACATCCTCCCAACCACATTTACACTACATACATAGCCCCTAATACACCCCCGGCCTCTACCATACACTGCACACAACCCCCAACATACAGCCCTCATTACACACTCCCGACAGCCTTTGCAGAACTCTATACACGTAAAGCCCCGTCATACCACACACAGCCCCCAGTACAGGCCTAGCTCCCTATCACACCCATGGCCCCCAGTACATACGGGCACACATAAGTGCAGGAAGTCACACACATCCTAACACACAGCTGTACACCCTGTCCTCTCATGTTCTCTTACCCAGATTCTCAGCCCCTCCTCTTCCTCTCTCTCTCTCAGCACATACATATACTGGAGGTCCAGGCAGGAACAGGTCAGGCACCACAGCCTTGGAAACAATTTCTGGCTTGAGTGGGGCAGTTTCCCTGTAACCAGCAAGAATTCAGCTGCCCCATTTAGCTCCTGGAAGTGCTCTGTGCTGACTCCCAGGGTTAAAGAGGTCTCCCCAATTCAGGCCCACAGACATTGGGGCATTTCAGAGGGGCTTTTATTCAGATTCTAAGGAGGGAGCCCTCACAAAAGTGACAGCAGGAATGTTCAGAACACAGGTTTCTGACTCAAATAACCATCCGGGGGTGACTGCTTCCTTTCTAGGCCTCAGTCCTGGGGGTGACCCTGCTGACCTCCCTGGGGACAGCCAGACTTCTGTATTATATTGAGGTCCCCTCTGACCTCGCTCATCCTCAGCTTCCCCTCAAAAACCTGCCTCAATGGGATGCTGTGGAGGAGCCTGTGGCTGTGTCTCCTGTGGGCTGTTGGTGGGGTGATTCATTCATTCCCCAATCATTCATTCAACAACCATTACTGAGGGCCTTCTCTGTGTCAGCTCTGTGCTTGGCATGGGATTACAGTGGTGGACAAGAGATTCTGAGTCCCTGCCTTCGTGGAGACTACAAACTGGAGCACTGCTATCCAACAGAACTTTCTGTGATGGAGCAAATGTTTTGTGTCTGCACTTCAGTGTGGTGGCCACTAGCCACATATGGCAACTGAACACTTGAAGTGAGGCAAATGTGACCGAGGAATTGATTCCATTTTATTTATTAAAATTTTTAATTTAAAAACCTTTTCCCCTTAACTGAGGCACTGGGGATTGAACCCAGGGCCACATGCATGCCATCACACACTACCACCAAGCTATTTCTCCCACCCCCTCAAACAAATTCCTTTCTTTAAAAAGAATTTTTTTTTGATGGAGGTAAGGGGGTATTGAACCCAAGACCTTGGTCTTGCTAAGCATGTGCTCTACCACTGAGCTATATCCACCATCCTCTGATTTAAATTTCATTTATTTAACTTAACTTTCATTTGATTCAATTATTTAATTGTGGCAGATGGCTACTATATTGGCCAGCATAGGTGTCGCAGGCAGGTTAGTGTTCATTTCATTAAATGAAGCAAGATATAAGCAAAGGGATTGCCTCCCTCCTTCCAGAGCTGTGGGAGGCCTGTAAGTGTGAACCAGGGGCCTCTGAGCATGGCTCCTCTTCCTGTTTGGACCACAAGTTCCCCACATGCAACAAGAAGACAACCCACCCACATATGTATGAATGTAAGAATCTGTGCCCCTAAGACAGGCCCATTCAGAAAGATGTGGATGGGTAATTCCCCATGAAAGAGTAACGGGAGCATTTCTTGAGTATTTTGAGTATTTCTGGGCTAGCAGACTCTTTTTACGTATGCTACATCGTAAGTCTTACCAGGGGTTCATAAACACTGATGGCTGTGGGAACAGAAATGGTTGAGCAAACAGCAGCCGGGGGGGTTCTGGGGCAACTGGAGAAGGCAAAGTTCTCTCTAAAGGATGAGATTGTTGTGCAGAAGTAGGGATCAGTGATACCAAGTTGTCTGATTTAAGAGCAACCTAGAATCTTGATTTTTATTTGAAATTCGTTGGAAACTATCTAACTTTTTTTTAAATGACCAAGCAGATGACCAAATGAAAGATGTGCAAGGATGTACAGCTGTGTTTGCAGATTAGAAGTAATCTAAATGTCCACTATTAGGAGCCTGGTTAAATGACTCGTGACATACCTATTCAATGGAATACTAGGCAGCCTTAACCAAGAATGAAGTGAATCTTCATATATAGGTAAGGAAAGATCTCCAAGGTGAACTAAGTTTAAAAAGTAAGGCATGGAACAGTGTGTAAGGTACCATTTATTGAAAGAAAAAGAAACACGCACACACATACATGCACACATTGGTACCTGTACAGACTAGCTCTGAAAGATGTACAAGAAACTGGGAACAGTAGTTGGCTCAAGGAAGGGGGCAGGGGGTAGAAGGAGGACTTATTTTTCTCTGTATACCCTTGGGCATTTTTAAAATGGAAATTCTGGGGGTTGCACCCAGGACCCCTGGACCTCGTGCATGCTAAGCATACACTTGACCACTGAGCTATACCCCCTGCCACAATATTTTGACTTTTGCACTAACTGTATGATCCACATATGTACAGTGTAGGCTGAGCAAGCTTAGCTGAAGGCCAGCTACGGCTTTGAGGCCACATATTTATTTACTTATTTTATTTGTTTATTTTTAATTAGACCAAGAGCTCCTCCTTCCCCACAGTCCTGGTGGCATTAGGCTCAGGTTCTGAGCATCCAGGCATCTCGCATACCCTACATATAAACTACATATTTATAAACTATGACCCTCACAGGTAAATGTTACTGACCTTATTATACAGATGAGGAAGATGAGGCTCATTTGGATTAAAGTTGCACAGCTATTCAAGTTCATATAACTGATCAGTGGTGGAGAGCTTTGATTCTAACCAGGTCCCTCTGGCTCACAGACCACAGCACCACACTGCCCCTTCCCAGGAGATGGGAAGGATAATGATGCCAATGACATCATCATTGTCAACAGCAGTGTTTACTGGGGACTTGTTACATGTCAGGGACTGTGATAAATAGATCATGTCTCGTTTAATCCTCACTACAACCTTATGAATTAGACACCATTATTATTCCATTTTACAGATGAGGAAGTTGAAGTAGAGACATTAACTAAGATCCCACAGTTACACTGTCCAGAAGTGGTGGAGCTGAGCTCCCTACCTGGGCATTCTAATTCTAGAATTCAGTGCTTAAACATCTCAATGCACAAAGAGAACTGCACATCCTATTTTTGTATCCCAGGTGGGCTCGTCTCAAGAACACTCTATTACACCTCCCTGGAGCCTGCCAGGAGTGTACACTGACCCCTATAGTGTGGACCCATTTATTTGCTCAAACACATCTGCACAGCCCTGAAGCAGATGCTCTCAGGGGACGGACTTCCTGTGGTATCTTCCATGGTGAGAAGAAATAGACATCTAACTGCTAGCAATGGTCCTTCAGATTTCTTGTGACTTGCCCTCCTACTTGTGTCTTTGCACTGCCCTGTGCCCAGGAGCGACCAGACTTCCTTTTTTCTCCAAGTGAATGTGCATCTGGCTCAGGGGCCCAGGCATTAACAATACCAAGTGATTGTAGACATGGTCTCTTTCAAGTCTCTTAGCATCCAGTAAGGAAGAGAGGAAAGGATTATTATTCCCTTTGTGTGGATGAGGAAACTGAGGCTCACACATCTCACGCATTCACACACACACACACACACACACACACACACATACTTGTAAGAATTAAAAATATATTGTGGTGCAAATTAATCCATTTATTCCATTATCTCATGGTAATGTCTCCAAAGTCCCTCTCCCCATGGGAGGATCATTACACAGGGGCCCCAAGCTGGAGATGGAGGAAGAAAGCAAAAGAAGCAGAGAGCTAAGGGGAGAGCCATGGTCATTGAGCAAGAACTCCCCCAATTGGTGGCTTGCATTCTATGGCTAAAATTGTGGCTGAGCGTGACCAACGATCTGTTGTCATTTTCTGTGCATTAAGCCAGGTGTATACTCCACTGGCTCTTAAGGCACCATCTTCCCACACAAGTTTCCCTTCCTCTACAATAACCCTGACTTCCTGCCAAGACTGTCAAAGAGCAAGTGAGCTGGAAGGTTCGAAGATTCTCAGCCTGTCCCCACAACCCTCTCAACCACAGGCCTAAAAGCATGCGCTAGCATTCCCCAGTGCATGATCAACAAGGAAGAAGAAGCAAGCAGATATTGAGGGAGCATCCCCTCCACCTCTCCCACCCCTACAGCTGTGTCCATGCACATGATGGCAAAACACAGGCTCTGGCAGGATCCAGAATGTTGGAGGGTCCAGGGTAGCAAGAGGCAACCTTAGATGTGGATGGTAAATCTGGCAACTGACAAACTAGGCCTCGCCTAGGGCCTGAAGCATCGCCTCCAAGGAATTTATTTAACAAATACTTACAGTATACATGCTGTGTACTTGGCACTGTTGGATGTCCTTTACAAGTGTATTTATTTCCAATTGCTACTGTAACAAATTACCACAAATTTAGTAGCTTAAAACAACACATTTATTATCTTACATTTCTTAAGTTCAAAGTCTAAAATGGGTCAGCAAGGCTGTGGTCCTTCTGGAGGCTCTACGGAAGAATTAGTTTCCTTACCTTCTCCAGTTTCTAGAAGTCATCCACATTCCTTGGCTCATGGCCACATCACTCTGTTCTCTGCTTCTGTCCTCACATCTTCTTTGATACTCCTGCTTCCCTTTTCTAAGGACCCTTGTGATGATGTTGGGCATGCTCCAATAATCCAGGATAATCTTCTCATGTCAAGATCCTTACGGGTTTGAGGGGGCAGCCATTATTCTGCCTACCACAGCAAGTATTAACTCATCTAATCCCAATAACAACTCTGTGAAGTAGGTGCTATTACTATCACCATTTTGCAGATGGGGAAGCCAAGGAAAACAGAGGCTAAATTTGCTCAAGGTCATACCCTTAGTATATGACAAAGCCATACTTCAATTCAATCCCAAGCAGACTGTCTCCAAAGCCTGTGCTTTTAACCACCACACTACAAGTATTTGGGGGCTGATAGAAATAGACACTCTGTGACATCCACAGACACTCCACATACTCAGACATCTTACATAATGTCTGTGTGTTTTACACACACATAACACACATGCACATGCTCTTCACATATGTATTCTGCTCATATAATATGCTCTATAGATACTTGAATATACACAAAATACCTGGACATACACATTCACATTCTCTGCTCACATGCACTCATACTGCACACATATACACATGCCCTGAACACATATGTACACATTTATGCATACTATCTTATACAGAGGTTATGCATAAATACATATTCTGCATATACAGCAAACATATTATACTTTCTATGCTATTTGCACACACAAACCTCCTGTGTCCACAAATATATAATGCCCTGTGATATATACACCTTGCACACATGCACACAGAACCAAGCAAACATATATCCTCTTAATAAACACATCTTGCAAAACGACATGTTGTATGCCTGCAGTAGCGTACATACCCCATACAAGACTTCCAGGTACACACATGGACACAGGAAATACCTATCCTGACTAGACAGGTATCTTACCTACACACAGATGTTATGCATACGTACCCTACAAAGAGACTCATACTTGACATATATACTTGTTATGAACACACACACACTGAACCCCAAAGCTCTGTGCTCTGCATAACCTACCTACATACACATTTACATATCGTGTGTATATTCTCAAGAACCATACACATACATACAGAGGCCCTGGATACACACATCCTGCACATGCACACATAGCCCACCCTGAATGCATACAGTCATGCACACATATAATCTTTTCTTAATACGTTTTGCATACACATCCTGCCGTTACAGAAATGTATATCCTATTCAGCAGGAATAAATCCACGGTGAATTGTCTGCTTTAATTAGCATTTCACACACACAAATAACCTCACAAGTATACAGCTCCATCAGAGGTTTTGAGGTGCTTCCTTAGGCACTCCCCAATACTTGATGGGGATTGTTATCCCCATTTTCCTGGGGAGGAGGCTGAGGCTGGGAATGGGCGGGGCTAGCCCAGGGCCGCCCCGCCCCCTCCCGCAGCCGCTGAGGTGTTATCAGCCCCCCAGCTCGTATCCCTCAGCTTCAACAGAAAAGTAGTTCCAATACCATGTTTGTTAACTAGGTTATCTAGGCTGTGGAAGATTTTAATGTTGAATTTTATAGCTTTACCACGCTCTGCCGTCCTTGTGAATATTGTAATATTGCATTTTTTACAAGTTACTCTTCTGTTAATGTTCCAGCTAGTAACTTTTATAATCCTCCTCAATGAAATTTTTTTGTATTCTTCCGCACCGTTAACCCCAATGGCGGCGCCTCGGCCCCTGGCAGGAGGCAGATACGAGATGAATTCCTCTTTAATCAGAAATAATAATAATAAAAACACACACACGGCTCGGCTGCCTCTCACTCCGGCTTCCCTCGCCGCTGCCGCCGCCTCTCAGGGCCGCCTGTGGGCCCCGCGGCCTAGGCCTGGGGCGGCTCCGAGCCCGGTGCCTGGCTGGAGCAGGACCAGGTTACCGGCAGTCTCGCCCCATCTCAGCCGCTCGCCCCTTGGCGTCTCCCTCGCCGATGGTGCTGCTCCTACTCCCGCTCCCTCTCCCGGAATCCGAGTCTCCGCTCTTCAGCTCCCAGCGCAGCCTCCCGTCCCTCTTTTCCATCCCTCTTTCTGCCTGTCTGTCTAGGCCTCTGGCTGCCTCTGCCAATTACTCTTCTCCCTCTTCTGTCTTCAGGTCTGCCTCTGTGGTGGATCTCTTCTTTCCCTGTCTAGGTTTCCTCTCCGGCTTTCCTTTTTTCCACCTCTTTATCGTCTGCATTTCCAGCCTCCACATCCTTCCCCGTTTTCTTCTCAGAAAACCAGAAGCCATTTGGGATGGAGAATGCGGAATCTTGGTGATGAGATGGACCCTGCTTAGTGAAATGGAGCTTTGGACTAGGTTGAGGCTGGACTGGGATTGGGGGTACATTTGGGGCCACTAGGGAATGGGAGTGTCGGAGAGAGTTATGGTGTCTGTGGCCACTCAGATGGAAGGGGTGACCTGGGGGCAGGGGGAGGATATCCAAGAGTCAGGGAAGGCTAAGTCAGAGGTGCCTAGCTCCTGGGCCTGGGGAGAGAAGGCAGCTGGCCAAAGGAGTCCTGGCTTAATGTCAGACATATTCTTGCCCTGGGGTCCCCTTCTATCTAATGGGAAAGACCCACCATGAAGGTGGGTGGGGTGGGTGGTGGGGAATGGTCTGTTTCCTAGAGAGATGGTGGGGGGTGATGAGTGTGTGCATGCTTAGGTACATGGCCTAAAGGGCCTGTCTTCAATGATTATGGCACAAGAAAATGTGATCCAAGACTATAGCAGATCACACAAATTCCTCCACCCAGTCAACAAATATTTATTGAGCATCTGCTTTGGGCACCTGAGGCTCAGTGCTAGACCCAGGCAACACAATGGAACACAATGATGAGTGAAAACACAGTCCCTGGCCTCGTGGAACTTTTGGGCTAGTGACAGTGACAGGCATTAATCAAATAATCATACAAATACATCTTTGCAAACTGGAATCACTGCTAAGGATTTCTCATCTGGAGACAGGGTACGTCCCTCTGGCTTTCAGGGATCCTATGGAGGCTTAAGGAAGCAAATTGGCCTCAAGGCTTGATAAGGGCTCCAGAGCTTCTCATCTTCCTCCTGCTCAAGCTCCCAAGAAGTAGGAGGGACTCCTGGCCCCCATTTTATGGAGGGCATGACTCCCCCACCTGAAGTGAGATTTTTATCAGCTGGTCTTCAACATGCCACCCCGACACCCCCTCAGATTTCCCTAGGGATTCCCAGATTTGACCACTGAGGTGCTCTTCTCCCTTATAAAGCAGAGGGGAGTGTGGTCTCACACGTGACAAGAGAGATGCCCAACATCTGGAAATCACAGCCACAGCGCAGCCGAACATCTGGAGCACTAATCGCAGGAGCCTCGAGCAGCCCCTGAGGTGGGATCGGGGGAATGGGATCGGCGAGTGGAGCAGCTCAGCTAGCAGGGGACTCCTTGCCCGGCTCCTCGCACCCTCCGCCCCCAATTTGGACCTGGCCAGGAATTCGCCTCAACGCACTGCTGTGGGCCGCCCCTTCTGAGCCAGTGCCCCTGAGTGTACCCTGTCCAGCGGAGCCCCAGGTCTGCTAAGAAGGGTTAATGGCCCTGCGCCCCACTCCCAGCTCCACCGAGGACCAGGAGAGTGCAGGTGAGGGAATATTGTTATAAACAAAGACCAGGGGGTGGGGGGAAAGTAAGAGGTACCGGAGGGGGAAGGGTGGGGGCGGGTGGGAAGAGGCGAGACGGTGGCGCCCGGCGCGCCTGTGCGGAGCGTGGAAGCTGCGAGCGCCCGCGACAGTAAAACATCTGTAATGTGCCATTCGCCGCTGCTCGCTGATTGCTCATGGATTAAAGATTAAAATCTCGGCTTTGGCAGATGGGGAGAGAGAGGAAACTCTTACGAGCACGTTTTGCATCTGCATTTCATTCTGCTCGGTTCCCTGCGCCACGCCTGGTGGCGCCCGCCCTACCCCGCCCACTCCGCTCCTGGCTCCCCGTGCGCCAAGCTGGGCCAGACCTCTCGGGCCACCGGTCCTCTTCTCACCCTTACTGTCGCTCCGAATCCTAAGCAGCTGGCCCCCCCTCGTCTCATTCCCATTTGGGGTTCTCCCCTCTGATCCAGTGTTGTTTCCCCACCTGCTACCCAGACTCCAAGCAGGGCAGGATGAACCTCCCCAGAAAAGAGGTACGCCCCTTTCCACGGGCTGAGGGTGTACCCACACGCCCACTGTCTTGGCTGCCTACCCCTGTCGAGTATGGAGGCTGGGGAGGGTGGGACGCGAAGGTGGATCCAATGGTGGTACTCCTGGTCCTTGGAGACGGTGAAAAGTAACTGAGACGTGGCCAGGTGGGCTCACTTGGGTGGATGTGTCCCCTCTGTGTTTTTCACACTGAGCTGTTGTGGAGGCTGGGAGTGAGACAGGAGAAAGGAGTAGAACAGGAAGGCTTTTAGGGGCCCTTAGGGCTGGGAGGGCTACTCCTGGAATAGGGTCGGTTTTGGCTTTTGGATAATCTCTGTAAGTTAGCCTGGTCCTGGACCACGGAGGAGTTGAAACGTGTGTGCTCATGTGTTCAGGCACCTGGGGTAGATCCACTGGCTTTCTTATTTTCCTCTCCCTTCCAGAATGTGTCGCTGGCGTCAGACTTTGTTGTGGAGGAAAATCCAGGTAGAGAGAACTAGAGACAAAGGATTGTCAGAAAGACAGACAGGTATTAGAGAAATGGGAAAAGGAACAAAAAGCTGCAGAGAAGGACAGCAGATGTGAGCACCTGCATCTGGGGGCGGGGCGGGTAGAAGACTGGGGAAATGTTGGGAGGGGGCCCTGCCTGGGTTCTCAGGCCCCAACTGGGAGGAGGAGGTTGGTTCAGGGTGAGCAGAAGAAAAGCTGAAGAAGGATGAACAAGAGGAGGGTCGGTGTGGCAGATGTAATTAATTACTGCATATTAAAATGTTTGTTTACAGAGATGAACAGCGGACGGAGGTCTGATGGTAATTAATTCACAGCATTTCCCAGCCCTCTTTGAGCCCAAACCCCTTTGGGGGCCTGGGTGGTGAGGTGCTGGCTTGTTCTTGCCCTCCTCCCCCTGGGGACTAGAGTCCAGATTGCTGACACTGGAGGGAGCCTGAGACAGCACCTAGGCAAGCCCCACCCCACTCTACACTTGGGGAAACCCAGACCAGAGCCAGTCTGCGACTCGTGATTTGTTCAAGCCACCAGCTAATCAGTGATGGAGCCAAGACTGTAGTCCCTGTTTTCTTGCTACTGGAAATATGTTCAAGGCCAAACGAACGCTGAGGAGATGGTGATCTTGGGCTGAGATGATGCAACACAGAGGGCAGAAATGGGAATTAGGAGAGAAGAAAGGGCTTGGGAAGAAGGAGATAGACTTAGGGCCCATGGTGGAGAGGGCACCAGAGGCCCCTCACCCTGGAGAGGTTGGGTTGGGCAGCTCGGTTATCAGAAAGCAACTCCAACCCTCTTCTTCTCCCCCTCCGCCCCCCACCCCAACTATACCATCCTGGGCCATGAGGAGGGAGGCAGAAGCAGTTAGTATCCTTGGCCTTTGGCTTTCGAGTCTGCCACTCCCAGCCTTGTGACCTTGGGGAAATAATGTAACCTCTCTGAGCCTCCGATTTTTTCTAAAACAGACACCTCCACGTAGGGTGGTTGGGAGGAGTGCTCTGATGGTTAATACTTTCACAGAGGGATCTGGCATGGCACTTACCCCATGTAGCTGCCTCTGCTCCCACCTCCTCTTCACTCACACACAGTCACACTCAACACCTAGACAAGCCACGTTCATGAACATCCTGCAGCTCATTCATCATTCATCAAGGAATCAGCTGAGGGACTTCCAGGAAGATGTGGGAGGAGGGCCGGCAAGATGAAGCCTAGATCTGTCCCTGTTTGTGGGCGCTCACAGGATACACAACCATGAAGAGAGAATCAAAGGTGAAAGCATGAAAGGAAAGTCACCTGAGTGAGGGGTAAAGTCAGGGAATAGGAGTCCCAGGGACAGCCAGGCCTCGAGTTGGTGGCTTCAGGTTGGGAGGCTTCCTGGAGAATCTGGGCCCCAGGCTAGTCCACAAAGGATGGGCAGGAGTGAGGTAGGAGTAGTTGGATGGAGGGAGAGGAAGGCTCTGTGGTGGATGTGGAGCTGGGCAGGTCATTAGTTCATAGGTAGAAGGCAGGAGGGGCCTCTCCCACCAATGCAACTGGCTCTCCTGGGAGCCCACAGGGACCTCACACAGGCCTCTCATTTGGGGAGGCATACTGGGGGGATCCCTCATTTTCTCCCTCAGGCTTTGCTTCTTTCATACCAAATAAAGGGATGAGGTCAGGTGTAGAGCAGGCAAAATTTCCCTCGTATCTCAAGACCAACAAGTGGAGTAAGAGCTTAGGGGAGAGGCTGAGGGTGAGGAGAAGGTTGGGTTGAGGTAAGAGGCAAAACAGCTGCAGAGGGAGGACTGAGGGCATGTGAAGTGAATGGGGCCTTCACTCGCTGCAGGGTCTGAGCTGGAGGCAGCGTGAGAGCAGGAGGCCATGACTGTGTGGTGTTTGGCTGGGGCTGTGAGGGGCAGGCTGAGTGTGTGAGTACAGCAGGGCCTCGAGGGCTCCTGTCAGCACGTGCCTGGGAATAAGTGCATTCTTGGGTGGGTGGTCATGACCAAAAGGATCTGCTTACAGTGTGTGAATGCAGGTGTGAGTGTGGATGTGTGCCAGCATGTCAGCGTGCCCCTAAGTGTCTGAATGTCCATGTGTGAGGAAATGCTGAGAGGCTACTTTTGTACATCTGGGCCTTTCTCCCACAGCCAGCGCACCTCCCCGCATACCCTCAGCCTCTGCAGGTGAAGTGGGGAGACGGTCAGGGTTCCACAATGAGGGGGTCATTCCCTAGTGACTCTGATACCCATGGCCCTTCCAGAATGCATGAGCCTCCCTGTGGTTGAATCAGTGCCAGGGCCTGAGATCTGGGCAGGAGCTTCCCTCCAACAGCCCCTCTGCCCTGGTGTGGCTTTTATGCCTCTGGGGGGAAGTCACACATGGTATGTTTATTGCAAACACACACACAGACACAAACACACAAAGGAAAATCAGGAGATACAGATAAGCAAAAAGAAGAATGAAAAAGAAAAACCCACCTGTCAATTTACACCCAGGGACACCCCTGTACAAGTTGATATATTTCTTTCCAGTCTTTTTTCTATGTGAACACGATGAAAGCAGAGGAGGGGTGCAATGCAAACTATTAGGCTGCCTGCTTGCTCCCTGCCACCGTGGACGGCTGCCACGTGCTTCTCCGCCCCTCCTGTCCCCACTCACCTCACCTCGGCTCCGAGGCCTCCCCTCTCCCCACGGAGGGCTGGGGAACGACTTGTTGGGCTGGGCCTGCAGCAGGCAGGACAGCGAGGCGCAGGGGAGGAGCCGCGGGAGGGAAGGGAGCGGAGGGAGGCGGAGCGGGGCTGTCGCTTCCCATCAGGCGGAGGATTGTTCCCGACGCGCGCAGGCCCCGCGGCGTTTCTGTGTCAGGGAGTTTTGCCGGCGCCGTGACCCATGCGAGGAGGGTCGGGCTGCGCGCGGGGAGCGGCCAAGAGTGACCAGCGCGGCCGGCCGCATCATCACCACCTGGCCGGGTCACTGCTTCCCTCTCCTGCCGAGAGCGCGCGGAGCGGGGGCGGGGCTGCGGGATGGGGAGGAGGAGGAGGAGGAGGGTTTCTCCCTGTATCACTGTCCCTCCCTCCCCCTTGGGGAAGGTCGAGTGGGAGAAGCGTCTCCCACGTGGAGGGAGAAGCGGAGAAGTCACCAGGGCCTCAATTTCTTCCCTTTGGAATGGAGAACAGGTCTTCCCTGGTCCTGATTTGAGAATGTCCTTTTCCGTGAGAAGTGGATAAGAAGGCCACTGGCCAGAGAATGCAGTGCGTGAGGTTGGGAAGTTCCACAAAGAGGTGAGGAGAAGTCTAGTCAGGCCCGAGTTGGCCCCAGAACCAGAGCTGCTCAGTAGGACTGGAACCTGGACTCTCAGTGGAGTGAGACCAGGGACCCGAAAGGCTGGGGTGGGTGTGTCCATGCAAATAAGATGATAATGGAGGTGTGGGTGGCCGAGTTTCCAAAGCTGGGATAGAGGGTGGAGCAGGGGCTGCAGGGAGGGAGGGGCAGGCTCCTGACCTCTTCCCCCCACCTACTGGTCCCATCTGAAGTCTGCGGCTCCCATCTTCAGCACTTAATGATTTTAACGGGCCCCACCCGAGCACCATCGGGGCCTTTGTGTCTGCCAGACCAATGGCCCCTCTCCTGGGCCCACCCATCAGTCACCCAGAGCTCCAGCTGTTCCCAGCCTTTGGAGCAACCTCGGCCGTCACCACTACAAATTGGCTCTCAACAGCCGTTTCGAGACCCCTTCTCTGCCATTGTCTCAGGACAAATGGCCCTTCCCCTGCACACCACCCCCCAGGCCCAGCCTGGGCTGCCTGCCACTTCTGGGAAGGGGAGGGGGAGCTCACCAAGCTCTTTCCTGAAGCCCTCCTCCTTCTCTAACCCCAAGCTGGCCAGCAGACGGTCCCCTCTGCCCAGTTTTGGCCTAGATGCCCTATGTCCTTTCCTCATTCAGGTCTGGGCTTCCTGAGGCCTGGGACTGAAACTCCTCTTTCTGTTCCTCTCACAGCCCTGAGAGCGGAAGAAGTCTCCTTCCACACTTGTTGACTGAGGCTGAAGTTAGGGGTAAAAGAGGAGGGAGGGAAGGATTGGTGGAGGAGGGCCTGGGAACGGGGAACCAGGGTTCCCAGGAGCCACCATGGCCAAGCGCAGAGCCAAGACAATTACATGCCTAGTTTTGCTGATTGCATTAAAACCATTAGAATGAAGGATCTGAAAGTCGTGCATTAAGGGATAGAATTAGAAAGGGCTTTAGAGACTGGCTCAGGCATCCCCAAAGCAAATCTGGTACAATTAGCTCAAATTGTGTTACACAAACACTTTCACATACCATCTCAGTGACCTTCTCACTACGGCGCTCCATCCTCCCTCTCTTTCCTTTCTCTCCCACCTGCAGGATCTCTGCTCAGACTCCTCTTCACTCCTCCTCCTCTTTTACTGTCTTCCTCTCCCACACTCCACCTTCTCCTCCAGTTATCTAGGTTGTATTAACAAGTAGGCTGAGAGGATACAGTGGGTGGAGTCTTGGCTTTGGGGGTGGGAGACAGATAGACCAAGACATCCCCCAAGGAGCTTGCCCTTAGTCAAAATGCCCATCCTAGCATCTGTCTCAGTGTCTGTGCCAGGGCAGCAGGAGAGTTAAAATGGCCTGGTTTGGGGAGGGGGGGTGTCTGCTAGTGCCTGTGTGCCAGGTGGCCGAAGTGTCAGAGTCTGGATGAGACTGACTCTATGACTGCCTTTGTGAGGATATCAGAGTGTGTGTGTGTGATTCCCGGCTGTGCCTAATCCTGTTGGTAGCTAGTCTTCCTCCAATGGACATTGCTCAGAGTTCTAGGGAAGGCAGCCAGAGTGCCTCTCCTCTCATCTCAAGGAGCAGCAGGCTAGAGGTTGGGCTGCCACTGGGTGGACTTGGGCCTGGCTAGACTGGGCTGCCATGGGGAGAGGCTGTGGCAGCACTGGTGAATGGGCCTATCTGGCTAGGGGAATGGTGGAGAAAGGATGGGGCCGTGAGAGGGGGTGGAAAATGGAATTGCCAGCCTGGAATGAATGGATGGTGGAGTTTCTCTTTTGTAACCGGGAATAATTAAGATAGATGTGCGGATGGATTAGCTGTCCTGCAAGGTCAGGAGCGCATTGCCGGATCACTCTATTATTTCGCTGCGCCACAGCTATCCGGCTAACGCCTTTTTCATGATATTTTGAACATCCGCGCAGAAAAAAACCAAGTGAGTGCACGAGAGATACAAATGGATCGTTTGGTGGAGAAATCCGTCTTCGTCACCGCCGCCAGGCTGGGATTAATGCGACTGAAGGCTCCTCCAGGCTCCGCCAGGAAGACGGGCTCAGGAAAGCAAGAGAAATTGGTTTGTACCCCTGGGAGCACGATTGATGGGCCGGGCCCGCCAGTCTGGGCTGGGCCACCGCGTTCTCAGGCTAGGCTGGGGGCGGGGAGTGGGTCTGGGGCCTGGCCTTGGCCTGGGTGGGGCCCTGCCCTGGAGGAGAGGCCTAGACCCCTTTGGAGGCAGTGGGTGTGCTAGTGGGGAAGAGTTCAGGTTCTGATGCCCCAGGTGGGCTGAGAGACTTTAGGGGAAGAATGAGAATGGAGGGGCCTGATTCCCAGTGACACCCTTCTTTAATTAGTGGCCAGAAAGACTCCTAAAATCTTACCAGAACACAGCTTCTTGGGGGAGGGTCTGGACAAGGCAACGTGGCCCCTTTACTCTCAGAGCAAGTATTTTCTGAGCCAGAAGCATGTGGCAGACACTGCACTAGGGGTGATAAATGCAGTATGGTTCCTGTCCTCATGGAGCTTGTAGTCTGACCGGGAAGAGAAACACCAAACCAGTTATACCAACAGAGAGTGAGAGGGCTTGTGACACTGTTCAGTGTCCTTAACTAATAGATTAGGGGGGTTTTCTTCAGGAGTGACCTGAAGGCTGAGTCTTGAAGGATGGGTAGGAGTTACCAAGACAGGGGAGGGAGAAGACTGGTACTTTATAGGCAGAGCGGACAGACTGTTGGAAGATCTGGAAGTTAAAGGCTGATGGAGAACTCTTCACCTGCCGATGGAGGAGACAGAACTTACCCTCGGAAAGAGAGGTCCGATGACTTGTCCAAGGTTACACACAGCTAGTGAACGGCAGATCCAGACCTAAAACGAAAGTTCTTAGCCTTCAAGTGACTGTAGATTCCTGCTATTCTGGTGCAAGAGCCCAGGTCTTCCGTCTCTGAAAATGGTCCAGTGTGTGAGCCTCATTTGGAAGGTCCCTATCAGAAGAGGGGAGCAGGACACACCTGTGTACCCCCTAGGTTTACTCGCACATTCATGTAATAAAGTGAAGGTGGGCTTGGGGGATGATCAGAGAAAGTTTGGAGATTTTGTTTTTGTTTTTTACTTATTAAAGGCATGAATCTGGTAAAAATTTAAACATTATATGTGGATATTCAGTGAAAATTATATACCTTCTTACTTTCGTTTTCAGTCCCTGAAGTCTCCTTCCCAGAAGCAACTACTGGTGTCTTTTTTGCATGTGGAAGAAGTGTACACACATACTGTAGAAATATTCTCTATAATCACAAATGATAGCAAACTATACACATGGCTCCATGCCTTTTTTTTTTTAACTTTAACAAATTATTTTAGAAATTATTCTGGGGTAATACTTGAAGATCTCCCTTGTTCTTTAGAACAACCACATAGTATCCCATTCTGAAGATGTACTGTTACTTGTGAAACCAGCATTGATGTACATTTAGGTTGTTACTGGTCTTCTGCACAAAGTGACTATCCTTGAAGTAGAATTGCTGAATGAAAGGGACTGTGTCAGAGGGAGTTTCGGCTTTGGGTTTGAAGGGAGAAAGCAATGAGGATGTGAGAAGAGTAAGAGAAGATGGACAGGGAGGAGGGCCAGGAGGGATGGTGGGGGCAAGGGGCTCTGAGTCAGCGAGGCTGCGGCCTTGTCTCCCCATCTTGGTTCTGTTTTTACCAGTTCTGTCTGATCTTGAGCAAGTTGTTGAACTTAGCTGAACTTTTTTTTTTAAAGAGAACAATATGAACTTCATTGATCAGCATGAGATTTAAAAATTTTCCATGATTATGTGTAGGGAAAAGAGTGGGCATACTCTATAATAAAAGCAGCAATTATCACTGGGGAGTGGTATTTGAAATGTCTTTATTTTTTTCTTTTATGCTTTCCGCATTACCTATATTATATAAAATGTCTACAATGTGGAGATGTTGGCAGGCCAGGCAGTCCAGGCCTTGCTGGTTGTGGGAAGAAGTTTGGACTTAATGTTGAGAGCAGTGGGGCATCATGGAAGGATTTAAACCCACACATGACATGATGAGGCTTGTGTTTTCACCAGTCTCTGCTGACTGCAGAGGAGTTTTGTGAATATGAGGAGACTCTGGGAATAGAAGGCAATAAGGTGGTGGAGGGGAGTAGTGATGAAAATGGAGGGAAAAGGATGGGACTAACAGAAGAGGAGAGGGAGAAAAGTTTGGAGAGGTGTGTGTATGCATGTGCGTATATAGCCTGTGGCATGTGAATGTAAGGCCAGGATGACAGGTCTAATTAGATGGCCACCTGGGAGTCTTTGCTAGTGATGTCCCAGCAACCACCATTCATAGAGTGGAGTGCCTACCTTTGCTGGGCCAGGCATAACTATTTTCACACACATATCTCATTTAATCCTTACAACTACCCTATGAGGGTGGTACTCTTACTCCCAAGTGATAGATGAAGTTAAGCAACTTGGTCTGGGTTACGTGCTACTTAGAGGTTGAGCTGGGTTTTATACCCTGTATTCTGGTTTCGAAGTGTAACCAACAAGCTACACTGTCATGGAAGCTTTTTGAGCAAAAGAAAGATGTGATCAGGGTTGTGACTTTGGAAAACAAATCTAATGGCAGTGAGTCAGACATATAGGTGGGGGAGAGAAGTCCAGAGACTAATATTTCCGTTGGGAAAAAGTGAAGTCAGAGGGTCTGAGCCATGATGGGACCAAAGTAATGGGAAGGAAGGGATGGAAACCCAGGCCACTGTGAATAGATGGAATTTATGATAGGTATTTTCTCTATTGCTGATGTAACAATTTACCACAGATTTAGTGGTTTAAAACAACATCCATTAAAAATTTCTTAGCTCTATATGTCAGAAGTCTGAGTGGGTTGGATTGGTTTCTTTTTGAGAGTCTCACAAGGTGTCAGCTAGTCTGGGTTCTTATATGGATGCTCTAGGGAAGGACCTGCTTCCATGTTCATTCATGTTGGTGGAATTCGGTTCTTTGTGGTTGTAGGACTTAGGTTCTTGTTTTCTTACTGGCTTTTAGCTGCAACTCACTCTTAGTTCCAAAAACACTCACCTGTCCTTGCATGTAGCCCCTCCATCTTCAAAGCCATTAACAGTGCATTGTTCTTGTGCTTTGAATGTCTCTGACTTCTGCTGCCAGCAGCTAGAGAAAGCTCTTTGTTTTTAGAGAGCTCTGTGATTAGATTAACACCCTTCCCCCACTTAATCTCCCTTTTGCCATAGGACATAAACAAAGGAGTAGCATCAGTGGGTGAAAAAGTCATGGGACCATCTTGAAATTCTGTATAACCACAGGACCATTTGTGTTTATGTGTCTTGGAAAGCTAGGTGAGGCAGGATAGAAGAAGGGGTGATGTGGGGACAAGATGGCTCTGAGGTTTGGGAACTAAATAATTGTGAGAATAATGGTGACAACACTGGGAATAGGAATCAGAAGAAAAGTTGGTCTGGGAGGCCGGGAGAAATCCTAAGGTGGACATCTAGGTGGACACACAAAGCAGTTAGAAATTAGCAATTCCCTCTCAGGAGAGTGATGGTATTGCAATTTAAAAAAAAACTTTTATTGTGCCATACAACATGTACAATAAAAGACATCAATCCTAAGCTTACAGCTCAGTGAACTTTTACGTATGCAGACACACGTGCTCCCACCACTCAGGTCAAGATTTCTAGCCCCCTAGGAGTTCCCTTGTGCTCCTTCCCAGGCACTACCTCCCCACAGGCAACCACTGTTTTGACGTTGACCACCATAGATTCATTTTGCCTGCTCTTGAACTTCATATTAACAGAATCATACAGTGTATGTCCCATCAAATAATTTATTGGATACCTCCTGGGTGCCAGACACTGTGCCAAGTGTTAGGGATGCAACAGTGACAAGACAAAGTCCCAGCCCTCATGGAACTTGAATTCAGCTCAGAAGGAAGAGATCAATACTTCTGGAGGTAACAGGATGGCCAAGGGGGAAAGGGTGGACCAAAAAGAAAGAGGATGAAGATGAGGAGATGAGAAATGCTTAAAATGGGGGTGGTAGGGGGTGGTAGGGGGTGGAGAGATCAGAGGATGGAGAGAAGCTGGAGAATCAGCAGCGCAGAAGCCTGAGAACAAAGCTTCAAGAGGGAGGGAATGATCCACAGCGTCACATGCTGCTGAGAGGTTAATCAACACATATTTATGGAGCACCTGCTCCGTACAAGGCTAGGCACGGAGTGGAATAGAGAGTGGCATAAAACTCCCTGTAATAATGATCTCTAACATGTCTATAGAGATAAGAGAAGGCCCTGGCAGGGGAAAACACCATAAAATTCAAATATGATCATGTCATTGCCCTGCTTAAAGCCTTCCTATGGCTTTCCACTGCCAGAGGAATTAAGATCAAAACCTCACCATGCCCTCCTGGGCCCTTGTGGTCTGACGCCTGTGGATTCCTGTAGCCTCAGCTCTCTCTCCCTGTCACTCTGACTCTCCAGGCATTCTGGCCTTCTTTTTTCCCTTGTTCTACTCCCGCCTGCCCCAGGGTCTTTGCACACATTGTTTCTTCAGCAATTTCTCCTTCTCTTACCGCTAGAAAGATCTAGTTAAAGCTACTCACTATTCTTCACATCTCTGCTCAATGGCTGCCTCTTCAGAGAAGCCTTCCCTGATTTTCCAACTTGAAATAGCTCCCTATGTTTTGCACTTCCACAACTCACTTTATGGAACTTTCTTTCCTAACACTTATCATGAGTAATTTTTTATCTGTGTGATTATTGCATGAATGTTTATTTCTCTCACAAATGGGAGGCCCCTATGAGAGCAGAGACTCTATCTGCTTATGAATGTCAGTGATTCCCAGCACCTAGCTCAGGGCTTGCTAAGTACTTGCTGAATGAATGAGCTTATGAATTTGAAGTCATAAGACCTGTCTTTAAGCCCTGGCTATGTGACTTTGGATAAGTGACTTTCTTCCCTTCCCCAGGACTCAGTTTCATCATCCATAAAATGAAGGGATAGACTCTCTAAGGGCCTCTCCAGCCTTATGTCCTCGGATTTGATGACTCACATTCATAAAAATGTCTCTGGGCTGCCCGCCAACACATTAGCACTGATATTAGTTAGTGCCGAGTTAAGAAGTGCAAAGCATCAAATGCTGTAGAGATAGGACAGAGCAGTGTGATCCAGGATGGTCAGAGAAGACTTCCTGGAAGAGGTGGGTAGAAATGAATTAAATAGATGGGGAGAAAAGAGACTTTTAAGAACCAGAGAAGCACAGAGGCATGAAACATGACAGGAGATCACAAGGAGACTGGTCTAGCTGGTGCCTGTGGGAAGGATTGCTCCCTTAAAATAGAAGAGGCCTCTTGTGCTAGTTTCCTATTGCTGCTTAGTGGCTTCAAACAGCAAATTTTATTATCTTACAGTTTTACTGGAGGTCAAAAGTCCAGAATTGATCTCACTAGTCTAAAGTAAAAGTGTTGACAGAGCTGGTTCCTCCTCGAAGCTGTAGGGGAGAATCTCTTTCTTTGCCTTTTCCAACTTCTGAAGTCTGTCCTCATTCCTTGATTAACAGCTCTGCCTCCCATCACCTTTTTCTCTGACTTAGACCCTCTTGCCTCCCTCTTATGAAGGCCCTGGTGATTACATTGGGCCGACTCAGATCATCCCGGATAATCTCTTGATCTCAAGACCGTGGACATAATCACATCTGCAAAGTCCCATTTACCCTGTAAGGTAGCATAGTCACAGGTTCCAGGGGTTAGGATGAGGACTCCTTTGGGGGGCCCTTTTCCAGTTTATCACACCCTAGAGGTTATTCATGTAGTCTCCGGAGCCAGATTGCCTCAGCTCAAGCCTTGGCTTTGTCACTCATTAGTGTTTTAGTCCTAGGTGATTTGTTTAACCCCTCTCTGCCTCAGTTTTCTCATTTGTAAAAATAGTAGTACACACCTTATTTGTTCAGTTATCTCTTATTATATGACAAACCACCCCAAACCTTAGTGGCTATAAACAACAATGATTTTTTAGATGCCTTTTTTTTTCAATATGAAGATTCCTTTAAAAACTAAAAATAGAGTTACCAAATGATCCAGCAATCCCACTCTTGGGCATATATCTGGAGAAAACTCTAATTCAAAAAGATACATTCCTCTAATGTTCATAGCAGCACTATTTATAATAGCCAAGACATGGAAGCAACCTAAATGTCCATCAACAGATGATGGATAAAGAAGATGTGGTATATATACATAATGGAATATTACTCAGCCATAAAAAGTATGAAATAATGCCAATTGCAGCAACATGGATGGATCTAGAGATTATCATACTAAGAGAAGTCAGACAGAGAAAGACAAGTATCATATGATACCACTTATATGTGGAATCTAAAAATGAGACAAATGAACTTATTTACAAAACAGAGAAAAGCTCACAGACATAGAAAACAAACTTGTGGTTGCCAAAGAGGAAAGGGGGTGGGGAGGAATAAATTAGGAGTTTGGGATTTGCAGATACTAACTGCTATATATACAATAGGTAAACAACAAGATCCTACTGAATAGCACAGGGAGCTATACTCAATATCTTGTAATAACCTATAGTGAAAAAGAATATATATATATATATATATATATATATATATATATATATATATAAAACTGAATATATATATTATAAAAATATAATATATATATATACTATATATATATATAAACTGAATTACTATGCTGTACACCAGAAACTAACACAAAATTGTAAATCAACTATACTTGCAATTTAGAAAAAAAATGTTTATTTCCATGATGGGTGGGTCTTCTGCTTTCCATGGTGCTGGCTGCATTCAATCCCACAGCTACATTCATCTGGAAGCTCAGCTGGGACCACAATATCCAAGTTGGCCTCACTGACATGTCTGATGGTTGGTGCTAGATATTGGCTGAAAAGCCTTAGTTCTCCTCCAAATGTCCTCTTATCCTTCAGGGCCTCCCTTCCTCCGCTGGCCTCTCCTGCAGGATAGTTCAGACTTCTTTACATGGTTGCTGACTTCCAAAGAGGTGATTATAGAAGCTGCAAGACTTCTTATGGCTTAAGCCCAGAAGTCACAAGGTGTCACTTCTGTCAAAGTCTATTGGTCAAACAAATTACACGGCCAGCCCAGGTTCAAAGGGAGGGGAAATAGACTCCACCTCTTGTGAAAGTCACATTGTACAAATCTTGCGAGATGTACAATTTACCATGGTTAGTGTGAGGATTCTATGAATTAAAACACGTAAAAGGACTTAGAGCAGTGGCTGGTACCTCATAAGTGCTCAATATGTTTTTTTAAAAGGGCAGAATCTAGTGTTTAGCTGCCTAGATTCAAAACCCAACTCCACAGCTTATGGTGCTGTGCCCTTTGGCAAATTACTTAACCACTCCAAGCCTCGTGGTCCTCATCTGTAAATAAGATTAATGGTAAAACTTACTTTGCCCAACCTGTGCAAGGATGAAATGCAGTAATAAGTGCAAACTCAGCTCTAGGCATAGGGTATAGTTAGTAGTGAATAAGCACCTGCTTTTGATATTACCAAAGTTCTGTGAAGTACAGTGCCAGGCATTTTCTCATATATCCTCTTATTTAAGCCTATTGTCAACCCCATGTGGTCCGTGTATATACACATATATGAAGAAATGGAGGCCCAAAGTACTTCAGAAACTTGAGGAAGGAAGGATCATACTTGGGACTGGGACCTAGGTCTTTGTGACTCTTTCTACTTTACTAATGATTTCTTAGTAGAGTACCTCCCGTCCTTCTTTTCAAACAAACCTAACGAATAAAACTGAGAAAGATAGTATTTTATTAGCACATACTATGAAGGCTCACATTTGAACTTTTTAGTCAGTAGGGGAATTTTATGTCAATTAGCACACATGTTTATCATGAAGGAAACCTCTAATGTGTTAAAATTCAGTTCATAATGTTTCTGTGAACATGTGACCTTTTATTGGGGTTTCGAAGATTATATCTTTATAGAAAATAAATCAGAACTCTGTGGACTCTCTAAATACCTCAAAGGAATTTTAGGGTTCCATGGATCCCAGATTGGAAACCCCTACATCAGACCACATCCTTCCACATGAGGGAGAAGTAGATGGAGCATCTGGGCTCTGAGCAATGGGGGTCTCAGGAACCTGGCAAAAGAGCTTTGAGTTGTTTTGTAAGCAATGGCATTTTATTTAATGTCTTGTAATCCATTATTTATTGGATTTCTGTGGATTTGTGATCAAGAAGAATAAAGGCAGAGAAAAATAATCACAGCCAATATTTATTAAATGCTTACTGTGTACCATGTACTACATCCTTTCCTTGTTTTATCTCATTGAGTTATCTCAGTGCTACAAGGTATGTACTGTTATCATTTCTATTTGACAGATGATGAAACTGAAGCCCAGAGTGAATAAGTAATTTATCAAGCTAGCAAATGATGGAGCTGATGGCAATCCTATAGGAAATCATTGGAACTTTTAAAATCAGGAGGTCATTGGTGACCTGGTGAGTGAGAGCTGAGGGGTCAGGGAAAGAAGAAGCCTTGGAAGACAGAGGCAAGTGTGTATCAGGAATAAGGGAAGTTTGACAGGAAGCGGAAGGGGGAAATAGAGTACCAAATGGTGGGGTGTGGAAGGAAGGCTCTCAAGACTGAGAAGAAGGAACTACAGGAGAGGGCAAGATTGGGAATGCTGAAAGGAAGAGAGGGGCATTGAAGGAACGCGTGCTTGGAGGACTGCCTCTCCCCATGTCCCTGTTTCTTCTGACTTTCCAAGGGCATTGGCAGCAAGGGAGCTCAAGGCTGAGATTCTCTTGAGACAGGCCTCCTGTAGGAATGGCCTTGGCAGTCCCAGAGATGGGGCAGCACTCTTGCACGCAGTGACCATTGTGGGCAGTTTCTACTTCTCCTTCACACACATTCAACACTCCAGACAAACTAGGCTCCTCCCCTTTTCCTGACACACCTGGCACCACAGTGCAGAGACAAGAGCATGGATTTCAGGGGCAATCAGTTCTGGGTTCAAGGCAAGGCTCTGCCACTTACTAGCTGTGTGACCTTGGGCAAATTATTTAACTCTCTGAGCTTCAGTTTTCTCAACTATATGCATGGAGATAATGATAACTCTCTCTGAAAATGATAGGAGGGGTTAATGAGATGATATAGGTGAAAGCTTCCAGCTTATGCTTAGTACAGACTAGGTACTCCTTGAATAACGCACCTCTCTCCCCTGACCACACCGTTCCACCTTCTATCTGTTGAAGCTGTGCCCAAACACCTGCCCAGCTCCAGTGGCACTTCTTCCATCCTTTCTGTTCCTGACACTACCAGCTTGTGGAGATCTGTCTCTCACTGGTACACCAGAGTATCTGTATTGTTCACAGGGAACTTATGGTTCACTCACTGCTTTGTAGTACAGATATTTGTGTTCAGCTTTAGTAGGCATGTAATAAATATTTACAGAAAGAAGCAAAGGATGTGCTAGCTTGAGCTTTGGGAGAAAGCACAGAACCAGTTTCATATTCCTTGTTCTTTTGTAACATCTGGAAGGCCTCCAGCAGGAGCTAGGGGAATTGGCAATGACATTTAGTTGACTTTTGGTGGAGGTAGCCAGACCAAATTTGTCCTTGATCAGTTCTTCGGTGGAAGTTGGTGTTGGTATCAGTGAAATATTTGTCTGGAGCAATCAGTGATGGCTTTGGCTGAATTGAGAGTTCAGGAAGACTTGATTAATTGGGATGAGGTGCCATGGAGGAGTCTGTGTCCTTAGAGATTAACCAGAGAGTTTGATGTTGAATTGAGTCAGAGTTGAAAGCAGACTGGAGACTAGTTGGAACTAGGGATCAGAGATGATACCACTTACCTTCCTATGGGAACATCTCAGCCAGCACTGAAGGTTGTGCCCATTGGCCTCTCTGGGATGAGGGTAGAGGGTGATGTATCTGGGGACAATGGAGAAAGAAGATGGACAATGTGGCTGATCTTGGAGAGGTGGCATCTGATTTCCCCACTCCTCCCCCTCTCTCCTTCCACAGTCTCCTGGGCAACCCAGACCATCACCCACTGCAGCCCAACACCTCCCCACCACCCACCTCTCTCCTCTTAGAAAGGCATCCTTGTTCACTCGTAGCATCTTCAGGTCTTCCCACTACCACCTCTGCCGCCTCTGCCACCCACCCTGCACCACAGCATTTTAAGACTAACAGCTGAGATTTAACTGATCCATTTCTGTTTCTCAGTCCCTTTTCCAGGGAGAAGTTTGTTTTTCAATCTATGATGCTGATTTCCTCAATGGAGATAAACAGCAGGAGAATGTTTTTCTCTGCCCTATTAATGGGTCAGATTAAAGAGTCAATCATATAATCAGCACATCATTTCTTAACTGGCCCTTGAATAAGCTCAGAGTCCCATCTGGGAGATGAAACTCTGACAGTAAGCAAGCTCTAAGACATCCCAAGGCAGCATATGGGTGGGGAGAAAATGTGGGGGAATCATAGGGATGATAATGTTTCCCTAAAGTTTTCTACTTTAGAGAACAATTTCAAATTCATTATCTCAGGTGACTCTCATAACACTCCTATGATGTAGGCCTAATTGTCTTCATTTGACAGATGGGAAACTGAGGCTCAGAGAGGCAGTCACTTGCCAAGATCAGACAGCCAGTAAGTGACAAAACCAGGATGGAAGGAGCAGCTTATTTGGGAATCTTCTGCTGGCTGAGTCCTGTCTGTGAACGGTGAACCCTGTAGTCTGGAGGTGTCCCCCACCACCTCCACCAGAGAATCCTTCTACCCTTACTGCCAAGATTCTAGGCTGGGAGGACAGGGAAGGCTCTCAGGCCCGGGCCTCTTCCCATGCCCACCACTGTTCCCCTAGGTTGAGCCTTGTGGCTATTTGAGCCAAATGTGCCCTCAGAATCCCGGTGCCTCCCTCCTGGCCCCAGGGGCCAGTCTGTACCCCTGGCCCATATCCTGAGACCCTGAGAAAAATCCTTAGCCATTCGTCTGGGTCCCCTCCCCATAGGTCAGTGCTCCCCCCGCCATGGACAGGCTCCTGTGATGATGGATCGCTGGCCCCAACGCACATATTATTATGAAATGGGTTTATTACACTCTAAATCTCTCACTAATGTGCCGCTGTTTAATCCCTTTATCCAATTCTCAGTCTCTCAGGCTCGGCCACAGCTCTCTCTACTCAGGACTAGGTCTGAGTGGTTTATTGGATGATTTCTGACTTGGGGGACTAGGGTGGGGGCTGTTTAGAGGAGGGGGGAGGAGAGGGAGCTGAGCAGCCCTTGAGAGAAGAAGTCCAAGGGCTCGTCCTGGGGCTTCTAACCTGAAGCCTTCCTGGGCCGAGTTCCCGAGGGGCCCCTGCGGTCAGTCAGTCTTGTCCACCTCCATTTCTCTGATTTGGAGCCTAAGTCCATCTCCGCTTCCGCTCTCATCACTTTCTCGCTTCCTCTCTCTCTGCCTCTTTCTGTCTCTTCTTGTGAAGCCAGACCATGATCAGGATGATGGTGTCTATTTCCCCCTGGGATGAGGAGGGCTATGAACCCTGACCTTTCCCACCCCACCACCCCTCTTCTGAAAGTTCCTCTAATTCTGCTGGGTTTCTGTCATCTCCAGTCCTTCTATATCCCAGCACCACTGACCAGCAACCTTCCTCTTATGGCATCTGCTACCGATGTCCCCCTCTGGCTTTCCTCTTGTAGAGCCTCCATCTGCCCTGCTCTTGGGCCCAGGCCGAAGTCCCTGCTGACACCAGCAGCCTCCACCTCCTCATCCTCCACCCTCAGCCTCCTCTGCTTCCCCATGATACCTCGGCTCCCGAGGCCTGCCCTTCCCTCCTCACTCTCGTCCTGGCCACCTCCCTGGCTGGCCTTCTCTCCCTCCCTCCGTCTCTGTCTCTGTGTCTCCCATGTCTCTCCCCAGCAGTCCCTCCCCACTCTGACACACCAGCCGGTACAGCAGCCAAGGCTTCCTGCTGTCAGCTGGGGAATAGATAAAGATAAATGATATTATGTTAAATTCCACTTAATGACAAATTTTTAATTTTCTGAACATGGTCATTTTCTGGCTAGTGAATCAAGTGGAGGGAGCTAATTACATGAAGATCTGAACAAAAATAACTCCTAATTTTCAAGGATAATGGAAGAGAAATGTTGGAGATTAATGGCACTATTTATCTTTTTTAAATTTCTATCTTTCTCTGTGATAGCCGTGCTCCCCAAGGAAAATATTCATAAAATGAAATTGAAGTCGTAACTTAATAGGTTATTAAAATTTTTGAGTGCATATCACTTTCCTTCCGCAGCACTGTAAATTTAAATTGAAGTTTGCGGCTCCCCGAGTCACCAGCGGAGTTTTTTTTATGATGGCACAATAGAGAGAAACATGCATCTTTGTCAGGAGGTATTTGCTAGTCTAATTTTATGGCAGGCCGGATTATCAGACGGGAATGGCAGCGCCGGGGGAAGCTGACAAGCCCGCAGCCGGCAGCCATGTGTTTCCATTAGCGCCCCGAGCCGTCCGGGGTTTCTCTGGACTCTCATTTTCCACTTCAGTCTTTTATCTTGATTTAAAGTGAGGGCGCCCAATATTCAGGGCCTGTCATTTTTCTCTCTCACACACTCTCCCGGCTCTTCCTCACTTCTCCCCTCCCACTTCCTCTGCTCCAGGGCCTTTCATCTCTGGGGCTCCAACGTGGGCCCTGGGCCCCCCTCACCCAGCCTCACTCAACCCTCTGGGCTCCACCCCAGGAGGAAGAAGAGAGAGGAGGCAGGAGAAGCCAGCGGGGCAGCTACTGGAGTTAGTTATAAATTTGAGTGAAAACTTCTCCCTATGGGCCCATCAGAGGAACCCTCAAATGGGGACAGTGCGGATGAGGTAGAGAGGGGACTCTCTGGCTTGAGCCCATCAGGCCCTCTAATTGAGTGTTAATGGAGTTGTGAGGGGGAGGGGGCGCAGCTGTTGGCCCTGGGGACCCGAGGGCAGGGAGAATTATGGCCGGTCTCTCTTCTAGAGAGATGCTGTCTCTGTTCCTATGCAGGTCTCCGCCCTGGCTTTGTCTCTGAGTCTCAAAACCACCGACATAGAGGGGAACTTAAAAAGGGCCTCAGAGCAAGTCGCACATTTTAGAGATGGGCAAACTGAGGCCTTGATATGGGGAGTGTCTTGTCCAAGATCTCATGGCTAATTAGTGGGAGACAGAACAGAACGTTGGTTGTCACAGATGCGCAGATGAACACAGTCTCCACTGAACCGCACTGCCCCGCCTTGGCCTCTTTCTGCTCTGTTGGATGGAAGCCAACGTTTCTGTTTCTCTCAGCTCCCACCCAACTTTGCCCACCTTATTATTGGCACCAACGTTTTCCCAAGAGCTAGCCTTACAACCCCCAAGTCATCATTCACACCTGTTGTATCCTCACACCATGTCAGTTACCAAGTCCTGCCATCTCTTTCCTATCTGTCCCCTTCTGTCCTCTTCACTGGGCTTCACCTGCCCTATTACATCAGCCCCTCTGTCTGCTCACTTATTTCCATGTTCTCCCCTCCTGTCCCACAGTGACACTCTCCTGCCCTTACTCAGAAACCCGCCATGTGCCCTCCACCCTGTGCCTACAGGATTGAGTTCCAACTTCTCACTCAGACTTTAGAGCCCTGAGTGACCACAGCCCACCATTTCCCCTCTGTTCTCCCTCCTCCTTGCCCTCCATATACCCATATAGGGTCGACTCCAGCCAGAGTGGCATCTCTGCACCTTTGTTCCTAGTGTCCCCACCAGGAGCATCCTCCACCCTCCAGCTCTGTCCACCATCCATGACCCACCTCAAGCCACATCCTTGCTGGGCCTCCCCAGGCCACAGTAAGCTTCCCTCTTCTCTGGCCTCCTTGAGCCCTCACCATCCAGGCTGGCCAGTTTGGCACTCATCAGTCTGCTCGCCTTGCTCGCCCTAAATTCAGCTCAAATAGCTTACGGTCACAAATGCCCCTGGATCACACACCCTTATCCCATATGTCCCAAACACAGCACCAGAGACCCCTGGATAAAAACCTCAGACAGGAGGTCTGCTCACATAGCATCATAGCAAATTGGAACTGGAAGGGATATGACTTAAACTCTCTCATTTTATTGATGGGGAAACTGAGGCCCAGCCAGAGGGGTGATACACAGGGACCTGTCTTTAGGAAAGTCTCTGGACTCAGGTTTCACTGCTCTCTCCACCTCACCATTCTGCTTCTAGGTTTCCTGTCATCATTGTCGCTCAGGTGTAAATTGGCCATAGTTCTTTTAATCTCAGAGCCTCAGTTTCTCCACAGTGGAGAAAAAGCAGTCCTAGACCACGTGCCTTCCTCAAAGTGGATCAGGGATCATGGGAGAGCCCCATGGCAACAGCAGGACTTCTCGATGCGGTATCTGCTTGCACCTCCTGCCCTCCTCTGCATCCCAGGCTGCTCAGCCCTGCCCCACGCTCCCTGGCCCGGCCACTTCCAAGGACTGTGACCCTCTTCTCTACCGGCCCTCCACTGGGCTGCCCACCATTATGCCCCATGTTGCAGGTACGTTGCAGGCATGTTGCAAACATGTTTGGGCATGTTTCAGGCATGGCCATTTCCACTTGGCTGCCTGTGCCGCACAGGTCAGGTGGCGAGTGGCCTGGGCCACCCCCACGCCGTGTTGAGCAGTGGAGCTGAGTGGAGGCGGTGCCTGGTTCCCCAGCCACAGTCTCTCGTTAGAAAGAAATTAAAAGCCACTCAATTTTGGCTAATATCCCTCTGAAGGCCTTTAACTCCACCTGTGACTAACCCATTCATAATCGCTCCGTTTTAGTGGCTCAGGCTGATGTAGCCTCAATTAATTTGGGAGGAGAGATAAACGGCCATTCCTCTTTGTCTCCCATCCCTTCCTCCCTCCCTGCCCTCTCTGTCGTCTCCCCCACAGTCTCTGTCTCTCTCTGCCTCTGGCTCAGTTTTTTCCTCCTTTTCTCCATCTCACCTGCTTCTCATCCTGATCATGTGGGTCTGTTTCTCTCTTCTGCAGTGTCTGTCTCCCCAACTCTTTCTGTGTCGCTTTCAAAGTCCATCTTAGCTTTTGTTCTCTCTCGACTTTCTTCTCTTTCACTCTTCCTGCCTCTTTCTTTTTCTTCCTGCATTTATCTGTCTGGGCCTCTGCTGTTCCGTCTCTGCCCTCCTGTTTCTTTTGGGCCCCTGCTGTGGGTCACTTTGCTTTTACTCAGTCATCTTTGGAGTTACTTCCTTGCCCACTTGTGTTCATATTTCTGATGCAGTTTTTCTAGCTCCCTCTTCCCATCTCTGTCTCTGTTTTTTCCTGTCTCTTTGTCTCAACCATTCTGTCTCCGAATCTCCTGTCAATCGTTCCCTTTCATCCCCTACCCTAGCCCCTCCTATTGGATCCCTTCTGCAGTTTCCTTTCTTTCTCCCTTTCCCCCTTGCTGCCTCTCCTTCCCTTTTTTTAAAATTTGCCCTGTCTCTCCATTTGTCTGTTTCTATTGTATCTCCCTGAGTTTTGCTCTCTTCTCTTCCCTTTTCTGTCACAGAGATGACTCTGCTGTCACCGCCCCCCCCCCCACCCCGCTCAAGCACCTTTTCTCCTGGTGCCTCAAACCACCCCTCCAAGCCCTCGAGTCGTTTTGTCTTCTTCTCCCCTCTCGATTATTATTAATGATAAAAGCTCAAACAGCACATCAGTAATTTCTGAGTGAGTTTTGCAATGAAACTGGGGCCTTCTCAGCCCCTCCCGAGTCCCACAAATTTTACTTTTGTAATTTCACGCCTCTGGTTATCACCACGCTGCTCCGTCCCTCTCTGCCTCTCAGCTCCCCTCCCCTCCCCCCACCCCCCCCGGAGAGAGCACTTAAACTTGTTTTCATTCCCTTATTCTTTATTTTTTTAATGTCCACTCTCTCCGGAGTCAGTAATGTTCTTCCTCTCTTTCCTCTCCCATTTTCTGTTAATTCTGCGCCATCTGCCTTAGCATCTGTTAAAAATAAAATTTCCCTCACACAATGAGAAGCCTCCCTGCTCCTCCCCCCACCCGCAGCCCCCCAGGTTTGGTGCTGGGGCTGTCAGATGCCACTTCCTCTCCTGGGATCTTTTCCCCCTCCCCCCAGTCCCTAGTCTGATTTTCAGAGAAGAGACACAGCACTGGGCAAGCAGGCGGCTGGGAGGGAGGGGGCTGCCCAAGGGGCCTGGAGCTGGAGGGGGCAGCTGCAGAGGGAGCTAGAGCTGGGGGGTGCAGAAGATGGAACCAGACTCCACCCACTTGCCTCCGGGACCTTGCCCAGGCTGGAGCTCTTAGCTGCTGAGACAGAGCACCTGCACAGGTAGGTGACAACAGGTGGGGAAGAGGTGTGAGAAGAGTCCTTTTCCCCCTGGGAAAGGAGGTTTCTGATCAATCCATTTGCCCTTTCCCAAAAGCTAATGCTGGGGCATGAGGCTGGGACAGTTCGGGAGTGAATTTAGATCAGAGAACTGTCCCCAAATCCCAATGGTTGGCCACAGCTTGGAGTGGACCTGGTGCAAGACAAGGTGTCCTCAAGACTGGCTGTCCAGGGACCCCTCCCCTTGTCTCCTGGAAGACTCTGTCCTTGCTGCCCTGAGCTCAGCTGGGAGAAGTGTGGGGAAGGGACCCCCATGCCCTAAAGACTTTGGGAGGGAGGAAACTTTTGAGTTGAAACCAGCTTCCCAGAGGGTCTGGGAAAAGACTCAGTGTGTGTATGTTTGTGAGCATGTGTGTGTGTGCCTGTGAGAGTATGGTTCCCTGTCACTGCTCTGTATAGGTATGTCTGACGAGTATGTGTGTGTGAATTGGGTTTTGACTGATTTTCTTTCTGTGTCATACTGTTCCTGGCAACATCGCTCAAGTATGGATATACTGTGTATGTTATAGTAGGGGTGTAGCTATACCTCTCCATAGATGATGTGTGACAGTGTGTAGTAGTAAGTGTGCTGTAACCATGTAGCTCTGTGTGTATTTCTGTCAATGGTATCTTGCAAAAATTGTCTTCCTGTGTATGTGATGATGGTTGTAATTGTTCAAGTCTTGGTTTATTTGTATGTGAAAGTGTTACGTATTTTGTCTATTTGTGTATTTGTATATTACTTTATCTCTCCTGTGATGCTGGGTGTAACCATTTCCGTATACTATAATCCCTTTTCTCTTGTGATGGGAGGTTCTGTATGTGACCAATGCCAGGGTTGTTTTACTTCTGACTGATGTGAGTGTGAGAGCATCTTTCTGTGGAAGGGTAATCATGTATGACTGTCTGTGGTGACATATGCACATGTGTGAGTGTGAATTTGTGTGTATGCGTATGTGTGCTGTATGCTTCCTTTTACTCATTGACACACAAATGTGTGGGTACCTTGGTTGTGCCAGGCAGGATAGGGCAATGCATGGACAGTTACGTTGGTGGGTCCAGTGAGGTCAACTGAGATAAGAGGTCACAGGTGGAGGACTTACGCAGCTTAGCAGCAGGATGGTGAAAAGGTACAGCCTTTGGTACCAAAAGAGTCCTGAGCTCAGTTCCTAGATCTGCACCGATCAGGTCAATGACATAGCAAGTTACTTAAACTCTGAGTCTGAGTTTCCACATCTGTAAAATGGGGATAATCACATCTATGGCATACAGTTGTTGTGAGGATTAGGGACAAAGGATGTCAAACAACTAGCCTGGCACTTAACAGTAATAGTAGTAGAAAACTATTCAGTGCTTACTATTACATATTTACTTCCTTTATTCCTCCCATCAATTCTAGAAGGATTCTTACTGTTTTAGAGATGAGGCACAGAGTAAAAATAACTAAGATCAGACAGCTAGTAAAGGTAGATACCAGCTCAGCAAATGATAGCTTTATTTGGAAAGTAGATGCCTCCTACAACTACTGCTAATATTATTCATGTAAATATTGGGGGTGGGGGTGGTGCATTAGACCAACAGCACTTCTTTCTCTCTTATAAGGGCCTCCTTCCTAAATCATCCCTACCCCGCCCCTATTGCCCCACAACCTAGGAGCTATTGGCTCCTGGGGCTGTTTTGTAGGGCTGGACAAAAGAGAGAGGCTGAGGAGGAGGAAATGCCCCATGCTCCTGGCCGCTTCTTGCCAGCCTTGATCGACACCAAAGACTCCGTAATCTCTCTCTGCCCCGAGGGGAGCAGCAGCGTTCGTGAAACAGATTTTTACAAAATGTTTTGACCCTGCTCTCCCCTCCCCCCGCATCCCTGCCTGGCACTGTGTCACCTAATTAAATCAGCCTTCGCAGGCGTCTCCGCTCCCTGCTAATTGTGCCCTGGGCCGGCTTCCGGAGGTCGCTCTCCCCACCCAGCACTGCTCCCCCCAACTCCCGAGGACTGCATGGGGCTAGGGTGGGCTCCTGCTGCGGGCTGGGGGCGGGGGAGGGGAGCGCAGATATCCCCTAGAGGCCTCCCTTAGCAATTTCCGTGGTCCCCCCCCCCAGCTCTTCTGCAACCCAGGAGACTGAGTCACTCACTGTTCTAGCCCCCACCCAGCCCTGCTTCCTGCTCAAGGACGGGGGCCCAGGTCTGAAATGACCCGGAGGCCTCGGGGAGGCCACCTGAGCGTATCCGGGTAATTGTCTCCGCCAGACGCTTTGCTGAAGCAGGCGGCTCGGAAAATCCCGGATTTCTTTCCCCTTCACCGGCCGCGCTGTGCCGGCCGGAAGCCGGGCGGCTTTATTTACAGATCCTCCCGCAAGAGTCGGCAGACGCTGGTCTGGGAGGCGGCCGACGCTGGGCTGGGAGGCGGCCGCCGCCACCTCTGTCCAGGGTGCTGATCGCGTGCAGGGCTGGGCGGCTCTTCTGCTTTTGCCGGGATAACAATGACTAAAAATCATTATAGGCGACTATTATTGGACGACCACCGTGAGCCAGGCACTGAGCTAAGCTCTTCTAAGCTCTCTATAATTTACTACTCACAGCAACCTTAAAAAGAGAGGTTTTCCCCATTTTAAAGATGAGAAAACTGAGATTTCCACAGGTTAAAGAACTGGAGTTGGAGGTGGTTTAGGGAGAATTTTGCTTTATCTGTCATGTCTGATTTCTTCTACTTTCTTTTTCTTCTTTGATAACCAAGAATATGTTCATGTACTACTTGTGCATTAATAAGTTTTAAAAACTTGAATTTTTTTTCTTAACATATATGTTCTTCTGGACAAATGACTGAGGTTTTTCAAAGAGAAGGGAGAGAGAGATAACAAATATATTGTGGGTGGACCTTGCTTGGATCCTTGTTTGAACAAGTCAAATGTGAAAAAAAAGTTGAAAAATCTTAATATGGACTGGGTAGTTGATGATTTAGGGGATTATTGCCAGTTTTCTTAGATGTGATAATGGTATTGTTGGTTATGTTTTTTTATTTTGTTTTTGTGTGTGTGTGTGTGTGGTTATTTTTTCTTTGTGGTTATGTTTTATTTTTTAAACTCTTTAACTGTTAATTTCTTTTAAGGAGCTGTTTAGTGACCTTCTCAAAGTTACTTAAGAGCTCCTTCTTCTCAACCACTCTGACAGCCGACCACCAGCAGATCTGAGCATATCTACAGCTTGGTGTGTTATATGGGCCTGTCTGCAGATTTGTGTGTCTGTGTCTGCTTCAACTGATTTACGTGCTGGTATTGTATCTTTGTGTCTGAGATCTCTGTGTGGCAAATTTTGGGTGCCAACTGTTTGCCAGATTTTCTATAATGATATCTTGCAGCATTTTAAACTCAGAACATCCCTTAGAGGGAGGAATTGCTATTCCAGTATTGCAGATTCAAGGAACTAAGGCGGGGAAAGTAATTTGCCTGTGGTCTTACAGTTAGCAAGGGATGGAACTGGAACCCAGGTATTTTCACTTCACTCCATAGTGTTCTTGGTAATTGTTTAAACCACAGTGGTTTTATTAGTGTAAAACTTGTGCCTGAGTATGACTTCATCTAATGGGTGGAAGTGAGGAACTGAGTATGTAGTCACAGCATACTCTTCCTGTGATGCCCTGGGGTGGGAGATGCAGGGAACTAGCAGTGAGGAAAGAAGATTGATTTGAAATGAAGTAATCAGTGGGAATGATCAGATCCACTAAAGATGTACATGATCTGAAGAATTTACCTGGTGATAAAATAGATCTAAATTTGATTTGGAAGTTAGAATCTTCCTCTCAATTGTGATAAAACCATCCATTGAGCACCTGCCAAGCCCCAGTCTCCTTATCTGTAAAGATACATAGAAACTATGTATACATAGCACAGTGTCTGGGACAGAATAAGAATTTAATAAAGAATGGCCTTTGTTATGGGGAGGGTATAGCTAGCTCAGTGGTAGAATGCATGCTTAGCATATATGAGTTCCTGGGCTCAATCCTAGTACTTCCATTAGATAAATAAACAAACAAACCTAATTACCTCCCCCCTAAAAATTTTTTTTTAAAGAAGAATGATCTTTGTTCTCAAGGGAAGAAGCACAATATGATTTGTGAAGACCAGACTTGGAGTCAGAGCAGGGTATAATCTTGCTCTCAAAACCCACTAGCTGAGTCACCTCGGGCCAGCAACTTAACCTCTCCAGGACTTACTTCCTTTTTCTGTGATAGGGAGATAATCATACTTAAAGAGATTGTAAAGATTAAATGAGATAATGTATAAAGTGCTTGGCATAGTGTCTAGCACATAGTAAGTGCCCAATAAATGTTAGCAGTCATTACTTTGTGCCAGGTGCTTTACATATATTCTCTCTGAACCCTGTCACCACCCTATAAGGTATTTGATATTCCAATTCAGGCTTTTTTGTATTCCAGATTCATACTTATTCCATTCACCTGGCTGCCTGCTTCTTCAAGAGCTGTCTGTTTTATATGAATGTTTCTAAGAGTCAGTATGGGGAACTAGCGAAGGGGATGAAAGGGAGCCTAAGAGGGAGGGGCTTTGGCATAGGAAAAAGAGCACTAGGGTGGGGGTCATGAGATTGGAGTTGACACCCTAGATTTGCTATTAACTAATTGTTGACCTTAGTCAAGCTTCTCTTCTCAGAGTCTCAGTTAACCTACCAATAAAATAAGGAGAGTAGACTGGTTGAGTTATGACATTATAAGAATCTCTGGGTAACTGTACCTGTTCAAGAGACTTGAGTAAGATGTGGAAGTATGACTGTGAATTCTGTGGGACTCTGAGAGTGTTTGAAAGGAGTGTTGGGTGGGGCTGTAGGGTATGCAGTTGTGGTTGGAATAACACAATGACAATGACGAGGAGGGACTTGTGACTACACTTCCTTAAGACAAAGTATGACAATGTGAGACTATGTAGAGTGAATACTGGTGACTGGGTGTGTCTGTGTAAGTGGGTGTGTGTAAGCATCAAATTCTATGCATGTATTGTATGCAAGGATGTTATTATAATGGTATGAAAATTATTATAGTCGAATTTTATGAGAATGTGAGCATGGTTGTAAGGGAAGGATATGGGTTGTGGATTACATGTGAATGTGTGAGTGCAGAGGTGATATATGTGGAGGAGACTGATTATGGGCTAATAAGCAGAGAGGAGTGGTAGAGATCTATAAAATAGGCACCACATGCGGGAAGAGGCTGAGCCATATCACCCTCCCGCCTTTCCTATCCTACGGGACCCTCTAGAGTGATCTACAGCCTTCTCAGACTTACTGATTTGGGATGACCTGCTCACTGTTTCCGCTACACAGAGATATAGACCCACAGTCTTATGCTCCTCAGCTGTGGTGTCAGGGACACCTCCTGAGAAGAGTCTGGATTAACACTTGAAGGTCCACTGTGGACAAATCCAGTCTAGCCTCCCTTCTACCGTCTCCCTAACCTTGGCCAGGAGGCTTCAGCGGCAGGTAGTGGCAAGACTGACAATGGGTGAATATCTTGGGCTCAGGAGGCTGAAACAGATCTTATTCCTGCAGTGAGGTGACAGGGGAGGATTTAGAAGGATAATGCTTTTTTGAGAATTTTCATGTAGGACTTCAAGTTGTGAGTAGAGATTATATACAGAACGCATTATATACAGAATCACACTTGTATACAAGGTTTACCTAGACCTTCATAATCACACACACACACACACACACAGAGAGAGAGAGAGAGAGAGAGGGAAACTGGTCTGAAGAATTAGGGATTTTGTCTTTGAAGAAAGAGCCCATTCATTTAAGCAAATGGTAAAGGACTAATGACAACCTCTTTGGGTAAGAATATAAAGTGGTACAACCTTTTGAGAAGGTGGTGTGACAATGTGTCCCCAAATGTAAAATGTGTATTTTTTTTTTGACCCAATGCTTCCATTTTTAAGAACTTATCCTGAGGAGATAAACTGTACAAGTGTGAAAAGATCTGTCCACAAATATATTCATCTCAGGGTATTTCAAGTAGTGCAAAACTGGAAATAATCTAAATGCTTATCAACCGAAGACTGGCTCATTACTTCATACAGTACAATATAATGCAACTAATACAAAAATCACGTAGCTCTATATTCGTTGCAACAATGTAATTTATGATTTTTTTTAATGGAAATGGCAGATTACAGAATAGAATATAGAGTTTGATCTTGTTTACATCATATGATACACGGTGTTTATGTTTATTTAGAGGCAGAAAGAGTTGTCTGGTAGGATGGTCACTAAGATAGTGACAGTGGTTGTCTGACCTATGTGGGCATTATTTTTATCTTTCTTCTCTATATTTTCTGTGTAGTTTACAATTTTTGCATGTATCTTTTCTTGGAAGGAAGGAAAAAAGAAAGATGCTTCTCATGAGCTTTCTCTTTACCAGTCTTTACACTTAGCACAGAGGGCACAGCAATGAGTGAGGCACTAATTCCCTTAGGGACTGTCCAGGATTAAACCTCCACATCAAAGGTGTTGGGGCTGACAGTGTACTTTATGGTGACATCCCAAATGCCCTACATCTACAAACCATGTCATCTTCCTCCCTCTGCCTGCTCCTTGCTAGATCTGTGTTCAGTTTTTAGAAGCACAGTGAGAAGATGTGGGTCCCCTGGAGAGCCTGTGGGCTTGGCAGTAGGGGAAGGGAGATCACTAGGGGAGGCTGGAACAGCTGTGGAGAAGCCCTTTGTTGGGGGGAACCTAGGGCAGCCTCTGTCCTTGGTGTCCCTCCCCATGATAAGGGATCCCTATGTCCACCCTGAATTTTCTTTTCTTTTCTTTTCTTTTCTTTTTCTTTTCTTTTCTTTTCTTTTTTTCTTTTTTTCTTTTCTTCCTTCCCCTTCCTTCCTTCCTTTCTTTCTTCCTTCCTTCCTTCCTTTCTTTCTTCCTTCCTTCCTTCCTTCTTTCCTTCCTTCCTTTTCTTTTCTTTCTTTCTTTCTTTCTTTCTTTCTTTCTTTCTTTCTTTCTTTCTTTCTTTCTTTCTTTCTTTCTTTCTTTCTTCCTTCCTTCCTTCCTTCCTTCTTTCCTTTCTTTCTTTCTTTCTTTCTTTCTTCCTTTCTTCCTTTCTTTCTTTTTTTTTTACTTTCTTGGTCAAAATAACCCCCTTGAGAGTGCCTGAAAACATTCTCTTCTGGGGATGAACTTCTTAGGGCCTTAGGCTTGCAAATGATTGCAGAGGCCAAGGATTTCACCGCTCCCCACAATTGTCCCATTTTGGGGATCCTGTTTGAACACCTGCAGGGCAGGAGACTCACTCCCTCCTAAGACAGGCTTTTTGGGTTCAGGCAGCTCTAATGATTAGAAAATTCTTTCTTAAAGAAGTAGCCCAAAGCTACCTCCTGGAAGTGTCTGTCCTCCATCCCCACAAAGATGTTCTTCAAGGATGAGATAAAGTAGTGTCTGTTGAGAGTCCTGAAATCAAAGGGAGGTGTGAGCCAGGACAGTGCAAGGAAACAAGTGGGAAGTAACCCAGCCACTGCCATTGTGCCCCCAGCTGCCACCATGCCAACATGTGGACCAACGTGTGGGTTCAGGGATTCCCACTGTGCGGAATGAGCTAAACAAATCCTAGCAATGTTGGGGGAGACAGACATTGTAACGGGAAGCAAATAGTGTCAAATTTCAGTGAAATCACTTATGAGTTAAGTGACATAGGGCTGCTGGCCTCTTGGGCTGATGACTCATACAAACAACAACAACAACAACAACAACAACAACAACAACAACAACAACACAAAAGAACTTCCTAATTTTTATAAGACATTGAAAAATCCCTTTAAATTTGAGATCCTATATGAAGGAAGGAGGAATCCCTTATTTGACCTGATTTTACTTCATGAAAATAATACATCAAGCGTCAAGTTCAAGCCTCTTTCCTGGGCATGTCCAATGGACATGATGCAACCTGACTCCTGGCAACCTGTAGGGCTTCCTTCCTTCTCCACCTCCTCACTTTCCTCAGACACCACATACCAGAGGGTCACACTTTCCCTTATCTCTGCTCTTCTGAAGTTGCTGTGCCTTCTGCCTGGAACTCCATGCCCCACCCCCTTGACTGGTAAACTCTTCCTTTTGCCTAGACTCAGTTCTTGCTGAGCTGGGCAATATCTGAGCTTGACCCCTTCCTGTTGGCCCAGGGCATCTTGGGCTACCCAGACCTGCATCTTGCACATTGCTTTGTGGTTGATTAACTTATAGGTCTTCCTGCCTCACTAGAAACTGTGAGCTCCCCAAGGTCAGGGTCTACCTCTTATTTTTAGTACCCCTGATGCCAGCCCAATGCCTGATACCTAGTAGATGGGCAGAAAACAGTTGAATGAATGAGGAGACATTGAAAAGGGGGTCTGTGATCTTTGTAAAAGGCAAATTAGCCTCTTTTCAAAGTCAGTCTTGGAATGATGGGGTGAAGGGGAGAGGCATTCTACCTCATCTAGTGTCAATAGGATGGTTGTGTGACCTGGGCAAGCTATTGGATCTCTTTGAGTCGATGAAGTGGAGTATATAATACCCAGAGTTATTATGACAGAGCAAAGGTAGCAGTTTAGTGTGAAGGGCCGGTTACAACGCCTACCACAGATTAAAAGTACTATCATCATCACTGTCATTTTTGTTGTTTGGGGTGGTCACAGGGATTCTTATCATTACTATGTAGTAGCCTATTTCTCCCACCTGGAAAACTCTGCCCTATCCTTCAAGGCCCCAGATCAAATGCCACCTCTTTAAGAAACCTTCCCAGACACCTTCAGGAAGTTGGTCACCTGCTCCTCACCTTGAACATGCAGCACGTTGTGTGCGCGTCCATGTGGCACTCACTAGGCACTGTGACATTTGTAGATATCTGTCCCCCTGCTTGATGGTGAACTTCGGGAAGACGAAGGAGGTCTCTGTCCTCCTTTGCCCCCAGCAGTTCTAAGGGGTGGGAGAAGTTCAAAATGTTGAGTGAGTTGGAGGAACTTGAGAACGTCTGAAAACCTCAACATGTGTTGGAAATGAGTGAATATGTGGTATTAGTGGTGACTGAAGGCACTGAGTTGCCACTGCACCAAGGATTGGGTTCCAAGGTTTAAAATAAAATGCAGGTGATGCTACAACTTCTATATATTTACAGAATTTTCTTTTTTTTAAAGGACAGGGGAGCAGAAGTTCTGTCTGGAGACACGATTATTACAAAGGAGGAAGGTGGTCCCCTCTGCCTTCTCCCCACTGCCCCACATGGTCCCCCTCCCCAGGAAAGGGCTCTCAGTTTTGCTCTGCTCTGGTCCAGGCATGCTGTAAATTAAGTACGCTTTTGCATAAGTTAGCCTGAAGCACTACTTCAATAGCAGACTAGCCTATGGATGTTTATTTACCCCATGTGTAGCTTAACAGCAGCAAAATTAGGAGGGTTGGGAGAGATGTGTCCCAAACTCAGAGAGAACTGTGATTGGGGCCTTATGTTCCATGCACTGGTGCATCCATTTGTGGCCTTATGCACAGGTATTTCCTGTGGCCACAGCAGGATGTTAATAATAACGAATGCACAAATAATAACAATACTCTTCACCTGGATTGCATTTAATGGCTTCTCAGATCACATTTACATGGTCTCATTGTTTCCACTGATCTTCAGAGAATGAGGTATGTGGGGAAGATATTATTCCCATTTTACAAATGGGGAAACTGAGGCCAAGAGGACTTACAGAGGCCACCTGATTACTTAGAGGCAGATCTGAGGGGTGAACTAGGGCAGGGCCCTGCATAAACCGCAGTCGTACTTGGGTTCCCGCACCTGTAGGCATGTTGTCTGTGCACACCTCGGGGAGCTCTTTAGGACCGGGCAACAGCCCTAAAAGAGTGGAGGCCGAACTGTCTCAAGCCTTACAATTAGTCCCTTTCTCGGGGCCCTAGCGGCCTGGGCTGGTTCGGCTGCCGGGCGGATGTGCGAGGGCAAGGCCGAGGAGGAGGGCCGCGCCCACAGGTTGGGAGCCAGCGAGTGGGAGGAAGGAGAGCGGGGCCATGCACCCACCTTCCGGGCCGGAAGACTGAGGCTCGGGCAGCGGGCGCCCCCTGGTGGCGGCAGGGCCGGCGGGCGCGGCGCGGGCGGCGGGGTCCGGCCCGGCCGCGGAGCATCCTGGCTCCCGGGCCGGCGGAGGCGCGTCAGCTCTCACGGCGCCCGCTCCCCCCGCCGCCTCCCTCTCTCCCTCCACTTTGGGGATAATTTAACATGTTTCACACTAACTTTCCCGTAATGGCCGCGGAGCCTTTAGAAATGCAGCCTCCCCGCTTTATCGGCGGCCGCGCTAATGGTTATCTCGCAGCCGTGCCCCCGGCGATCCTGTCAGGAGTAAATAGAAGCTGACACAGTCATTTGCTTAAATCTTCTCCACACTTTTGCCGCATTTCCCTCCAGAGGATACCCCTGAAACAACAATTATTTGAAATGTCACGCGTTTCTGCCCCTGGGCTACCAACAAATGAACATTAAATCTATTAACAGCAAAAAAAATTAAATGTTTACTTTTCCGCGAAGGTGTGAGGGGCCGGAGTCAGGGAGGGGCCGAGGGAGAGGCAGAAACAGGACAGAAATGCGGAGACAGAGACCGAGAAACCCAGGCCGGCGGAGGGAGGAGCCCGGCCAGGCCGACGCAGAGGCAGAGCGGGACAGGCTGCAGGTCAGATAGACAGACTTGGGGCAGGCAAAGGGGGACCCACGGAAGGGGGTTGCGGAGGGGAAAGGGTCAAAGACCCATAGAGCAAGACAAAAATAAAGACCAAAAAAGACAGATGTGGAAAGACAAGACTCCAGGAGAGAAGGAAGGAGGACCAGGCAGACACTCACAAAATGAGAACTGAGAAAAAGCAGAAAGAAGCATCTCTGCCCATAATGCCACCACCCGCCCCGTTTAAAAAGCAAAATTAAAAACAACCCACGGGCCTTTCCCCAGGCTGGGGTGAGCAGGATGTGCTCTGGTAACAGCACGTACTCTCTCAGGACTTACCATGCAGCCTGGTTTCCTTTGGACCTCGGGGAGCTCACCTGGGCTTGCCGCCCTGGTAGGGCTCTGCCCTTCATGTCCCTCAACATTTGTCCAGCAGCAGGATGCGTAAAAGGTCAGGAGTGCCTGTAGGTGCGGGGTGAAGCAGATAGGCGTCTGGGTCCACTGCTGGGGGCCCATGGCCAACCGGGCTCATGCTGTGACTCAGTTTCCCTATCTGTATAATGGGAAGCAGATCTCTGGGCCTCCACTCTATGGGTCACCTGAGTGCCAGACTGTCCTAAAGAGTGCAGTGACTCAGTTGACCTCCCTGTGTGACATTGAATCGATGTCATACCTGGTCATGTGGGAGGATCCAGGGTGTGTATAATCTTGTCCTTTGGTTTCCCAAAGTCAGTGCCTCCCCATTGGTGATGTGACCACAGAGCACTTGCTGTGGAGAACAGTCCAAGGTAGGGCCAGGAAGGTGCCTTGTCACTGAGGGCCACTCTTGCCTCCTCACCTCCAATGGGAACCAGGGCTCAGTGAGGGACCCCTGAGATAGAGGGTCAGGGGCTACCAGTGGGGAGGTCAGTGAGGAGGTCCTCAGACAGTTGAAGGCATCAGCGGGGTTGAGGAGGATGAGGGCGGTGGGGGTGGGTGAGGGGCCAGTTTGAACACCTCCTACTGCCCCCCCTACCCTTGCACCTCCTGGTCCTCCATGGACTGTGTTCCTTTGACATTTTCAGTTAAAACAAATGGGTCAGGTTTCATTTCATTGTGAGGTGAGGGCTATCTGTCCTGGGCCAACTCAGCATGGCCAGGCACCTCTGGATTCCAGTTTCACCGCTCTCCTGGGGACACGTGTCCAAGCTGGAGCAGCTCACCAGGGCTCTTCGTTAGTGTGTAACTGGGTGTGAACTCTAGCTCCATGCACATCTGCCTGCACCAGTAACTCATATGCAAACACACAAGTGAGGCTATGAATCTGCTCTCATGCTACTGCTTTAAATTTGCACATTTTTAGCCTCCTGTGAAGCCAGCTTTGAAATATACATTCAGAGCACACTCATGCGGGTACACAGATGCTCACCTTCTATAGTCAAACAGTACCTTGCACACTGAGACATACATTCAAGGTGACTCCTTCCCCATGTCCTCCACCCTGACAATGCCCACCTCCAATCCTCTTACTCCAAAGGAGAATAACTAAAGGGTCTATGTGTCCAGGTCAGAGAGGCTGTGTCCCTTGTCTGGATGTAGTCGTATATGTGTGCTTGTGTGTGAGTGACAAAGAAAATGCATTTTTGTGCTTTGAATGTGGACATGTTGCCACATACAAGGAGACTGTGTGCGTTTGTCTCTTGGAGTGTTGTGTGCCCGGTGTGGTTGTGTGTGACTGAGAGTGTGTGGTGGGGGGTTGTGTGGGGGGGTGAGTGCTATTTAAATAAAAAAGAAAGGAAGTGAATCAGGGTCGTTTCCATTTTAATTGTAAAACAGATAAGCACTAAACACTTTGAAAAAGTAAATGACTTGAGAATAATTACTCTCTATTACCCAGCGTCCCAGGGGGGCAGTTGGAGGAGCCCAGATGGCTACAAAAATGGGATTTAGCAGAAAATTGAAGACATTATTCACCGTAACACATTATCAATTACCTTCATATCAATTACAATAACCTTACATTAGCGAGGGGCCCCGAGACCCCCAAGCCCTGAGACTGTGGAATCACTGCAGCCCCGTGGGGGAGGGGTTGGGAGGAGGGGTAAGAGGATGGGAGGGGACTAGGAGGGTCTTGCTTCCTTCTCTCTCCTGGAGATGCTGCTGGCTCAGGCCCTCACACCCCATTCCAGGTCCCCACTCCCCAGATTCTGCCCAGTCCCAGCACCCTGGGCTAGTGCTCGAGTGGAAGATGATGAGTGGGAGCAGGTAGTGAGCTGAGGGGGTGAAGGACTGAGAAGCTGACAGACAGACAGATACAGAGGCCAAGAGGTAGAGGTGATAAGGGGCTGAGGGGTGAGGGGACTAAAGGGATGGGGTGAAAATAGGGGGTGGCCTAGATGGATCCAAGAAATCTGAGAGGCTGAGGAGACTGAAAATCTGAAAGGATAAGGGGGCCAAGGTGCTGAAAAGTCACTTTCTAGAAATTCTACTTTTATTCTGTAGTCACTTGCTAGTCCATCCACCTCCTCCATCTCCTTCCAACGCCTCCTAAGGACTTAGGGCTTTTCAAGACTTCCCCTTCTCCTATCTCCTGTTTCCTATCCACTTCAGTTTCTGCTGGTTCTTTCCTCCCACCCCAAAGTCTCTTAGATGGAGCAGGATGGGAGGTGGGGGGTGGGGCCCTCATGAGAATGAGTTGCATAAAGGATTCAAAACTGAAGGTAGAGGAGGAGAGTGTAGCTCAGTGGTAAAGTGCATGCCTACCAAGCACAAGGTCCTGGGTTCAATTCCCAGTACCTCCATTAAAAACAAACAAACAAACAAACCTAATTGCCTTCCCCTCCACCCTCCCCAGAAAAAACAAAAACTGAAGGTAATGAGCCTTAGTCCCCTGCAGCCTGCAGTAAGAATCACAGAAGTGAGACTAAAGGAAGAACTTCCTGGAGTAAGACTCAGAGAGAATCCATGCATCTCTGCTGTGACCTGGGAACCAGTCAGTAGGGGAAGGAGCCTGAAGACCCTGAAAGGGCAAAGTCTGAGACAGAGTTAGAATGAAGAGTGCACTGATTCCAACCCTGACTTCTCCCTGCTCCCCGCACCCGCACACATACCACCCTTCACTGACATGTGGGGACAGCCAACCCAGTCCTGCCCAATATGGCAGCCGCTAGCCATATGTGGCCATTGAGCACCTGAAGTGTGGCTAATCTCAATGGAGATATGCTGGAAATGAAAAAATGCACACTGATTTTTGAAGAGTTAGTATTGAAAAAGAATGTAAAATGTCTCACTAATACTTTCAAAATATTGGTTACATGTTAAGATGGTATTATTTTGGGCTGTATTTTAAATCCTTATTTACATTATGTCTACTTAAATATTAATTTAAAATTTAATGAAATAAAATTAATTTCATCTGTTTCTTTCTACATTATAAAAATGCAGCCACTAGAAAATTTTAAATTGCATATATGACCCATATTATATTTCTATTGGATGATGTTGGGCCAAAGCGCCTCGGAAGGAATGGGATTTGGGGTTTGGGGAGGAGCAAATTCTGGGTGTCACTCCCTGGGGTTCCCCACAATAGGGTTCGATTTTACCCAGAGGAAGGTGCCTTCTAAGGAACAGAACTTCTGGCATGGAGCTGGGCAAGAACATTTTCCTTTTCTTTTTTTCTTTTTCCTTTGCGTTTTCCTTTTCCTCTCCTGAAATGCAGCCCTCAAATCAGTTGTTTGGGCCAGGATTCCCAAGGAAACAGAAGCCCATGTAGTCGTGGGTTCCCACGTCCAGTTCATCCCCTCTCAATGCCTGTCTTCCACATGCACATGTGTAAGTTTTATCCTCATGTGCTCATTTGCCCGTTCACATGTGCTCCCACAGAGCACGCATAGATCTCTCTCACAAGTGCACATGTGTTCCCTGCTCACCTGCTTGATCTCACATTCACATGGGCTGTACATGTGCCCTCACCTTTTCTGCCATGTGACAGCTTCATGTGGCCACACATGCATTCACACACCTTCTCCATGCAGACACACACAGAGCAGGGCCAGGAGGGCAGGCCTGGGCAAAGTTGTCAGCTTGATTCATAGTATGTGTGTGTGTCCAGGGGAGTGAGAGCTAATAGTGTCCCCCTCCCTCAGGCTGGGCCCAGAGGACTAATTGCCAGTAATGAGCTAAAAGGAGCTCAGAGCTGGCCTCAGGCACCGGATGAAGATGTTTCCAGAGACCAGCCAGAATCTGTCCTGCTGTTTTGTTGATAGAAAATCCTTCTCCCCCAGCGTCCCCTCTCTGTCTCTGTCTCTCCTCCTGTGGCTCCCTCTGGTTCCTACAGCCTCTGAGGGGTCCAGCCATACCCCATCCATGATTCTCCCATCAGCCTTTCTGCCTCCTCCGGAACATCCTACCCCATCACAACATTTTCCCTCGGTCCTGCCCTCTTCTCTACTTCCTGATGGGGGCTTCCCAGGGTATCTGCTGAGCAAGAGACAGATTTCCAGAGGCTCCAGAGGCCAGATCTAGGGCTAATGGGAAAGGTTGCAAGGAGGCTGACTGTAACTGGATCTAAGGAAAACCTTTCTTGTTATGAGATCTGCCCAATAAAGGAACCGGATGGTGCTGTGCTTTCCACCACTGAAGTATTCAATAGCACCCACTGAGGATGCCATAGAGAAGACGGCCCTCTAGAAGGGAAGTTGCATGGAATGACCCAAGGGGCCTTTTCCTAGGATTATTATTATAATTACTCATAAATATTTAATACAATTATTCACTAGCACTAATTATTATAGTTACCATAGGTCAAGCACCTATAAAATGGCAGGTACTTTACATTTTTAGCTATTTCCACTCATCCTCGCAAATGTCTACCTGCAAAGTAGACATTGTCATCCTCATTTTTCAAGTGAGTAAACTGAGGTTTACAAAGGTCAAAGCAGGTGCCAAGGTCACATGGCTGTCAGAGAGCTGGTATTTGAATCAAGTCTGTCTTTCATGCTCAATTTCTCCTAAAAACTCATTCATTCATTCTCTCAATAAACATTTATTAGTCAAATAAAGATCCTCTGATTTTGCAAGTAAAGACTGAAAGGACCAGAGTCTTTAAACTAAGAGGAATTTTGGGGTGGTGGTGGTGGCAGGAAGCAATGTCTCAGTTTAGAAACAGAAAAAGAAAAATCATCACAAGAGACTCCCTCTGTCATCCCCTAAGGGGTCATATGTGTCTGGGGTGGGCAGGCCTATCTGTGTGTATATGAATCCACCCACGACCACACAAAGAACTAGCAGCCAGGGGGGGTCTCAGGGAGAACTGGAGGGCATGACAGCCCAGTGCCACCATTTGCCAGTCAGTGTGAGGGCTCTGTGTCCAGGAAGCCTACCCCGCCATGTCAGCATTAGTGTTGTTCACTGAGGGCCAGGCAGGATTTGAGGACTTCTGAGCACACTTCATTCCCCTTTCTCCACCCTCACTCTGTAATTTGGAGCAGGGGTTGCACAGAAGGGAGGAAAGGAAGGAAAGAAAAGGAGGGACAGGCGCTAGAGTGGGACAGGGCAGGGGTGGCACTCAGAGATTTGGAAGCTGTTTATGATGCAAATATGTGTAAAAGCTTTGCATTGCCTCCCCTGAGAAAGGAGCCTAAAATTGAAGTCTAATTATAACGAATGATTGTTAATGAGTTGTCTAAACATAATAGATGGAAAGAATTAAATGCCCAGAAGAAACAGGGTTTCATTAATGCACAATAAAGAAACCACAAGTGGAGTGAACAGAGCCCCTCCACACCCCGTTGTGGGAGACAACCCCTCCTTCCCCCATGGATGGGCCCGGCAGGTGGAAGCAAGGCCAAAATCCTACAGCTGGGAAGTTTAGGACCCTCATATGACCCTAAATGTTGAGGGTACATGTCTACAAGGGTGGGCACTGTCTGGGCCCACCTCTGCTTGGGTACACATGGGTGCCCGCCTTGGACAGGCATGTCTGCAGCCCTGTAGGAGTTTAATCAAAGCAAGTGAATGTGTCTATTTGTATGAGTGGCCTCTGGTGGATGGTAGAAATCTCAGAAAGGGTCACCCAGCTCGGGAGCAACCTCTAGGCTTTGATGGTCCTGCTGCAGCCAGCCTCCTCCCCACCCCACACCTCTTGGCTCCCAGGAGGGAAAACAGCTAGGAAAGGACACATGCACCCATGTACACACGGGTATAGTTCTGCAGGTTGAGAAGCAGCTACACTCATCCGAACTCAGAAGGCCAGACGGAGAAAGAACATCAGAGATCATCTAGTCCAAGCCAGATGTTCTAATACAGATGAGTCCCCTGAGGTCCAGAAAGGGAAGGTGACAATTCCAAGGTCACACAGGGTGCAGCTAGAGCTCCTCATACTCGTCCAGGATGCTCTAGTTTTTAGAGCAGCCATCTCTCATGAATGCCTGGCTTGGAACAAGGCCACTCATACAATAAGATAATGTTCTACATGCACACATATCACATACAGGCAACACTGGGCTCCAGACTCTTCTGGGTAAGGCAGGAATATTTAGGGGTTCCAAGGGAGGCAACAAGGGCCATGTTTGTGTAGGGAGAGACTGGGCAATGCCCAGTGGTCCCAGGACAGCACGATGTGCAGGAGCACACATACATTTGGGCTAGTGGAGGGCAGAGCAGGAGAGCTGGAGAGCGGGCTTTGATTGACAGGTTAATGAAGCGCTTTACACTGGTGGTGTAACTGCAGAGGCAGGCTCTGAGCAGGCGGACACGCATGCACACACACACACACTCCTACATGCAAACATACACACCATGACACACAAGGAACACCCAGCAGGGCAGAAGCCAGGCTGGCCAACCTCCAGAGTGGTTCCTGCTACCCACCCACCCTCCAGCACCCCTCACCCTTGCATCCAGAAGGATGCTCTCTCAGCACTTCTACCCCCGACTTTACAGGGTTCTTATGGGTTTGGTGCAATCCTGCAGTCACATTGATTTAGTCCAGGTCATATGTGCATAGGGAGGTGGGGGAACCAACAGGGTCTGGGGCCCCTCGTTCTCCGTACTCAGTGTTGAGGTGACCTCACTTACAGAGGGAATAAGGCCAAGGCTCAGACTCCCTCCAAGACTGAGCCCAAATAACCCCTAGGTGGGGATGGGAGTGGGGTAGGCCTGAGGGTTAAATTCTGCTGGGACATGCAGGTCCTCTACCTGTGGTGCCTAGACCCTAGGCAGATCAGACAGCCTGCCCTCCCCCTAACTTCGCCCTTCCTTTGACCCCGCCCCCCTTGGAGCCAACACTGATTGGCTGCCATGTAGGCCGTGCCGGCCAACCAGCCCCCACAGCGCCAAGAAAAGTTAATTTGGAGTTCTGGTCTCTTCCCAGGATGCATTTGGGCGGCCGCCCATAATGAGATGCATAATTGCGGAGGCCTGCCAACAAAAGCAGGCTGGATTTAATTGAGTCAACGCATGGCCATTAATAATCTGACGGCAGTCTTCCCCCACCCCCACCCCACCCCCCATCCGCCATCATCCAGTGCTCCGCAGCCCCCACCGGGTTCACTGGGCTCCCATCCCGTGCTGGTCTCCTGTTCAGGGGAAAGCAGGTCTGACCATTCCCCAGCCTGCCCCAGTGCTGGAGAGGCTGAAGGGAGAATCCACCCTCCCCTAAAGTATCTCATAATAAACCTGCTCACCCTTCCTTCCTATCTTGATTGGCACCTTTCTCCCACCAATCCCTTTCCCCAATTCAGTCATTAAGAACATAAATCTTGAATTCCCACCATTTGCCTGGCACTGGGCTTGGACCTAGGAACACAGCAGCCAATGCAGACATAGTCTCTTGGAGCTTAGTGTCACCATTCACCTGTCCTCTCATCCCCTTTACATGTTCCTGACCCTCATACCTGTCCCCACAGCCCCGCACCCGTGCTTTACAGGCACCAGGCACCAGCCCTCACAATCCAGCCCCACTTGCCTGCCCCTCACACTGGTCCTCATGCCCTTTTCCCATTCCTGTCCCATTTCTGGCTTACTCAGACACCTACACTCAGACACAATATACCATTTCCCATAGTCCTGTCCCAGCCTCTCCTCTCCCATACATGTCCCCAAATCTCCTGCCTATCCTTGTACACAATTCCTGTAGAGAACCCTGTCCACACACACCCCTCTCTCCCACGCATCTGCTCCTCTCCTCTCACACCAGTAACCTTGTCCTGACTGCTTCACTGGTACCCTCTCCCTGCCATATATCTCTCATCACTCCTTCATCAGTCCACCCACCCTCCCAGGCCCACAAACCTCATCCAAACTCTCCAAGTGGGCCCATCTCCTAGAGCCATTCCTGAAGCTGTGAAATGGGGATAATAATAGTAAACGCCTCATGGGGTTGTTGAACTGACTATTTCATGAGATAATCCAGGCAAAGGGCACCCAGAAGCACTCCCTAGAGGTGGCTGTTGAATTTTGCTGGGCAGAAATGATCTGATAAACTCCCCCATAGTGAGCTGTAGACTGCCCAAGCTCCAGAATGACCTCTCAGGAGAATCTGCTTTTTGTAAGATTAGCCTGGAGTGTGCCTGGCATGACCCCAATGGCTGAAGCTCAACTGGTGGAAATCTAGGCAGTGACCAGCTTTTCCTGCCTCCCCAGGAAGGTGTGCCCGTTGGCATCCTCACCTGTTCCACATACACTGTTTATCTCCAGAGGAAGTGGATGGAGAGACCCAGCATCCTCAAAGTGGGTATGGAGCTTTTGGGAGGAGGGAATGGGGCACTACTCTTCTACACACTCTCCCCCTTTCAGTAAATTTCTTGTAGGGTGGGAGAGGTCAGTCCAAAGATGTGGATGGCATCTTGGGGGCACCAAGAAGCAAAGTTTCTTATGAAAGGAGAAGGGGGCTGTCCTTCCTATTTACTCCTCAGTTTCCTCTGTAAGGCAAAAGGAGGCAAAAGAAGAAAGGAAAAGAGCCCCTACCTGGGGGAGAGGAGGTGGCACAGGGAGAGGTGGATCTGGAGTCCCCTTTTCCCACCCCTAACCACCAACTTCCCAGGTGGGGGTCTGCGTCTAGCTGTGGGTGCTTAGCAAAGGCAAATACCCTCCGGGCCCCTCCCCCCTTCCCCCTTTCTGGGCTCTCTCCTCTCAAACCCCAGTCCGCCCGCTGGCTTCCGGGAGGAGGTGTCGGGGCCGTGCTCTGCTGGAGCCGACAGGCGGGAGCGCGCGCAGGCACGCGACTCCTCGGAGAATCCCCGTCACCGCCGAAATCGCCGAAATTGGCTGCAACTAGTAAAGATGCCAGGAATTTGCACCTTGCTCTGTGACCTAAAGCAAAAATGACATGAACATTGACAAATTTGACAAGGAAATTTGTGCAAAAAACAACTTCTATTTGGCTAGCCAAGCAGCAAATATGCCGGATGATACGCTTTATTAAGCAATCCATTTCTCAGCAATAGCGGCGCCATCTGCAAAGGTTACCGCGCATCAGGCTCGGCACAGAATTTCATCTGCGTCTGCAGTCGGGGCCGCACGCGGACACATTTTTCATGTACATGCGATTCCGGATGCAAATAGAATCCGTGATGAAGGAGGTGACCTTCTGGGCCGAGCCGCGCGCGCGAAAGTCACGCGCGGGCCCGCGGGGAATGGGTGGGGCAGGAGAGCCAGAGGTTTCGCGGGGCTGGGGCTGGGGGTCGAATGCAGAGGGGGGGTGGGGGGGCGGTCATGGAGCAGGGGTCCTTGGGGAAGGAATCATAGATTGCAGCGCTTTGGGTATGGAAGGGGTTTAGGAGAGCATCGGCCCAATCCTCTCACTTTGCAGATGTGGAAACCGAGGCCCAGAACCAGGTAGGGTCTTGATCAAGGTCATGCAGCACGGTGGTGGTTACGAGGACTGAAGCTGGGCCCCCGTGCCTTGACTCCCAGTCCAATGTTGTGAGTGAGATCATGCTTGGGTTCCAGCTAACCACCGCTTAACTGTGTGACCTTGAGCAAATTAATAAAGCTCTCCATACCTCAGTTCCCTGTTCTGTAAAATGGAGATATGCTATTATCCTTCTCAGAGCCTTGTTCTGGAGGACTGAATAAATATGCATACAGTGATTGAAACAGGGCCTTTCTGGGAGTAAGCTCTATTAAAATGTTTGTTGATTAAGTAAATGCGTGTTTCTATCCTTCCCAGGTTGATGGGATTTGGAGGACAGGCACAGAGGGAATGCTCCTATGGAGACAGAATGGGTGTAGATGGGGAGCTAGCACGCTTCTCACAATGGGGCTGGGGCAGATGCTTCATCCCTCTCAGAGAGAAGTTCCCTGCTCCCTTCTCCCATCCCTTTATCCCCTCTTTCTGTCGCCCCATTTTCCTGGTCTTCCTTCTTCCCCCATGCAAAGAAATAAAGTGCTTCATTTCTCACTCTCAGTCCTGTTCAGTTATCCATTTCTGCTTGTTGTCCATTGGGACCCCAGGGTCTCTCTGTCTTGTAGGATCTCCTTTCATACTTATGACTTCAGTTATGCTCATTCCTCTGGGCTTTCTGTTGGGTAAGAGGCCATTTAGGATAGAGCTGTGCATCTCACTGATGAAGCTGCTTTAATAAAGCAGCTCCCTCCACAAGTGACCTCACCCCCACACCCTTGGTAATGTAATGCCTAGTCTCTGATTTGATATAAAGCTCTACTTCCTTCTCTGGTCTACATTTCCCACCCCCCTTTCTCCTTTTCCTGAAGTCTCCTCCTCTTTACCAAGTCAGGATCAATGCACTGATGGCACCTATAGAAATGATTGTGATAAGTTTATTTATCTCGTGCACCCCCAAAGAACACACACGCTGGACCTCTGGGGAAGATTCAAGCACCAGCCCCTGCCCTTTGGACTAGACAAGGTTTACTGCTTACCAGGTTCCACTGTGCTCCCCACAGTTTCCCCACCGCCACTATGGAGTTTCTGAACCCACTTCAGTCTCTCCCCAAGGCCCATGACTATGGGAGAGGTTTGGAGTATGACAGATGCAGCCTCAAAGCTAGGCTTCCCAACCTAACTACACTGGGACCTTGGGTTAATCACTTAACCTCTGGAACCTCAATCTTCTCATCTGTAAAACGGGGGATATTAATAGTAATAACAGATTTTTGGATAGATTACCCAAGGGAAAACATATTAAATCAATCACTAAAGAAATGCTTTCTTTTCTCCCCTATTTCCCTTTGGGTCCCCCAACTCTCAGGGGCTACTCAATCTCTCCATGCTTTTGCCACCGCATCCCCCATTTTGGCATATGTTCTTCCCAAGGGCCAGGTTTTCAACTAAAATAATATCCAGTCCTGCCCCAAGTCCTCACTAGGGCCCTGAGCCCGTATTATGGGGCAGAAGTCAGAAGCTGTAATGTCTGTTGGTTTGTTTAACCTTTACTGAGGATCTACGAAGTCCAAGTAGAGCTCAGCTTCCTGAGGGCTGTCTGAATGGCTTTCATTCACCCCTGCCTCTGAAGTAACTGCGGGTACAGATTAGCCTGGCAGCAAGTGGTTTTGAAGTGCCCAGCGTTCCTCCATGTAACTTGGTAAGAGATGATGGGGCAGGGAACCACCCTAAAACATTCTCTAGGCCAGAGAGGCCCTATCCAAAGCCTGGACTCTTACCTCCTTAACTCCTCTCCCCTTCCTCCAATCCCTTACCCCTCAACTCTCCATCCTAGGGGTCCATCCAGCTCCAGAGAGACCTAGACTGCCCGATGCAGGGGTTCCAAGAGTCGGACGGAGGTCGGTGGGCCCACCTTAGGAGGCTAATGCAGAAGGAGGTGCCCGGTGATGCAAAACGACCCCCCCCAACCCCCGGAAGTTCCTGGCCCAGCCTGGAGGCCAAAGGGGCGGGGCCTGGGGCGAGGGGCGGAGCCATTGCCGGCTCTGCCCGCCCCTCCCTCCACAGCTCCGCTCCACCCTTCAAGGCCCTCGCGGGCGGGCCCGCCCCTTCCCCGGCCCTGGCACGCTACAGTAATCCAGAATGTGTATTTCTGCAGATGATTAAATCAATACAATCCTGACAGGACTTGTTGGAACATGCTTCTTTATTTTGCGCAATTCCTTCCCCGCGTTGCCAGCATTTATCACCCGCTCGGCTGTCAGCGCCGAGATTGTGCGGGGCGAGGGCGGAGTGGGGTGGGGGAGGGTCGCGCTGGTCCGGGGGCGGCCCTTAGGCCTTCGGAGCGGACCCGCAGCCACCCCACACTAACGCAGACAAATAATCTTAGGGGTCGGACTACTCCCCCCCAACACACACACTACCTACGGTCGGTCCCTGTGGTCTGGTTGGTAGGGGCCAGGAGTAGGGAGATTCGAGATGGGGCCAGGAGGCAGGAGAGGCCGCCGAATCCCGGGTGGAGGGCCACAGGCCGAACACACACTCCCCTTTATACGCTGAGCCCCTCCTCGAGGTCATGGCCCCGACGGTCAGTGCTTCCGCAAATCCTCTCACCCTCCTCTGACCTTGGTCCTGGCAGCTGGGGACCCTCGGTGTGGGATGGGGGAGGGTGGGAATCAGGGCCCGTGGCCCTACCACAGGCCTGGGAAGGAGGGGAGAGAAGGCTGGGGAGGAGGAGGGAGAGGAGGTAGAAGACAAGGAGGAGGAGGAAAAGGAGAAGTGTAGGGTGAAGAAAAGCAGGAAAAAGAGGAGGAGGGGATGAAAGAGGGAGGTTGGAGGATGAGGAAGAGGAGCGGGGGAGGAGGGTGAAAGGAGGAAGGCGAGGAGGAGGAAGGAGAGGAAGGCTCGGAGGCTGCCGCGGCTGGTGACAGGTGTCTCGGCGGTGGCGGCCCTCGGCAGACGTGATTGCTGCCGTGGCTGCGCGCCGGAGCGTGACTTTACAACTAATCCTGTTTGTAAGTTATTATTTATCTTCAGGAAAGTTTGTCAAACTTGGGCTTTGATTTTTCGCCCTGATTTCCCTCTTGTGGCGCGCTCTCGCACGCGCTCCCATATAATTTATGACTGCCTCTGGTCCTGATGACAGATTATTAAAAGTAGAATTAGTTTTTCGCGCAGAATTTTTCCACTGGGAATTGGGAAGGCAGCGCTCTCCGCGGAAGGTCTCCGGCGAGGTCTCCATTACTAATAGAAGTTTTTTGATGGGGTGAGGAGACTAATGATTTGAATTTACTGTGGCAGCAGTCACGTGGGTGGGAAGGCATCAGCCGAAGAGACAAGAGGTTAACTTTCTCCCTGTGGAGAGGTTTATTGGATTGTTTAGCAGCAGAAGGATAATGTTTTTGTCATAGACTGCTGGTGCCGCGCTGCAGTGCGGTGGCCGCCAGCGCCAGGAGAGGGGAGAGAGGGGGAAAAGGGGGAGCCGGGGAGACCGCGAGAGGCAGACCGACCAACGGACAGGCCTGGGAGAGCAAGGGAGTTAGAGGGGTCATCCAGAGACACGGCGAAGCAGGGGAGAGCGGGCGAGGCAGGGAAGGACTCGAGAGAGACGGAGACGCAGAGTGACAGACAGAAGGACGAAAGCCCCAAGAAATACGACAGAGGGAAGGAGAGGCGGGGTGCAGAGAGAGATCAGGGGCAGAAACCCAGGGAGACAGGAAGAAAAGAGAGGCGGAAGGGCGCTGCCAGCTCCCGGGGCTGAGAGGGGGGACCCCGGAGGAGGACAGTTCTGGGGGATGTGCGATCCAGGCCCCCAGCGGGGGAGAGCGGGGTGGGGGCGATGGTGACCCGAGGCCTGACTACCCTCGCAGGGCGGATCTGTTTGGGTATCTGGAGGCGCAGGCCGCGCGGGCGCCCCCAGCCGGGCGGGGTTGGGCCTGGCAGGCCCCGGGGGAGGGGAAGTGGGAGGGAGGTGGGGGCGCGCGGCGGCGGCGGCGGCGGCGGCGCGTTCACCTGGCCGTGCGCTCGGAACTTGTACTCCCAGCATGCCTCGACAACATGGGAACCGGAGGGGAGTCGCTGCGCAGCTGAGAGCCTCGGCTTAATCTTATGCACCATTAAGCACTCAGCAGCAAGCCCGTCCTGTTCATATACATCATCCACGCTTAATAAACATAATGATGACATAAGATGTAATTCTAGATGAATTTTCATTTTATAGGGAAATGGAGAATTCCTGTAGAAGGGAAAAAAAGTAAATTATCTGGGAAGTGCAAAATAAATGATGTTGCTCCCAGAGATGAATAGAGGTGTTAGAGGGAGAGAGGGAGAGAAGGAGGAAGGAGGGAGGGGAGGGAGGGAGAGAAAGAGAGAGCGAGCGCGCAGAGACAGAGAGACAGAGCCACACAGAGAGAGACAGGCTGAGACCTGGACCGAGAAAGCCACGCGGGTATGGGGGTGGGGCGGGCTGCTGGATGTGGGGGAGTAACCTGAAGGGACGGAGGCGGCGGGCGTTCGGGTGGGAGCTGTGGGGGGTCGGCGTTGGATAGAGGGGCCGAGGCTGGGGGCGGCAGCGGCCCGGGCCGAGGCGAGGGTGACGGTGACGGACGGGGCCGGGCCGGGCGACTCATTCATCAAGGAAAGGATCAGGGGCCCGCGGAGTCACTTACGGGCGGAAATTGAATTCTGATGAAAGCGCGGAGAGGCGAAGGAGGGGGAGCCAGGACCAAGCTCGGGCCGAATTCCCAGACTTGCTAAGGGGAGGGGGAAGGGCCCACAGAGACCTTCCAGATTGAGATCCACGCCTCCTTCCTGTCTGGAAACCACCGGAACCCCAGACCCTGCCCCCAGACACCTAGCAGGGATGTCGGCTCTGCTTGGGAAGATGTGAGGCCTGAGGGTACATCTAGAAATGTAGTTGGAGCCCTCTTCCTGAGGATTTTGACTGCAAGCTGCCCCAAGCTAGCCAGGGGATGGCTGTGGGGATGGGGGAAGAAGTGAAAGAATTAGAGGGGAAGGGCGCAAGCGGGGTTAGCGGATATTTGGTGGTGGCTCTTCAGTGAGAGTCAGGGGAGGGAAAGATGGGTTAAATGGTGGTGGTGGGGCACGGATTACAGAAGGATCAGGTGTCGTTAATGGGGGAAATCAGTGAGAGTGTCTTGGGGGCCAAGGGGCTATAGAGGAGGGTCTGGGGATGGGCTTGGGGAATCTCGTGAGAAGAATGGTGTAGCTAGAACAGAAGGCAGGCCCAGGAAAGAAGAGGGACTGTCAGCACATTAACTGCAGAGTCTTCCCCTATTAAGAGGGAAGGACCTCACTAATGAAAGTAGCAGCCTGGATAACACTGACAGGGGTCCCAGGAGGCAGGAGAAGAACCCCATCCACCCACCCAGGGCAGCATGGAGGAGAGTCACTTCCACCTGGAGTATTTCCAGTGGGGATGGGCACCTCTCAGCTGGCAGAAAGCCTCTAGCCTCTCCTGCCAAGGGCATTGAGTGGATATTTCCTGCTGCCACAAAGAAACAGGATAAAGATGGGGGTCATGGAGAACTGGGGCTGGGGTTTAAATCTGCTGGATTAGACTAGAGAGAAGAGCTCCAGACATGAATTCTATCCCCTGAAACATGCACTGAAACCCACCATAACTCTCCACACCTGCTCTGTAGTCAACCATCAGCTCATCCACAAAGCCTTTGTGAACTGCTCCCTACCCTCATTCAGAGGTGGTCAAAGCCTGGTTTCCAAAGAGATGAGCCCAGCAGGTCTGGTCCTCAGCAGGCAAAGAAAAGCGACAAGAAACTCACATCTCAGAGGCAGAGAAACCATGCTCCAGGTACCACTGGTGCTGTGGGTGGTAGGCATGGTGAGGGCCAGCATGAAGTCTTCTTGGAGAAAGTGGCATCAAACCTGTCCTTGATGATCCTTAGGATCCCACCAGGCAGAAACTGGGATGGGGATGAGGCTAATCATGGCATTTGAGGCAGAAGGAAAGACATAGACAAAAGTGGGGAAAGGGGAAAACTGGAAGAGGTTGGGGAAATGTCTAGTTTCCCTATTTACTTGGCCAGGGCTTAGGAGGTATATTGAGGGGATAGAGGGGCATCACTGAGAGGCAAGTCTAGAAAAGCAGGTTGAAGGGGATGGGATTGTCCTATTGTGAAGGGCTTTTTTGCCTGTTAACAGAAGGAGTATGGTCTTTTTCTTTGGGCAGTGTGGAGCCATTGATGGTTTCTCAGCTGTAGAAGCAGAAGTCAGAGCTGTGCTTTGGGCTGATTACATTGATAGCAGAATGGATAAGGGGAAAAGAGAAAGTGGGGACATCATGACGAGGGTGACACTTTGCCCTTGTTCCTGGATATCTCACCTCCCCAAGGACATCAAAGAGGTGTGAGAAAAGAAGCCCTCACCAAGGAGAGACCCTCACTCTGAATTGACTGACTCCTCTCTCACCCCTCCTGAATTCTTTTCCTTCAGGATTTCACCTCTGAATGATCTTCTCTACCAGACCTTCAGCAAACAACCCGAGTTTCTTCCAGCTATTCCATCAGTGTCCTGCAGTGATGTGTTGAGGAGAGGGTGGTGGTCTTAATGTCTGTGGATAAGAGCTTGGTGGTCTTGTAGTAGTTTTGGGACTGACTGGTTCTGTCCAATCTAGGCTGAGAGGTGAGCTGGGAGCAGGTGGGCAGCAGGTGATTAGACTGTGAAGGTGTTATATCCACAAAGACCAAAGACAAAACCTCACACCACAGCATGATACCACCCACTCTTTGCCCCTAGAGCCTGGGCTTTCAGAATTCTAAAGCTTCAAGAGCTCTTACTGGAGACTCCCGGGGTCACTGGGACTGGCTGGGTGGGACCATCACTTTCTGCCCCACTTCAACCGCACTTCTCCCCATCCCCAGCTAATCCAGATGGGGGTAATCTGCAATTCTGTTTTAGGCTCCACACTAAAGTGACCCTCACGAAGGTGCGATTTGGCACTGGGTGGGGTGAAGTTTTGAGGGAGCAAAGCCTGGAGGGGAGTCCTTCCAGCCCATGCAGGAGTACTTTTCACATGGCCATCTAGGGAGCTGGAGCTGGAAGGTCAGTCACATCCCCGGTCCTCCCAGGACCAGAGGGTGCTGTTGGGTATAGAGAGGAAGGAGTGGATTCCTCTGATCCTGAGGTCCCAGTGCAATCACCTGGTGGGTGGCTGAGGGGTTAACCACACACCTCTCCTAGCAATAGAGCTAAGTACACCACTCTGGGTAATGGAGGACTACACAAATACCCACAGTCTCCCCCTTCCCCCTTCTCTCTCTTTATCCAGATTGTCTATGTAACCATCCATCTTAGACACACACGATGCACTCAACACATAAAGCTGGACACATACACAAATCCATGTGCATATGTAGGCAGGGACATGTACCTAAACGCACACACATCCACTTGTGTGTATGTTGCTGTGTGATTCACACTGTGTGTTTGTATGAATCGTGGGGTTTCAGTTGTCACAGTATATGACTGTATGTCACAATTTCACAACACACATGTGGCCATGTATATAAGTGCATATACGGGTGCATTTACATATGCATGAACAAATACATCATGCCCAGTTTTCATACCCCAGGGATTCATTTAAAGAAGGGGGAGGCAGAGGGGAGCAAGAACATGATGGGGGCCAATGGGGGTGGGGAACATGGCGGGGGCAGCACTTGAAATTGCAAGAACTACAGGGAAGCAATGAGCTGAAAAACCCAGGCTCGGCTCCTCCCTCCCCCCACCTCTCCATAGGCCCTCCCAGAAGGGCCCAATGCTGCCGTCCCCTCACCTCCCTTGGAGCTCGAGTTTTAATTTGGGCGGTGTAATTTTGGTGCGAACGGTTGGGCGCCTTTCGTTGGGAAATTGGGAGGAATGCAAACAAGATTTCACTTCATTAAACAGGGGCAAACAGTAGAGAAATTGCACTTACTTATGGAAATGACTTTTAAACATGCACAGCATTTACTGGCACTGCCCGCACTGAAATTCTGCGAGGATTATACATGTGAATAATTCACTGCGGGCCAATTAGAGCTCACTCTGGCCCTAACCCCCACCGGCCCCGTCCCACCCTGTCTAGAGTCTAGATTATGTTTCAGCCTCCTCCCTCCTCCAGCTCCCCCTTTATCCCTCTCATTCCTAGTGTTCCACTTTGGAACCCCTGCTGAGGCAAGCGGTTGTCACACACATTTTAAAAGTCACCTCAAACATGGTGAAACACAGGTATTGAAATAGCTGGAGTACATTCAGATGCACATAGACACAAATGTGTAAACCCACAGGGTGAAACACTGATTCCTCAACATGGCAACACACATACGTTTTGACAACACAAACGTGTTAATACACTTGATGATTGTGACAAATGGGCTTTGTCACACCTTAAACATGGCAAGACACATTGTGACAACTTAAACGTGATATCCAGACGTGTATTGTAACACTGTAACGTAAACACAAATGCATAATTCATATATGGTGACATACAGCCATACACGGTGACAACCGAAACACAATGATTCACATGGACACACACTGTAACAACATCAACATTTGATAACACGATGCTCAAACATGATGGCATACACACTGTGCCAACCCAAACAGAGGGCTACACACCATGTTGTTAAAATGCAAATACTTTGTCACATAAAGATGACCCATGCCAGCTGAAACTTGGAGTCATACACAGAGACATGTTGTGAACATTCAATCCTTGTGAGACAATTTGGGGACAATGAAAAGAAAGGTGATGCAGTTACACACATTGTATCAACTCAAAACTGATTGCAATCAATGATACAGAGGATACAGTGCTATCCTCGATAACTTAAACCTGGCAACACATACAATGCAAATACAAGGGTCTAGTCATGGTGACAATTTAAACACAACTACTCACACAGCTTGCTGAGATGTGCTTGTTCACAAGAACACATGATGATAACTCAAGCATGGGAACACACACTGGTCTGTTCAAAGATGATGAGACAGATTTAGGTACAGATTATATCTAAATCAGGCATCACCATGGCTCACACCTTTTGACAATTCAAACATGGTAATACACAGGATACATTGTAAAAATCCTAACTGATGGTATTCACATTGTGACAAAGCAAGTATTCATTTATTCACATATTGTATGATACAGTGCATAGCGACACACAGAATGTCACATTCACAGACTAGGATGCACATGAAGGCAGTGTTGAAATAAAATAACTGGCACGTGGATACATAAAGAACAAACTGAAACAGTAAACACAAATAGACTCTAACCCATGGACACGCAAATAAGCCAATGACACATGAGTGACAAGGAGAAACACTTTGAGACACAATGACACTCAAATACAGAGAAGCATTTGTGCACAATCACACTGCACCTGCCACACCCTCAATGACAGACACATCCTAACTCCTGACCCCTCCCACCCCCAATAAACCCCTGTTCACCATCCAGTTACCATACCAGTGCAGAGGAACAGGCCTCTGGACTCCCAGCATGAGGGCAGGGCTGAAAGAGAGAGAAAGAAGACACCATCTGTAAACCCAAGACAGAACTTACACTCAAAAAGAAAAAAAAAAAAAGGAGTGTGCATGTCCCATACTGTTCACAAGCACCATTGAGGATTCATGTTGACATCCCTGGAAAGGGACAGATCTCTTCTCTGCCCCCACCGCTCTGGGAAGATGGACCCACCATGGCTCTGTCCCACTCACACAGAGGGCCCTGGGTCAGCCTGTGGCAGCCTTTGTGGTAGATGGGGACCATGGAGGAGGTGAGGGTCTGGGGGAGCTGGTCCATACCTGGTCATGTAACCCCCTGAGATGTCTCTTCATGGCACTAACCGGCATCCAGAGTTTAGAGAACTGTTTCCTGGCCTCAGTGGTCTCTCCCCCTCACACTGGCCCATCTTTCCACACTACAGGATCACTTCTGTTCAGAGTGTCACAATTTTGTCCTGCTCCAGACAAGGGCAGGGCCAAATAAACATTGGCCAGAGTCTGAATAGTAGAGAGGCGCCCTGTTCCTGAGAGGAGCTTCCTGGATCACTGAGTTGCTTTAAGAAGAGTCAGTGAGGGTGTGTCAACTTCAGGGAATGTAACTTGTGTGCTCACAAGTCAGTGTTAGTGTGCGTCTGGCCTTGAGCATAGCGTGTGTTGGGGTGTGTATACCACAAGGAATCAATGTCCCCTGGGCCCAGGTGTGTCTGGGTGACATTTTAAATGTTCGCATATTATAGTGCACACCTGAGTGTTTGTGTCTATGTAGCCTTTATAAGGGAGTGACTGGGTCCATGTTTAACTGTCACTGGCTATGTTCATACTGTTTTAACAGTATGCACCTGACTGTGTTATCTCTGATATAAGCGCATGAGTGTATCATCATCACGTTAGTGTTGTCACAATATGTGTCTGGGATCGGGTGAGCAGGTTTTTATTGTTACATGGTGGGTGATGAAATTTCTTCTGCCAAGACCTCAAAACCACTAAGAACAAGAAAGACCATCTTACTGCCTAGCGTCACAATGGGTGACCTTACCACAGGGGCTGCTGACTGAGAAGCTGACCTCTCAGAGGACCACGCTGTACCAGGAATCTTGGTCCTAAAAGTGGTCAGCATTTTTGGGTCACTCCCATTTCACAGAAGGAGACATTGAGGACATGTGACCAGCAAGGTCATGCTGAGTGTGGGCAGGGGAGAGGGAGTAAACATCTGGAGCCAGAGAGAGGAACAGGGAGAAGGTGGGGGGACCGGACTTGACCACCCCTTCTCACCCACGATGGAGAGCACCTGGGCTGTGGCTGCTCTGCTGGCTCCCTCTCCACCAGTCCCAAGTCCCAGCCCACCCCCATCCTCCTCCCACCCCAGGCCCGGTCCTAGCCTCCCTCTCCCTGCCCCTCCCCACTTTCTCCCTTGCTCTCTCTCTCTCCAACGGGCACATGTCAGAGAACATTATGTGCACCGCAGATTTGCATAATTCAAGAAGCATCAAATTAAATTTGCATAATTCCTTTGATTACACTTGTTATTAAATGTAAGTGACATTGATTTACAAAATGGCCCAATATAAGGTTAATAGCAAATGTCACCTTCCAACAGGGTGAGGGTGGGTGAGTGTGTGTGTGTGTGTGTGTGTGGCAGGGGCAGGGGGATTGCGGGAGGATGGACCTGAGTCCTAGCATTTCTTTTCTGCCAGGCTCAGCCCCTCTCTGCCTGCTCCTTCCTGTCCCTCCCCTCAGCTGCCCTAGGTCCCCAATCTTCCCTCCCCAGGTTCTGAGTCCCAACATTAGGAAAACAACTGACCACGTAGTCTGCCCAGGGCTAGATCCAGTGAAGTCAGGTTGAGGGGCAGATGCTGTAAGTTAAAGGAGACAGTGTCCATAGTTGTGAGCTTAATGGTTAGGGTGCTTAGGGATCAGATGCTATGAAGTGTGGGGTGCTTTGGAATGTGCCCCCGAAAACACTGATGTCATGAAGTCACTAAATGGATGGGAGTGGCTTCTGGTCTGAGTGGGATGTGTGAGACTCAGCAGAGGTAGCAGAACATGAATGGACCATTCCCAAAGCTCCAGCCACAGGGCAGTGAAGACCCACACCCCACTAGGCAACGAGGAATCCAGGTTCAAGACCAAGAGGACCTAGGAACTCAGCAGGGAGGGGCCTAGTGAGCAAAGTCTGGAGATGGGGTCAGGGATCCATGACGTGGTGCCTGAGTCACTATGACCTGCTTTTGAGGTCAGAGAGAAGGGGAGGTATGGAAGCTTCATTCAGCCCCTCCTCAGCAAGAGACGACCAACCAGCTCCTTCCTAGAACATCAGGAAGTGGGTTTAGGAGCTGGAACAGGATGAGAAGAGAGCCTCCCTCAACAACTGTGCAGAGCGAGGACACAGCAATACACAGAGCGGATTCAGACACCCCGCATCCGTACACACAGCTGTATGTGCACACCCACACATACAGACAGAGATGCTCCCCCGGGGATACATATGTGGGGACACAGGGTCGTGGGCACATGCAGCCACATATGAATGTGGAGGGACAGGAGGCCTGAGTGTGGTTCTGGATGGTGTTACACATTCAGATATATGGATGGCTGGCCACCAAAGCACAGGAAAACAGAAACACACAAAGACAACAATATACAGACATATGCACATTCAAACCCGTGACAATGAGCACTGGGACAGGCATGCTTTTCCGCCACAAGAAGGGCCTCCCCTCAGCAGGGTATCTTCCACAGTCTCCCAGAACCTGGAGGAGCTGGAGATGAGCAGGCTCGGGGGGTGGGTGGGAGGAGGGGCTGTTCTGCCTGCAGGTCACCACCTTTGTGGGAGCAACTGGAGAGTGGCAGGGGAAGGCCCTCCCAAGGTCCCTGCAGAGCTTCTCTGGAGCTGCCCTCCCCCAGACCCCCTTGCTGAAGGGTCCCTTCCCTCATCCTTAATCTGCCACAGAATGTGTGTATGTTAGGGGTGGGGGCAGCGCCTCGCCATTCATCCTCTCCCTGGGTGACAATATCGACAAGGCGGTAACTAATCATTAAACCCACTGGCCCCTTTAAACAAGGAAGGAGAATTATGGGCAGAACCATAGACCCCCACCATGGGCCCTCTGAAGGGGAGGTGGGCTCAGGCCTGAGCTCTGAACACACCTGAGAGCCAAACTCAACCATCACTGCCTCAGGTAGAAACAAACTGGGGCGCTCAAACCTGGGGGCAGGGTGTGGAATTGCATCTGTGCTCAAACTCACAAGATCACACAATTGAACACAGGTGCATCCTTCACACAGGCGCGCATGCACACACACGTACACACACACAAGGAACTACAAATGCATGTGCCCGTGGACACCCACAAAAACATGCAGAATAGCATGAACATGCAGAACACAGATGCAGTTCCCCTCTACCCCCGACTCATAATTTCTTGATGAATAATAATCGTAACGGTCGGGGTGAGAATTCGAGGGGCACATGGATCTAGGTTCAAATTCTACCTCTACCATCTCCTAGCGGAGTGGCCTTTGGAAACTTACTAAATCATTCGGGGCTCCTGCTTCTTCATCTGTTAAGTGGGGATAATAATACTGTCTACCTGTGGAGCTGTAGCAAGTATTAAATGAGATAGTAAACATAAAGAGCCTGGCATACAGCAGGGGCTCAGCTGAGCTTACCTGGCGGTGGTGATGTTGTTATTGTTACTTCCGATCCTAAGCACTGACCGAGCACCTCCAATGTGCCAGACACTGATTTGGGCCTTGGGGACAGAGTGATAAACAAGACTGACAGCAGTAGGGACTCTGTGTGGACTAAAGGCCTGGGGACAAGGTCCCAGTCCCCTTCTCCCACCGAGGGGCAGGCACAGCAGAAACCTCCACTGAAAAAGAGCCTCTGGGATCTGAGGGCCCTCGTCTGCCTGGGGCATCACTGCCCACAACCCTCCACCCTCAGTCCATCTGACACTAAGAATTACTCTCCCTTTCCTGGAGCTGTCTCTCTTCTACCCCCATGTCTACTCATTTCCCCACTTGCAAACCCTGAGTCCTGACCCTCATGACCCCTCACCTCAGTTTTTGTTTTTGTTTTGTTTTTGCTGTCTCTCATAGACTCACCAGGTCCACACAGACGTGAAGAGGGCATGAGTGTGTTCACATGCCCACACAGGTATGTACATGTAGTCCTTCTCTCCTTAAATTCTTTGCCTCGAGTGGGCTCCTGTCGCCTCCTCTTGCCCTAACGGGGGGGGGGGGGGGGGGGGACACTGCCGCTGGTCTCCTAATTAGCAAATCCACAGGCCTCTCAGTATTTCTTCTCTTCGACCTCTGCAGCATTTGGCAGCAGCTCCACCCCTCCTCCTTGAAACGGTCTCCTTTCTTGATTTCCATGACATTGCACCTTCTTCCTTCCCCTCCTCCATCCCTGAAGTCCATTGTCTGGCCTCCTACCAGCAACTCTGCCATCCCTCATCCCCTAAATGTAATGCAACTGTGCCCCGTGATTCTGTGCCCTCAAACCTCTTCTCTCCCCTCTCTGTATTTTCATCAGCTCTGTCAGTTCCAGCTTGACCTGTAATCGCTCCAGAAATGAACACCCAACTGAGATTTCTAACCCCAAATTCTTTCTACCAAATGACAGGTTTGAGTTTCCACAGGGTCTTTCCTTCTTTTTTGACTGGTATGTCAAATTCACCACGTGCAAAACTGAACGCATGCATTCCCTTGGCAAACATTTCTCAGGGACTTATGATGTCCAGATGCTGTGTCAGGCACTGAGAGAGGGTACCTAGTGAAGCACACAGTCCTTGCCCTCCAAGAGCTTAGTCTCCTACACTCTTCTCCTCCTGCTCCCCCTCCTCATTCCTTCATCCTTCCACTTACAAAGCCTCTGACTCATCTGGACACTCCCTTCTCCCCACTTCCTCTTCCCTCCTCCTCCTAACAACTGTCAGGTTCTATAAAATCTTCATCCTCATTGCCACTGGTCCAGATCAGATCCTCTCATTTCTTACATCCTGAGCAGTCTCCTTGCCACCCATCTCTCTAGGATGCAGTTTGTCTTACTCACCTCTACTAAATCAACCTATCAAGGCACAGCTCTGATCATGTCTGTTATGGGCTGAATTGTGCCCCCCTCCAAAAAATTTGTCCAAATAAGTCCTAACCCCTGGCACCTGTGAATGTGACCTTATTTAGAAGTAGGGTCTTTGCAGATGTAATTAAGATAAGGTCACATCGGAGTAGAGCAGGCCCTTAATCCAATAGGACTGATATCCTTATCAGAAGAGGAAACTGTAGAGTGAAGACGCAGACAAAGAGGGAAGATGGCCATGTGAAGATGGAGGCAGAGATCTGAGTGATGCTGCCACAAGCCAGGAAACACCGGGGGTACCAGAACTGGAAGAGGCAAGGAAGGACCCTCCCCTAGGGGCTTTGGAGAACATATGGTCTGGCTGAAACCTTGATTTTGGTCCTGGAGCCTCCAGATCTATGAAAGAATAAATTTCTCTTGTTTTAAGCCACTTGATTTGTGGCACTTTGTTACAACAGCCCAGGAAAACTAGTACAATGTAACAGCACTGCTTGGAAATCTTCCATGGCTCCTAATGTGTGTTAAAATTTAACTCACCTTTATGATAATGATTATCACTTCAAAGCATTATTTTCATATATTATTTCATTCAGTTTTCACTACAGTCCTAAGAAGTAGCAATTTTTGTGCTACCCTATTTTACAAATGAGGAGCCTGAGATACAGAGAGCCTAAATAAGTTGCCAGGATCATATACCTTGGGCTGAGGTCCCAACGTTGGTACATTAACCTGCAGGCAATTTTATCTCTGGTCAAGACTGACCACAAATCTATCATTCTAGCTTCATTCCCACTTCCTTTCCTGTTTATATCCTAAGCTTTGGCCAAACTGATCTACTTGCTGTTCTCCAAATACATCTCACACTTTGGTCTGTCTCTTTGCTCACACAGGTCCCCTTGGCTGGAATTACCTCTGTGAACCCAAATATCTCCACCTACTGAGATATCACTCACCCTTCAAGGACCAGGTGAAAGGATCCACCTCCCTTGCTGACCATCTAATGAGAAGTGACTCCTTTCTCACTCCCTGTCTGCTTATCTCTGAGGGCCCCACAAAGCCTGGGATAGGGCCTGGCACACAACTGGCCCACCAGAGAGACATTTCACATCTCTCACAGAAATCAGTGTTACACACATCAAAGGCGTGAGTTTTGGAGTCAAACGGACCCGGCTTGGGATCCAGGTTTTAGGCTAACTAGTCTACATCCTGAGTTTCAGTTTGCTCACCTATAAAGTAAGGATGATAAAAACTCTTACCTCACAGACTTTATGAAGATCAGAACTGACATATGGTAGTAGACATCTGGTATCGCTGGCCAGGCCCCACTGGGAGTGGTGGTCTCTTCTTTTGGAAACCAACAAGAGGTCTCAGAGAGAGTCTCCCAACTCTATCCCACCTCTGGCCAGAGTCACCTGGTCCTAGACTGAACACCTGACCCAGATTGCTCCCCTCTTTGGGATCCTTCACACTGGAACTGAGAGGAGAGTTTGTCCTTCCCTTGTGGTGGGAGCTGCAGGTGAAACTCCAGAGACAGAGCATCCTGTGTCTGTCCAGGTCCTGTTCTGAATGTTCCTGAAGCTCTATACCAACTCTGCCCTTCCTGCTCTTGGATTATTTGAACCTTGGTTTGATTATCTAGATGTCCACATCTCTTCCAGTAGATTCCCCTCTTTGCCTAAACTGGGTACTTATCACTTGCAAACAAGTGAGTCATGATTGTCACAACATATGAGGGTCTGACACATAGTAGAGGCCCAATAACCGCTAGTTCCCTCCCCCAGGAAGAGACTGGTATAATTCTGAGTCCCAGAGAGGGTGTCCCTTGGGGCTGTCCCAGAGGGGAGCAGAATCTCCATTTAATTTTCAGGTGTTTGTGTCTTTCAAGGGGATAGCGTGGCTGGGGCTGAATGCTCAGAACATCCCAGGCCTCAAGTCACTGTGAAATTCTAAAAAGTTCATTCATACTTTCTAATTACTAGCAAAAATAATTCATGAGCAAAACCAAATAAGCTGAACTAACTTTTAAAGACAAGGAGAAACTTCTAACACTAAAAATGGGGCTTAGCATTAACAGATAAAGAGAGAGGAGTCTTTTTAATTCTTGAAAAGATGGTAGGGTGAGTAGAAACGGATGATTTACAACCTGGGACTATGGGCAGAGAAGAACTGTGTGTGAATCTTACCCCAGCCACCCTCTGCAGGGCTCGGCTCCAGGGAAAGCCTGGCTTGACAAGTCTGTGACTGGCAGAAGATCCACCTTGGACTTACAATAGAAAGTGACCTTTGCTTGAAGGCAAGTATTAAACAGAATTGCCTCTGGAAAAGGAAGTTGGTGGGGAGGGGGGTGCGGGGTGGCTATGGGGAAATTTTCGTATTTCACTCTGCATATTTCTGTATTGTTTTCTCCTTTACTTGTGGCATGTGTTATGGTGAAGTTGAAAAAGATTTAGAAAACGCAGAAAGTGACTTGACTGTTTGTCTGTACACGTGAAGGCTGTGGGTGTGCTTCCGATTCCCTGGCCCCCGTGGAGTCCTCCGTGGGACACTTGCTGGACTGAGAGCTCCCCTCCTTCTGCTCCTTTTCCTGCCGCTCTGAGACCTCAGGCTCCGACACTGAGCTGAACCACCGCAGAGGCCCCGGGACCGAGGGGGGCGGGGCAGCTCCGTCTGCTTCCCATATGGGGACATTGTCTGTCCCTGCCTGAGGGCCACCCCCCTCCTGCCTCGCATTGTCCCCTTGCTGTCTCCTGCTGGCCCAAGCCCTGGCCTGCCTCTTCCCTTTTCATTAGCCTCCTAGTGGCAGCCCCAGGCAGGACACAGGGGGCTGGGGAGGGGGCTGGGATCCAGCCTGCGCTTCTCCAGACTTGGAGCCCCTGGCCTGCTCACCCTGGACTCTGCCCAGCCCAGTGTCTCAGCCTCACGTGCATGCACGGGGTGGACGTGGAGGGAGCGCCATGCTGGGCAGGGCCGCCGGCTGCATGGGGGCTCTGCTGGCCCTGGCTCAGGCCCCAGAGGCAAAGTTGGGGGTGGGGGCAGGGAGAAGGCCACAGCTGCCCAACCCCCGCTTCCCCTCACAAAATGCTCTCCCCTCCACTTTGTGAATCTGAGCCTGATGGGAATGAGGCTGGGGTCCCCACAGTCAGTTGGGGCTGGGGCTGGGGCTGCCACTCTGGGGGCAGATCTAGGGATTACGGTGGTAAGAGGGTATCCCCGGCTCTGGCAATGTTCTGACCCTGAAGGAGGGGCCCGCCGGGGCTAATCTGTAGAAGACAAATCCCCACAAAGCCTCTCTCCAGATATTCAAGGACAGCTCACTTAGCAGGATACGGTGTCCAGGAGAAACCAAAAGACGTACACCAAATGGCTTCAGCCTCACCTCCCAGCACACTCTCAACCTGAAACCCTCACTTCAGCAGGCCAGGCTCCCTGCCTGCCCTCTCATCAGATAGCATTCATCCTGACATCTTCATAGTTCTCTCTTCTACCTATTGTTCAAGGCCCAGCCTCTCCCCTTCCAGAAGCTTCCCCCAGCACACCCTGTTCTGAACTTCCACAGCACTTAGCGCTGAGACCATGCTCACAGTTTCTGATTCAGCAGTTGAAAGGGGCCTGAGAATCTGCATTTCTAACAATTTCCTGGCGGCTGCTGCTGCCCCTACAGGTCCAGAACCACACTTGGAGAACTATTGCTTTGACCAGTCCCTAGAGGTGGGGAGCCTTAAGGGGAAATGGGGTTGAAGGATGAAGGAGGGCTGGGGAGTCTGATACAAAGGCAGAGAAAGCCTCCTTAGTTCACACACCCACACACACACTCCGAGCGTATGTTGCTCAGTGAAAAGAACATGGAATTTGCAGGAGGGAGAGACTTGACTTATCTACCACGCACTCGCTCACTTGCTGCCAGGCTTTGTACAAATCATTGACCTCCTTCAACCTAAGTTCCCTCATCTGTAAATGGGATGATAGTAATCCTGCTTTAGAGTTTATTGAGAAGATCTAATAAGATTATACATATGAAAATGCTTTGCAAACTCTAGGAGCTAGACAAGATTGTGGATTTATTTCCGTTTATCAAACACACAGTGTTTTATGAATTTAACCTTCACAATAATCCTAGAAAGGAGGAACTATCATTATTACTCCCATCTTATAGATGAGGAAACCAAGGTTAAGTAACTTGCTCCAAATCATACAGCTAATAAATGGCCAAGCTTGGATTTGAACTCTCTGGCTCCTAGCCACCATTCTATGCCACTTCTACATGTTGGCCTACACTTCTGTCAGCATGTGCATGTCTGCACATGTGTGTGCATTATCCAAATTTAGAAGAGGTTTTGAGTTGTATAAGTGCTTACAAGTGTGTGCATAGTGTATAGAATGTGATGGTATCAGTAAAAGTAATTAGTTACTGAACACTTACTCTATACCAAGCAGTAAGTACACTGTGGCTATCATTGAATCCTCATAGTCCCACAAGATAGATCTATTATTATTCTCATTTTCCTTTTGAAAAATGCTGAGTGAAGTCCACTACCTTATCCAAGATCACACATCTAGAGATGTGTGGAGCAAATAGGTTTAAATGGATGCCTAAAGCTTTTACTCTTAACTCCTATGCTGTGTCTGAATGATAACCGTGGGGGTATGTATGTTGGGGGGTGTTCAAATCTATCTACCTATCTATCTATCTATCTACCCATCCATCCATCCCTCCATCCTTCCCTCCATCCATCCATCCATCCAATAAGTCCTGCCTATCTATCATTGGCAGCTGAGTCATTGCCCTGGGTCAAGTTTTGTGGAAACTTGGGGGACTTGAGTCCCATAGGGGACTTGAGGAGAGGTAAGAGAGGAAGCCATGGTCTCCTTCAGTGGGCTCAAAAATGATCCAAGTTCCTGTCATGTGTTCCATTTAGTCCAGAGTGCCTGTAAAGGACAAAGCATGTCCAGGTTTACAATCTCTTCCTCATTCCCACCAACCCAGACCAGTAAGAAGGGACCAGATGTGCATAGAGGGGCCTCATCACACTCTTCAGAAGACAAATCAGGAGCTGAGCACACATCCATCAGTGTCAGTGCTTGTTCAGAGGACTCTCATCTGTACCTTGGAATCCAAAATAGTTCATATCTTCAAGAGTGATTTCCTTCATGTTTCTCCTTAGCACTTTTTAGCTTTTGGGACAAGGTGCTAAATCTGATTTTAAACAGAAAGAAAGCTGATGGGCTGAAGTGAGTTAATGCTTCAAGGAAAGTGGGACTGGTGGGCAAAAGAATAAAAAGATAGGGGAGACAAGAAGAGAACTGACCAGTATGACTAATAAGTTACTTCTGGGGCTGGGGGCCAAATCACCTGGATGTGATGGGGCAAGTATTATTTTCTATCTTGAAGAAAAATGTGTGATGTTTATACTGTCTCAGAACAAATAGGCCTGTGACTGATGGATAGTTTACCATTCATGTTGCTGGTTTCATGTACTTTTGACAGCTCAATCAGGATTCTAACAGTTATAAAAAATGATTTTCCTCTTGGAAGTTGCAGGAGGGGAGCAGGTATCCTCACCCTCGCCCTGTGCCCACTCAGCACTGTACTTCTGGGTGAGGAAAACCTAATGTTCAGAGCAGCAGAGCTGGGGAGTGGGAAGAGGCCCCTGGGTGCCCCCAGAGTCTTCCTGTGTTGGACACAGGTGTCTCACTTCTCAAGGGCCGCCTTGGGACTCTGGCTGAACTGAGGCTCAGAGAGCCATTCAGGAATGTCCATGAGCCCTCACTGTCCCTAGGACTAGGGTGGGGAGATGACACAAGAAAGAGGAGATAAGCCCATGAGAAACCCAGGAGAGTCAGACCCAGATGAAGCCCGGACTGGAGGCTTTGGGTTGCATGTGGCTCCTCCACCTGGAACCAACCTATGAACAAGTCACTGTCTCAGCTGACTCGCTTCCCAGTAAGAAGGGGACCATGAGGATGAGGAGAAGGGCTGTAGTCTCCTGGTCTCCAAGTGGTGGCAGCAAAAACGATAGCAGCCAAAGCAGGAAGGTGGGAGGCAGGAGGTAGGACTTTGCCATCTGCATGTGCCCAGGGGCATTTTGGGTTTGGGTTCATCCCCTTTAAACCTATTTCAAAGTAGAGATGTCTAGTTGGCACCAAAGATCAGTCAGAGGCTGATGAGGTGGTGAAGCTGGAAACACAGAAGTCTCAGCCAAGTTTGTAGCTTTTGCCCACAGCGGGGTGAGTGACAGGTCTGAGAGCCCCCTAGAGCTAGCACTGCCCATGCACCTGGCACAGACCTGCCACCAGAGATATCTTCGAACCCCAAGCCTATGACTTTGATAAGAATAGTGGGACCTTCAAAGTGACTTTCAAGGTGTAAGTCTCAAGGTGTAAGTGGCTCTGGCCCAAGGGGACCTGATCCTCCTGAAGATCAGGGCTGTTCTCGCATTTATTTAGCATTGCCCACAACTGAGCAGGATCTGGAGTCAGACCACCTGGGTTTAGTCCCTTCCCTTCCACTTACCAGCTGTGTGACCTTGCACAAGCCACTTGCCCTCTCTGTGCCCACTTCCTTCATTTGTAAAATGAGTACGTATTAGCACACTCTCAGAGGCTTGCTGAGAGGAGTCCATGAAACAAGTTTCTGTATGTTTTTAGCACAGTGCTTGGCACGTTGCAAACAGTCACTAATTGATCCTTATTTCTCCGCCTCCCTCTTTTTCTAATTACTCTTCTATTAATATCGACTATGTGCTAGGCATAATTTAACATAAATTTATTTTAAAATGTATATTGAACCCTATAGTAGGTGTTGAAGATAAAGTAGTAGGTGCCTATTACAATATCATGCAGCATTTATTAAGCACCTACTCTATGCTAAAGCTCTACAAATTACTCAACACCCATGATCTCATCCATGAAACTCCTTGCCTTCATGATGCCAAGAATTTAAAAGGTTTTTTTGTATAATATCTAATGTAGTCCTCACAGGAAAGCCATGAAGCATCTGTGGCTCCAATTCTACAGAGGAGGAAACTGAGACTGAGACCGATCAAGTAGATCGCAGATAATGGGACTTAGATTCAAATCCAGCTCTGGAGCCCAAAGCCCATGCTATTCGCACCACGCCACACCACAACCCCTACAGTGCCAAATACTGACAAAGTAATTGTCACATCTATAGCAATGTGGGTCTCACATCCAAGGTGTGTGCTCCTGTGTGTCTGGACACCTGAGCCTGGATGTATCTTTCTGATTGGATGCCTTATATTAATAAGTATAGAAGATTTGTAACTATATTTCTGCATCTTATGCCAGAAGGGAGACTGTTTCTGTGACTTTGCAGGATTGTGTGGCCAAGTGCAACTGTGGTCTGGAGAAGGGTCAGTGTAACTGTGTGTGTAGCAGGGTGTGGTGTGTCTGAGCAGATGCTGGTCCGTGTGGCTGTGGTTGGCTCAGATTGCCGGTGGGTTGCATTGGGATGAAGGGCTCTTCTGACCCTCCCCTTAAAGGAAGGGAGAGGGGTGCTGGGAGCCCAGGAGGGGTGGCCTGCTAGAGAGACCCTTCTAGGTGGGGAAATCTGCTGTGCCTGGACCTGGGCCTGGCCGGCTGGCCCCAATGCCTGGTGCTGGGCTTCAGGCCGAGAGATGGAGAAGCTCATTTCCTCTTAAGCACCGCAGATGAAGGGCCTGCCGTGGGCACGGGCGGGAGGGCGCCGTGTCGCTCACGTTACAAATCAATTCATTACCGGCACTCGCAGTCGCCTCCGATCTTCAAGGATCGGGGGTTTGATGAAGAGGATTCATTTCAAGAAATAAACCTTTTAAATTAACCAAGAGATGAGGGAAATTTCTTTATTTAAAAAATGCTCAGGCCCTGCTGGCTTTGTTTTCTCTCTCTTCTTAGCATTGTTATTAATAATCCCACCCTCTCCCTCCAGGGGATGGTTCACCTCGACCGGGAAGCAGAGGGAGCCACTGAGACTTGGGGGCAAACCTCTTGGCCCCAGGCACCTCTGGTGAGGCCTGTCTACTCCACCAGGTCTCCAAGGCCCAACAGCAGGGCCCCACGCAGGCGCCTATTCCCTCAAAGAGACTCTCAAGCTGGTGGCCATGAATCTGTTGTCTGACCTTGGGCAAGTCACTTGACTTCTCTTTCCTCAACAGCAAAATGAACACAAGATCACCAGTTTCTACAATTGGACCTTAAAGATAGGAGTTTAGCCCTTGTACATTATCAATGAAAAACCAGGCCCAGGCAGGGGAAGTGACTTATCTAAGTTCACACAGAGTCTTCAGAGCAGAGATAGTTTTGACATCCACCTGATTTCTCATCTAGTTTCTCCCTGGAAACTAGCCTTTGGATTTCTGATTTATAAATTACAAAGCACCTTGAGACGCAGGATCTCACTGGACGTGTACTAATAACTTGTCAGCGGTATAGGCTTATCCCTGTTCTACAATGAGAGAATTGAGGCGCCCTGGGAATGTGCAGCCAGAGTTTCGACAGGAAACAGATGACATATGCTATTGGGTCATCTAGGAAGAGTTTAATAAGACAACAATTTACAAAGGGATGGGCAGGGATTAGGAACAGTACAAGTGATGGTGCAGCACTGGGGCTGGTAATGGTGGGAAGCCACTCAGATCTAAAAAGGGTCAAAGATAGAGATGGAGAAATGTGACCAGAACCAAGACAGAGCTGAGTGGAGAGGTGCGGCCTCTAGGAGGGAGAAGCAGCCACACTGCAGCAACCTGGACGTGAGGGAGCCAAGGAAGGAAATACCCCGACTCCCCTCTCCTCTCCTTTTACATGAACCCAAGGGGCCAGTTGATGCAGGTGGTGTAGGCCAGGCTCCTGGGCACAGAGTAGGGTGGAGGGTGGAAAAGGATCTAGAGCGCAGACACCCGGGGAATAGCAACTTCGCCAGTAAATGGCAGAGATATGTGACCTCAGGACAACTAGCGTCTCCTAAAGAGTTTGTCTTTTCTGCCACCCTGCTCTGTCCCAGTGACACCTGACTTTGCCTCTTGGAGTTGTGCACAACTCAAATGCAACTCTGGGCCTGGAGGTGTAAGAAGTGTGAGAGACGGCTGTCCCTCCTGCTGGCCACTCCAGGAGGGACCAAATGTCATCGAGTGATGACAGATGACGGTATCTTGCTTCCCAGGGAGCAGGTATTCATCAGAGCAGGGATCTTCCAGGAACCCAAGGCCTTCACCCAGCTGAGTAGCCAAAGGGAGTCCTTGGGCTCCCTTTCATCAGCCCTGAAGGAGTCTGCACACCATAGAGTTAGCGTAGGGATCACACGCACCCAGCTCACACACAGAGAAAAGTGGGGCCCTTAGAGGACACCACCCACAACTTCCTCTGGGATTCACTTCCCACTTGATGTGGGATGGGTTGGGGATCCCAGGGAAACTCAGATTTGAGCCCCCCTTCCTTTGCCATCCCCCAAAAGGAACACTAACACAGGTTAAGGTCATAAGGAACACTGAGAGACAACGGTGCCCAGAAGGGTGTAGAGCTCAGAGCTCTGGCGGATCCAAGGCCTGGGGCACACAGGGAATCTGGATTCTACAACCAGGGAGAAGGAGGGGATGGAAGTGGTTAAAGGAGGGCACAACCAGGCTGTTTATTCCCTATTTTCCAGGTCCCATCCTAAATGGTATTTACAGAGTCATTTCTAGGGTGTGTGTGTGTGGAGGGTCTGTCTTCCTCCTTAAAAAGGGGCTGCCAAGGCCAGGACTGTGTTTTCATCATCAGACCAGGGGTCTCTGGGAGTGGCGTTTAGCTCCTCTTCTGTGTGACTTCCTCAACTCAGCCTAGGGCTCCAATCTCAGGTGGGAGCTTCAGCAAAGTAGACCTCCCCATTAAAGAAATATGAACCCCAAGACTCCCTCTCCCTTCCCAGATGCCCTCCCAGCCTGCCCCCCTGCCGACTGAGGGAAGGAAGACAGGGAGGAGAAAAAGGCCTTCCCAGTCTAGGCGTAGACCTGCCCAGGTGTGTGGGGGGGACCAGCTCACCATCTCATTAACGTGGAATTGTTTTTAGGTTAATAATCTTGCGTTAATTTCCCCTTAAAATATTGTCTTTGACCGTTAAATGCTCACACTGTTATAAAAAGAACGTAATAAATGATCTTGAAGCAAATTCTCCTGCCAAATGTCATAATTTATTTGCATAATTAGCTCTTAATTTTAATTCAATATGCAAATCCACGCTTCCTTTCCATTGCAGCCGCCTGTTTCCCAGCCGGGCGGCCATGAATTTACTGTGACGCGCTCTCCACGGCTGTCAGAGGCGGGGGTGGGGAGGCAGGCGCCTTCTGGGGCTGGTGCCTGGAGGAGGGGTTCAGACACACAGACTCAGATGGACAGGCCCATGGGCCCCTGCTACATGGATTCAAGCTCCCAGAGATGGACCTGTGTGGACACCAGAACACCAGAACACCAACATACAGACCGACATGTGCAGAGACCTACCAACACGTATCCCCAGTAGAGACCCAGAGGTGAAGGTGCATGAACCCAGATCTATAAGCTGGCACATGAAGAAGCCCATGGGCCCCCACTGAGGCACACTACACAGGCAGAAACATAGGAACGCTGACTCCCATGACGTTCCACAGCCTCCTGGACCCAGACATATGCACTGACACTCAGAGATGTGGGCATCCCCAGATGTACCTACTGATGCAGACGAGCACAGAGAGACCTAGCCCACGAGCAGAGATGTCTGGGCACAGGCAGCACTCACGAGGGAGAGATCCACGGCCTAGACACAGACGTGCAGAGCCACGCCTGCCGAGACCCACAGAACTGGGACACCATACCTTACACGTGCACACATGTAACGAGATACACCATCACAGACAGAGAAGCCAAGATGCTATGTGGACACCCCCATGCACGTAGGACTTAGCCTTCAAGTCCCCATAGCAAGATTTCTGAGGCACTGTAGGACTTGTGGGAGGAGCGCTGAGCTTAGAGTCAAGGGACCAGTTTTGGTACCAGCGTCATCTCTCACTTGCTAGAAGATCTTAACAAAGATACATCATCTTTTTTTTTTTTTTAAATAAAAGCTTTATAGAGCTATAATTCACATACCATACAATTCTATTTAAAGTGTACAAGTCATAGTTTTTAATATATTCACAGGGTTGTGCAACTATCACCATAGGATGTTTTAGAACATTTGAATTATCCCCCACAAACCATATACCCATTAATAGTTAGTCACTTCCTCTTTTCCCCATCCCCCTCCCTCCCCATCCCAGCCCCTAAACAACCCCTAAGCTATTTTCTTTCTCTGTATATTTGCTCATTCTGGATATCTCACGGAAAGAGAACCATAGAAGGCATGGCTTTTTGTGATTGGCTTCTGGCAGTTAATGTTTTCAATATTCATTCATGTCGTAGCACGAATCAGGGCTTCATTCCTTTTCATCAACAAATAATATTCCATTGTATGCAAATAGCACCACATTTATTTATGCATTTGTCAGTTGATGAATGTTTGGGTTGTTTCTACTTTTTGGCTATTAATAATAATACTATGAACATTCTTGTACAAGTCTTTGTGTGGACCTGTGTTTTCATCTGTCTTGAGGGTATTCCTAGGAGTGGAACTGCATCACCTTAGAGTTCGGTTTTCACATCTATAAAAGGAGAGGACTCATTCTACTAGAATCTCACAGGCTTATGTAGCTGTACTTGCTTATGATTAACACGGCATCCCCCAGCTGAGATTCTGGTTCTTCTCACAAAGCCAGACACACACAGCCACTCAGATACACACACTCACACACTCACACACACACACACAATCACCCACACAGTCACCCAGACACATACCATAGCTACAAAGGCACAGGTGCACCCGAGGTGACCCAGACTCCTGCAGAGACCTGTCCCTGAGTTCGGGCCTAGGGAATGAGACAGAAATGCAGCTGGAGAGACTGTGATAGCCACGGGGAAGATCTTTCATGGTGAAAGATGGCGGGGGAGTAAAGTCTGAAATTCGGGAGGAAGGAGGTCAGTCAACAAGATGGAGAAAATAGGCAGGGTGGGTGAGGTGTTAGAGATGGGGGGTCAGGTCAGCATCTGGTCTGAACGCCAGGACACTTGGGTCCCATTTCCCCAGCTGTTTCTGCCTTACCCCACAGACCAGGTTACCTTTGTCTCCCGGCTCCCTCACCCTGGAGGAAACATGACCCCTCCCACCCTTCTGCCACTATCCCCAACCAACAAGCTAAGGAGACAAAAGGGATCCTTTTCCAGGATAATTAAGCCTCAAAGACAGCAGCTCCTCCCAGGAAACTGATCAGGTTTGCCCCGAGAGAGCCCTTTAGCGTGGGAGGGGAGGGGAGAGGAGACAGGGAGAGACAGAGAGATGGCCAGGAGACAAGAAAGTGAACTCTGAGACCACCGGGCTGACACTGATTCCTGTGCCTGTATATTGCCTGTCACAAAGTTTGGTCTTTGATTCTCCCTCTTAGGAGAGAGGTTTATGAAGCTGGGGCCTGATTAGCTCCAGACCCTAAATACACTGTCTCCCCATGATGACAGAAGTCCTGCATGTGTAGGAATGGAAAGTGACCATGTGTGTATGTATGTGTGTGTGCGCCCACCACTATTATGGATGCGTGTTGATGTTGTTGCTGCATACCAGTGTGTAAGTGTGTGATACGTGTCTGTCCCCAACCCTCTCGGGCCCCAAACCCCCACCCACGCCCCCTGCAGAAGACTCACTGTGCGGCCTCAGCGGAGTTTCTAACCTGGAGTGATCGCTTTCCTGATTTGCCACTTTAGTACTCTTGTTAATGAATTTTTAATCTTCTTAATGACATTAAACACGGAAAGTAATTAAGGAAAACAAGTTTGAAACTGCTGACTTCAACCCTTTATTCACAACTATTTAATGTAGAATTAATTTGATTTTGCCCATTATTCAAATGAACGCGCTACCTTCTCCTCGGCCCCAGGCCTGTCCTCTTACCCCCTCCTCGCATGCCCAGAGAACCCCTGTCGCGATCACCCAGTTATCACTGACCCAAGCGGGCGATGGTTTCTGCATGACTCTGTGCTGGGAGCCTGGGTGTGAGGACCAAGCCAAACTCCGGAGGGTGAGGAGAGAAGAGTGGCCTCTCTAGGTCCGGAGAAGTGAAGACACTCAGGAGAGAGCAAGGGAGACAGAGGAGGGCTCGAAGAGCTGCTGCTGGACCAGGGCGGACTCCCTTCCATCTCAGATTTCCAACCCCTAGGTGCTCGGTGACCTGTGCACTCAAATGCTTAGATGTTTGGGGACCTTCACAGTCACGGGTATTTCGTATTAGAACATTTAAATCTGTCGACTTCAAGAGAGTCATGTGTTTGGAAGCTCAGATGCTATGATCCCATGAGTTCCAATTTCAGGCCATTTTTCAGAATTTCATTTCCAAAATTTTACAGAAAGAGGCTCCTCCCCCAAACCCTGGGCCTCAGGCCACTATTTGGATGACGCCAAAATGGGCAATCATAGCTGTTTGAAACTGGGTGTGAAATCCATTCCAGTCCTGGGAGCAGAAACGAAGCCCCAGGGCAGAGCCAGCCTGTCCCTGAGCTGGAATGAGCTTGGTCTTTACCTTCCAGAAGGGGTTTTTAGCCCTAGGTGAGAAGGAGGAGGAGGCCAAAGGAGCCCTGGGGCTGCCCAGGCCCCGGGCCTCAGAGACCTCAGAGTGAGGGGTAGCTGGGAGAACGGCTGCAGTGAGCCACCCCCAGCCTCTTGACTCCTGCCCCCATAGGCCTCCCCACTTGCGCCTTGGGTCCCAGATGTTGTTTTGTGTGTGTACTGTACCTGTGTGGCGGTGAGGACAGGAGGGGTGGGGTGGACATGACCCTAGAAGGCAACAGAGGGCAGAGGGGCAATCTCAGCACGTGGCCTCAGGCAGATGCGACCTAAATCCTGGCTCTGCCCTTTCATGTGACTTTGGGCGAGCCCTGACCTCTTCCTCCTTTCTGAAGTGGGGACACCCGTCCCCACCACAAGGGGTTGTTAGGAAGCATAAGTGGGAGTCACTGGTGTAGTCCCAGCACAGTGCCTGGCCTCGCTATCGATTCCTGGCCCGTTCTCCCCAGGGCCCACCAGCAGGGAGAAGGGAGACTCCAAGGATGTGCCAGAGAAGGAAAACTGAGGGGTCCTGGAGTCAGAGACCAAAAGAGGGTCTCAAGAGGCCGAGGATTCACCCAGATGTGCTGCGAATGGGGAGGGAAGCTAGCACAGGAGCGCGCCCACCTTCTAATCCCTTGTACATGCCCAGAAATATTCCTGGAGCCATTCCCCTGAGGTCTATCCCCTGAGGGGTTTTCTCTCTTCCTCTTATCCCTTCTCTCCAAACAAGCCTCCCCCAAGGGACTTCACTCATCTCAGCTCCTGGAAGAAAATCAGCCCTAACCCTTTGCGCACTCCCCCTGTCCGAACTCCCAGCCCTGCTCTGAGCCATGACTGGGCCCGAGCTGAGATGCTGCGGTCCCTCTTGCCCCTTCCTCCCATTCTAGGGACTTTATGGGCTGAGACGCTGCCGGCTTGCTGACTTCTGCCTCTCCTGTCCTCTTGCCATCATCCTCCATGTCTCTTTCCCTTCTTTCTTTCCTCCCCTGCCGCGGCCTGCCTTGCTCTTCTGTCTCTTCCCCCCTCTCCCCCTCCCCCAAGGCCTCTCTCTTTCTTGAGAGACCATGGATTCTAGAACATTACAGCTACCACTGTCCAGCGCACACTCTCAGGAAAGGAGAACTGGTGGGGAGAATGGAAGGACCCCACCCTGAGGGTGCCCCGGATGGGGGGAGTCCTTGAGCTCAGCTGCTCAGCTCCAGGAAGCTCTGAGCTGGTGTGACTCAGGTCTCCTGTCTCCCAACTACTCCCCTCCTTGTTGACATCCTGGGAAGAGCCAGGAGGGCTCTGAGGAAGAGGATCTGGCCCACTTAGTACACTCGCACCACCCCCGCTGTGTACTCACCCACCCCAACTCTCTCACACTTAAAGCACCCTCTTAGAAAGACCACACTATCTCATACACACACATACTCACACTGGACAAACTTGCACCTCACTTACACACAGACACAAGTATGCATGTGCACAGATATACACAGGCGCAGACGCATACTCACTGATACACGCACCCCCCCACACACACACAGATGCGTATGCGCACACACATACACACGCAGAGATCCCACAGGCGCCCAAAAGCACAGGGCAATGATTAATGTCCCCTCAGAAAAAGAAATTATATCGAATAAATTAAACTACTGTGGCAGCAAATTGAAAAATAAGGATGTAAATGAGGTTTGAATACTTAATATCGAAGACAAGGGGGGAACGAGAAGGGACGGCTGGGCCCCCTGAGAGGGGAGAGGAGGGTTCCTTCTTCCCCCCAGTTCAACTTGGCTCCTGTCCAGAGACCTCAATGCTCGGGGCTGGGGTAGTGTGGGGGCTCCAATCAGCACAGGGGACCCTCTCCCTAGTGGCGACTGTAGAGAAGGTCCCAGAGCCTCTAGAAAGACTCCGGGAGTGGGGATGGGGAGGAGGTGGCGTGACAGCCTGGTAGCACCTCAAAACTCATCCTTGACAGGCCTCAGCAGATAAATGGACACTTGCTTTCAGATCCAACACATACTCTTTTGAAGGCCCATCTTGGCTTCCCTGAGCCCATTACTCTTTCCCCCAGACCCCACCCACCCCCAAGATAGCCAAACTCATCTGATCACAAATGCCTCACTCAGTCCTCCACAACTCAAGCCCAGCGCTGCACGCATTCTCAGAATTCACCTGCCTCCTCACCCCACGATGTATCCTATCCACCCCCCAACACACCCTGACCACACCACAGACATTACGCCCACATGCTCACCCAAGACCCCAGTACTCACCCGGCACTGTCCTACTTGCGCCATATGCCCCAAACACACATGTGCACACACAAATGCGCTCACACACACAGATTCTTTCTTTGGAGCGAGTTGTACATACCCCATTACACACACCGTGCGAGTGCGCGTACACACACACACACACACACACACACACACACACACACAGCAGGGGTAGTCCTTCCCTGGGTCCCAGTCCCCTCAGAAATTATGGAGAGGAGGGGAGATAGGGTTGGAAGAGGCATCACTTTCTCCCCAAGCTTTAAGCTAGTCTTCCCTACACACACACACACACACACACACACCCCAGGAGACAGGTTCCATCCAGCCCCCATCTCTGTTTCTCTCTGCCTCCATCTCTGCTGCTGTCTCAGTTTCCCTCACTCTTCCTGTCAACTGCTTTTTCCTCGTCGCCTTTGTCTCGGACACCCCAGTATGTCTCTGCCCCCTCCTCCCCATCGGCAGCCGGCCCTGGGCTGCTACCCTCACCTCCGCCCTGAGGCACCCCCACACTTCCTCCTCCTCCGCTTCTCTCGCTGTCGTCTCTGTTCATATATATTTAGTATTTATTTACAAGGCTGGGTTTTTTCCCTGGGCGGGAAGCCAGCCGTGCACAGAAATCCTTAAGATGCTATAAAGCTGGTGAGGTATAAAATGGAAAGTGGTTAGTGCGCTGTTTGGAGATATCTCACCGGCGGCCGGGGGCCCGCGCCGCCCAGCCGCCCGCTGTAAATCTCCCGGAGTTTAGCGCGCTTGTTTGTATCTGGCCGGGAGGGGTGGGATGCGCGCGGGGAGAGGCGGGGGCGGGCTGAATAGGCGCCCCCCAGCGCACGAACCTTTCTGGACTGGCTGTCACTCCCTTTTTAAACAGAGGAGGGTTGAAGGGAGGACCCCCTGTGGGGAAACAGGCTCCTCATCTGTGCCTCTTCTTAACTTCACCTTGTCTCCAAGGGGGCCCGAAAGAAAACCCAGAGCCCAGAAGTCCCCCATCAGTGCCTGTGGGAGGACAGGGACCTTATAATACTCCCCACTCATCTGTGAACCTCCTGCCCAAGAGTCAGCTTAATCTACCCCCACCTCCCAAAGCGCTGGTGGGATGGACAGGGATTCTGTGAGGTAACTAAGGGGCAGTGAAGAGTTCAACGCAGGGAACCACAGTTCTGTCACTGATAAACTAGGTGATCTCACACAAGTTATTTCAAGCCTTGAGCCCCAGTTTCCCCTTCCTCAGTGGGATCATAATATTTCCTACTCCCAGGGCCCAAAGGAAGATTGAATGAGTCAGTGCAGGTGAAGGATTTAGCACAGTGCCTGGTACTAAGTACATGCTCAGTAAATGCTAAGAGTGTGATTTGGCCCATCTGCCCAGCACTTTGTTCCCCCGTGTATTTAGTTAGTTGCTCATTTTCTCATTTATTTTGTCAGCTACTTTTTTTTGTCAGCTACTTTTTAAAAATATATTTTTATTGAAGTATAGTCAGTTTATAATGTTGTATCAATTTCTGGTGTTATTTCATCAGCTATTGATGACATCCATTCACCCATCCATTCAGCAGCTTTAATCTGTATGGTTCTGGGCTCCATAGTGGAGAATTCTGCACAAGGCAGCAGACCTCCCTGGGGAGCTCCAGTCTGGATGGGCAAGATGTAAACAAAAAGGGTAAAAGCCATTTCTGGATTAAGCAGCATTTCAGGGCTGCTTGGAGTAAAGGGCTTATCACCCATTTCTATGCCCATCCCTGTTCCCTGCCACTGATGGAGTCCTTTGAGTTCCTGTGGTCTGAGAGTCACAGGAGGAGTGAAACAGCAAGTCGACAGTGAACCCCCAGAGGGCAGCCCTCACCTCCACGCATTCCCCCCAACCCAGCATAGCCCAGAGCCAGCTCTCAGGAGCTGTCAGTAAGTGCCCTTTGATTGATGAGCTGGGAAGGCTGAACTCTGCCACACTCCCCTTTCGCTCTGGAGCGATGACACACCTGTCATACAGTCTGCACACGCATGTCCCAGCTCACCTGGACACATGTCAGGAGGGCTGGGAGTAATGACAGGGAACTCTTAGGTGGTCATTGTCCAGAACAAGAGGCTCAGAAGAGCCAAGTCTGTGTCACACAGCCACGTCCTAGCTAGTTTTGCTGTATTGGTTCATTTGTTCATTCATTCATTCATTCATTCATTCATTCAACAAGTGTTTACTGAGTCCCCTGGGCTAGAGGTGAGAAGGACACAAATGAATGTTACTTAGTCCTGACTCTCGAGAAGTTTATAGTCCAGGAGAGCTGCAAGGCAAATGTATTAGTAATAGCAGTATCAGGAAAGCTATGATTGGAGCCAAGAAAGCTGTAGAGAGGACTAGAAGGCTCATAGGGAAGGAAAAACACTTCTGGTCATCATAGGGAATAATAATAATAAAAAAAAAAATAATAATAATAATAATAACAATAATAAAAGCTAACAGGCACCTTGTTGAGCATTTGACAGGAAATATTCAAAATAGCTTTACTTGAATTTGATCAGACTATTGATGGGTGGAGATGAGTTGGGGTGCTGGACGGTGACGCCATTCCCGAAGAAGCACGTCACAGACAAAGGAAGAGCATGAACCAGTGCACAGAGATGGGAAATTGCCAGGTGAGGAGTGTGCAGGGGAACCGCTCAGGGTCCAGTCCAACTGGCAAATATGAGCGTGAAGGAAAGTAATTGGAAGGATTGGAGAGGGAGTAGGTACGGGCCAGACCACAAAGGGCTGTGAACATCAGAGTAAGGAGTTTGTACTTTATTTAGTAGGCGATGGGGAGCCATTGAGGGTTTTTGAGCAGGGGAGTGACATGATCATAGCCGTGCTTTAGGAAAGTTGATCTGACAGCAGTATGCAGGACAACTGGAGACACAGAACTTAAAAGCAGAGGGAATATGCCTCACCTGGTGACTGATGCAGGGTAGGTGCTCAATACCCATTTGTTGGTTGAACTGAAGAGACCAGGAGAGCTGTGGTAAGGGCTTTCCTGGGTCCAGTGGTGATGGTGAGGCAAAGGTGGGCGCAAAAGACATCAAGAAGTATCTCTGAATTTATAAGCTGATTGAAGGTAGAGATGAGGATGGGGTTTCTGTGAGTGTGAATCGGGGTGTGTGTGTGTGATAGTGTGTGATGGGGCTAGTAACAAGTAGGGAGTTACAAGATGCTGCTGACTTTAGGAGAGACATAGAAGTTTTAGGAGAGACATATGCTTTTCAACATATTAGCCTCTGACTGCCTGCGTTGTGGACTTAGATCTCAAGAAAAGCTTGGAATTAGAGGTCAGTGTTTCCATCACCTGCAGGGAGTGGCTGAGATTTCCTCAGAGGCCATAGGAGAGAGTAATGGAGGGCCAGAGTTTGAGTTTGCACTGTAGCCATATTTGGTGGGGTGTATATAAAGTGAAAGAGATGGAGAAGGTGAGTTAGAGACATAGGCAAAGCAGGAGAATGCAGTGGGCAAGGGGGCCAAGAGACAAGTGAGTTTTCTGGAGTGAGAGGTACTCCAGGGGTTCCCATAGGGTGGAGCCTGGGAATCAAAAGTGGGGTCTGTGGGTCAGGATGTTGGACAGGAGGCCATGGGCAACCTTGTGGGGAGAAGTGTTGGTGGAGTGGCGGCTGGAGGGTGTTCCTGGGAGCAGGGGCTATTCTAGGGCATGGCATTCAGAGATCTTTCCTCACCTACCACTGGGCAGACCAAGCCCCCGGACTCAAGGTTCCTCAGAGCCCATCTTTTGTCTTGGGTGGATCGACTACCAACCTGGCCTGGAGAGGAAAGTGGGTATCAATGAGACCATCTGCTTCTGGATTCGGGATCTGTGAGACCATCAGGTCTCAGCACCCTTGGGGATTATTGGGTTCATGCTATTTATTTGGCTGTGAACCACACCACCATGCTCTTCTCTCTGATGCAGGTGACCCCCTTGTCCAGTCATCCCCTGGACAGGCTTGGCCATCCTCTTCCTTGGCATTGGAGACCACCCTGGTCTACAGCCTGCTACTTCTGTCCTGGGCCATCCCCTAAGCACTGGAGCTGGTGATGCCCAGGTCCCCTAGGATCCCCAGACTGTGGGGTACGGAAAGTGGCTGGGGCTTGGAAGAGTAGAGGGGGCAGGACCCAGAACCTTGCTTTCCATTTAGGGAGAGCAAGGCACAGGAGGTGGTGTGGGCTCCCACCCTCCCGGAGGGGACCCGCAGTCCTAAATGCCCCTGCGCCTTCTCCATATTGTGGGAAAAGCTGCTGCATCCATCACTGTCAGGCGCCGAGTTTGAATAAATTTGAATGCACTGAGCCGTGGGCTGCAGTTCCTATAATATCACTTTCCAGTTTGAATATTTCACTTACTTTTTTTTTTGAATTTCTTTTTATCCAACAGTTTCTCCTCCTTTTCATCTGCCCCCGCTGCAGCCCAGCTCTGGATACAGAGAGAAAGGACAGTGCCTCGAGGGTGTCTGAGATGGGAAGAGGACAGGCCTTTACCAGCTTTGGCATCTCCGTCCTCCCACCCCCCACAGCCACCCAGCACATGTGCTCCCTGGGCTGGGAGCCCCATCTCCCTCCGCATGTAGCTGGGGAAACGACAGCCTGAGAAGAAGCCACCCTCACACTTCCACCTTTCTGCATGGGCAGAGCAAGTGTGCCAGGGTCCTCCTTCTTCCCTGTGGGGGCCCCAATCCCTCATCTATGGACCCTGCATCACACACACACACACACAAAATCTGATCTATTAATATATACCTAGATGTAATGGCAGATTGCAATTTCCCAGCAGGAAGCTTGTTCCTAAGTCCCTCCAGCCACTGGCCTGCCCTTCCCTATAAAGAAAAACCTCCTAATTCTGGATCTCTCCCCACCCCAATCTCCCTGCCTCTCTTCACTCTGCATTCATCAGTGTGGTATCAATACAGCCATGCCTTCTGGATGAGGGCTCTTGGGAAGGAGGAAGGACTAGAGTCCTGACAATACCCTCCAGAGAGCCACCCTTAGTTCCTGGCCACAGGCCCCATGATTTGCTAGACTGTGTTTAGTGCCATCTCCACTCCCCACCAAGAGCTCTGGAACCAGGGAGAATCAAGGTGCAAGCAGGGGGAGACCATCCAGGAATAAAATGAGTCAGGGTTGCAAAGTCAGGTCCAGGTGGGGATGGGAGTGAGCAGGTTGAGAAGGGCATTTGGAGGACCCTCTGAGTCTGTGTGTCTCCACAGGGGTCTGGACACACTGCCCCTTGGACCACCCATAAGACACTCCTACTACATGGACAGTCTTTAGAGGGCAATGACCACCTAGGAGGCTCATGGTGATGCTGTCCATCAGTGAGGATGCTCTGCCATTTGGGGCACACTAACTGGCCAGAGTGGTCTTGAGTACCCCAACGGCCTAAAAGGGACCCACAATGAACATATGTGAATCCTGGACCCTCCAAGGAGTCACCAGCCATCCAGGCCATCTTCTACGGAAACATCGTTCATAGGGCGGCTTCTCCTCCTCCCTGCCAGAAGTAGTACTTTGATATTAATGGTCCTCCAGCAATGCCCACATCTACCACAGGGCAGGTATGTATCGGGGAAGGGGGCACAGGCAAGGGGAAGCAGGAGGCAGAAAGTCTCAGTGAATCTGTAACTTTTGGGGGTAATGTACAGCTCTCCGCTCTGTGCCTGGAGACAGGGAGGAAATGGTCAGAGTTCACGGAGCTCATGGTGTGATTGGGGAGATGAAATTGTCATTAACAGTAATATCTATTTCTACTTTACATTTTGCCATTTTCAAAGGGGTTTGAGTGGATTTAGGATACACACACAAATACAAAAACAGTTAAAGAAAAAGAGAGAGGAAGCCATTTAAAGGCAGGAGAAAGATAAATAGACTGGAGATGGTCTGCAGTTCACATGGCTATTGCAGGGTGGGGGTCTATGCTGTAATCATCCACCTCTCAGGGAGCTCACTCACTATGGGTCAGGTAGTCAGGGAAGGCTTTCTGGAGGAGGTGAAACTAGTCTGAGGACTTGACAGGTGGCAGAAGTTCTAAACAGGAAGAACAGGAATAGCATTCTAGGTGTGGGACTGGAATGAGGAAAATCAGAAGAATGGAGTTGAGTGTGTGGGTTGGGGAGGGGTTGGCAGTAGGAGTGGTGAATCTGAGGTACTGGTAGCAGGTGGGAGAGATACAGGATGCCCAGGGCACAGTGAAGCAATGAGAATTCCCTTGGACCACTGATGGAGAGATGGTGGGCTGGTCAGTGTGCTGGGAGCACTTAGCAGTTGCCTCAGACTAGCTTGGCCTCTCCTTAGTGTTTCTTAATTCTGATCCAGGCCCCTCAGCATCCTCTTCCTGGAGCCCCCCTGCCCCCTCAGCATCCCAGCAAAAACAGAGCTCATCAGGGGAGGGCAAGCCATACAAAAGAGCACCCCTCTACCACCAGGGAGGAGGAACACATCCCTGTGAGAGTGGGGGCCCTGAGCCTCCCCTCCCCGCAGTGTGCCCCGGCCTGGCCTGCAGTGGGAGGGAGTGTGGTGTGAAGGGAGAGGCTCTCCTGCCGCACCATGACAGATGATTGACTCGAAACAATATCTAAGGCGATCAGGATAAAGTGCTGGCCATTTCAAGGCTCAGCAGAATTCAGATTCTAATTAGACTTCTCACCACATTCCAAATAAAAATGGTTCCCCTGGTATCCTCTTTGCCTATCAGGTGTCTCTCCCTGATCGCTGGAACAAAACGCATAAAGAAAGTGATTAAAGCCATAACAAAGGCATAAAATTGGAATTATCGCTGCCACCACATCTGGGAGCACGAAGTGTCACCACGCCGCCCGCTCCTCCCCAAATCGGCTCACACACAGAAGTGCTGTCCCACCCCACTCCTGGCTGGGCACCCTGCGGTGACAGCCATCAGATGGGTGAGGAGGTGGGGTGGTAGAACTGGGGGGGGGTGTCGAAGGATCCAGAGACTGGGGATCAGGAGTGGGTGAAAGGGGGCTCAAGGCCTGGGGAACTAGGGGGTGAGTGGACCAAGGAGTGAGGAGGGTTGGCCCAGAGAATGGTCATTGTTTCTAGTGTCTAGAGATATACCAGTGGGAGGGGCCCTGGGGCTCTTGCCTTGATGACCTCACCACCCCCAGGACATACAGGCTCATGTGCAAACAACCTGCACTCCTCACGTGTCTATCCCTGTTGACCACAAGTACTCTAGCTGATCAGACACTTGGGCCACTGGACCAGGTGTTGGCTTTCAGTCCCCTTTCCCAGCCTACTTCCAACAGGGGACACCCGTCTACAGAGACTAGGTCCCCACTGGTCGTGTGTGTGTGGGTGTGCATAGTCAGCATGCAATCCAGAAATCTCAGTACCCACATCTGCACACATGCACACCCGCCACGCACACCTTGCCTATAACAATACCCTGGCACAGTGCACTGCACTCTGGGAATACAGCAAAGGCCTCCCATCTCAGCGGGGCACCCTGGCTGTGGGGGGTGTCTCTGGCCCTTCCAGCTCTTCCGCCTCCCCCACCGCAGCCTCCTGTCTGCCCCTCACAGTCAGCCTGGTACCTGGGACCGGGCAGCCTTGCTCCCCGCGCGGGGTGGGTAGGCGGGCGGGAGGTCCGGAGGAGGGTGAAGGAGTGGGAGCGGGGCTCTGAGCAGGGACGATATAAAATTAAAAGGTAAAAAGCAGGAACGCAAATGGAGGGTGCTTTCAGCTTTCACATTATTAATGACTCTTCAAAAAATCGGCGAGTTTTCCAATCTTCTCTGAGAAGCGCTTGAAGGAGCTCACAGATGAAACTGACCTTCAAAATGTTCTTTGGTCTTTAGTTAAGAAATTCGCTCGCCATTATGGCATCATTAGGGAAACAAGGATAAAATTACTCCATGGTTAATGACCTATAGTATCTCCCCACCAAAATTTGTTTCAGATCTAATAAAACTGTGCTTAACACACTCGGATGAGTTATGAGGACTGTTCTGCAGGGTATTAAAATGTGGAAAATAGATTTTCCGAAGCTGGGGGGACTGGACTTTTTGAATCAGATAGCAGAATGGAATTTTCTGGGCAATAAATTCTTCCATGTCTCAATTTCATCTCGCGCTCTCTCTCTCTCCTGCCTGCCTCTGCCCCTCTCTCTCCCTCACTCTCTCTCTCCCTCACTCTCCCCCCCACCCCACTCTCTCTCTCTGTCTCCCTCTCTCTGTCTCTCATCTTTTCCTAAAATACTGAAGCAACACGGAAACCTTTAGAATTTGAAGCCTACATAAACTTTGAAAAAAGCAGAGTGACAAAGGCCATCTGTATGCGACAGTGGGGGACTATGTGTGTGTGCACATATGTTTGTGGGTCCTGGCTGCCTCACGAGAGTGGAGGCAACTCCTGCCATCACCTCACCCAAGTGCTTCTGTACACACCCAAGGTGGGAGTGACACCCCCCATCTCTCTATTTGCGACCAAGCTGGCAGATCTCACCTTCTGCCCCCAAATCACAGGATGCACCCATGCTAATGACCCTTTCTAGGATCCCCACCCCCACCCCCCCAAGGGCCTCGACATACACCAATGGCAGGTGTCAGCCTGTAAGAGAACACACCTGAACCCAGTCCACTCCAAACTTCATGGTGATGGGGGGGTGCTACACTGGCCTTGGGAAGGGTCAGAGCCACCCTGTTTTGCACACATGTGTGCCCATCAGCACGTGCCAGCACTCTTCATGGGGCACACCCAGATGCGCCGGCCAGCCGGGCTGCAGGCAGAGACCAGAGCTCCGGCCGAAGGTTTTCGGGGGCTGGATACTGCCGCGGAGAGAGGTGGCTGGCGAGGTAATGGCATTTTGCTCTCTTTAAACTTTAATCTTTCCTATTAATTCCCTGCAACTGGAGAATGTGTGAGAGTTAATGTTCCGTGAACGTGTTTCGCACTCGGCAGTCTCTTCGAGCTAATTACCTTCAGGTGCTAAATGGAGGGAAATTGCAATCCATTTGGATGTGAAAAAATTTCGCCTTCCCGTCCCTTGTGAGACATCCTTTTTCCTGAGTGCTGCAGAAAGAATGCTCTCTGGGTGGGAGTTTTTTTCCTAATGTTTTTTTTCTTCGGCCCTCTCCCCCGCCCCCTTTCTCCAAGAGCCTGGGTTCTACAGGACGATGGTGGTTGGAGACAGGAGGAGGCCTGGGCCTCAGCACAAATTCCAAGTCTGGGGTGGAGGCCAGGTAGGAAGGGACTTATATGCAGGAGAGACACCCGGGCTGAGAATCCGGCCCCCACGCCTCGGAGGCCCTGGAGTGGAAGTGTATTTACACGCTTAATAACACGCTTATTACCAGTGTTTCTCAGCTGCTAGGTTTTGAATACAGATATAATAGAATTTTACAAGCCACATAAAAGCTGTCCTTCTCCTGGACCCTGAACTGGGGTGTCTGGTAGGGCAGAGGACAGGGAATGGAGAATGGAGATGACGAGGGGCCTCAGAGAGGGAGGAAATGAAAATGGGCCAGAGAATTAGATGGGGAGGAAAGAAGAATGCGGTGGGAAAGAGATGGGCCTGGGGCTGGGGCTGCACGAGGGTAAGAGTTGGGAGAGCTGGGTCAGGACCTCTGGCTCCATCCCAGAGAGTAACTAGAGCGCAGAGGATGAAGGCATGAAGGCCAGGAGAGTCTGTTCTCGAAGCCTGTTAGGTGTCAGCAGAGCACACCCACTTTACTGAAGCACCCATCCCTCCAGCCCCATCCTTGATCCTTGACCTCGAACCTCAAATCAACAAGCCTCACAAAAAGAGACATCTAATTCCACCTCTTCCCTCTGCAAACCCAGTTCCTTTAACCCAGGTCGAACTGGGGAGCTGCCCAGATAATACTGTTTTCTTCTCTCACCGAAGAGGGAACAGTCTAATTTAAAAACACAAGACAGAGGCTCCCACGGTAAGCCGAACTCCACGTGAAGGAGAATGAGGAGACCCATGATGGCCCAGGGTTTTGCCCTCCCCTTGGCATTCTCTCTCAACCTCCTCTGTGCCCTACTTGCAAGGGGACGTGCACTCTTCCCAATACTGAGGAGCTTTCTTCGGGAGAATATATTGGTAACGTATTAGAGTGGCTTGGGTTTAGTTATTTGTTAAAACTTTATTCTGGAGAATTTCAAATATATTTTTAAAAAATCCATGTGCCTACCACCTAGTTCCAACAACTGTCAGCACATAGCTGGCCTTATTTCTTCCAGGTCCCCTACCCCTTCCTCCAGGATTATTTGGAAGCAAATCACAGACATCAAATCAGTTCACCCATAAATATTTCAATATGCATTTCTAAAGGTTCAGGACCCTTTTAACATAACTACAATACCATTATCTCGCCTAAATAAAAATTAACTATAATCCTTTACTCTCATTAAATATTCATCCTGAGTTCAAATTTCCTGGAATCAGATCTTAATCAAGGCCCATGCACTGGGTGTGGTTGATGTGGCTCTTAAATTTCTTTTATTCCATAAGTTGCACTTTCTTTCCTTTTTTTTCCCTTGAAATTTATTTATTAAAGAAACTGTGGTCCATTTATCCTATGGAGTTTTCTTCATTCTGGATTTTGCTGATAGCACCCCTGTGGTATCATTTAACATGTTTCTCTGTCCCTTAAATTCTAGATTCTAGACTTTCTTGGCTTCAGGTTTGATTTTTTGGCAAGAATATTGTACAGGTGGTGTGGACTTCCTACTGCATCATATCAGGACCACATATTTTCTCATCATTCTTCTTTTTATGATGTTAAGATTAATCAGTGTGGGAAAAAAGATTAATCAGTGGGTTTAGTAGCTGTCAGCCAGCTCTAAAGTTCCCCTTCAGCTTTTTTTCCCTTTATCAGTTTTTCACTTAATGGTTTTAACAGCCATTCACTATCATTGGCTAGATCCATGATTTCATTAGGGGTTGTCATATTTGTTCTAAAATTGTTTCTTTTCTTCAGCTTTTTATTTTGAAAACTTTCAAACCTTTAGAGAAGTTCCCTGTTGCAATGAACATTCACATACCCTGAAACACAGATTAATAATTTGTAACTAATTCCCACATTTGATTTATCTCTCCCTTTCTCTTTCTGAAACACTTGTGTGTTCCTTGCTGACATAAATGACATTTCACCACTAAATACTTCAGCATTTATCTCTTAAGAACAAGAAGATTCATCTGTACTGCACAGTGCAGTGATCACTTTGAGGAAATTTAATATTTGCCTAAAATACGAGTCCATATTCAAAACTCCTTGATTGTCCCAATAATGTTCCTTATAACTGCCCTCTTCCCCATCCCAATCCAAGATCTCCCGCTGCATTTAGTTATTTTGTCTTTTTAATCTCCTTTATTCTGGAATAATTCTCCAATTATTTTTGCCCTTATTTTGGTAGTTTTAGAAAGTCCAGGAAACAGAATGTATCTCAATTTGGATTTGTCTGATTGTTTCCTTACTATTAAATTCAGGCTAAACGTTTTGGGGCAGGAATACCAAATGATGAGTCTTTCTCAGTGTATCATATTGGGAGGTACATGATACCAGTTCTCCTATTACTGGTGATGATAAGTTTGAGCATTCTAAAGGTTGCATTATCCAAGTTTCTCCATTGTAAAGGTACCCTTTGCCCTTTATGAGTAGTACATTATGGTGGGGGCAGGATTTGAGATTGTGTGAATATTCTATTCTCTAAACATCTTGTATCCAGTGGCTTTAGCATTCACTGATGATCTTGTCTGATTCAGTTATGACTACTGTGGTTACAAAAAGGTGGATTTTCTATTCTATAATTCCTTCTTCTTTTATTAGTTGGCACTTTTCTGTAGTGGCATTTATTTTTCACAAGGGAGGCTATGGGAAGTCTTGGTAAGACTGGGGATGCTGTGTTGGACAGGACCAGGCATTTGTATGGTCCCTGGAGATACCATGCCCACAGAAGCAGTGCCACTAACCAAGCAGCTTGGGTTTACCTGTGGCCCCAGGGACACCTTCCCACAGCACCAGGTATCCCTTGGTCTATAAGGGACCTCACCCCAGGCAATTAGATACAGCTATGGTTTCCTGGAAAATTGCCTGCAAGATCAGACATATCTGTGATCTCTGAGACTATCACCCACAGGAACAGGCAAACCCATGGTTCAGGGAGAATGCAGATAGAATTCAGGATCATGCACACCAAACGTCTGCAAGGAACACCACTCCACAGGATTAAGTGTAGCCAGTGTCTTCAGAGACTCCTGCCCTCTGGCTGAATCTCCAGAAGCTTCGTCTTTTCCCTCTCTGATGCCTCCTATAGCATTGATAAAGTTTTCTTCATCCTGTTTTTCCTTTTCTTCTCTACTGATTTGAAAGTTAAACATTCTATTTCTAAAGAAATAGAGTTACTCTTAATTTTTAAAACATTTTAACATTTTTTTACTTAATAAAGACTAAAGTTAATCTACACTTTTGTTCTCTTAAACAATAGAAGGATCTTAGAAGGCAGCCTCTTCCATTTTCCGTGTTATTTATTGATTCGTATTTTAGTTCCATCATATTTTTAAAATATATTTCAAAATAGTTATTATTCTTATTATGATTTACATTTACCTACATATTTGCCAATTTCCTTGCTCACTATTGTGGCTATTAGCCAATTTCTTCCTCTTGAGTTCAATTTCCCTCTCATTGAAGTCTTAAAAATTTCTTCAGAAAGGAGATCTGTGAATAGTAAACTCTTTCATTTGTATCTGAAACTTTATTTCACCCTTTTTGTGCTGAATAACAGTCTGAGTTATTTTCCTTCAGCTTTGACGCTATAATTATTAATCTTCTGGCTTCTGTTGCTTCTAATTAGAAGCCTGCAACCTGTCTAATTGTCATTGTGCTGTTAGCTTTTAAGACTTTTGTCTTTCATATTCTGCATTATCATGACAATGTGTTTAGGTGTAAAGTTGTTTTTATTTATTCTGCTCAGAAACTCAATTGTATTCCTTCTTACTGAGAATTTTTGCATTCAGTACTCCACCATTGTACCTTCAAATGTTGTTTCTCTCTCTTTTCTCTGTTCTCTTCTAAATTTCTAATATCTCTATTGGACCTTCTCATTTTATTCCTCATGTCTCTTAACTTATCCTTCATATTTTCCACGTCCTTAACTCTGTGAGCTGCATTTTGGATACTTTCCAATTTGTCTTCCAGTTCACTAACTCTCTCTTGAGCAGTGTTATCAACTGTTTAACCCTTCCACTGAATTGTTTTTATTTAATTATTTTATTTCTATAAATTCTATTTGGCTCTTTTTCAACTCTACTTTTCTTTTCCATTGTGTCTTATTCTTGTCTTTTGCATTTTGTTCTTTCTTTTTATGAGGGAACATTTTAAAATATTCTCCATATTGTTTTGTTACCTATACAGTTATTTTAATTCTCCAATGTATTGTGTTTGCTGATTCTCTTTCTTGCAGTTGTTCATTTCTTCTATGGTTTGTAGTTTTTGATTGTGAACTCATCTCCAGCAGGACTTAGTTTCTGTGGGAGGCTTACATGCCCTTGGCTATGGAATGAGTAGTACAAAATTTGCACTGCACATCTGTATTTGGCACAGTCTTGGGCTTCTAATTTCTCACAGATGATCCTTACTTTACCCTCAGCCCCAGAAAAATGAGAAGCTTCTCTACTGAATCCTTATCAGTGAGTGGAGTTTTCTGGTTCCTGTTGATTAATGAATAACTCTTCATGGCTCCTGACTTTATGAAGGGAGCTCAGTTTCAGCTCCCCAAAATACAAAGGCTGGGGGCTTACTCTTTTATCCTCATCACTGTTAAATTCTAGTTTTTACAACATATTACTGGTTCTAAGGACTCTGTGAAATCCCCCTGGCCACTTTGGCTCTGAGTTTTCTTTTCATTCCTGGCACTTAGGCACTTACATTTATTGCTTTAAAATGTGGCTATATACTTTTCAATTGTTATATTATTATATATTTTTAAATTTGTCATAGATATAATTATAAAGTTTGTATTTCTAGTAGGGGACATCTTCCTGTATCAGTTTCATCTGCCACATTGACCTGAAATCCCCTCATCATCTTGTGTTTATGATCCAGTCCATCTCTTCCACTAGGTTATAAACTCTTTTAAGGACAGAGAGTATTTCCTATTTCTATTTTTATACCACTCAAGTACATAGCCCAATTCTCTGCACTGAATAGGTCCTCAGTAAATGTTGTTGTTATTTTTCTTATTGTCATTATTTTTACTATTTCCAACCTCACTGTTCAGAGGTGACAGAAAACCAGATACTGGATCTGCTATGTGCATTTAAAGTATACAGTCAGTCTGCTCAGCCTTTGGCATTGCTCATCTGAATTTCATTATTCATGAACATCTTCCTCAATCACCTTCAAGGACAATTCATCATCTATGAGAATGAATGTTTCTCAAAGTACAGGTAGATTGCAATCCATTAGCAGGTTATGAAATCAATTTAATGAAATAGAATAAAATAGAAAATAAAACACCAAGGTGTATCACATATGTAAGCATAGGTACTGCTCACTGAAACTTTATTTCAGATGTGTATATGTGTGTGTGTGTGTGTGTGTGTGCATGCACGCACACGTGCCCATGTGCGCACATGCTGGGTCACCATGCAAAATGTATTTCAGGCTATAAGTCAAGGTAAATGTTTTTGAGAGTTACTGATTAGACTTTCCTGAGTCTCCACTCAATCTACCACCCATTTCAAGCAGGCCCATCTTCAAGAGTAAATGTTTGTTTCAAAGCCAGAAAAACTCAAGGCCTATCTTTTCCATATGAATTTCTTAGAGTATGATATCACGCCCCAGGGAGGAGGGAAGATCCCACAAAGGTCCACACTGCTCTGGATTGGAAGCCCCACAAGTGGTCAAGAATGCCCAGTGAATCTTGTGAATCACAGATATTCTCTATGCTCCCCATACTTCACCTTAATATGCCTATCAACTCTCTGGACAGGGCTTTCAGCTGATGTTTAGCAGGACTTTGAGACCCTTAAATGCAGCTTCTCTAGGGTCTTGACCCCTAGACAGCTCCTTGAATGTAGCTCTCAAGGCTACCATATAATATCTACCTGGGAGGACAACTGGGCAATTACTCCCCCACACTCAGCTCCCACGGAAATTATCATTGGTAGAACTCTCCTACACAGTCTAGAAATTAGACTTGTCAGCTCTAAAGACTGTAATTTGAGCATCAGCATTATTGAGAAGGACCCCAGAACTTGTTCCTCCTCTGTACCATCTTAAATGTCTGCAAATCTCACAAGGATTCAACCCATTTCATATACAATGATCCCTGGCATGAAGGGATTTGAGCCCCATTTAACTTCCATAGTCATAATATCCCAAGGTTCCAAAATAAAAGAAAGAGCCAGTTATCTCTCTGTAAAAATCAGACCAATATTTGTTGAGCTCCTATTGTATGTCAGACACTTTAACATACATTATCTCATTTAATCTTTACAACAACCCTATGAAGTTAGTATGATTATCCCCATTTTATAAATGAATGTAAGGATTAGAGAGGTTAAGTAACTTGCTAGAGGTCACCTAGCCAGTAAGTGGTTGCTGAGCTGGATCAGAACTTCAGTTTGGCAGACTCTTGAGCTGAGCACTTAACCACCATTCCACAGAGTCCTCCAATAAAGGGACCTCTCTGCCAGTAAAGACCTAGACTCCAGGACTGACTCATGCAGAGCCAGTGCTTCTCTGCATGACTGGCCTAAGAAGTGAAACAATCAGAATGTAGATGCCTGCTCCCTGGCTAAGTCACTTGTCCTTAGGCAAGCCACTTAGCTCTCTGAGCCTCAGATTCCCCATCTGTATTAATACTTGGACTATCTCCTTCAGAGGACTACTGCAAGGAAGACATAAGATAATGACATGAAAATATTTTGTGAAGCATAACGCACTATGCCAATGAAATATCTTATTATAAAAAGCCATATAATTAGTTGAATGTGTCTGCATTTTTCCTGTTGGATTGGGAACCCCTTCCTTGGCTCCAACTGCTCTTCAAGTAAAACTCAAAATGCCAACTTGACCTGTGAAGCCTGCATGATACAACCCTTTGTTTATTGCTCCTTTTTCAATGTGTTCCAACTTTACTTGCCCCTCTGTTCCTACCTCAGGGCCTTTGTACATGCTGTTTTCTTTGCCTAGTACATTTCCCACCTCTACCCACAACCTCTACTCTCCACTCCTACTTTGTCTGACTAACTGCTCATCTTGTATATATCAGATTAATTTCCTTGGGACAGTCTTACATGACTATGTAAGGTCACCCTATTACAAACTCTCATAGCATATCCTATTCCTTTCTTCCATAGCCCTTTGGAATATATTTACTTTGTATGTATAGTGAGGGTGGCTGTTTGTGGTTTAATATGTGTCTTTTCCATTGGAAGGGATGCTTGATGAGAGCAAGGACCATATATATTTCAGGAAGTCCTGTATCCCCAGCACCTGGCAAAGAACTTGGCACAAAGTAAGGGCTTCACAGACATTTGTTGACACATTTTAAAAATCAATAAATGTGAGCAGAGACTGCTTTATTCATATTTTATCACCTATTACATGTACCACAAAGATTTGTCATGCCACAACCCATTTAGACTGGCATTTCTGAGCATGAGGCCCATAGGGTGTAAATAGTGGTTGCATAAGAAAAAGGGGTCTGTGGTCAAATAATTTGGGAAACAGGTTAAATAAATGTAAATAGGATTTTAACTGTTTTTTTTTTAACTACAGGACTTCTTAGAGCCAAACTTGGGTCTGTGAGAGATGACAATGCAAAGCAGAGCCCCTAGCCCAACCATGATGCACACATGGTATGAGTGAGAAATACTTTTCTTGCCTTAAACCACTGAGACTGTGTATTGTTACAGCCACATACCCCAGTCTACTCTTACTAATACATCGTCCATATACAGTAACTTTTATACTGGAAAATCTTTAGAAATAGGAATCGCTTCTCGGCCTTTTGGCTAAGATCAAGTGTAGAAATAGGAAGCCAGGTGGTTTCTGAGAACCCATGAAGAATGAGTCATTGAGGAGGTGAGTGGCTGGGTGACCTGCACTAGCTTATTCACTAGGGTCGGGGTTAAGAGTCATTCTGCCCCACAGATGATCAGGGAGGCAGAACCATCTTTATGTAGCAGATGAAAGTTGATGGACAGTAGGTTCAAACCAAAAACTTTCAAACTATACATTAAGTAAACAAAATTCATTGAGTACCTACTACATGACAAACACTGTTAGGTGCTGGGACACATCAGTGAACAAGACATAGGTTCTCAGGACTCAGAGGCCAGAGCAGGAGACATATAAATAATAAGCCAATTTCAGTATGGTGTTTTAAGAGCTAAAAGCCACCCAACACAGATTGAGGGCTGGAGAAGCTTCTTGGAAAAGGTGACATTCAAACTATGATCCAGAGAATAATTGAAAGTTACCCAAGTAAGAAAGGAGGAAGGGCATTCCAGGCAGAAGGAACAACTTGCAGGAGTTGAATAATCTGCTCCAGACAACAGGAGGGATCCAGCAGGAGACAGTGAGGCACCAAGGAGCCCATTAACTTCTCCAGGGTTACAAGGCAAAGGAGACACCAGACCCAAATATCAGCCAGGAACTTGAGTCAGGCAGAAAACTAGCTTAAAGCTCAGCCAGCAGGTGTGCTTAGGCAACAGGATTGAAGAGGGCAGGGCGAAATGCACCTGAGGGTGAGATCAGGGCCTCTTCTAAGGATAGGTCACCCAGGAAACAGAAGAAATGGGAATGGTTGGAGAGAAGGAGGGTGGAAGGGACTGAAATCTAACCTAGGAAGAGCCAAACCTTGACTGTTCTTCCTCACTAGGAGACTAGAACCCCTGGGGCTCAGTGGCTTTGAGGTACAGAGGTATGCAGCTGGCCAGAGGACAGATGCCCAAAGAGAACAGCTAAGAAGGAGGTCTGGGCAAGAATGAAGCCCCTACCCCTGCCCAGGTTTGGCCATGGTGCCAGCCTGAATCCATTATGCTCCATCCACCCAGGGCTGAAGTGAGAAATTGAAATGAAAAAGTGTTTGGCCCATAAGCCTGCACAGCCTCAGCTTCTAGTATGTTGGGACCTTGAGTCCAGGCATTGAAAGTGTAGCTTTACAGTTTTCTCTTTGTTTTGTAATTAAGATTTTAAAATTCTAGCCAGATTCACTTGAAATAAAAGAAGGCAAGACTGAACTAATGGGAGGCCAATAGTGATGGTGGTCAGAAGTCTAGAATAGATAAAAGAGATGGGACCCACATGTCCCAGCACCAGGTGTAGGCTTCCTCTGTCACTCTCAGTGGGCCTACCCCAACTCCTAACCCCTCTCAGAACATCCAACCTTAGGAACCCCTCTCACCTCAGAAGAGTGCCAAAAATGAGCCAGTTGGTCTTTAAGAAACACTTTCTCAACTATAGGAAAAACATCTCCCAACTTTCAGCCCTTCCCTGTCCTCTGCATACTTGCCTGCATTCATTCATCCCTCCGTAAGACAAATACTAGAAATAATACAGTGTACTGCATAAAAGCATGGATTTTGGAATTGAACAGAAACTTAGTTCTACCACCTAATAGCTGTGAGAATTGGGAGAATTACTAGACTTGACTGAGCTTCAGTTTCCCTGTCTATACAATGGGGTTAATACTTTCTTCAGGTAGTGATTAATTGAAATATGAATTGAAGCATTTAGCATGATGCCTGGCACAAAGTAAACACTTGGTAAGTGTTATTATTACTGATATTATTAAACTAGAACTTTAAACAACCTGCACTTACCTGGCTCACTGGCTTAAGTGACACCATCAATTCTTTTGTAAAACATACTGACTTACACTCATGGCTCATCAAACCTTCATGGCGAGGACGCCGTATACTTGTGTTCCCCCATTTGGTTGAATTGCATGCTTACCAAGAGTCATTTGTTTTTAACTCAGCCTGTTTATGCCAGTTGTGCATGTTATTCTTATTATATAATTTAACTAAATGTTACATAAACCAATAAAATATGAATGCAAAACTAACGTTGCTGTTTGGAAAGATTCCATAACAGCAAGTTGCTAAAAAATTTTTATCAAATTATGTATTGATGACACAACTGAAAAAGAAGAGGAAAAATCATTTAAAATCTAAACCTCTGATTCTAGATTGTTTCTCAAATACTTTTTAAGTTTCCAACCCATGTTAAAGAAATCAAAACTGAAAACGGCAGTCAAAGCATTCTGGAGATAGCTCATGCAAGAAAGATGATGGTGGAATGCCAAGTGGCACACCCTACACAAAGAAAGGTCTTGGCCTTACATCTAAAACCAGAGAGTAAATAGTCTTTTATTTGTTTTAACCTAAACATAAAACATTTAAGGTATGCAGAGGCAAATTGAGAGGTGATCTCAGCCCTCAAGAAATGGACAGTCTAGAGGGGGAGACAGAAAAGTTAAGTTATTAATCATAGTAGACTGTAATGTGGATTAATGCAGCAGATGGGAGGGGATACCTAACTTGGGAAACTGTGCATAGGATTCCTAGAGGAGGTGGCTCCTGAGCTCGCTCTGTCCTCCCTCACATCTGTCCCTCAACTCCTTTCATATCTTCCTGCAATATAAAAACCCAAGACTTGCCCTCCAGCTTTGCCCCATGGCTCCTTTAATTTCAGGCCCCAGGATTCACAAAATTCCATGGAATGTTACAGGGGACATGGCTGTCCCACCTGGTATGAAGGAAGATCATAGAATGCCTTAGGGACCTACCATACATGCATTTATTTAAACTCTCTTTGATTTTCTATATATTTTCAGCCCTGCTTTTTCTCCCAGGATGAGGTTTATGAAGGGCTTGTGCAAATGATTTTCTTTAATCATTTTTTAATTAAACTTTTTATTTTGAGATAATTTACATGCAGTTATAAGAAATAATATAATACTCTTTACCTAGTTTTACTCAATGGTAATATCTTATAAAACTATGACACAATATCACGATCAGGATATTGACATTGATGAAGGCAAGGTACAGAATATTTTCATCACCACAAAGATCTCTCATGTTGCCTTTTTATAGCCACACCCTCTTCTCTCCAGCCCTCATTCCCTCCTTTATCCCTGGCAACCACTTATCTGTTCTCCTATTTTGTAATTTTGTTATTTCAGGAATATTAATAAATGAAATCACACACTATATAACCTTTGGAGACTGGCTTTTATTTTTTTAATTCAGCATAATTCTCTGGAGAGTCATCCAGATTGTGTTATGTATCAGTAGTTCATTTCTTTTTACATTGCTAAGAAGTATACCACGATTTATTTCCCCATTGAAGAACATTCACCTATTGAAGGATATTTCGGTTGTTTCCAGTTTTGGGTTATTATGAAAAAAGCTGCTATGAACAATTGTGTGTAGGTGTTGTGTAGACATAAATTATCATTTCTCTAGGATAAATGCCTAGGATTATAATTGTTGGGTCATATGATAAATAGATAGGTAGACAGATATCTTATGAAACAGTCAAACTATCTTCCAGAGTGACTGTACCCTTTTACATTCCCACCAGCAATGTATGAGTGATCAATTCTCTGCATCCTTCCCAGCTTTTGGTAGTGTCACATTTTTTTTTTAATTTAAGCCATTTCGACAGGTATATAATCTTGCACTGTGTTTTATTTTGTTTTTGTTTTTGCATTACTCTGAATATCTTTCCATGTAATCATTTGCCATATGTATATCCTCTGCAGTGAAATGCCTCTCTTTATGTCTTAAGCCTATTTCTATTGGATTGCTTGGTTATTTTTTTTTTTAACTGTTGAGTTTTAAGAATTTCTTATGTGTTCTATATATTAATCATCTGTTGACTCTATGGTTTGCAAATATTGTATGCAAGTCTGTAATTTGTCTTTTTATCCTCTGTTTAATAGAGTCTTTCACAGAGAGCCAAAGTTCTAAATTTTTATAAAGTCCAATTTATCAGTTTTTCTAATTTATCAACTTTTAGACTTGGTGTGCAGTCTAAAAACTCTTTGCCTAGTTCTAGATCCTGACAATTTTCTCTTATGTTCTTCTCTAAATATTTTTAGTTTTTTAATTTTACATTAAAATCTGTGATTAATTTCGAGTTCACCTTTGCATAAGGTGTGAGACTTAGGTCGAGGTCCCTTTTTTTTTTTAACCTATGGATATCCACTTGCTCTAGTGAAAATACTACCTTTCCTTCATTGGATTGCTTTTGCATCTTTATTAAAAGTCATCTGGGCATATTTGTGTGGTTTATTTCTGGATTTTTTTTTACTCAGTTCCATTGATCTAAGTGTCTACACTTCTACAAATACCACACGACCTTTCTTACTGTAGCTATATAATAGGACTTGAAATTGTGTAGACAGATTCCTCCCACTTTATTCTTCTTTTTCAAAATGTTTTAGCTATTCTAGCTCCCCTGCCTTTAATACAAATTTTAAAATAATTTTGTTAATATTTTCAAAAAAATCTTGCTAGGATTTTCATAAGAATTTTGTTATACCTGTATATCAATTTCAGAAGAATTGCCATCTTTACTATACTAAGTCTTCCAATTTGTGAATATAGTATGTCTCTCCATTTTTAAAAAAAAGATCTTCTTTGATTTCATTCATCAGCATTTTGTAGTTTTCAGCATACAAGTCCTGACCATGTTTTGTTAGATTTACACTCGAGTATTTCATTTTATTTTTGAGCAATTATTAATGATATTTTATTTTTAATTTCAGTGTCCATATGTTCATTGCCAGTATATAAAAACACAATTGATTTTTGTATATTTATCTTGTATCCTGCAAATCTGTTAAACTCACTCATAATTCTAAGAGGTTTTAAAAAATTTTTTGTAGATTCCTTGGGCTTTCCTAAGTAGACATAATGTCTTCGTTTCTCATCTACACAGCTTTTATTTTCTTTTCTTGCCTTGTCCTGGATAGAATTTCAAGCACTATGTTGAACTGGAGTACCTTATTCTCGGTCTTAGGGGGGAAATATTTAGCCTTTCATCATTAAGTATAATGTTAGCTCTAGGATTTTTGTGGATACTCTTTATCAAATTGAGGAAGTTCCCCTCTACTCCTATTTTTCAGAGGGTTTTTATCATAAATGGGTATTGAATTTTGTCAAATGATTTTTCTGCATCAACTAATATGTTCATGTGATTGTTTTTCTTTAGCCTGTAAATAGGGTAGAATACGTCGATTGATTTTTAAATATTGAAACAGACTTTCATGCCTGGAGTAAACTCCAGTGGTTCATGGCATATAATTCTTTTTATACATTGCTGGATTTGCTTTGCTAGTATTTTGTTGAGGATTTTTTCATATATTCCTGTGGGATGTTGGTTTATAGTTTTCTCTCTTTTGGAGCCTGTCTTTGGTGATATCCAGATGATATTAGCTTCATAAAATTAATTGGGGAAGTGTTCCCTCCTCTTCTATTTTCTAGAAGAGATTGTGTGGCATTGCTCTTCATTCTTCTTTAAACATTTGGTAGAATTCTACAGTAAAACTGTCTAGGCCTGGAGATTTCCTTTGTAGGAGTTTTTAAATTATTAATTCAATTTCCTTAATAGTTAGAATGCTATTAAAATGATCTATTTTATATTGGGTGAGTTGTGGTAGTTTGCATCTTTCAATGTGTGTAGAGTTGTTCATACAACTATTCCCTTATCCATTTGATGTCTTCAGGGTCTGTAGTGGTATCTCCTGTTCATTCCTGATACCGGTAATTTGTTTTTTTTGTTTTTTTGGTAATTTGTGTCTTCTCTCTTTTTTCTTTGTTGGTCTCACTAAAGGCTTGTCAATTTTATTGATCTTTTCAAAGAACCAGATCTTTGTTTCACTGATTTTTCTCGATTTCACTGTTTTCAGTTTCACTGATGTCTGCTCTTGTTTTCATTATTTCCTTCTCCTGCTTGTCTTATGTGTATATTGCTCTCCTTTCTCTAGATTCTTGAAGTAGAAGCTTGTAATATTGACTTGAGACTTTTCCCCTTTTCTAATGCATGACTGTAGTGTATACATTTTCCTGTCAGCACTGCTTTAGGTTTGGCCCACAAATTTTGATATATTTTCATGTTCATTCAGTTCCATGTACTTTTAAAATTTCCCTTGAGACTACTTCTTTGACCCATGGATTATATACAAGTGTGTTGTTTTGTTTCTGTTTAAGAGTTTCTTGTTGTCTTTATGTTATCAGTTCCATTTTTTAAAAATTCTATTTGTGGTCAGTAAACACATCATTTATGATTTCAATTTTTTTTTAATTTGTTGAGTTTTATTTTATGGCCCAGGATATGGTCTATCTTGGTGTATGTCCCACATACACTTGAAAATAATGTGTATTCCGCTGTTGTTGGATATAGTGTTCTATAAATGTCTATTAGATTCTCTTGGTTGATGTTGATGTTGAGTTCTGATTTTCTTTCTAGTTGTTTTATCAGTTATTGAGAGGGGATGTTGAAGGCTTCAACTGTAATTTTGTATTTATCTGTTTCTCCTTTCAGTTTTATCAGTTTTTGCTTTCACTTCTCTTGCAGTTCTGTTGCTTGGTGCATACACACTTAGGATTGTATATCTTCTTGATGGATTGTCCCTTTTATCATTATATTACATCCCTGTATCTGGTAATTTTATTTGCTCTGAAGTCTGCTTTTTCTGATATTAATATGGCATACGGACTGATATACAGATAAATTCCTGCTTTTTTTTAAAATTGTTTTCATGATATATCTTTCTTCCATCCTTTTGCCTTCAATCTGCCTGTATATGTAGTAGACAAATTTGAAGTGACTTCCTTGAAGAGAGTGTATAGTTAGGTCATGATTGATTGATTGATTGATTTTAATGGTGATATTGGGGTTTGAGCCCAGGACCTCATGCATGCTAAGCATGCAGCCTACTACTGAGCTATTTCCCTGCCCTAGGTCATGATTGTTAATCATTCTGCCAGTCTGTCTTTTAATTTATATATTTATACCATTTACATCTAATATAATTATTGATATATTAGAGCCTAAGTCTGCCTTTACTTTCTGCGGTTTTTTTGTTGTTGTTGCTCTTTCTTTTTTTTTTTTTCTTTTTCTTTTCATTTTTCAATTCCCTGCCTTTCTGTGGGTTACTAGAACATTTTTTAGAATTCTGCTCTTATTTTCTGTGGTGTTTTTGAGGTTTTTTTTTTTAAAGTGGTTTCTTTAGGTATTACATTATATGTGCATAACTTATCACAGTCTACTGGTGTCATCATTTTACCAGTTCAAATGAAATGTAGAGATTTTACCTCATCCCTTTATCCTCCCCCATTTATAATATCATTGGCTTAAATATTTCCTTTACATACATCAGACAGTGTCATAATGTTATAATTTTTGCTTCAACAAACTTAATTTTAAAAAGGAGAAGGAAGGTCTAACATATTTACCCATATTTTTACTTAGCATGTTCTTTATTCCTTCTTGATGTTCCAAGATTCCTTCTTTTTCAATTCCTTTCTATTTTGAGATTTTCCTTTAGCCATTCTTTTAGGATAGGTCTACTAGTGACACATTCTCTTAGTTTTCCTTCATCTGAAAATATCTTGATCTGCCCTTCATTTCTTTCTTTTAAGACATTTTTTATTGAAGTATAGTTGATTTACAACGTTGTATTAGCTTCTGGTGTACAGCATAGTGATTCAGATATATGTGAAGAATATATATGTATGTATGTATATTCTTTTCATTACATGTTACTACAAGCCATTTAATATAGTTCCCTGTGCTATACAGTAGGACTTTGTTGTTTATCTATTCTGTACATAGTAGTTTGTATCTGCCAATCCCAAACTTCCAATTTATCCCTCCCTCCTTTCTTTCTCCCCTGGTAGCCATAAGTTTGTTTTCTATGTCTGTGAGTCTCTTTCTGTTTTGTAAATACATTCATTTGTGTCATTTTTTTATATTCCACATATAAGTGATATCATATGACATTTGTCTTTCTCTGTCTGACTGACTTCACTTAGTATGATAATCTCTAGTCCATCCATGTTGCTGCAGATGGCATTATTCCATTCTTTTTTATGTCTTAGTGGTGTTCCATTGTGTGTATATGGGTGTGTGTGTGTGTGTGTGTGTGTGTATACACCACATTTTCTTTACCCAGTCATCTGTCAATGGACATTTAGGTTGCTTCCATGTCTTGGGTATTGTAAATAGTGCTGCTATGAAGTACCCTTCATTTCTAAAGGATATTTTCACTGGATATTCTAGGTTGACAATTATTTTTCTTTCAGCACTAGAAAAATATTGTGCTACTTCATTTGAATCACTTGTATGGTTTCTGATGAGAAATCCACTGCATTTGAATTGGTTTTCCTCTATAGGTAAAATGTTATTTCTAACTACTTATAAGAGTTTTCTTTGTCTTTAGTGTTTAGAAGTTTGACTATGATGTGTCTTGGTGTGGATTTCTTTGGGTTTATCCTGTTTGGAATTTATCCAATTTTTTTAATCTGTAGGTTTATATATTTTGCCAAATTTGGGGGAGTTTCTGACATTTTTGAGTACTTTTTCAACTCTGCTCTCTTTCTTTTCTACTTCCAGGACTCCAATGACAACAATGTTAGATCTTTTGTTATAGTCCTACGGTGTTTTTTTCTCCTTTTGGTTGTTCAGATAATTTCTTCTGTTCTATCTTCCAGTTCACTGATTCTTTCCTCTGTTCTCTCCATTTCTGCTTTTGAACCCATCTATTGAGGTCTTTAGTTCTGTTATTGTATTTTTGAATTCTAAAATTTCCACTTTAGATTCTATTTTTTCATTTATTTCAAGTGTGTTCATAATTGTTCATTGAGAAATTTTCGTGATGGTGGGTTTAAAATTTTTGTCAGATAATTCTAACAATTTTGTCATCTCAGTGTTGGCATCTATTTAATTGTTTAATTCAGTTTGGGACCTTCCTTTTTCTTGCTATTATGAAAGATTTTTTTAATTGAAACTTGAATGTTTTGGGTATTATGTTATAAGACTCTTGATTTTATTTAAATCTGTTTTAGCTGGCTTCCTCGGACACTCCTCTAGCTGAAGAAGGGAAAGAGCACTGTTTTGTAACTTCAAGGTGGAGTAGAAAATCAAGTTCCCAACTTGGCTTCTTTCCTTGTTACTGGTAGATGAAGGAAAAAGTTCCAGCTCTCCACTAGGCCTCCTCTGACACCTCCCTGGCTGCAAGTGGGTAGGAATACTTTGTTACTGCTATCCACATAGCTTCCATTGACACTATGAAGGCATGAAAGTCCTTACTCTCTGATATCACCCCAAAGTGGAGGAGAAGAGTTGCTTCATTGCTGCTGGGTACAGATGGAAGTCCAGGCTCCCCATGTGGTCTCCGCTGACACTGTGCAATGTGGGTGGGGAGCTAGTTACCACTGGCAGGTATGAGCATCCAGGCTCCCTTCTTGGCCTTCTCTGACACCATCCTGCAGGTGGGCAGGATGCCTCCATACAGACCGGTGAGGGTAGAAGTCTAGGCTCAGCACTCACCCTTGCTGGCAGGGTGGGAGTGAGGTCACCAGTTTGTGTGTGTGTGTGTGGCATTTGGCTGGAGTTGAGCAATTATTGTTTAAAAGCTGTCTTGCTGGGCTGTCCTTTGCTCAGTCCTTTGACTTGAAAGAGCAATCTTTCAATGGACTTTTTAAAATCTGTACTTACTGGTGTTTTTGGGTTGCTGGCCTCTTCAGCTCCAGGTCTGAGATATATGAAGTGAGAATAAAAACAAAACTCAGGTAACTCACCACCGTATTCTTCCTTGGGTTTCAAGTTCCCTCGCTGCCACCTTCTCTCTATTTTTCAGAGTTTTCTGATGTTTGCTTTACACATTATGTCCAGGGTTTTTAGTTGTAATTAACAGAGAAATAGGGAAAAATGTATCTGTTCTGCCTCTCTAGGATAGGAACCTCTTTCTGATCATTTTGATACAATCAATTTGCTGAGCCTTCAGGACATAGCAGGAACTATGCTGGCACTGCAGAGCGGCAGAAATATATAAATTATGATTCTTGTATGCCAGGACCTCACCACTTAGTGGGATAGACAGCCAAGTCTTGTTTAGTCTGGTACATGGTTAAGAGCATGGTTTGGAATCGATAGGACTGAGTCCCAATTCCAGCTCTGTCACTTCCAAACTCTGTGACCCTGGATAAGTGAGTTAACCTCTCTGAACCTTAGTCTCCCCACTTGTAAAATATGGGATAGATCAGTACCAATTTTATCGGCTGTTGGTGGATTAAGTTAAATGAAATAGTACATGTAGATCATTTTGCATGGTGTCAGCACATAGCAAGTACTTAGTAAATGTTAGTTGGTGTTGTTGTCATTATTAAAAGGCACAGGGCCAAGTGTAATAATTCTCTCTTAGCCTTGTCCTCTCCAGACAGAGGTCTTTTGGCTTACTTTGTGCCCACTGCCTCTGTCCTCCTTGATCAATCGTGGGAACCTCTTCAACCCCGTGAAGGGATTGAGATGGATGTTGTACAGGATGAGGAGGGAACATAATGTTTACTATTTGTTTTCACTCATTCATTTCTTTATTTATTCATGAATTCCTTCAGCAAACTTTGTTGAACAATAACCCTGTGCTTGGCACCATGTGGGCAGCTTATAATCTAGCAGGATAGGCATCTAAGTAATGATAATTTGGGGCAAACTCTAAGTGCCAAGAAGGATACAATTAGAATACTCTGAGAGTTCAGAAGAGAGAAATCTTTTGGATAGAAGAATCAGGGCAGGATTCATGGAGGAGGGCACATCGGAGCTTGACTTCAATGGGTAGATATGGAGGAAAAGCATGAGATGAGCAAAGACATAGAGAAAGGAAGGCACAAATTGTCCTTAGAAAAAGAAAATAGTATGGTTTGGCTATAACATGTTGTATTTGTAGGCAGGTAGAATGACAGGTGACTGGAAAGTATGTTGGGGCTAATATTTGAAGAGCTTTAAACATCAGGCTTATCAGTCAGGGTCAGGGTTGACTGCAAACAGCCAAATCACAGTGGTTTAAACACATGAAGGGTTATTTTTCTCTAAGTTAAATAATTTCAGAGTTTGGTGATCTGAGATTGGTATGGAAGTTCTACTGCCACCAGGGACCCAAACTCTTTATATCCTTAGCAAGTGCTTCCATCTTTAAAGTTGTCTCATGGTCCAAGATGGCAGCTGGAGCTCCAGCATTCCAGACAAGAAGGAAAAAGTAAAGGAAGACAAGCAATCTATCCAGCTATCTGCCCTCTTTATGGAATCTTGCAAGAAGTGGCACCCAACAATTTGCATTCACATCTTATTGGTCAGAACTTAGTCACATGACCATTTATTTGTAAGGACACCAAGAAATACAATTTTAAAAACTCTGGGCATATCGCTTCCCTGGATAAGATATGATTTCTATTGCTAAAGGTGAAAGGACAATGAATACCAAATAAGCAACTGAAAGTCTCTGCAACATCAGAGTAAGGAGTTTAGAATTAATTAAACTGTTAGTGGGAGTCCTGTGGGTGACTGTTTATCAGGAAACTGGTACAATTCAAGTTGCTGACTACAAAGATTAGTCTGGGAGTGTGGAGAACAGATTGTAGTAGGAAGAGACTAGAGGCAGACAGATCAGTTAAGAGGCAATTTCACCAGTCAAAGAGGGAAGTGATGAAGATACGAAGTGGAAATTGAAGGGGATAGAGGGGAGACATATTTCAGGAGTATATCATTAGGGTGGCAGTTGATTGGATGTGAGGGTTAAAATTAGCCACAGACTGATTTTGCAACTGGAAACTCAGACTAATTGACCAATGGATGTGGAATTGGATGTGGGGCCATTTCTGGAAAGAGGGAGAACAGAAGAAGAACTTAACTGGAGCCAGGTGATGAGCTTGGTTTGGAACAAGAGGTTCAGGCAGAACAATTATGTCAATTGTTCTCAAAGTGTGTCCCCAGACAAACAGCATCAGCATCATCTGGGAACTTGTTAGAAATGCAAATCCTGGGACCATATGCCAGACCTACTGAGTCAGAAACTGTGGGGTTGAGGCCTAACAATCTGTTTTAACAAACACATATTGTATTTCTGTAAACTAGCAATAAACAATAGAAATAGACAATTTAAGAAATATACCATTTATAATAATATCAGAAATATTACTTAGGTATTAAGTTGACCAAAGATATGCAAGACCTATACTCTGAAAACTACAAAACATTGCTGAGAGAAATTAAAGAAAACTCAAATAAACTGAGTAATATTATGTCCATGTATTTGAAGACTCAATATTGTTAAGATGTCAATACTCACCAAATTGATCTATAGACATATTACAGTCTCAAAATCTCAGCAAGCTTTTTATTTACAGACATTGACAAATGGATTCTAAAATGCATATGAAAATACAATGGTCCTAGAATAGCTAAAACAACTTTGAAAAAGAACGAAGTTGGAAGGCTTATATAACTTGATTTCAAGACTTATAAAGATATAGCAATACAGTGTGGTACTGGTATAAAGACAGACAAACACAAACAGATCAGTGGAGTAGAAGAGAGTCCAGAAATAAACCCACACATAAATGCTCAATTGATTTTTTGACCAAAGTACCAAGGCAATTCAGTGGAGAAAGGAGAATCTTTTCAACAAATGATGTTGGAATAATTGGATAGCCATATGCAAAAAAAAAAAAGTAATAACCTTGATCCTTACCTCACACCACATACAAAAATTATCCTGAAAAGGATCATATACCTAATAAAAGAGCTAAAACCATTAAATGTCTATAAGGAAATTTAGAAGAAAATCTTAGTGACCTTGGGTTTGGCAAAGATTTCTTAAATATGATGATCAAAAAAAGTGCAAGCAATAAAAAAATCAACAACTTGGACTTCATCAAATTAAAAATGTTTGCTCTTCAAGAGATTTTGTTTAAAGAATGAAAAAGTAAGACATACACTGAGAGAAATTATTTGCAAAATATGTATCTAACAAAGCACGTGTGTTCTAAAATATATAAAGAACATTTACAGCTCAATAGTAAGAAAACAACAATTTTTTAAATAAGCAAAAGATTTGAACAGATTTTAACTCAAGAAGAGAACTAGATAGAAAATAAGCACCTGAAAAACTGCTTAACATCACTAGTTATTGAGGAAATGCAAATTAAAACCACAAGATACCACTACACACCCAATGGAATGAGTAAGATTAAAAAGACTGATCACACCAGATATTGGTAAAGATGTGGAGCAACTGGAATTCTCATACACTGCTGGTGGCTGTGTAAAATGGTTCAACCAATTTGAAACACAGTCTAGTAGTTCCTTAAAAAGTTAAACACACACTCTCCATATGACCCAGACATGTTACTTCCAAGAAAAATAAAACACAAAGACTTCTCCACAAATGTTCTTGGCAGCTTTATTTGTAATAGCCCCAAACTGGAAAACCAAATGTCCACCAATTAGTGAATGGCAAAACAAACTGCTGTATATTCATACAATGGGCTACTACTCAGTAATAAAAAGGATGGAGCTATTGATATGTGCAACCAAATAATTACGCTGAGTGAAATAAGCTAGAAATAAGAAAGAGTACATATTTTATGATTCCATTTACACAAAACCCTAGAAAATGCAAACTAATCTATAGTAAAACAAACAGGTTAATGGTTGCCTGGGGATGGGAGTAGAGGTTGAGGAGAGAAAAGAAAAAAAGGATTATAAAGTGTAACAAGGAGCCTTTTGGGGATACCGATATGTTCATTATTGTGATTATGGTACTGGTTTTATGAGTGTATTCCTATGTCAAAACTTATCAAGTTGTTCACTTCAGATATGTGCAATTTATCATATGTCAAGTATACCTTGTATAATGTTTTAAAAAATATTTTCAGGCCCCACCACAGGCCTACTGAGTCAGGAACTGTGGGAGTAGGCCCAGCAATCTTGTGTTTTAACAAATACTCCAGGCAATTCTGATGCACAGCAAAGTCTGAGACTGGTGATTTAGGTGATAAACTTCCAGCAGGTGGTTGAAATAAGGCTCTGGATGGAGTATAGATTTGAGAGTCACCTGCTTGGAGGTCATAGCTGAAGGGATGATGGGATTTAGAGAGTAAAGAGCAGAAACAAGAGGTGGGGGCTAAAGAAAACCCACCCTCAGAAAACAGGAGGAAAAGGAGGAGCAGGTGACAGAAGCAAGTTAGGGAAAGAACATGCAAGGGAAGCGATTTTAAGATACAGGGTAATCAGTAATGAGGGAATCAGTGTGCTGTTTTGTATTTGCATAAGTGCTGTCCAGTTTCCAAATCATTTCTATGGATGTCTGTGCATTAATCATGCCAGGGCTGGGCAGACAGGCATCAATATTATTAAACCGGATAGGCAGCACAGTTTACAGGGAAAAGCCCAGGATTTGGAATTGGACAGATCTAGGTAGAATCTAGCTCCTTCACTTACTCATGTGTACGTTTGGTCAATTTTCTTGAACTCAGTCTCCATTTTCCTATTTTTAAAATGGAGATAATTCTACCCACTAACTGGGTGGTATGTGTTGATACGTAAAATACCTGCACCGGATGACTTGCAAAGTTGTTAGTTTCTTTATGCTGTCTACCTCCACCTAATGATTCCTCATTTTACAGATAATGAAACTGAGGTCCAGAGTGGGTGAGTGATGTAGCATATTCTTGACTCGAAACACATGGACCGCTGGACAGGTTCATAGATGGGCCTCTGGGGGTAGGAAATTACTGAAATTATATGCAGATTGGATATGAGTGTGTGATGCATGTTTTTCCTGGAGCAAGTGTTCATTATTTACATTGGCATCTCCAAGGGGTCCAGGATCTGAAAAGGTTAAGAACCTTTACTCAAAGGCCAGTTGTATTTATTTTTCCTTAAGTGCCTTGATTTACACCTTTCCATATGCTTAGCCATCCCTCTTTCCATCACACATCTTCCTCCAGAACATAGTTTCACTACTTCTCTGCTGACTGACCAGTCTGCAAACTGGGAAACTTGCTTCATGGTCTCACTTTGGATCATCCATTCACTCCATAAGCAGCTGCTGATCATCTGCAGGTCCAGTCAGCACCATATATGTGGCACAGGGAAGGACCCAAACATGGATAAGAATCCCAGCTTGAAGGAGCTTACTGTCTGATAGAGGAGGAGGGCGGGGACAGAGATAATTATGATAGATACAGGCAATCTATGAAGGGAAACATCAGAGAAGGGGCATGAGCAAAGGTCACCTGGAAAGACTGCATTTGGACTGCTCCAGCATGGACCCTGGTGAATCTCTCTACCCATATGTCTGTCCATTCAGAGATGTACTATCCTTGGCCTCATCTTTATTCTTGAAACCATCACAACTTGCCTTCCACCTACCACTTTGATGAAATGCTCACTTCAAGGTCAACCATCAGGAACCCCTTGCCCTCTTCAACAGACTCTGCCACTTTTACCTTTGATGCTCTCTCAGTGACGCTGAGCTCTGTTGGCTGGTACTTTTTGGGTCCCCTTCCTCCCTTGGCTTTCATGACAGAAGCATCTCCTTTCTCCCGCTTCTCTGGGATCTCTTCTCTTATTTCCAGGCTCCCTTTAATGATGGTGTTTGCTACAGTTCTATCCACAGCCCACAACTCTTACCTTTCCACACACTCCCTGATGACTACATTGGGCCCATGACTGCCTTGAGCACATTCACACAATCCCCATACTTTTTCTCCCCATCCAGCCTTTCTCAAAGTTCAGCTCTGACAACTGATCAGCACCTCCAGCTAGATTTCTCAAGAATCTCAATTTCAACTCATCCACAACGAACTTACCACGTCCCTCTGAATCCATGTGTGTTCCCAGAATCAGTCACCCAACCACAATGACCTGGGAGTCATTGTGAATGTCATCTTTTCATCACCTCCTTCATCTAAGCAATCACTAAGTCCTGTGAATTTTTTACATCTCAGAAGCTTTTAAACTGGTTTCTCCTTTTCCACCCCTGTTGCCTCTGTCCTGGTTGTGCCCTTACCACATCTTTCCTGAATACCTGTGGAAGCATCTCACTGCTCCTTCCTCTGGTCTCCGACATCCCGACCCAGCCTGTAATAGCTAATAACAACAGCTAATCTTCACCGAGGGTTACCACATGCCAGCTCTACTCATACTATCTCACTTCATTCTTACAACTCCAAGAGGCAGGCACAATCATTACTTCCATTTTACAGATGAGAGAATTGAGGCACAGAGAGGCTAAGTGACTTCTTAGTAACACAGCTAGTAAGTAGCATGCCAAGATTATTTTAAAATGCAAATTTTAATTATGTCACACACTTTCCTAAAATACTTAGAGGCTCCCCACCCTCTTAATACAAAATTCAAATTCTTGAGCACAGCAGTGCAGACCTTCAGATCTGAGCCATGCCTACCTCTCCTGTGTCAGGTTTGCCTCTGGGTTTTAGTACATGCTGCTCTTTCTACCAGAAACTCCCTTTTCCCTACATGTTCCCCCTCCTGACTTTTTTTTCTTTATTGCCTTGTAACTGCTACTCATTATTCTAAAAGCCCAGGCATCGTCTCATACATGGAAGCCTTCCTTCATTGTCTGAGTGCCCCACCCTGCCCAGCTCAGGTGGCTGCCTGTGGTTGTCGCTATAATGTCTGCCCGGTCCCCTTCAATGAAGGACTTACCCCTCATTGCTGGGAGTGCTTGCAAACAGTCCTCAGCCATTAGCTCCCCTGGGGGAATGGCCTCAGTTGAAGAGCACTGCCCAGCCCAAGGTCACAGCACTTCCAGGGCTACTTGAATTCCATGCCCAGCAGCATGAGGGTATAAAAGCCAAGCCCTCTGGCCTCAGCTTGGGGGAAAGTTGAAGGGCCATTCCAGCCCCACAGTGACCCAAAGGTTCGGCCTCTGCCAGTCCTGATTCCTTCCTCTCCTTCCATAGGCTTTGATCCCAAGAGCTTCCTGACAACACCCTGCACATTCATCTCTATCTCAGAATCTGCCTCCTGGGGAAGCCCTCAGTGCCTATGTCTCCCCAGCTCAGCCCCCTGAAGACTCAGTGATCCAGGGCTGGAGAAAGGCTGCAGGCCCCAGGAGCCCCAGCCCGGGGGTGCAGCTCTTTAAGTGCAGGGCAGTAAGTGACAAAACCCTCTGTCTCTATTGATCCACCTGGTCATGGCTTCTTAACCAGATAATTCATCTCCAGGTGGCCCTGGACTTCCTGACCCCAGGCGGGTCATTAATTTGGCGACTCTTACTGTCCTCCAGTATTCACCTGATCCCCACCCCTCAGAAACCCCCAAACCATACAGTGAGGCCAGAGCATTGATTTCAGAAGGCAAAGCGTGGGAACGTATGGCAATGAGGTTGCCGTCTCCTGTCACACACTGTGACCTCTCTGAAAACAAGTTACTCATACTCCAACTGCTCTCAGCCAAGGTAGCGGGAACTCCCAAAGTACCAGCATCCTCAGACCTCACATCCTTGAATTGCTAACTCCTAATCCTAAACTCCTGATCCTCAAATTAAATAAACAGTGCAGTATCTTGGAAAAGGCATAGCTGTGGAATCAACTAAATCTGAGTTCAACTCCTGAAGCTTCCCTGTATTGGTTGTGAGGCCAAGCACGAGTCACTTCAGCCACCTAAGGCCTCATGTCCTTGTTAGCGGAACAGATATGGTGACAATCCCATCTCATAAGGTGGTTGTTTTTGTTTTTGTTTTTAATTAACAGGTAAGACACTCAGCACACAGGGGCAGCTCAGTAGCTGATAGTTCCTCTAAACTTGAGAATTCTGATCCGTAAAGACAGAAGCATAATAAAGTGAGAAGCAGAACTCTAACTACTACAGTACTGATTATGTGTCAGGGACTGTTCTAAGCACCCTACCAAATCAATCTTTTCAACAGTCCATTAAGGTAGGTACCATTATTAATCTCATCTTGAAGTGTGGCACAGAGAAGTTAAGTAATTTGCCTGAGGTCACACAGCTAGGAAGAGGTGGAACCAGAATTAGAACCCAGACAGTCTGGCCACAGATCTATGCCCCGAGGGTGGAAGGAGCACACTTTGTAAACAATAGGCTCTCAAGGAAGCTTGTTGATGTTGAGAAGAAAGAGGAGGAGGAAGGGCAGTGGAAGGGAGGAGGAAGGGTCACTGTAGATAATGAGGAAGGTTAAGGGAACAGGTCAAGGGCCATAACCCCAAAAATGTACCAGGGGCTGCTTGGCAAGAGTGGAACCAAGGTCTGGGGATGGGCCATCCATGAGCCTGTAAGAGCCTGGGCTCTGACCAGAGGAGGGTAGAAACAACAAGACATGGCAGTGGAACTTCTTGGTAGTGTTGTCAGTGTTTGTAGTTGGAGGTCAGCACACATGTACAAAAGGGTATATTTGGTGCCTGTGGTCTAAGCTGAAGCCTCTTGCAGGGGGCAGTCAGGGAAGGCTTCCTGGAACAGCTGACATCTGAGTGTTGTTTGAAAAGATGTAGAACGTGATTGGTGGAGAAGCAGGAAACTGAAGGCCTGTCAAGGAAGGTGGCCAGTCCTGAAAGCTTGTAGGGGAGTGGGAGTGAGGAAGGGGTAAGTTGGGGGCCATTGTGGAGAGCTCTGAATGCCACGCTGAATCATGTTCATCAATGGAGCATTTGCTCAGAGTAATGCTTCCGAAAGAATAATTAGGCAGCAGGAGAGGAAGGGAAAGCATGAGGAGGAGAGGCTCTGACCGGATGCTCTGACCCCAGGGGCCACCCACCCCCTGCATCCATGTGAAGTCATCTCCCCGATCCCCTGGTCCTCTGACAGGCTGGTTATTGTGGGGGAAAGGAGAAGCGGGCTGCCACAGGGTCATCAACCCCCTGGGCCTTCTGTTCTTGGAAAGGGCCTGCTATGCTCGCTGCAGCCTCATTGGTACCTGGAGCCTGAGAGGGCAGGGTGGAGTGGTGTGGAAAGGTCAGGGAATATTTTCTGGAGAAAGGGTCAGTGACTTGTTTGTCTGCATGTCTCCATCTGCCAGTCCTTCCATTTATCCCCTCTTGCTCCAATCCATATTCTCATTGTCTGATCCACCTCTGTCTGTCTGCTTACCTAGCGTCCATCCACAAACCTTCTGCCTATCTCTGTCAGTTGAAGAATCTGTTTATTGTCTAACTGCTGGTCTACTGGCCATCTACTTGTGTCTTTCTGTCTATTGGTTGGTCTCTCCATTAATGTATCTCTCCAGTTCTTCATTATTTTGTCTGCCAATTTGTTGGTTGATTTGTGTAGCAATTAGGATGATTTTAGCTGCAAGGGACAGCTGATCCTACCAAAAGGGGTTTAGACGATAAGAAAAATATTACTTCACACAAGAAGTTTGGGGGCAGAGAGATTCCAAAAATTGGTTAATGCGGCCCAGGGGCATCATTTGACAGCCAGATTCTTTTCACATCTATCCTCTGCCGTCCCTGGCATGTCAGCTTTTGACTCAGGAGGAGTCAAAACCTAAGGGTTTTAAAAAGGCTGCAGCAACTCAGCACACATAGCAAAGTCCAAAATCTACAAGGAGAGAAGGGGGCACATCTCGTCCATGGGTCCTTTTATAAGTTTATAAGGTAAAATTTCCCCAAAGTCTCCTTAACAGACTTCCTTCCACATTTCAATGGTCAGAATTGTATTCTATATCTATCCCTAAATCTATCTCCCACAAGAGGAATGGAATTACCATGATTTTCCTGGACCAACTGGGGCAAGAGAAAGGTTCCACCCTCCCCAAAGCACTTGGTCTCCAAACACCAAACAAAAGAGTGGCTTCCACTAGCAAGGAATGTGGGGCACGGCTATTGGGTAGACCACTTCTATATGCTGAGCTACACATCCATCTTTTCTGTGCAGTCAGCTGTCCATCTAGCTGTCTATCAATTGGACTGCCCATCTATTGGTCTCAGTCACTCCTAGAATCTGTCTGCCTGCCTGACTACCCATGTCAGTCTGCGTGTTTATCTGTACATCTATTTATCTGTGTCTCTATTTGTCTTTCAGTCTCTCTATAAATAAATCTATTAATGAATTTGTATGTTTAGTCAGTATGTCTATCAGTCTCTGTCCATCCATCCATCTTGAATTTCTGTCCACTACTGCCCTTCTCTCTCTCACTTGTCCCATATTTTAAAAATGGATAGCTCATTTCCTTTTTTCACCACAGCATAGTATGAAATAACTCTTGAAACTCATCAGTCTGGACAAAGCACAGAACACAGGGCCCACATCTCCTAGCAAAAGAGATGGAAGCAAGGGAAGATCACCAGAGTTCCCACCCCGCCACCCCATGGTGCACCATCTCCCCTCTTCCCAGGCCCTTCCCAGAAGCAGGCTGCTCATGGTCTCTACCTACGATGATCAGGCCCCTCCTGAGCTATCTGAGCTCCCAGAGTGGCTTTGTTCATTCATTCATTCATTCTGGAATGAACTTTTATTGAGTGCCTACTGTGTGCCAGGCCCTTTCTTAGGTGATGGGGATACAGAGGAGATACATGGTTCCTGTCCCTGTGGGGCTTACAGTCTATGAATAGACATGTCCCTCATAGCCATGCTTACACAGGCTTATACAGCATGACAGATGCTCCCATGTGTGTGGACACACAGTTCTCAAATGTACATTTAAAGACACACACAGCCACACTCAGGCCCTCCCAGCCCCTGCAAACATTTGCTGAGCCTAATATGTATGTGGCACTTAAGCTAGTGCTGTTCAAAAGCACATCTTACACACACACACACACACACACACACAGTTACACAGTTTCCTGCCCTCAGACCCCCATAGTGGGGCACAGGGAAGGGCACAGGATTCTTATTTCTATCCCCACATCTAGCCTTGACTCCCTTCCCAACCTTGAGTGATCACTTCATGACTGTACTTGTGGGGCAAATCCTGGTCCCTCTCAGCCCCTTGAATTACTCTACTCACATTCCTTTATGGCATAAAACTTGCTTCTAATCCGTCACTGGGAACACATTCTCCCCTTCCTCCCCTCTCTGCCTGTCTGGTCCCTTCATGTCTCCAGAGGGTCTCCCCCGACAGTGCTCCTGCTTTTGTGTTTCCCTTCAGAGTGTGACTGTGTCTGGGTCTCTGTCTTTGTGTGGTATTTGAGTATTAGGATAGAGGGTTTGAGTTTATGTCTGAGTATACGTTTGAGCTCCTGTTGTATTCCTATGTGTGTCTGCTGTGGGTCTCTGTGTGTGTTTATCTGTGTGTACACACACACACACACACATACACAGGCGCGCGCTTGGCTCCCCTAATATGCTGAACGGGCCATTACGCCTCTTGCATGTGGGGCTGGGGGTGGGTGGGGAGGGGGGACAGAGGGAGGCAGCAGGATTCTGTAAGAACATTAAATCCCAAATAAAGTAGAAAATATTTTTTTAAATTACCGACTTCCCGTTTTCTCCGAAATGGAGTGAAACGAGGCTGGTCCCGAGGCAGGGGCTCCGCGGGGCCAGCCACTGGAAAGGGGCAGCGCTTTATTTTTTATTTTTGTAATAAGAGGAACTGAATTAGAAAAAACGGGGAAGGAAGAGCAGAGTCAGATTGTTAAAGGATTCAATGAGCTGTGGCCAATGTATTCGAAAGGTGCTTAAGGCAGCAGAGCTGCTCACCAAACATACTCGCACGCGCGCGCACACACACACACACTGTCACACAAAGCCACACCAAGGCACCACATACCGCCATCACACTCACACGACCGAGACAAAGGCACATTCAACCACACCCGTGTTGGGACACACACCCAGAGACACATAAACCCATTCCCACACATCCCCCATGCAGCCAGTGTACACTCCAAGATGCACCCATCCACCTCAGGTGCCGGGGAGCTCAGATGTACCCCGAGACACAAAATCATCAGTTGCAAACAGATATGTGCAATGATGCAGGCGCCCAAAGACAAACACACATATTCATGGTCACACAAAGACAATCATACTCCCCACTCCTGGAATCCACATGGATATTTTTATATATTTTATTACAACTACCAAATACACTTGTAACACCTGTATACTCACTCCCACAACAAACTCATTGCAAATAAAGTTCACATTTACCAACACTCTTGTTCTCTCACCCAGACACCCACTATGACATAGACAAAGACACTCAAGCCTCCAGACACACCCACACCTTCACACAGTCACCTAACACACCCCATGTGCAATTATTAACAATGATATCAAACCTTTACAGAGAGATTTACAGTTGAACATTATTTCGGTCGACTTTAGCCCCACAATTGCCCCACAATCATCCTGTAAAGCAAATACCCTTATCCCTACTTTAGAGATGAAGCAACAGAGCTGAGGGAGGTTAAATGACCTGCCCAAAGCCACACACCAGCAACAGGTCAAGCCAGGATAAGAGCCACACCCTTTTTGTTTGTTTGCTTGTTTGTTTTTGAAGAGGGAAGTAATTAGGTTTATTTATTTACTGGAGTGGAGGTACTGGGGATTGAACCCAGGACCTTGTGCATGCTAGGCATGCACTCTACCACTGAGCTATGTAGGCCCTCTGCCCAAGCCACCCCACTTTTTAAAATTTAAATTGCCCCTCGTAGAGAGCTGAACAGACACAAACATACAGAGTCTTGGTCTTGTTCACATGTTCTCATGACCTCAGCCTCACGCTCACTTACGTGAGGCTCAGTTTCATACCCTCCACCCCAACCTGCATGAGCCCAGCCTCACCCCCAGTCACCCCTCCTACCTCCCTTTCTGGTTTTCTGTTTCTCCAGCTGCTTCCTAATCCTGCCTCCTCTGGGTAGCCTGAGCTAAGGTAAGTTTTTAGGGGACAGAGATGGGGCAGGAGCCAGGCTCTCCTTCTGTTACAGCTAGGACCGCATTCCTCCCACCCCACCGAAAGCAACCCCACCTCATGGCTGCCCCAGCCCCTCCTCCAGGGCCTGGGAAAGGTGAGCTCCAGCTTCCCTTGCCCCACTCCTCCCACACATTCTAACCAAGGGGACATTAAAAAGTGCTGACAGGGCAGGGGAGCGGCCACCTGCCTGCTCGCCAGTTGGGCCACTTTCATCTCAGCCGCCTCCTGCCTCAGCGGCTGCCCTGGCCTTCCCTCCCCCGGGTCCCTCTTTATTAATCTGGCCCTGTCTGGCCACCCAGTCGCCCCATCACCCCTCTTGCCTCCAGCGCCAGCGGGGGAGGCCCCAGTTCCCCAACATCGCAGGGCCCACCAGGCAGAGGCTCCGTTCCCTGCATCAATCATCCTAGGGGTCGCAGAGAGTGCCTCCAACAATCCAGGGAAGCTCATTCTCCTCCAGATTTACAGCAAGAGATGGAGGTCTCCCATGCCCCCTCTGACACACAGACACATCACACACCGAGCCTCCCCTGGTCAGAGCTCGCACACCACACACTGACAGTCCTACATTCACACTGCACATCAACACAGCCACACCCTCAACCACACCTGCTGTTGTTACCCTGACTTACACACAACACTCACAATGACAGTCACACACAAGGACACCTAGAGGAGACGTACACCAATAGCCACACGATAACACAGCCACCCGCAGTGGCCATCATTTAGAGCATACAGTCAACACATTCACGCACAAGCACCCACACACAGTAACACAACACACCAACATCACACACTAGGACAGCCTACTACCCAGCCTGTTTGTTGCCCATAATGATAAACACATGGTACCTGGCTCATCGTGGCACTTAATAACTCAGTATTTATTGGATGATTAAATGATACCGTAGCAGCACATTCACAAACAGCACAATGTACACATATACCTTAGAGCCAAAGTATGTCATAAAAAGTGGAAACAAGCCCTGCTGAAAACTCCCCAAGCAGCATGTGACTCATGTTAGAAAAGCAGACAGAAGGAGATGGAATGAAAGGAATCCATGTGGGACAGGGTTGGGGACAGGGCATTCAGTTACCTTTTGCAACTGGAGACATCTTTTAAAAATACTAATCTAATCCTAGAACAAAGCCCAGCACTCCTTAACAGCCTGCACGGTCCCGTCTGATACACAGTCCGTCTGCCCAGTGATGGCTCCAGCCCTGCATCCCACACTCCAGCCACACAGGCATCCTCTCATTCCTCACCCCACTTCACTCCCTTCTGCTGCATATGCCACTCCTGCCACCTGGAACACTCTTCTCTTCTCTGTTCTCTTAGTTTACCTTTAGCTCTTGGCTCCAAGTCACTTCCTAACTAGGTTAAATCCCCCATGCCATAGACTGAATGTTTGTATCCCCCCCAAATCCAAACGTTGTAACCTAATCTCCAACATGGCGATATTTGGAGGTGGGGCCTTTGGGAGGCAATTAGTGCCCTTACGAGAGGGACGCTGGTGAGCTCCCTTGCCCCTTCTGCCATGTGAGGACCCACTGAGAAGATGGTTATCTGTGAATGAGGAAGCAGGCAGTCACTAGACACCAAACCTTCCAGGGCCTCAATCTGGGACTTCCCAGCTTCTGGAACTCTAAGAAATAAAATTCAGTTGTTTATAAGCCACTTGGTCTATATTTTGTTGTTCTAAGAGCCCGAGAGGACTGATACTCCACTTACAAGCCCACCTTATCACACCGCCAATCTCTTCTTTATTCCACTTTTCACAGGTGTAGTTTTTCTGCCTCCACCACCAGACTGAAATCCCTATGAGGGCAGGCAGTGTCTATTTTTGCTTCCACTGACGCCTGGAACTGGTACCTAATTGCCCTAAGGGCCTACTCTATACCCAATGCATAGTAGGTGCTCAATAAACTTCAAAATGAATGAATGACAAACACAAAGTATATAAAAGGACACTAGAGAGACAGCTTGGCTGGAAGTTAATGAGCCCTAAAAGCTAGAACTGGGAGGAATATGGGGAAATCCTGAGTTTTTACTCTTGCTCTGTGACTCTTGGCAAATCTCTTCAGCTCTCTGGGCCTCAGTTTTCTCACCTATAAAGGACAGCATCAGACTTTCAGAATGTGCTCTTGGAGCTTTGGGGGCTTAGGAGCACCCAACCTGCTATGGGCAAGGGTGGGTAAAGAAGGGGAGCAAGCTTCAGCCACAGCACTTCTGCTTTTGTGTGTGTGTGTGTGTGTGTGTGTGTTTAGAATGGAATAGAAGGTTCTAAAGTTTAAAATATTCTTTGAAATCCCTGAACTAGGTGATCTCTAGTTGCTTTCCAGAGTATTACAATGCAACAGCAGCAGAATGGTTCCCAAACAGTAAGATGCCAGGGCACATGCTGCTTTTTATCTGCAAAGTTATCTAAGTGGACCACCATCTGCAGAATCGACAGAGGAAAGGAGCAATAAGAATTGAATGAGCCCAATTGGAGGAAGACTCCTAGAGGAGAGGAGTTTTCAACATCCTCTACTGATTCCTAACTCTGGTGACAGACTCAAAGAGAGCAGGGAGCCGGTGGGGGAGGGATCAGGGCACCACTTCCCAGAAGAGACTGTGATCAAAGTAACAGACAAAAAAAAAAAAAAAAAAGTCCTGCCTGAATAGGAGTAGCAGAAGACAATGGGGAGAGGGAGAGAAGGGCACAGGGTGGTCCACAAGCTTTCTGAAAAGCCCACATGCGCTGAGGATGGCAAACAGGGAAAAAATTCTACCGTCAAGTCATCTTAAGGGACTGAACTTTATGCTGGGGAAGGGAAGTCTGAGGGCACAGGAGCTGGGAATCGCTCAGTCTGGAAGGCAGGGTAGGAAAGCCAGATAAATCAGGAGCGTTACAGGACATAGGCTATCTGTTTTTCCCTGTGTTCCTTGAGGCAGAGGCAGAGGCAATAGCCTAAAGTGGGGGTTAAGAAGGGGTGGGGCGGAGAAAGGCCAGAGGATGGAGCCTGGAGAATTCTACTACTTTGTACCTAAGGTAGGGGTGGCTCCTTGGGAACCCGCTTAGCTCACAGAAGAGCCTCCTCTCCTATTCTATCCCCTCCATCAGCCTCAATGTTTTCTCCCATATACACCCTCTTCAGCCTGCCTCAGGAACCTCAGTGATCTCCCCTCTCCTTGAACTCCCAAATTTCTTCAGCTCACCAGCCATTTTCACCCACTGCTTCCTTCCTTCAACGGCTCCACTGCCTGTCTCTGGCCTCTACCCTGCTGTGGCACTGGAGTCACTTGCCCTGGAAGCAGCCAGCCCCAGGCCTCTTCTCTGGGGTACCCGGTGCTGGTGATGCCCTCCTGGAAGCTCTCTGCCCTTTCCAAATTCTCCAACCTCTGAAACTCTCCCAGCAACCCTTCTCCCTTATCTGCAGAAGGGGCCCAGGCTCTGGCAGAAGGTTTCAGTGCTTCCCTCCCACCACACTCTCTCTCCATGACCAACTTATCTACAAGCAGGACTTCAAATTCAACTAGCAACCTGATGGGAATGACCCTCAAAGGAGCCCTATTTTATACATATTTTGAGCATCGTGGGTACTCAATAGACGTGGATTAATGACTCCCAAATCAGTACTTCAGTTCTGACTTCCAACGGACATTTCCAGTTCCTCACCAGATATCTCCCAAATTTCCCATCATCATCTTAAACTCACTGTGATCACCTTGAGTCCCAAACCAGCCCACTTCTCCCAGAATTCCCTCTCAGGTCCTATGCCTGCCAGATCAGGCCCCACCCACCCTCCATTCATGCATCTTCACACTGGGATTTTCCCTTCAAATGTTCTTTAGTGTTGCCACTTATCTGCATACTCCAACCCCAAACCCAGTACAACTCATGTGCCTTTCCTGCTAGGGTTTGGCCCAGATTATCTCCCTCTCACCCAGCGTCTTTCCTGGCTGCATGAGTGGTCTTCCTAAATATGCCATGCCCTTGTCCAAAACCCCACAGATCTCCGTTTCTCTGCTCAGTATCCAGAGCTCTCTGCCCTTCTAGGGTGTGCTCCCAGCCCATCTTTGCAGCCTTAACACTGCCCTCCCATCCAGATACGCTTGCCTCCAACAGGGTCTAATTCTTCCCAGCCCTTGACAGATCTTCAAGCTCATTTCATAGGCCCAACATTTGTTCAAGCTGCTCCAATCTCTGAAATTGCTACTCTTCTGAGGAGTTAAAATCCAAGCATCATTTCCAGCTGAGTTTCTCTTGCACATTCTCAACTGGGACATGACTCACTACTGTTGACACTCCTGGCTCCTGACCACCAAAAACCAGTAGCTAGCTCCTCCAGGCTATATCAACAAAAATATACCTGGTTGAGAACCACTGGTTGGATACTGTTTTCTCACCTTCCCCACAATTCCTGACCCTCTCTAAATTACCAATATGCTCCAGGACCTTCTTTCATCTTCCTCAAAGTCCTTAGTTTCTGGCTGGAGGCTAGGAGGAGTAATGACTATTAATAATAATAATAATAATAACAACAACAACATTCCTTAAGTAGCACTTTCTACGTACTAGACACTGTTTTAAGTCCTTTACATATATTTATTTAATCCACACAAAAATCTATGAGATAGCATTTTCACTTTTCAGATGAGGAAAGTAAAGAAGTTAAATAGCTTGTTCAAGGTCACTTACCTAGTAAGTAGCTGATAAAAAGGCAGAGCAGGAAGCACACACTTTGGAATCAGAAAAACCATTCAAATACCAACTCTGACACCAAATGGCTGTGTGAACTCAGCCAAGTTACTTCCCCTCTCTGAACCTCAATTTCCTCATTTGTGAAATGGTAATAATAATAGCACCTATCTAATTCATGAACGGTCTTGTGAGGATTAAATTAGTTAATCTAGAAGAGCGTTTGGCACAAAGCAATGCTCCCTTTCCACATCTTCTTATGTTCTTCTCTCCACTCAGATCCCACCTCGGATATTTAAAAATAGTTCACATTTGAACTCAGGCTCTCGATTCCCACATCGCACGGCCACCCACACTGGGCCATCAGGCCCTCCCACGCCTGCTCTGATGGCTGTCCGTCCTCTCCCCAGCAAGGCCCCTCCCTGCCCTCACGGAGTCCTGGCCTCTAGGCTACTGGGACTGCTGTAATCTGCTCACGCCATGGCTTGCTTGCTCCATCCTGCTCCCAGAAGCAGTGTCAGACCTGACCCAAGGCAAACTCTAGCCTGGGTCCTCTGCCTCCCAGGCCTACTGGACAATTTTTCAGACGTCCAGACAGCTCCTTTGATTCCACCTCTTCCTCCACATCCCTCTAGCCCAGCCCCACCCTGGCCACCCTTTGGTGAAGGAACCTACTTTTAGGAGGTCTGAGTCCAATCAGAGCTCCACAACTTTACTCCTCTTCCCTTCTGTGGCTTTGACCTCTTCCAGGCCCTGGCTCCTTGTCCTTCCTCTTCCTTCTACAACTTGGCTCTTTCCAGTGGCTGCTCAATCTCTTCCTTCTCCCCTGTCCACTGTCCACAAATTTGCTACTCTTCCCTCTCTGGCTAGCAAAGCTTTGCTGCAGCTTCTTTTTCAAAATACAGCCCATCTCCAGCCCTCTGTGTATTTCTCAAAGGATAACCTATAGTGGTCTACACTGGCTGCCCCCATTTCTTCTCCACCAACTCACTCTTTAACCTCTACCATTCTGCTGACCTCTTAATCACCAACTCCAATGACCTTCACTGGGTTCTCACCCCCAACTCCTACACCAAACTACTCTTCAGAGTTTGAGCCTGGGACCACCCCTCCTGTGTCCCCTCATCTCAATGACCTCCACTCTCCGGGTTCCACTCCTGCTTCCTTGGGAAGAGCTTCTCTGGTATGTAGGGGGCCCAGGATTTCTGCCCCGAAACCCTCTTCTCTCTCTGTCTCCTTGGGTGCTCACATCTGTTCCTCTAGCCTCAGTCCTCACTGTCCCCACTCTAAGCCCGACCCTGAGTTTCTTTCTTCTGGCTCCAGCCTCGCACCTCCTCGCACCTCTCTGTCCTTCTCACTGACTCTGCCCCAACAGTGGTCCCAGCACTCTAACCAAGCTGGTCTCTCTATAGTCGTCCAAACCTCACATGAGTTCAGGCCTCTGCAGCTTTGCTCCCCTGCATACAAAGAAAGATGTCTCACCCTCCTCTCAATTCCAGTATTTTTTGCTTCCTTCATTTTTCATAAAATCACAGTCAGAAAAAAAAGTAACTAAAAAAAATAATAACCAATTTTCAGGTGCAGCTCCAGCTGCCCTGCTTTAGGGAGGTTTCTGTAGGTGCTCACCCACCTCTGACCTCCTACATGCTTACGGGCAGAACACACAAACCCCTGCCTGACTCTACTGAGTCTCCTTTTTCTCTAGCTAATGTTTGAATCTTGTTTCCCATACCAGGCTCTGTGATCCCCCAAGACTTAGAAAGCAGGGTGTCTACAAAAGGTGTCCGTTCCTCAGTATCAAGCTGAGGGAGACTGCATCAGATAGCATCTAAGTTCTCTTCCAATTCCAGTGTTCAAAGATTTGGAATTTGAAGATTCTTTCTAGAATGTTCCTCTGGGAAGGTCTTGAGAATTTCTGGAAAGTGTTTTTAGTTAGCAGACAACCACATGTTCATGAGCTGCCGACAAGAGCGCCCCCTTTTGGGAAGTTGAGACTCAAGAGAAACCGGATAGGTCAAACGTTATTTTGTATGTGAAGGTAGGGGAGAGGAGAGTGTCCTGGAGGCTGACTTGCCCTCCTCAAGCCAGTCAGGAGGTCCAGAAAAGGACTTTGGCGGGGGGGGGGGGGTAATTAGGTTTATTTATTTATTTAACGGAGGTGCTAGGGTTTGAACCTAGCTTCTTGTACATGCTAACCACGCACTCTGCCGCTGAGCTTAAGTTCACCTTTCCCTCCCCATTCACTCACACACACAAACACTTTCCCCAGGGGCAGGAAAGTTCCCCCAGAAGATTAAGGAGCACCCTCTCCCTTCTTATGCCAAAAAGAGAATAGTCAGAAGGCGTGGGCTCACTGTCTCACCATAAATCACAAAGCGTGGCTGCCCTCGTGGGGCTTCATTGAGCATCGCAGTCTCCGTCGCTTGGTTTCTTGGCCCCATCCAGTTGTAACAAACCCTCACCACCCGCCTGCGAAGGAAACGCCAGTGCTCTCTGTCCCATCCCCTCAGCTCCTTCCCCTCCCGGTAAACTCTGACCCCATTCCCTTCAACAACACATAACACTCAGCACTCCAGTACACTGACACACCCTCATCACCCCACCACTGTGCCCCTATCCCTGGTGCCAGGACCCCAAATCCTCTATGGCTCTCAGTACATCCAGCCTCCCCAAGTCTCAAACATCCATTTTGGGCTTAAATATTGTGTCCCCATCCCCAGACTCATCCTCCTTCTCCCACCATCTTGGCCACATTCACCTGGAGAGCAAGCCAGTGTACCCTTGATCTCCACACTGTCCTTCCAGTGAGCTCTGAGAAGGAGAACTAATGCATACCAGGTGACCTTGTAAGTCCTAGGTCAGTTTCTCAAAATGTGGTCAGAGGGCCACGGACATGAGAATCACCTGGGGAACTGGTTAAAAACAGATTCCTGAGCTCTGTCCCAGAACTACTAAATAACTGGTGGTAGAGCCACAAATCTGCACTTTCAACAAGCTCTTCAGGTGATTCCTATAATGTTCAGAATCCGTGCCCTAGATGTCTGACTCATTCAATCCTAACAACTCTGTGAACTTGGCAGTGTTATTCTACTTTAGTTAAGGAAACCAAGACAAACAGAACTTAGTTTAGGTAAATTGGTGACAGTCATTCAGCCAGCCAGTGGCAGGGGATCCTCAATGGTTCATGACCCCACAGAGATGAAACTCTCCGTGCCAGGAATCCTCCTGCTATAGGAGCAGCCCTCAGCACTGGGGGCAGACAAGAAACCATGTGTAGAGTAGCTCAGGCCGAGATGCGTGGCCCTAACAGGAGCCACATCTCGACCCCACGTACGTTTGTGCCGCTAGCAAGCTCTTCCACACCACGCACCGTCTTCTTGCCACGCGAGTCCTGGACCAGCCGCGCTTAAGCAGAGCAGCCCCGCGGGCTCCCCACAGTGGGCAGTGCGGGAAGCGCAGCGGTGGCCTTGCCGCCCACTCGGCTCCCGCCTTTGACTCAGGATCCCCACATGGAGCGAGGGCGCCACGCTGTGACTGAAGTGTGGACTGCACGTCCCGGGGAGAGCGCTGGAAAGGTGGTGCTTGCGGTCCAATTTTTCAGGTTCCTTCCTACCATACTGCCCCGTTTTCTACCCACTCCCACACAGATTTCCACCCTAGACCCCTTCTAGGTAACCGCTAGGCAACCGAATTCAGGAAAGCCTGGGATGAAAATTACAGGCCAATGCCTCTGGGTACCCCCAGGAAGTGAGGAAAAGCAGGCCCCCATATTTTCTCCCAAATACCAGAAAAGCACTCCGGATACACTTCCACCCTTAATCCCACACCCTCAGCATCACAGAATTTCTGGCAAGTGTCTGGCAGTATTCAGGCCCAATGCCATGCTGGCTGTTTGTCCAAAATATTCTTTTATTTGTCATGAATCTCCTTTAAAAAAGGACGTCGGAATTGGACCCAGTATTCCAGAGGGAGCCTGACAATCTCAGAAAGCAGTGGGGTAAACGCCTCCTTTGATCTGGCTGCTCCTTTTTGGTTAATGCGGTTGTGACTGTATTAGAGGTTTTAGCAGTCACATCACACAGTTGACTCATATTGAGCTTGCAGTCAACTAAACCCCCCAGGTCTTTTCTTCATGAACTGCTGTCAAGCTGGGCCCACCCCCTATTCAGTACTTATGTCATTGATTTTGTTTTAACCTAAGTGCAGGACTCTACATTTATCCCTGTTAAATTTAATCTTGTTGGTTCCAGCCCAGTGTTCCAGCCTGTTGAAATCGTTTTGAATCCAGACTCTTTCATGCAAAGTATTAGCTGCCCCTCCTAGCTCTATCACCTGCAAACTTGATGAGCCTGCTGCCTTGGTCAGTTGTCAATAAAAATGTCAGACAGGACACAGACCCAGACTGAGCCCTAAAGCATACTGCTGGAGACTTCCCTCTGGTCTAGGCTGACGTGGACCCATTAATCAGCCCTCACTGGGTCTGGCTCTTCACCAAGCTTCATGACCATTTGGTTCAGAAGTTTCTACTACATTTACAGATACTGTGAGAGGCTGTCAGCTGCATTTGTGGAAATTTCTCCTGCCCCAGGCCATGACCCCAACATCATGGCCATGCTCTCTTTCTACTCTCCAAACCTCTGGCATCATTTATTTAACCCTTAACTCTAGGGGATTACAGACTTAAAACAGTGCCCACTCTTGCATCTCTTGAGGTGTTAAGATTCTTATTTCTGAACTTCAGCATCTCCCTGAGTGTCACCAACTATTGCTATTTCCTGTCCCATCACCCCGTGCCTTCTCTAAGGCCTTATTCTCACCTTTGAATTCTCTGTCTGCTCCCTTCTTCTCTGCCCACAAATATGCACAGTGGCCTCTCTCACCTAAAAAGCCTTTTACTGGTTGCCTCCTTAAACTGTGGTTGGCTTCTGCCTCCATCCTTCTCTTGAAAATGCACACTTCCAACATCACCTCCCATGTCTCCTGAAACTTCAACAATCTTCGATCCCTCAGCTGAGTAACCACACTGCCCAGAGTGAGCAGTGATGGTGGAGATGGGATTGGGGTCTCGGAGTCTGAGCCAGAAGATTCACAACCAAGCCGGACAGACTAGGTATAATCAGGTATGGGAGCTTCCTAAAGCAGAGCTTGGGAACCCTCACATGTGGTGAAATTAAGAAAGTGAACACAGGTTCACAGGAACTGACACACGAGGTGAGAGCCCAGGCAAGAGAAGATCTGGAACAAGTCTGGTTACAGACAAGAGCAGCAAACATGGAGAAGGCTGAGCCCAGGAGCTTCTTGTGTGTTTCCTCTAGGGGCTGAAACCATCCCTGGGGCCAGGTGGATGGGAACAGAGGAGGGCAGGGCCTGCACTTTTCCTCCACCCTTTCCCAGGCTATAAATCAGCTGTTAGGAACCTCAGAAAACCTCTAGTTCAGGGGTCAGATATAAACATCTATGCGGGCCAGACAGGTCACATAAGTGAAACAAACCAGGTATTAGGCACCAAAATGAGGAGCAGTGACAATGGCAAACTGGAAGGAACATGCCCAAAGGAGTGGTAGCTACTCAGCTCCAGCCAACTGCTGTCATATGGGAAATGTGATTTTACTGTTGCCAGATCTTCTAATTTTCCAGAGAAGCTAAAAGCTCTTTTATTTTTTTAAATGAAAGTTTATCCTAAATGTTGCCAACCAATTAAAAACTTTCAAAAACATGTCTGTAGCTAGGATTTGACCCATGGTGGCCCTCTTAACTGCTGCCAGTTGCCTGGGGAGCAGCTGGTACCTGGAGAGGCCAAGTGACTTGGGTTTGTGGTGATACTACATGTAACGTTTCCCTGTGAGGTTACTGATATCCATGAGAGATACTTTTGTGTATAGAAATAATTATCCAGAAATTACTTTGGTTTTAAGAATTATATTCAATTTTCAAAGTTACATATTCAAAATCCTAGTTCTTATCTATGCTTTTAAATTCAGCTTACAAACCTTATTATTTTGTTTCTAAAACAAAGGAGTTTGACTTAATGTAAGGTTAATATATTTGGTTTCCTTAAGTACTTCATTTATCTGACTAAAACAAACCTTCCCAAACACTTATTATATCTCTAATAAATTAAGTTAATAAATACAGCAAATCTCAAATCACTTTACATGTTTCAAAGCAATATAGAAACTTAACAAGATCTCAACTTAAAATTCAAGTCTAAATCAACTATTCAACACTGCTTAGTGGGCAAATCTAAGAGGCAAATTCTCCTTTGTGTGTCAAGGATTTAAAAACAAACTGCATAGATTCCTTAGAACAAACATAATGCTGCTGGTTCCACGTTTTTAAACATGCTTATCCTTCATTCTAAGTTCTCCAGAGTTAAAAGATGCTTGCCTATCAAGGAAACAACTGATGCTGCCCATATATTGTGGAGGTTGCCTTCTCAGATGGCTGAGGGGGTAAAACAACCAGAAACATTGATTGGGCTATTGATTGGATTCTAAGAAGGGACCCAGACATTTCCTATTTCCTCTGAAAGCCCTATCATAGGGCCTCCCTTACCTGAGGAGGTGGTCACCCAGCTCACATTCCTGAGTTTGATCCTCTTCAGTACCTAACTGCACTTTCTCAGACATCTTGAACCCCACCTAGGCTGCTGTAATACCCTGATTGGGTGGTGCATTTCCTTGGCTCTGAAAACACTTAAAAGTCTTTCCATCTTGAAGATTTCTGCTTTTTTATATTTTTCCTTTCTGGGAGGACCACAACTCTTACAAGTATTAAGATGACAGCTGGCTGAATGCAGGACTTCTCTCATAACTTTGACTTGTAGTCACAATTCCTAAGGTTGTCCTGGTAGAACTTTGGTCTCACCCATAGCTCACTGTTCTGTCCTCCACTCCACACTGCCCTCCTTGACTGGCTTTTCCCTCAAGCACTCAGCACCCGCCTTCTTTCTTGAAACTCTCACCTCTCAACAATACGCTTTACCCACTCTCATGCCATCTAGAAGACCAGAGGATCCCTACTCCACCTCTAGTATAGTAGAGTCCTGCCCCCTTCTTCCATGATTCTTCCCCACTCACACTCCCACTCATACTCCTTTTGGGCAACTGATCTCACCCTAGAGAAGAACGGAAATCTGATATTATTTGCTTACACTAAGGCATGGACAACTGAGTCCCTTTTGTACTGGGTACACTAGAAGCTTCCTAAGGGGAAAAGAAATGAAAGAAAGGGAACTAATCTTTACTGGGCACTTACTAGGGAGTCACGAGGCACTGAGTTGTTTCACTGGCGATGTCTCATTCATTCCCAACAAGGCACATGAGTGGGCCTGTTAAAAAAGCAAAGCTCAGAGACGGTAAGTAATCTGACTACCTCAGTGTTGGGAATGGTGAAACCAAGATTCAAACGTAGTCCACAAAACCCCAAAACTTATGTCCTTTCTCAGCACACTGCTTTTCCTTCTTAAACCAAAAGAAAATCTTTACCAATCAAATGCTGGCAGAATGAAAGGACAGTGTTTTGGTGGGAAACGCTGCTTTTGTTTCCTGCTGGAAATGTGCGAGGCTCTTATCTGTGAACTCTTACAATTCTAAAAGCCCACCAACTCTGGAAAAGCTTTCCTAAACCCCCACCCCAACCAACACCCAACAACTAACATACAGTACTCAATTTAGACAGCATTTTCACATATTGTCCCGCCAACCCTGTAAGGAAGGTAGTAGTAGTATTACCCATGTTTAAAGATGAGGGGAATGAAGTATGGAGACAAATGTGCCAGTCACCCAGCCTACAAAAACTCATTTCCTGGGTGCCCTCCTGAATTGGGTGTTTTTAAAACATCATCACAAACTCTCATAACAATGTTGCAAGCCATGTGTTATTTTCCACCCCTCATGGGTGAAGTGGCAGAAACCTAGAGACTTGGCTTAGTTAAGAGGTTAGTTAGGAAGCACAAGTAGGGATTCAAACCCAGGAGTCACATCTAATGCCTCCGTTCTTGTCAAAGACATCACATGAACCCTTGTGAGAACAATGGCCACACTGACTGTAAGATGGGTGGGCTTTTGCTCAAACATGGTCAAAAGCTCACTCAAAAACTTGGAGGGAAACTCTGCAAGCCCATGGCCTTGCTGCCTCTAGACTAGCACGGCAGCCCCCGTGCCAACCCCCTTGTCTCCCGTGTTCCCACCTGCTGTGCCACCAGACCACACACACCTCCAGTACCTCTTATACCCTTGGCGGCAGCAGGTCTAATGTCTTCTATTTTCAGTGACAGTGTGTTTCAGGTATTTTTAATATTATAGAAAAGAAATTTTGTAAGATCATTCCTCAGTGATGGCGGTATAATAGGGTCCTTGTGAGTCACAGGTCACTGAGAAGGGGCAGGAACTGGTAATGTGAACAGGAAATTTATGCTTATACCTCTGCTCTGCTCATGACCTGACAACTAGACTTGCTCTGGGAGTAAGAGCAGGGCTTTTGTCAAAAAGCTAGATGGGGAAGAGAAGTAAAGGCTTTAGAAGAGACAAGCGCTGAGGCCACAAGAAGCCAATGACAACCAAGCCCTTGCTATGAAATGGTCACTCTACTAAGCCTTTCTTTACATACTTTATTTTACATAACCCTGACAAGGTAGGTGATATTATCCCCTTACATATGAAGCTGAGTTTCAGGCAGTCTGTCATTTGCCCAATGTTACATAGGGTGTCAAATCTAGAATTCAAAGCCAAATATGCAAAGCCCTCATTTTCAACCACTACCTTACACTGTACCACACTACATATTCAAGAGGTAATAAAAACCTAGCCCAGAAGTAGCTTGGATTTGGAGTTAAGCAGCAGAGATTCCCTGAAGGCCAGGACTGACCTCAATGACCAAGTAAGTTTAAAGCAAACTAAGTAAAACACAGCAACATTTTCTGGGGCCAAAGAAAAGGCTTCCAAGGCCCAGAACCAAAGAAATCTAGAAGCAAAGGGGTGACTGCAAGGTGACTACAGAATGGCCTGCAGTCCAGAGATGGCTTGGCACCAGCTAGAGAGGGGTCTTCTTCACCCATGGGGCTGGAGACCAGGGTCAGAGGCAAGAGGATGTGAGTAGCCAGAAGGGAGCTGCAGAGAGGTGTGACTCACAGTGGGAAGGAGGCGAGTGGCTAGGGGTGGGGGCAGAACCTAAGAGATCAGTGGGATCATGGTGTGGAAGAGGCTGAGAATTCCAGGTGCCAGAGTACATCACAGGCTAATGTCTGAGTAACTGAATCCAGCCTCTCTCCAAGCAGGGTAGCAGGGTGAAACTCCAGAAGCCAGACTGCAGCCAGTCTAACGAGGAGGCAGACAGTGAAGTGGTTAAAATGAGCGAGTCCAATCCATCTGCATTCCAGGACAAATCTGGGCTGACAACCAAAATGATTTTCAAAGGCTTCTATGGCTAACCAAAGAGTTTTCTTCTTTTGGGGTCTACTGTCTGGCTCCTTCCTAGGAGTGATTCATAATACCCTTAAACTTGGAGGAACGGAGTTCTTGCTTTGGGACTGGGAGAGAGAGGAGCCAGAGGAGAAACCTACGCCTTTTACTACTTACTCCCAACCCCTGGTTATCTTCCAGATACTTAAGACTATGTTACTTCTTGTAGGAAGCCTACTGTGGACACCTGAGCTTGTCAGGTGCTTCTCTGTGGACCTGTAACACCAATTGCCTCCTAGCCGCCACCAGTGAACTGAGAATACGTGGGTAGAGACTAGTTCTGTGTCTGGAACAGAAATGCTCCAGGGTGCTTCACAAATGGTACTGTTGAGATCCCAATCTTATACTTTTCTGAATGCCCCCTGTGTCCTAGAATAATCTTAACACACATTTAACTTAAATATATGGAAGGGCATGGAATGAAACTGAACCAAGGGGGCCTGATCTGACTGCCACAGTGTTTCATGATATGAGGTTTTCTCCAAGTGTAAAGGGAACTCATTCAGCTGCCTTCACCCCTCACAGTGTAAGGCCAGCTTGCACCTGATGGCCAGCCCTGGGCTGGTGTGAAGAACAGTAAAGTCTGGCTGACCAAGCAGAAAGCATCAGACTCTTCTGCTTCCCTCTCTCTAGAACAGGTTTAGATACCAAAGCTCTTCTGTTTGCTCCCAACTCAGTAAGAGTTTCTCCAGTATAATTTCCTTGTTCTTTCCTATGCTTTTCTTTAGAGGGAAGGAATCACTCGAAATCTGCTGTGAAATCATTTCTGAATAAATCACATAATAAATATCACCACCACCACCACCACCACCACAGCCATTTATTAAGTGCTTGCCAGGCACTGTGCTAAAGCTTTACAAACATTGCTTCAATCCATCAGCCCTGAGGTAGGTATTTTCAACACCCCACTTCCGCTACACAACTATCATAGTTGGGGAAACCTGAGGCTCAGAGAGGTCAAGTTAATCAAGGCCAAACCCAGCTGCAAAGTAGCAAAACTAGAAATCCAAACCAAATACATCTGACTCCCAAATCCATGCTTTTAAACACTAGATTGTTAAGACTGTTTCTCATTAGAAGGACACATGCTCCTTCCTGAAGTATTACCTGAAGACCAGATTTTAGGTGGAGAAGAAGGCAAGGCACAGTGTTTTTAACTTCTTTAATCAGTTACTGTATTAAACACCTAGAGGAGAGGAGACAGTCTGGGTGTACAAGCTGAACTTTGGTCCCTTTCTCCTGCTACCCCAGCTTCCAGGGCCTTCCTCATCTAAGACGTCCACTCCTGACATGTGACTACTCAATATACTGTTTCCCTTTCAACAAACACTGAAATGTGTAAGTCAGCTAAATTTGGTGGCTTCCAGCATCACCAAAGACACCTGAGAGAAATGAGGAGTCATTCACAAAACACCCACCATCCCAGAACTGCTGGACCCTAACGCACACAGATGCATTTAGATGGAAACTTCAGTTCTTCCCCTCTGGCTGGCCAGCCCCAGCCCCACCCCCATTCCTGGGGAGTCTCTTGCTCAATATCCCCCTCACTGGTTCTCCACTGTCCAAGACCCTCTAGGTTCCATCCTCTCACACATCTCTGGAGGCCTCACTAACCACGGACCCCTTGGCCTCAAGCCTGCCAGTGTCTGAAATGCACCAAAAGTACTCAGCCAGGCTCTGCTGAGATGGCTAAGACTAGCAGAAAGGGCCCCCAGAGTGAGAAAAGCTATACCAGGATGCACAGAAGGGACCAAAACAATGGCAAGAGAACAGACCAGACACAGAACAAATGGACTAACCCTGGGTAAACAAGCAGAATTTTTTGCAAATCAGAAGAGATGAAGGGATCCTGGAGAGTCTAGCCACACACTTGCAGCCATAGAGCTTCTGAGGCGGCAGCCACTGTTCAGGAAAAAAGATGTGAATGAAGGGGCTGCTGGAGAGACTGGGCAGGCGGAGGCTAAGTAGGAAAAACTGGGAGGCTCTGGAAAAGGAAGATGGAACATCTCTTTAGAGGAGGCAGTTTGAGAGAATACCAGAGAAGTGGGCAGGGACTGGGGTGCAAGCACTGGAGTTCCCAGAAAAAGGGAAGACATGGGCAGAAAGGCCAGAGCCTGGGAACCCCATGAACAACTCTAGGTGAATCCCAGCATCCACCCTGTTTGGATTAACTGGTCACCGAGGGCCATTCCCTGCAGCCCTACTAAACTCTGCATTAGAGTTTGAAGGGTAGAAGACCCAGTAGTTAATTTACCAAGGAGAGACACAGCCCTGTCCGAGGGAAGTTCACATTCTAAGAGGAGACAAAAAATCACCACTGCTGCTACCTCTGCCTCCAATCCTTGAGGGAGCGTCTGATCTAAGGAACCCACTACGTAAGCCACAAATTGAGAAACAAATAACTGGTGCAAACACGGTCCTTGATGTTAGAAGAGACAAAGATGAGAAGTAAGGTAGCACGGAGACCTGGGAAGATACAAGTTGAGACTCTCCACACCTTATCACGTGTGCACACATCTGGGCAGTGCCTCCCACGTAACTATGGCTGCATTGATGGGGAGGAGGGGAGGCAGCCGGGACAGAATCAATGTCACTGGGAGGCCTAGGACGAACAGTCCTCCCTGGGGAGCCCAGGAACTTGGAAAAGCCTGGAAGTTGAGCTTTGCTCTTTACTGATCTTCCTCCTCTCTCAACAGCCTCTAATCCTTAGTCCTTATAGGGTGCACAATACATGGCTTCATAACTTCTGGGTGTCTTGTGTAGTTTCCTCTCCAACTCCTGGAGGATAGAGCAGGTTTTCTCCACATCCTGCCATGTTGGAATGTAACACGTACTTGTCCCAGGTCAGGGTATCTGGAGCATTGATTAGAAAAACTTTCCACAAACAGCCAACACATCAAAACCATTCTATTGCTATTTTTTGTGCTATCACTTGCATTTGACACCCATCTTTTTGTTGGCTCATGCCTGTCTGTTCCTGTATCCACTTCAGGCTGGGGACTGGGCCCACCACGCCTTTGTAAAGACATACCAGTTCAGCCTGCTTGTGGGAATGACAAGGTATGTGGCCCAACAGTCTCTGGGGGACAGAGGGAGGGTCTCCCCCACACTAGGCTGGCCCATTGATAAGGATCCTTCCCCTCTGTCTCCTAACAGATTCAGATTAATGATTGCTCATTCCTAATTGTCAAATTTCTTTTCTTTCATCCTGTGTCTAATCACCAGTGACAGAAACCATTACGCAAATGAGAGCAGACGACTTCCTCCAACTGTTCACGTTGGTAAAAACCTTGTAATTTAGCGCTCTGATTTGTAGGGGAAGCTGGTCTCCCCCAGGCATCCTGGGCATCTGCTCAACTGATGCCCAGAACAGCCCCTCCTCCACCCCCCAAACTCCAACCCCCCAACAAATATTTGACTTCGCCAAAGAGTAGTTTCCTCTGTACCTGCTGGTGTAAAAATAGGAGCTTGCAGTATGGCTGACCCTCATACAGGCCCCAACCCCCATCTTCCGTTGGTGTGTCTACCTGCACGCTGCCCGCTAGGATAGTAAGAGCAGAAATGTTTTCTCTGCTACAAGTAGAATATGAACCTGAACAGCCCTAACCTAGGCATGTGAAGGGAAGAGCCTCAGTCTCTTCGCTGGGGGAAAAGGAGGCCACAGAACATGAATCAAACTTCTCAGTGAACTTCTAGGTCTGAATCTTCAATTCTACACATGCAGAGCACACTGGGGGGAGTTATCAGACCTACTCAAGGACAAAAGTAATGCAGTGGGACCTAGAACTCAGTTCTAGAGTTCTAGAACTCCCTCCCAGAACTCTTCTTGTAATATGGCTTCGCGGCAGTTTTCCCAAGAAGTCTTCAGCTGGAGCCCAGAAGAGCTCTTGCCCTGAGCTGTATCTCCTATATCCTTTTGGGCTAAGCCTTTCTGCACTAGACACTGTCCAGTGGGTGAGATCTGAGGATCGACTGTTGTCCAAATGAGGTAAGGCAGGAGAATCAACATGGTCTGGTGGCAAGGAACAGCAAGGGGTTTGCAGCCAAACTAGGTTTGAATCCTGATTGCCTCTAATCACTTACTCTTGAGCTGTAAAATGAGAATACCTACCTTGCAGGATAGTGAGGAACAAAGGTAAAAGCACTAAGCACGAATTAGGTGTCTATTAATCAGGGGTCACTATTATATTTCCCAAGGATTAGGACCCATCCTGTGAAGATCCCGCTCCCTCAGTCAGCCCTGTGTCAGCACAGCAACCAGAGAGGACCAGCTGCCTACCTACCACGTGCCTCCCTACCACACATCACCCACATCTTTGAGGAATGAGCCAGGAGTGCAGCACACCTCCTGAGGAGAACAAAAATTATCTGCCTTTCACAGATGACTGTGGCTGTGGTTAATTTTATCCTGTCTGCCTGTTGTCTCTGCTGCGCTCCTCTTTCCCAAAAGAGATGGAGGGATGGAGATCACCACAATCACATTTTCCAGCATTGGCTATATTTGAAAGAACTACACTTGAGAAGGTACCATGTTTGCACACCCACACGGCATCTGAGAGCCCCAGAATGGGGCACTAAAAATAAACACCCCTCCCCAAAATACACACAGGTGCATACATGCACACACGCATCCTCTCAGTCCATTAGTGCACTGTAACTGTAACTGAGCTCTGGGGGTAAGAGCCACAGCTCAGACACTGGAAGTAAACCTTTGGCAAAAAAAAAAAAAAAAAAAAAAAGAAACCCATAGACTTCCAAATCCTCTTTTCCTCCAGAGAGAGGGGGCATGGAGATGGGAGTGGAGGTGAGAAGGCGCAGGGTCACCACACTGCCCAATTCCAGAGGCCCACTTCCACTAAACAGATGTGAATGATGGCCCTTGAGTTGTACAGTGCACAGCTGCACAGCTGTAAGCTGCAGCCCTGAGAGGGGTTCCCGTGAGTAGCTATGAACAGAAAAAGAAATTCCACTTTTGTGCTCCACGAGTTGCCCTGACTTTTGAGGGTGTCTGTGAAGCATTACAGTGGGGTCTGGCAGAGGAGCTGGCTTTAGGAGGCAAGGCTATATTTTTTGCCCTTGCCGTGAGGTGGATGACAGGTGGTGAGTTAGTGCCTAAGCTTGACCCCATTTTGTCTACTCAGCCAGGAAGCTCCGCAGACGTAAAGGATGTGGCCTGGGCAGGGAAGGTCACAGGACTTGGAGACTCCAGGTGGTCGGCCTCAGGCAGGTTGCAGTGAGACCTGACCAATATCCAATGGCTAAAAATGACTTTAAAAGCTTTAGTCTAGGTCAGGTAGGACTGCCTTGAGGCTCCTGTTGTGTATTCCACTGGACAAGGTTAAGCAGTTGGGAAACTTGGTGAGCAGAGAGGCAGGCCAGTGTGGACACACATGCACACACACACGCACATCCACACACATATCCACACAGAGGCTTGCACACCTCGAACTTAGAGAAGCCACTGCTAAGAGGACTCCCCTGGCACCCAGGACAGAGAGCAGGAGCTGGTGCTGAAAGAGAGAAGGTGGATGTGTCTGTAATTTCAAAGTTACGCACAATACTTGGTTCCTGTGTCCCAAGGTTCTTTTCTGTGTATGGCTTGAGCTTGAAGGTCTAAGTTGGAATCCTAAATCACTGTCCTGGGATGCTATCTAGGCTGTCAAAAGCAAGCCTCCCTCCCCTCTCCCCATTACAGTCCCAGCAGCCTTTCCCACCAGCCTAGAGGCTGACTCTTGTGAAAACTGGGATGAGGCAAACTGACCTCATGGTTAGGACAGCTGTGGCCCTGCAGCCCTGATGTAGTGGGCGTCCAAGAGCATCTCCTCTCTCTCAGGCTGAGGCACTGAGGTTGCAGGAGACAGCACTGAGAGCCCAAAGTGGCATCCTGACTCAGAATGAGGGAGCAAGGAACAAATACATACACACGTGTGCAACCATACACATGCACACACATCCCAAGGTTGACAGACTGACACACAGACGTGATGACAACCAGAAACTGGGGACTCCACACACTGAATGCAGGACTTTAGGGGGCAGAGAGGGAAGGTGCTGGGGCACAGAGGCAAGGGTATGAAGTCCCTCCGAATGGGAGCAGAAATGCCAACCACCCTGCCTTGCCCAGAACACCTGCCTCTAGGGCCATGGCAAGAGTCCAGTCCATTAAGTGCAGCGTGCAATACTAGCGCTCGGAGTCTCCTGTCCTCATCAATGAAGCGGTGTGGACGGGCTAGCAGTCACCTGGCAGGAGGCCTCGACTCCTGGCAGGCTAGTTGTATCGGCCCTTGATCATTGTGTTCAACAAGGGCCCCACCTGTGAAAAGACATGAGGACCCAGTCAGAACTGCCTGTCCCCTGGCCCTGGAGATGGACAGGGTGTGTCTGTAGACATTGATGTCCAGCCAAGGACAAGGACAAGGCTTTCATTCAATTTTGTAAACCCTCTAACCAACTCTCTTCCTGGAGGTCAACCCATTATTCTGGGGCATGCATGGCCCTCTCCTCTGGGTCTGTCTTATACTACCTTCCCTTTCACAATACCTTACATTTATCTGTAAGCAACACCAAACTGACAGGTCAGAGGAGCTAATAATCCTCAAACACCCGAGAGTATTTATCTGCGCCTTATGAATGTTAAATGCCTCTATATTCTGGAAAGGTCACTGGCAGTTGGGGCTGGTGCTATCTCCCAACCTCACAGGTTCTCTGGATGCTGAGGCTATCCACAGGATGGAGGCAAGAGCACTACAAATACAAACATCCCCCATTTACCTGATGGGCCACTGGCACACCTGCGTGGGAAGCAGGTCTCAATATTACCTACAGCAGCCTTGACACAGCTGGGAGACTACAAGGAAATGCTTTAACTGCTTGCTTCCTGTTCCAGAAGAATCCCCTCAGGGGTCCCCAGCTGGCACACAAGCCCCACGGGGAACATCACTACTAGCATGGAACAGATTATAATTGATCCGCCAGTCAAGCCCAGCTCTCACCAGAAAACAAGAATTTTTTGAACATATCCGTAACCTCTATGGAGAGACAGGACATCAGATACTGAAACAGAAGAGCTATAGAGAATGTGATATTAATCCTGACTTTCCTTGGTCATTCTGCCCACTGAGCCACAGGAGTGCCACCTTGGGGCAGCCACATACCTCTTGTGGGTTCCCCAAGGCCTCTCCAAGCATCTTCTCAATGTTTCTCATTATGGCCACTTTCTGATGGGCTTTGAGAGGATATTCAATTCTCTTAGGGGTGGGAGCCCCCTGCAAAAGAAGCAGCAGCTCAGGAAATGTCTTTAGCAGGCATCAGTGTCACCCACTGATCCTAGCACCATCCTCCCTTATGAAACCCGGTTCATTCCCATCCCTCTACGTCATCCTAAAGACCTGAGAATCACTTCCAGAGATAGCCAACCTCCCCACCCTGCCCCTAAATGATTACACCTACCTCACCCCAGTCCCACCAGGAAAGAAAACCCATATTCACCTTATACCAGAAGTTCACAGTGATGGTAATCCCCCCATTTAGTAAGGACTCTATGTGATGCCACCTGCAAGAAAATAAACAGGCTCCTGTTTGCCAACAGTATTTTTCAGATGGAGAGATGGAAAACTACGTAGAGTCCAGCCAAGGGAATTAAGACAGTATCTTCACACTCATCCTATCAAGCACACCCTGGGGCTAGAGGCAGTGGTGTTTGGTCTCCAAAAAGTGAAGCATCAAAAACAGTTTCTCCAGTCTCACACCTCTGTGATCTCTTTGACCTTGAGGAACTCTCATCTTATCTAGAAACAGGGTTGTCATTTCTCCCATGTTCAGAATGCTCAACATCTGGATATGCCAACTTTCCTGTAGATCACACAAGACCAATCTTGCCACAACTCAAAAGAAGGGACACAGATAAGGTTTCCCAGGGAATGGGAAAGAAAGCTCCCCAGAAGTCCCCAGTTCTGGTCCCGTCCTCACCAATACATTGGGATGTAAAGAACATCACCAGGGCCAACCACTGTTTCGTAACCAACCACGTTCTGGAAATTGGGGAACCTCTCGTAGTCAGGATTGTCAAAGTCCACCTGAGAGGTTCAAAAAAAAAAAAAATCAGTCAATCACCAAATTTTTATCAGTAACTACTATACGCTAGTAACTTTGACAGTCAAAACAGATGGCTTTAAAAAAGTCTTTAGAATTTATATCCAGCAGAAGATACCACATACATTAAACAAAGGCTCTCTCAGAGAATGATGTTAAGAAGACAACCATTGCTTGAATGTTAAGTGATAAAGAATACCAGGCCTCAGTGCTCCTGAGGTCAGATGCCAATCATCACAGCTTGCAGATCAGAAAACCTACTCAAGGTCTGCACATCTGAAGAATTAGGATTCAACCTTCACCCAAACCTTCAGAAACTTTCTCCCAAACACAGATTCTAACCAGCAAAGACTCCTACACAGGTAGTGAAGTAGCTTTCTCCTCAAGAAAAAAGAGGACCTCTCTGGTTGGCCACAAAGTCAACCATATACCTCACTTAGACATTACATGACATCTCAGTTCTATTCATCATTCTCCTTATCAGAAAGTAGTAGCGTCCATGACAAAAGAAAACAATTATTAAACCCAATGAAAACATACACATTTTGTCCCATGAATGTACATATAATCCAATCAAACAGAGCAATCAGAGTCCATCGGCATCAATGATGGGGTCTGCTCTCCAGAATTAACTCTATGGGGCTGTTGATGCTTATAAACATCTGGGGACCACCACAGGGGTCTGGAATACGTAAGTTACACTATGAAATTATCCTCTGAGTTTGTCCAAACCTGGCATAGCACCATAGGGAAGGGGAAAGGCATGCTGGCCTTGGATTCCAAAGGAGTTCTATACCCTCCTCACACCACACAGGCTCACCTGGCTCTGTCTGTCACATGGGTGATGAACAGGATATGGGTAGAGGCACTCAAACTGATCCGGAGGGAACAAAATGCATCGCTTGTAGCCTTTTATCTGAGCAAAGAAGTTCTGTTGCTCATCATAGTGAGCAGGTGTCACATTTCCTGTAGGAAGAACGACATTTTCTTATTCAGAGCAGTAGCTCTACTGCACAGGCTGGAATACAGGCCCCAGTGCTGGAGAAAAACCCAGCCTGTCCTCTCAGCAAAGGGTTCCAAATCAAAATTTCAGGCAAAATCAGGGAGAATGTAATTACAACCCTCGGCAAACTAGGTGTTACACTTTTAATGGGCAATACACCTAGTAGTAACCATCACTGGCTAAGAGTTTACCATCAATTAGCAAAGCAGACTTTCTTAAATGACGGCTGCTGCTCTTATTGGAAGCAACTGCACATCAAAATGATGTAAGTCTGGGCAAAGTAATATACCTATACAAATATGCCCCACTTTTCAAAAGTTTGCTTTACACCACTCGGCTTTTATGAAAGACTTACATTAGTACCTGTTTTTGCTAACTGAAAGAAATCCAAAGAGGACTTCTGTTTTTATGAAAAAAGGCAAAAAGCAAAAACATCATTCAATGTTTGTTTTGCAGCAAGCCATTACAGAGGTAGTGTTCCCAAGCAGTGAAAGTGGCACGTCAAGCTCCTTCCCCAAGAACTATACTCGGCATCTTAGCATCAAGCCGCTGTAGCTATGAAATGTGTCTGTGAGCATCTGTGCTTTATCTTGATTTATTTTATGTATCCTTTAGCAAGAGATGTGTCCTAAGGTAACTGCTTCTTCATTTTACACCATCTTGGCTTACAGATTTCACTGGGGGGAAGCATATCAGATTCCCAAAGAGTGCCGTATACTCTGAATAAGGCAAATTATTTAAAATGTCATCTTGAATTAGTTCTGCCCTAGTGCAGGTATGCTCCATCTACTCCATAACACCGGGGCTGTATCCTCTGTACAATCCTTGAGAGCTGAAGGGCCCCCTGCAGGCACGGAGCTTAGAAAACATTCCCCAGGTCTGTCTGTCTGGGTGGGTCAAGACAGCTGCCTTCTTAAGTGCAGAGAGTCCACGTGCACCCTCAAAGGAAACTTGCTCTCTCATCTCTGAGGGATTTGCTTCCCTGCCCTCTACCACAGGATAGGAAGGCAACATAAAAACTCAGTCAAGTAAACAAAAACTGGCTGCTGGCAGGTTAACCAAGAGTTGGTTTCAAAGGGACAGGTGAAGGATCAATTCATAGGCTGCACTTCTGGAAAACTCTATTGAACCTGGGAACAAAGGATCCAAATCTGAAGAAAGGCTAATCAAAGTGGGAGAAGAGACTTCAGAGCCTATGGGTGAATGACAATGAATAATTACTCTGCTTCCTTGTTCAACCCAATTTATTCACCATTTACTAAGTACCTACTAAGGGCCTGGCAGTGACAGAAGCTAGTGACAGAAATAAAAATAAGAATGAGACAATGACCCTGGCTGGTAAGTAGCTCTCCTTCTTCTGATTGGAGTTTAATGGCTTCTCTTTTTATTCAAAAGGGAAAAAAAAGATTCACATATTTGCTTACGTATGCATAAAATCCTCTAGCAGGATAACACAAGCAACTAATAACAGGAAGTATCTCCAAGGAGGGAAACTGGGAGGCTAGGAAACAGGAGGGAGAGACTTATCTCTACATACCTATTTATACCTTTTGAATTTAACCCCATGAATGTATTACCTGTTCGAAAGATAAGGTTCAATTTATGTTGAAAAGTAAGTTTCCCTCTTCTACTGGGATAAAAATCTGAATACATAGATAGATCCAATAGAGAATAGCAGTATTTTAAAGAAATACCTAATATCTAAGTATATGCACTCACACAGAAGCTGAAGAAGGGAAAGAGGAATTTTCTTTCTAGAGTGCCTGAAACTAGCTTAGAAATGTGACATACGTTATTTCATTTAATCTTCATAGCTATTTATAAGGTATTAATGTGTTCCTTTTACAAACGAGGAGGTGAAGCTTAAGAAAGGCACATGACTTGTTCAAAGTGGTGGAGAGAGTGTAAGAAATCAGTTCATATGACTCCAAACCATGCTGCTTTCTGAAAGATTTCTTACCTTCCATGCCGATGAGCAGCAGGTTGGAGGTCAGCTGCCCCCAGCCACGCTTTCCCTGTTGCTTATTAATCCAGTTCCAGTTAAAACCCAGGAAGTCCATGACAATCTTCCTGCCCACAGTGTCATTGAGTGTTTGCTGTAGATACAACCTATGTTCCCCAAGAGGAAAATCCCATTAGTGCACGTACACATTGCCCCTGGCTTGGCTTCCCTACACCTGGAAATCCAAACCCAAACCCACACAGCATCTCCTACAGAGAACAGCTGCAGTCCTGGGACTCTCACAGAACTGAATCCTTACCTATCCTTCTTTGAACTCTGTTCAACATCAAACTTTGTATTTTAAGGAAGTGATTCTTAATTTTTTCTGGGTCACAGCATGAATTCTAAGAATCCAAGGAAGAAAAAAAAAAAATCCAAGGAAGCTTCCCCACAAAAATGCACATACGCACTGAACTTTCATATAATTTCATAGATTCCTTAAAGTCTATCCACAGACCCTAGAATGATGAATCAACTTTGTTCCAGAGACTCTCAGGGCCCAAGACATCCCCATTGGTCCTTGATGGCCACTGTGGCAGATTGTATTACTGTTCGAGAGTGTTCCCTCCCTATGGGAGAGTTATTCTGTACCTCCCTGAAGCCAAGTTTGCTTATTTAACTTGCTTTGGCCAATGAAATGTCCACAGAAGTGACCTGTGCTGTTTCCAAACTATAATTTTAAGAACCAGTACACCCTACCACCGCATTTCTTTCCTTCTGCCACAGTAACTGCAAAGTTTCAGACAGTAACTGCTGGGGCAATCTGGGTCCCAAAGTGAAAAAGATGTTGTAAGAGAAGAGCCTCCAGGTGACCTGCGATGGACCGTAGCACGAGTGAGAAATAAACCATTGTTGCTTCAAGTCCCGGAGCTCTGGCCTGAAGCCTAGTTTATCTTAACTGATTCAGCCACCTACCTAAAGAAGCTGAAGGAGAAGATATCTCACTAGGCCCAGGGCTCCTAATACACCTGAGGAAGGTCAGAAGTTACTTTAAGAGATATGAAAACCCAGACACACTTGATCAAGCTCCACCAGAAACATTAATCAGGGGGCAAACATGAAGAAGAGAGACAGAAATAGCCCTGTCAAGGTCCTGAGGACATTACTTCAAAAGGCTCAAAGCGATCTCACTGCCTGGAATCATGATCTCTACCCCAACGTTAATGAAAGATCTTGGTAAGCTGGAAATAGCTAGCTTTTTGGGGACATGGAACCCTCAAGACTCGAATGCATCCTTGGAACTCTCCTCAGATATTATAATGTACATATGTTCATACAACTATTTTTCAACATTCATATTTTCCAAACATGAATCTCGACAATTCCTGTTAAACCTTAACAGTAAATGCTCAAAATAGCTCAAACAGGATCTTAAAACCCTTTACCTCAGAATCATAGTAATTATACAATGGAGTTGGCTGGTGCAAAAGTCAGTTGGTAGGGCAAAACTTGCATCGTAAAAATTTTCCTTAAACCACCCATAAAGCAGACTACACTCATAGTTCACACTTAGTAAGGCAAAATGCTCTTACTATGGGAAGCAAGAAACTTAAAGTGGCTGAGGAACCAGGGAATTCATGTGTCTTATCTCATGCTCATTCTAGTGCATACGTTCATTCAACAGATTTACACTTCACTGGCACCATTTATATCAATCTCTCTTCTCAACGTTGTGTGTGTGTGCGCACGCGCACTGTGTTAAATTTGAGGACATTATTGCATGAGATAATTCAACTGAACCAGTCTAAGACACAAAGAACAAATCCATCACAGTTCAGATCCTGGAAACTTTTTTGGTCTAAGTCCTATGATTATGACATCTGTTGAGAGTCACATAACTGGGAAAAAAAGATATTTCAAATCCCTTCACTCTGCCACATACTGCTAACAGAATCAGGAAGAGAACTGAGGAAGGAGAATGAAGAAAAGCCCAGGGATGGGTACCAAATGTGACACGGAGATGGTCGTTCACCATGAAGTACTTAGTGACAGCAATTCCCCAGAGGCAATGTTTCAGTACTGAACTGAATGTTGTCTGGGATCTACATAAAAAGCAGCCCTCACAAACAGATAAAGGTAGAAAGAATCACTCCCTTGTGTGTGTGTTGTCTTCGGTATCGTAAATATAATGCGGAACATCAATATTTTCCACACCCTCTTCTATGTAACTTTTCAGCCTGTACTGCCCCCAGTCAAATATTTTAGAACAAAGGCTGCAAACCTGCCATCTCAGGAAATCCAATGACAGACATTTTTAAATGGCTCCTTGCAGCATTTAAAAAATTTCAATTAGTTGCCCACATTTAGAAGTTTAAAAGATTTTAAATAAAAACCCTGGTTTCTGGCTTCTCTTGAAAAATGAGACTACCTGGCTACACATTACTGTATATAAAATAGATAAACAACAAGAGTCTACTGTATTGCACAGGGAACTATATTCAATTTCTTGTAATGAGCAGTAATGGAAATGAAAATGTATGTATGTGTGTGTGTGTGTGTGTGTGTATGTATGCATATACATGTACATATAACTGAATCGCTTTGCTGTACACCTGAAACTAACATTGTCAACTGACCACACTTAAATAAAAAAATGAAAAATAAGAACTAAAAAAATCAGACTATCTAGCAACCCATCATGGTTTACATCCAAACAACTTAACTCATTTCATTTACTCACCTGAGTCTGGTTTGCAACTGTGGCTCTCACTTTATGAAGACAACAAACTTAGCCACAGTTCAAGTCTAGTCATTCCATCATCTCTCAAACTAGAGAACACATCGCCAAATAAGTACAAGAAAGAAAAATGGATGCCCTTGATTCAATGCAAAACCATGATCTAGGAACTTACCTCTCTTCACCTCCTCGCTGCTGTATATCCTGCAGTTTCTCAACAAACTCATGAAATTTCATTTCTTCCCTGTTGGACCTCGGCTTAAAGTTCTGGAAATTAGCCATCTTCTTCTCATCATAGTACAAGAACTTGTGGGTGCTGGCACTGTACACAGAGAAGTCTCCGTTGCCAATATTCTCTTGTAGATAATCAAGGTCCCACTTCAGGGCAGGATACACAAGATTTGTGTCCGTCAGCACCACAGGCTCCTAAGTGAAAAGAGCATGTGGAAAAAACAAATGAAATCGTCCCAAGGAGCTGGTGAGGTCTGGTCCCAAGATTTCAACTACTTTCCAACTTTGAAGTAATTTCTCCTGCTAACCAGAACCCCGCAAGTCCCATTTCTTCTCGCTTCTTTCTCCATTTCCCCTTAGGCCCTAGCTCACAGCCCGGCCAGCCCCTCACTTCTATCACCACTAGCCTTTGACCTCTCCTCTCAACCTGGTCCCTTCCCCCGTCTCCCTTCGGACACGGCCCCGCCCCCTACCTCATTCTCGATAAGCTCCTCCGCCCGCGGGTCGCTCTGACTCAGACGCGGGATGGGCCGCGTCGGGAAGCTATAACTACGCAGCTGGGACTCGTCCCAGGCGGGGCCGGGGGCTTCAGCCTCCTCCCGGGGTTCTCCGGAGCCTGAGGCCGCGGCCTCCGCCGCTGTCGCCGCCATCTCCGCCGCTAGGGACGGCCCCACCGGAAGCGGAAGCTCCGCCTATTCCGGAGAAAACACAACGGAAACCATAGACATAGGCTGCAAGAGAGAGCGGTCGAGAGACGCTAAGAACGCGAGGCCGAACTCTGGAGGAGCGCCTCCCAATGGTGACCTGCAGCTCGACGCCGTACGCTCTGGCCCAGAAGACCGGAGACTGACTAGTCGTTAGTCCCACTGAACTGGGGTGATCATCTGGTTAAGCAATTCACAAAATAATATTGCTGCCTCAGTATGCCCAAGCCTACACAACAGGCAAAGAACGAGGCAAGTTTAGTGGGGCATTAAAGTTTACATTAATAGATGGGGAGAGACGCAAACTTGACCTAAAGAAGTCAGAAGGAAAAGCAATTGTCAGATGTTGGGCAAAGTCTGTACTGAAGACCTCGGCAAAGAATACACAGCATGTTGAATTCTTTAGACGTCAAAGACAGTTTTCTTTTGCTTAGCACCACTTGATTTTTCTGTCTATGTCACCATCCTATTTAAAGGCATTTTTGCCATGACTAATTTTATTATTATTCTTTAAGAGAATCAAGCCTTTATTTCCTTGTTTCACAAATAAAGCTGGCTGTCTCGGACTAATTTTATTATTAGTGGCCAACCATGAGCATCCCACATCTTCAAACAATATGTGTTCGTTATAAAAGGCCCTATCAATTACCTCTATTGCTTACTGAGACAGTTCTTATGGCTGGCTGTGGGCAGCCAAATTCTAAGATGGATCCAGTGATTTCCATCCCATGATGTACATGAGCTATGTCTTTCCCCTCGAATAAAAGCAGCACTTATAAATATGACATTATGTGGCAAAATTAAGGTCCCCAATCAGTTCACTTTGAGTTCATCAAAATGGAGATTTATCCTGTGTAGGCCTGACCTAATCACTCCACCTCTTTAAATCTGGGTCTAGAAGTCAAAGACAGAAGTCATAAAGGTCAGAAGATGCAGAAGATCTCCTGTTGATCTTAAAGGAGCAAACGGTTATGTGGCAGAGAATGATTGGTAGACTTCAGGAGCTGAGAGAAGCTTTTGGTTGTCAGCCAGCAAGAAAGCAGGGATCTTAGTTCTACAACTGCAAGGAACTGAATTCGGCCAACAACCACTGAGCTTGGAAAAGGACACAGCACCTCAGATGAGAGAACAGCCCCAACCAATGCCTTGATTTTGGTCTGATGAGACCCTGAGCTGAGATCCAGCTAATCCATGCCTGGATTTCTGATTCTTGGAACATAATAGATAATTACTGTAGTTTTGAGTTGCTGAGTTTATGGTAATTTGTTATGTAGAAGTAGAAAACTAATACACTGGCCTAATTATGTAATTCAGCTACATATTAACTATGATGCTCCAATGCTCCACCAAACTAATAATGGTGTTACCTGTGTGGAGGGTTTGGCCTAGGGGTGGCATTCAAGGCTTTAGTTTTATCTGCAATGTTTGAAGTTTTACAAGAATATATTTTTAATATGTAACTTTGGGAATTAGAAATAAATTAGACCGAGAAATTCAAATTACTAAAATCAAGAATGAAAGAAGGGACATTATTACTGACTTTACGAAAATAAAAAGGAATACAAGGGAATATTTATATATATATGTATGCCAAAAAATTAGATAACCTAGATTAAACCAACAAATTCCTAGAAAGGAACAAAGTATCATAACTGATTTAAGAATAGAAAATTTTAATAGGCTTATAACAAAAATAAAAAGATTTTATTAGTAATCATTAATGTTCCATGAAGAAAAGCTTAGGGCCAGATGGATTCACTGATGAATCCTACCAAACATTAAAAAAAATATTAACACCAATCGTTCACAACTCTTGTGAAAAACAGAAGAAGGAGGAACATTTCCCAATTCATTCTAGGGGGCCTGCATTACCCTGATACCAATATGAGACAAAGACATCACAAGAAAAGGAAACTACAGACCAACATTCCTCATGAATACAGATGGAAAAATCCTCAACAAAATACTTACAAACCAAATCTAGCACCATATAAAAAGGATTATAGACCATGACCAAGTGGGATTTATTCCAGAAATGCAAGGTTTAATCAACCTCTGAAAATTAATGATATTAATAGAAGGCAGGAAAAAACTCCTACATGATGAGCTCAATAGACACAGAGAAAGCTTTTGACAAACTCCAACACCTTTCAGGATAAAAATGGGGTCCCAAAGGACACCATCAAAAAGCGAAAGGACAATCCACAGAATGGAAGAAAGTATATATCTAATAAGGGACTTGTATCTAGAATATATAAAGAACTCTTACAACTCAACAGAAAAGACAACCCAGTTAAGAAATGGACAAAGGATTTATATAGACATTTCCCCAAAGAAGAAATACTATGGCCAAAAAGTTCATGAAAAGATGCACAATATTTTTAGTCTTCAGGGTAATACAAATCAAAACCACAGTGAGATACCATTCATACCCAGTAGGATGGCTATAATAACAAAGACGGACAATAAATGTTCGTGAGAATGTGAGAAATTGGAATTCTCATACCATGCTATTGGAAATGTAAAATGGTGCAGCTTCTTTGAAAAAAGTTTTGGAGTTCTGCAGAAAGTTAAACACAGAGTTACTCTATGATCCAGTAATTTTACTACTAGATATATACCCAAGAAATTAAAAATATACATCCACACAAAAACTTGTGCAAGAACGTTCACAGCAGCATTATTCATATTAGTCAAAACGTGGAAATAAACCAAATGTCCATCAACTGATAAATCTATAAACAAAACGTTTTGTATCCATATAATAAACTATTATTTGGCTATAAAAAGGAATGAAGAACTGGCACATGCTAACACATGGACAAACCCTGAAAACATTATGCTAAATGAAATAAGTCAAATACAAAAGGACATATTATATGATTCCATTTATATAAAATATCCAGAATAGGCAAATCCACAGAGACAGAAAGCAAATTAGTGGTTGCCAAGGGGTGGGGATAAGGAGAATATTCTAGAGTGTATGGTTTTTTTGGGGGGAGTAATGAAAGTGTTTTAGAATTAGATAGTAGTGATACTTGCACAACTTTGTAAATTTTTAAAAATTACTTTATTGTTCACTTTAAAGGGGTGAAATTTATGGTAGGTGAATTATATCTTAATAAAGATAAATAATTTAGACCAACTCTGTTTCTTTACTGAATTAGATCAGGGCTTGCTATTAATTGAATGCAGATGTCCTCCAGTCATTCTGAACATCAATTAGATGCTCATTTACAAGAGGGCAAGTTGCTGTGAAATAGTTCTCCCCCAAATTCATATGCTGTGTAGTATATATCAGTTTTTATTGCTCTCATACATATTTGAGAATGTGTATAATAATGGATTCTGCTCCAAAACAGTGATCACCTTAAAAGTTCCTGTAAATATATTTCTACTGCTTAAGTTATGCAAATTCCACTTGTGTAAATAAAGTGAAAACATATTTATACGCAAACAGTAATGCCTCATCCCCCTTTTGTTAATTGTGGTCCAGCTTGAAATGCATTTATCCAAGTCCAAGCAAATCTGAGGAGGGCTCAGATGATAGGACTGGTTTTACATTAGTTAGGTTGAGGTGACTGGGGCATTCGGATGTAAACATGGAATTAAACTGAGGAACCAACTCACGGCCAATTTGTGCGTTGCACCTTGCATTTAACTTAAGGAGACAACTAACACGGAAAACGGTACAAGAACAAACGAGACCAACGGCTGAATTTGATAAATGATCACGTTTGGGGATGGAAGGAGAAAGTGTCAGTGAAGGAGAGGAAAAAGGCAAGCAGTCAGAGGAGAGATTAAGACAAGCTCATTTTACTTGTACTCCTCCTGGAGTGGTGGGTCAGCTGTCCGCCTGAGATGCTCAGGTTCTGAGACCCCATTATCCCTGGATGCGTCTAAATCAGCTGAGGGAGGAAAGGGACATAATAATCCGAAATATCAAAGCAGTGACCTGCTTGTTTTTATCTCCTTTCCGCTTTCCCTCTCTGCCTCTATCCAACTGCTCATCTTCGCGCTGGCTTCCCAGCACCTTTAAAGCCAGCCGTTACTGAATCCTTACGACTTTTCCCCGTCGCGTTTGGCCCAGTTCAACCACCGTGACAAGGCATTTGCGCATGCGCGGGGTGAACCGCGAAGAAGGTGAAGATGGCGGCGGCCAGGGCCGGGGTCTTGGGAGTCCAATGGCTGCAAAGGGCATCCCGGAACGTGGTGCCGTTGGGTGCACGGACAGGTCCGCGAGAACGGGCGAGGCCTCAGTGTGGGAAGGGGATGCCTGAAGTTTGGTGTGTCGGGGGGGATAGTGGGTATCGTGGAGACCGCGGCGGCCGGGTCCGGGCAGGGGCGGAGGTGGACTTGGTATATCCAGAAAAATGGGTGGAGGGTCTGCTGGTCCCTCGAAGTCTCGGGCTCCAGCCTGTGAAGCCTTCAGAACCGCAGGAAGAATGAGGTCGCTTCTGACTTGCCTTCGTCTGTCCTCCAGCTTCCCACGTTACCAAGGACATGCTCCCAGGGCCCTACCCCAGGACCCCAGAAGAACGGGCTGCCGCCGCCAAGAAGTATAATATGCGGGTGGAAGACTACGAGCCGTACCCAGATGATGGCATGGGGTGAGATAGGGTCTGCCCGCACCTGGAAGTGACGGGAGAAAGTCGGCTGGGTTGGGTGGCTTTACTCTGACCCTTTTCCCCGAACCTTCTCCTGACCCCTCAGAATCAGTGATGTGGGTGCATTTCTCGGTGGAGGGAGGTGGGAGGGGATGGGTGAGCAGCTGCAGCCGAGAGGACTTCAATTTTCTCCTTGGCTCAGGCTGTTTCCTCAAATGAGGAAGCCGAGGTTTTAATAGCTCCCGTGAGGACCTCTGAATAGCAGGAACCTTCCTAGGCTCTATCCAGAACGCAAGGTTTCATTTAGATTGAGCATCTGCTGGGCTCAGGTGCTGTCATATAAGCACGTGATCAGGCCTGAGCTGGACTCCTGTCATGAGAACCTTATTTGTAGATGGACTACTCTGTATTTATGTGTACATCTCTCTTTTTAAAAAAAATTATCTTTGCTGTCAGGGCTGTGGAAATCATAGCAACTGTAAAGCAGATTAAATAGCCAACTCCTTTACTCCAGTTCATGTTATTCCCCCGCACCCGTAACATCCCTATGGTTAACTATCTGAGGTGATTACCGTCACCCTCATTTTCTGTTAGCATCACTCTTTCAAGCGTGGTTTCAGCAGCTCCTGTTCATCTTGTTTTCCAATCAGTTTCTGTGACACATGTCTAGTTGTCATCATTTCCTATGTCTTTTATTGTGTTGTGGACATGAGCAGCCTCGGTAGCAGTCGGTATAAATTGAAACTGGATTTGTTGAAGAAAAATCCAGCTTAGCAAAAAGTCCCATGAGGTGTTTGAGACCTGGAGATGTATGCCAACTTGGTTGAGGAACACAGTTGCTATGAAAAGAGTGCTTTTCTAATCTGTACACTTTTTGCTTTTATTCCAATTAGCTGAGTAACCTTAGGTTCAGACTCTAAACTTCAGTTTCATTTTCTGTCTCTAATGAGGGAAACAGAGTGATTGATAAATTCCCTTCCAGCTCTATAACATCATAACAGGCTTACATACGTTAAAATGTTTCAGAGTTTGACATGAATTTTTAGTAAGAATTTGGACTGCGCGGTTAGTTTTGTGTTTAGTGAGAACAAGTTGAGGTCTTGATTTAAAGGTCAGTTCCTCTGTCCTTAGGTGAAGCAGTTGTCTCTGTCACTTGGTTTCTCATCTCTGAGATGGGGAGACTGAATTTTCTGACTGAGGCTGCTCAGAGCCCTGTCCAGAAGTTCTTGCTATCTCTCAGGTATGGTGACTACCCGAAGCTCCCCGACCGCTCACAGCAGGAGAGGGATCCGTGGTATGACTGGGACCATCCAGATCTGCGGTTGAACTGGGGTGAACCGGTGAGAGAGCCATATGCCATTTGACTTTCGTTCCTTTTCCCTAATGTCTTCCTGGGGATTCTTCCTGGAGTTCAAATGGCATTTCTCTGCCCAAGGGACACTAAGGTTTTTCTTCCTAAGGAAGCAAGCTCCAGTGATCTCAGAGTCCATGTGTGGCACGTGGAATGGGACTTCTGGGAATAATGAGAGCTCTATATTGTGAGTGTTGTGAAATTCCACGATTGGGCTATCTCTGGTCAGCCGAACCTAGCCGTAAACTAGCATCTAGTCCTGTGGGCCAGAGTATCTCAGGTGTGGCTCGCAGAATATTGCCCAGAGGAGTAGAATGCCTTTCAAGCCTTATATAAGACTCTTAATCACTCTGGACTGCCTGCCTTTTGCAGGAAGAGCAGTATGTGACAGTTTTCTGCCTTTCTGCCTCAGATACACTGGGACCTAGACATGTATATCAGGAACCGTGTGGACACGTCCCCCACTCCTCTTTCTTGGAATCTCATGTGTAAGCAGCTCTTTGGCTTTGTGGCCTTCATGATGTTCATGTTTTGGATGGGGGAGACTTACCCCACCTACCAGCCTGTGGTGAGTATCTGAGAGGTGCTTCCTTAGCCACATTTACTTAGCCCTGTTTCCTGCGGGAATAAAATCTCTGGAGTAGGGATCCAGCCAATACCAAGCTTGGCTTCCTGGTAAGGCCTATAGGGGGCCTTACCCATTGGCCTGGTACAAGTACCAGAGCACTGCTCCTGCCTTCATCTCAGATCAGTCTGAGTGATAAGAAACAGTTTAGGACTAGGTGAGGAATGAGGATGGGAAAGCTAGCTCATCTTTAAAGTTGCCCTTTAGAGACTGTGCTTACCAATTACATTTCAGCAAGTGATCTTTCAAGGTAGAGTCAAGGAATCTAGAGTTGAACCCTTACCTCGTGTTGGTGTGGAGGGCACTTCCGATAGAACACTGGAAGCAATTAAGTGTTTACTGCAAGCATAGACCCATTGATGTTTTAGAGACTGTAAAGGACATGGAAAATATACTATCTTTAAGGAAGTTTAATTTGGATAAGAAGAAAATTGAGATAAATGACATGAGCAACATTTGAACATACATATAGGAATTTGGAACAGTTTTTGTCTTTCTATGTGTGTAGTGAATGTATGTGCTGGGAGTATCAGTTATTGTTAAGGAGAAGGATTATATTAGATGCTAAAATATATAGATACATTTTAGATGGTGGGGAGAAATTGAAGAGAACATTTAGGGCAAGAGAAAACAGAATGAAGAAAAGGAGAGTGAGGTAGCTGGAGTGGAATAGGCTTAAAAATAGTTCCTAGACAACCAGATGCATTAGTTACCTGGAGAGCTGCTAAAAATTCAGATTCCTGGGCTCCATTATCTGGAGAGCCTAATTCAGTAGCTCCACAGTGGGGTTCTAGAAATGATATTTAACAAGTTCCCAGGTAATTCTGATGTCCTGTGAAATCAGGTGTGGAAATTGCTGTGTTAAAAGATATTGTGAAGTGAGTTGATAGGTGAGTGAGGTTGGGCATCTTTTATTGCATGACTAAGAGATCTGGACTTGATGGTATAGTAACACATTAATTCAGTAAATATTTATGAAGCCCCTATCATGTACCAAGTACAGAAGGTGCAAGGGGTTGGGGATACAGTGATGACTAGGTCTGCCTCTAGGCAGCAGGGAGCCACATTGGGTTTGACGGGAAGAATGACATAATGAAGGCTAGGTTTTTAGGAAGATTAATCTGGGAGTAGTCTGTGGGATAGATTGTAAGACAAGGAACTGAAAGGAGGAGGCTGGCGTGTTTGCAGTTGGCTGCACAGTGCTACCTCTGCAGAGATAATCAATGTCCTAATGGTAGCGGGTCTGTCTGTGTGCACTGACACAAGCCTTCTCACCGAGCCCCAGGGGCCCCAGCCTGGAGAGTGCACATAGGGCTGGTGTGAGCACTAACTTCACTTCAGGAGAGCAAGAAACACAGTGTGGCTCTTCCATTTTTCAGTTCTGTAAGCACATCACCCTTTTCTCCTCCCCTTGAGCTGTGTTCTCTGACAGCTGTTTGTTGGTTAAGCCAGCAGCCCCTAAAGCACGTCCCAGCCGTGTCTCCTCTGTGCTTTCCCCCACTGCTGCTCTGCACGCCTCATTTCCTAGGCCACTTTAGTGGTGGAACCATTAGAGGCTGAGTGACTTAAAGGAGATTGAGTCTGTCTCGACCCCGAGAGAGAGTGGGATGGATGGATGCATCGTCTCATTTAGAAAGCTCTCCCTCACACTCTCCCTCTCCTCTCTGCTCTCCTCCCTCTCTCTCTCTCTCCCTCCCTCTCTCTGTCTCCCTCCCTCTCCCTCCCCCCCCCCCCACACACACAGTGTGGGCACCACTTATAATCTAGGCTTTCTCCTTCCTTAGGTTGAGCAGGGAAGAGGAGTGATGTCCCTGCTCTTCTAGCCCAGCTTGGTCCGAGCAGAGACTACCGTGTACCCGTTTACTGTGTGTGATTCTTCACTCAGAGTGGGGTATAGCCAGGTATTGGCTGGATGTATGTTCTTGGCTGACCTGTGTTTTTTCCTTAGGGGCCAAAGCAGTATCCTTATAATAATCTCTACCTGGAACAAGGCGGCGATCCCAGCAAAGAACCTGAGCCAGTGGTTCACTATGAGATCTGAGGAGGCTTCATGGGCTTTGTGCCCCTTAAATGACTCTCTCAATCCTAGAGATTTAACCTTAATGAAACCCCTAATAAAACTCAGTTCTGTTGTCTCTGTGCCTCATTTTCTGGCCGGAATAGCCACTGCTGCGAGGAACCTCATTATTTTCCTTTTTCTCTGCCCACTGTCTCCCAAGCTTAGAAGGATTGGAGGGTGGGGGAATTTAAGCACAAGATGTTAATTTGTTAATTTCACTGGGAAAGGTAGTTGAGGGTTCCAGTTGTGCAGCAGGTGGTCAGGGTAGCTCCTTTCCCCATTTACAGGGTTGAGGAAGAAGGAAGATAATGTTCCTGATTTCTCAAGTTGGAACAAGGTTTATTTCCCATAAACATTTTTAATAATTGTGGTTAAAAAAAATGTACTCTAACATATTTCAAGTATATTGAAAGATGAATAGATGTTTTGGGACTGGCCTAGAGCTGTGACTGGCTCTAATCTTACATATCTTATAAGAATATTTATTCCAAAGCACCTTCTGAATCCAAGACTCTTATAAGTTGACATTACCTATATTTATGAATTAGAGGACAGTCATTGAGTTATTACTGAACCTATGCATGCCTTTCATTACCTTAATGATTTATCCAAGCTCCTACAATAGCCTTAGAAGGAGGAAAACCATGATATTGAGGGTCTGTCTCTTTAATACATATGTTTTAAAGAGAAGCAACTTATGTTTTCTTCCCTTTGGGGACATTTTCTTAAATTAAATCCTATTGCCTGAAAACCTGTCCCGTAAAAAAGCACACATTCAACATGACCTGTAGAAGCAAGTCTATTCAAATTATATAAGGGATCCTTCAGTGGTTGGGCAGTGGAAGACCTTTATGAGGTCAGGGACTGGGTATTTCTGTTGAAATGTCTTTGAAGGTCTCCACTGTTTTCTGTATGTTTTCATCCTCTGTCCTTTAGAGCATTTGATGTCATTTAAGAAACATCTGTCTGCCTAATACATATCAGATACTGATAAGCCCTAGGGATATAAAGTTTAACAAGACAAAATAATTGTCTTCAAGTAGATACCCAGAAGAGGAGACTGGCAGTTATAAAACAAGGTGAAAAGAATTTCTAAGATGTTTGAGTTGAGGGAAGAGTACTTTTTTTCCCCTTTTTTTACTTTTTTTTTTTTTTTTAACCATGTCCTACTTGAAACTGTGACCTTATGCCTTTGGCTCAGATTTCTTTTAGAGCACTTCATCAGTGACACCTCTGCTTCATTCCCTACTTGGAGGTGTTGCCCAAGGTTCAGTTTTCAACCCTGTTTCTCATCTACTGTTGTACTAAAGAATTAAAGAAATAATTAGTAGATAGAGTGGGTAGGCACTGCCAATGCCCTAAATGGTTTTCTGTCCTGACTGCAAAACTACCAAGTCCACTTGAAAAGGAAATCTAGAGTTGTGTTACAATGACTTGGGACCCATCATAAGATAACCAGCTCAAAAGGATTTCATCTCTTCAAGGGGATCCATATTGCTAGTCTAATATAATCTTTATCTTATCTCTACCCATAATTTTCAGCAATTCCCAATTACCTGCAGAGTTGAGTTAGTAGTCCATAATCTGTATCCAGCCCTCTCCTCCAGCTGTAGCCTCTTTCATTCAAGTATGGGAAACGCCAGGGCGCCTATTAGCTGGCTGGGCCTTTTTCTCCTTGCTAGGACTTCACTTATCTTCTTGCAGCTCCAACGTGTAACGACCCTCTCATTCCTGGAATCTTTCAGGAAGCCCCCAGTCTACAGTATCTCCTCCTCCACACATCTTTAACCCTTAATTAGTTCAACCAATGGTTTGCGGGGTGCAGTTGTTGCTGGGCTGCAGAGCATCACTCACTGCTGTTTATGGGCTAGATTGCTTTTTACCTTTTCGACTAAGTGGGTTCCACTAACAGCTCCTGGAGCAAGGGCCGGGTCTTCTCTTCAATAAGTAAATATTGAAAAATTATTTTCCCCTTTCTGAGGCTGCCCCAGGAGCCTGGCTCAAATCGAATAGACCAGAACTTACTGGTCGCAGGATCTAATTCACTGCGCAGTCATGGAACAGGTTAAGGAAGGCGGGATTAGAAGCTATATTAAAGGGAACGTTCTCCGTGGGTCAACGAGGGTGTGGGCCCGGCTCCTGGCGCCGCTTGTGGGCGACGGTGCCCGCCGGCCGGGACTACTTTTGGCCCTCGGCAGCCGCCGTCCACAGCGTCCAGCTGAGCCCCCAAACCGAGAGAGAGAACTGGCCCTGGCCCTGGCCCCGGCTCCGGCCCCGGCGCTCCTGACCCCTGACCTGGCTCTCCTCGCAGGTTGGTTTTCCCGGCCAGTCTGGGGCCCCTGAGAGCAGGGTCTGTGCGGGGGACCCCTAGCGCTGCTCCTCCCTCGGCGGAGCGCCGGGGGCCGCTCTCCCTTCTCTGAGACCCCGGCCTCCGGGGGTCCGGCCGGTGTGCCTCTCTGGGGCCCCCGCGATGCCGGCTCTCTCTCCTGTCGCGCCCGAGTGCCCTAGCCCGACGGGAGTCTCTCTCCAGCGCGGCCTTAGCGCCTCCCAATCCGCCCTGAACCCTGACCTGGCCTGGGATTTGACAACGAGTCTCTGCGTCCTTCCCCGGGCTGGAAGGCCTGTCTTTGCTGACCCGGCGCGCTGCGCTTCGGGGAAGGCTGGCCGCCAAGGGTAGCTGGCGTCCTCCTTCCTTGCACGAGTGTGTTCAGCTCTTGGGTGAACGGTCATACCTTCTCCGCTTTCAACGTCCCGGCCCCAGCCTTTCTAACCCCAGAACATACGTTTCTGAATAAAGTAGATTAAAAAACCCATCTTCCCATTTTTTCAGGCTGTCTGGGGCTTAAACACTTTATGGAGTTGAGTTTAGACTGGCATAATGGTAAAAAACACTGGGCTCTGGAGGCTGGTTAGGCTTCACATCTTGGCCTAGCCAGTCTTCTTCTCTGTAAAATGGAGATAGTAATAGTATTGACTGCACAGAACCATTGTGAGAATTAAATGACATATGCACTCAAGTACACAGTGATAATCGAAGCTCCTACTTTACATCTTTCTCTAGAAATGTGAAAATGGTTTTGACCAGCAGGTGTCTCTGGTGACTGTATGGTATGATGTGCAAGCTTGGAATATTCCTGATGTAGCCTCACCTGTTTATAGAGGAAATCTTGGCTGAATTGGCAACCTTAAACTTTTTTCAAGCTGGGAAAGAACATTTGAGGTTAAGTAATATTACTCTTATTTTTGCAGTTGAGACTAGTCTGCCTGTGGCTTGCTCAAGCAGGTCACAGTAGGTTCCAAGTTAACTCAAGTTCAGCGTTACTTTTTTTTTTTTTTTTAACTTTCCTGCTGCTTTGCAAGCCTTTTGGAACAGCACCTTAAGTGTGTGTTAGAATTGGACTGAAAACCACAGGGGTAAAGTAGATGTCTGCATTCATTCATCAAATATTATGGAGCACTTACCACGTGCCAGACATTATTCTGGCACTAGTTATAACCTGGTAAACAAAGCAGACACAGTGCTAGCTCTCATGGAGTTCACTTATTGGTGGACAACACCAACAATGTAAATGTACTAAATATATAATTATAAATTGCTAAGAAGAAAAAAAATGGAGGCTGTTTTGGATTGAGTTGTTCTCCTCATTGAGGAGGTGAGAAGCTGAGCCCAGAAAGATGTGATAAAGAGCCAGTCATGCAGAGAATGTAACAAAAAGCCTTCAACTTATAGGAAAAAGGATTTACAAAGCTCTAAAGTGGAAAACAGCCAGGAAATGAAAAGCTGGAACACAAGGAATAAGGGGGAAAGTAGCAAGAGATGAAGTTGAAGTGGTAGGCTGGAGCCTTTGAGCAGGGCTCAAAGGGGTTTGAATTTTATTTTGAGTGTGATGGAAGCCATTGAAAAATTTAAGCATAGAATGCCAAAATCCTATTTTTGATTTTAAAAGTTTACTCCTGTTTCTATGTAGAGAATGAATTGGGTGTTGGGATGAGTAGCAGGGAGATGACTAGTTGGACAATTAGTGCAGTAATTTAGGTGAGAGATGATGGTATGTTCAACTAGAGTGGTGGTGCTGGAGATGGAGAAAAATAGATTAAGATATATTTTGGAGGTAAAAATTGGAAGACTTGATAGATTAAAGGGAATAAAGGAGAATAGGAATCTAGGGTGATTTTCAGATTTTGGAGTTGAGCAATTGAGTAGATAGTGGTACCATCTGCTGAAATGAAGAAAACTGGAGGAAGAACAAATTTGAGGTATGTGGTCAGGGAGTTGGTACAATAGAGAATTCCATTTTAGACAGACTAACTTTTAAGTATCTTTGCTATATCCCAGTGGAAATATTAGATTAGTAGTTGTATATAAGAACTTAGAGCTCAGAGGAGAGATTTGTGTTGTTGATACAAATTTGGGAGTCATCATCATATGGATGATGTTTAAAACCCAGGGAATGGATAGGGTCACTGAGAGATTATCTGGTTTGATGGTTATTATCACCATTGGGCCGGTGGCAACCAGTGTGTTTGGATATCATTTGGTGTTTAAAGCATTAGTTTCAGTAGTTGGGTAAATGAACTGTCATTATAGACCTGCAGATAGTCATGTATTTTGTCACCCTGTGTTGCCCCAAAATGCCCCCATCCTATGGTAGAAAGAGAGAAACAAGATCTGGTGTCCACAGATGCTCCCTTGATCTGGCCCTTAAGCTTGCTGGTTTCTACTTTCAGCAGGCTGAGGGCCAGGTCACTTTTTTGCCACCACAGGACAGACCATGAAGCTGAAAGAAGTTGAGCGGCCAGCTGTCCAAGTGTGGAGCCCAGCCAGCCAGTACCCTGTGTATCTGGCCACAGGTATGGCGAAACTGTAGATGAGGAGCCATAGGAGTACATAGGTTGAGAGGAAACTTAATATCCAGAATTCTTTATTGAGCTTCAGAGAAAACTTTAGAGTCACAGGAAGATGGGGTTGGCTAGCAGCATAAGCAAGGGGATATTAGGTGTTCTGGGGACCTAGGGGTGGTCTTAGACTATGAGTCAAGTCTAGGCACCTCATACTTTCTTGTTTTCTTTGGAGTTACCGTTTGATAAAGGATGTATCCAGTCCTCTCCTGTTCTTCCTCTCCTCTGCTACCTAACCATTTATACCCCAAGTCCATGCATGTATTGTTCCTCATACACTGCCTCTTGACTTTTCTTGTGCCTAGGAACATCTGCCCAGCAACTAGATGCCTCCTTTAGCACAAATGGCACGTTGGAAATCTTTGAGGTTGATTTCAGGGACCCCTCTCTTGACTTGAAACGCAAGGGAGTCCTTTCTGCCTCCAGCAGGTACTATGTCTGAACTATTGATGGGTATGCAGGGCACATTCTGATGTAGACCCTGATGGGGGATTGTGGGAGTAATGTGTGCTTCTCAGGGCTTATGAGGAGGCAAGGGAGGAGAGAAGGATCTTCAAGTTGGAGAGAAGTTAACTCTGGATTTGTTTTGCCAAAAAATATTAAAAACAGCCACTCCCACCTTTCTGGGCAGCAGCAGCATCAGTGTCAGACAGAGTCATGTGATAGAGATGCCTCACGCAAGCCTGGACTCACGAGTACCTGATCTCTCTCTGAACCCAGAGATGTTGGCTTCTTCGTCCCGTGACTCTTGTGAAGATAACAGCCTTACTCAGTATCTCCCTTTTCTGCCAATGGGAGACGAATGAATGATCCTTTCCTCATTGCTGTTGGGTGCTGAGTGGGTACTCATGGGTTTCATGGCTCTGGCAGGTTTATGGGGCTAGGTGCTAGCATTCACTGAGTGCATGTATACACACCAGGCACTATGCTAGGGGCTCCATGTAGCTTACTCATTCCTCAGAATGAGCCTAAGCAATAAATATCATTATTCCCATTTTACATAGGCGGGAACCAAAGCTCTGAGAAGCAAGGATTTCAGTCTAGGCCTGTCTGACTCCAAAACCTACCTCCTGTCCATTATTCAATTGCTTTTTATATGTTTTATAAAGATGAGGCTTATAGTCTGAATCAATGATCTCCAAATTTTTGTACCATCAGGAAAAATGTGAATAGTCACTATACTCAATTATATATTCAATATAAATAATATGTATGTATTACTATACTATTTTTAATATTAAAAATATAACATGTAAAATCTTTTTCTTACAGCCCAGAGAATTATCTTGCCCATTCCACTTGAGAGATTGCTGGTCTTTAGGGAAGCTGGATGCAGCTTCCCGTCCTCTTGTGCATTCTTTGGCCCACTTAAGTGATTAGATTAAGATATTTAGACAGACCTACCCTCTTCTTTTTTTCATGGTTTAAGCTAATGATGAAAGTTAGTTATTGTTCTCCCTTTCTTGAGCTCCTATATCACTTTATGACAGAGTCCCTTACTTTGCAGTTTTTTACATTTCTTTGCATTTCCGGTATGTGTACTTTTGAAGAGCAGGCCTTGGAGGGTTTACCAATAATGATGAGATATTCTTAGCCTCTGAGCAAGCACTTAGGAAAGGGCTGCTGAAAGGGGTGAGCTAATTTAATAATGTTTATACTCCTGGAGATAAGGGAAAGGGGGCTTTTTTCTTTGATCAGCCAAGCAGCAGCTTTAGCACAGTAGTGGCTCCTTAGGGCTAAGAGTTCCTAAGAAAGAGGCAATACAATTGCTTAAGAAACCTTGAAACTGAACCCTAAGATCCATGTAGGCAGAAATTTTTGCCTGTTTTATTCACTGCTGTATCTCTAGTACCTAGAACAGGGACTGGCATTAGGTGGTTAATAAATATCTGTTGAATAAATGAGTCATACTAGAAACTTCTGGATTACCAAACTAAGCATCCATAGCCACCACTTCAGGTAGTTATAGTCAAGTCTTCTGTTAGTCTTAGTGCCTTAAGATCTTTCCAGGGGTAAGGATCTGTTTGTTTTGCAGCCAATTAGGTTGAAGAAACCCTTTTTGAAATGTTGCTACTATATTCGGTAATCACAAAGCATCACCTCACCCCCTGCTCTACCCTGCAGGAATTTGGGGCTATAACCAAAACAAATAGTACAGTTAACCCTCTCAATAGTATTTCTTCTCTACTTTCTTTTCCCACCTGTATAATTGTATCCAAAGATTGATTCTGATTCTCAAAGACAGAAGGAATTACCTCTGATACAGTTCTGTTGGGGCCTTTCTGAAGAAACCATCTTAAACACTTCAGGGTCTAAGACATTCACTTCTTTCTGCTCCAGCCTGAGTTAGGTCACTTACTCAAAAGTCAGCATCACAAACTAGTGAGCCAGATGATCAGGGTAGATAAAGGGCAACCCACTCTTTGCTTAATGCTCCTGTCTTCCTTTTCTGTGTCATCTTCTGCATAGTTTGATGGACAGCACAGTTGTGTTGGGTTCTGCCTTGGCTAAAACTATGTGACTTTGGGCAAACTGAGTTCCGTCAGTGATCTTAGGTTTCCTCACTTATATATAGAGAGAGAAGAGGTTGTACAGGATGACTTCTAAGACCCTACTGAGCTCCAAATTTAGGTCTTATGTTCAGTCTCTCCTCTTTTTCTAGCTTAGTCTCCTTTTTTCCTTTTTTAAAGACTCCTCTGTGTATCTCTTCATTATTAACTAAACATACTTATCAGTCTTCCTCTTTCCATTACCTGCCCTTTTTTCCAGACCTATGCCAACCACATTTGAATCCCTTATCATCAGCCTGTGATGCACCAGAGAAATATTATCTACTTAGCAATATCTGGCTGAAAGAGAAGTGTTCTGAAGCACTCATATGGGTGTAAACAAGAGACAGCCTTCAGCTATAAACAGACAGAAGAGAGTGCATGGATAAGTGCCACCTGACGCAGTCAGAATCTATATGGATTAGCATGTGCACTGAGGCAAGTGATGTTTGGTTTGTTAGATGAATCTCACTCAAGAAGAAAGCTTTCTGGGAGAATACTACATTGTTTATGTATTGACTTTTGAACTGAGGATATAGCTGCTGTGGCTGAATGAGTTCAGGGGCCAATGGGTGATTCGCTATACTCTACCCTCTCTCTACACTGAGGTTCTCGATCTCTGAGTGGCCCCTGTAACCTATGTCTGATCCATCCTCTAGTAACATGGAGAAAGTAGGTCATCTGTCTTCCATTACCTTTATCTCAGCTCTAGCTATGTGAGGGAGCACTGTGACCCCTCTTTAGGTGCCTGTGTAAGGGACATCACTAAGTGGTAAAAGATCATTTCGGTACTACTCTTAGTTTTCTTGTTTCCAAGACTTGCCTTCTGTCTAGAGATGTCAAGATCACGGAACAGACAGAGGGTGGGCTTTGTTGTTGAACAGACTTGGGTTCGCATTCCAGCTTTGCCGTCTACTGTCCTCTCGGACGCATCATTTAACTTCCTTGACTCTGTTTTCTCTACTGTAAATTTGGGATACATAGTAGGCATATGGCAGCCTAGTGCATAGTAAGCCTTCAGAAAAGTAGTTTTCCTCTCGAGCAGCTGTTACTCAATGCCTTCATTCTCCAGCTTGGAGTACCGCTCTGTTTGACTTCTAAGGAAATTTGCATTTTCTCAGCTATTTTGGCCAGGATATGGACAGACTCATTCTCACTTTAGTCCACTAACATGAAGTTGGAATTTTCCAAAAGGAATCTAAGCAAATAAAATCAAAATCCCAAACGGAGATGTCTGGAAGTCATAGGACCAAGAATTTATATAGCACATGTTCCTAATCATAAGTTAGCTGAGGCTTGGCCTCAGATGAAAGCTTAGCTGGCTCAACCTTCTGATCTCACAGTTCTGTTTATTCTCTCCAGCGTTGTCTTTTTCATTTTGCCAGAAGCATAGCCATGAGCTGGTTGTTGGGGCTGGTTCTGTCTTTACGAAATTCAACTTCTTCCCTTGTTCTAGCTTGGTATGCAGTCTGATGTATCTAGTATAGTGGTTCTCAACTCTGCAGGTTGTTAGAGTCACCTGGAGGCTTTTGTTAAAAAGGTAGTTTCTGAGGGCCTGTCTCTGCAAATTCTGCTTCACGAGGTCTGGGTAGGAATCAAAGAGCCTATATTTTCTTGTGCCACCCCTCATTCTGTGATGCCATATGGTCAGTCTCCAGCATTGCCATCATCATCCTGGGAATCTCTTTAGCAGAGAATTTCACCTGTGTTCCCATGTTTTCGAAGTTCCCACCTTCTTGTGCAAACTCTTCTTCCTGTACTTTCTCCTTAAATCTCTTAGTTCCTATTTTCAGGCCAAAGGCCATCTTTTTTGTCTTAAACTTTTTATTTTTTTAAATATGCAAACCTAGAAAAGTTGCAGAATAGTATAATCAACAGTCTTATACCTTCACTTGGACCCATCAGTTTTTAACATTTTGTCACATTTACTCACATGCTCTCTCTTTGCACGCACACACATGTGCACACATGCACTCTTGTTCCCTGTCCACTTGCAGGGCAGAGATAATTGACACTCCTTGAGCCCACTGAATGATCAAATCCCCTTCCTTGCCTTACTCTTTGCAGGTGTTCCCCTCTCCCGGGTGTTCTCTGTCACATCTGTTCAAGCTCCAGTTTCACCGTCACTAGTGAAGTGTTAGCAGTAGAAATATACTGTCTACATGCATACAGAAGGAAAATCATTTTGTCACACCCTGTATTCCACATTTCAGCCACTGTAAAGTAACTGGGCTCTCTTCTCCAACCCTTTGGTGACTAACTGTTGAGGACTCAGGTGCCTTTTACTCTGGTTTGTATGTCGTGTGCTCTGACCATACTAAGGTCATTGCATTCCCACATGAGTTTTCCTGGCAGTACCTTCCTCTGGTTCTTGTTTGACTCACTACAGGCTTCTCTAGCTACTCTGTTGATTTGCACCCTACCCATGCTGAGCTCTAGCCTTTGGGTGACATGGCAGCCTCTGGAGCCAGCATGGAACTCCTTCTTCTGCCCTGTTAAGATCAGCACAACCTTAGAAAACATAGTCTTTCTGGCAGTAGCTGTAGACCCACCGTTTTTTCATCTCTGCTGTTTTCTTCAGATGCTGATGTGGTCTGAATTGTGCTCAGCTCTTCACTTTTGGCAGGTTAGCTCTACTCTAATGACTGGCCAAACAGGTTGCTGCCTGATCACCCCACTCAGTTTCTTTGCTGACTGTTCCCAAGGTGTGGAAACGTTTCATTTCAGTTATGGATCTTATGACCTCATTCAGGGTGAAATCTGGCTTCTCAAAAGGGCTGTGGAAATGTCCTTGGCTAGTGACTGAAATGGAGGACAGACCACCTGTGAGGCTTCGGGGATTTCATAGGCCTTCCCTAGCAGCTTTGCACGGGACCTATACTTGTTTGCAGGAGGCCCAGCGTCCATCTCATTCTTTTGTGCAAGATTTGGCAGTGTGAGACACTCAGAAAGCCAGAAAAGTGCTTCCCAACTGGTGCCTTTGTGTTTCTAGGGCTGGCCAACTGGATCCACGTAGTTCCAGTGGGCCAGCCACATGGGAGAGGCACTGGGTGGAGAGGTCTTTAGATCTTTTCTCACTTCCAGTTTAAGAGGGAAGAGGGGACAGCTAGAGAACCTGCTTCTATTCAACTATGGAAGAGTTTGGATCTTCCCTTAAATAGAAGACAGTATTTTATGATGGTTAAGAGTTCGGGCTTTGGAATAAGATGGGCCTGACTTTGAACCTTGACTCTGTCACTTCCCTAACTGTCAAATGGGAGTAAAATTACTAACTGTATATGCAGAAGTATATAACTTCTCCGTGCCTCAGTTTCCTCAGTTGAAAATGGAGTTACTACCTCATGGAGTTGTTAATCAGCTAAGACATGTAAAGCACTTAGAAAACAGTGCCTGGTACACAGGAAGTACTCGGTAAGTGTTAGTTGTGATTGGAGTTGGAGGTATTAAGTGATATAATCTATTTGAAGTATTTATCACTGGACCTATGTAACCTCAATAACATTAATAGCAAGAAAAAATCCCCCCCACCTCTAGCTCCAAGGCAGTAGCCTCCTGGCTTCTAATGTAACATAGATGGAATATTTTTTTCAGCCAAAGGGCAGGACCAGGCAGTGGAGACCTCCATTCTGTGTCTCATAGGCAGGCTCCATCTAAGGATGGGGTTGCCTGTGTTGTGGCAGAGGCTGATGCAGATGCCTGCTCTCTACTTACTGATGTGGACCTGAGTGGGTGTTGATGCCAGTTCTCCTCTTTGTAGGTTTCACAAGCTGATCTGGGGGAGCTTTGGCAATGGGCTTCTGGAAGGCTCCGGGGTTATTGCAGGCGGCAGGGACAATGGCATGCTTACTCTATACAATGTGACTCACATCCTGTCTTCGGGAAAGGAACCTGTGATTGCCCAGAAACAGAAGCACACGGGGGCTGTCAGAGCTCTTGACTTTAATCCTTTCCAGGTACTACATTTTAGTTGATCAGACATGGCTGAGCCATGGAGCAACAGATCTGAAGGGAATCATTTACTTGTGACCTCTGGTGTGTAACTCTGAGCCGTTCCCAGGTTGTTATGGGGGAGGCTTTGGAAGCTCAAATTGTGGGTCTCTTTCCCCCTTTTCTGCTCTCATCTCTTCCTGGGGTGATGTGTCTCCAAAGACTTATTCTCCATACAGGGCAACCTCCTGGCCTCAGGGGCCAATGATTCTGAAATCTTCATTTGGGATTTGAATAACCTGAGTGTGCCAATGACCCCAGGATCCAAGTCACAGGTGAGAAGGCTCCTGGAGGTGCTGCTACTGAAGAGTGTACAGCTGATTTTCCCAGGGAGCGTCGAATTCTGGAGGCAGTCAGAGCACGGGAGATTACAGTCTTTACCACTGGAGGGCAATAAAGCTCCACAGACCAACGTGCTACCTACCAGCCAGATACTAGAGGGATAAAGTGGAAGGGGGTGTGTGGGTGGTGGAGGTGGTTTGTGTTCGTTAACTGTCTAGTGGGTTCTGGAAGGAAAATGAAGATGGGAGTAAAAGACATTGAGAGAAGGAGACTACTGTTCATCATAGAATAGCTTAGGCAGCGTTGGTCCCTGGGCTCAGCAGACCAGGGACAAAAGTAGGATACCCAGATATACTCTTGTCCTTTTTCTGGGAGAATCAGCCTTGTCTTTATGTCTGGTTCTCCCATGTAGTTGGGGGTCTTGTGTATATCTGTCTCTGAGTGTACCTGTGTTGTCAGTCTATAACTGGGCCCATTTTTTTCTTCCTGGCTTTTCTGTCTTAACGCTTACAGTATCATGAGGTAAGTTGAGTATGAATTTGATAGCATCTTGTGCCCTAAAAGTAGCGATGGCTTTTCTCTCTGCCTTGTTCTCTCTGGGGGTCTTGCGCGTCTGTGTTTCCCTCCCGCCTCTCCTTCTTCCTCTCCTTCTCTCTTTGTCATAGACAAGAGGGCATTTTTAAATCTTGACTCTATCCTCTCAGGATCACCTTGGGGTAGAAGTAGAACCCAAGTGTATCTGTCCTCTCAGCTTCTACACCAGTTCCCTAAAGGATCCTCTCTGGAAAACTCAACACCCAGATCCCTGAGACTGGCTTGGTTTGGGTAGCCCCATGTCTACTCTTGGCCCTTCTATGGGTGGTTGGGAGCAGTTGAGCTGCATCTGTCTTTTGGTCCAAGGGTGACAGGTTGTCCTCAACCCCTCCCCCCATCCTGCTTCAGCAGCCCCCGGAAGACGTCAAGGCACTCTCTTGGAACCGTCAAGTTCAACACATTCTGTCTTCTGCTCACCCCAGCGGCAAGGCAGTCGTATGGGATCTCAGGAAGAATGAACCTATCATCAAAGTCAGTGATCACAGCAACAGGGTAAGTCGAATACAGGCAGAATATAGGCTCAGGCTCTGCCATCTCTCAGGCCTAACACTCCGGCTGCTCTCCCCTAGGCTAGGGCTCTGCTTTCAACTGTTACCCAGGTGGATTCAGCCCCTTAGCAGATTTCCTATTGAGAGTGAGAGCTTAGGGAAGCTGAACTGAGCTGATCTGGAGGCTTCTAGTGCTCCTTACTTGTGGTCATCATTTACTCCAGTGGTTGTGCTGTTCCCAGCCACATAGGAGAGACATAAAACCTGCCCTCAGAGAGGTCCTGTTCCAACTGGACAAAAAAAGTTCATAACCAGAAGAATCAGGTTACATCGCCCATTGGGGTCTGCTTTGTTCACAGATGCACTGCTCAGGCCTGGCCTGGCACCCAGACATAGCCACGCAGTTGGTTCTGTGTTCAGAAGATGATCGCCTTCCAGTGATTCAGCTGTGGGACTTGCGCTTTGCCTCCTCGCCCCTGAAGTTGCTGGAGAGTCACAGCAGGTAGCATCTCAAACCCCGTCCACATCCTTGGTGAATGGCAGGGCCATAACTAACCTGGGTAGAAGGCAGTGAATGTCTCACGTTGGCTACCAGACATTCTCCTTGGCTTCAAAGCCGTCCCAGTGAGCACACAGTTACCCAGTTCTAGCTCTTGCCCCAACCAAGAGGAGTTCCGTTAGCCCCAGAGGTTATGGAAAAGAACCTGAGATTCCATCTAACTTCCAGAGATGGGAGTAGGGATGGGGTCATGAGAAACAGTGGAACCAGTGTTTAGTCCCGCTGTGAGAGTCCCCAGGCTCTGATCTGAGGATAATGCTCATTTCTTTAGGTGATGAGGTTGCCTCCTCCAAGACGTCTCCTTAATGAAAGAACCTTGGTTCCTGCCTTTCCTGTGAATAGGTCTGCCTCTGAGGCTGTAGCTCTTGGGCCCACAGCAGAGAAAGCAGCCCCAAAGTCTGGTCTTTCTAACTTTATACCTCCATGGGGACTTTTGGGAGTTAGGTCCTCACTACCCTTCTGCACTAAAAGCACCCATAGGGTGGGTGCTTACCTGATTCATGCTGATTTGTAATCCCGACTGTACAATCAGGGAAGAGAAGCAGGCCATCCTGCAGTGACCTGTGGAAGGCAGAGTGGTATAACGCATAGTGCACTGGCTCTGGGACTTGACTTGGGTTCTGGCTGCATGACTGCTGAAAGTTCCTTTATTTCCTCCAAAGCCTCATTTTCTTCATTTGTAAAATGAAATTATATTGCTCGTTTTGGGAGGATGAGATTTATCCAAGATAGATAAGGCACCCAACTCATAGTAGGCATTCAACAAATGTTAGTTCCTCTTTCCTTTCCTTTTTAGGGGAATCTTGTCAGTGTCCTGGAGCCAGGCTGATGCTGAGCTGTTGCTCAGTAGTGCCAAGGACAACCAGATCTTGTGCTGGAACCTGGGGAGCACTGAGGTAGTCTGGCCCTTCTGTGGGCATGCTGGGATGGGAGGGGAATCTCAGCTGCACCTATGTATTCTGGGTTGCCTTGCCTAAGTCAGGACTTCCCTAATGGTTGTGTTCCCTCATATTAGGTGGTATATAAGCTACCTACACAGAGCAGCTGGTGCTTTGATGTGCAGTGGTGCCCTCGGGATCCTCCAGTGTTCTCTGCTGCCTCCTTCGACGGCTGGATCAGTTTGTACTCTGTGATGGGTAGGAGCTGGGAAGTCCAGCAGATGAGACAGGCTGACAAGGTTTGAAGAATGCTAGGGAAAGGGGCTGTCTCTGTTTGAAGGGGAGAGAGGACATATGGCCTGAGAAGAAGTGGAGACTTGGGCAACCAGAGCCCTGGGTTTGGGGAGGGATGAACCTTTGCTCCAGCACCCATCTTCCCAGAAGGATATCAGTTTCTACCCAATACAAAGGAGGCCTTTACCTTGGATGTTCCCTGTGGTATTTCAGGGAAATTGGACCTCCATGCCTGAATCCTTTGTTATTTTTGGAAGTATGAACTGTCTTACCTCCCTGTCTCCTATAAATCCATTTGGTGTTACACTCCACTGTAAACATTGGATGCAGTAGTCTTCCAAAAGAGCCTACTGCATGGGAGTTCTCACTACCAGTCCCCTGGAGTATGAGAGTCCTGCCTTTGTGGGCCAGACTGGGTACCTCAAGGATCCTTTCCAAAATGTAGTTTGTAGGAGTTCCTGGCTAAGCCACCACTTCACCCTGATGATGCAGGTGTCCTTTTGCCCTCAGATCTCTTCTTCCTTCAGCAAAGGCCAGCCTCTCCCACCGTTGCAGGTGCCAGAGCAAGTGGCCCAAGCATCATTGATACCTCCCCTGAAAAAACCCCCCAAATGGATGAGAAGACCAGCAGGCGTTTCATTTGCTGTAAGTGTAGTGTGTGTTGTGTTGTGTTGTGGTGTGTGTGTGTGTGTGTGTGTGTGTGTGTATGTGTTAAGCCTGCTGTGTGCCCATCATGGAGCTGCATTCTGTAAGAGATTTATTCCCATTGCCTGTGTCTCAGATCAGGTCCCACTTTACTGCTCAGAGAGTTGCTGTAGCTTCCCTCTCTACCCCTTCACACTGCCTGCTGTTCCAGTCCTATCTGAAAGGAATCAATTGCCTTAGACCTCTGTTATGGAGAACTGTCTGAGATTCCATCTGATTTTTCTCTAACCTCTGCATATCTAGAATGGTAGTGAGTCCAGGCATGGAATTCAAAGCAGGAAAAGGGTGAATGCAAAGCATGAAAGAAAAAATTGTTGATTTCATCCTCTCCTCTATTCAAAACCTTTGATCTTCATTACCTTATAGACTCAAAGCCAGATGTACACAGAGCCCCATTTACCTCCAGTTTTTATTCCCACCTTATTGCTATGTGTTCGCTCTACTCCAGCTACATAGGACTACCTTCTGTTCTACAGATAACTGCAGCCTCCCCCTGTACCTTACCCTTTAGCTTCTCTTCTGAGCACTGAATCCTACTGCAGCCTTTCAAGTTCCCTCACTTAAATACCACCCCCTCCATGACGCCTGTCTAACCCTAATCAAACTTGACCTTGCTTCTGTAATCTCACAGATTTGTACTCCTGGAGTGATACCTGTACTGACTGTACTAAAGCTACTTATATGCATAAATAGGATCTGGAGACCCTACTAAGTACTAGACTCCTTGAGGGTAGGACCATGTTTTATCCATTTTTATCCCTAAAACAGTGCTTCCCAAACTTTAATGTGCATACAGATCACCTAGAGATCATGTTAAAATTCAGATTCTGGTTCATTTGGTCTGAGGTAGGGACCAAGATTCTGATTTTCCAACAAGTTCCCAGGTGATACCCTTGCTGCTGGTCTAAGGAGCAGTAGCAAGGCCCTAAAGCACCTAGCACAATGCTTTAATTATTAAGTTTGAATTAGAAACAGATGTAGTAGAGCTGCTTGTTTTCAGAATGGACAGTTTTACTAGGGAGGTAAGGCAAACACACTCAAGAGGCAGGGAGGTGAAAACTCTGAAGTCAAGAGACCTGAGTTCTTATCATAGCTCTGTCACTTATCAGCTGGGTAACCTTGGGCAAGCCTCTTAACTCAGGACTTCAGTGTTCTTATCTGTAAAAGAGGAATAATAATACCTGCCAAGCTTACATTAGTGAACTGACATGAACCTCAAGTAAGAATATATGCAAACACTCTGTAAAATTATCAAGTATTATACAAATCACAAGTTAAGATGGTTCTATTTAGTGCACTCTGTGGTGTAGATTTTTGTGCTTGGGAGTCAAAAGAAGAATTCTGACTGGGAAAGCTCATTAAGTAGAGGGTCTTAGGAAGGGAAGTAGTAAATGGTTGAGCAGTAGTTGTAGAGCATGGCTGAAATCGGAATAACCTGAAGAACTTAAAAAAAAAGAAAAACAATGCCCGGTACCACCTCCAGAGCTTCTGATTTTTTTGTTTGGGGTACAGCCTGGCGACTCTGGATCACTTCCCAGATGGTTTTAAAGTGCAGCCAAGGTGAAGAACTGCTGGAGTAAAGGAATTTTCCTGAGCTCTGCTTTTGTGCCAGGTGCTTTATATAAAGTACCTAATTTGGTGAGAAGGATGCTCAGATCAGAGTGTTGTGGTGAGTGAAGGCACAGAAGCAGGAATGAACAGGGCACTTTGGGGATGCGGAGTAATCACATAAGTGAGCAGGGAGAGATACTGGCCCTGATTTTGAAAGATTTTGTGGATTATAGGCAGAGGAACTTAAGCTCTCTCCCATGGCCTTGTGAAACCAGTACAAGCTCCTGAGTAGCACCAGGTATAGGGTGGTGGTCTAAGGCTTGGGACGGAGGAGGAAAAACCCAGAGGCTAGCAACCTATTCCAATAATCTAGGTGTGCTAGCACTAGGCATGGGACAGAGGGGGCCTGCATGAGGAACACTGAACAAGAAGAGGTAAGATTTTGTTGTTGCTTGGCTATGCTGGGTACAAAGACTGTGATAATGCCAAGGAGTTTAGTCCAGGTATCTGGGAGAATGGTGGTACCGGGACAGGTGAGGGAAAGATGAGTATCATGTATTGAAGTTTTAAGCTGATGGTGCTGAAAGTGCAGAGGTGGTTTTGGGATGGGTGCACATTTGCTACTCAATTCCAGATCCTATTCCATCCCAGGAGTTCTCGTATTATTGTTTTCCTATCCTAGGGTCAACCAATAGATAGTCTTCCCTGTGATCCTGACTTGGTGTTAATTTTTGGCTTGACCTTTCTCTTTCTTGTTATTCCTCACCAGTTTGGGGGAAAGCTGGTTACCTTTGGCCTCCCCAGCACTCCTGCACGTCAAGTGCCACAGCCTTGCCTCCGCCTAGTCTTCATCAGTCAGGTCACCACAGAATCCGAATTCCTGCTGCGGTCAGCTGAGCTGCAGGAGGCCCTGGGTTCAGGAAATCTCCTGAATTATTGTCAGAACAAGATCCAGGAAGCATCACTACAAAGCGAAAAGATGCTCTGGCAGTTCCTGAAGGTAGGAAGTCTGAAGGCTGGCTGCTCAGAAGTATTTCCCCAAAGTTCTTCAGCCTCTGTCAACCCCACCCTCTGGCAGCAACCACACTGTGATCCAGATTACAGAGGTCCTAACCCTCACTGAGTTTTTCCTACATAGCATCCACCCCTGGGCACAGAACTTCCACTCTTTACCAGAGACTCAGAGACCATTTATGGCTAGGGAAGCTGATGAGTACAAGTGACATTTGCCTTTTTTCTGCTGTTGCTGGTGTCCTGGATACTTTACCAGAGCCAAGTTGAGGGCTTTCACAGTGCCATGCCACAGGGCAGTTAAGGTGATGAGAAGGGAGAAGAAAGGATGAGAAAGGAAAGGAAAATCAGCTGGAAAGGGTACATTGTCATCAAAAGGCTTTGAGTCGTTTCATGTAACACAAGGCATGTCATTGTGGTGGGACTCAGGGCTCAAGTCCCACTCAACGCTGAAGACATGGCTTCAGTTCCAGTGCCAATTTAATCTCAAGTTGCTTATGATGCCAGGATGAATGCTCTACCTGTCAAAAGAAATGAGCAAAAGAGAGGAGAGAGCTGAAGGAAGAAAGAGAAATAACTGGACAGGCAGTGAGAGGATTAGTAAAGTCTTTGGGATTAAAGAGAAGAATGCAAATAGAAGGACAGGATCTGTCCTGGGGGTCTGAGAAGAACTTGGAGTCAGTGCTTCAGACATAGTAGAACTTTATAAAAATAAACACCAGGGATCTGAGAAGGAGAAAAGAATTTGAGAAAGATCATCAACTGCAGAGTGAAGCTGGAAAAAGATGTGGGAAGAAAAGAGTAAGAAATAATTCCTTTGTTATAAATAGGATACAGGCTGTAGCTCCAGGAATGGTGGGGTGGGAAAGAGTAGAAGGATTGATCAGCCTTTACTGTGCTGAACAAAGGAGGCTGTGGTGCCCATAAGACAGAGGGGAGTGTGGTTTAAAATCTACCCAAGAGCTGTCCATCATGATGGTCCCAAAGCTGAGTATGGATGAACATTTCCAAGGGAAGAGCATGGAAGAAGGAGGGGGCCCTGAAAAACCATGAGAAAGACTGTAGTCAGAATTCGTGATTCAGTGTGAGATAAATGAAGGCTCCAAGCCATCTAACCCACTGCATTGAGTGGATAAGCTTTGCTTGCTGTATCTGTGCAACTTCCACTAGGAGTCTTCTCACCTAGCCTTTTAGACTCACAAGACTACTGAAGACTCACTTGGCATCAGTCTCCTCAGAAGGATAGGGGACAGGAACCACAGCTTGTCAACAGGGCAGCATCAGGTAGTTCTCTTCTGTGGGAGGCCTTGCAACAGCCCATGCAGCAGTTTAGCATTATCTTTTTCAGCTCACCAGAAGGCAGCTCAGGTGCAAGAAGATGAGATATACATCAGACTGGTGTGCAAACTGCCCTGGTATAGAAGCCTCAGGCCCACAAGAGCCAATATCTCTTGTACAAACTCCATAAGCATAGCTTCTAGGTCCCTGTAGTGGATCTGTTTAGTTACAAGAGTCCTTGCAATCAGGGAAGCCCAGAGCATGGTGTCCACATCAATTATCAATGGTTTACATAGTCCTAGTCCAGATACAATTTACTAGTGACAAGCAGTGTTGCCTAGAAGCATAGTTGATATTATACTTTTATCAGGTTACCAGGGTAGCAGGAAGTCAACTGAATGTCCAATTCTTATGCAGAAGAGGGAAAGGGTTTTGTTAACACAACTGCATGCAGCCCAATAGGAATCAGATCTGGGGAGAAATAGAGAGAGATGGTCTTGGCTTTAGGGGCACTTCTGTTAGTACAAAGAACTTTATTTGAGGATACACTGGCACAGATGTCCAGCTGGTGCAGGAGAGGGTCATTCACATTCATTTAATGGAGACTTTGGTGTTCTGTCATTCCTTAGGTGACCTTAGAAAAAGACTCCAGAATGAAATTCCTAAAGCTACTAGGATACAGTAAAGATGAGCTTCAGAAGAAGGTAAGGTGCTTTCAAGTCAGAAGCATGTGCTTGATGCAGAGAAGAGAATCCTGTCAGTGGAAACCATCTCAGAACACCTCTTCCTGAGCTTCACTAATGCATATATGAGCATTTTATCTTCTGGAGATCAGGCTTTTTCCCAGGAAAATAGCTCAAGGATTTTAGAGGGTCCAGTTGGTGGGGTATGCAGATAGTAAGAAAGCATAATGCTTATTTGACTAAATGCTGGGAAGAGTGGTACTCATAGGTCTCTCCTTGCAGGTGGCCACATGGTTAAAGAGTGACTCTGGGCTGGGTGAGAGCCCTCTGCCCAAGGGAGATGACCTCAAATGTATCAGACAACAGGCCTTCTGCAGCCAGGTGTGGTAGGAGCCCCACCAGCCTGACCTAGGGTAGCACAGAAAACTTGCCTTTAGGGTATCTTCCCCTTTCTGGCCCTTTGCTTTGGTCTTAGTAAGTGCTCAGCTTCTGTGGAAGTCTTCAAACTCCTCACTCTCTTAGAACCAGAATGTGACACAGAGCCCATAAGCTTTTGGACTGGGAATGGAGCTGTGTTTTAAACATGAAGTAGAGCCCTTCCCAAACCTTACCTGGTTATTCTTTTAGCTTTATCTATTAAGGGCCAACTCGTAATTGCACTCTCAGAGAGAGTTACTAAGCCAGATCTCTGTCTTCTGGGTTCATTTCTCAAGGACCCACCTCTGTCCTTTCTTGTACAGACCTCCAAACATACTGATGAGGAAGCCTCTGCCTCATCAACCTTCTTTGATGAGCTGGTCCCTCAGAACATGACTCCATGGGAGATCCCCACCACAGAAGGTACCCTGACCCTGAGGGAGAGGACCCCTCTGTGTGGGAGTAGGTGGGCTCAGAGTTCTTGGACTTGAGGACATTACCTTCTTGTCCCCGACCTCCTGCTTTCCCTGGTAATCACAAATGCTGGGTGGTTCTATACCAGTTAGAGCTCTCTCTGGCTGCAGATTTCCATGAATGGGTCTTCCTGTGGAAGGCCTTCTACCAAGGTATTTTTTTCTGTCCTTCTGTCTTCTTGCTTAAATGACTGTGACCCTTTTTTGTGGAGCAAGCACTTGTCACACTTGTGATACTGCCTCATGATTCCCTGTCTTATGTTGGGTCCTGTCCATAGAGAGTTACCATGAACCTGGGCACCCCAGGACACCCCAGTATGTTTTGTTGTGAAGGAATGAAACTTGGGAGTTTGTCTGGGGCAAAGGAGACTGAGGGATACAGAGTATAGGAGGTGGGCTGTGGGCCCTGCAGGGGCCAGAAAGCTGGGATCTGAGAGCAGGCTGATGCAGAGGGGTGCCTCTGCCTGCAGACGTGGATGGACTCCTGAGCCAAGCTCTCCTGCTTGGGGAACTGGGCCCAGCTGTGGAGCTGTGCCTGAAGGAAGAGCGCTTTGCTGATGCCATCATCCTGGCCCAGGCTGGGGGCACAGATCTGCTGAAGCAAACACAGGAATGCTACTTGGCCAAGAAGAAAACCAGAATCACCCCGGTAACTGCTCACCAGGCAGGAGAGGAGGGGAGGGGATTACCTGGACCTTGTCAAGTGGATGCCCACACTTTGGGACTGATATTTAGAGGATGTGTCACCCCCACCCCCATTCTAACCACCCCTACCTCACCCCTAGCCCCTAGTCAACAGGAAGGCTATTTATGAGGGGCTTTTCTTAGCATATCACTGTGACTCCTGCTGCCTATGCTGGTTGGTGACTGATGGCCTCCTTCCCTCTCTGCCCATTACAGCTGCTAGCCTGTGTTATACAGAAGAATTGGAAGGATATGGTGTGTGCCTGTAGCATGAAGAACTGGAGAGAGGCTCTGGCCTTGCTACTGACTTACTCAGGGCCAGAGAAATTCCCTGAGCTCTGTGGTAGGTGGTCTTCGGCTCCAGGACAGAGTAGTGTGACTCTAGCATGGAGTCAGTGGACGCCCTGAGGGAGGAGGCTGAGGAGCAGCCTGAGCTCTGGGAGGCCAGGCCATGTTCTCAGGGACTACAGAGCATGCCCCTACTTTTAGGAGGGGTTATTTATTGTCCTCTTTTACTTTTTCTTGTCACATTTTGGTGCAAGAGCTTTGCCCTTCACTGCAGAGCAGGATTAGCCTCTGTGTTGTCTTGAAGCCACTGTGGCTCCTTGTCCAAAAGCTCATGGTTCCCCAGCTATTTTCAAACAGGAGAAGGAGGAGAAGCACAGGGACTCTGTGCCATTGAAGAAGTTTCCATCTCTCTGCAGACATATTGGGAACTCGCATGGAGCAGGAAGGCAGCAGGGCATTAACCTCTGAAGCGAGACTCTGTTATGTGTGCTCAGGGAGTGTGGAGCGGCTAGTGGAGTGCTGGGCAAAATGCCATCAGACTTCATCCCCGATGGCTCTCCAGGTACCCCTTCTCTTCAGGGCCCTGGTCTCTCCATACCAGGCCTGCAGGAGAGGCAAGTGGTAGACATGTGCAGGGACATCAGAGGCAAGTCTTCTGGGTACCCAGGCTGGAATCAAGGTTTCAGTGGCGAGGCTTCTGGGTACCCAGGCTGGAATTATGGTACCTAGGCCCTCAAAGTCTGGGACTTTCTCCCATGGGTAGAAAGTCCCAGACTTTCTATCATATTCTTCCCTCCTTCTCAGTCAGGGGAGACTGAGCAGCAGCTAAGTATTAATTTTCATAAGTTTTTTCCACTTCAGATATGGGTATATAAGTTTACTCTATATTTGAGTAATTGTGAGCTTGGGCCTTCTATTAGCTTTTCTAGGAAAAGTACTGTGGATCTGAATTGTACTAAACACACTGCGGGGGCCCAGAGAAGGTGGGGGTTACAGACTCATGGGAAGACAAAGGACAAAGTCACATGTGAAACAAGAGTATAACAGAATCTGAAATTGATGATGTATTAGCATAAAGGATAAAGAAACCAAAAAGAAGAAGCAGAGGTGTACAAAAAGTGTAAGACCCAGATAGCCTAGGAGGTGAAGGCAAGTGGCCCTTCTCTAACTGTCATGTTTCTCGTATATCATCATGGGCTATGGCCCTAGCTATGGCCAGATACCCTCATACCCATAGTGAGAAGTCCTTGGGTGAGCTACCTGGGCTTGGAGAGCAGAATGTGCTTTGAAGAGGGCTGACTGCCTTTATCTTTGTCTCTATAGGACCTGATGGAGAAGGTGATGGTCCTTAATAGGAGCTTGGAGCTACTGCAGGAACCTGATGGAGTGACCCCAGGGCCTGCCACCACCTATAGGGTCACTCAGTATGCCAACCTCCTGGCAGCCCAGGGCAGCCTGGTCACTGCCATGAGCTACCTACCCAGTGACTGTGTTCAGGTAAGTGGCACCATGTGGAAAGAGCAAACCATTTCATTCAATCATCTAATACTGGCTGAGCACTTCCCTGTTCCGGGCACTATGCTAAATGGTGAAGCTCCCAGGATAAATAAGATCTTGTCCCTCAGGAAGTTCACAGTCTCTTGAAGGGTAATCAGATGTCAGTAATTTCTCATGCCCATAACAGAAGCTTATAATAAGTGCTGTGGGACTCCACAGGCAAGGGGCTAGCTTTGTCTGGAGAAGTCAAGAAGGTTTCCCAGTGGTTAAAACAGTTGAGCTGGACCTTCAAAGAAAAATAGCTTGCTCCCAGATATAGGGCATTCTAGGCAGGAAGAACAACAAGGAGGAAGGTTTGGCAGGGATTAGAGACCTTTGAGTCCTCTAAGGTGGCTGAAGTATAGAGGGTCAGCTGAAGATTAAATGCTATATGGGGCCAGGTTTTTAAGAGAGGATGTTCACTTGTTTTAATTCTACTTAACACAGTTCTTCATTATTACAACTTTTATAGCCACCAATTCAGCAACTGAGAGATCGGCTTTTTCATGCCCAAGGTTCTGGTGTCTTGGGCCAGCAGTCTCCTCCTTTCCCCTTTCCCCGGGTTGTTGTGGGAGCAACCCCCTACTCTCAAGAGACATCTCACAGACTGGGATTCCAGCCTTCTCACCAGGTAAGACCTTACGTGTTAATTCACTTGTTCATTCATTCAGAAATACTTGTTAAATGTCTGCCAAGTGCCAGGCATGGTTTTAGGCACTTGGAATATATTAGTCGAAAAAATGTGAAAATCCTTGTCTTCATAAAGCAGAGATTCAGTTACTTTTCCAATAACTGTTTAGTGAACAATTGCTAGGCACTTAGAATGGAAAGGTGCACAAACCACAATCTTTGCCCTTAATTAGCTCATAGTCTAGTGGGAAGATCGATATATGAAAAATAACTGCAGTAAAATTAATGAATCCCATGATTGGGGTATGAGAAAGTGCTGTGAGATCACACACAAGAAAGCAATTTACTGAGAGTGGGGGATGTTTAGGGAATATTTCAGAATGAATATGATGTTTGATCTAAGTCTTGAAGATTAAAAATTATTTAGGCAAGGGAAGAGGTAAGGAAGGGCTATCTCAGGCAGTGGGAATGGCATGTACCAAAGGCAGTGAAGGGAAAGTAAGCAAAACCCATTTGAGGAATGACTAATATTTTAATGGGGCTACAGAACAGGTGTTTGTGGCAGTGAAATGAGTTAGTTGAAGCTGAGGTAACAAATAGGAGTTAGATCAGGAGAGACCTGGCATTCTGTATTCAGCAGTTTAGATTGACTCTGAAGGCAGTCAGGAGCTATTGAATGGTCTTATGCAGGGGAAGGGCTAGCTATGTGTCTAGGAAGGGCAAGACTAGAGGCAGTTGGGAGGCTATTAGCAAGAGATGATGAGGGCATGAAATGACCTAAAGCTAGAGAGTGAGGTTGGATCTGAGATATTTAGTAGGTAGAATTGACAAAAATTGGTGATGGTTTAGAGTAATGTGTGAAGTAGGGGAACTGACCACAGTGCCCAGATGGATAGGATGCTGTTAATTTATGAGACCCGGAGCTTACTAGAGGGAACCAAAACCCAAGGAGATTGTAGATAAAGTATAAGGCAGAAATTCTGATGGTCATCCTGTCCCACCTTTCATTCCCACCCTAATTTTCTTCCCTCCTTCACTTTCCCCCTCCCTCCTCTTCCTTCTCTTTCCCTACTTGCTCATTGTCTTTTCGCTCCCTCCTTCCCTCTTACCCTCTCTTTTCTATTTTGAAATAATTATAGATTCACAGGAAGATGCAATAAAATGTACTGGGAAGTCTCATGCATCCTAAGCCCACCACACCCCATGCCAGTGTCCCACACAAGCATAGTACAATACCAAGACCAAGAAACTGGCATTTAGTATAATCCATAGATTCAGATTTCACTGGTTTTATATGTACTCATTTGTGTGTGTGTGTCTGTGTGTGTGTGTATAACTGCATAAGAATTTGTCTTTTTATATTTTTAACAGAGTCCTTCACAGAAAGAAAAGTTTTAATTTTATAAGATTCAGTTTATAAAATTTTCCTTCTATGGATCATGCTTTTCATGTCAAATCTAAGAACTCTTAGCCTAGTCCAACGTCCCCCAAATTTCCTACTATGTTCTTTCTATAAGTTTCATATTTTTTACAGTTTATATTTAAGTCCGTGTCCCACTTTGAGTTAGTTTTTATATAAGGTGTGAAGTTTGGGTCAGTTTCATTTTTTTGCCAATGGATGTCCAGAATCATTTACTGAAAAGGCTATCTCTCTTCTGTTGAATTGATTTTGCTCCCTTGTCAAAAACTAGTTGGGCATATTTGTATAGACTTATTTCTCAGTTTCTTATTCTGTTCCATTGATTTATGTTTCTATTCCTCTGTCAGTACCACTCTGTCTTGATTACTACCTCTAAATAGTAAGCCTTGACATGGGGAAGAGTAATTCCTCCTACTTTATTTTTCTGTTTCAGAATTGCTTTGGGTATTCTAGTGCCTTGTCCTTTTCACATAAATTTTAGAATAAGCTTTTCTGTCCAAAAAGAAACTTGCTGAAATTGATGAGAATTGCATTAAAACTATAGATTAAAGTAGGGAGAAATGACATCTTTACTATGTTGAATCTTCCCATCCATGAACATGGTAGGTCTTTCCAATTCTGTCTCCATCAGCACTTTATAATTCTCATCATACAGATCTTGACATGTTTTGTTCAATTCAAACATAAATATTTAATTTTGAGCAATTTGAAATCAAATGGTATTGTATTTTAAATTTTGGTTTCCAGTTGCTTGTTGTCAGTATATAGAAATATAATTGGTCTTTATGTGTCTATCTTGTATCCTGTGACTTTTCAGTGCTCAGAAATGAGATTCCTAGACTCATTTATTAGTTCTAGGAGTGTTTTGTGGATTCCTTGGAATTTTCTGTGTAAACAATCATGTTATCTGTGAATAGAGACAGTTTTATTTCTTTTTTCATGAAACTATATGCCTTTATTTTTCTGGCTTTGTTGTAGTACTAAAATAAGAATAGTGTGAACACCCTAGTCTTAAAATCTTAGAGGAAAGACATTCAATCTTTCACCACTAAGTATGATGGTAGCTCTAGGTTTTTGGTAGATGCTCTTTATGAGGCTAACCAGGTTTTCCCCTCTGTTCCTGGTGTACTAAATCATGAATCAGTGTTGAATTTTGTCAAAATTTTTTTGCATCATTTTGTATGATCAAATGATTTTTCTTCTTTAACCTGTTGATATGGTAGATTATGTTGATTGATTTTTAAATATAGCATGATATATATTTCATGACCTGGAATAAATCCCACTTGGTTGTGGTATATTATTTGTATATACATTGTTGGACTTGATTATTGCTAAAATTTTACTGAGGATTTTTGTGTCTAAGTTCATGGTCTGTAGTTTTATTTTGTAGTATTGGTACCAGGGTAGTATTGACCTCATAAAGTGAGTTAGAAATGTTCCATGTTTATTCTGGAAGAAATTATATGAACTTTGTGTTAATTCTTTGAATATTTGGTAAAATTCTCCAGTGAAACTGCCTAAGCCTAGAGATTTCTTTGTTGGGAAGTTTTTAATTACAAATTTAATTCCTTTAATAGTTACAGAACTATTCAGATTTTATGTTGAATTTTGGCTGTTTTGGTGGTTTGTGTTGTTTGAGAAATTGGTCCATTTCTTCTAAGTTGTCAGATTTATGAATGTAAAGTTACTTGTATTATTCCTTTATTATCTTTTTGATGGCTGCAGGATCTGTTGTAAGGTTCCCTGCTTCAGCCTTGATCTTGATGACTTGTGTCTTCTCTTTTTATCTTTGTCAGTCTTTATAAAGATTTATAAATTTTTTTGATTTTTTTTTTAAGAATTAGCTTTTTGTTTCATTTTCTCTGTTGTTTTTCTATTTTCAGTTACTTACTTTTCTTTTCCTTTCCAAGTGCTGACCATTTTTTCTCTTCACAGATGTCAACTCCATCTCCAAGGCCAAGAATTTTTACACCTCAGTCTTCACTGGTGATGCCCTCGACACCTTCCCATCCCAGCCCTTGTCCGGGGTCTAGAATGCAGAACACAAGTGACTGTAGGCCACCTGGGTTCCAGGCAGTGCAGCCTTCAGCCTTGGGCCCTGGGCTGAGGCCTGGTGAGTGGCTGAGTGGAGAGCTCTGTAGGCAGAGCACGGAGGAAGATAGCTGGCATGGCCAGCATGGATTTGGGAGGCAGTATGTTGATCTTGTGAGAGGAGGTTGGAATTTGAAGTCAAATTCTCAGTACTATCACTTACTGTGGGCAAAACACCTGGTCACTTTGTTTCTTTCAAAAAATGAGAGTGTTGTTATGTTGGTCCTTTCAACCCTACAAGATTGTTTTGAGGGGCAAATAGGGATGTATTTAAAAGTACTTTGTAAAGGTAGATCTCCATACACATGTGTTAATCATTTATTATTATTATTATTACTATTATTATTATTATGGATTTTTTGTTGCTGCCTTGTTCTCCATTGATATGCTCTCAGTCTCTCCCAAATTGAAGTTTAGTGGCAAATGACCTGTTTCTGTTCCATTTCAGCTTTATCTCAGCCGCAGCTGTTAGGAGGGCAAAGGGTGCAGGCTCCTAACCCTGTGCAGTTCCCTGGAACATGGCCTCTTCCTGGTCCCCCTCCACCCACGGCACCCCCGGACATCAGGCAGCCTGGCTCTGCCTCCCTGCCTGAGACTCCTCGCCTGCTCCCTCTGCTTCCTGTGAGACCACCGGGCCTCAGCCCTGGAAGCTCGCAGCCGCCAGCCCTTCCTGTTAGCTTCTCCGCGGCACATCCTCCAGGAGGACCAAGTGCTCCATGCACTGGTGTCCTCCCAGCCGCTGGCACCTTGACGCCTCACCAAGGTCAGTCTTCTTCAGTAGTTTCCCTCTCCTGGATCATGGCCTCCCTCTCCTCCCCTTCCCTCACCACCTCAAGAGTCTCTTTCCTCAAGCCAGTGAACTGGGGTTAGAGAATGTCTGCTGGTCTGCAGAGGGAGAAGTGGTGGACTCCAGCTAAAATAATTTTGCTGGCCTTCAGACCAAAAATTGCAGTGTTCCTGATCATGCCTCTAAATATCTCTATATTTATACTGTACAGGACCTCAAGACTCCTTGAAAAGTTCTCCAGTGCCCAGGGGAAACCTCCAGAGGAAAAAGGTGAGTGCATCTCTCCCCAACCACCCCCTCATACATTCACCCGTGACCCAAATTCTAGTTCCTTACAGAATGCAACCCAGACCTTCCCATTCTCAGGCACACATTCCATATTCTCTCTTTCCCCACTCCCTCTTCTCCCCTCAGCCCCCTCCTCTTTCCTTCTTATATCCATTCACCAGTCTCCTCACTTCCTAGTTCCCCACTCACTATTCTGTCCCCTTGTTCACTCATAATTTCTACCACTCTCTCAAACGAGGGCAAAAGGAGTCTCTCAGCTTAGACTCATGTACCTTTCTTTCTCTCTCTCTAGTTTCCGGAGACATTTATGCCCCCAGCACCAATTACTTCTCCAGTTATGTGCCTCACCCCTGAGCCACGAGGGGTCCTTTCCTCGCAGCCCGCTGTCTCCCTTGTGAGCCATGCTCCCCCTGGAGTCCCAGGAGAACTCAGCCTGCAGGTGACAGGAATAATGTGTTCCCTTCCTCTTGCAAATCTTCTTGGGTGTAGAAGAGCAGGGAGCATGGTAGATGAGCCTCATTCTTGGAGGCAGGCTCTGGGCTGAAGGAGACAGGGTTGGGGGCAGATACCAAGTGCCCCTACTGCAGAGGAGGGAGGGTGCCCCCTCCCCAGCTCTACTCCACTCTAGTGGGACCAGTGTGATGCTGAGTCACACTGAGGACTAGCCCTGAGCGGAGCCATGGGAAGGACAGCTTACCTCTCTCTTGTCTTTGTGCTCCCCCTTCAGCAACTTCAACGGCCACCTGAGAAGATGGAAAAGAAAGAGCTGCCCCCTGAACACCAGTCTTTGAAGATCAGCTTTGAAGCGCTTTTGCAACGCTGCTCTCTGTCTGCCACTGACTTAGTGAGTCTGAACCTTCCCTATGATGCCCCCTCACCTACCAGCTGGTTCCAGGACCCCTTAGCTGTAGACCAGTTCCTTGTGTGACTCTCTTCTCACTGCCCCTAGACATGCGGTCTGTATCTTATACTTATTTGATGTCCCTGTGGAGTGGGGAGGACTTGTCTGGTTTGAAGTTTAGCTCCTTGGTAGCAGAACCAACAGCATTGAGACTTAGCTCTTGGAAAGGCCTCAGGGAGGGAGGGTGAGACCAGGACTAAGGAAACCTGCCATTCATTCACTGACTGTGTCAGCCTGAGCCAGTCACTTACCCTCTTTGGGTCTCTAGTTCGTCGTCTGTGAAATGAAAGAAGGAGCAGTAAACCATCCTAGCTCTAATGTCCCGTGATTCTTTGTGGTCCTACGTAGTGTTAAACTTAGGGGCTAGAATCAGAATCCATTTCCCTCCCTGCAGAAAACAAAACGGAAATTAGACGAGGCAGCCCGACGTCTCGAACATCTATACGAGAAGCTCTGCGAGGGGACGGTAAGTACACTCAGTGGTGCTCCTCCGCCTCCTGCCCTTCCACTGCCACCCAGGGTCAGAGGGAGCCAGGGTCCCTTCCCATAGGCCTCACAACGCTGGGTTCCCCACAGAATATAGACATCTCATCCAGACAGGACTCCAGAACTTAAGTCTCCCTTCTCCCTCTGTGCCTCCAGGGTAGGGGAGAGGTTGGGCTCACTAACCTATTAGCCAATCCCTCCACAGCTCTCGCCTCACGTCCTGGCGGGGCTCCACGAGGTTGCTCGATGCGTGGATGCAGGAAGCTTTGAGCAGGGTCTCGCGGTGCATGCCCAGGTGGTGGGCTGCAGCAGCTTCAGCGAGGTCTCCAGCTTCATGCCTGTCCTGAAGTCTGTCCTCACTATTGCTCATAAGCTGCGTATCTAAACCAGGCAGCTGCTCTTGCCAGGAAGCTACTTCTACTGTGACTTAACTTTTTCCCACAGGAAAGGGGAATTTCCAAACAAATTCTGTTTGTTTTTCTCAGCCCTCTTCTCTTGCTGCCAGGTATATGATGCTGCAGGCTTGGTGCCTGCAAATCAGCAGAGTGCCTGCTCTCTACCCCTTTATGCCTGGCCTTCTGGGGCTCTCGCAGCCTGTTTTAAAACTACTCCCACAGGGCCTGGTGCATGGTGTCTTCTCCCGCAGGGATATTCTAAGTGGCTTCTGAGAGGGTGAGCAGGATTGTTACTTCCAAGTCTACCTCTGCTGTACCCATCATGTGGGACTTTTTTCCCTTTCTGTGGGTTACAAGCCTGACCTTACCTCCACCTTGCCTCTGACTTCATATTTCCAGGTCTGTATTTCTCTGAGCACTAGAGGCTGGGGTAGAGTTGACTGTTGTTCACCCTCTGAACAAGTCATAGACATGAGGGCTGGGTGCTGAGCAGAACCAAGAGAAGGAACGTAGGCCCTTTTGAAAAGGGACTTCTCATCTGCCAGCATTATGAAGGGTGGAAGGGGTGCACTGCCTTTTGCTGAGAGCTTTCTTAGGGTATGGGATAGTAGCAGAGGGACCACTGCCTATGGGGAACGGCCTCTGACTCAGCCTGACTGAGCCCCGGCCCAAGGCTTAGACCATCCATTCTGTGACCAGAATAGGTTCTGGAATAGGAGCCATATTAACGAAAGACTTAAAACACTGCTCCTCAAGGCTTGGAGGCCGTTCTTCTCCAGTCCCCACACGTCTCAGGACTGCCTTCTCTGGCTGCACTTTCATGGTTGGGCTCTGCATTTGAAACACTGATGTACTTAATGTGCAATAAAGCTGCTTTAATTTGGTTTCCTCAGTCATCTCAATCATTGTCTCCTCTGGGTTGTATTTTGCCCTTACCTGTCTTTCCAGCCCCCTTTGTTCTTGCTCCCTGTACCCTAATAAGGCAGAAGAGAGGTTAGGGGACAGATGGGAAGTCAAGACAGTTGAAGGAAGGAGGTGACACTGAATTAGGCTCTTTCCTCACAGCATTTGTGCTCACCCTGCTATGTGTGTGTGTATGTTCATATGCGTGTGTCTCCATCTGTGCCTGACGTTCAGCTCCAGGGTTTTCCCCACACCACTTCAGGGCTGAGCTCAGCTGCACAAAGGAGCTGGGTGTGAAGCCAGGAGTACTATCTCTAATCCTGTTGTAGATCCCATCATGTCTGCAGGCTAGATGTGTGTGTTTGGGAGGAAGGGATTGTTAGGCAGTATTTGTTTGTAAAGCCACTTGCTCTTCAGATAATACTTGCACTAACTTCTATTGATGAAGCAGTGTGAGCCCCAGCAAAGTCCTTTCCCAAAGTGTCTTTGAAGCCAAGAGCCCATTGAAAGGAAGAAAGGCCGGGAGAGGGGATTAGTTTGTTCAGCAGCTGTGAATTTCAGTGGGAGGTTGATGAACTCCGAAGTCTTTGTTTAAATTAAAGGGGGGGAGAAAAAAGCCGCTGCTGGAGCGAGAGCCCCACTTGGGGCCCTGAACTAACACAAGGAGAAGTCTGAGCTGCGGGGAGCTGTGTACTGACTGCGAAGACTTTTCCCAAACACTTTCGGGAAAGGTGTTGTGAGAAGAGAAGGGGGCGGGGTGGGGGATTAGCATGTGAAATGAAGTTTTCATTGACTCCAATGGGGGTAGAAGGCTATTTTAATGGCATTTTGTTCTCTTATTTTCCCTTCTTGAGCTCTTTAGAGATATTGTTTTGCTAAGGCAGGCTTTCTTCCCCTTCTTTCCAGTCTGCGGATTGCCTCTATGGGAGCCAACATAAATATTTCTCCTCCAGGAACGCGGGTTAATTAAAAGGAAATGAATGAGTGGAAGCATCCAATCCAGACCCACAATAGGCGAGTGCCCTGGCCTGCCCTTCCCTCCCACCACCACCAGCACTGCCAGCGCTGAGCACGACCCTGTCTCTGTCTTTGCCCTAACCTGCTGCTAGGGCCAGTTGAGGCTGGGATTCTTTTCAGGAAAAGAAAGCCCTGCCTGTGTGTAGGCTCACAGGCCAGGAATAGGAAGGAGACACTGTTTTGTGCCCCCCTCAGCCAGCATCCTTGTCACTTCTCAGGACCTCCCTCTGCTTCTGTCCCCTGGCTGAGACAGATGGACTCCTAAAGAGCACACAAGAGAAGGGAAGGGGCCTGGGTGCCAGGACTCACCCCACGGTAACTTACTAGTTGGTGGGACAAGCCAGACATTCTTTTCAGCATCGGGCTAAATCTATAAAACAAAATGTTTGACTAGCTGACCTCTAGTGTGTCTTCCCAAGCAGCCAGTCTGGTTGTCCACATTTGTAACGGGGAACACAGCCCTAGCGGTTGAGTATATGAGAGAACCTAAATTCCATGAGCGCAGGAGGTTGGTGTGTTGTTCACCACTGTATTTCCACTCGTGTTTGTTAAATGAACAAATGAATGAATGGATAATTTAAGAGGGGGAAAAAGCAATCCAGATCTAAAGTAGCTAAGTAATGTTTTCTTCATAGACTCAAATGAAGCTGGTATCACATCCATTTGGGAATACAAAACAGTAACCTATAAAAGAATTTTCTGGCAGCATGTTTCAAGTACCGACATGGAATTGTCAAATATGAAGCACAATAGTTCCCCTACTTGTATGCTGAGAGACCTCCTGGAGAATGCAGTTTTCCCTTATAACGTTCTTCTTGTGTATTTTCTAGGTGCCTTGTCAGATTTTCTTACTGTACAGTATCAAGTAATTCTGGGACAGTCAAGTTAGTACATGCTGCTGCCTGATTAGGGATGAAGGGCATTAGGGGAGATTCAAGAGACCCAGATCAAAGCTGAGGGAAGGAGCAAAAGGCCTTTTGCTGATAGAACTGGAAATGAAGCACTAGGAGACCCTGAAGGGAAGTGTGTCCCCTGTAAGGAGGGAAAGGGAACCTCTTCCCTCAATAAGTGTTAGTGGGAACAGAAGATGTGTAGGGATGAGGCCATGGACTTGGTGTCCGACCTGGCCACTGTCTCAGTGTGGAATATGGGAACTCTTCCACTCTCACAGGTTGGCCCCTAGAGCCTCCACCCTTTTACCTACTTGAGCCACATCGCCTCTGTGCTCTCTCCTCCTCTGCAAGAGGTGAGATGAGGTTGTTCAGCATTTGACCGGTTCTGCTCTGGAAGGTCTGCCTGGTGCCCAGACCCAGGACTGGCCTAGGGGAAGGGAGATGACTGGGAACTTCCTCAGGCTGTGGAGGGTCTGTCAGGGATTAGTTCTTCCCTTCCCAGAGCCCTATTTCATGAGCAAGTCCCTGCTTTCTAAGAAAAGAACCAGAAGACTCAAGCACCTCAGGCAGCAAGGTTTTAGCTACTGAGTGAATGTATTAGTGGAAGATTTATGGGGATGATTTACTAATCCTTGGCAGGTTAGCCTCACTTGGGCCAGGATAGCTACTTAGGCCATCAGAGAAGTGAAGCTCATGGGAAGATGGCATCCTGGCAAGGTGGGAGAGAGGAGAGAACCTAGAGGTTATATCTTTCATATGCCCTTCCCCATATCCCCAAGAATAAGTTCAACACCTGGGAGAAAAAAGATACATATCATAATGATTGCAATAAATTAAAATTCAAGGTGCTGAACTTCCTATTAGCAAAGTCTCATTGCAGGAAGCTTTCTTATTGAAGGAAAGAATCCAGTGCCCTGAATCCTGCCTGTAAAAAGGAAGGGTCCCAGCTTCTCCTTGTGACCTGTCTTTAGAGGTGCAAGCCAGGGTCTGAATGGGAAATTGGCTTTATTTAGCTGAGTCTTTAGGAAAGAGAAGAGGTAAACTTGTTCTAGGAGGATGTAGGTTAGGAGCAGGGAGACAGATACTTTAAAGGGTAGGAAATGACTGGCAATCTGCTCTTACTCATTCCCAGACATTGTATGTGTCTGGAGCACCTTGGGTGGGTGATTGTCTAGGAAGGTCATTGCCCCACTGGCAAAGTTCATTAGAGACATGGTATAGGAAGGAAGAGTAGCACTGAACATCAGTTCAGCACTCTAGGGTTCCCACTTCCTCCATCTTCAATCTCTGCCTCTAGGAACCAACCCCCAAAGAAGTGCTTTTTCCTGGGTGGGTTTTGTCAGTATCCCTTCAGGGAAAAGAGGGAAGGAGAAGGGGAGAGAAAGCAGAGATTCCTGGGGAGGTTAAAAATACAGGAGGGGCTCTGCAGAAGGAAGATGTGACTATTTCAGACATCTGACAACAGGAAAAGGGGTGGGTGGGGTGGAGAAAATGGGTAAAAGAGAAAAGCCATGCTCTCCCAGGCCCTGCTTGTCTTAAAAGGATTCTTCCATTCCTAAGTTCCACAGGGTAGGCCAGGCATTAGGGCAGCTAGATGGGGAGGAGGAATGCCTGTTATCATCCTAGTCCGAGGACGCTCAATAGCTCAGAATCTCAGAACAGATAGTTCTCAGACCTCAGTGTGGTGAGCAGACGGTGCGGACAGCTCGAGGAGAGCTCAGAGGAATTGGGGGAACAGGTTGGAAAGTGGCAAGCACTGGAGAGATTGCAGCGTCTCTCCCTCTCGGGATCCCTGGGCTTGGTAATGTGGGGTCCCTATTCCCTAGAGATTCCTCTATTCCTGGGGTCTCTAAAAGAAGTCGAGAACAAATGGGGAAAGGAGTGGGTTGAGAGGAGACCCTTAGGGTTTTCTCCCGGGTGTGTGCACCGCGCCCCCCCGCGGCCGCTCCGCGCGGCTGCAGAAATACTTGGTGACCCGCCGACGGCACTGCTCGCAGCGGACCGCGCAGCACCAGTGGAACTTGCAGTTGCAACTGGACACCGTCTCGGCGCGGCGCTCCTCCACCGCCAGCCCGCAGTCCCCGCACAGCCGACGGCAACTGCGGCGTTCCCAGCGTCCGAGGGCCCGGCCGCGCCGCAAGCACTCTCTGCCTTCGGTGCCCAGCAGTCCAAGCGTTTTGTTCTCCAGGCAGTAGTCTGGGGAGTCCTCCAGGTGCACCAGTTCCCGCGTGGAGATGGAGCGAAAGGTGTCGGCGATGGCGCCGCGGCCGGCCGCGCTATTACCAGCACCCTGCAACAGGTCCACCTTGAGAGCTGCGTGGTACTTCTCTTTCAGGTGCGCGCCCACCTCGCGGAACTCGGGCAGCTGCAGCCAGCAGGTCTGCGTGGTGCAGCTACCAGACACGCCGTGGCACTTACACGTGCGTTTCATGGTGCCCTTCACCGCCTGGGGAGAGAGCTAGGAGTGAGCTGGCCAGGGATTAAATGCGTGGGGAGTCTCTACTGTTACGGAAATGACAGGCCAGCCAAGAAACAAGCACCACTTGGAGAGTTGGAGTACTCAGATTTATTACGCCGGCGGGCTCAGAGGGGCTTCTGCTCCGAAGCTCTGAGCACCTCCAAGACGTGCACATGAGGTTTTATAGGGTTAATTACAAGTATGGGGCTATTAGCCAATAAGGTTCAAACAACAAAAAGCAAGGAATCAGTACACTGGAGCTTATCAATTTGGAACAGATCACGTTACTGACACTTGTTGAGCTTGGATTTACGAGTTAGCTTGTTAGCCCAGTAAACTGACACTAAACTTTAGATTTACAAGTTAGCCCGGCGGAACTTATATCAGTAAACCGACACTTATCACACTTAGATTTGTGACTGAGCTCGTTAGCCCAATAGACTGATACTAAACTTTAGATTTATGAGTTAGCCCAGCAAAACTCAGATCAGCAATCCGACACTTGTTGCACTTAGATTTGTGACTTAGCTTGTTAGCCCAGCTGGGCTTTTCCTTCACACTACCTCTGAGGGTTGCGAGGCGTCTAGCTAGCCTACGTGGCCCGCCAGCCTGATACCTCGTTTCTCCAACCTGGTAAATGAACTAAAGAGCTGTCTGCACCTAGGGCTGGTAGTGGATGGAGCCAGCTGCCTGACTCCAGGGACTGCAGGACTCACCTTGCGGCCAGCCTCGTTGTTGTGTAGGTTCATGGCTGCCCGGGCATCCTGTCCTGTCTCCAGGGCATCGACGAACTGCTTGGATATTGCCTCTCCAAAGCCCACGTTGTCGCTGCAGCCTCCCCACAGCCAGCCTTGGCCCCCTGGAAAAGTGCAGTGGGAAGAAAGGCAGTTGAGCAGGCAGGCGCGGAGCCTCCTGGGCTGCTGGGTCTAGGTGGGTTTGGGGAACCTGAGGTAGGGAAGGCTTACGGTTGAGTGAGTGCCCTGTGTTTCAGCCTAGCTTTGTTTTTGCCACTTTACGCGCCTACTTCCAGCCGTAGCCAATCCCCTGCTCAGGACTTCATGACGTAAGTAGCTGACGCAAGTAGCTGACGCAAGTAGCTGAAGTAAGTAGCTTGTCTCAGCAAGTTAGCTGCGCGTCCGTCTACTGCAGTGTTTCTGGCCTTTGGGCAGAGTGTGCACGTGCTTCCCCAGCGATTGACGTCCGGAAGGGACAAAATGGCGCGGATAAGGTGAGGAAAGCGCGAGCATTAAGGGAGAGAGAGGCGCAATTGAAATAATATGGAACAGCAGTTGGAAGTTGTGCTAGAGGGCAGAGAGGATTGGAGAGGACAGCGGAGAATGGAAAAGGGACAGGGATAGGCAGCATGGAAGGGCGTCCCCCTGTGTTTGAGACAGTAATAGGATTGAAGTCGCAGGGAGTGTTCTTCCTTTATCATTGTGTTTAAATTAAGGAAACCATTCACTCAGAGAAGTGCCCCCAGCTACATTTACCCTGGTTTGTCACTGTAGGGTTTGGGCTCAAACTGGTTCGCCCTGATTTTCCTCAGACCGAGAATACAACTCTTCTCCACACCACCAAGTATCCACCAAGCTTTTTTCCCCCCAGTCTTGGGTTGGTAACTGTATTTTTTTTTAAGCAGTCATCTTTTTCCCCCTTTGGGGAGGGGGTAGGTTTATTTTATTTATTTTGTTTATTTTAACAGAGGTACCTGAGATTGAACCCAAGGCCTTGTGCATGCTAAGCACACCCTCTATCACTGAGCTATACCCTCCCCACTACCAAGCTTTTTATTCTTTAAGTGAACTTTACTGGGCTGCCCTACCCACCCCAATATCACTACTCACCCAGTTGCCCGTTGCGGGAGTCATCACAGCCACAGTTGTCAAAATCCCCAAGGCTGCAGTTTCTAGTCAGAGTGTACATGACCCCAGCAGAACTGATGGCATGTACAAATGCTGTCTCCCGATTAGCTGGCAGGAACCGAAAATCGAGTGAGTTAGAGGGAGGAGTTTCAGCCCAAAGACATACCTTTAATATCATCAGTATACCCTCCTTTCCCAACTCCTTCCTATTTCCCCATGTTTATAATGTACTTTATTCTCTTCCAAGGTCTGCTCCAGCCCTGGTCTCAGGCCTGCTCCTCTCCCTTCCCATCCTTTCAGGTCACACATTTTGTGACTAGGTGGCTAGATTATTGTTAACATAGGTGGGAAAAGCTCAAGAAAGAAATGGGGGAAGAGATGAATCTGAAGGCCAGTTTGTAAAGAACCCATCCCCACTTCCTCCTGGAGCACTGAAGTCAGAGACATGCACTAGCTAGTCCTGAGAGGAACCTCTGCTTGGCAGCTCTTCCATTTACTTGCATGGCCACTTTTTATCTTCTCCCTGGAAATCTGGTCTCCAAGTCAGTTCCCACTTGCCCTGTGCCTCTCTGCTGAGCCTCCTGAAGGAAGGGGCTAAGAGATCTGAAGATTTCTAACCCCTACCTCCTGATGTTACTTGTATTTTTAGGAAGCCATTAGCCAACTGGGAGGCCAAGGATGGCATAAGATTGGGGGTGAGGCAGGTCCCTTTGTTCAGTAGTGAAGATGTTGGGGAAGAAAGAAAAAAGCTCTAAGATAGGAAAGAGGAGCTGGAGAAGGAGCAGAGGAGATCCCAAAGAGGACCTGAGAGCAGAGACCAGATGAGGAATAAAGGTGAAGAAGAGTCAGGGGGCCATCCCTGGAGAGTGGGGCTCTAATCTGTGGCCAGGGGGTCCAGGGAGCTGTGGCCAAGGCTTTCCTCACCACTGCGAAGGCCGCCATGGCTGGACAGCTGCAGGGCTCTCTCAGGGCAGTTCCAGCGGTCCCAGGCAAACTGGTATTTGCATTCTTCAATACCACTCTGGGCACCTGCTGCCACGCTGCTGGAGTAGATCAGGTAAGCCTACAGGGACACAGGGGTCAAATTCAGACTCACAGCCGCTGAACTTGGGAGGCATTTGCCCTAAAGAGGCCAAGCACCGCCCATTCTGCTGACCCTCCCATCTCTCCAAAATAATGACACAGTGAGCACTTCAAATATGCTGTCTTATTTACCATCACAAATAACCTTGTGAAATAGGTACCATTTTATAGATTAAAAACCTGAGGCTCAGAGAGGTGATGTAAAGCAATTTTCCCAAGGTCCCACCATGAGCAAAGGGTAGCAGTAAGACTGAAAAATCAGTTTTCTTAGACTCTAGGCCTCACTACATTCATTCACTATACTATCCTGTCACTCCAAAATGATTCCCAATTTCATAACTCATGAATTTTCAGCGGTCGGTCCTCATCCTATTACTAGCTTAGGAAAGAACATTTTGTAGTTGGAAGTGTCCTTAGAGATCACGCAGCACACTGCCAGGATTTTGAAGATGGAAGACTGCATCCCATCCTGCACTGGGAAGGATGAATGACTGCAGACTGACACTGTGAAAGAAAACTTTTCTGACTCTGGAAATTCTGGCCATAAATTCAGAATCAGTATCCTGAGTTCTTGGTCTGGTGCTGACACTAGTTTGCAGTGTGGTTTGGGGTGTGTCCCTAACCCTTTCTGTGCCACAGTTTTTCCGTCTATTATATATATATAGAATAATGAAAGATGTGGACATAAGGAAATCGACGTGTATAGTCTTCAGTCAAGAAACTGAATGAAATCCAAATAAATCAAAAGAATTTTTTTCTTACCTTTGGACCAGTCATCAGGAAATTGTTCACTGACCTAGAAGAGAGAAAAAACACAGAGCATAGTAGAGATACACCAACTCATTTCTGCTGCTGAAAGTTATAAAGATTACTTCAGCAAACATGCAGGCATACCTTAGAGATACTACCAGTGTGGTTCCAGACCACCACAAGAAAGTGAATGTCACAACCAAGCCAGCCACGTGAATTTTTTGGTCTCCCAGAGTATATAAAAGTTATATTTACACTATACTGTAGTCTGTTAAGTGTGCAATAGCATTATGTTCAAAGAAATGTACCTGCCTTAATTTAAAAACACTTTATTGTGAAAAAGTGCCACCCATCAACTGAGCCTTCAGTGGGTTGTAATCTTTTTGCTGTTGCAGGGTCTTGCCTCGATGCTGATGACTGCTGACTGATCAGGGTGGTGGTTGCTGAAGGCTGGCATAGCTGTGGCAACTTCTTAAAATAAGACAATAAATTTTGCCACATCGATTGACTCTTCCTTCATGAATGCTGTTTTTGAAAAGCAACAAACTGATAGGCTACCTTATGGGAGAAGATGCAAAAGATTCAGAAAGAAATGTAACAGAATTTTAGAAAAGCATAAAAACTACAGAGTCTAGCAAAACCAATGCCTACTTTTCAAAGCTTGGCAGGCAAAATTAAGTCAAGTAAAAAGAAGCACTACTCTCTCGGGGACAGTAGTACCAGCAAAGCACAAAAATAAATTCAAAATGAGTTGAATGACTTCACAATTGCCAAAGCCATTATGAGTTTGGAGATAAATTTCTGATCCTTAAAGACTGGTGTTAGAGGTCAACCAGGTCCTTTGCCTCAGAGAAAGGAGCTGAGCTTGCTGTGGCTCAGAAGGGCAGTCTTTATGTGAGGGATAACTTTTAAAGATTTTTGGATGTTACCAGGCCAGACAGAGACTAGTTCCCGTTCCGCAAGACAGACAGTATCAAGAAGGAAAACAAAGCAACAAAACAAAAACTGAGTGGCAGCCAAAGGAGAAAGCTTTGCTGTGAGCCTGGGTCAAGACTTCCTGTGAAAGGATACTGAGTTGGGCAGAGATGCTAGAGGATTCTGCTTTCCTTGAAGATCCTATAGTATGTAAAGATTTGGATGATGTGCTTGTCCAGCCCAATTGATGAATCAATCAGATCTAATTGAGCACCTGCCATGGGACATGACTCTAGGCCTTATCTGGACAATATTCCCATAGGTTGACTCGGGTTGTTAACCCCCTTGATATTTGCAGACATATTTGGACCATATAACATGGGTTACTTATATCTAGAATATCCAGTATGAAGAAAAGACTGTATGCCCTTGTGCTGAGTACCAAAGAAAGAGGAGTTCGTTCTTGATTCATGAGACAATGGCAAGATGTCCTTTGGGGGAACAAAATAGAATATGGATTACAGGAAGCAGAGTGGGTGTGTAAGGTGAGAGGGTAGGAGGAGAGCCAAAGAGGAAGGAATTTAAGTGTTTGTATGAGTGCCACCTGGGGACAGTTATATGGTTCAAGGAAAGATGCTAACAAACAGTGGGAGATGGAGGCAGCTCTATAGAACATCGTGCAAGCAGCATAGTACTGGACAGAGGGACAAGCTTCCCACTCCCCATGCATACAGTTGAGGATGATGCTACCCAGGTTGGGTGTCAGGCAAAGGGTTTACATCTTTCTAGACCCTCCCAACTATTCCCAGACCTTTTGTTAAACACCAGACTTGCATACTCAGCTATATTCTTGACATCTCCACTTCTGTCTTTAATAGGCAGCTCAAACTTAACACATCCAAAACTGAACTCCTGATCTTCGCTACCACCATTTCAAACTTGCCCATTCCGTGATCTGCCCCACCTAAGGAAAGGGCAGTTCCTTCTTCCAGTTGCCAGGCAAAAATCTTGGAATCATCTTTGACTCCTTTCTTTCTCTCACATCCTATATTCAGTCTGTCATCGACTCCTGCCAGCTCTGGCTCAGAATATATCCAGACTCTAACCAGTTCTCAGCACCTTCACTGCTGTCACCCTGGTCCAAGCTGTCATTATCTCCTTCCTGGCTTATTGTTAAGGCTTACTAACTGATCTCCTTGCTTCCACTCTTATTCTCCCATGTGCTATGCTCAAAATGATTGGTGCCTTTGAAGACTGATCCATTTAAAATATAAATCAAATTTTGCCACTCTCTGCTCAAAATCCTCCGGTTTTTTTTTTAATCTCACATAGAGTGGACGCCACGTTCTTATCATGGTTTATAAGACCCTACACAATGTGGCCCCCTGCTATGCCTCTGGCCTAATCTCCTACCACTCTCCCGTCACTTACTCTGCTCCGGCCACACTCCCCTTGTTCCTCCAACACCCTAGTCACTCTCCAGCCTCTGAGCCATTGATTGCACTTGCTGTCTTTTCTACCAGGAATGCTTTTTACTCAAATATCCACATAGCTTGTTCCTTCACCAGCATTAGCTTTTTAATCAAATGTGTCATTCTCCCTGAGGCTTTCCTGGATCATCTGTTTAAAATTACAACTCCCCCCACCTCCTTTCTCTGCTTCTTTTTTTTTTTTTAACACGGCACTTTTCATCATCTGAACACTAGGTTTTACAACTTTATTTGTATATTCTTTGTCTCCTTCCACTAGACTGTAAGCTGCATTAAGGTAGCTTTTGGTGGAGAAGTCTGTTCTGTTCACCAAGTATTATCAGTGCCTTGAACAGTGCCTGAGGATAGTAAGCATTTAATATTTGTTGAATGAAAGAACAAAGGAACTCACTTTTAGGGATGGGAGCAGGAAGAAGTATCATCTGAGGAAACTCAGAAGGAACAGCAATCTAGAGAGATGGGGGAAAGGAGAGAATCCTTCATTCATGCCCAGGGTCTTACCACTGTGATTATGCAGCGTCTCCCAAATCTTTACCTCCAGCCCTGACTTCCATCTTGAGATCCAGAGCTGCTTTTACAAATGAATGCTAGACTTCTCTCTGGGAATGTTTCAAATTGTAAAGACAGTATGTTTAAAAGGTAACTCATCTTCCCTGCCGAACTTACTATTCCCCCCTCAATCTCTCTCAATCCATTCTCAGCATCCAATCAGTTATTAAGACCTGTGTGTATTTTACCTCTATAATATTTTTTACATACCAGTTCCCTCTTTTCTTTCTCACTGTCTCAGTGCTTTCACTATCACAGCCTTAGTTGTGGACTCCAACCTGGACCACTGTAGAAGCTCCACTAACTGACCTCTCTACTTACAGTTTTTACCCCATTCCAATTCAGTGTATAGTCTGCAGCTAGATTAATCCTCTAAAAGCCTGATTCTGTTGTCATCCTACTCAAGAATCTTTTGTAGTTCTCCAACGCTGGGCATTCAAAGCCCCCTCATAATCTGAACCTACATACCTTTCTCCATTTCCCATTAAATACCCCTATTTGTCCAATCCTTGACTCAAGCTGAACCATTCCTGGAAATCTATGTGTTAATGCCTCTATGCTTTTGCTCATGCTATTCTATTAAATCTTACTTATTCTTAGTGTTTTCGACCAGTGGTGCTGGGACAACTGGATATTCACATGCAAAAGAATGAAGTTGGACCCCTACCTTAGACCATATAAAAATTAACTAAAAATGGATCATAGACCTAAATGTAAGAGCTAAAACTATAAAACTCTTTAAAGAAAATACAGGTATAATTTTTCATGACCTGGAGTCAAGCAGTGGTTTTTTAGATATACCATAAGCACATGTAACCAAAGAAAATATAGGTAAATCAGACTTTGGAAAAATTGAAAACTTTTGTGCTTTGAAAGACACTATCAAGAAAGTAAAAAGACAACCCACAGAATGGAGAAAATGTTTGCCAATCATATATTTGGTTAGACACATATAAAAAGCACTTACAACTAAAAAGTAAGAAGGCAAATAATCCAGTTGGAAAATGGACGAAGGGTCTGAATAGACATTTCTCCAAACAAGATATATAAATGGCTGCGAAGTACATAATAAGGTGCTCAACATCATTAGTCATTGGGGAAATAAAAATAAAAAACACAACAAGAATTTACACCCACTAAACTAAAATTAAAAAGACAGACTATGACAAGTGTTGTCAAGGATGTGGAGAAATCAGAACATACTTGCTGGTGGGATTACAAAATGATGCAGCTACTTTGGAGAACAGTCTGGCAATTCCTCAAAAGGTTAAACATAAAGTTACCATATGACCCAGAATTCTACTCCTAGGTATTTACTGAAGAGAATTAAAACCATGTGTACAACAAAACTTATACATGAGTATTCATAGCTGCATTATTCATGGTAGCCAAAAAGTATAAACAACCAAATGTCATCAACTGCTGAATGAATTAATAAACAGGTCTTTTCATACAATGGAATATTCAGCCATAAAAAGGAATGAAGTACTGATAAATGCTACAACATGGATGAACTTTGATAATATCATTCTAAGTGAAAGAAGCCAGACAGAAAACTTTTTTCTGCCTCATATAAAGGTTTTCCTTTATTCCCTTGTATTCAACTATAAATAGAGGCTGCCTTAATCATCATTGTATCCCCTCCACCTCCTTATCTGAACATAGGAAGTACTCCATAAAAACAAATTAAAGGGTTTTGAAACAATAATGGAAGGATCATCAGATCCAATAGAAAATTCTAGGATAATAAGGACTGAAAAGAAATTTGGGGGGGAGTATGAGAAGGAAATTTGTGGCAAGCCAGTGCTCCCACTAATGTTCTAGCATTGTGAGCAGATGACTGCTACGTCAGCAGAAGATCATAGCATATGAGCAACAGACAATAAACACTGACCATATGTACACAGAGGTTGATGTTATAATCAAAACCTCTAGAGAGGGGTATAGCTCAAATGGTAGAGCACATGCTTAGTATGCAGAAGGTCCCGGTTTCAATCCTCCATACTGCCTCCAAAAATAAATAAACAAATAAATCTAATTACCCCCTCCAAAAAACCATAAATAAATAAATAAATAGATAGATAGATACATAAATAAATAAATAAATCACCTAGAAAATGTAAAAAACATATATAAAAAAACTTTTAGCAAAATCAGTCTGACCCACTTAATGTGATATATAATTGTTATTGTGCTTCATAGTAATTAGGCATAAGTAGGAAGCAATTTACATAAATAATTGTAGTTAGTTTTGCTTTTGTATGGTCAAATAAAAATTTTATAATTGTTTCTTCTCCTTTTGTCAGTCTTCCAGTATATATACTGATACCATATAAAATGTATTTTAAAAATATTTTTATTGAAGTATAGTCAGTTTACAATGTTGTGTCAGTTTCTAGTGTTAAAATGTAATTTCTGTCACACGATAATAGCTAACATTTATTTGGTGTGTAAGGAACTCTTCTGGTGCTTTACTTGTATCATCATTTAAAATTTTTATAACATCCCCATGGGGTAGGTACTGTACTATTGATTGTTTATTCTGTGCACACCAAATACTGGTTTTAGTGCTTTACATGTTTGAAGCTCACATAATTATTACAGTTATATGAGGAAGAAACTGTTATGTCTTCCATCTTAACAGACACAGGAACTGAAGTATAGAGTGGTTAACCAGCATCACACAGCTAGTTACATGGTAAAGCCAGGGTAGGGACCTAGTCAGTCTGACTCTGGAGCAGGTACTCCCTCCCTGCTACACTTTTCTGCAACCCATATTTTTCTTGTCCTTTTTCCCACATGCCAAGGCTCCTGATCCAGAAAGTTCTTGATGAGTATTTCTTGGCAGTCTCAGGGATGTTTTGCACATAGTCATAAAAAGCTCAGTTAACTATCACATTGTCTCCCATGCTTTTCTGTTATTCCATTGCTCCAGCTCTTCCTTCTGCTTCCAAGCCTCCGGGCACTCCTACCCACCAGGCACTGGCTCTGCTTTATCTACCACCACATCCCCTGGGCACATTTTGAGGAGTCTGTTGCTGCTCACATTTTATTCAATGCATGAAAAAGAAGGGACAAACAAATGTACCACGCGAATGCAAGATGTTAATAGTGGGGGAAGTGCAGGGGACGAGAGGAGGGGAGATAAGGAACTCTACTTTCATCTCTAGTTTTCTGTAAACCTAAAACTTCTCTTTTAGAAAGTCTATTAATTGTTTTAATGTAGGGACAAATGTCTTTTAACCCCTTTTAGAGTTTTACTTTTCCACTTGGGTATCAAAACTGCCATTTGTGTACAAGGTTTTATAGGGTTTTAGTAAAACAGCTCTTTCGTTTTTGCTTAGAACACCCCCTTCTAGTCACCCTCTAACCTCCTTCACTGAACTGAAACTGAGGGGCTTGCTAGTAAATTCCAGTGACAAGCTTTATAGCTGAATCTTCTCAATTCCCTTCCTTTGGAGAGAATGCTCTCCTGGGAAGACTCTACAGTCACTTGTTTAGATAAACTTCTTGGGCCTGAGTCCTACCAATTTTCCTGATCTGCCTATAAATGCTGAATTCAGGTGGTGGACCCAAACTGGAGCCCTTTCAAAAGGTGGTCCTTTCAAAGGGTGCTATCCTTGCAAAGAACTGGGCAATTTAAAAAAGTATTAACTAGGGCCTCTCTAGTGTTCTGTCGATAATCTTCACTGGTCTCAGCCTTCAGGGGCCTCACAAACAAAGTGCCCTTGCCCACCCAGGGGCAGTATCCTTAGCCCTAGCGTGGGTCATTATTGATTCACCCACCCTGGACCTCTTCCACCCCATAATGACTCTGAAGAATAAGCACCTGCGTACTTCCTGGTTTTAGGGAAGACTGTTACCTTGGAAGCTGGCAGTTTCCATTGGCTCAAAAGCGAAACATGGAGACTGGGGTCTGGCCAGATAAGCAGGATAATTCCTCAGTAAGACTCTTATTGAAGTTCTATCCCTGCACCTGTCCCCAGATGCCTGAAAAGGGTGACTTTGGTGAGAGCATCTCTCCAGATCTGCCCATGGCTTTACTGTGAGTCCCAGCGGTGGAGGCTATTGGCAACAGCCACCCTCCACCAGTCCCCTTTAACTCAGGTGGCCTGGGGAAATAACTTTCTCTTAGAATTTATGTCTGACAGCCAGATTCTTCACCTAATAGAATCCACAAGATGCCTTGGCCTGGGGAAAGCCCAAAGACAGTTCTTTCTGAGCAAGTTTCATTGCGACTCTAGCCTCTACAACATCTGACCCACAGAGCACACATGTACACACACACAGATATGTATATACACACAGAGCACACATGTACACACACACAGATATGTATATACACACAAAATATATACATAGAAGGCCATCCTTACTAGTGACTGTGAAATAATATCCCATTGGTCCAAAAATGTTCACTGCCTTCTCTGACAATAACTGAGGTTATTTAAGCTAGGAACAATTCACTGTAGAATTAGACAGAGGTAAGTTTAAAATGCAACATTTTCCAAGAGTGGCCAGCATGACTCATTCTTATCCATTGTGAAGTATAAATAATTGAAATCAGGCTCTTTCCTATTCAGTTATGGGAAGGGATGAGGAGGTAGAAGGCACAAGACTGCTGCAGTCTTGAAGGGAAGAGAAGTATTCAGCCTTTCAAAGACAAGTTTCCTCCTACTTAAAAATTTGTCTAGGGGGAACAAAGGTGCTATCAGTGGAGACATCTATTTCAGTTAAGAAATAGAACAAAATCCAGATTACAGCAAGGAAACAGTTATGAAATGAAAGCAACTAATATAGATTCATGGAAAGAGTATGCAAGAAAAAGGGAAGAGAGAAAGAAATGATTGCAGTGAAAGATGGAGCTGAGTGAAGATTTTTCCAAGATTAAGTGTGAAAGGAAAAATTAATGACTGTGTCGTTTTGGCTATATCCTCATATCTATTTCACTGATTTAAACTCCCTCTCTTTCATCAAAGGGAATTCAGCCCTACAAATAATTCTCAAATTGTTTTATATATGTAAGCATATACATATACATATGTAATTCTCTTTTGAGGAAAATATATGTCTTATGTGAATCTTCTGTATTATATAATACAGTGCCCTAAAATGTTAAGGAAAAAAAGTCTTGTAAACCACTTGGCTTTAAAAAAAATAAAAGGTGAAACAGATGCTTCAGTTTTAGCAGTTATCCTTATATTTATGTTAAAATCCCACATTATCTCAAAGCTAGCCCTTGTCAATTAACTTTTGGCAAGGACCATAGAATAGGCCACAGACAACTGTGTACCCTGAGTCTCTGCAAAACAATCTCAGGCAGATCCCTTCCCAGGCAAGTCACATATTTGCAACGGGTAATCTTTTCCCTTGAAAGTGAAATGTCATTTGTATTCCAGGATATTTTATGGAACAGTCAGCCATCTTCCCTTGTCCTCATTTCCTTCCTTCTTTATGCATTGTAGCTAACTCTGCTGAGAAACCCTGAGCTACAAAAAAACACTTCAGCACTTAGCATTTAAATGAGGACTCTGACTGGGAATAAGCTGTACTCATTCTCCGTTCAGTGGTCTCTAAGTGAAAGGTGCTAAGGAACAGCTCAAACCATGGTTCCCAGACAGCCTGGGATTGCAAGAACCTCTTCCAGGATCCTTATGAAGGCAGAGAATTTTGTTTTGTTTTTTGATCCTGTAATGTTGATCCCTGCAGTGTAGACTTTTGAACATATTTGTGTTCTCAGTTGCACTGATGGACACAATACCAGTTTATATCAGGATCAAGAAGGTAGGTATGCATGGTAATTCTAAGAATTATCCTGCAAAACAACTAGGTGAACAGTTCAAGGTAGGCAAATTGACAAACGTTGGCACTTTGATACCATGTTCGCTACTTAATGGAACTAAATCCAAATGGATGGTAAAAATTTTCTTTCCTCATTCCAACTCAACTGTCAGTTTCTGTTGCCTATGCTGACCAGCCACAGCTCAAACAGAAATAAACTCAAATGTGTATTTGAATAGTTTCTCTTTTTCTTTAATTTGTATTCTTGGTTTTTCCCCCAAGGGCGGTCAGATTTATATGATGCTCCCCAAGATTCATTCTAATTACATACTGGATCAAGAGCTCTCAGACACAAGATTCCTTCTCCTATCCTGATTTTTCCTATTTTGAACCATGGTAGTATTTGGGAGATTTAGACAAAGAGAAACATATGCAGTTAAAAATGCTACAGAAAGTATAGATGAAGCAAGATTAGCCAGTGGTTGATAACTGTTGAAGCTGAGCTATGGGGGTTCATTGTATACATCGTTCTCTCTAGCTTTGTAAGAAAATCAAAATGTTCATAATATAAAATTAAACAACAGAATGAATAATCTGAACAGAAGCAGTAATCTATGTGATCTAGGCTCCACTGGACACCCTGGATTAACATGAAGAAATGCCAGACAAGATTAAATGGTTTACTATTTATTATTTTGGATATTAGTATGGAATAGAACCTTCAAAGTCTGATATGGTGAACCTGGAGACCCTGAGTAAAGCAGAAGGACTGTAATTTATGGTAGCAAAAGAGAATTACAGTTTTGAATGGAAGAAAATTTCTCCTTATGCAGGATGGTGTAAGCTTGGTCTGGTAAATATAAGCATGTCATCTGTGGAGTTGCACAGAAAGACTGCACTGTCGGCCCACTTACAGGGTCTTATTGAGACCGCTGGCACATAGCCTTCTGGTGTGCTGGAACCAGAGGATGCTGAAGTTGGGAAAACAGCCTATTAAGAAAAGTGATTTTGGGCTGGTCAGATTATGGTGAATTTAAATGATCCCCTTATGGTCTGATTTCTTTTGGCCTAGAGAAAACTCTGACCTTAGAAGCATACACCGAAATGATATGATCAATAACAAGAGCCTGCAATAAAGACTGAGAAAAACAAGCCATAAAAGTTCGGCTTATAATGAGACCAGAGAGTCCGTCCAAAGTGGATGGTAGTTTCTTTCGAGAGGCCCTCAGAGTGTAGGTATATTTCAAAAGGGAAGCAGTGGGGAATGTTATTTATGTGAACCAAGCTCAGAGTTCCGCCAACTGTTAACCCAGCCTGATCTTTTACCTAGGAAGAAAAATCTGCTTTTCTGAAAAATGAGGATTTATTCTAAGAAAAATTGTATTGACCTCTTTCTCTAAGCCCTGTGACTTCTCCTCTGCCTTTCTGATAGAAATAGGAGAGAGGTTTGTTTGTTTGTTTTGAAGACCAACACTATATATTTATCCTACACGTCTCTCATCGTGTGCTTGAATTAGGGATCTTGGGGAATTTGTTTTTACCATTGGCTAGTTACTTCAATAATCAAAAGTGCTAATGATTCCAAGTGTCTGTTTAAAAGCTGTTAAATGAAAAACAGTGAAATGAAGGATGCCCACAATAATTCTTGCACTACTGGAAATTCTAAAATATGCTACAAAAATTGATCTTTATTCTTAGGAAAATATAGACAGAGCTAGCTTCCTTATCCTGTAAGTAAACTCTTTTTTTTTAGAACAATTTTTTTATGGAGGTACTGGGGATTGAACCGTCATGCATGCTAAGCACATGCTCTGCCACTAAGCTATACTCCTACCCCTGTATGTAAACTCTTTTTAACATCAGAGGCAGTACAGATAGAAAAGATAGTTTTTGAACTGATCGCCAAACAAGCATGAAACCACTACATTGAAAAGAACAGGTAATTTGAGATTTTGGGCAAAAGCCAGTTCTTCACACATCTAATCCAAATCAAAGAGCCTACTGACAGTTTTCAGTGAGATGAAAGGAATGAAATCAATATAAATTCTATGGATAAATAAATGTAAGAGACAATTTGAATCACTAACAGAACAAATACTTTTATAAGTAAAAATATTAGTCAGGTACAAGCTTCTGTTTCTCAGTGCCAGACTTCTGCATGTTTATCAGACTAAACTGTTAATATCATTAAAAATTCCCAGAGGAATTGGAGTGCCAGACAGAGAAAGAAATATGACCACAAGATGAAGGAGCATGGTCCAGTGTTCCAGTTACTGAGCAATAAATTGTGGGCAGAGGAAACAAAGCAAGGTTCTGTCTGACATGGGATGGTTTAGTGGTTCAGAGTAGTGAGTGTTGTAGAGGCAAATCCCTGTCTCACCACGGACAAGCTGTGTGTCTTTAGCCAAGTTACAGAGTGAATGCTCACTAAATGTTGGTTCACATTATTATTATTCCTGAGTATAGATTGTGTCCCAATATGGAGCAGAGCTAATCATAAGTTACCCTTTCTCAGGAGTCAGTAGCAATACAGAAGTAAGGACTTCAGTAAACCATGGGATCTTCTACTTTTAAACTAGAAAATATGAAAAGCAGGAGCAGAGAAGAAAGGTAGCTAATTTAACCTGAGAAGACTTTCTGGAGGAGAGAATACCTGAACTAAGTCTTTAAGAATGACTAGATGGCCAAGTTCTGGTGGAATCTTTGGAATCTTTTAGCCAAAAAATCATTTCACCCAAATGTGAGCAAATAAAATCCTTTCCAAATGTCCTGATTTATAACAATAATATTAGTATAAAAATAATGATGATGATGATGATCAGCCAGCAGATTAAAGAAATTTGATCATATCAGTTGGAAAAGAAAATAAATGGAGCCCAAGGGAAAAAAGTATTTTATTAATAGTCCCAAGAAAGAAGAGCATTACCCAACATAGAGCAGCATTAAACCAATTGTGCCAGCTGGGAAAAAGTGAAGAAAAAAAAAAAAAAAACCTCTTTCCATGGAAGAGAGAGAGTTTGGACTGAAATTCCTTTTCTTCTGACTCTTTTAAAAAAATACCCTCATTTATCTCTATATAATACCACAAAAAGAAGATTCTTCTTTGTGTCACATTATCATCCACACATAAAACAATAAAGAGGTACCATGGAGCATCCTCCTCATTGCTTATACAAAGTGGTTTTGTGAGAAAAAATCTAATGAAGTGTCTCCTCCCAGGACTTCACAGCCTTTGTAAATAACAATAATTATTACTATTATTAGTATTACTCTCCAAGGCAGGAGATATAGAGACTCTGACAGGAGAAATCGCAGGGCTCCACTGTTGAGAAATCAGTGACAAAATGGGAATTAAATTTCAGTGATGGTGTCTCAAGCCCTTAGAAGGACTTCCTACAGTGCAGCTGGCAACCTAATCCTCCTCCGAGTTTACCCCACGAATCCCAAGCCTTTTTTTTATGGACTATAAACTTTTTTTTATTGAGCAGGGGAGCTATTAGGTATATGAATCTTTTATATTGGCATACTATTTTCCAGATTCCAAAGCAATTTCACACACCTTACATTTTATTTCCCCAACTTTGGAGATTCCCAGCCCCTGTGAGGAGGAGAATCCCTTTTTAATCTGACAAAGATTCTCACTCAGTTGCACCTGTTCTTTCTGTATCTGTCAGTGGGCAGAACTCAGCAAGATCTTAACATGATGACAAATTACCATGGATTCAACCATTTTTAAAGGCGTGGTGTATTTTATTGTTCATAATATACATTTGAAAAACCATTTCACATATACACGAGAATAATAAACTATATAGATGATGCTTGGTGAGAATATGGGTTCAACCTCCCCAACCACCACACAACACACACAAACACACACACACACACACACACACACACACACACACACACTAACTGAAGTGCTTGCTAATCAGGGGTTCTGCATGTAATTATCACATAAATTTCAGGAGCCATAGAAAAGTTACCCTGAAGATGTACCTGTAGAGAGCCAAGAAATTATGTATTTCAAAAGCTGCCTTAAAACCCAGAGATTTAGATAAATTCTTGCTCTATGGCAGAAAAGAAACTGACCCTGTTTAACTCCTTTGGAAAGAAGCAGAGGTAGTGATCTCTTAAAGCATGAGGGCAGAGCCAGAGTTAACCTCTATATCCCAGTGCCTCTTTCTGATTTGGTGGCTGAGTGGAGCAGAGAAAGAGAGAGAATGAGAAATGGACAGAACTGAGCAAGACCCAGTATCATTATGATACATCATTTGGAGTAAAATGAAGACAAGTTAAGGAAAAACATGTTCTAGGCCTGTTCGTTCCAGATGCCTAAATGTATTGGGAGTGAAAAGTCAAATTGGTTCTTCTCTGACCACCATTATAACCATCGCCATCTGCTTGGTTTATCATGAGTTCCCATTCTCTCTCTTTTTTTTTTTTTGCAGCCTTTAGGATTAAGAAAAGCAAATCTAAATAAGAGATTTTTCTCAAGTTACTAAAGGAGAATTCTCTTCAGAAGTGTCCCAACAAGAAGAAACTGTGGAAAATGCTTTTTTTCCCCCCAATTATCTTGCGCTGAGATACCTAGTAAAACTGCATTGTAGGTGAATGTCATCTTTATTCTTTCCTTTTCAAGCCCAGGAATTTCTGTTCATGGACTCTTGTAGACAGTAATTTCAGGAAAGCCTACAATTGAACAGCCAAGCAGAAATTGTGGTTCTCTATTTGTTAAGTGCTTTTGAGGTCCTTAAATAAAAGGTTGATAATGAAGTATTAAGAGAAACTCTGAAAGGCTGTGGTTGGTCAAATTTCTTTGCATGGCTCAAAGGGGAGGATGACCTTATGCAAAACCCTGATAGTTCCACTCTAAGAATAATCAAGATTTAAAGTTAAGTTTAAAAATCTCTTTGAAATGCTACCCAAACCAGACTTTGGCAAAGTATAAATGTTTCATTCAAATTGGGGCTTATAGGGGAAAAGCAATTAAAATCTAATTGCATTATACAGGAGATTTGTACATTTTCTCCTCAAAGTCAGGCCAGGCGAGAAGGGGTTCTTAAACCCTGTTTTTAAATTAGAACTTTCTTTCAATCTCTTTTTTTCTTGTCTCTTTTTGAATCCAGACACTTGAATTTGGACAGACAAGCAACCCAGCCACCTTTCAGTGTGGCTGTGTCAGTATCAGAATGAAATGAACATGACCCCCTCCAGCAGGGAAGGAACACACAGTAAAGGTATTTTTTATAGAACAATTCTTCACACTGCCCTGGTGACTGGGGAGAGGAATCTCGTGTTTCTCTTTTGCTGATACTGAATCAGCTGAAGAATACCATGAACGTCAGAAGAAATGCTCTGAAATAGTCTCCTCTCCCTTTTGTCTTTTTGTTCTCATGAAGGGGAGAGAAGAGAGGTTTTTTTTTTTTTTTTTAAACATGGAATATTTAATTAAAATGCCAGTTAAAAATTGACCAGTTCTTTGCTGGTTCAGTTTATATTCAGAAATGTTGCAAATGATCACATTAAGTTACAAATCATCGTATTTTGGCATAGTTCTTATTAACTCTAATAAAGATGGCTATACTCATTTATGATAAGAATGTATTCTCAACTAGCACAGGCAGCTGATTTCAGCAAAAAAATTCCTATTGTTGCTTTCTCGACAGTTTATGTAGTAATCGGATTCATATCTTGGTTACATAGATGGTCAAAATTAGAACTGATAACGAGAGGAACTGAGTTTCTATCTTAATTGGGGAAAAATTCCAAACACCCTAGCAACATGCATCTCCCCCGTCCTACTTCTGCATGTCTTTGCCTACTAGCTTATTAACATTTCCATATATACATACTCTATGTGGTTTCTAAGAGCTAAATGAAAATGATGATAATATCATCTATCCTTTGCACAATGGTTTATGGTTTACAAAGCACTTTCACACACATTTTCTTACTTTCTCAGCAATTTAGGAATGTGTGTAAGTGGAGGAAATTAAATAAAATTGTAGAGAAGTTTAGATTTCTAACCTAGTTTATTTCAAATATGTTTGTTAATTCAGTATCAACTCAGTAGCTCAAGTAAATTTTTAGTCTCTAGGAAATGTCAGTATGAGCAGTTACTTAGAATACTCTGAAAAAAAAAAATAAAGTCAGAAAGAGCAAAATAAGATCCCAATGAATTTTGTCTCCAGGCTTCACCTCAAAGATCAGATTCAACACGCTGTAGAACTTGCTTTGAACCACCTTCCTCTTCTTCACAATGCTGATGTCAGGACTTGGTAAAAAAGGCTACTGTCCATTTCCCCAAAACCACTTAGAATATTTGTGGTCCAGCAATTTATAAAAGTAAGAACCCCTCATCTTTTAATCCATTCCTTTATTGCAAAAGGAGTCCTAAAGATTTACTAAAATCAGCCATAAAATTTCGGAAGAGCCCTACCCCATAGAGCAATTCTTTTTTTTTCCCTAGGAGAGATCCCAAGACTTCCCACAATGCTGGAAGTGAAAATAAGTTCTTTCCAACATATTACATACATTTACCTATTCCCAGGTTACTTACCAGGTGTGGCTGAGTTGGAGGACACAGGTGAGAAGGAAGATGCACACGGAAGGCTTCGTAAGCAACATAATCCTCTGGAGTAACAAGGATAGAAAATTCTAAAAACTTGGGAGGTGGAAGTAAAATAGGAAAGTGTTCTCAGTGGTAGTGGGATGGAATTCTCCTCGAATCCCAACTTCCTTGGTGTGTAAGCGATCCCAAACAGAGTTAAGGGGAGGTGAAATGGAGCTGCCAAACTTCCAAAGAAGAGATTATCTACTTAATTAAAGTTTTTTTTCTCCCCTCTAAGTCCTTCAGCCAATCAGAATTCAAGTGCCAGAGAAAGATTGAGTCGATCAAAAGAACACTCCAGGATCCTCCCAGACAAATGCAGAAGAAGGGGACGAGGAAAAGGGGACAAAGAGAGGAACACGGAGAAAGAGGACAAAGAAAGAAAGGGGGGAGGAAAAGGGACATAGCAAATCCCCTCCACATAATCACTGCAAGGAGTCTCTCTCCTCCCTCTCGCCTGCGCCCTCCCACCGCACCCCAGCCTCCCCCACCCACGCGCACTCACCGCAGACACAGACACAGACACACACAGAGGGGAGCCTGGTCCCCAAGGGGATTTAGAAGGGACTGTGCTTTCCCGGTTGTCCTTTGTAGGGCTCTGAGACTTAATTTGCATTTAGGGTAGCTTTCTTCAGAGGAAAATAAATAGGTGAACCTCAGCCCCCTGTTTTGAGAAGGCAGGGATATGGCCCAACCATCTCTGGTATTCTCTAAGCTAGGGAGAAGCTTAGGAAACTTTAGGGAGCCCGATGGTTTCTTCCTTTCAACTTTTCCTTGGAACGCTGACTTGTTGAACACCTATTACATTCTCAACCCAACGCTAGGCATTGTGGACATTTTCTAACACCAAAACATGATTTCTGCCCTACAGACATTTACAACCTAGTGAGGTGATAATACAAGAATGCAATTGAATAAGGTATTAGATTTCTGGAAACTGACTACATATTATATCGGCTTATTTTGGGAAGGTTTTCTGAAGAAGGTAGAATTTGAGCTTCAAAGAAGGGATGAGATTTCAATAAGCAGCCAAGTCCCTACCCTCTTAAACTCAATGGTGAAGCCAGGAAGGCACCCAAGCTTCTTGCTCTCACATCTCTGAGTTGCCATCCCTTCTGTTCCACTAGGAAGGGTCACCTCAGTCACAGTGCAGGGGTCCCCAAAGGGCCCCCAACATACTTCCTCATGTCATGTCTGCTTTAGCATCTGCATCACCTTTCCTCAGGGCTCCCCAGAGACAATGGTCTGTCTACTGTCTTCCCTTTTTCCTTGTTTCTCTTGTTTTTGAATCTTTTCTGGCCAGATCTACACTGGTAATCAGAACTGGAAAATAAAGAATTAGATTAATTCATTATCAGATTCAGGACAGATGATTTAGGGCTCTTGACTTGAATATTTTGACCAGGTAACTGTTATCCATTTGGAGTCTTCCAGACCTTTATTTGAGATTCCTTATTGTGAGATGAGCTCAGTCAGTTTTGACCCCCACACAAACAACTTTAGGTTCTTCACTCTCTTTTTTTCTCCTCAGCTTTACTGAGGTATAATTAACAAATTATACAATTGTATATATTTAAACATGTCCAAAGTGATCGTTTGATATATGTCTATATTGTGAAATGATTACCACAATCAAGTTCATTCACACATCCATCACCTCACATGGTTATGGTGTGTGGGTGGTGAGAACACTTAAGATCTCTTCTCTTAGCAAGTTTCAAGAATACAATACAACATTGTTAACTACAATCACCATGCTACACATTAGATCCCCAGAACTTGTTCATCTTACCACTGAACATTTGTACCCTTTGGAGGTCCTTCAGAAAGGGAGTTGCAGAGTATATTTAAGACCCAGAGTCAAGTCCTAGGGAATTGAGGAGTGATGACTCCTGAATTTCCATCTTGACTTCTTCCCTAATGTGGGGATGGGGTTCTCCCCACTTACTTGACAAAAGAATTCCCAGGAGATGAAAAAACTTGTAGAGGCAGAACAGACGGGTGATTTTTATGTGAAAAGGGTGAGCTAATTTAAAACAAGTTCCTTGACATGCTCCCCCACCCCTCAGAATTTTTTCCCACAAAGGAAAAATTTAGTGTTCTTATTGTTTTGTACAAAGTTAATGTATATTCATTGTGAAAGCTTAACCATGACAGAAATATATGAAGTAGTCTCCTTGGTGACACGCCTCCTCCCCACTCCAGGAGAACAACTAGGTTTTGGATAGTCTCTCAGGTTTTTAAATATACATATTTGAATGCAAATATGTACCTTGACATTTTTCACAAAAATGAGATTATATAGATTATATTTATATATAGATTATATATTTTTCTCATTTAATAATATATTAGACAGCTTTCTATGTTAGGGCCTAAAGATCTCTGTCTTTTAAGAGTGAGATATTATAAATCGTCAGGTATATAAATCGTCAGCACTCTCATTTTGTTGACAATTTGGGTTGTTTTCAGTCTAGTAAAGGAATTGGCAAGTTTTAAATTTATTTCAGTTTGGACTTAAGTATTGCTGTTTTAATCATTTTGATACTAGAAAATAGAGTTATCTCAATGTCTGAGGTCCAATGGATTAGTCATAAAGTTAGGAGCTCCATAATATTTTTGTGTTTGTTTTCAACTTTATAATCTTTTTTTAAACATTTTTTATTGAGTTATAGTCTTTTTACAATGTTGTGTCAAATTCCAGTGTAGAGCACAAATTTTCAGTTATACACGAACATGCATATATTCATTGTCACATTTTTTTATCGCTGTGAGCTACCACAAGACTTATGATCTTTTTTTAAGTGGAAATATAATTGCCATAAAACATTGTGTAAGTTTGAGCTGTACAGAGTGCTTATTTGATATGTTGCAGTATGATCACCATCATTGTGTTAGCTAACTCCTTTATCATGTCACATAATTATCATTTCTTTTTTATTGTAAGAACTATTTAGATCTGGTCTCTTAGCAGTCTGAAATTTACATAACCTTCTTAATCTCCTCCTATCTTCTCTAAATCCTAGGTCTGGAGTTCCCTCTCAATGTCCTCAAATCAAGGGTCCCAGGTAAAAATGAACTACATTTGCATTATTCCTCTAAAAATGAACTATACTGCATTATTTAGTAACTTTCAATATTATAGATATTTGACAATAAGATATTCTTAGGTCTCTTGGAATTTTGTACCAGCGTTTGATATATCGAAGCATTTTATAATCAAATTTCTTAATTTTCATCTATCCTAGTTTATCTTCTGAAGATATTTGCTTGATAATATTCTTTTAGACCTTAAAATGTAGAAATTAAGGCACAGGGCAGAAAAGCAATATACCAAATACTCTACATGATGCCACCTTTAAAAATGATTGTTATTAATGTCCTGACACTCTGCTGTATTGTTTAATCCCTATTTAAAACTTTGATGGGAGCACACTTGCTTTGCTGTACTTTTTCCTGAGAAAACATGAAAATGTTCATATGTCTATATATCTAAGTGGCAAAAGCTTAATGGCTGATGATGTGTCCCGTCCTGTGGATGATCCTGAGTTATAGAGAGAGAGGAGGCTGTCACTACATTTACAGTCTGGAAGAAATGGACTAGCAAACACTCAAAAGTGCTAAGGAAGAGAAAGGCATGGAGCACTGTGGAAGCACAGAGACCAGCTACCTAAAGGGGAGGCAGAAAGGCTTCCTAGAAATGCAAAGACTTGGTTGAGTCTTAAAAAAAATGAGTGAGTTCATCAATAGTGACAGAGAGGAAGGGGATTCTGTATCAAAGGGCTAACAGAAGGTACCACAGCCCTGTGAAGCAACAGGGTCCTTTTGGAGAACTGTAATTAGTCCGTTATTGCTGGAGTCTGTGACATGAAGATAGAAGGAAGGCAGGAGAAATTCGGTAGCACGCAGGTGGGAAAGGGCCTTGGGCTAAGGGTTTGGACTTTATCAGGAAGGCAGTTGGAACCCATCAAAGAGGGTTATGCATATATGTGACCTCAAATGTGTGTATCAGAAGGATTATTGGGGGGCAGTGATGAAAGATGGCTTAGGTGACACTAGAAGCAGAGGCAGTTTAGGGCTAGCTGCAGAAATCCAAGTGAGAAGAGACAAAGGTTAAACTATGATAGCAAATAAAAGGATGGAATGAGATAGCTATTAATATAACAGAGGCTGCTATGATTGCATATTTGCTTGGCATTTCATACTCATTAAGTATTCAAGATTCATTTGTTAGTATTTAATCTATTGCTCTCCATAGAATTTTTAAAAAATCTATTAAAGTTGATCTGAGGACAATTCATACCTAGGTAAAAGCATCTTTTTAGATTTAACTAGGCATCCAAAAAAAAAAGGAAAAAACCTGCTCTATAAACAAAATAAAAATACTAATAGAAAGAGAAATACTTTCATCATAGATCTTAAAAAGTAAATTTATTTAATATATAAAGAGTTATTATGAGCTGTTAGGATGAAAAAAATAGCCCTACTTAAAAATGGCTAATTCACGCTTTGCCTAACACCTGAAACTAACACTGTAAATCAACTACATTTCAATAAAAAAATTAAGAATTTTTAAAAATGGCTAATTCATATGATTAGACTCTTAAAAAAATGCATAAGTGAAAATATCCAAAAGGCAGATTAAAAGATTTGGCTTTCTTGATTATAAGAGAAAAGACAGATAAAAACAATGACATATCACCTTCATTTATCAAATTTTTAAAGGTTAAAAAAAATGAGACCCAATATAGACAAAGGAGTTGTATTTTATCAAATGGTCGTTTTATATACTGCTGGTGGGAGTGTGAATCAGATAATGTTTATCAGGATATATCTACAAGGATATTTATTGAATTATTATAAATAATAGTTTTAGTAGAAAACTATCAGAGTGTCTACCCAGCTCATAAGGACTACTTTTATGGACTGTCTTACTTTTAAAGGGGGTCCTCCAGCAGTGATTTTGTACCACGTGACAGCTTTCCCCCACCCCCGCCGCAGTGGTCATAACTAAATTGGTACTCACTCCAGCTGAGCCGATCAGGTTTCCTTTCCTGGAACTTTAGATGACAGAGAATGACAGAGAGTAAGTAGTACCTCTGTCAAGTTAAACTTCCCAGTGTCTCCTGATTAGTCCATGTATTTTTTTTCAAAAGAAGAATGCTGAGAGTAGAAAGGAGAAGCACGGGATAGGAAAATGCTTTCTAAAGTAGATGACAGAGAATCCAAAAGCCCTATAACAGCTTGTAGCCGCATCACTCCAGTCTCTGCCTCTGTCCTCCCATGGTGCTCTCCCTGTGTGTCTGCATTTCTGTGTTTCTTTTCTTCTTATGAGGACACAGTCATTGGATTAAGAGCCCACTCTGCTCCAGTGTGACCTCATCTTAACTAACTGTATTGACATGACTTTATTCCGGATAAGATCATATTCTAAAGTACTGGGGGTTCTGACTTCAAAATATCTTTTAGGGTCACAGTTGAACCTATAGCACAATTGAACCTATAGAACCTATAAATAACTTTAAACATTTAACTCCGACAAACCTTGAACTCTTGTTCAGATGTTGTATAATCTCATATTTTAACCCTTTCACTTGAGTGGTCAAATGCCACATATCAGATGTTGGGAGGGTCTGTGATTCCAGGAGCCTATATTTTTCATACTAAACCTGTTCTCATTGAGCCATTTGATTTATTTTGAAGAGAACCTTCATTTATTTGCCAGAGGGGTAGATACTTCGCTGATGGAGAGAGAGTGGAGTTGATGACTTGGCTGTTGTGTATACAGACTTTTTTTTTTCATTAGATATGCTTATTCATTCAGTCTTACTCAAGATTGCTGAGATGTCTTGTAGCCTAGAAGCCATCTCCTCTTTTCCAGTTGTTAAGACCCATTATGTATTGATTTTAGGGCCTAAATCTCAGGATTTAATCTTTCTTTTTTTATTGAGTTATAGTCAGTTTACAATGTTGTGTCAATTTCTGGTGTACAGCACAATTTTTCAGTCATACATGAATATACATATATTTGTTTTCATATTCTTTTTCACCGTGAGCTACTACAAGATCTTGAATGTATTTCCCTGTGCTATACAGTATGAACTTGTTTATCTATTCTGTATATACCTGTCAGTATCTATAGATCTCTACAGACTTTTAATTAATAAGTACCATGTCTCACTTGTTCCCTCTGTTGTACATGGCTTTTACCAGTTAAGAGCTTCTCCAGGATTTTGAGGAACTGATTAGTGCCCTTAGCTGTATCACTCTCCACATACTTTGGGCAGTAGCTTCCCCTTTCTGGCTTCATTAATTACCCTTTCTTTATCCATTGTCTCACTTCCAAATATTGGCTGAAATCTTTCATTTGCTTACAGACTTCTTCATTATTTTCACCATTGAAATTTAATTTAAGTGTATGTTATTTCTGTATCATCATTTTAATGGAGTGTGATCCTAATAGGAAATGGGGAAAACTGTGTGTCCATAGCCATCTAAAACTTGTGTATATATGTACTTAGTTTTTTGATAGATATCACCAAAGTGCTTTTCCTTTTTAATATTTATATTTCTTGATCATTTTTCTTATTTTATTGCATTGGCTAAACTTAAATATAATGTTGGTGATGATCATCCTTATCCTATTTAGGTGAAAATATTTCACCATTAAGCATGATTTTTGTTGTAGATTCATATCCTTCATGAAACTGAAATATTTTCTTAATATTTCTGCTGAGTTTTTAAAAATTCATAATGGGTTTTGATCTTACTAAATTATCTTGGTAGTATCTATTAAGATGATAGGTCTTTCTCCTTTAATATGTTTATATAATGAATTATATTAATATAGTTCCTAATTCAAAATCATTCATGGATTCCTGATTATGATGTACTATTATTTTACTGCATTGACAGATTAATTTGCTAACCTGTCGTTTCAAATGAAACATGTCATCTATTAGCATAAGTAAATTTGGCCTCCCCATTTTAAAAATGCCATTCTAGTTTGGTGTTGGTAGCAACATTATGCTAGATTTTTGGAACAAATTAGAAGACTTTCATCCTTTTCTAAACCTTGATACAAATCATATAACATAAAAGTGATCATTTTTTAAAGACTTTTTAGGACTCACATACAAATATCTCAGTCAGATGCTATTGTTTTGATGAGTAGGACTTTTCCATTTCTTTTGTAAATATCAGTCTTTTCAGGTTTTCTACATATTCTTAAGTCATTTAAAAGTCTTTAAAATATTATAAAATATATTATTCAGAACTAAAACATAACAAATCTCTGTATCCATCCTACCTCCATCAAATCCAAACATTTTGTTTCACTTGCTTAATTTTTTAAAAAAGAAATAAGAAATTACAGATATACTTGAAGTCCCTGGCATTTCTCCTCCCAATTCTATTCCCTTCATTTTCTCCCCAGACATATCACTATTCTGAATTTGGTGCTTATCATTCCCTTGCATGTTTTATACTTTAACTACATACATATGTATTCCTAAATAACATTGTTTTGCATGTTTTAAAATTTTATACAAATGCAGTCACATGCCATGTAGAGTTCTATATTTTCCTTGGTTTTTTCTTCTTTAGATATTTATTCATGTAGATACATGTAACCTACTTTCTTCATTTAAACTGCTGTGTAGCACAACTTTCATAAATGTACTAAATTTTATTTATCCATTCTTTCTTGGTGGATATTTAGAAGTTTTGTACACATATATTCATGTTTCCTGGAACTCATGTATCAGAGTTTCTATGGAATATATAACTATAAATGTAATTGTTGGTCCAAAGAAATGTGCTCTTTAGCTTTGCCAGATTCTGCCAAAAGTTTTTCCAGAGTATTCATACCAATTTATATTCCACAAGCAGTATGAAAGTTCTTGTTTCTTCACGTCTTCATCCACATTTGGTATTTTCATTTTCAATTTTTTCAGTCTAATGAATGTGAAATGGTATATCATTTTAGTTTGCATTTTATTGATTACCAGTGACAGTTATTCAGATTGCTATTCTGCGAGTTGCTTCTCCCCATCATTTGTGTTTTATTTTGTTTCGGCTTTTATCTTTACTAAATTCATCTATTTTCACTGGATTTATTTTTTTAGAGCTTCTTACATTATCTACTTTATTTTCAATCACTGTTAATTTCTAATATAGACATTTAAATGTTTTTTCCTGAGAACTGTTTTAGCCACATCCCACATTTTAAAGTTTCTATTTTGATTTCATCTCTAATCTGAGTAATTTAATCAAGCTTTTAAAATTTTCTAAATGGATAGATTTTTAAAAAATTATTGTTAATCTTTAATTGTATTGCCTTGTAATCAGGAAATGTGGCCATATGATCATTAGTTTTTGAAATTCATTGGGAGTTTTTTCAAATTATGTGAATGTTTCATTTGTGTTTGAAAAGTGGGTATAAAGTTTTACATGCACTATTACACCTGGTGTTTTAAAATTGTTTTTGGTGTTTAGTGTTTTAATTAAATAAAAAATAAAATTTATAAATACATATTAAAAATAAAGAAATAAGATACAATGAACACCTTTGTAGCTTAATATAATAGAATAATTCTATTATGTTTGAAATACACTTTATACCTCATCCCATTCTTGTCTTCTTTACTCCCCCTTCAGAGATAAACAGTATCTTGAATTTTTTTCTTTAGCATGCCTTTGCTGTTCCCATGTTTTATTTCTAAACAATGTTTGGTTTTGTGTTTTTGTATTTATATTAATAAAATCATATTATATGTATTCTTTTGTAATTTGCTTTTTTTAAGTTTAACATTTCATTCTTGAGATTATCCCTGCTGTTACGTGTAGCTGTAATGAAGTTATTTTTCATATGAATAACCAAGTACCATTTATTTAAAGAAAAAGCTATTTATCCATTTTTCACTGCTCTTTTTTGGGGGGGTTAGATAATTAGGTTTATTTATTTATTATTATTTTTTAATTTAATGGAGATACTAGAGATTGAACCCACAACCTCCTGTATGCTAAGCATGTGCTCTACCATTGAACTATACCCTCCCCCATCTTTATTACCAGCTTTATTTAAGTCAAGTTTTCATTTATTCATAAGTCTATTTCTAGGTTATTTTATTTCGATAGCTACATTTTTATCACTACATCAGTAAGATATGTTTTAATTACTAGGGATTTATAATAATTCTTTATATTTTGTATGGCAAGTCCTCCCATCTAGTTCTTCAGAATCATCTTGTCAATTCTTCCCTCCTCCCAAAACACTTTTAGGATTTTCATTGGAATTTATCAGATCTACAGATCAGTTTGGGGAGACTTAGCATCTTCATAGCACCCGGCCTTCCTGTCTACAACTGTGATGCAGCCCTTTATTTATTCAGGTCTTCTATAATGTTATTCAATGAAGTTTTATAATATTCTCCACCAAGGTCTTAGATGTATTTTGTTAGGTTTATTCCTACGAACTTCATAGTTCATGCTATTTTAAGTGCAATCATTTTTTAAAATTGTATTTTCTAACTGATTGTTGCTGATGTGTGAAAATGCAACTGATTTTTGTATACTGACTTTATATCCAGAAATTTATTGACCTTAATTCTGATATTTTGTGGTTTATTCTTTTGCCTTTTCTATGTTGACACATCATATGATCTGAAAATAGTGACTGTTTCTTCCTTCTGTTTCTTTTTCTTGTTTTTCTGTGTCAGCTAAGAACCGTAGTTCCACATTTAATAGAAATGATGATAGTGGCAACTGTTGTCTTGTTCCTGAAATTAAAAGGAATAATTTGAATGTTTCATCGTAAAATATTTGACATGGTGTTTTTATAACCAGTCCCCAGGACGGCCTCAAATGATCTTTGCCTGGTGACATTTATACCCCAATGCTGAATAAGGCAGACCTATGTAATAGGATATTGTAGAAATGTTGGTGTGTGACTTCTGAGGCTAGGTTACAAAAGATATTGCTGTTTCCACTTTGCTCTTTCTTGGAAACCAGATGCTGTCTTGGGAGTTTACTCAAACAGCCCTAGGGCAGGATCAGTGTGGCCAAGAGGCCTCCTGCTAGCAGCCAGCATCGATTTGCTAGCCCTGTTAGTGAGCCACCTTGGCAAAGGGTCCTCCAGCCCCAGTCAAGTCTTCGAATGACTGCAGGACTGGCCAACATTCTTGACTGAAACTTTATGAGAAACTCTATAGGACCACCCAGCTTTGTTCCCCTGAATTTCTGACCCCCCCCCCGAAATTACATGAAAACATAAATGTTTATTATTGTATTTAAACTTTAAGTTAATTTGTTACATAATAATGGATAACTAATACTGGGAGTTTTTGTAAAGGCTTTAGCAGATTAAGGAAGTTTCCATCCATTTCTAGTTTCATAAGAGATTCTTTTAAAATTATGAATTGACATTGAATTTTATTATATGCATTTTATCTATCTAGTGAATGAACATATTACCTTTCTTTAATATGCAAGTATGATTAATTGTCTTGGTTGATTTTCTAATGTTAAACTAAGCTTGCTTTTGTAGAATAAACCCAAGTTGGTCATAATGTTTTATCATTTTTGTATGTTATTAAATTTAGTTTTCTAACACATTGTTGGATTTTTGCATATATTATTGAGTAAGTCTGACCTACAATCTTCCTTTCTCATACAGTCCTTGCCAAGTTTTGGTGTCAGCATTTTGCTAGCTTCATAAAATTAATTGGGGTGTGACTCATCCTCTTCTGTACTCTGGATTGGTTTATGTAAGGGGGGATTGTTTGGTCCTTCAGTGTATGTTAGAACTCACTAGTAAAACAATCTGGACCTGATTTTTTTGGGGGAAGATTTTAAACTATTGTTTCAATGACTTAATGGTTGTAGGATTATTCAGGGTTTTTGTTTATCCTTGAGTCAGTCTTAGTAAGTTATATTTTTTTTTCTGGAAACTGGTTCATTTCATGAAAGTTTTCAAATGTGTTGGTATATATTTTTTCATAATATAATCTTATCTATTTAATCTCTGTCATATTTAGAGTGTTCTTATTTTTATACCCATTACTATTTGGATCTTTCCTTTTTCCTTGATTAATCTTGCCAGAGGTTTTTAAATTTTAATAGATTTTTGTTTATAAAAATGAAACTTTGGTTTTGTTAAACCCCTCTGTTGTATGATTTTCTTAGTAACTGCCAAGAATTTCAAACAGTGTGCCCAGCACAGAGGAAGTGCTATGCAAAGTCTTATTTTCTGACGTTATCTTTATTATTTACTTCCTTTTACTTATCTTCTTTAAATTTACTGTTTTCCTTTCTTCACTTCTTAAGTTGCATGACATTTTGTTCCCATTCTTGGATCGCTGGCTCTGGACGAGCCAACTGGCATGTTGGGGGAACATTCAACAACCCTTTAGTGATCATCTTTTTTTCAGAAGCATTTAATGTTATAAAATTCCTTTCAGATACTGTTTTAGCTAGATCACATATGTGGTATATTTATGTCACTCAGTTCTCAGTGTTTTTGAATTCTAAGAAAATAATACACTTAGTAATATTGGGTATCTTCTAGATATGTCCATTAGATAAAATCATGAATTACGTTGTCCAGAATTGTTAAACCATCCTGATGAATTGATCTTCTTTATCTCAAGTAGTGCTTTTTGCTTTAAAGTTTATTTTGTCTGTTATTAATATAGTTAGCCAAATTGTTGTTGTTGTTAGTGTTTGCCTGGTATATTTTTTTCCATCCTTTTACTTGAAAACTTTCTGTGTCCTTATGCTTTGTCTCTCTTGTAAAGCCTCATACAGATAGATTTACTTTTAATCAATCTGACAATTCTTGCTTTAAATGGGACCATTTAATCCATTTACATTTTTTGTGATTCCTGACATATTTGAATTTCCTACTTTGTGATTTTTCCCACCTTCTCCACATATATCTTTTTCTATATTTTCTTGCCTCTCTTAAAGCAACGGAAGATTTTTTCATTCCTTATTTCCCTATAGTAATTTAGAAGTTTACACTTTCTCTGTTCTTTTAGTGTTTACTCTTGAAATTTTATTATCCGTACTCAACTTCTCAAAGTCCAAAGGCAATCAGTGTCTTTACCACATCTGACAATAAAAAGACTGTAGAAAACCTTGGTTCTGATGCTCTCCCTTCCAATTTATGTGCTATCATTTTCATGCACTTTAATCCTGTCTTGTTTTATTTAAACCCCATAAGACTTTGTCATTATTGTTTCATTTAGTTATTGCTTTTTTTTAGATTTACCCACATATTTACCACTTTCTTTGCTAATTATTTTATCTGTGATCCCAAGAAATACATAATTTTCCTTTTGCCTGAGTTAACAACCTTTAGAACTCTTGCAGTGTGGTGGCAAACTCTTATCAGTTTTTATTTGAAGTGTTTTTTATTTCATTCTTGTTTTTGAAAGATAGTTTTGTCAAGTGTACATTTCTAGGTTTACAGTTATTTGAGTATATTAAATATATTATTGTTTTCTGGGTTCCATTGTTCCCACTGAAATGTCAGCTGTAGATGTGATAATTTTTCCTTTGAAAGTAGTGATTTTCTTTCTGTCTGCTTTTAAGACAGTCTTTTTGTCTTGGGTGTTCTGTTTCATTTTGTTGATGGTTTTCTTTGCTGTGCAAAATCTTTTAAGTTTGATTAGGTCCCGTTTGTTTATTTTTGCTTTTATTTCTGAAGAGGGGATATGTGAAGTGAGACCTGAAATACAAGGAGCCATCTGACAAGGGTCCAAGGAGGAGCATCCAATGAATGGAGAGGTTCAGAGGCAGGAACAACTGAGGTGGGTTTATGAAACAAAAGACCTGTACAGCTGAAGCAGAGTAAGCAAGAGGAGAGAATAGTTGGAGATAAGGTCAAACAGGTAGAATGAACAGGGTCAGGAAGAGCCTTCAAGATATTTGGATTTGATTCTAAAAGCAATGGAAGCCATAAGAGGGTTTTAAGCAGAGGAGTATCATGATATGGTTTATATTATTGAAAAATGTATTCTGGCTGCTGTGAAGAATACATTAGAAGAATAATAGAACAGAAGCAGGGAGAACCACTTAGCAGACTGCTGTGGTAGTCCAGGTGAGAGATGATGGTGGTTTGGCCCAGGGTGGTAGCAGCAGATGTAAAGAGAAGTGAACAGATTTTTTCCCCAGGACTTTCATTCTATGATTTTCCAAAGAAATTATATTTCTTTTATTTCCAAAAGAAAATAATATAGACATGCAAGAAGTATGAATATTTAACTTTTAGTATCTGTGATTTCACAATGGCTGGTAAACATCCATTGTTTGGGAATGGGAAAGGCATACTTTGAAATGAGAGCACTGATGGAATCAGTGTTCTATTCGTGTTATGAAATGGTCTCAGGGAGGTACGTTCTCTGCTTGGAACATTGACAATGGCTCTTTCCTTCTTGCCAATCCTCTGAAATCATACCATGCTTGTTAGTGATAAGCCCAGAAAGATAATTTATGGCACATCATGCAGAACCTTCTGTGATTGTCCAAGAACACCATATGTTATTTTGTAGGGAGAGTCATCAAAGATTTTTCTGAATAGAGGAATACTCCAATTAAAATTTTTTTATTAAAAATGTTAATTTTGTTAAAGAATGGCTCAAAGGGGAGAGATCCTGGAGATAAGAGAATCACTTATAAAACTCTTGGAATTATCCAGGCAAGAAGTTATAAGGCTTTGGACTAAGATAGAGGGAAAGAGTTTAGAAAGAAAGGGACTAATGACATGACAAAGATTTTGGAGGCTGATTCAATAAGCCCAAGTTACAGATAGAACTGACTGAAATTAGCAAGTAGAGTAGAAGTAGTAAAAGGTTGTTTCTGAGATTTTGAATCTGGATGACTAGGATGTTGTTAAGTGGAGTATACAAAAGGAGATGGCTTGGGGCAAGAGGAAATAGGATAGATCTGTTTCACAACAATAAGAATTATACTTAACATTTCTAAACTGTACACTTAAAACTGGTTGAGATGGTGAATTTTATGTTATGTATTTTTTACCACAATTTTTATTTAAAAAAAATAAGAGGAAACAGAGTAAAAGAAAGAGTAATAAAGGCAAGCTATTTTGTGTCAACAATAGCAATCCTCCAAAGGACAGGCTGGAGAGAGAGAAGAATGACTTAGTTTGGTGAATTGTAGGGCAAATCAAGGAGACAGATGGCAACCATTCAGCTTAAGTCCTGCAAGAGTGAAACATGATGTCTAATGACCATGTGAGCCTGTCCAAAAGCCAGTTCCCCAGGAAACCCAATGAGATTTTATTTTACTCTGGACTCCTGAGGAAATATGTTTCTTTTCTTTTTTTAAAAAATGAGCACCAAGCAATAGACAAAGCTGTCCCCACCGAACTGCGCATACCTCTGCTAATGTCCTCAGGGAGGAGTGATGAAATCACATCTCATCTATGGCTTTAAATGGCTTCTTGCCTGACCATGGTTTCTACTGTTGAGCTACCAGGTTTCCTGAGCACCAGCTTGGACGGCTCCCTAGGAGGGTGTTTTATTGGTGTGTTTCCCAATAGTCATGGTTATATCTTTCTCACTAGTCATATTTGTCTCTCCCTTTTTTAAAATTCAGCTATATTGAGGTATACTTGGTGAATGAAATTCTAAGATATTTAAAAGATACATCTTGATGATCTGATAGACATGTACATGTGAAAGGCTTCCTCCCAGCTAGTTCATTAACACATCCATCACCTCACATATTTATCTTTCTGTGTGTGTGAGTAGTTCTACTCTCTTACCAAATTTCAATTGTGCAATACTGTGTTATCAACTTCTACGCCTCCCCAGCTTCCTGTCAAGCAACCACTGATCTTTCTGTTACTATAGATTAGTTTGCATTTTCTGGAATTTTATATAAATAGAATCATATAGAATATACTCTGTTGGTCTTGTATCACTCAGTATGTTTTTGAAGTTCTTCCAGATTCATTTATCAACAGTTCATTTCTCTTTTCTTTCTTTTTCATCTTTCTCCTTTTTTTTTCCCATTGTATGAATATACCCCATTTTGTTTACGCAGTCACCTGTTGATGGTCATAAGGATTGTTTTCTGTTCTTAGCCTTTACAAAGAAAGCTATTAACGTTTAGTACAAGTCTTTATATGTATATATACTTTCATTTATTTGGGGTAAATACTTAGAAATGGAATGACTAGTTCATGTGGTAAGTACAGGTGAACATTTTAAGAAACTGAAAAACTTTTCCAAAGCAATTATATCATCCTACGTTTCTCCCAGCAGTGACCATTTTATATTTCTCCCAGCTGTTGGAGATGCTGGCAACACCAAATGCCATGAATATGTGGAGCAACAGGAACTCGAATTCATTGCTAGTCGGTATGCAAAATGGTACAGTCACTTTGGAAGACAATTTGGCAGTTTCTTATAAAACTAAACATACTCTTACCATATGATCCAGCAACCCAAAGGAACTGAAAACTTATGTCCATATAAAAACCCACATACGGATGTTTTTAGTAGCTTTATTTATAATTGCCAGAATTGGGAAGCAACCAAGATGTCCTTCAGTAGGTAAATGGATAAATAAACTGTGGTATATCCAGACAACGCAATGTTATTCAGCATTAAAAAGAAATGGGCTATCAAGCCATGAAAAGTCTTGGAGGAACCGAAATGCATGTTACTAAGTAAAAGAAGCCAATCTGAAAAGGTTAGATGCTGTATGCTTTCAACTATATGACATTCTGGAGAAGGCAAAACTATGGAGACTAAAATCAGTGGCTACCAGGGATTGGGGAGGGAGGGATGAACAGGTGGAACACAGAGGATTTTTAGGGTAGTAAAATTACGCTGTATGATACCATAGTGATGGATACATGTCATTACACATTTGTCCAACAGAAACCCATAGAAACCCTGGCATGAGCCCTAATGTAAATTGTTGACTTTGGGAGATTATGATGTGTCAATGCAGATTCATCAGTGTAGATTCAAGCTCTGATGGGAGATAATGGGAGAGACTACGCATGTGTCGGGGCAGGGGGCATATGGGAGATCTCTGTATTTTCCTTGTAATTTTCTGGTGAACACAAAAGAAATCTTTTAAAAATTTATTTAAAAAATCTAGACAACAGCCTACTGTGGTATTAGAAGTCGATACAGGCAGAGGGCCCATAAGACTAAATTAAGGCCCCTTGAACTGCCGTATGTTTTTGTGAAATTTATAAAAATAAGACATTTTTGTATTCTTTTCCTTAAAGAGGGTGCCCCAAATTATATAAACCATATGACCCATAAAATCTAGATCAGTCTTAGTTATAGGGGAGGCGGTTCTGACCCATGTTATTTTCTTCATCCTGAGGGTTCATTTTTGAAACTAGCTAAACCATACCTTTCCTAGAAAAGGGGGATTTGGGTTCTAATCAGTGAAAAACGTGAAGATCATTGAATGAACTTTTAATCCTTTTTAGTTTAGGATAAACTAAAAAGTTAAACATTTTTAAAACATGTATGTTCCCAGTTTAGTTGGGGTCTCCCCCAGCTCTGAGTATAGAGCTAGAGCCGTCACCTTGCCTGCATGTCGTTGGCTGTTCTTAATTCATCTTTAATATTTGTCATTCTCTCTCTCTCTCTCTCTATATATATATACATGTATATATCTTTATAGTTTACATTTCTTTTTGATTTTTGAAATTTCCCTCTTTTCCACCTTCTATTTCCCTTAAGGAGTTATCTGTTGTGCCTGTTCATTCTTGTGTTCCTAATTGTTTAGTCTTATTTCTGAATTTTTTTCTTTTCTTTCTAATTCTTTTATGAATTCTGTCACAATTTCTGAGTATTTCTGTTTCTGTTTTCTCGTATTCTTTTATGGTCTGGCATCATTTAAAAATGTTTTTCGGTTTGGTGTGAAGCAGAGTGTAATATTTTTCATCTGTCTCTGGTGTGGTTTCATTTTTATTGTCTGTAAAAATGTTATCTGCTCCTTATTCTCCCTTTCCTTATAATAAGTTTTACCAGATTGAACCTTGGTACTTTTCTGCTGCATGTTTTTATGGGATGTTGGTTTTCCTGAAATTTTACGAGATGGTTTTGTAGTTAGTGCTTAAAAAGACGGTGTCTTGCTTTTTGTGACTTCCTGGAGTTGTTGCCCTCCCCTGTGTGAGCCGACCTTCTCTTTCCTTGGCTCTGTTATCCGGGTCTTGCTCACTTTTGATTTGACACCCAGAAGCTTTTCCTCAGTGTGTGGCCGTATCCTGGAATGGATCCCTGCCTAGTCAATTTCCAGAGTTTATAGGGGCCAGACTGTTCAAGTCACTTCAGATTTTACTGTGGGCCCTGTGCCCTCATCTACTAATAGGATTAGGCCAAATCCTTCCAGTTTAATCTCTTGTTCTCAGATGGACTCACCTCACTTTCCTCTTGGGATTTTCCAGCTTGGGGGGGCTGTCAGATGTCCTGTTGCTCCTCTGCTTTCTCCCACACAGATGCCAAAATGATGCAGACGTTGTGGCTGTTGGTAATTTGCCCTCATCTGCTTGTATACAGAATTCATGGAGAAAACTTGTCACCTAGTTTTGCAAAATGCAGTCCATGGGTTTTGGCTTTGCTATCTGTTCTCTCTCGGTTTTTATGTGAGGATTTGCAGGGACTCAGTAGCTATGCCATCATCACTGCTATCTATCTAATACAAAAATCACACATTCTACTTGGGTTTTTTGTGTTGTGTTTTATTGAGATATTATGACATGAAATTGTATAAATTTAAGCTGTACAACATGATTTGATATATGTATATATTGCAAAATCATTACCTTGATAAGTTTAGTTAATATCCATCACCTGGGACTAGGTAGTTTTTAAGGCCATGTTTCTCCCAGTGCGATCGAGGGCTTTGTTAGGGTGAAGATGCCTGGGCTCCTCCCCAGGTTTACTTAGTCAGAATCCCAAGAAGTAGCCTAAGACCCTGCACTTTGCATATGTGCTGCTGACAATTAGATTGCTCACCAAACCTGAAAACTCCTGCTAAGGTAATTTCCACCTATATTATTCTAAAATTATAGATGGGGGGGTGTTAAGGATTGATAAGTATATTTATTTTCTCATTTGCTATGATTCAGAGGCAGGAAGGACATTTTCCTTACTTTACTTTCTGTACAGGTTATTGAAGACAAGGCCAAGCAGCTTTCCTCAAAACAGGGCATTAGGAGGCAAAAGGGTACATAGAAGGTTATTAGATTACACAGGTGCTGGAGAGAAGTTCTAGAGACCAAGGCAGCAGGCTACTACTACTACTATCAATAAATAATACTTATCAAACACCATGTGCTGGGCAGCATACTAAGGACTTTAAATTGCCTCATGCGAGTCTTCTAACAAACAGCCTACAGAGGCAGGTATGACTCTGTCTTATTATAAGCAAATGTTCAGAAAGGTTAGGTAACATTTTTTTTAATGTCCCGCAGTTGATGAGTTGTTGAGGTAGGATTCAAACTCAGTTCTGAATGATGCCAAAGATAGCCCAATCACCCTGTTCCCTAACTGGGATGATCGGATGACCAGTACACAGAAGGGAGACAGTGTGGTCTGATACCAGGGAATTATGAATCTCTTGGGTCACAAAGTCTTTGCCCAAAATGAGTGGGAGGAAACACCGAACAGAGGTCTGTTTACTAAGCTCCTAAAGGAGATAGATGGGCTTAGTCAATAAACTGTGCGCTTATTTCCTAGAGAACTCGCTGCCACAGCCTAGATTCTTGCTACATTGGTTGTTATTGAATTGAGAAATGCAAGCCATGTTTGCTGCAAGAACTGATTCCTTTTAAAATACTGTTTTAATTTCTAAATGTTGTATAAATGAAACACGAATGATTTTCGGGAGAGCTTTTCAAAAAGACTGGTGACTGCGTCCGAGTTTCTTGGGGTGGAATCTGGGGATCTGTATCTTTAAAGACGTTTCCCTGGTGATTCTGTTGATCAGCAAGGTTTGGGAAATATTGGGTTAATTGACCCAAAATGAATTACCTGGGCTAGGGGTGTAACTTTCCTAATTGCAGTGGGTCTGATTTGAGTTTCCAGGCAAGCCCTTTCTGGCAGAAAGAGCCAACTTTCTTCCTTAACTTCTCTCTCCTCCTAATTGCCTTGGTTTCCCACCCTATACCTTCTCGGTGTCACCAGTCTTTCCCTGGCTGGCTGAAAAATGACGTTTGGAACAGCAGCGCCACCTTCTGGAGAGAAACAATATAGTGCTACAAAAAGCACGGGACGCTGTCACGGATCACTGGGGCTGCAGTTGCCACTTTTTCCTGCAGGGTGCAGCACTTGCTTATGTTTTTAGGTGAGGAAGTGTCTTCTAGTTACCTACGTGGATGATGTCAGTAAACATCCCCTATGACAAGGCACGGGGTGGAACATCGCGCCAGATCAGAAACCAAAAACCTCCCCGTTGTGAAAGTAGAATAGTCTGGGAAAACTAAGTGCAAAGGCATGCACAAGCCTTCTGCTGACATTAAAAGCCAATCTCTGTGACAGTCTCGGTCAGGGAAGACCATGGTGGTCCCCATTCCCCAGTCAATATGTCTCTTTATTTAAAAAAAAAAAATCTATCCCGGGTAGTACCTGCTGTAAGATATGTCGTGGAAAGATTTATTTTTTTATATGGTACACGTAAGTCAGGCATTAATGAATAGATCAGGTCTCTTATCTGGTGGTATTTCTCCCTAACCAAACGTTGGTTTATTTTGGTGGAGCGGGTTGGGGTACCATAGTGTGGTTCTGACTATGCATCTTTTGATTGATTCCTACCTGGCCAAGTCTCTGTCTCTCTGACTCTCTCTCTCTCACACACACACATTTTTCTGATATTTATACTCGCACACCTTTTTCAGTGGCCTAATCATCTTTAGTGATCCAGCTAAATTAATACAGCTGGAAAGAAGATGTATGAAAGTTTCATAATCCACTAGTCTCCCTGCTTATTCTTATCTAATAGCTGCGTGTAGGCTCCAGGGGTAGGAGGTAGCACTGGGAAGCATGCCCATCTCTGCAGATTTGCATCAGATTTCCTGGTAGATGATGGCATGGCTTCGTTTCTCTACCTTGAGACTTCTAGCTGCTTGGTTTTCTTAGCTTGAGGGTTACACTGGCAGCCTGGACCACCGGGTTCCAGATCACAGTTTCCTCATGGTCTTGTTTGCTCTAATGGATTTGCTGTCTCCTTATCTAGACTGGAAGCCTTTGACTGCAGTCTTCAAGCCTAGATCCCATTGCCCTCAAACACTCACATTGTTGGACATGCTCTGCTTGCTCAATACCAATGTTTGGGTTGATGCAATAATGAGGAAGTTGTTTTAGAACAGTGAGAAGTGAAGGAGAAAGAGGAAGGAATTGAAAAAAAAAAGTTTCTAAAACACTGATTTAACTGACCCTTGAAAGGAAGTAGTTAAGAAAAGGAAAATGGTCTAATCAAAGGCCACATGAAGGGAGGAAATTTGAATCTCATTTTTTCAAAAAGTGGAAATGCTACTGTGGACAGTAATAACTTTTGAGGAGATATTCATGGTGCACACAGGAAGAAATAAGATTTCTTTACCAACGGAGATAAAAATGAATGAAAAAAAGGCATTCTGTGAAAGGAAGTTATACTTTTCAAATGAGTTCCAACTGGTGAAGGAGTCTACAGATTTAAAACAATAGGCCAAGCTTCAAATTCTTCCTAAATGTTACAGTCAAATATTGAAGACCAAAACTGTTTTTTTTTTATTTTTACATTTTTTATTGATTCATAATCATTTTACAGTGTTGTGTCAAATTCCAGTGTTCAGCACAATTTTTCAGTCATTCATGGACATATACACACTCATTGTCACATTTTTTTCTCTGTGATTTATCATAACATTTTGTGTATATTTCCCTGTGCTATACAGTGTAATCTTGTTTATCTATTCTACAATTTTGAAATCCCAGTCTATCCCTTCCCACCCTCTACCCGCCCCCCCCGGTAACCACAAGTCTGTATTCTCTGTCCATGAGTCTATTTCTGTCCTGTATTTATGCTTTGTTTTTGTTTGTTTTTGTTTTTTAGATTCCACATATGAGCTATCTCATATGGTATTTTTCTTTCTCTTTCTGGCTTACTTCACTTAGAATGACATTCTCTAGGATCATCCATGTTGCTGCAAATGGCATTATGTTGTCGGTTTTTATGGCTGAGTAGTATTCCATTGTATAAATATACCACTTCTTCTTTATCCAGTCACCTGTTGATAGACATTTAGGTTGTTTCCATGTTTTGGCTATTGTAAATAGTGCTGCTATGAACATTGGGGTGCAGGTGTCATCCTGAAGTAGATTTCCTTCTGGATACAAGCCCAGGAGTGGGATTCCTGGGTCATATGGTAAGTCTATTCCTAGTCTTTTGAGGAATCTCCACACTGTTTTCCATAGTGGCTGCACCAAACTGCATTCCCACCAGCAGTGTAGGAGGGTTCCCCTTTCTCCACAGCCTCTCCAGCATTTGTCATTTTTGGATTTTTGAATGACGGCCATTCTGTCTGGTGTGAGGTGATACCTCATTGTAGTTTTGATTTGCATTTCTCTGATAATTAGTGATATTGAACATTTTTTCATGTGCTTTTTGATCATTTGTATGTCTTCCTTGGAGAGTTGCTTGTTTAGGTCTTCTGCCCATTTTTGGATTGGGTTGTTTATTTTTTTCTTATTGAGTCGTATGAGCTGCTTATATATTTTGGAGATCAAGCCTTTGTCGGTTTCACTTGCAAAAATTTTCTCCCATTCCGTAGGTTTTCTTCTTGTTTTATTTCTGGCTTCCTTTGCTCTGCAGAAGCTTGTAAGTTTCATTAGGTCCCATTTGTTTATTCTTGCTTTTATTTCTTCTAGGAGAAAATTTTTGAAATGTATGTCAGATAATGTTTTGCCTATGTTTTCCTCTAGGAGGTTTATTGTATCTTGTCTTATGTTTAAGTCTTTAATCCATTTTGAGTTGATTTTTGTATATGGTGTAAGGGTGTGTTCTAGCTTCATTGTTTTACATGCTGCTGTCCAGTTTTCCCAACACCATTTGCTGAAGAGACTGTCTTTATTCCATTGTATATTCTTGCCTCCTTTGTCGAAGATGAGTTGACCAAAAGTTTGTGGGTTCATTTCTGGGCTCTCTATTCTGTTCCATTGGTCTATATGTCTGTTTTAGTACCAATACCATGCTGTCTTGATGACTGTAGCTCTATAGTATTGTCTGAAGTCTGGGAGAGTTATTCCTCCAGCCTCTTTCTTTCTCTTCAGTAATGCTTTGGCAATTCTAGGTCTTTGATGGTTCCATATAAATTTGATTATGATTTGTTCTAGTTCTGTGAAATATGTCCTGGGTAATTGGATAGGGATTGCATTAAATCTGTAGATTGCCTTGGGCAGTGTGACCATTTTAACAATATTGATTCTTCCAATCCAAGAGCATGGAATATCTTTCCATTTTTTAAAGTCTTCTTTAATTTCCTTCATCAATGGTTTATAGTTTTCTGTGTATAATTCTTTCGCCTCCTTGGTTAGATTTATTCCCAGATATTTTATTACTTTGGGTGCTATTTTAAAGGGGATTGTTTCTTTACTTTCTTTTTCTGTTGATTTATCGTTAGTGTAAAGAAAGGCGACTGATTTTTGAACATTAATTTTGTAACCTGCTACCTTGCTGAATTCTTCAATCAGCTCTAGTAGCTTTTGTGTGGACCTTTTAGGGTTTTCTATATATAGTAACATGTCATCAGCATATAATGACACTTTTACCTCTTCTTTTCCAATTTGGATCCCTTTTATTTCTTTCTCTTGCCTGATTGCTGTGGCTAGGACTTTCAGGACTATATTGAATAGGAGTGGTGATAGTGGGCATCCTTGTCTTGTCCCAGATTTTAGTGGGAAGCTTTTGAGTTTTTCACCGTTGAGAACTATGCTGGCTATAGGTTTGTCATATATAGCTTTTATTATGTTGAGATATGTTCCCTCTATACCCACTTTGGCGAGAGTTTTTATCATAAACGTGTGTTGAATTTTATCAAATGCTTTTTCTGCATCAATTGAGATGATCATGTGGTTTTTGTCCTTTCTCTTGTTGATGTGATGTATTACATTGATTGATTTGCGTATGTTGAACCAGCCTTGTGTCCCTGGGATGAACCCCACTTGGTCATGATGCATAATCTTTTTTATGTGTTGTTGGATTCTATTTGCTAAAATTTTGGTGAGGATTTTGGCGTCTATGTTCATCAGTGATACTGGCCTATAATTCTCTTTTTTTGTAGTGTCTTTGCCTGGTTTTGGTATCAGGGTGATGGTGGCTTCATAGAATGAGTTTGGGAGTATTCCCTCCTTTTCAATCGTCTGGAAGAGTTTGAGAAGGACTGGTATGAGTTCTTCTTTGTATGTTTGGTAGAATTCCCTGGTGAAGCCATCCGGTCCTGGACTTTTATTTGTAGGGAGGTTTTTAATTGCTATTTCTATTTCCTTTCTAGTGATCAGATTGTTCAAGTGTTCAGTTTCTTCTTGATTCAGTTTTGGTGGACAGTATGTTTCCAGAAACTTGTCCATCTCCTCTAGGTTATCCAGTTTGGTTCCATATAGTTTTTCATAATATTCTCATATGATATTCTGTATTTCTATTTTGTTTGTTGTAATTTCTCCATTTTCCTCTCTTATTTTGCTAATTTGTGCTCTCTCTTTTTTCTTTGTGAGTTTGGCCAGAGGTTTGTCGATTTTATTTACTTTTTCAAAAAACCAGCTTTTGGTTTGGTTGATTTTTTTCTATGGTCTTGTTAATCTCTATTGTATTTAATTCCTCTCTGATCTTTATTATTTCCTTCCTTCTGCTGCTTTTTGGGGCTTTTTGTTCTTCTTTTTCTAATTGATTTAGGTGGTGGGTTAACTTGTTTATTTAAGATTGTTCTTCTTTTTTGAGGAAGGCCTGTATCGCTATAAACTTCCCTCTTAGTACTGCCTTTGCTGTGTCCCATAGGTTTTGAGTGGTTGTGCTTTCATTATCATTTGTCTCAAGGTATTTTTTAATTTCAGCTTTGATTTCCTCATTGATCCATTGTTTTTTCAATAACATATTGTTTAATCTCCATGCTTTCCTTTTTTTCTCCTTTGTTTCCCTGTTGTTGATTTCCAGTTTCATGGCATTGTGGTCAGTAAAGATGCTTGAGACAATTTCTATCTTCTTAAAATTGTTGAGGTTTCTTTTGTGCCCAAGTACATGATCGACTCTGGAAAATGTTCCATGTGCACTTGAAAAGAATGTATATCCTATTTTTGGGGGGTGTAATGCTCTGAAAATATCCACCAAATCTAGTTTTTCTATTGTAGTATTTAATTTCTCTGTTGCCTTGTTTATCTTCTATCTGGAAGATCTGTCTAATGATGTTAATGTGGTGTTAAAATCTCCAACTATGATTGTATTCCCATCAATATCCCCCTTTATCTCTGTTAGTAATTCTTGTATGTACTTAGGTGCTCCTATATTGGGTGCATATATATTAACAAGTGTAATGTCTTCATCTTGTATCACTCCTTTAATCATTATAAAATGTCCTTCTTTATCTTTCTTTATGGCCTTTGTTTTAAAGTCTATTTTGTCTGAAATCAGTACTGCAACACCTGCTTTTTTGGCTTTTCCATTTGCATGGAATATCCTTTTCCATCCTTTCACTCTCAATCTATATGTGTCCTTCTCCCTAAAGTGGGTCTCTTGTATGCAGCATATTGAAGGTTCTTGCTTTATTATGCAGTCTGCCACTCTATGTCTTTTGACTGGAGCATTTAGTCCATTAACATTTACAGTAATTAATGATAGATGTGTGTTTATTGCCATTTTGAACTTATCTTTGCAGTTGAATTGGTATATCCTCTTTGTTCCTTTCTTCTTCCTTTTGTGGTTTGGTAATTTTCCTTTGTATTATCATGGATTTTATTTAATTTTTGTGACTCCCTTGTAAATTTTTGGCTTGTGGTTACACTTTTTTGTAAATCTATTAACCCATTACTGTAACTGTTTTTATTAAACTGATAGTAACATGATCTCAAACCCATCCTACTGTTAAAAAATATTTTAAAAAGAAAGAAAAAAATTCTGTATTTCCCTGCCTCCCTCTCCCACTCTCAGTGATTTATATGTCTTCTTTTATAATTTCGTGTTTTCTTTATTTGTAATTCATGAGTTACCACCTTTCCAGTTGTGAGTTTCTCATTTCTGTAGCATCCTGCTGCTTTTCTATTTAGAATAGCCCTTTCAATATTTCTTTTAGCATGGGTTTAGTGTTGCTAAACTCCTGCAGCTTTTTTTTTTGTCTGTGAAACTCTTTATTTCTCCTTCTGTCCTAAAGGATAGCCTTGCTGGATAAAGTATCCTAGGCTGCATCTTTTTTTCATTCAGGGCTTTGAATATATCTTGTCACTCCCTTCTGGCCTGTAGTGTTTCTGTAGAGAAATCAGCTGAAAGCCTTATGGGGGTTCCCTTGTAACTTACTCTTTGCTTTTCTCTTGCTGCCTTTAGAATCATTTATTCATCCTTGACTCTGGCCATCTTGATTATGATATGTCTTGGTGTGGGTCTATTTGGGTTCTTCCTGTTTGGGACCCTCTGAGCTTCCTGTACTTGGATATCTGATTCCTTCTTTAAGTTTGGGAAGTTTCCAGTCATGATTTCTTCAAAAACCTTTTCAATCCCCTTTGATCTTTCTTCCCCTTCTGGGACCCCTATTATGCGAAGATTGGGATGCTTTATATTATCCCATAGGTCCCTTATGCTATTTTCATTATTTTTTATTTGCTTATCTGTAGTTCTTCTGAATGGGTGCTTTCTATTGCCCTGTCTTCTAGATCACTAATTCGTTCCTCTGCATTATCTAGTCGGCTTTGCACAGCTATTAGATCATTCCTCATCTCTGTCAATGAGTTTACCCATTCTACTTGGCTCTTCTTTATAGCTTCAATTTCATTTTTGACATATTTTATATCTCTAAACACTATCTCTTTTAATTCCTTCAGCAATTGGATCACTCCTTTTTTGAAATCTTGATCTAGTAGGCTATTGATGTCTATTTCATTGATCTTTCTTTCAGGGGATTTCTCTTGTTCTTTTAATTGGGAAAGGTTTCTTTGCTTCTTCATCCTGCTCATACCTCTCGGCACTGTGGTTTATGGAGTATCAGTTGTCTATTTTGGACCTTAAGGATTTTATCTATTTAGGAATAGAACTTAGGAAATAAAGAAAAAAAATAAGAGAGAGAGGGAAATAATTTTAAAAGAAGGGAGAAAGAGGGTTTGAAAACAGTGTATAATGAATAATAGAAGAGCGAGTTGAAGCAGAGTATTAATCGCGTTGAGACGTCCTTTTAAAACCTTTAAAAAAAGGGGGGGGAGATGAATAGATGTATTTGAAACCTGTGTCTAATCAATAACAGGACATCAAAACCCAAGAGAAATAGAAATGAATTAAGAAGTAAAAATTAAGAGAGTAATAGAAAATAGAACAGGTAAAAACAGATTTTAAAAAAGGGGGGGAGTTGTTGGTGTTCTCCTGGAGTCTGTGTGCTTTTAATGTGAAGTCTTTCTGTCTTCGTCCTGTTTTGGAAGCTCAGCTTGCTGTTTTCAGAGGCCCTCCATTGGCGCCCTCTTCTGTGCTGCTCCCAGCCCCTGTCGGCAAGCAGAATGCACCTCCTCCTAACACTGGGTCAGGTGCAGCTCTCCTCTGCTGTGGGCGGGCGGGTCACTGCCCCTCCGGATGCCGCAGTCAGATGTTGCAGACTGGCCAGGTAGGAGGGCAGGTCGTGACCCCTCCCAGCACCTCGGTCAGGGGCTGTGTTCCTGCCCAAAAGGCGGGGGGCTGCTCTCCCTGTCCCTACGCCGCCGGTAGCTCCGCTGCTCTGTGCGGCTGCGCGCTCCGCCCTGGTCGGCGCTCCGCAGGTGGGCTCAGGGAAGACCAAGGGACAGCCTTGTCCCTGCTCCAAGCCAAAACCACGCTCCTTGTTTGTCTTTGTGGAGCAAGTTCTCTGAGGGATCAGGACGGAAGGATCCTATCTGCCCCGGGCTGTAGGCCCATCTCAGTCTGGCCTTCGAGGCTGCTAAGCCCTTCGGTGCGGATGCAGGTTTCGCCCCCGCCTGGGTGCTCAGCGCCTGAGGATATGGCGGCTGTGCCTGAGCCCCGCCTCTCTTCCCCCCCGAAAAGTTTCCGCGGGTTTTCAGAGATGGCGGTATGCACCCTTCCCTCGAGAGCACATCAACCTTGCTGTTTTATGGAGGGCCCAGGTTGTTCTGTCCTGTACACCCACAGCCCCGGCGCCCAGCCCCTTGCAGTCCCCCGGGGCTGCCTCCGTGCAGCCGCCCCCGTCCTCCGCCCGGCTTGTGCAGCCTGGCCCTGCCCGCCGCTGCCGGCCCGCGTCTCAGGCTGGGTGTCGGGGGGACGCTCTGTGCCCGTTTAACTTAGTTCTGTCAGACAAGGGCTGCTCTGCACAGATCCGAGCCTCAGAGGCTCCCCCTCCGTCCCGCTGGCCTCTCAGTTGGAGAGGGGAGACCCAGCGAGTGAGCGAGTGTCAGTCCTCCTTTTCCGCTCCCTCTCCCGCGCTGCTTTGCCTTTTGTTCTTTCTTTTTTCCTTTTCTCCTACCAGATTTTTGGCGTCTTTATCTTTTGAAGAGGGCGATGATCTGTTGGAGTTCCGCAGGTGCTCTGGTTGGCTGAGTGGGTCTGTAGATGTGGGTCTTGGTGTATTTGTGGGAGAGGGTGACTTACAAGCGTCCTTCTACTCCGCCATCTTGCCCGGAAGTCCCCAAAACTGTTTTTAAACCTTACTTTATTATTCTGTAAAGTTGAACCAGTTTAAGTGTCCAGTAAGATTGCAAAGTTTTGTTTCCTCTTTAGCTCCTTAGTGAAGGGAGGAGAGCCCAGCCTTTCTGATACAGTGTCATCAGTGAGGTACCCTGACATACATAGCATAGTCAATGCTTATAGAGATTCAGAATTTAGAAAGAATTAAGATTTATGAAATAAAAACAGACTTGGAAAATAAATGTTTTATTTCTTATTTTTTACTTGCTTTTGAATTGCACGTATACCTGAAAGAATGCATCTGAAGTGTTATAAAGCAAAACTCAGCTTTATCGTTTCATTCATGTCTCTTTCTTCCTTTCTTTTTCTTTACAATGGAGGAGAGCAGGAGTGCATGTTCTTTTCTCCCACCCAGGCCACCAGGACAAGAGATCACCCTGCCTCTGTAACAAATGTGTTCTCAAATCCCAACCCCTGCCTCTTTAAATGTCTTCCAAGCTTGCCCTGAGGCTCTTTAAAATGTCCTGCTCTCAGGAGCACCTACCACTTTAAATGTCCTCTGTCCCTGAGCTGTCTCCCCAAGTGTCTGCTCTGTCTTGGGTACCTGTCCCTGTAAGTATCTACCCTATCCTGGACCTTGGCCCCTTAATTAAAAAGAAAAAAAAAAAACCCTCAGAATTTTATCACTTCCCTCACATCAGTTTCTTATTTAAATAATTATTTTTTCTGTCTCGGAAGTGATTGTTTTGGTGGTAGCATCTCATATTGTTTGAGGGGGAAATAACCCATTGATTTGAGCAGTATGAATGTGAAATGGCTGGGATCTGGATCAGTGATCTGTTCATGGTTGTAAAGAAGAATAAATAAGTCTAAAAACAGTAATCTCTTGGAATATAGCATACTGGTTAATTGGGTTTCTGATTAACTATGGGTTAAGGGAAGACACTTGTGTTTGAAATCGCTCTAAATTTGCCTCCATGCATTTTGTTGCTTTAATAAGTAGTCAGATGAGCATAATTAAATCTTCTCTTACTGAGTCAGCATCCTGCACTGCCTCAGATCATTACTCTGAACCTAATAAAAAATTCTATACGTACTGTAGCTACAGAAGGTAGAGGAGTTTAAAATAGCTCCTGAACATTTCTATACTTAATGTATTTCTATACTTTTGAAAAAGAAATCTCAGTGATCTGTGTATTTCACTGTATGTAAATTGACCTTAATTAAGTAAATGCCTGTTACATATCATAGAATAACAGACTATATGATCCAGAAGAGACTCTTGAGATTAAGAAATTTAATGCCACTGTTTAACAGAGAACACAAAGACTCAGAGAGTAACAAGGAAGGTCAGTACAGCTAGACCAACAATCAGTGTCTCCTGATTGCAAACCCAGTCGCCCTTTGACTCTCTCATGCTGCAACTTTCAAATGATTTGGGATTCTTGTCATTTGTCTCCTTCCCCCATAAAAAGTGGAGTTCTTTCTCAACACTGGTCATTTGGGGGTTTTGGTTCAATGAATGTAAGTGGCACTATAACATAAGGTCCCTAGGGGAGCCTGTTTTGTTCCCCGATGTCTTCTCAGCACCTAGAACAGTGCCTGCCCCTTGGAAGGCCCTCAGTGAATGTTTGTTGAATGAAAGAATGAAATGAAATTGTGGGATATTTTCTCTATACAGGATAACCTGATTTCAGGCTCATGGGCTCCCTCTAAGCTCTATGTTAATTTACTCAGTATTTATTAAGGCTGACAGTATACGGATTTCAGGTTAGAATCATTATAGTCAAAACTTTGAGTTCCTAATTAGAAAATGAAAGGAAAAGGATAAATGTTAAAGAATTATAGTGAAACATCATAAACTTTTGTCTCACTTTGACCGTGTATCTCAGGTCCAGACACCACGTGTTTGAAGTGAGGTGCCCAGATGTTAAATTGTAAAAACACCCTTGAGATGGTCAAATGAATTAACAAAAGAGAATATGTCACAACTCAGCTTTGCAAAGCTGTTTGACAAATATAAATTCTACACCATATTTAAACACATCTCTTCAAATGAGGCAAACAAAGCCATCAAAACTAGGCAGAACAGATAATTCTCAGACACTGTACCCTGGGCTTATTATCAGATATGCTCTTTGACACTCACAATTTGTGGGTATGTTTAAATCATCTGATAAGTGCTTCAGTGTTAAGAAATACCTCAGAAACAAACTTAAGAATGAATGAATTGCAAAACCTCTCTATTTAAGGACCAGTTTAAAATTTAACAGTGTAAACATCTAAGGTTACATGCATTCACAGGTGGATTGAGACTTGGAGTCGTGGTTTCAACAACAATCAGAAGACAGTACTTATCTACAAAACTAGACCCAGATGTTATCACCTTTATAGTCCAGAAAACGCTTTTAGGTTGCTGGAATTCTTTGAATTTCTCTTTTATTTATTAAACTGTAAGTTCCTCGATAAAGTTGAAGATCATATCTAATTCCCACTTGTATCTACAATGCTTGTTGCAATGGTGGAAAATAAGAGGAACTTAATAAGTATTTGTTGAATGAATGAATAAATTTTCGGGCCAGACTTAAGGGCCTTCTTGTAAAGTATAATGATATGTGGAAACGTCAATAGAAAGATGCTGATGGCATCCAGGGAAACTTAACTGGAGTACAAGAGGTGGATAAGGATGAAAGGAAGTGTACGCTTGTCTTTTTGGACTCCAGTTGTAGATGTGTGTGACCTCACCTCTAAACCCCTCAATCCTCATTATCTCGAATGTCCATTGCGAGAGCCTTGGGAGAAATGCATACACATGAAGACATCTTGGCTGGTACCAAAGTACATTGAAAGGACAGCTTTCCTCTAACTTCTTTATTTCTAATTTTGCCTTATTTCTGAACTACCGTGCCTATTAATAAAGAATTTTATGTGTGCCATGGAGATACTGCTTTCCGGGTGGAAATCTGACTTTTCTGCCTTCTCTAAACTCAGACTTCTTTTCAAGTCAACTTTAATCTCTCCTGGACAAGAAGTTATACAGTAGGAGAGATTACAAGGTAGTGAAAATGATTGGGCATGGAGAATGCTGGGAAGCTTTCCAGCCCCTTAATCAGTTATACACAGCCTTTAGGAGGCAAAAGAACTGAGAAGCCGCTACCCAGGCAGAGTTGGGTTGGGCTTCCCAGTGGGTTTCCTATTCACTCAAGTGCTTTAGGAGCCAATGTCCCTTGGAGGTCAGTTTGAGACCTCAGGGGTCAGGGCTGTTCTGAAGGCCTGGTTTTCTGTCCTTAAGGCTTGGAAAGTCAATATTCATGCCAACTTTTCCTGATCTTACAATTCTAGAAATTTCAATATCAGGGACAGAATTTGTATTTTATCCCACCATTTTCCTAGTTAGTAATTGGGGCTGAATGTGTAAACCTCCAGTAATAAAAAATGGCGCTTTAGGCTAATGTTTAATTTACTAACCCTTAGGAAAGGAACTGTCCCCTTGTATTTTTTAAACATTGACTTTAAAGTTTTAAGCATTTTGCACAAATGCTTTTATTCTTCCCAACATCCCTCTAACTAGATAAAGGGCAAGAATAATGATACACATCAGATCCCTGAACCACAAACAGAAATTAGCTGACTGTTAATCCTATTTTCTCAGCAAAAGGAAGTTGAACATTCTTTGCTCTCTCCAACATTCTTTGCTCTCTCCAATGGTTAGCTTCTTTGCAGGGGAGAGGTTGAGAAGCTTGGAGAAGTGTCCTAAAATTTCTCAATAGAGCTTTGCTACTTGAGCTACTTGAGCAAGGACCTTAACAAAACTTGAGCGAGGACCTTCACAAAACTCTATCTGCCAGAGGTGGAGTTCCACGGGTGAAATCCTGACAGTAAATTCTTCAAACTTCTTTGAAGTTGAGAATTAGGGCTGACCTAAGGCAAAAGGATGAAATAATCAAAGTTATCTACCCTCCTCTCCTCCCACTTATAGAGACCTCCTCCTTAGCCCCAACCTCCATGTTATCTCCTCATAAAGGGCTTGGTTACATTCATCCTTTATTGCCTCTCTCTCTTTTTTAATTCAGGTTTTTCATTTTGTCCTCTATGAAGTTGAAATTGTTTTCAAAGACAACAGTGAATGAATCTGATAAGTTAATGAATGAGCTGCTGACATTTGCTAAATCCATTTTCTCTTTCCACTTTCACCTTAACTCACTCTGGCTTTTTTGTCCACTGCTAAAGTGAAACTGGTTATCAATTACTTTCATTGTTTGAGTTCTTAGATGCACTGGACATGTTGACCCTTCCTTCTTCCTTAAAATTCATCCCTTAACCCTCAGGTCCTAGTTCTCCTGGTTTTCCTCCTCCCTAGAACACTCTGGCCATTTCTCAATCTCCTTTGTCCACTGCTACTCCTGTGCACGGTCCTTGAATATTACTTCCTGAGACTGCTCTCAAGCATCTCTTTTCTTATTCTAAACCTTCTAATTTGGCTATCTCATACACTCCATGGCTCTGACTGCCTTTTCTGCGCTTATGACTTGCATATCTGTCCAGCCCATCTCTCTCTCTTCTGGGCTTTAGATGTGACATTTCCAATTGCTTTCAAGATGTTTTCCCTTGCATGTTTCACAGGCACCTGCAACTCAGCATGGTCAAAACTCACCCTCCACATTTCTTCTTCCTCCTCTGTGTCCCTAACTCAGTGAGTGGATATCAGCATAAACCCATTTCCTTATAACCAAAAACATAATCAAACCAGCATACAGTTTTTAAACACTGTTATGTGCCTCATACCATGCTAGAGCATATACACAAGGAGTAAGGTGTCGGATAAGATCGATCCCTGTCCTCAGGTTGCTTCTAATCCAGTAGGGAAGGGAGACATGAAATAAATAATTGCACAAATAACTGTTTCATCATAATTGTTATAAACACTATCAAGGAAAAGATAAGTCATCCATGACTAACTGCACAACTGTTTTGTCATAATTATAAGCACTGTCAAGGGAAAGATGAGTCATCTGTGACTCTTCCTCCATCCTACCTTGCATCACTTATCAATTCCATCTGTCTTATCAGTCCTAACTCCCGAATGTCCCTTCAGTTTGTCCTCTTGCTGCCACCAGTAGCTCTCCCTCTGATGCAGGAAAACAGATGTGGGGCATGACGAGGGCCAAGTCCCAGGTCTTGGTTGAGCCTCTGGGATGTGCCCTGTCAAGTGTGGGTCCCTGGCTTCGCGCAGGAAAGAATTCAAGTGCAAGCCAACGTTGAGTAAAGGTAGATATATTCAGAGAGATACATACTGCATAGAGTGTAATGCAAGAGAAAGGCAAGGAAAGAAGTGTGGGAATTGGGTGCTCAGGTTAAAGTAAAAGTAGGCACACACTCCATAGACAGAGTGCGGGCTGTCTCCAAAGGGGAGACAGTGCAAAGGGCCACTAGGCATGGTGTTGTCACTTTTTATGGTCTCAGTAGCTTCACACGCCTACAGGTTGGATTAATCCGACTGCCCTAGGGAAGGGGCTGGGATTCCCAGGGATTGGGCCACTATGATTCTTTGGCCTTTTGCGGTTAGCCTTGGGGCTGTCATGGCGCCTGCGGGAATGTTATTTGATCATGCTGTTACAATGAGCATATAATGAAGTTCAAGGTCTACTAGAAGGTAAACCTCTTAATCCTTAAAGCCAACTAGGAGGTGCACGTTCCACCATTTTGGTGAATCTTCCACTATTTTGGTGTTAAATTGTTGTCATTACTTGAGTGGTTGTGCCCTGCCCTGTTCCATCCTGTCTCACCTTAACCCACTGAAGTAGCTTTCTGGCAGGTTTCCTGTGCTGCTTGCTTCGTTAGTCAGTTCACCTCACTAGAACCTCAGCGATCTTCTACTAATGCACATCGCTTCCCTGTTTTTAAAACCCTTCAGGGGGAATCTCCATACTGTTTTCCATAGTCGCTGCACCAAACTACATTCCTAACTGTGTAGAAGGGTTGCTTTTACTCCACAGCCTCTCCAGCATTTATCGTTTGTAGACTTTTGAATGATGGCCATTCTGACTGGTGTGAGGTGATACCTCAATTTAGTTTTGATTTGCATTTCTCTGATAATTAGCGATATTGAGCATTTTTTCGTGTACCTATTGGCCATTTGTATGTCTTCATTGGAGAACTGCTTGTTTAGGACTTCTGCCCATGGTTGAATTGGGATTTTTTTTTTCTTATTAAGTTGTATGAGCTGTTTTTATATTCTGGAGATTAAGCCCTCATCAGTCTCATCTTTTGCAAATATTTTCTCCCATTCCGTATGTTGTCTTTTTGTTTTTCTTATGGTTTTCTTTGCTGTGCAAAAGCTTGTAAGCTTAATTAGGTCCCATTTGTTTATTTTTGCTTTTATTTCTGTTGCCTGGGTAGACTGCCCTTGGAGAACATTGCTGAGCTGTATTTCAGATACTGTTTTGCCTATGTTTTCTTCTAAGAGGTTTATAGTGTCTTATGTTTAAGTCTTTAAGATACTTTGAGTTTATTTTTGTGTATGGTGCGAAAGAGTATTCTAACTTCATTGATTTATATGCAGCTGTCCAGTTTTCCCAACACCATTTGCTGAAGAGACTGTCTTTACTCCATTATATGTTCTCGCTTCCTTTGTCAAAGATTAATTGATCAAAAGTTTTTGGGCTTATTTCTGGGCTCTCTATTCTGTTCCATTAATCTGTATGTCTGTTTTTATACCAATACCATGCTGTTTTGATTACTATAGCTCTGTAGTATTGTCTGAAGTCTGGAAGGGTTAGTCCTCCAGCTTCATTCTTTTTCTTCAGTAATGCTTTGGCTATTCTGGGTCTTTTGTGATTCCATATAAATTTTAGGATTATCTGTTCTAATTTTGTGAAAAAATGTCTTGGATAATTTGATAGGGCTCACATTAAATCTGTTGCATGAGCCACAAATAGGAGATGTTTAAAGGACTGTCTCTTAAAAGCTTACTGTCTTTCAGGCAGTAAATGTGCATTTAAATAAAGACTTTCTGGAAGCTATATCCCAGGGTTTTTGATTTACTTGTTTTTGTTTACTTCCTTGAATGTGTGGGCTTCAGGATACCTAGAAAAGTAGAGTGGAGACACCGATAAATCAGTGGGAAATATTTTTCCCGGCAGATATTTGGGATCTCACAGTAGCCTTCAGGTCACACTGTACAGGCACCACTTCTACCTATATTTTCTAAGCAAAAGGCAAGAGCTGGCCAGGTGACAGCAAGAGAGACAAAGTGGCCGTAGACTTGATCCTCCAAAGTTTTGATCCTAGCTCAGCAAATCATTTGCCATGTGGCCTAGAGAAATCTTTCTAGTTTTTCCACGTTAAATGACTATCACAGTATGAGCTTATCTTGCTAATAAGGAGAAAGACTCATAATTAAAAATTAGTGTAAAAAATGAACATTTATCATTTTCAGATGCAAAAGAAGTGTTTTCTAACGTTGAATTGACATTAATTCAGATTATTTGCATATTCTCCATAATGACAGTAAATCAGAATTGTTCTTTCTCTTCTCCTTCCTCTACCTTTTCCCCTCACCTCTCCTTCCCCCACCCCTTCCCTTCTTCCCCTTCATGAACAATTTCAATCCGAAAACCACCAGGTCAGCACGGGAAGTGTCTTCTGATGGGAGTGTTTAGGGGGCAGTGGCACTTCAAGTGGGGTGTGGGAGTCTAAGGAGGTGAGGCAGCATCCATGCAGGGGGCTGTATGACACTAAATGTTAGGGGAGAAGCTATTGAAAATCCTTCTGATAGCCTTGGTTTCTCCCTTACCATTAAAAGAAAGAAAGAAAGAAATTAGGAAAAGTGTGGTTTTAAAGCCCTCTTGCTGTCTGTGCCTTTCATCATAATATTTAAAATTGCTTCTAAACATTTAATAAGCCAAGTCGGCACAGGCGTAACTCAGCTATGGCCAAACCAGCATGTGCCAAGAGGCACTTTGGGTCAGGCACTCAGGTCAGTGACCACAGATGACAGGCCCCGGTCAAGTTGGCCGCAGCTCCCTCCAGCGTTTCAGGAGGCTCACCTCTCTGTCTTAACGCTCTTCTGCCGGAACCTAACTGTTCTTGTGTTGTATGTGACCATCCAAATGATTTACCTCACTCTCCCATAACAGAGATCTCCTGTTCACTTTACTGAGCATTCATATTTTCAAACTGGCCTAAGTATGTGAAAAGTTTGAATTTGAAAACTACTCTGATTCTCTCTCTCTCCTTTCCTTCCTTCCTTCCTTCTTGAAGACAGGGATGTATGTAGACATTTGTTCCCAGAAAAAGCAAGTTATTGAGAATTTCTTTTGTCTTGAAAGTAAACAAGCTTTTCATAGGGAAGAACGCAAAACAGCTTGTGGACCCAGAGTCCAGGACTCTAACTTTTCATCCCATTTCTAACAGGGTCCCATTATGTGCTTGTAAGCAAATTCAGTAGCTTCTTCATACCTCTTCTTCTTAATCTCTAGCTACAAGGAGCAGAAGCTTCTGTCCTCCTGCCCAAAGGAAGTGGCTATCTGCATCAACTGAATAAGGAAAGAAAAGTACAAAATGTCCTGTGAATATGTTTTATTCATGAGAAACAGTATGAAACAAGAGTATGGTGATGAAAGAACTATTGGGCACAGAGGGTATTTTTTTTCCAGCCACACCCACACACTGACAAGCATCTCAGCCAGTTGTGTTTTCTCGGATTACAAAGAGATAACAGACAAAAAGCATTCTGGCTGCACCAGAGTCTCACTTCACATAAAAGGGACATTTTTGGAGGCAAGACTCACGGGTAGCAAAACTGATGGGTAGTCACAAGGACAAAGGTCTCTTCCAGTTCTAAGATTCTAGAATTTTAATTTTTTTTTGAAAGTTTGAAAGTAGGAATGCTCAGCTGAACAGGAGAATGACCACTTTTCTCTGTTAGTGTCAAAATTCTGACATAGCCTGGTCTGTCCGAGGTTGAAGTTAACACTTTATTTTAATGTGGGCTAAAGTCAGTTGACCTCATAGGATTATAAATGTAGGGTTTTTTTTTTTTAAGTCATTAGCTTTGTTGGATGAATAGGGAAGATAGGAAGGTATTTTACTGGACTTTTACTGGCCTCCAAAAAGCTCCACCAGCACCTTTCCCTTTTATTGAATTACTCTTGTAATTACCAGACTGAGGAGATAGTATAGCTTTCCAAAGCCAAGGATAATTGCAGGTAAGCCCTTCAGCGGTACACCAAGAATTGGGGTATGGAGAGGTCGGGATCTGTCTCTTCTCCCACAGAGGGTGGAGTGGGATGACTGCTGAGCACTGACAGAGAAGCTTATGTCTCATAAAATGGGAAGGAAGAACTCCCGACAGAAGAAGCAGAGGCAGCCCTCATTCATTCCTGCCCTAAGCACTCCCTCTGCCCTCCGGCTGGCACCACTGAATTTTAGAGCCTACTCCTGGCTACTTTAGAGCCTCACCATCCTCCTTCTCCGGGGCCACATCCTTATCCAATCCCTTGTCGAATAACATGTTGTGAAGAGGTTCCCTTTCTCCATACAAGTCTGAAACTGATGGAAGTATTATACTCACCTTGAAGTTTGGAAACATAGTGTAAGTCTTGTGCACTGGTCCTCTACCACCAGAGTGAGCTGAGTGAATTCCTGTGTGTTTCCTCCTGATTCTGGTGGTAACTAAATCACATTTCTGTAAAATGTTTAAAGAAGATAAAAAGTATTGCAGTTGATGCTGCAGGTGTCTTCCTGAAAAGAACCTTTTTTGCTTAGAACCTCCCATCTTGGTCCTAAAGATGGATGCAGATTGGAATTTCCGTCATGAAGGAAATCTAAAGATTCTTATCATGATATGCAAGTAATTACCTCTTATCATCCTTAATGAAAAATCATCTTCTCCCATAGCAGTTCTTTGTAAGGGGTCCTAAGATAGACCTGTTAGTAGATTTTGAATCCAAAGCCCACTTCCATTGATATGTCCAAGTGACTAGTGTAGCTCAGGTGGCAACAAAGCGTCTATAGGGAATGTTTGTTGTCTGCTCTATCTCTCTGCCAACCTAAAGTTTGGGAAGGCTGCCGGTTAGTTTTTAACACAGAGGATTTAAGAGCCAATATTTAAATATTCTTACCCAAGTATTTACATAACTCTCTCTCTATAAAAGATAGTATCATTAAAAAGTTAGATATAAGAAGCTATGGGGAAAAAGTGTTCATACAGGTCTGTTAGTAGTTATATGTGTTTCTCATGAAATTCTGGAACAGAATCAAACTCCCAGTTTCATTGTGGGGTGAGATCTCAGTTTAGAAAAGAAAGAAGACTCATTACATAGAAACTATAAAAGCCACTAACTTCCAAGCTCTGGATTGCTTCCAATTTCATTTCCCCATTGCTATACCAAAGAAATAAGCAAATAGTTTTCATTCTGCTGATGGGCACAGTGATAATGAACTAATGTTGGCAAGATCTTTTGAAATGAGAATGCAGAGATTATTTAAAAAGCAAGAAACAAGACTAGAGAAAGCCCTTTTGATTGGCCAGATTTTATAATGTTACATAACATGTTTTTTGCACCAAAGGAATAGGACAGCTGACTTTAAGAAGAAGTTTGTCTTTTGGTTTTTTTTTAAGTCTTCCTGTTACTTTGATAATAGCAAAAAGCAGTCTGATGTAGCAATTACTTCAAATGTTTGAAGAGTCAAGGGTCTGGGAGAATGGGAGCCAAACAATGTATCCTCTACTCCTTTGTTTTAATCTTTCATTCAGCAACATTTACTGAATCCAGTGTGTGTCAGCAATCTTCTTGGCCATATGGGAGATATAAAGATGTCTGAGGGGAATACCTTCCACAAATGAGTTTATAACTTAGTAGAGGAGGTAAAGTATACATATACAGTTATATACAACACAAGACAGTGTCATGCAGGCTATAAGGACGTGCAAAGTATTTTCCTGGGGTGATTGGGACAGTATGTGGAGAGCTGGCCTTGGAGCTGGCCATGAACAGGACAAGATCTTCCCGGGTGAAAACATGGACAAACTAAGACAGGAGGGGTGCAGGAAACAGCCATTCAAATAATGCCACAGCAGTTAACATCAAAATGGTGAAAGATTCAACCCCCAGTAGGCCTTGAGTCTCAGGATGATGAGAGATTTAACTTCTAGCAGAACTTGAGCTTCATTATACGCCCATTGTAATATATTAACATGGTGAATAACATGACCACAGGCACCATGGCAGTCCCAAGGCTAGCCACAAAAGGTCAAAGAGTGGGAAACGGCCAGCTTCCTGGGAATCCCAGCCCCTTCCCCAGACTACTTAGAATGGTCCTTCCACTTATTAGCATATGAACCCAGCAAGCCCATAAAAACCAGCAATAGGGGGCCTTGTGGCTGCCCCTCTCTCTCCCTCTTCAGAGACAGCCCACATTCTGTCTATGGAGCGTGTACCTACTTTTAATCTGAGCACCCAACTCCCACACCTCATGGCCTTTCTCTTGCCTTTCATTGTAACTCTCTGAATAAATCTACCTTCACTCAACTGTGGCTCGCTCTTGAATTGTTTCCTGTGCGAAGCCAAGGACCCACACTTGGCAGGGCACACATCCCAGGGGCTCAACCAAAGCCTGGGACACGGCCCTCCTCACACCTACATCTGTTTTCCTGCATCAACTACCTCTGTGAAGGCTTTTCTGACCCTCTCCCCACTCCTCTTCCCTTCCCTGCCCCAAATAGAGGTAGATTTGTGTTCTCCTGCTGCCTTACTACATATTGTAATTTATACAGACTCTCATCATAACAATTACAGTCTAATTGTTGTTTGCAAGTCTTGTCACTCCAGGGAACTCTAAAGTCCTTTAGGACAGGAACCCCACCATTTCATGTTTCCTTTCCTAACATTTAGCAGGGTTTCTGACATAGTGTACCTACTCAGTAAATACTTGAGGGAGAAAGGAATTAAATTACAGAATACATTCAGGGATCAGTGAGTACTACAGTTTGGCTAGAATCAAAGATTCATGAAGGAGAGCAGTAGGAATTAAAGCTACAAGAAGAGGTTGGAAAGTAGGTCTGAAACTATTAAGTGTTGGTTGAGTAAATGGAACAGTGGAAACTCTTCTACGCCACTGGTGCAACCATTCAGGGGAACAACTTATTAACATCTGATAAAGTGAAAGTTGCTCATATCTTGGACCCAGAAATTCCCATTCTAGAGAAACTCTTGCTCATGTTTACAAGAAGACAGATATAAAATATTCATAGCAAAAAGTTGGGAACAAACTCAAGGTCCATCAGCAGGAGAATGGATGAATAACTATAGATACACCAATAATAAATAACTATAGCATTAATTATATCTATGTTATATATATCATATTAATATGAGTTATATAAAATAATAATAAATAATTACAGATACATCAACATGGGTGAATAGTATAGATTATAGATATAAGTCAGGGGAGAAAAAAACCCAAGACTGCAGAAATATTCCTATGTTACCTTTTATATAAAGATTAAAATACTGTAAAACAGTATTATGTATTCCTTAGGGATATATATATATATATATATACACACACACACACACACACACACAAATGCCTAGACAGGATGGATATCAAATTCAAGACAGTAGGAAAGGAGATGTGATTGGGGAAGTTTATAGAAGGCCCTCAATTCTATTGACCATGTTTCATTTCTTAAATTTGATGCAGGGCGTATGGGTGTTTTGTTGTGTTCTTTTTTAAAATAGTCTGTATATCTTAAATATTGCATAAACATCTTATTTTAAAGTTAGTTGGATCCATATTGTGGCAGGGCTAGAATACCACAGTAAGGAGTTTAGATACTGTTTGGCAGTTAACAGAGAACTCTCACAGGCTCTTGAGCAGGTAAGAGATATCCTCACAGGTGTGCTTCGAGTCAGCTTAGACTAATGCTGTGTAAGATACTGGGCAAACTCACAAAGGTGTTAATGCTGTGTTGGTAGATATAATTGAGATGGATTCCTTGTCTGTCCTCTAGTTTTCTGACCTACACTATTTCTTTAAATCCTGAATAGCCTTTCTCCATTCTTAAAAGTATGTCTTTTTTTTTTTAATCAGTTGATTCCAGATGCTTCTGTCAACTCTTGATATTCCTTTCTCATTTTATTTGTTTTTATAAAGTCCCCTCAATACTCACTCTGTCCAATTTTCCTGTTCTGGCCTCCTGACCATTTATTATGTTATTCTTTATTTGGGAATATCTCATTTCCAGCCTTTTTACATTTTTCCTAAATTTACCTCTGCTACAAAGTTTTCTTGGACTAACTCAAAACCTTCAATTAAAAATTTCCAAGATGTAAAGAAGATGTGATACACACACACATCAGCAACACACACTGGAATATTACTTAGCCATAAAAAAGAATGAAATAATGCCATGTGCAGCAATATGGATGGACTTAGAGATTATTGTATTAAGTGAAGTAAATCAGAGAGAGAGAAAGACAAATATCATATGATGTCATTTATATGTAGAACTAAAAAAAATACAAGGTTAGTTTATAAACCAGAAATAGACTCCCAGACATAGAAAACAAACTGTGGTTAGCAGGGAGGAAATGTGATGGTTGGGGAGAAGGATAGGAGTTTGGGATTAACAGATATACATTACTGTACATAAAATAGATAAACAACAAGGACCTACTATATGGCACAGAGAACTATATTCAATTCCTTACAATGAGCTGTAATGGAAAAAAACTGAAAAAATATATATGTACGTATGTATATGTATAACTGAATTATTTTGCTGTACACCTGAAACTAACATTGTAACTTGACTATACTTCAATAAAAAATAAGAATAAAAAAATTCCAAGATAAATATGTTTGCAACACAATCTATCCTACACATAGGACATTTATCCTACAATAATAGCTGACTAAATGGCTGAGTATGTGCCAGGCATTGTTCTAAACACTTTATATGTATTATCTCATTTAATCCTCATAACAAATCTATATGTGCTGTTATGATCTTCATTCCACAGATAAAGAAACTGACCCAAAGAGAAGTTAAATAACTTGCTCAAGAATTCTCTGCTGGAAGTCAGTGCTGGAGCTTGGAGTCAAACCCGGGGAGCCTGGCTCCAGAGCCCACATGCTGAATTCCACCTCATTGAGCTGCTTCCCCATGTCAATAAAGATATCCCCAAGTGGGAAGCAAATGTAGGCTGTCCTGCGGGGTCTAGGTTCAGTTAAAGGCAGAGTTATTCTATCAGTCTGGGTCCATTTAGGAGACAGACAGAAATTACACAGGAGTATACAAAAAATTGGAGCTAAGTAGAATATTTACATACCGAAGGTTAGACTCCACAGTCCCTTCTCCTCTTTCAGCTTGTAAAATGCTGGCAGTCAGGCTGAACTATTCAGTCAGGAAATTGAAGGATGCTTCTTTGCAGACTCTAACAGCCTTAAAGGAAAACTCTGTGATATTGAGAATGACTCAAAGAAACAATCCAGTATGGAAGACAGAGATCTGCTTGCACTGAATGTGCTGTCACAGCCTCAGAGCTGCTGCTTGGCTTTTTAGTGCCCTGCTATTGTACATGAACAGACAGCTAAGGATCTTCGGTTACTGGTGGAAACACATCTGCCAAAAGAAAAAACAGGAGAAAGAAAAAACCTGGAGGATAAGAAACTATGCAAAGAGAAGGGAAATATTCCCTCAAATTATGATTAATATTCTTAAAGGAATAAGAGAAAATATTGCATCCATGGAACAAGATAAGATGCAATAAAAAGGAAAATTCCAAAAGAACTTTCAGAAATTGAAGTATGATAGCAGATCTTAAAAACTCAGTAGAAGGTTGTAGGGTGAAGTTGAGGAAACCACCTAGAAAAATCAAACAAGAGTAAAAGATGTGGAAAATAAAAGAGAAAGTTTTTTTTTTTTAATTGAGGGTCAATTCTGGAGATTCTAGAGTGAGAAGAAAGAAAATGGAAGGGGGAGGAAATAATTAATAAAAAAACATTTATCAGAACTGAATGACAAACATTTCTAGACTGAAAGAGTGCACCAAATGTCCTTTATGCTGGACAAAATGGTTTCATTCCAAGGTACAGAATCATGAAATTTTGGAAAACTGAGGACAAAGAGACTATCTTAAGAACACTATTTTTTCATGAGACTAACAGAGGATGAGTTTCTTCAGAATAAGGAGAAACCAAGAAAGAGGGACACAAAGGATCCAGGAGCAGGGAATCCAACCGAGGAGAAAAGAAAAGGGAATCTCTGGAAGAATGCTGAAGAGAATTCCTGGGACAAGAGCTCTGCAGCAGCTTAGAGACCAACCAGGCAGGGTTGGAGCAGGTGAGAGGGCTCCAGGGCTGAGTTCTTCAAGAAGATGAAATTGATAGAATATCCAGTGGGACCAAATGTATTGAGAAGAGACATAGACAATTGGTGGATAGGTTGGGTTGAGTTAATGATTAAGTAAGTAATAGAAAGCTAAAAGAAAATAAAATGTAATCATTAGGTCCAGAGAAAATAAAATGCTGTGCAAGAAAGAAATCGTGGATATATGACATGGCTCATGTGTGAGCAGTATTTACACAGTCATAGTAATATAAACACTGAATTACACAAAAATTACAACACAACTGTTTTGGGAGGACAGGGAAAGGGAACCCTGCCCATGTGTATGCAAATAAGTGAGAACGTGATGGTGGTGATGAGGGTGAAGAAGGTGAAATTTTCATCTTCTATGGTGGGAAGTCCATAAATAATGTATTTTAAAAATCTAAAAATCAACAAGTAGCCATATAAGCATGTCATTTAGAGATACAGAGGTAAATGCCAAAAGAGTCAGCTAAAAAGAATTGAAAATGGTTACCTCTGAGGAGTAGAAAATGGTGAGGAGAGGTGGATGATGTACTGCTATTTTCAAAACAAGTCTTATAAAACTATTTGACTCTTTATGTACAAGTATAATTTACGTATAAATTAAAAACAAAATTCAAAGAAACTATAAGAGACTTTTCAAGTGAACAGAGCCCATTGGGAGATTTCCCCAATACTGCTCCCCGACCAGTCTTTTATTACAATATTGTCTGATCTCATATCTCACCAACCTCCCCCTAATACCACCGCCACCTCAACAAACCAGGTACTAAGAGAGGAAAGGGAGATGCTGGTTGAGTCTGGGATCTGCTCTGCCAGGAGCTTGTTAGAAGCCCTGGGTCATCTTTAGTCCATTATCAGTAGATAACTTCTCCCTAAACCGTTTAAAGGTTTTCTACTGAAATTACAAATATCAAAATTCAGATGGTCTCTCCTAATGTATTTCCTCTTCGTTACATTTCTCTAACTATCTTGACTCCAACACCCTTGATTCTAAATGCACCTTCTATTCCTTTCTTTAGGTTGTCTTTCTTTAGAGGCAGAGATGGCCTGCTTTTGGCAAATATTCACACTTGCCAAGGGTAACAGACTATTTCTGCTATCCTTTCACCTCATTCTATTGCCTTCACCATGGGTGAAAGACAGAGGTACTATTAGCTATGGTTACTTTTTGTATAGGACATTACCCGTAACCTACCAGATTCTAGAGTATTTTTTCTTTTCACTGGCTAGTCTTCTGGCTCTGATTCTAAAGTTGGTCTATGACATAAATTAGGGAACTTTTTGGAGGACACAGTTAAGTGACCCTGGTAGATCCGGTGAGCTCATCCATTCACTGAACAGTACTCAGGGGAGAAGACTACCTTATTTTAGATCAGTTCAAAAGCAAATAAAACGTTTCACACTGTCCTTGGCTCTGACCTAGACAACCCTCTCATCTGTGACAGAGAAGGTATACTTACTCTGTTTTCAATCAAACAAAATTAGAAGAGGGATTTAATATCTTGGAGGAATGAATTGAGGATTCAAAAAGTTCTCAACTGGTTGCAAAGTTAGGATTAACAAATTAATGAAATTTACCAGGGATACTTTTAAAGTCCCATATTTATGTTTAAAATATTACTTTTCACAAACATAGCATGTGGAAGATTTAGCTTAACAGTTCAAGTGAAAAAGGCTATGAGCATTGACAAATTGCAAGCTTAGCTAGTTGACAGTAGGAAGTGGCTGCAGAGTGACTACCAAAAAAATAAATGTTTCTCTTTCTACCTCCCTGAGAACATGGGCAAGTTGTTTTATGCTCTAGTAATCAACTCACCAGTAAATATTTATTGAGGATCTGCTAGATGTTTAGTATGAGGAAAGCCCCAAGGCAGAGAATAAGGGGAAGAACTTAATCTTTCAACAGGTTGACAGTCAATATACATGTAGGAAATGAGAACAGTGATGATAATTTATATTTGAATAGTGCTTGAATTTCTCATGTCCAATCATTTATATCATCTCTTTTGACTTTTATCTGCCCTATGAGGTGGTAAGTCAAATACAGTCACCATTTTCAAGATAAGAGGCTCAATTAAGTAAATCACTGATTCTCAAATATTTTGCTCTCTGGACCACTTTACACTTTAAAAATTATTAAAGTACCTCACACCATATACAAAGATTAAACCAAAATGGATCAAAGATCTAACTATAAGAGCTAAGCTATAAAACTCTTAAAATAAGACATAGTGTAAATCTTTGGGATCTTGAATCAAGCAATCATTTCTTAGATATTGACATCAAAAGCATAAGCAACAAAAGAAAAAATTAATTGAACTTCATCAAAATTTTAAAATTTATACCATCAAGATACTACCAAGAAAGTGGAACAACAACCCACATAATGAGAGAAATACAGTTGACCCTTGAACAATATGAATTTGAACTGCATGGGTCCACTTTTATACTTTTTTTTTTTTCAATATGTTTGGCCAACCATAATCAGCTGATTGATTCCACAGATGCAGAACCCAGAGATATGGAACCTGCAGTTACCGAGGGATGACTGTATTTGCAAATTGTATATCTGATAAAAGACTGGTATCCAGAGTATATAAAGAACTGTTATAATTCAATAATCAAAAATAATAATCCACTTTTTAAATAGTCACAAAGGATTGCATATTGTATGATTATTTATATTCATACAATATGTGAAATGTCCCAAATAGAAACATCTATAGAGACAGAAAGTGAAATAGTGAGTGGTTGCCTAGGACTAAAATAGTGAGTGGGGGAAGGGGGTAACTGGAAGGATATGAGTAATGAGTACTAGTGAGTAGCGCGTTCTTTTTTTTGGAAAAATATGTATTTTTTCAGTATAGTTGATTTTCAGTATTATATTACTGTCAGGTGTACAGTATAATGATTCAAAATTTTTGTAGATTTTAGTCCATTTATAGTTATTTAAAATATCAGCTATATTCCCCATGCTGTACAATATATCATTGTGGCTTATTTATTTGCTACATAGTAGTTTGTACCTATTAATGGGTAGGGAGCTCTTTTGGGGGCATTGAAAATGTTTTAAAATTGATTGTGATGATGGTTGCACAACCCTGAATACATTAAAAACCATTGAACTACACAGTTTAAATAGGTGAATTTTATGATATGTGAGTTATATCTCAATAAAGCTGTTATTAAAATTATTATAAATAATGCTGCTATTAATAGCAGGATATATGTATCTTTTTGAATTAATGTTTTTGTTTTTCTCAGATATATACCCAGGAGTGGAATTGCTGGGTCATACAGTAGTTCTTTTTTTGGAGTTTTAAGAAACCTCCATATTGTTTTCCATAGTGGCTGCACCAGTTTACATTCCCACCAACAGTGTACAAGGGTTCCCTTTTCTCCAAAAACAAGTACTATGCATAAAATAGATAGGCAAAAAGGATATATTGTAAAGCGCAGGGAATTACAGCCATTATCTTGCAATAACTTTTAATGGAGTATAACCTATAAAAATACTAAATCACTGTGCTGTACACCTGAAACTAATACAATATTGTAAGCCAACTTTACTTCAATAACTAATAATAATTAAACTTCTACCAGAGGCCTAGCTGGAAATGCATTTAGTAGTTATCAGACCAATATGATCATTTTAAGCTCATTTAGTCCAGGTCATAAAGATAGCTTAAATAGATGTGCCTAAAACCATGAAGAGACGGGATATAGCTAGAAAATCAAAAGAGGCAAGTCTGACATCCATTCCATGGACTGAAAATAACAAAACATAACTCCTATAACCTTCGGAAAGGGCTTTCATGTACTTGAAGTCATAGTCTTAAATCTAGGTAGAGCCTGAGAGGTAATTTCATCCATTATCACATCCCACATAGGAACCTCCTCACAGAATCTCCAGAGGTTGAACAGATCTGATAAGGAGTGGCTTACTCTGCCCAAGATCTTGTAACAGCTGTCCTTGGGTTTCATTTTAATTAGGGGACCCCTGTATGTATGCAATTAAATTTGATTTTCTCCTGTTAATCTGTCTTAATGTTGATTTAATTTTTAGGCCAGCAGAAGAACTTAGAAAGGGAAGAGGAAAAATTTTTTCCTTCCTCAACATTTCCTTCTCCACTGATTAAGCCCTTTTTGTGTTCCAGGCTCTGTACCATTTAATTCCCAGAATAACCCTAGAAAGTAGACATCACCAACAGCCCCCAGCTCCCTGCCTTTTTTAAGGCATGGTTTGAGGACTTTTGGTAATTGTATACAGCTGTGTAACTACCGCTCCAATCATGATATAGAAAATTCCCCTTCACCCTAAAATTTCTCTCATGCCTTTTTGCAGTCACACGTATAATTTTTAATAAAATAATTTTGTACATAGTATTTTTAACCTAAATGTTTCTTTTAACAAGATGTATCAAACATCTTTTGATGGCAATTAATACTTTTACAAGATAATCTTAATGTCTGCATAGTGGTTCATTAAATGAATGTTTCATAATATATTTAACCAATCTCCTTTTGTCAGATATCTTTTTTTTTTTTTACAATGTCTTGCTCCCTCTTCCTGGAATTAATTTTTTATTTCTCTATTTCTAGTTTGCTTGGTTTTTTTTTTGTTTGTTTGTTTTTTTCATATCTCATACTTCCTTAGTCTAGGTTTTGCTGTGTCCTCTTTCTATCTGTTAAGTATTGGTACTTCCCAAGATGCTGTCGTTGAATTTTCTTACTCTGTAACCCCTTCCCAGGTGATCAGTCCTAGATTCACTGTAAACTCTTTGGACCTAATTTTTATTTCTCTTCTAAACACCCCTGTCTACTGGGTCTTTTTTCCATGAGGATATTCTTGTAACTCAAACCCTACACGTCAAAAATTGAACTCCTGCTCCCTTTCCAAACTCTGCTTCTTTCTCTCTCTTTTGTTAAAAGACCTGTTTCACTCAGTGCAGGTGCTACCTTTCCAGTCACCACAGAAGAGAAACCTCAAAGTCATCTCTGACTCCTCGCCCCACTCATCTCACATATCCAATCATTTGAGTGCTATTGATTTGACTCCAAAATACCTTTCAACCTATGTCCTTCCTTTCCCTTTCCACCATCACTATCCTAGTTTTTAGGTCCTGTGACCTCCTCCTAACTGATCTTCCAGCTTGAATCTGGTCCTTCTTTGATCTGTTCTTTACGTTGCCCTCAGTGTCAACTTTCTGAAACACGGAGATATTTTCCTTTCCCTCTTGAAAATAACCAGTGGTTCCCTGTAGTTTACAGAAGCAAGTCTAAGCTCTCCAGGCTGGCTTTCAAGCCTCCTCTCCACGTTCCCTCCCACTTGCTCACTCCTCCGGTTACATCAGCCCTCACTGTTCCCAAACAAGCTCCTGCTTCTGCTCGACCCTGTGACTATCCAGTCTTTAGCCTGTTTTGCTGATTCTTTGCGCTCTTACGTGACAGGTGTTTGCACCATTGCAGATGAGAATACAGATTAGCAGTGCCTTCTGGGCTGTCATGGTTAGTAAGGTCTCACACCACCTCAAAGGCAGCTGTGGATTAAAAGTCCACGTAGATAATTCTGCCTTAGGGAGGGGCAAGCAGTGAGGGGGGAGAAATTTTCTTTACATTTCTTCAAAGCGGAGAAGCACTGGATCTGTGCTGGGGAGGAACAGCGTTCTCCATTCCTGTGTAAAGCTCTCCCAGAATTCCCCAGTGCAGCTATCTCCCGAGCTGAACGGTCTTTCAGTATTTTTCCCATTCCAGAGAATGGCAAACTGAGGTCTTGGGGAGCCGAGCTCTGAGTCAGGTTCCCCTCCCCAAAAGAGGCCGCGGCCGACCTCTGATTCAGAGAGAGGCTGTAAGGATAGCATCTCCTGATTGGAGCAGCCGGAGTCAGACAAGCTCCGGCGCTGTTGATTGGCTCCGGCTAGATCAGGCGCTGTTGGGCTGTTGTAAATGTAAATAGCTCTGTGACCGGCAGTAACCCCGGTGAGAGGGGTGGAGAGGGAGGCTCTTCCCCTCCATTCATGTCTGCTACCAGCCAGGCCCAGACAGGCCCAGACAGGCAGGCCCTTTAGCGGGGAAGCTTGGGCAGGGCAAGGCTGAAAGTTGTGTCTTCGGAGATTTTAAGCTTGAGGTGAGAGTTAAAACACTTGCTTGCAGGTCTGAGCCAGGCTGACAGCTTCCGGACAGAGCTTCCTTTCCTGCTCTCAGCTTTGGCTGCTCAAGATGGTTTAATGGAATGTTCAATGTAAGGATGGAGGTGTTGGAGTGCGCTCAGGGGTGGGGTTAGTTTTGTGGGGTGACACAAATGGCTGTGGTGGGTGTGCCGCAGGGAGATGGGAGCCTGTCCTCGCTTGTTCCTGGTCACAGAGTCCTATTTGTGGAAAAGGCAAGAGCAAAAAGGCAGAGCATGACAGAGGGGTTCCCACTGCCCAGCTTTGTGCCATGATCATCTTTCTACTAGAGGTGCAGCTTCTCCCACCCTCCACTCCAGGGTAAAGGGAAGTCTGTGGGGACTGGCTTTCTTGGAAGTAAGAAGGAGGAAAGGAAAAAATGGGCACATATTAAGAATAAAAGGTGACCTCACCCATTGCTGGTGGGAATGTACAGTGCTGCAGCCACTGTGGAAAACAGTTTGGTGTTTTCACAAAGAGTTAAACATAGACTTGCTGCATAACCCAGCAGCTCCACTCCTAGGTAGAAACTCAGATGCACTGAAACAGGTACTCAGTGACTTATACACGAGTGTTCATAGCAAAACTGTTCACAGCTGTCAAAAGGTGGAAACAGCTTAAATAGTCATGAGCAGATGAATACAGAAACCAAGTCTGGTATATTTATACAATGGAATATTATTTGACCATAAAAAGAAAACGAAGTACTGGTACAGGCTACAGTGTGGTAACCCTCGAAAGCATTATGCTAAGAGGAGGAAGCAAGACATAGATGGTCATATATTATAGGATTCCATTTATAGGAAACATCCTGAATAGGTAAAGCCATCGCGACAGAAAGCAGACTCGGGGTTGCCAGGGCCTGGCAGGAGGGGAGGAGATGGAGAGGGGCTGTTGAAGAAGTACAGCCTTCTTTTGATCTGATGAAAAGCTTTTGGAACTGGATAGAGGTGGTGCTTGTACAACATTGTGAATGAATGAAATGCCACCAAACTGTTCACTTTAAAATGGTTACTTTTATGGTATGTGAATTTTACGTAAAACATATATATAGGAAACCAACAAACAAAAAGACCCAAGGGTGAATCCTGACTGCTGTTCAGAATTGTCTAAGGATTCCAACCACCATGTTAAGCAATTCTGTGCCCTTTCAGTTTCACTTTCCTCTCATCGCTCATCCCTCTGGTCTGTCACAAAGTTCTAAAGCCTGGCATGGCCCCAGCTACTCACTGCTCCTATGGGAGCTGGCCCCTGGGCCCCTCTGAGCTGGCCTTAGCCTGGATGCAGAAGTGCCAGGAGTCAGTACAGCAGACACTTGGGCTTTGTGAGCTCTCTGTGGCCTGAGTACAGCAGGCTGGGCTGGCCCGGGTAGGGGAGGGGCAGAACTGGGTCCCCAAAAGGGACTTTCTTTGCCTCCAGCAATCCCAGTATAGAATCTCAACTTCTCAGAACCTACAATTAAGGCCTGTGGCATTTGCTCCAAAGCCTCCAAGAATCAGCGCTTTCCCAGAGGCATTATAAGTTAACTACAGGTCACAGAATACAGCTACCACTCCCTGTGACTTTTCACACAATTTGTTGCAGAGAGAATTTTAAAACAAGACATGAGCTCTTTCAATAATTTTAGCAAGCACTGATTGTTTAGGTGCAGGAGACACTTGTAAAAGAAGAAATGCCCATAAGGATCTCAAAACATGACAGGAGGGTGCAGTATGGTTTGCAGAAGTTTAGAGGAAATGTCAAAGTCAGGTGTGGCTGAATGTTAAAACAGGGCACGGGGTGGAGTGAGTTGGGTTCTTCTGGGACAGAGGACACACCTGCAATTTGACTTTGCAACCAAGCTTTGCCTCTGAGTAGAACTGAAGAGCATGGGACATCTACTTGCATATGTGAGATTTACGGATTCCAGGCTTATCTAGTTTGTCATCTACCTCACACCCACATGGCGAGCAGTTAAAGAGCAAAGTCCTGGAGCTGGATCACAGCAGCATAGCTCACTCTCTCGAAGCATATTTTCTCTCTCAGTGAATTCAGTTACCTTGTCAGTAAAATTGGGGTGAGAATAGCACCTGCTTCTGGTATGATGCGATAATGCACTGTCAAGCCCTCAGTACCATGCCTGGTTATGTCATCATGGCATCTAGGGGTCTGGTGGACTCAGAACTTGGGTTTCCTTCATCAAAAGTTTGCAAGGTTTGTGTTAATGCATGGCCTCAACCCCTTTATCTAATAGAAAAAATGGTGCATATATGGATTTTCCCAAGGCACCTGGTATCACAAAAGTATCATCCTAGACTCGCTAGAGTTTATAGCAGCCGTCCTTTTGTCCTGTGTCTGGTGTCTTTGTCTCCAAAGGCAAAGCAGAGACTTGGAAGGAACAGTACAATTATAGAATAACAGAAAAAATGGTCCAACCTGAACATTTCAAACAAAACAGAGGGAAAGAGGTGGGAAACCAGAGATTAAGGAAGTGTCACTGTCAAGCTAAGTTATTAAGGTCTGGTAAGGCCTCAATTAATATGGACTTGATTTTAGATGCTCAGAATCACTGAGGGAGCCTTGCTTCTTGTCCAAGGTGAGGGCAGCCTTAAATTAGAAAATGAGGGGCGTTGGTTCTGGGGAATGTTTAAAAAGCCTAGTTATTGTCCAGGTGGCTCCTGTTAGAGGATGGTGCTTCTTCAAACTGTAAAAAGTCTTTTTCTTTCCCACGCAAAGTTTCTCAGATAAAGTAGGAAAAGCTAAAGCCTTTCCTACCTAATGATCCTGAAGCCCTCTCTGTTTCAGGAATTTACAAGCCTTCCCTCAGATTGTTTTTCCTTTCTGCCTGCTGTTGTTAATCAGCAGTTTCAGGAAGCTACTCCCCTCCTCACCCCCCACCCGACCCGACCCTCCCAACCACCAGGAGGAAATACATTTTAGAACGACCTGGACGGGCCCAGCCTGGGTTGCAAGGTAAAGCACTGCTCTCCAGAGTGTGGCTCCTGCTGCTCTCTTCCTTGCTCAGTATCTTTATTTTGGGGCCATATGACTATGGGACACACACAGAGACCTGGGGAAACCTAGGTCCAAAGTGCCAGCTGGTGTTAATGTGTTTGCTCTAATGGCAGCAGACTCCTGGTTTCCTGCGCCAAGGCTGAGTTTAACCTAGAGTTACCCCTAGGAAAGGCAGGGAGGGCAGGGCCGGTTACTGGAGCATGAGTCAACCATTGCAGCTTCTGCTTCTTTTTCACTCTTAAAGGTACAGGAGCAGGACATAAATAGGATGGTAGGTAAGTCCCAAGAGACTTTGAATTGCAGCCCAAAAAACTCCCAGACACAGGCAGGGCAATCAAATTCACTTCACTTTTATTATGAACAAACACAACCTCAGATCAGTACTACTAGCTTCAGAGTTGATATTAATAGAAATTATTCCGAAATTATTCCAAAATTATTCTTAGATCACAAATAACTACTATCCCACATAAAAAGGGAAAAATCCCACCCAATCAAGGAAAAGATATCCTTTGTATGTTTCCATGGCAATGAGTTTGCAGTCTCAACTTTTGTCTGGCTAGTTATCCACCACTTATCTAATGGGTTTATATTCCATCACTCAGAGAGAACCATATGGATTGAGGATAGCATCCAGGACACATGGTTCATGGTGGACATGGTTCATGGTGGATACTGCTACTATAAAAATATTCAGGACATAAGAGAATTCCTCTGCTGAAGGATCCCAAAATGCTTTATAAAAAGCATTAGTCACGCCTCAAAACTGCCCTTTGAGGTAGGTCAGTATTATTATCCCATTTTAACAGAAGGAAAACTGAGGCACATTATAGTTAAATGACTTGCCCAGGGTCACACAGCAAGTCAGTGGCACAGTGGTAGGAGAGGCCCTGGCCGTAACCAACTGCATTAACATTGACATGGTGCTTTCTTTAACTTTTCACGCTGACCCATCTGAGCTACACTTACAGAGAATACACTCAGGATACTAGCTAACCAGGAGAAAAAGTTTCCATTTTAAATGCTATAACCATCTTTTAATCTAAAAAAAAGAAATTATAAATCAAATACATTCAGATTCCTTCCACCCTCCATCAAATGTGGGCACTTTTAATAAAAACAGCCCTACAGAAAGTTTCCAGAAGGGAATTCTGCAAATAGCTATACTGATCATTCTCCAGTTAGGCCCCCCTTTCTCCCAGCCACTTCCGCAGGCTCTCAGGTGCAAAGGACCTCCACAGAGGGAGAAAGGAGGGAGCAAGAGCAGGCTCTGATGCAACACTGATTAGAAAAGATGTAAGGCACCCAGATAAGTTGTCAGCACGCCTACAAAGCAAGGACTGTTAGAAATTCACACTCCATCAGATCTGAGTTTCTGGGTCATTTGAATTCAGCTTTAGAATCTTGAAAAAAGGATTCCTTACTCAGCAGACACCCCCTCGCCCCACCTACATGTCCACATACACACTGGGGCCTTCGGCCTGATGAGCCCATCCAGCCTTGCATAAGAGTTGTGGTATGGATCAGATCCATCAACACAATCAGAAGAGAAGGGTAAAGTTGTCTTTGATCATCAATTAGAAATCTATTCAATTGATATAGGAAGAAATGCCCTCCTCCCTTCCATCACTGGGGCTCAACCATGGACAGAATGTTTGGTACTGTACATTTCCAATCTTGAGAGAGTAAAGCCAGGCTGCTGCATTGACAACTAAGGTTACAGGGACAGGAGTGGTCCAAGGTACTCGAAACACTGATCTTGTTTTTCTCAGACCTCTTCTATGCTATTGTCTGCCCTAGGCTATGTTGTGGGGAGGGCTGGTTAGTTTGTTAAACAGAGAGTTCAGTAAAGTTCATGGCCTCTCAGATCTCAATTCTCAGCCAAAGCTTTGCCATATACCCTGGCTCCGGGGCAAGGGGTCTCCTCTGGAGTGAGGCACTTTGGAACTTTGCCTTTGCTTTTTGTGCTTCCCAGTGAAGACTAGGCTCCCTCCTAACTCTGCAAGCATCGCACCCATCAGCTGGGAGCATTGACTCAGGTTGGGCAGGCCTACCGAGTGAGCAGAGGCATCCAGCATGCTCTCTGGTTTGACCCAGGCGGAGGAGACTGAAAACAAACCCTCTTTTGCTCCATGGCTGGCTCACTGATACAACACAAGCATTTGGCTTGGCTGTGCCTCATGAGAGAGAATGCCTGTGCTTGGGATGTTTCTAGCAGGATCTGCCAGCCTTGTCTTGAGTTATTAGTGTGGCTGGGGAGCACAAGGGTGTAGGTGGAGACTCTGGAGGCCAAGTGAAAGTGGCAGCTAGCTCAACTTTATAAAGAGAAACAGTGGTTCAGTGACCCTGAGCATTCTGTCTGTAGGAGAGGGAGCTGCCTCTGAAAACACACAAAGGAGGCGTGCCTGTCCAGAGAAAGAAGAAAACAACAGGGAGGAGATAGAACCGGCAGGAGAAAATGGACAGACAGAGCAGGAATCAATAGTCGGGGTAGTTAAGAGATTCCCACCTCACCCCCCTAGGCAGTCTTATACTTTAGGCTAGGAGTTAACAGAAGGAAAGGGTGAAAGGGTTTGACACCATAGGGAGAAGCCTTCTAGTTTTCACTCATTCCGAGGGAAACTGGAATGAATGAATGGACCCAACATCTAACTTGTTTGTATAACCAGCCAGCTTCCATATTAGGGCACCCAACACCTTACTCAGTAACCTTCTGAATCCCCCAGCAACACGTATTCTCAGAGCCCTTCTCTTGTAATGTTGTCTCTTAGAAACTGCCTACAGACCCTGCCCCTCAACCTCTCCATCTCCTGTCCAGCAGTGAGAGGAAAGCAGACAGATCACCTAATTCTTCTTCATCTTCAAAGCCTCCCTCTCCTTTAGAGGAAAATACTCCAAGTGAATGATTTTAATATTCCAAGCAAAGTACCTGTGTGTGTGTGTGTGTGTGTGTGTGTATCGTTATGTTTGACCCAATTCCACTGCCTAAAATCCTTTCTTTTTTGGAAGGCATATATGTTCACCACTGTCCCACCAAAGCATCCCTTCTTTGGATATCTCAAAACGCTGCAGCCACCTTATTACTATGAGGGGAGTTGACCAACAGCCCCAAGATGGCAAAGCAGAAAGATGAAAGAGTTGTGACGATTCCATAAGCTGCCGCATTCATCAATTCTGGAAACAGCCAAGCTGAAGATTTCTTGTTATATGGAATAAGAAATCTTCCTACCATTTAAGAAGAAGAAGAAAAAAATTCTTCCCCAGCAGAGACCACTTTTACCAAAAACTAAATACTTCTTTATCTGCAGCCTAAAGTATACTGGGACGTAGAGATTTGCTTTTGAGTTTGAGCATTGCTGAGCTCTACGGCCGTTCCCTGGGCAGAGTCAGGGGAGAAAGGCGGCGCGCTGTGTGGTGGGGCTTGAAGCTCTCACTGGGCAGGCAGCTGGGTGTCTGGTCATAACAGGAGCTTCGTGCCTTGTTTCCTACCTCACCTCATCCTCACGTATCCATCATACCATGCATGCTAACTCGCTCCCCTGAAAATTTACCTGCTTTCAAAGCTGTGCCAAAATACAGTTATTTTTCCATTTCATCTAGAAAAAGCCTAGGCTGAAGATAATTAACAGGGGCCTTCCCAGAAGATGTCATATCTCTAGCTTGAGCCACCCACCTTAAAGCTCAGGACAGCTCCAGGAAAGAGTTATCCTTTGGACTCAAGGAAGACTGTCTAGGCTTTGGAAGCTGGAAACTCACCAATGACTGACCAGCTGCTTGCCTGGGAGGCAATGGGGGTTGGGGGGAGAGACAGAAAGAAGGTGATAGGAACAAGGCAAAGAGAAGGACAATAGGACGAGAAGAGAGAGAAGAGAAGAGAAGAGAAGAGAAGAGAAGAGAAGAAATAAGAATATTAGCTTAGCATCATGAAGGCAGACTTGTTGGTTCTCAATTTTAAAAGAAATTTTAAAAGAATACTGTACTGGAATGGGTTAACATCATCATCTTTAGCATCCTGGTAGCATTATTCAGTAGTTAATAAACAGAACATTAAACCTCTGCCCAGCTGGCTTTTGGAAGAGGAGCCCGAGGGACCCCAAACTCAGCCACTCTTGTAGCTTCCGTCTCCAGTTCTTTTAACCCTGGCCAAGATGGCAGCCTTGGATACTTTCTTCCGGTCATAAGCCAGACCAAGGGCAGCCATGCAATCGATGAAGAACGTGGTTGGGTTGATGTGCCAGCGGTACTCACTGGCAGAGTAGTCATAGGGAAAGGAGTGGTGGTAGTTGTGGAAGCCCTCACCTGGAACAAAAGTGGAGATAATTAAGGAGCTACACTGTAGATTGCTGATTTCCTGATCTTGGCAGACCAATTACCTAGCAGAGTACCTCAGACTTAGTAGAAATTGGCTGTTGTGGAATGAATGAATGAATGAACATAGTTTTTCCTAACTTTTTTTTTGGGGGGGGTGGTACCTATATTTATCTATCTTTGGAGGAGGCACTGGGGATTGAACCCAGGACCTCATGCATGCTAAGCATGTGTTCCACCACTTGAGCTATATCCTCCCCCCTAGTCTTTTCAACTCTGAACCAAACAGATCCCCTCAGAAGCATCTTAAGAAATGACAGGGGAGATGCTGGTTGCCATAGCTCTCTGGGAGCCTCTGTGGGAGGAGGACTGGCCATTTCCCTGAGGAGAGATGACTGGAGAGAGGACTAGAAAGAAACTGCTGTTGCTGAGAATGGATTTTAGATGGGACAGTTTCAGAGCTTCACTAAATACCGGTCTGAGACCCTGAAGGCTCTCCATTGTATGTGCAAGTGTTAGGGTGGGGAGAGGAGAGAGCCCAGAATGAAGAACTTCTGCTATGTTTTTTACAAAGGTGAAAAAGGAGTACACCTTTCCCCACTGCACTGGTACTATCTCTAGGCGTGGAAGGTACCAACAGAATTAGGCAGCAACAATCAAAAGTCGGAAGAAAGTAGGCCCAGCCCAGGGGCCTGATTCAGAGTGGGTTGTTCTGGCTTCTAATTCTTTCAACTTTAACCCTGGTGCAGAGGTGATGTCGATAAAACAGAAGCTCTCAGAGGGAACAAGAATCAAAAGGCTTAGGTATTCCCTCCAACCTCGAATAACCTGAAATGAGCAGTTCACTTGGCTGGACAGAGGAAAATCAAAGAAATTCTCGATTCAGGATAATTTTTGTAAAGGGTAGAACCGTGGAAACTCCACAGACAAGAGTTCTCCAACATTTGGCAGGATCTTCTTTCTGAACCCCCTTCAACAATAACAATACCAGCCCTTATAAGGTTGGAGTAAAGTTGGGTGGAGAATAGCTAGTAAAGGAGCAAGTCCAGCCCTTTGAAGATGAAAGGGCCCCAGGAGAGCAGTGAACTCACTAGGAGGGTGAGAGGACCCTAAGGCTAAAGGTACTGAAGGAGGATTGCTCATTTTCATAACTGACTTTGCAGCTAGGTCCTGTTTAGGCACTAGCCAGGCCGATACTCATCAAGCTTAAAACAGAATCAGACACACACTTGTTGCCGAAGGAGAAAAAAAGAGAAGGGAGGTAGAGATAAAAAAGAGAGTGGGTGGAAGGATAAGACTTTGCAACTGGGGCAGTGAGATACAGCCCAAGATAGAATTAAGGGGGGAGGTCAGCTTTGGCAGAGAGAAGATGTGCGTGTGACTTGGGGGAGGTAATTCAAAAAGAAAAAGATTCGAATGGCACAGAAGCCAGCTACCAGAGAACAGAGGGTGAGGCGATAAGAGGGAGAACCACAGGTATGGGGGAACAATTGATAACTGAGACAAAGGAAGATACTGGCAGTCACTTTGAATGGACGGTCATAAAGAGGTCAGAGTTGGGGAAGATCCATTTGCAGTTAAAGACCAATCTCATTCCAGAAACTTCTAGAGTATTTATAAATTTTCTGTGAAAATAGACTCTATGATTGATTTCTAACATGGTTCAGAATAAGAACATGCACATGGTGGAAGGTCCCTGAAAGGAAGGGGAAGATGCATAAAGGTTAAAAGGAGATGGGGGGAAAAATGCCTTTAGTACAGAGAGTAAAAAAAAGATGGTCCGAGTTGAGAATATAAAGGAAGATTTTAGAGAAAAAAGTGGATGCCAGGCCATGGTGCACATAAATGTGTGGTGCGGGGAGGTTGCCTAGATATGCTGGATGACCAACAGCAATGATCACTGGTGTGGAAGAGGCTGTGGGGTTTGCATAAGGAAAACTGACTCCAGGCCTTAGTCAAGATCTATATTTAGTTCAAAAGAGAAGCAGAAAAAAAGTGCAGACAGATGGTAGAACCCTGTTGTCTTCAGCTCTGGCCACTGGAACTGGAATGACAGAAACAAATTCTTGAATAGTCGGCATTAGATCAGTGAACTTGAGTTGTGATCAAATGAATGGCTTTATCAGGAGTTTCCTAAGCCATGCTGAGGGGAAAGAGTTTTCCCAGAACAAAATAGCAGCAGAAGACAGAAAAATAAAGGATAAGAGATGAGAGTGGTAGGTGGTGATAAAGGGCCACAAGCAGTTGCTTTGATGACCCTCAGACTGGCATCACCAAGCAATAAGGCATAAATAGAGCAAGGTGATAAAATAGAAGCTTATTGGATTAAATGACAAGTGTTTGTTCTACATGTTGTCCAGCATGTCGAAATATAAAAACACTAGGCTTACCAGCCACCCAGATGATCCTCCTGGTCTACTTATATGTATTCCCTACCCCAAGCAAGACCACCACCCAGCCCAGAGATGACTGGAAAAAGGACAACTCAAAGGGGCTCATCACACACAACATCTGGGGGTTATTTGGGAACCTGGAATCAAAGGCATTGCTATTTTTTTACCCTCTTCTCTTTACATAGGACTTATCTCACCCTCAAGGATTTTCTAATATGCCCCTTAGTTTTATGGTGGAAAGACAGCTAGAGAGGGGTCATAAAACAGGCTAATTGGTTTTTCTCACTCCTAGCCTAATATCCCAACCAGCAGACCACTTGATGTGTTCTTGCTGTGGACTGCGGACTTACCCACAGCTCCCAGTGAAACCAGGATATTCTCTCGAGGGTTAATAGTCTTGTCGTAAGGGCGATATCCGTACAGGTGAGCAGCACTGTTCACCAGCCAGGTGACATTGAGCACAATGGCGTAACGAAGGAAAGTGGCAACGTACAAGCTGTGTTGAAAAGTTTCACCCCAGAAATACCAGGGCACGAGTGTGGGCATGATGAAGCACATCAGCAGGATGCTGGGTTTGTAGTACCTACATGGAGAGATCACATGCCTGGTCAGCAGAGACAGGACTCTGAAAACCTACCTGATTTTCCACTCTCACAGGGTTGGGCTGTCTCCTTCCTTCTACACTGGTGAGTACAATGTGGCAGGAAACAGAGCAAGAGGGAATGGGGTGGGAAATCTTTTGAGAATTATCATACTTTTCAGATGAGGTCATGAGGGTCAATGACTTTTCTAGGGTCATACCACCAGGAACCGGTGGAGCAAGGATTGGAATGCTTTGTCTCCTGACTCTAAATCTATCGCTCTTTTTTTTTAACTGCAGCATAATACCCTATTGGTTAAAGAGGTGAGGTCCAAATTATAGACTAATGTACTGAGTTCTCCTTCCCAGGTTTTCCCATTCTGCCTTTGGGCTCCTTCCTGTCTGTCAGTGCTCTGTGCAGAATCTATGTGTAGTATCTTGCCTCCATTTCCTGCTAGCCACCCTCTAAGCCGTCCTCTTCTTTTCCCTCAGCAAGGCACACTGAGTGTCCTGGACGTCTGCAGGCCTGTCCCTCTGGAGGCCCTGTCCCATTCCCCCAAATGGAGAGCAGGCCACTGACTCCCAAGGGACTGATTGCCTGCATCTCTTGAGCAGTCAAGTCTGATCCGCTCATATCATTAGCATTCCCTGCCTCCAACTCCTCTCCATTCTTCCTTCCACTTCCCCGGCACCAATCCCCATTTTCCTGACTTGTCACCCTGCTTCTCACCTCAGTGGCTCAATGGCTTCTCTCACCTATTCCGAGAGTCACCTTTCTAAAGCACACCTCTGACCATGCGACATTCTGGCTCAAAAACCTTTCCATGGTTTCCTACTGCCTGGGTTCAGTTAAGCCCTGCCTGCTTTGAAAACTCCGCAAGAATGGTATTGGTCTCTCTAGTCTTATTTCCTACCACACCCTGTACTTCAAGCAAAAGGACTCGGTTGCTGGAACATGCTTCCCACTTCAGCTCATTCTTTGTTTGCTCTGTCCCTCCCCCCCGCCCCCACACACCTGTGAAAATCTCTACCCATCAGTGGATTCCAAAGCTACTTTCTTCACAAACCCTTCCCTGATGTTCCCCACTCCACGATCTCCCTCCCCTTGGTGACTCTCATGGGTATAGAAAATATTTTGCCACCTATCAAAGGTATTTGGACCCTTGGCTTGTCTCTCCTCTCCCCCATGGGCTGCAAACTCCTTAAAGGTAAAGACTATGACAACATTCAGCTTTGTATCCATCATTGTCCTAGGTCAACAAACATTTGTTGAATTTGATTGATTTAATTAAGAAAGCTCAGAGAGAAAGAAACAACAACAGTCTAAGGTTGGGGGCCCTTGGGCTGTTAAAAACTAGGGTTTCAAACTCAGTTTCTCAGCTTATTGTTGTAGGAGTAGAAAGGGGTCCCCCGAATGCCAGGTGCCCATCTTCATCATGGCGCCACTCACCTCCTCTGGAACATCACCAGCTTCTCGGCTTTTAGGTCAGACAAGTCTAGCAAAGCACCTTTCTCTTTGACAGCGGGGTGTTTGCGCACAAGCAGCCAACCCACATGCGAGAAGAAAAAGCCTCGTCGGGAATTGTGGGGATCAGCATCTGTTTCCGAAAACTTGTGGTGGGCACGGTGGTCTCGGGCCCATTCAAAAATGTCATTCTGGAGGGACAGAGAAGAAGAATGAGGCTTGAGGAGAGACACCCTCTCAGGGGATGCCCACGTGAGGTGTCTTCAAGAGCCCAGGGCTCTGCCCAGCCTCACAGAACACCCAGGAATCGGGGCTCCAAAGGAAGAGTTATAGAGTTGCCTCCTCTCTTCCCCCAACTTGCCGCTGAAGCTTAGGTGGAAAAGCAACTTAAAGCCTCAGGAGCATGTGAATAGGGCTGCTGCTTGAGGGTTACATGGTGGGCAGAATGGAGGTAGATAAGACAGAGCTCAGAGAGTTTCATCAGGAGAGAACACTGCAATTCTTCAAGCAAGAAATCGTGGCAGAGGTCTTCGTGGGCTGCCTAATTCCCTGGGCCTGGAGAATAAGAGGCAGGCAGCCTTGTGACCAAGCGTCCCGGTCAGTGGCTGAAGCTATAGGCAGCTCCATTCTGATGCCTTGGCAAGAGACAGCTCATACAACTTAACAAGGCCAGACACATAAATCATGATTTGACATTTCCGAAGGAGCTCTGGGCTCCTCTGGGGCCCTTTGTATCCCTTAGAGAGGGTTCCAGTATCTTCCTCCTTGTTGCCCTACAAGGACAACATCAAAAAGTGTAAAGCACTATGGCTGAGGTGATCATGTGACTGTGGGATATTGCCATGACGAAGGGGACCAATTTCCTTCTTTTTTCCTCTTGCTTCAAGCTAAGCCCCACACTACATGTTATCCTTTGCTCATTGCTGCTGCTGAATAACTGTGAGTTCTCACCCTCCAAATCCCTTCATTCTATCTGTTACAAACTTTCTGCTTCAACAAACCTCAATGCTTGACTTAGGCAGCCTGGCAGCCCAACATAGGACTATAATGTTGGTCTACCTAAATGCTCAGTGACACTATTTCCCCATCTGTGAAATGGGAATAATAATAGTATCTACCTCCTAAGATGGCTGTGAGGATTTAATGGAGTAATCTACGTCAGGGGCTTAGAATAGTGCCAGGCACATACGCGGCACTATGAGTGTATGTTCTTCTTACCTGAAAACAACAGAGTTCATGAATGTGTGAAACATTAACTTCAACCCCACTGTGGTGAAATAAGTCATTCACCTAAAAGAGTGAACTTATTGTCCAATGTATGCCCAGGAAACCAGGGTCAGTCCCTACTCAAGCACTTAAGAAGAGCCACAACAGCCAGACTGCGCGATAACGGGGCATCAAAAACGATCCAATACACTGCGAGTACTTCCTCTTTATCTCCTATTTCCCTTTTCCAGCGACTCAGAAATATGCTCATGTTTTATGGCCGTGAGGACTGAGCCTGGACTTGAGGTGACCGTAAGGAGAGAGGAAAGTGAAGTGGCTCTCCAGGTGCTGCTCCTCTCTAGGCACCGATCGCCACCATTCTGCCCTCGTCGACAGAGTGAGGAAAGAAGAGCTGAGCACAGCTGGCTTCTTACCTGGAATGCCATGGTGTTGGCAATGATCAGGAAGACCCGCAGCGGCAGCCGAGCTTTATAAGATCGGTGACTCCACAGGCGATGAGCTCCTGCTGTTATGCCCAGGGCACTCATCATATAGTAGAAAAGCACTGCCGGGAGAAGACAGAGTGGGAGTCACTAATTTGGGAAAGCATTTTCATGATGTTCTCCCTAGGTCAGAGTGTGTGTGTTCTAATCTCAGGCTTCTGGTAAGACGCTGCTTTACCCTGAACTTGATGGATACCCTGATCTCTTGGGCCTCTTTGATTTTACCACTTGAAAAATACCATCACCTCCCATCCTCCCAACCTAGGAGCTGGAATAAGCTTAGGAGTTCCAGGAACTTCAGAAAGGCAGGACGGAGAAGAGAGCTCTCACCCCTCCCCCCCGCCACCAGCCACTTGTCCTTCTCAGTCATGAGGGATGTTATCCCAGGTCTCATCTCCTCTGACCTTCCGCTCACCTTCTCCAACATTTTTTGGACCACAGACCACTCCTACAGAGCTTAAGACCCATAAGCAAGGGTAGTATTAAAATATTTAGCAGACAGTATGGTTTGGGCACCAACAATTTGGGGGACCCTAGATTCTAGGGGACTTTAAGGGGGCTTAGGACTAGGGCTACTGACCCACTGGTACAAAAGCATTTCAATCTTTTAGCAGGCATAGAAGGGGAAAATTCACCCTGCACTTAAGTCATATCTGCACAGTGTCTTAAGCCTCGCCAAAGATTTTATATTCCCAGATTCACTGGATACCCTGAATGGGGTTTAAGAGCCTTACCTTGCAGTTGAAGAAATAAATGCTCAGAGAGGTTAAGTGTTTATCCATGGTCACACAGCTAGTAAGAATTGGAGCCATGGTGTGAAACAAGGTTTTCTGTTAACAAGCAGTTCGTGTTCCTGAACTCTGGCATGAGTATGTATACCATCCACCTCCCCAAGATATGCACACAGTTCCCGCATCTCTCTTTTGCTAGGTCCTTCCTTCACCCATACACCCTCCGGCAAGGCTAATTCTAGACAATGGGACAGGCTCAAAGCTGTGGGTGGAGCACCCCAAGGCTGTCTTGCCTCACCTTCCCGGAGACCTGCAGCCCCGGGGGGCGCCAGATAGTCTCTAACTGGGAAGTGAGTAGCTGGGTGTACCCACCTTCCCCTGTTCAGTAGCTCTAGCAGGCAGAGGCTGGGGCCTTGGTAGAGCAGTGACTGTTGACAATGTTTCATTCCTAGGGAAGCAGCTAGAAACAATGGATCCTCAGTGGCCACTGAACTTAGTTGCTGTTGGTGACACCACACATTGCAACAAACTGTCCTGTGTTCTTCACCAGCCATAGATACCAGTTTCCTAAACAAGCCCCCATCCTGCCCATCTTCCTGTACCCCATCCTGTTCCCCCTACAGGATCGGGAAGATAGCCATGGAGCCAGAGTCCGTCTCAATGAAAATTCTACCTGTAGCCCCTCTGGACTGGATTAGGGCCCCAGGTGGTTTGCTGGCCTCTGGCCATGTGATAACATCCTCCCAGATGCAGCCTTTGCCTGCATTTGTACCTGGATAAATGACAGCTGAGCCAAAGCCCGCCAATAACCAAGGGTGAAGAAAAATGTCTTTGGCACAAAAGAAGAAGCACTTAGCTCAGAACCAAGGAAGCTACTGGGGTTGTTCCATGCCGCAGAAGACCCTGGCAAGTTGACTCAGAAAGCACAGAAGATCCTAGCATGAACAGAGGAATTGGGAAAAGCACCCAAGACCTCTGGTGCCTTCTATCAGCCCCTCTAAGCCTATCTAATAGAAGGCCTTGTGTCAGTTGGAAATTCATTCTCTATTAAAGTCCAAATTGATAGTTAAGCAAAACCTCATAGCTATAGCCATAAGAGACTGGAGAAGTTTTGCCCCATGGCCCCTCAGGTGGCCAGAGATAACTCTGCTGCTCTTCCCTCAGGGCTCTTCCGAGACACACTCAAAATTGCTCAGTCATGAGAAATACTGGAATCACAACCATTTGCTGATTTAACACTGTCCTTAGGGATAAAACAAGAAAAGGTGAAGTCAAGCTCCTGAACTCTGAAGGTGAGACCTCTGACCCTCCCCCCAACCCCTCTTGTTCCTTAAGGCAGAGAAGTTCTCATATCCCTTACCAAATTTCTCATTCCATCAGCTAAGCCATCCACCGCAGGGCCCAGGGACAGGAGCAAAAAAGTCACCAGTCTCTGCATGACATGTTTCTCTGTCCAAAGGCACAGCATACACCCATGGGCAGGGCCCCGAAAAGGTAGCAGGCACAGCCCTGGTTTGGGGTTCACATTCTGCCTCCTGCACTAGCAGCCGATGGGGAAGAGCGAAGCAGCCAGTCTGGCCAAACTCTGGACTTAAAGAGGCTACTGGGACTCCTGAGACTGGAAAGGGCTTGGAAGTGACTAAACACTTTGTGAACACTCCTCTATTGGGCAGAAGGGATAGAGAGAGGAGTCCACAGTCTCCCTGGGGAATCCTTGCCCCTGCTCTTGATTCCTTATGCTGCAACTGAAGTTCTGCTGGGTTCTCAGAAGGGCTGGAGAACAAATGTCCCCTCCACTCACAAATATAAGAGCCTGTCCTGGTCTATAGATGAACTGATTTCCTGCACCTGGCCGGCCCCACCAAATGATCCATGTGTAACTTAAGGAGCACCCTTTCTAATCTTAAAAAAATAAAAAGTACTGTTGTCCCCAGTTTGTACCTGGAAAAACTGAGAGAACGGATCTACCCAGATGCATTTCTCTGCCTGTGGCATCAAGAGGATTTCCTAAGACAAAGCTCCACAGACCAGATCTACCATCTTTAGACCAAAGAGGTCCTGGAAGACTCAGGTGAAAGTAGGCCTACCAGCTCTTATACTACTAACCACCCTCCAAGAGCACAGCCAATTGCAAGCAGCCCATGCCTGAGACTGCTCTAGAAACCCTCAAGTTGTTTTCTGGAGAGGGAGTTCTGGCCCACCCCGCCTTAAGGAGTGGCAGTATGGGGCCCCTGGGTCTTTAGAGTTCCCTGCTCTCCCTTCCCAAGTCAGACTTATGGTGACACAGGTGGAAATGCCTGCAGAGCACATGTGTGTGTGCAGGGGGCAGGGCCCTGCTGTCAGCCAAAGCCCATGGATTCCTCAAAGAGCTGAGCTAAGGCAGGTCAGGGACACACTGGAGACTGTCTCCCTACTGCAGCAGCCTCAAGGCCAGGGCTGCTCAGGGCTTTCTTTTCTGGTCTGGCCTGGCCTTCCCGGGCAAGGAGGCACTTCATGGCATCAGGAGAGAGGGGCTAATGGGACCCCAAACACTTCTTCAATCTTATTTCATGCCAAGAACATTTTGATGAGTGGCATGTACAGTTCCCTGGAGAGCTACGTGGAGTCCTAGAGCAACCCATCTTGGTAACCTGGGTTATGCAGGAGCCTTCTTCATCTCTCTGGATAACTAAGCAGCCTGATTGGGCCACATATCAGGGCAAAATCATTTCATGAATGACCACCTCTCTCTTTCTCCCTCTTCTACTAACTCTCTTCTTGAGTAGTTTCTCTTGCTATCCCATGACTGTGTTCAGCATATACCCCCTAAAGCCACTGGTCTAGTCCCATGGTCCCATGCCTTCTAGGCAGGGTCCCTGATTCTTTCGTGGCTGGCAGGGCTGGGATAAGCAGTCAAGCAAATGACCTGAAACAGAAAAGTTCTTTCAGGGAAAGCAGACTCTCTGGCACAGGTCTACTCACTTTAAAGCCTGCAGCACATGGTCTCAGCGTTCCCTCCCCAACACCTAAATTAAAGGACCCCCAGAACTGACACTCCTGCATCCGAAACCCCATAGGCTCTGTTCCCAGCCCACCCAGCCTCTCATGACACCAAAGTGAAGTGGCTGGGAAAGTCTGTGCTGGAGGTGCTGGTGTTTTTATGTAAGATCCTACTTTATTAAAAGAGTGGAGAGAACCTGGGGTACTGGGTCAGGAGGACAAGGGAACCTCTTACCCCAGCAGAAGGTGTAGAACTTGCAGGTAGGGATCAATGTGATCCCATACAGGGCTCCCAAATGCAGCAGACCCATGAGGATGATGTTTCTCCAGACATACACAAGCTTGGGCCTTGGGCCCTCCTTATCCTGGTAGCTTGGGTCATATATGTCATCTTTCATTTCAGGGCGGATGTCTTCTTCCAAGTATAAGGGAGTCTTCTCCAACTTGTCCCCTCCATTCTGCAGGACCCTGGAGGGAGGCGCTGTGATGGTGGTGGTGGTTGTGTAGGAGCTAGAGATCTGGAAGGGAGAGGAAGTGGCGAGTCAGGAGAGAGGAGAGGACACGTGGAGATAGTAGGAGCCACTTCACTCCCACAGCAAGCTGAGGAAGGGTGGAGTATAGGCACAGATCTTGCTCCAATACCCAGATTAACAGAGGGCAAGGTCTATGCTAAATGGAAGTGAGGTAAGTCTCCAGGAACTGTGTAGAGAGACTGGGGAGGAGGTTGAAACCTCAAGGTGAAGGGGCAATAGGAAGGAGTAAAACACTCGCATCTCTACGGACGCACAAAGGAAAACCCGCAAGCCTACATCCATAAAGATACCGGCACAACCGGATTTTTCTTTAAAGCTTAAAAGACAGCAGTTGGGGGAACTACGTTCCCAACTTGCAATTCACATTCCCAACAAATTGAAGGTAGAACAACTCGCAAAAGATGGCTATGTCCTCCGCGGGGATCTAAACTCTCTCCTCACCGAGTCACCTAGAAGCCCAACCAGCGCCGGCGAACCCGCGGTCTGGGAGCCATTACTTGGAAGCTCACCTCCTCCTGCAGCAAGTGGGCCGGCATCTGGGCTCTCGGACACCGGGATCACTTTCCCAGGGCTGAGACTGCGGAGCTGAGTTCGGGGCAGCCCGGACTGAGCGTAGACTAGTTCCCGAGCCCTCTTGTGCTCGGCGATCCTCGGCGCCACTCTTGGAACCCTTTGCTGCACCGTGCGCGCTGGATTGGTGTCCGGACTCGACCCGCTGTGCGTGGATCTCCCCAGGTTGGGGATTTAAAGGCTACAGCTGGCAGTGGGTGACCTGTCCCGTATTTCCTCAGACCCCTTTTATTCTCTGCCAACAAGAGGGAAAGTGCGCAGAGTTGGCTCACCGTGGGAGAGCCGCATGGGCGGGAGAGGGGAGGAGACAGAGAGCCGCGGCGTGCTGAGGGCTGGAGGCGCAAAAACTGGATGCTGCAGACACACCGCGTCTCAGCCCCCACAGCCCCAGCCTCTGCCCCTGCCCCTGCCCCTGGGGAAATGCTAATAGGCTTCTGTAGACTCTGGCGCGTCATTGGCCGAAGGGAATTTGGTGCCACCTCGTCCTGCCGTTGCCATTGGCTCGGCGCAATCTGCTGTTCCCCCTGCCGCGAGCTCCTCACTCCCCCTCCCTTTCTCCTTCTCGGCTTCTCTTCCACCAGCCGCTGGGCCTCTGCCCGGCACCCTGCCGACTCGGGGGCGCTCGGGAGCGTTCTCTCTGGGAGAGAGAGAGAGGACCCGGTCCCGGAATAGGGGGCTGGGTGCCAGCCCAGGACTGGCCCCAGGCACTTCGGGAATGGATGGTCACTGGGGAAGTTTCCCGGGAAAGAGTGGGGAAGCCAGGCGGGCGACCACTAAGCACAACTCCACCCCCGCCTTCCCGCTCGCCGAGACGCGTGGGAGGGGAGGCGGCCTGCAAGCCCCGGGTCGGGGGCCGCCGGGCAGGGTGGAGCCCCGTCTCCCTCCGTGGCGAACGCGCCGGGAGGTGGTGGGGGGGTGGGGGGAGTCTGTCCGCGGCTGAACAATGGCTCTGCCCTGCCCCCCGGCGGCGCGGAGCAACCCCGGGACTGCTGAACTCGCGGGTCTCCGGGCGGGAGGTCGCACACACACACACGTAGATGCACAGATGTGTGGACCTGCACGCGCGCACGATGTTCAGCCACTGGGCACGCCCAGCAGGGGACGTTCACCGCCAGGCAACAGTATACGATCTCATCCCTGTGCCAACGCCTCCGGAAAGTGTGCGGGATGTTTCGGAGATTCTTCAGATTGTTGTGTTGTAATTTTGGAAACGCCTTAATAAGAAAAGGCAGGAAGCACAGGCATGTACTTTCTCCAAAAGCAGGAGAAAGGACTTGTATGTGGAACAAGAATATCTAACAGGTATTGAAGTATTACTGTAAGACAATTCACATTTAATCCTTACTCGCGTGACCTGTGACCCTGTGAGGTGGGGAGTCCATTATTCCTTTTAAAGATGAGAAAAGTGAGCTATGGAGAGATTAAATAACTCGCCTATGGTCACAGCAGGCAGTAAGTCGTGGAGCTCGGAGTTGAACCAAGAAATGTGATGACAGAATCCAGGGTCTTAATTCCTGCTCAGAATTCTTGGTCCCTGAGATTTTCTGACTCCTCTGATCTGTACCTCATGCCCCTGCCTTTTCTGGGGCTGTGGGAGCCTTACCATGAGAGTAAGCTGGGAACCAGGCAGGCTGTGCATCCTCCCAGCCTCCTGCCACACCCGTTCGTCCTCAAATACTGTCCCAGGACCCTTCCTCTGGGAAGAGGAGAAAGTGAGGAGTTCTGTGCCCACGACAGGCTCCTCAGGAAGAGGGCATCTGGGGATGCCTGGAAGGAGAACTAAGGAGCTCCTTAGCTGGCCACCAGTCTTAGGTTCAGGGCAACTCCCTGGCCAGTCACCAGCCACCTCCATTCCAGTCCTGGCTCCCTGTCCAGTGCAAAAATTTTGAATGAGACTAGATGTTTTCAGATGTGAATAGCTGGTCTCATCATGGCTCAGAAACGCTCAACATGTGGAAGAGACGTCTATGGACAGCTATTCCTCTCCAGGCTCTGCCTGCAATGTCTGGTTTGCCTAATTCCTTTGCCAACTAGAGGGTTATTATTCAAGGGAGAAGATTCAGTTTCTTTTGGGGTGTACCCTTGATTGTGGCCAAAGGTGGCTTTATGACTGAGACCAGCTTTCTTTCTCTTTAACTGTCCAGGTATATTTGAGCTTGTTTCCTCCAGATCCTGGACTTCATCAGGGAATACGCTGAAAAATCAGAGTTCCTGGAAACTGCCCTCCTCGCTTAGGTTCTGGTAGGTATCACTTCTGGTATAATTTAGTGCTGGCATTATTATCTAAGTCAGGTGCTAGGTCATTCATTTTCTGCCAGAGAAAGAAAAGGGAGGCCTGCCAAGACAAAAATGGAGAACAAGAGTATTTTATTCCTCTCTGAAGACAAGATGCTATCTTGTAGGGGAAACTTTGGGAGTTTAGGGAAGGTCTGGATTAGGGAGTTTCAGAGAGAAATGGTCAGAGCCCATCTCACTGTTGATGACTATGGTAGAAAGATGAATGGTTCCCTAGCTTGGGCTTCTTCCCTGAAGTTCATCTGAGGCATAACACATGGCTATGAATGTGTCTCCCACTACTTTAAAACCCTAAATATCTTGCCACTGCCCACAAAACAGTAATATCATGGGGAAAGCATGAGCTTTGATATCAAGAAATATCAATCAGTGGCAATTTAGAAGTTACAAATAAGTATGTGATCAATATTTATATCCAATAGTGTTTATACATTGACTAAGATGATAGATATTTTAGCATATAATAGGAAGGTATAAAGTATCCTTGGGAGATGGAGATTGGAGCTATAAATCTTGCTGTATGAAATGGGGCACAGGGTACCACGGCAGTTTCTGAAATTTGTGTTGATTCTTCAACTCAAGAGATGAAAAAACAGACCCTGTTTAGTCATCTTAAGTAAATAAGATGTCATTAGCTAGTAGTCACAGGTAATGGTCTCCCTGTTCTTCAGCCCTTCTCAAGTATTCCTGGATCTGGTTTTGTAGGCCAAGAACATCTACAAAAAGCCAGTAGCTATTATTCTACTTAATGGTGAAATATTAAATTTTTTCCCTTAAGATAGGGAAACAAGCAAGTATGTAATCTCTTACCACGTCTATTCAATGTTGTGCTAGAAAACCTAGCTAGCATAATGGGCAAGAAAAAGAAATGAAAGGCATAAGGATAGGAGAAGAAGAAATAAAACAGTCATTATTTGCAGAAGACATAACTGTGTATATAGGAAACTTATGGATTCCACCAACCCCCCACCAGAAAAAGTCAAAATTGGTAAGTGAATTTTAAAAGATCAAGGATATAAAGTCAATATGAAAAATTATTCCATCCTATATACTATTAAAATATCAATACCACTAGTTATCAGAGAAATGCAAATCAAAACTGCAATGAGGTATCAGTGCACACGAGCCAAAATGGCCATCATTCAAAAGTCCACAAATGTTGAATGCTGGAGAGGGTGTGGAGGAAAGGAAACCCTCCTACACTGTTGGTGGGAATGCAGTTTGGTGAAGCCATTATGGAAAACAGTATGGAGATTCCTCAAAAGACTAAAAATAGACTTATCATATGATCCAGCAATCCCTTTCCTGGGCATATATTCAGAGGGAGCCTTAATTCAAAAAGATACATGCACCCCAATGTTCATAGCAGCACTATTTACAAAAGCCAAGATATGGAAACAATCTAAATATCCATCAACAGATGACTGGATAAAGAAGTGGTGTATTTATACAGTGGAATACTACTCAACCATAAAAAATAATAAATGCCATTTGCAGCAACCTGGATGGACCTGGAGATTGTCATTCTAAGTGAAATAAGCCAGAAAGAGAAGGAAAAATACCATTTGGTATCACTTATATGTGGAATCTAAAAAAAAAAGACAAATGAAGTTATTTACAAAACAGAAACAGGCTCATAGACATAGAAAACAAACTTATGGTTATGGTGAGGGGGTGCAAAGGAATAAATTGGAAGTTCTAGATTTGCAGATGCTAACTAACATATATAAAATAGATAAACAAGTTCATACTGTATAGCACAACACAGGGGGACTAGATTCAATATCTTATAGTAACTTATGGTTAAAAATTTATGAAAATGAATATATGTATGTTCATGTATGACTGCAGCATTATGCTGTACACCAGAAATTGACACAGCATTGTAAACAGACTATACTTCGATAAAAAATAATATACAAAAATTGGAGAATGAAATGGCATCAAAAATATCACATACAAAGAATAAATTAACTAAATATTCACAGGATAGCTGATAGCTAGACAGAAAATAACAACGTTACTGAGAGAAACTTAAAAATACTTAAAGAATTGGGGGGGTAGAAATTGAGATATACTATGTTCATAGACGGATAGACAATGTTGATCTGTAGAATAATTTAATCCCTGTAAAAATCCAACAGGTTTCTTTGAAGAAATAGACAAGCTGATTCTAAAATTTAAGTGGAAATGCAAAGGGTCTAGAATAGCCAAAAACAACCTTAAAAAAAAAAAAAGAACAAAGTTCAAGGAATTAAATTATTTTAATTAGGACTTACTGTAAAACTAGAGTAGTCACAAGAGTGTGGTGTTGGAAAAAGTAGGAGACAAATAGATCAACAAAACAAATTAGAAATTTTAGAAATCCACCGACATATATAAGGTTAACTGACTTTTTACAAAGTTCCTAGGTTTATACAACATGGAGGGAAAAGTCTCTTTAACAGATATTGCTGGGACAACTGGATATCCGTATAGAATACATGAAACTCAACCTCTAACTCACTCCACACACAAAAATTAATTTGAAAGGAGTCATAGAGCTAAATGTAAAACCGACATCCAAAAAGTATCTATACAAAGCAGAGGAAAAGATCTTTGTGACTTTGAGGTAGGCAAAGGTTGTTTGGACAAGAGAGAAAAGGCAATAATTTTAGGGGGAAAAATTGATAAATTAGACTTCATGAAAGTTAATATTTTCTGATACCAGCAGGAACAATTAAGAAAACAAACAGGACAGAGAATGGGAACATATATCACAGCACATAAAGAAGCAAACACTCAATAAAAAGTGGAAAAAGATTTAAACATACATTTCACAAAAGAAGGTATAAAAATGGCCAATAAATGCATGAAAAATTGCTGAACAGCACTAGCCTTAGATATGACACCCAAAGCATGGGCAACAAAAGAAAAAAAATAGATTAATTGGAAACTTCATCAAAATTAAATTTGTACTTTAGAGGATATTATCAAGAAAGTGAAAAGAAAGACGGAGAAGATGACGGAGTAGAAGGACGCTGGTAGCTCACCCTCTCCCACAGTTACACCAAGACCCACATCTACAGACCCACTCAGCCAACAAGAGCACCTGTGGAACTCTGACAGAACTTTGCCCTGTTCAAAAGATAAAGACGCCAAAAATCTGGTAGGAGAAAAGGAAAAAAGAAAGAACAAAAGGCAAAGCAGCGCGGGAGAGGGAGCGGAAAAGGAGGACTGACACTCGCTCACTCGCTGGGTCTCCCCTCTCCAACTGAGAGGCCAGCGGGACGGAGGGGGAGCCTCTGAGGCTCGGATCTGTGCAGAGCAGCCCTTGTCTGACAGAACTAAGTTAAACGGGCACAGAGCGTCCCCCCGACACCCAGCCTGAGACGCGGGCCAGCAGCGGCGGGCAGGGCCAGGCTGCACAAGCCGGGCGGAGGACGGGGGCGGCTGCACGGAGGCAGCCCCGGGGGACTACAAGGGGCTGCGTGTGGTGGCTGTGGGTGTACAGGGCAGAACAACCTGGGCCCTCCATAAAACAGCAAGGTTGATGTGCTCTCGAGGGAAGGGTGCATACCGCCATCTCTGAAAACCCGCGGAAACTTTTCGGGGGGGAAGAGAGGCGGGGCTCAGGCACAGCCGCCATATCCTCAGGCGCTGAGCACCCAGGCGGGGGCGAAACCTGCATCCGCACCGAAGGGCTTAGCAGCTTCGAAGGCCAGACTGAGATGGGCCTACAGCCCGGGGCAGATAGGATCCTTCCGTCCTGATCCCTCAGAGAACTTGCTCCACAAAGACAAACAAGGAGCTTGGTTTTGGCTTGGAGCAGGGACAAGGCTGTCCCTTGGTCTTCCCTGAGCCCACCTGCGGAGCGCCGACCAGGGCGGAGCGCGCAGCCGCACAGAGCAGCGGAGCTACCGGCGGCGTAGGGACAGGGAGAGCAGCCCCCCGCCTTTTGGGCAGGAACACAGCCCCTGACCGAGGTGCTGGGAGGGGTCACGACCCGCCCTCCTACCTGGCCAGTCTGCAACATCTGACTGCGGCATCCGGAGGGGCAGTGACCCACCCGCCCACAGCAGAGGAGAGCTGCACCTGACCCAGTGTTAGGAGGAGGTGCGTTCTGCTTGCCGACAGGTGCTGGGAGCAGCACAGAAGAGGGCGCCAATGGAGGGCCTCTGAAAACAGCAAGCTGAGCTTCCAAAACAGGATGAAGACAGAAAGACTTCACATTAAAAGCACACAGACTCCAGGAGAACACCAACAACTCCCCCCCTTTTTTTAAATCTGTTTTTACCTGTTCTATTTTCTATTACTCTCTTAATTTTTACTTCTTAATTCATTTCTATTTCTCTTGGGTTTTGATGTCCTGTTATTGATTAGACACAGGTTTCAAATACATCTATTCATCTCCCCCCCCCCTTTTTTAAAGGTTTTAAAAGGACGTCTCAACGCGATTAATACTCTGCTTCAACTCACTCTTCTATTATTCATTATACACTGTTTTCAAACCCTCTTTCTCCCTTCTTTTAAAATTCTTTCTCTCTCTCTCTTATTTTTTTTCTTTATTTCCTAAGTTCTATTCCTAAATAGATAAAATCCTTAAGGTCCAAAATAGACAACTGATACTCCATAAACCACAGTGCCGAGAGGTATGAGCAGGATGAAGAAGCAAAGAAACCTTTCCCAATTAAAAGAACAAGAGAAATCCCCTGAAAGAAAGATCAATGAAATAGACATCAATAGCCTACTAGATCAAGATTTCAAAAAAGGAGTGATCCAATTGCTGAAGGAATTAAAAGAGATAGTGTTTAGAGATATAAAATATGTCAAAAATGAAATTGAAGCTATAAAGAAGAGCCAAGTAGAATGGGTAAACTCATTGACAGAGATGAGGAATGATCTAATAGCTGTGCAAAGCCGACTAGATAATGCAGAGGAACGAATTAGTGATCTAGAAGACAGGGCAATAGAAAGCACCCATTCAGAAGAACTACAGATAAGCAAATAAAAAATAATGAAAATAGCATAAGGGACCTATGGGATAATATAAAGCATCCCAATCTTCGCATAATAGGGGTCCCAGAAGGGGAAGAAAGATCAAAGGGGATTGAAAAGGTTTTTGAAGAAATCATGACTGGAAACTTCCCAAACTTAAAGAAGGAATCAGATATCCAAGTACAGGAAGCTCAGAGGGTCCCAAACAGGAAGAACCCAAATAGACCCACACCAAGACATATCATAATCAAGATGGCCAGAGTCAAGGATGAATAAATGATTCTAAAGGCAGCAAGAGAAAAGCAAAGAGTAAGTTACAAGGGAACCCCCATAAGGCTTTCAGCTGATTTCTCTACAGAAACACTACAGGCCAGAAGGGAGTGACAAGATATATTCAAAGCCCTGAATGAAAAAAAGATGCAGCCTAGGATACTTTATCCAGCAAGGCTATCCTTTAGGACAGAAGGAGAAATAAAGAGTTTCACAGACAAAAAAAAAAGCTGCAGGAGTTTAGCAACACTAAACCCATGCTAAAAGAAATATTGAAAGGGCTATTCTAAATAGAAAAGCAGCAGGATGCTACAGAAATGAGAAACTCACAACTGGAAAGGTGGTAACTCATGAATTACAAATAAAGAAAACACGAAATTATAAAAGAAGACATATAAATCACTGAGAGTGGGAGAGGGAGGCAGGGAAATACAGAATTTTTTTCTTTCTTTTTAAAATATTTTTTAACAGTAGGATGGGTTTGAGATCATGTTACTATCAGTTTAATAAAAACAGTTACAGTAATGGGTTAATAGATTTACAAAAAAGTGTAACCACAAGCCAAAAATTTACAAGGGAGTCACAAAAATTAAATAAAATCCATGATAATACAAAGGAAAATTACCAAACCACAAAAGGAAGAAGAAAGGAACAAAGAGGATATACCAATTCAACTGCAAAGATAAGTTCAAAATGGCAATAAACACACATCTATCATTAATTACTGTAAATGTTAATGGACTAAATGCTCCAGTCAAAAGACATAGAGTGGCAGACTGCATAATAAAGCAAGAACCTTCAATATGCTGCATACAAGAGACCCACTTTAGGGAGAAGGACACATATAGATTGAGAGTGAAAGGATGGAAAAGGATATTCCATGCAAATGGAAAAGCCAAAAAAGCAGGTGTTGCAGTACTGATTTCAGACAAAATAGACTTTAAAACAAAGGCCATAAAGAAAGATAAAGAAGGACATTTTATAATGATTAAAGGAGTGATACAAGATGAAGACATTACACTCGTTAATATATATGCACCCAATATAGGAGCACCTAAGTACATACAAGAATTACTAACAGAGATAAAGGGGGATATTGATGGGAATACAATCATAGTTGGAGATTTTAACACCGCATTAACATCATTAGACAGATCTTCCAGACAGAAGATAAACAAGGCAACAGAGAAATTAAATACTACAATAGAAAAACTAGATTTGGTGGATATTTTCAGAGCATTACACCCCCCCAAAATAGGATATACATTCTTTTCAAGTGCACATGGAACATTTTCCAGAGTCGATCATGTACTTGGGCACAAAAGAAACCTCAACAATTTTAAGAAGATAGAAATTGTCTCAAGCATCTTTACTGACCACAATGCCATGAAACTGGAAATCAACAACAGGGAAACAAAGGAGAAAAAAAGGAAAGCATGGAGATTAAACAATATGTTATTGAAAAAACAATGGATCAATGAGGAAATCAAAGCTGAAATTAAAAAATACCTTGAGACAAATGATAATGAAAGCACAACCACTCAAAACCTATGGGACACAGCAAAGGCAGTGCTAAGAGGGAAGTTTATAGCGATACAGGCCTTCCTCAAAAAAGAAGAACAATCTCAAATAAACAAGTTAACCCACCACCTGAATCAATTAGAAAAAGAAGAACAAAAAGCCCCAAAAAGCAGCAGAAGGAAGGAAATAATAAAGATCAGAGAGGAATTAAATACAATAGAGATTAACAAGACCATAGAAAAAAATCAACCAAACCAAAAGCTGGTTTTTTGAAAAAGTAAATAAAATCGACAAACCTCTGGCCAAACTCACAAAGAAAAAAGAGAGAGCACAAATTAGCAAAATAAGAGAGGAAAATGGAGAAATTACAACAAACAAAATAGAAATACAGAATATCATACGAGAATATTATGAAAAACTATATGGAACCAAACTGGATAACCTAGAGGAGATGGACAAGTTTCTGGAAACATACTGTCCACCAAAACTGAATCAAGAAGAAACTGAACACTTGAACAATCTGATCACTAGAAAGGAAATAGAAATAGCAATTAAAAACCTCCCTACAAATAAAAGTCCAGGACCGGATGGCTTCACCAGGGAATTCTACCAAACATACAAAGAAGAACTCATACCAGTCCTTCTCAAACTCTTCCAGACGATTGAAAAGGAGGGAATACTCCCAAACTCATTCTATGAAGCCACCATCACCCTGATACCAAAACCAGGCAAAGACACTACAAAAAAAGAGAATTATAGGCCAGTATCACTGATGAACATAGACGCCAAAATCCTCACCAAAATTTTAGCAAATAGAATCCAACAACACATAAAAAAGATTATGCATCATGACCAAGTGGGGTTCATCCCAGGGACACAAGGCTGGTTCAACATACGCAAATCAATCAATGTAATACATCACATCAACAAGAGAAAGGACAAAAACCACATGATCATCTCAATTGATGCAGAAAAAGCATTTGATAAAATTCAACACACGTTTATGATAAAAACTCTCGCCAAAGTGGGTATAGAGGGAACATATCTCAACATAATAAAAGCTATATATGACAAACCTATAGCCAGCATAGTTCTCAACGGTGAAAAACTCAAAAGCTTCCCACTAAAATCTGGGACAAGACAAGGATGCCCACTATCACCACTCCTATTCAATATATTCCTGAAAGTCCTAGCCACAGCAATCAGGCAAGAGAAAGAAATAAAAGGGATCCAAATTGGAAAAGAAGAGGTAAAAGTGTCATTATATGCTGATGACATGTTACTATATATAGAAAACCCTAAAAGGTCCACACAAAAGCTACTAGAGCTGATCGAAGAATTCAGCAAGGTAGCAGGTTACAAAATTAATGTTCAAAAATCAGTCGCCTTTCTTTACACTAACGATAAATCAACAGAAACAGAAAGTAAAGAAACAATCCCCTTTAAAATAGCACCCAAAGTAATAAAATATCTGGGAATAAATCTAACCAAGGAGGCGAAAGAATTATACACAGAAAACTATAAACCATTGATGAAGGAAATTAAAGAAGACTTTAAAAAATGGAAAGATATTCCATGCTCTTGGATTGGAAGAATCAATATTGTTAAAATGGTCACACTGCCCAAGGCAATCTACAGATTTAATGCAATCCCTATCCAATTACCCAGGACATATTTCACAGAACTAGAACAAATCATAATCAAATTTATATGGAACCATCAAAGACCTAGAATTGCCAAAGCATTACTGAAGAGAAAGAAAGAGGCTGGAGGAATAACTCTCCCAGACTTCAGACAATACTATAGAGCTACAGTCATCAAGACAGCATGGTATTGGTACTAAAACAGACATATAGACCAATGGAACAGAATAGAGAGCCCAGAAATGAACCCACAAACTTTTGGTCAACTCATCTTCGACAAAGGAGGCAAGAATATACAATGGAATAAAGACAGTCTCTTCAGCAAATGGTGTTGGGAAAACTGGACAGCAGCATGTAAAACAATGAAGCTAGAACACACCCTTACACCATATACAAAAATCAACTCAAAATGGATTAAAGACTTAAACATAAGACAAGATACAATAAACCTCCTAGAGGAAAACATAGGCAAAACATTATCTGACATACATTTCAAAAATTTTCTCCTAGAAGAAATAAAAGCAAGAATAAACAAATGGGACCTAATGAAACTTACAAGCTTCTGCAGAGCAAAGGAAGCCAGAAATAAAACAAGAAGAAAACCTACGGAATGGGAGAAAATTTTTGCAAGTGAAACCGACAAAGGCTTGATCTCCAAAATATATAAGCAGCTCATACGACTCAATAAGAAAAAAATAAACAACCCAATCCAAAAATGGGCAGAAGACCTAAACAAGCAACTCTCCAAGGAAGACATACAAATGATCAAAAAGCACATGAAAAAATGTTCAATATCACTAATTATCAGAGAAATGCAAATCAAAACTACAATGAGGTATCACCTCACACCAGACAGAATGGCCGTCATTCAAAAATCCAAAAATGACAAATGCTGGAGAGGCTGTGGAGAAAGGGGAACCCTCCTACACTGCTGGTGGGAATGCAGTTTGGTGCAGCCACTATGGAAAACAGTGTGGAGATTCCTCAAAAGACTAGGAATAGACTTACCATATGACCCAGGAATCCCACTCCTGGGCTTGTACCCAGAAGGAAATCTACTTCAGGATGACACCTGCACCCCAATGTTCATAGCAGCACTATTTACAATAGCCAAAACATGGAAACAGTCTAAATGTCCATCAACAGGTGACTGGATAAAGAAGAAGTGGTATATTTATACAATGGAATACTACTCAGCCATAAAAACCGACAACATAATGCCATTTGCAGCAACATGGATGCTCCTGGAGAATGTCATTCTAAGTGAAATAAGCCAGAAAGAGAAAGAAAAATACCATATGAGATTGCTCATATGTGGAATCTAAAAAACAAAAACAAACAAACAAAAACAAAGCATAAATACAGGACAGAAATAGACTCACAGACAGAGAATACAGACTTGTGGTTACCAGGGGGGTGGAGGGTGGGAAGGGATAGACTGGGATTTCAAAATTGTAGAATAGATAAACAAGATTACACTGTATAGCACAGGGAAATATACACAAAATGTTATGATAACTCACAGAGAAAAAAAGTGACAATGAGTGTGTATATGTCCATGAATGACTAAAAAATTGTGCTGAACACTGGAATTTGACACAACATTGTAAAATGATTATAAATCAATAAAAAATGTTAAAAAAAAAAAAAGTGAAAAGACAACCCACAGAATTGGAGAAAATGTTTGCATATATTTGATAAGGAACACATATCTAGAACATGCAACATACAAATAACTCTTACAACTCAGTAATCAAAAAAACAACTAACCCATTTACAAATTGAATAGACATTTCTTCAAAGAAGATTCACAAATGGTCTATAAGCACATGAAAAGATGCTCAACATTGTTAACCATAAGGGAAATGCAAGTCAAAACCAAAATGAGATACTTCATACACATTATGATGGCTGTATTCAGCAAGACAGATAATAACTATTGGTAAGGATATGGAGAAATTGGAACCCTGCTGCTGGGAATGTAAAATGATGTAGCCACTTGTTTTGAAAACATTTTGGCAGCTCTTCCAAAAGTTAAACATGGGGTTACCATCTGATCCAGCAATTCCACTCTCAGGTATATTCCCAAAAGAAATAAAAACGTTTGCCCACACACAAACTTACACACAAATATTTATAGCAGCTTTATTCATAACAGCCAAAAAGTGGAAACAACCCAAATGTCTGTCAACTGACTAATGGATAAATATGATGTAGAGTATTTTTACAGAGGAATGTTATTCAGCAGTTAAAAAAAAAAGTGCTGGTGCACCCCATGATGTAAATGAACCTTGAAAATATAATGCTAAGTGAAAGAAACCACTCAAAGAACCACATATTGTGTGAGCCCATTTATGTGAACTGTCCAAAATAGCAAAATCTATAGAAACAGAAAGTAGATTAGAGGTTACCTAAGGCTTGGAGGGGGCAATAGGGAGTTTGGGGGTGAGGGTAGGTGGTGGGTGATGGCTAAGGAGTGTGAGGTTTCTTCTTGGGGTACTGAAAATGTTCTAAAATTAATTGTGATATTGGAGGTACAACTTTGTGAATATACTGAAAACCACTGAATCATACAGTGTAAATGGATAAATTGTGTAGTATGTAAACTATATCTCAATAAAGCTATTTTTTAGAAACAACGAGATACCACTGATACTAGAATGGCTAAGTTATAAGGACTGAGAACACTCAATGTTGGTGAACATGTGGAATCACTGAAACCCTTGTACACGGCTGGTGGAAGCATGAAACCGTTCAACTACTTTCAAAACCCTTTGGCAGTTTCTTCAGATATTAAGCATGCATTCATCCTAAGATCCAGTAATTCCACTCCTAGGAATATCCTCAAGTGAAATGAAAACATACGTCCACAAAAAGACTTGTTTAAGAACATTCATTGTAACTTCATTCGTTATAGCCTCAAATGGGCAGCATCCCCAAAGTTTGCCAAGAGGAGAACAGATAAGCAATTTATGGAAAGAATGAACTACAAACATATGCAACAACATGGATGATTTGAAAAAACATGCTCACCAAAAGCTAGACACCACAAGTACATACTGACTGATTCCCTTTTTACAAAATCCAGGAACAGGAGAATCTAATGTATAGTGTGAGAAGTTAAGAGTGTGGTTCCCTGGAATAGGGGGATTTGACTTGGAAAGGGGCCCAATGGAAGATTTTGGCAATTGAAATGTTCTCTATCTTGTTTGAGGTGCTGGTTACCTGACTATATACAATTGTCAAGGTTCATCAAGCATGATCTGGACATTTTATTGCATGACAGTTTTACTTTTGATGAACTAGGAAGAGTCGGTGACCAGAGTAGAGCCCAGAAATGGAAGTCCTAAAATTTGCTTCATTCATTCATTTCAAATGCAACAGATAGTCATTGGGCCCCAACTCTAGAGCAGGCGCTGTTCTGGGAGATGGGGACACTGGCAAAAAAGCTCCACATCCTTACCTTCATGGAGCTTACATTCTGAAGGGAAAAGCAGTCAGCAAAGTAAACAGTTACCTAATGTCAAGTGTAGAAGGAAAAAGAATAGGGAAATTTAGAGTAAGTTGTTCTATGGAATGCAGGACCTTTGGAAATTCTGGGCATGATCTGTGCTCAAAGCTCACATCTTTTTTTTTTTTTTTTAATTGCTGTCCAATGGCCTGAGTAATCTCTTGCTTCAATATTTGGGCCTATTTCTGAGCTGAGTTCCCACTTGCCTATGACTTTTCTCTTTGGGACACAAACATTGTACTCAGGACTTACTGTCCTGGGCATTCCTGGGGCTGGACCCAGAGTGGGCAGGATCTCTGCCGGGTGAGGCTGATTGCTAGAGTGCAGGTGGTTGCAGGAGGCAGCCTGTGGGCAGAGCTCTCCAGAGGGGCTGAGTCTCTTCACCTGGCCTCTCATCCCTTTCTGACCTCTGCAGGTGTTGAGGATGTTACTGAGGCCTTCCGTGCCCCAGCTCTCATTTCATTTTGTCTCCCATCAGAGTCTGGCAGCTGAACTGTCTTACGTGGGCTGTTTGTTGCATACACCTGACTTCTGACTCACAGGGACACCTGACATAAAGGAGGACAGTTCAGAGGACTTTTCTGCCTCTTCCCACTGCTAAGAGGGCAAAGATGTTGATTGTCTTGTTAAAATTTCCTTCTACCCACAAAGAAAGGCCATGACCCCAAGCAGGTCACTGTCAGGAGAGATGAGAGAGAAACAGAGAGAGAGGCAGAGAGAGAATTAGTTATGCCTCTGGGATATAGAGGCGCTTCTCGCTTCTCAGTGAGGCATCAGCCGCTCCCCTCGTGTGAGGCCTCTCTGTAATGACCTCACCTTCCCGAGCATGGCTTTGGGGGTCCCGCTCTAAGCAGCCCAGCGAGAGTGCAGTAGACTTCCCTGGAAAGCCAGGATCTCTCTGGAAAGGGAGTCCTCCAGGTGTTGGGGGTGGGGAAGGTGACCCCCTGCCAGACCACTCCCAGGCTTTCAGGAAGAAGCCAATTTATGAGGTAAGGTTGTTTCACCCTTTCTCTCCTCCCGTGGTTGTGAGTCACTCTTGGCTGCATAGTCAGCTGCCACGTCTGTCAAGGCAGTCTTCCTCTGGACTCTTGACATGGCCTGGGCAGGGGTTTTGAAATGTAGGGGCAAACTCTGCATGCTGGTCCTTCTGACCATATGTTAGTGTCTCTGTGCTTCCTGGATTCAGGTTGAAGCCTCCAGAGTCCTTACTAGGAAGACCCCGGAGTCCTGGGCGTTAAAACAGTAGCTCCACTTGCTCCGTGGCGGACCAGAGCACACCCTTGTAGGTTTCAGTTTCTCTCCCTGTGCGCAGTGGGCGCAGGGGTGACACAGTAGCCGCCCCTGCTGACACCTGGGAGTATGGCAAATAACAAGATTCCAGGGCCTGCTCTTTTTTCTTCCAACTCTAATCCCGGTTTCATCTCTGACTTGCTCTTTCAATGCTTTGTCCTTCAGTTTCTCTTCTCTGAAAGGGAGCAAGCAGACTTAAATTGCCATGTACTTCCCTGGCAAGTGAGAAGTTGATAAATATCTAGCTCTGACCTCCCAGGGGCTTGGGGAGAGGATGAGCGCCCCTGTGATAGGCTTTCTGCACATGCATGACCTTTATTCTAAGAAATCATGTGATTCTCATGAATACCTACTTATCACATGGACAGGCTTGAACTGGGCACAATTTGGGCCTCCCTTTTCCTTGACACATTTAGGGAGAGGGAGCTTCCCCAAGCCACATGCCTGGGATTATGGCACATTAGGCTGCAGAAGAAAAGAGGGAAATGGAGTTGCAGCTTAGTGGCGGTGACTGGTCCTTGGGTAACACTTCCCTTGAGGGTCTGTGACTGTCCCCAGTCAGATGTCAAAGAGGGGATGGGGGAGGACGTTCACAGATCTTAATGCAGCCTGGAAAGCCCACTTGACATTCCCTTACTTTTGCCCAGCAATATCCACAAGTTGTGAGCCTGGGAAGGTAAGGCTTACAGACAGACTAGCTGTGAGCCTCATAGGTGCTCAGGGACCTCAGGACTGTCTTCTGGTCCAGCTGCCTCCAGCCTGTCCTTCCTTAGCTCCTTCCTCACTCTTTAACACAGATCTAAGCCAAACTTTAGATGTGCATAAGTAAAGATAACATATCCCCTTGACCTAACGTCCTACCCAGTGGGGACAGAAACTATGCCCATCTCCTCCCCTATGACCGACAGTTACCCAAGACTTCTCCCAGCCATGACTGCTTCAGCCCCTCAGATTCTGAGATTAAAGTGCCAGTTTATGCAAACAAACAAGCATGCCAAGACAAGTTGTGATCCAACCAGCACCACATATCGGTCTATTCACACTGCCCATGGCATTGTGATATCAGGGCAAGAGGCCAGAGCTGTACAAACTGTCCTCACAACCCTGACTTCAGGATTTCCTGTGGGGCCAGGCATCACGGACAAGGGATAGATGCCAGCACCCTGGCTGAGGTTTGCCCCAGCCTGTCCTCTGTGCCAAGAGAAGGGCAGGACCCTCCTAGGCTGTGGCATTTTCCTTGTCTCGTGGTCCAAGCTGAGTCACAGGCAACAGACAGCCAGGAGAGCTAGAGTGGACTCCCTTCCTCCTGCCCAGAGGAGAGGAGACCAGACTGGTCTGCCCTTCTGGAGCCCCTCTGGATACCCACTGGCTTCCAGGGAAGATTGAGTAAAAGAAGGAATGGGGCCCCCACACCTCCATAAATGTATTGGTTCACTCATTCAGCAAATGTTTGTGGAATGCCACATGGTCCCAGGCACAGTGGTAAGTGCTGAGGGCTCAAGGAAGTCTTGGCTATTCACCACTGTGGAGGAGATCCTTATAACTCTGGATGATGGAGCTTAGCACAGGGTGCTATGGACTTCAGAGGAGAGGCATACACCAGACCAGCTTGGGAGAACCAGGGAAGACATCTTGGGAGGCGATGGCAGTACTAAATCCCAAAGGGCCATTGTATGGATGGAGAGAAAGGCAGTTGACAAGTTTAGAGGCCCAGAAGAGGGAGAGAGACTCACAACTGACACTCTACTGACTAGGACCTGGAACATGCTCCTTCTGGGCCCCAGTCAGAAAGGTGGTGCGAGGTCTTGTGCTGTGTGACCCTGGTTGAGAAGAGGCCAGTATATTTATCCAACCAGCTCCTCCATGTTACCAGATGGCTACGTATCCACACCATCCGTAGGGCCATCTCTACCTCTCTGCACCTCTTCTCCCCCAGATTCTCACCTGTCAGGCACAGAACAACAGGGTGTGTGTGTGTGCATGTACATGTGTACACATATACTTGCCTGTACAGCTGTGTGTGCTGGGAGGGGCCTCTACTAAGTGATTACTACCTATGTCTGGGAACTGAGGCTAAGTCTGCAGATCAGAGTGAGTGCCCCTGTGAACAGTTGGTGCTGTGGGCAGAGTGTGTGACCCAGGGACTGACAATCTGGGCAGGTGAGACATGGGGAGAAAGGTCTTAGGACCAGGCCAGAGCCAGCAATTTCACTGACACCCCATGTAGATGAGATCTACAGGACTCGGGCCACACCTGGTGATTTCGATGGTGGCCGGACTTTGCACAGGGGATAATTCCCCAGCCTGAGAGCGTATCGCATGCCTTGGACTTTCATCTAAGATGGGCAGCAGAGAGGACAGGCACATACAGACTCCAGCCCTCCAGCAACAAATGTGGCAAGAGGAAAGTCTTTCTTGCCCTGACTCTGTTCTGAGCTGAATGGAGAGGACAGGGGCTTGCCTCAGTTGCCTTTGTGAGAGAGAGACGTGCCTGCATTTGCTTCCTATAGGGGCTTAGAGCGCCCTAAGGGAGTCATACTGTCTTCCAGAATTCCAACCGGTGCTTCCTCTCTCCTGTAGGTGAAAGGTACCAGAACTTAGCCATTCCTTGCCCTTCACCCTCTCACTCTGGCTTCTCTCCTCCTTTTCCCTCCCTCTCTGCTGCTCCCTGCAGGCCCCTCACCCCCAACAAGGCACCCTCTCCCTAGACAACCCAGCCTCTAGCCTGATGCACGGAGGGCACAATCAGCCTGCTCAACCCTGCCTTACTCTTTGCCTGACAGTAACCTCTTCCACAGCTGATGTCACCCTGCTTTGCACTGACACAGCAGCTGAGCTGGCCACAGCAGGGCTCTGAGGTCCAGAGGGCAGCTAGCGGTGTTCTAAGCCAAGCTTCCCTCTGTGTCCCCCCAACCCCCCAGCCTTTCCCAGCCAAGAGTCTGCTGCTTTCCCTCTGGGCCAATTCCATCCTCTGAGCCAATGTATCCACCTGGGGATTGAGTGTTGACTGAGCCTTCCCTGTGTCCAGTGGAAAGTCAATTCTCTGTTCTGATAAGCGGGGCAGGGGTGTGAAAAGAATGGAGCCAGAGTTCTGGTCCTGCCCCTGGGGAGCTCGCCGATTTCCAAGAGAAACAGGACAAAGCACAATAGCCAGCCGGGCATGATAGTATCTGATGACGGCAGAGTGTAAACATACCATATTAAGTAGGGTAAAGGTTCAGGAAAGGGAGAGGGGCCTTCCTAATAGAAGTGCCCCTAGAATTGGTTATAGAAGAAGAGGATAGGCTTGAGACAAACTCATTTAGCACTTTCCAAAATGTCTACTCATATGCACTAGGCAGGTGCTTTAACAATCTACTAATATTTATTCACATATTTAATCTCATTTTGCACAGCTCAGAAAAGTTGTGCCAGCCAGGGGTTATTGGGATGGGGGATGATGTGGTGGGAATATATCAGCTGCATCTGCTAAGTGTGTGGTAGGTACTTCATAGGTTTTGTCTAGCAAGTAGTTCTTTCCAAGCACTGAACAAATGTGCTAAGGGGAGTGTGGGAAGGCATCCTACGGGGTCCTGCTTCTCCACCACCCACCATTGCCCCCATCCTGGTTCCAGAATCCCAGAACGTAGGGTCCTGGCTTTTGGACAAATTACAGTCTGAAAGTCCCCCTGGGTCACCTAGAGGTGTCTTCCTTCTCCTCCTGTCCCCAACTCCACCTTTCTTCTCTGCCCAAGAGGAAAAAGGGGAAATCTCACATTTGCCCTCAGCTTTGCCTTTGACATCTAAGGTGTACATAATATAATCAGGGTGGGATTTCCAAGCTATTTATGTGCTATTCCCACACCAGGAATTGGCTGGATCCCCTTTTAAAGCCCAGAGTTATTTTCATCTATCTCCCTAGGGGATTCTGGGTTTGCAGTGTCTTCTGGCCCAGAGAAGCTCTTGCAGAATTCTTGGTGTCCTCATGTGCTCCTTTCAGGCAGCAGTCCAGGGAGCCAACTGTCTTCATCTCACCCCTCCCATGCCTGTCTTTCAGCTGAGGACTGGTCAGGGCGAGAGAGGTGCCAAACACAGAGCTCCATGCACAGTGGGACCCTCAGCTCTGAGAGCACTCAGGGAGGCCCCCAGAGGCTACTTACTCGGTCAGTCCCTGCCATGCCAGGTACCCAGCAGTCTTCTCCCCTAAAACCCTTCTTACCAAACCTCTGCTCTCCCTGGAGAAATGCCAGCTTCTTCTTCCTGGTTCCCAAGAGCTACCTGGCCCTCTGGACCATCTGGCAAAGTTATGGCTGCCCTGTTATGTGCATGGCCTTGGGTGAGGCCAGAACTACACTGCCAACTCTGGTGCCGGGGGAGGGTCACCTGAGACAGGAAGACCCCAGGAAAGGGCTGGGGCCTGGTGCTGGCCAACCAGCTTCAGACTGGCGCCCGGGCCCATGGGTCAGGGCTGAAGCCAACACCCAGCTAATCCCATTACCACCTTTCAGGGCTTATAAACAAGAAGATGCCAAAGGCAGAGGCCAGGAAAAGGTAGGGCTTTCTTGTTAGGGTGCGTGTACCTGGATTCCTCCAGGAGAGAGAAAGAGAGTCTAATGCATGGGACAGGAGGAGCCTATTCTCTGGTCGCTGGGGGAGGGGTGGGCAGTGTGGAGTGAAATCAGCACCTGAGGTGAGAAGTGGGGACTGAATTATGCCCCTCAGAGGCGGGGAACACAGATGGCACTTGGCGGAGATTCCTGAGGGCTGGGACTATTCCCTCTCCAAAGGAAAGCGTGGAGGCCATGAGAATAGGCCTCCCAGACCTCCAACTACTGGTGGAATAATTGACCAAGATCTTTCACCTGGGCCACATCTAGGTGAGCAGCCTGGGAACTTCCACTCCCTAGGAGCAGCCGAGCCAATAATTGAGCTTAGCAGGGATGCTAAGGCAGGCCCCTTCCTGGGAGACACAAAATTCCCCTGGTGGTTTGTTTTGGCTCCCTACAGGTCTTGGCTAACCTTTCTTATACTAACTATACTGCAGAAATCCACTCAACTTTCCTACCCTCTCTCCTTCACTCAGGGTCAGACTTAACGTTATGGTCTGACAGCTCTCCAGGCCTTCCTAGGCTCCCTCTCTGCTGTCTCTCACAGGTGTTGCCCCCACTAAAACCCTTGCACCTTTATCCAGTCTTGGCTTCTGCATCTCAGAGGACCCAGATTAACACACAGAAAGCTACTGTGCCTCCAGAATGATAAATCCCTGTGGGTTAGGACCTGGTAGCAGGGCTAGATATGAACCTTTAGAGTTGCCCAGAAGAAAAGAATAAGTAACAGGAGAGAGCTGGGGAGAGAAACAGTCCCTAGGTTGGAGACCCTTTAAGTGAATAGCCTTCCAAATTGGTTGCCTGCTCGTTCACTACCGAGATAGGGCCAGGGTCCTTCTGCCACCTGGTGGACATTTTAGGTGAAGCACTTTTGCAGCTTAACAGCTCTTGTTCTATGATTCTGCTCAAAGAGGGTGGGAGTGGAGATTTTATTCTGGTGTTTGGGGTCCTCTCTTCCTCATTTACAGCATAAATGATAGGAATTGGATTCCAAACTTTGTACTCAAACATTTATCCTTTAAAATTAGCACCAAGTTGCATCTGTCTGTGAAGATATGAAAAGTCATTGGATTGTATATTTTAAAGATTTGAACTGTATGGTATGTGAATTATATCTCAATAAAGCTGTTTTAAAAATTCAGCACCAGAAGAGGAGTTGGAAAGAACCAAAGCTTTTAGAACATGAGGATAGCTAGTTTCAATTTCTCGGGACATCCTCAAACAGGTGTGCAAAAAGGTCAAATAGGAGGTGTTCAATAAATACATAATAAATTATGTGTGCAGTTAAATGGGGCTAATTCTTCCATTGCCTTACCACCCACCCTTTAACCTCTGCATCCTCATTCCTCCAAGTCAGGCATCTAATAGTCTTCTCTCTTTCCAAGGTCTCCTGAGAGATTCTAGTCTAAACATCCAAAGGCTTTTAACAGAATCCTTGACCTTTTAGCACCATTTGATACTGTCGATCAGCACCCCTTTCTTCAAACACTCCTCCTCTGACTTTTGTGTCTTGAAAGTCCTTGGTTCTCCTCCTATCGCTAATGACCGTCTCTCTCTTTCTGGCTCCTCTTCCTTCCTCAAACTCCTTAAACTCTTTCCTCAATCCAGTCCTTTGGCAATCTTTTTTTTTTTTTAAATTGAAATATAGTTGAATTACAATAGTTTCAGTTCTGGTGTATATAGCATAGTGATTCAGTAATACATATATACATATTCTTTTTCATTATAGGTTATAACAAGATATTAAATATAGTTCCCCGTGCTATACAGTAGGACCTTGTTTGTCTATTCTGTATACTGTAGTTTGTATCTGCTAATCCTAAACTTCTAATATATCCCTCCCCTACCCTGCCTTTCCACTTTGGTAACCATGAGTTTGTTTTCTATGTCTGTGAGTCTCTTTCTGTTTTGTAAATAAGTTCATTGTATCATTTTTAAAGATTCCACATGTAAGTGATGTCACAAGATATTTGTCTTTCTCTATCTGGCCAGCTTCACTTAGTATGATAAACTCTAAGTCCATCCATGTTGCTGCAAATGGCATTATTTCATTCTTTTTATGGCTGAGTAGTATGCCACTGTGTGTATATATATACACACATACTTGTGTGTGTGTGTGTGTGTGTACACACATACTACATCTTATTTATCCAGTCATCCACTGATGGACATTTAGGTTGCTTCCATGTCTTGGCTATTATTGTAAATAGTGCTCCTATAAAAATTGGGGTGCATGTATCTTTTTGAACTAGAGTTTCCTCTGGCTGTATGCCCAGGAGCGGGATTGCTGGATCATATAGCAAGTCTATATTTAGTTTTTAAAAGAATCTTCATGCTTTTCCATAGTGGCTGCACCAAATTACATTCCCATCAACAGTGTAGGAAGATTCCTTTATCTACACACCCTGTCCAGCATTTATTGCTTGTCAACTTTTAAATGATGGCCATTCTGACTGGTGTGAGGTCAGACCTCATTGTAGTTTTGATTAGCATTCCTCTGATAATTAGCAATATTGAGCATCTTTTCATGTACTTATTGGCCATCTGTATGTCTTCTTTGGAAAACTGTCTGTTTAGGTCTTCTGTCCATTTCTTGATTAGGTTGTTGGTTTCTTGTTGTTTTTGTTGTTATTGAGTTGTATGAGCTGTTTGTATATTCTAGAAATTAAACCCTTGTCATTCACATCATTTGCAAGTATTTTCTCCCGGTCTGTAGGTTGTCTTTTCATTTTGTTAATGGTTTCTTTTGCTGTGCAAAAACTTAAATGTTTGTTTAGACCTCATTTGTTTATTTTTGGTTTTTGGGAGACTGACTTAGGAAAACGTTGCTGTGATTTATGTCAGAGAATCTCTTGCCTATGTTCTCTCCTAGGAGATTTATGGTCCTGTCATTTGTTTAAGTCTTTAAGCCATTTTGAGTTTATTTTTGTTTACGGAGTGAGGGAGTGTTCCAACTTCATTGATTTACATGCAACTGTCCAGCTTTCCCAACACCACTTGCCAGTCCTTTGGCAATCTTTACTGTTCCGACGACTCCAGTAAATACTTCTAGTCCCACGATCCCCACATACTCTCCCCAGTCTTTATTACCCTCTCAAACTGTAGCCCAAATTATTCAATAGCCTCTCAGATTTCATCATCTGAATGTCTCATTAATGCTTTAGACTCAGATGTACTTAAAGCTGAATTCACCACCTTCCTACTGAAACCTACTCGTTTTGGACCTTCTCCCCATCCTCCTTTTAATAGCATCACCATCCTTCCAGTTCTCCAGGTTTGAGACCTTAGATCTACCTTTTTAAAAACAAATTTAGGTACAGTCAGTTTACCATGTTGTGTCAGTTTCTGGTGTACAGCATAAAGTTTCAGTCATACATATATGTATATTTTATATTCCTTTTCGTATTCTTTTTCCTTAGAGGTTACTACAAGATATTGAATATAGTTCCCTGTGTTATACAATAGAAACTTATTGTTTATCTATTTTATATATAGTGGTTAGTATCTGCAAATCTCTATCTCCCAATTTATTCCTTCCCACCCCCTTCCCCCTTTCATAACCATAAGTTTGTTTTGTATGTCTATGAGTCTGTTTCTGTTTTATAAATAAGTTCATTTGTGGTTTTTATTTTAGATTCCACATATAAGTGATATCATATGGTATTTTGCTTTCTCTTTCTGCTTACTTCACTTAGAATGATGCTTAGATCTGCCTTTGATTTCTCTCCTCCCATCCAATCAAGTGCATTATAATCCCAGCAGGTTTTGCCTGTGGGATGTCTCAAATATCTTTCCATTCCTTTCTATTCTTTCACCACCATAATTCAGGCTCTCGTTATTTGTTCCCCAACTAGCACAGCAACCTTCCAACTGATTTCCTTGCTTCCAATTTCCCCCTAAACCAACCCATTCTATTGTCAGACTATTTTTCATAAAATACAGCTTTGATTTTGTTACTATATTCAGTTACTTCCTTTGTCTTTCTGTTGCCTAACGAACTAAATGTCTGGCAATTGAGGTCTTCCATATTTGCTCTCAACCCTCTTTACAGGCTTACTTCCTGTTCTCCAGCCAAGTGGGATTATTCTTTCAAAAGAGCATGCCCAGTTCCCACCGGCCTGCCTTTGCAAATGCTGCTGTCCCTGCATGGATGATACCCAGGAAGTCATTATCACCGTAGCCAGACAGGCCTGATTTGGAAGCCTGAAGCCACTGTAAGTTCTCTCTCTGATCCTCGGCGTAAAACAGAGATAATGAAAAGCTATCCCATAGGCTTGTATGAGAATCAACTGAGATAATGTGCTGTAAAGTGTCTGGCATGTGGGTGGTTAATAAATGGTAGCTGTACTTCATTACTGTCTCTTAAAATATTGTCTGTCCTTCAAAATCCATCTCAGTGCCATCCCCTTCAAAATTCCCTCTTGACCTTCCCACTTTCGAACCTAGTCACCTTCCTTCCACTGTGAGATGCTGTGTCTCTCATTACGTTGCTTGTCATTGTCGCTGTTTTCATACCTGTTACACATTGCACCCATATTCTTCTCCAACTGCAATCTCCAAAGAAGTAGCAATTAGTCTTAGAGCAAAAGCAGGTGGTAAGCAAATCTATTGCATGATAACTCACATGTCAAGAAATGAACTACACAGATTACTTGCTGCCATGGAGAGCTGTTGTGGAGAAGGCAGCCAGCCAAGCAGTTCTCTGAGTCTGAAATGAAAATGAACCTCAACACTTTACGAACATAACTACTGATGGCTGGCTTTTTAAAAATAATTGTTTTTTTCTGAATATGAAAGTACTCATGATCATTGTAGAAAACTTAACAAAATAAAAAGCATCTGTAATCACACCATCCAGAGATACCACTACTAAATTTTTTTATTCTTTAATATTGGTTCCTATTTCCTATGCATCTAAGTAAAAATATATACAGAAAACTTGGCTTCTGTAGATGTGTATGCCAGAATTTTTCGTATAGCATATCATGAGCATTTTCTTTGGACATTAGCTATTATTCAAACATGTTAATTTCCACACAATAACCCATTATGTGAATGTGTCCTAATTTATTTAATCTTATTAATCAAAATTATTGTTGGACATTTGGGCTTCCTCTCAGCTTTTTCAAAAAAATGTTATCAGTCATACTGATAAAAGTATTTGGATAGATTTGGAATTACAAGACCAATGGAATAAAAGAAAATAAAGTTCTTGGTTCTGAATTCCTGTTCAGGAAGTTAAAAAAAAATTTTTTTTTGAAGTATGATTGACCTCTATGGAGGTATGACCAACATACAAAAAACTGTACGTATGTAATGTATAGCAATTGGTGCATTTGGAGATGAGTACACCTGAGGACATTTTTAACCAATTTGTAGTTTCACCAGCTGCTCTAGTTCTTTTATTAATCTGTCTCTTTGTCAGGTTTTGAAGAGAGAACCAGTTTCAGGAATGAAACAGTAGCTGGATTCCATGTCTTTGGGAAGAAGCTAATGCAAGAGTAATACACTCTTAGCTCACATTCCAGTGACCATGAGGGGTAAAGAGCACTGTAAGTGTTAACATTTCTTGTGGTGGTATAACTTGCTCCTCGTTCGGTCTTTTAACTTGGCTCATTTCCTTGTGCATACTAGCAGTAAAAGATTTTTGGATCTCAAAAAATGTCTCTTCAGGGACAAGAAAGGGGAAGAGAGATAGAAATCATCATTCCATTCCTCACTGGCCTCCGAAAGCTGGGCATCCTACCGTAAATCTTCATAGCACCTTGTGCTTCTCCCGTGCAGCACTTCTTATGATTATAAGTCATCCGTTATTTGTGTATTTGTTTAATGTCTATCTTCTTTACCAAAGTATAAGTTTCACAAGGCAGGGGCCCTGGTGGTCTTTTTTGCCGCTTCATCCCTAGAGTGAAGCATAGATCCTACTGTAAAGTCGGCACTCGGTTAACATCTATAGAATGAATTACGATTGGAATGAAGACTCAGGATAGAAAAATATGTGTCTTCTGTACCTCAGAGACTGAGACAAGGAGTTGTCTTGGGTGCTTGCTCTGAGACCCTGAGATGATGCTGGCAGAGTGAGCCCTAGGGGCATCTGCCCTGGTGCTCCAGTCTCCCCTCTTCAAGGCCTGGGACATTCAGCCAGCTGGGGAAGAAGAACTGCATTCTTCCCTGAGCCTCTCTGTCCTCCATCCTTTTTCTCTCTCATGCCTTCCTTTCTCCTCCCCATCCCTTTCTTTCTCAAACTCACGTGGAGCTCTTTCCTTCCTCACTCCACCCTCTCCAGCAGATGGCCCAACTAACACTCAATACCAGCGACAGAACCCTGCCTGCCACCGTAGGAGGTCTGCCCAGAAACGATCATGTTGACGGATTACTTCAGGACACATGAGCCCTCAGTGTCTGGACTACACTCAGCAAGAGGATATGATTGTGGCCTCAGATCTGAGTTTCCAGGTGCTTAGTCAACTGACTTCTTTATTTTTGTTGGTGATGTCATCTGTCTTCTACCACTTAGGTGTGATTGCTTCCCTCCCTCTGTCCAATCTTCTGTAGAAAGGGAGGTACAAATGGACATGGATGTCCAGGAGGGTCCTCTGGAAATGGGAGGAAAGCTGAGGGTCTCATTCAAAAGGGTTCTCTTTGGAGACATACATGGAAGATGCAAAATGTATTCCAGAAGGACTTTTAAATCAGTGAGGTGATAGGAAGGGAAAAAAAGGCTAAAGTGGGCCATTTTGATGGGAGGTGGTTCACCTCCAGCCTCTCTGCGAGGTCCCTTATGAAACAGAACCAAAGCCATTCCCTTTGCTTTCCTGGGCTGGGACAGCTGCAGCAGGGCTTCATACACCTGACCCTTCCAGGAGATCTGGCTTGTTCTTCCTAATGTATGGAGAAGCTGGGGCTTGTGAAGGCCCCTGGTGTAGTGCTGCGGTGTTTTACATGAGAATAGGCAGGGAAGGAGTGCCTTTGGCTTAGCCTACTTCAGGTCTTGCTTGGTCCACTATGTTTGTTGTTGAAAACTCGGGCTACTCAAATTTCAGTATTTTTGTCAGGAAAATGACTCTGGTGGTATATTGGTGAAGGTTAAGGTCTTATACTCTTTTACTTAAGAGTTCTTTCTTACAGATAAGTGATTTCCAATGTCTTCTTTTGAACTGTTTCCTACTGTTTATGTCTATGGGGGTGAAAAAGGTTGAGTCACTATGTAGAACACAGAAAGTGGTCTACAGCTTGCCTCTCCCTGTAGAACCTGGACTGTGAATCACCCCAGGGTTTCTTTCTCTAAAATACAGAAAGTGTCTTATCCCAGGGGAACTTCTATGGAGAACTTACAAGGAGATGGACCCAGCTTTCCATTCTCTAGGCTTTGATGTCTCTGGAGTCTTTGTCAAGGCCTAGTAGATCTGGGTATCACTGAAGAAGCTGGCTGGGATGGGGATGTTGTAAAAAGGAAACGGACGGGTGGTGGGAATGGGGTGATCAACCCTCTTGCTGGTGTCTGCATGAGGATGGTATGTGACCAAAAAATTAATCCCAGTGAAGCAATGAGACCAATTCACCAAGGGGATAAGAGGCTTCATGATGAAGAGGTGCTTTTGCTTTGGATAAGCCACAAGGCTTGACATGTAGTTTTGAAACTCTTCTAAGATGTGCTTTCATTCAAAGACCACTTGTGTTATACTCTTCAGCTGAAATGCTGTCATTCCAATCTGTCAGTGTCAGCTGAAATAAAATGGGTGTGGACACAGAGAGTCCTGGGACCCTTGTCCCTCAGAGACAATGACAACAGAGTCCTGGCTGAAGGTGGCTGTTAACCATGAACTGTTGTATATGAGTGGAATGCACAAGGATGAACGCTATGGTATGATCATTACATTTGTTGTGTGCTTCACAGTGCACAGTTTATAAAGACTTCTATTTTAATTCTAAAATTGTCCTTTAAGTCAGCAGGGCAGGCCTTGTTCTCAACACTGTGTAGGTTGATACCCCAAGTCTCAAAAGAGACTTGCCCCAGGGCATACAGTTAGTGTGTTGCTGAGCCAAGAGTTAGACTGAGGAGTTTTGTTTTCAAGTTCAAGCCTCTTGAGTTTTGCTGAACTAGTTAGAGGCAGCCTGAGCCACAGGACTCCCATGAAATGGGTTGCCCTTTTTAACAGAGCAAAGTCAAGTGCCAGTAGAAACTTGAGGGTGTGGAGAACTGCTGGCCATAAGATCATCAGCAGATCCCACTTTATTACCACATTTCCAACTTCTTTAGTAAGACTAAATAATCCTCAGAGTGCAGAACACCTCTTGAGAAAATTTCTCAAGTTCTGTTGCATAATGCATGCTTCCCAGGAGCATTGTAGGTTGATCAACACGTGGGAAGTGCTCAAGACTGAGGAGGGAAAAGAATGCTGGCTAGGTAGGTGACCATGACAAGTTCCACACCCCTGGCCTTAAGCTCCCGGGGATCTGGGACCTGTCTTGTGATGAACCTCCTGAAGTCCATCCAAACCCCTGCTGATCCTTTAGAATACAAGCCTCCTTCAGGATACAAAATGACCCCCTAAAGCAATCAGAAGCCAGTTCCTGTTCCTCTTCCCACTTCTCTGGACTATACTGCTAGCTTCTTGTTTCTCACCTCTGTCCCAAAGTTCAATTTTACAAGCCACGAGTCCTTTTGCAATTGTTTGAAAAGTGTGTGGGTGAGAGGGGAGCAGCTCCTGTTCCTTCACTATGAGGGGATTTCAGACAAAATATTCAGTACAGGCCCAATCCCTTACCTTTTATCTTCCCAAAGAAAATAAACACCTGGGAGTGTGTCTCACTAGCCAATAAAATGAAGAGATGGAAACTCCTCCATCTAGGAAAGCTCACAGAGTGGCCTTAGCTCCAGCCCAGACAGAGAGTTAATTCCCTTAATAGTATCTGAGCCTGAGGCAGGAGATCCATGCAGCAGACCCAGGTGTAGGACAGCAACTCATTTTTCAATCTTGTCTCAGATGTTGAGGTACACTTATTTATCAAGGAGCTGAGCCCAAGCCTGGGTCGTCTGGGATCAGGACCTCTTTAAGGGGACACTTCAGACTGGTGACTTCCACCAGGCTGATGTTTTACTGAGCATGAAGGTGAGCTTCAGGCCAGTGCAGCAATAAAGGAGCCCATATGGGGAACCAGGAGTTGGAGAGAGGGCAGTCCCCACTCCAGCCATCAAGGAGGAAGTAACCACCTGCACTTGTGGGGCCAACCCCATTCTGGGCCACCACACATGCCTGTAGGTGAGCCAGGGCAGGTGATCAGAGGCCAGAGCTGGGCATAGTCAGGGATGTGCTTAGGAGGTCCTTGCCAGGGTTTTAATTCAGAAGCCAGAGACGGGGGGAAAAAAGCAGATCAGATGAGCATTTTGTGCTCCCGTTTACAGTTCTAGGTCCAGTACTAAGCAGAGCCATAAGGTAAGATTGTCAGCTGAGCAGGGTCCAGTTATACACTCCCCTTAAGGAGTTCCAAGCCACAGGGTCCTTGACCTTTGCTCTGTGATCCATTTTCCAATCAGGGCTTAGCCTTCAAGGCTTAACCTCTTCCTTAGGCTGAGCCCCACACCCTGAAAGAAGACCTTTCTATCAGTGTAGCTCACCCATAAGCTGCAAGAGGGCAGATCTCAGAAGAAAGGATACAGATAATCTAGAATTCTGTAGGCTTTTCCCTTCTTCAATGGTCAGAGACCCTGTTCCTCAAGTATCTGAAACAGGGGGTCCTCCTGCCACAATCCTTTTCACCCAGCTGTGGAGGTGGAGTGAGGGATGAGAGCCCCCCTTCTCCACCCAACCAGGGGACAGCTCAGGGTAAGAAGGTAAAAGATCCCTGGACACCATTGGCCGAGCCTAGGAGGGAGGCAGTGCATTTTAGTCTCCCTGCCCGGCCTTGGTCCCTACCCCGATCCATGGCAGCCCTTTCAGGAAATTTAGTGGAAATTAATTCAGACCTGCAGTGGAGTCCGCCAGCCTCCCTCTTCTCCCAGCTCCTCCCAAGGCGCTTTCATCACCTTTCTGTCAGACTCGGACCATCCCTCCTGGGCTTCATCTGCAAGCAGCCCTCGTCTCCCTGCGAGCACTCACCTCTTTCACCCCTTCTTCCTTCCAACCCCAGTCTCCACATCCTCCTGTTCCCCCTTCTCCCTCCTCAAGCCCCTGCCTCCCAGTTGCCTCCCACCCTCTTTCTTCTTGTCCCTGGCACTTGCAGCAAGAGGGAGAGAGAAAGTCCCTGACAGGATTGACCGTCACTCCCCATCCTCCCCCTCTTCTGCTCCCTCCGCCTAGCAGGTCCAGATTTCTCCCTACAAAAGGCTGGAGGCAGAGGCTGTGTGAGACCAGCTGCCTGCACCTTCCCTTTCCTTTGCCTTCTGCTGGCTCGGTTGGGCTGTGTCTTTGTTTTCTCTTTCTCCAGGTGAGAGTGGGTACCTGAGGTACCAGGTCCTCCTCCTCATTCTCCATGAATGCTGTGGAAAGCCCCGAGGGACAGGAGCTGCAAAAGCTGGGGAGCGGAGCCTGGGACAACCCTGCCTACAGCGGTCCCCCCACCCCACCTGGGACACTGAATATCTGCACCATTTCCAGTACGGTGCCCCCCCCACCCCAACTCGAGAAGCCTAAAGATGGACCCCAGGGAAAGATACATAAGACCCTGGTGTCCAGTTGCTGCCTCCAGATCCGTCATGGCATCAGAGGTACTTGGTAGAGGGGGCATTCTCCTGCTATCCCAGAGTCAGGAGAAGGGGTCACCAGAAGCTTTTGGAGGGGGATATGATCTGAAGAAGAGGTGGAATCTCAGTGTCTCTTTGGTATTAGAGAATTATCTGTGTTAGAGCTGAATGCCGCAGAATACAGAAGTCAGGTGGTCTCCCAAAGAGAAAGCCTAGTACAGTCATCTCTGGGGGCCCAGAAGGTTATGTGGAGGCTAGTTTGAGAGAAGACATGGATATGCTGATCCCCTGGACAGCCCTACGTGGAACAAAGACTCCTTTCTGTGCCTTCATTCTCTGTAACCCAGCGCCTTCACTCCTGTCTACCTCAGGGTGTTTGATGGGGAAGGAGAGTCATAGGTGTGGTTAGAGTAGCCAGATTCAGTGAAAGGATAAGATGATGGGGAAAGGGGCTGGGGTGGAAATGGGAAGTCAGTCCAGGGACACATGTGTGGGGTAACTGGGGGGACCCCTGCTGTTGGGAATCTTAGGCATCTTTCCAATGTCCCTTAGGACTTTGGGGAACAACCTTGACTGAGAACACAACTGAGAACCGGGAACTTTATGTCAAGACGACCCTGCGGGAGCTTTTGGTGTACATCGTGTTCCTGGTAGACATCTGTCTCTGTGAGTAACACCTATCTCTGAGCACATCTGTCTGTGAGAAGCATCTATATGCACAACTATGTACATACCTCTGTGGGCAGCATCTATGGGGACAGCATCCGTCTGTGTGAGCAGGCTGTACCCGAAATCTTTAGATCAATAATAACATTCTATTGTGTACCTTTTCAGCTTAAGATATTTTGATTAAAAAGGGTTTGTCACTGAGTTCAGAGGAAAAAGGCATATTGTTGGAAAACTTTTAATAAAAGTTGCTTTGTCAAGAGTTACAAGGGGAATCCACTTTTTAAGTTCAGGTTCCTGGTACCTACTTAGCTGTTTTCAATCAGCAGGTGGAAGTTTTCACCCTTCCATAAAAAATGGAAGCCACTCCTTTCTGTTTGGAAAAATATGGTTTGGTGGGTTTCATGTAGTTATTATACAATGTCTGATCTGCATTTCTTTAGAGGCAGGAAGAAAAATATTCAGCTCAGATCCTTGATAAAAGGGTTAAAGATGCAAATGGTGTGGTGGTCAATACAGCTACGGTTCTCCCATGTGAGGGGCCGCCATGCCACAGGCATTGAGGGAAGCTCATCTGAAGCTGTAGCTATAGGTGCACACTGGGAAGGTTTGGTCTCCAAGTTGAGAGGCCAAGTGAAAAGATAGATCGGTGAACTATGGAAGGATAGAGTCAAAGAACTGTAGATAATAATAAAGATGGAGCAAACATGCCATGAGGCCGATAGGTAAGCATGCTTTATACTTAGTTAATTGTTTCTTTAAAATTTTGCGCAAGTGAATTTCAACTAGTCTCCTAGAATTGTATGTATAGGTGTGTGTTGAGTGAAGTGGCAACTTGAACCATACAACTAAGGTGTCTCCATTTCTAGGTGGCTCTGTACCCCAGCTAGTTCTTTTTAGGATGCATGGGTCTTTTGCAAGTAGAATCTGAAAGTCTGATAACATAAGTTTTGGTTACAAATTTCACTGCCTTTATGAGCCATCCACATTTATTTGAGCCCTCTAGGAAAGCTGAGCAGAAAGCACTTGCTTTTGGCTGTCCTCTGTTGAGACTCACTTCATGGGGATGGAGGGGACAGTGCTGAGTGTTTACCACAGGCCTTCAGCATGGAAAGAAAGGAGACAGTACACGTGGGGAATAGGAGTCGACCCAGTGTACATTCTTTGGAGCCCGTTTCAGCAAATGACTGTCAGAAATTCATTTGTTGACATACTGATTTTTCGTCTTAACCATCTGCTGGGAAGGACTATGACAGACTATGACAGGCAGAGCCTGTCTGTATAAATGACTCAAGTGTTTCTATTTTCAGATTAGCCTTTGGAGCAAGATTAGGAAGTTTCTAGCTCTCCAAAGTTAGGGTGAAGTATGCTTGCTCTTTTGTATGGGACTGGAGAGAGTGAAAGCTTGGGTTCTGGAAACCCAGAAGTCCAACCCACTCGTGTTCTCCACTTTTTGAGATCTCAATGTACTGTCCATTGCTAGAGGGACTGTGACTTGCCAAAGTCTGAGTCATAAACTCGGTCTGATAATTATAGAATCCTTGAGTGGCCAGAAGCTTTAGAGGTCATCTAGTTCAAGGATGCAGAAATCTTTTCTCCATGATCCCTCCTGTGGTGCTCTGTCAGGTGACCAAGCAGCCGCATCCTGGGGAGCCTCCATGGGGGTTTCACTTCTTCATGGGGCATCCCTTTTACTATTGGGCAGGTGTATTTCCTTCCATCCATGGAGCTCCCTTTTCTGTGCCAGACATTGGACTGAGATAGGCAAAGATAACTGATTCTTAGACCTTTCAAGGGCTCACCTTCCCCTCTCGAGAACTTTCTTCTATTGAGCCATCTACTTCCCTGTTGCTCTCCGAAGCGACAACCCTTCAACTGTGTGAATGAATATGTTTATCATGTTTCTCCTAGGTTGTCTGTTCTCTGGATTAAATATCTTCTAATCTCTCACTAAATCAGTAATTATAATATGGTTTCTAGAGGTGGTATTATGCAGAGATTGAAGGCAAGGGTTCCGAATATACACAGTCTTGGGTTCAAACCCCAGGCTCTACCATTTACCAGTTGAGGGACCTTGACTAAGTTGCTTAACTTCTCTGAGTTTCAGCTTTCTCATCCGTACCTATCCAATCCAATAGGATTATGTGAGGTTTACATGAGGTAATACCCATGCAGTCATTACCTCAATGTCTGGCATATAGTAAAAAATATTCCATAATGCTCACCATCTTAGTTGCCTGTCTCCAGTCCTGATCTAAATGTGCCCAGTACTGGACAAAGTCCTCCATGGGTGATCTGACCGGTGTAGAGTTCTGTGATGCTGTTACTTCAGTTGTGTGCATATTTGGGGAATCTGTGATGACATGCAGAGGAAGTGATGTCTGAACTAAAATCTGAAAGATGAGGGGGATTTAGCTCCCCAAAAATGTGGTGAAGGCAAGGGAAGTTTCTGGGAAGAGAGAACAGCATATGCCAAGCCCCAGAAGTGACAGAGGGCACCGTTTAGTGAGAGTGCATCAGTGCAGCTGGAGCAAAGAGTTTGAAGAGCAAAGAGGTAAAAGATGACAAGGCTGGCCATTTAAGCATGAGTGGGTCATGAAAGGCCTTATAAGTTATGATAAGGAATTGGGATGTTATCCTGCGTACCCTGGAGGGGAGGCATTGAAGATCTATAAACACAGGAGTGACATGATAAATCTTGAGTTCTTCTAATTCTGGGAAGAGGACAAAAGCCTGGATTTGGGGTCAGAGAATATCTCTGGGGAAGTTGAGTGAAAAAGATAGTCCTGTGCTAAGTATAGGAATGGATATTTTATTTAACCCTCACAACAACCTTATCAAGGCCACTGAGTCAATTTAGTGGAAGTAAAGCACGCTGGTTAAGCACTAGAACTTTGAAGCCCCAGAGGGTTCAAGGCCTGGCACTTCCAGTTATCAGCTGTGTGGTCCAGAGCAAGTTTGCTAACCTTGGATAACTTGGGTAACGATCATATCCACCTAATAAGATTGTTGTGAAGTTTAAATAAAATGGCCCATGAATATGCTCAGCACAGTGCCTAACACATGATAAATAATACATACTATTATTTTCAGTTCACAACAGACACTACAAAACTGAAGTGGCATGAACCCAACCAGTGATGGAGGTTGAGGGAGAATTAACCTGATACCTTCAAACTTCTGAAAACCTCCAACTCCTATGAAATTGGGCTCTCAGTAAAGACCTTGAAATCATTAAACTACCTGAAGATATACCATTAACTGCCTTTGACTTTGAGAATTGAAGTCCCTGTCCACAAAGTACCAGCCCCCTCAAGAACTATCTTATAAAAGAGGATTTGGAGGCCTTCACATTCTGATCACTCCTACAGCACGTAACAAAATGATACTAACACCAGGTTCCTAGACACCATCCTGTTCCAGTCCCTTCCTTCCTTCAGGCAGATCTTCAGGCAGTGTTGAGCTGATATTGTCTCAGTAGGGCTTTTTTGGTGCTCTCCAAGGTCCTCACCTTTGTGGCCTCCTCACCTTTCTGGCCTCTCAGCTTTTTGTCTGCCTCCATGAGTTCTGGCCACCTGCAGCTAGACTATGTATTCTCAGTCGGAATGCTATAGTCCCCAAAGGGGTGGAAGTAGTTTCTTGGATGGCAAGAAATATCCCACTTAGATATTTCAATAGCTTTTGGCTCTCCAAAGGGCCACAGTACATAAGCAAAGGTAGAGTATTAAAATGTAATTAGAATTGTGGGTGATTAGGATAAAGTGTCTAAAGAGGCTCCTGGGTTGGAGTACAGTACAAAAAATTGTTAAGAAACACTAAACTAGACCCACCTAATTTTGCTAGTCAGTGTGCTAAGCTCTCCTGCCAAAGGACTGGGATACGAGCCCTGGCCTTAGAATCTGGCATAAAGTAGGGCGGCTGTTATGTTGTTCAATCAGGATGCTGTCTTTTTTGTTTTAATATATTTTTATTGAAGTATAGTCATTTTACACTGTTGTGAGGATGCTGCCTTCTAAGAGCTGCCATGACATGTGGTTGGATATGCACTTTACTGGTTTGCTTTTCTCTATCAGTTCCTACGACTGGGTTCAGGTGCTCCAGGACCCATATTTGGTCTTAAGATAAACCCTGTGGCATAATGGAGAGACAGGAACACTGGGGTCAGACAAACTGGATTCAAATACCAGCTCTTTCACTTACTGGTTTTGTGACTTTAGGTACTTCCTTGCTGGTAGAACAAGGTTGACAGTATTAATCTTATGGAGATAGCATGTGTAAAGAATCTAACACCATTATTGATAGTAATTATCTTTGTGTTATCTAGTGGAATTTCAGAATACTTGGTCTTTTAGATTGGTTGTTAAAAATACCTTTCAATAAAAAAGCAAATATAAAAAGGCTATATACTCTGTGATTCTAACTGTATGACATTCTGGAAAAGGCAAAACTATGATGATAGTGAAAGGACCAGTGGTTGCCAGGGTCCAGGGGGAGGAGGAGATGAACAGGTGGAGCATAGAGGATTTTAGGGCAGTGAAACTACTCTGTGTGACACTATTATGGTAGGTACATATCATTATATATGTGTCCAAACCCATAGACCGTATAACACCAAGAATGAAGCCTGAAGTACAGACTTCGGATGATAATGATGTGTTAACATAGGTTCATCAATTATAACATGAACCACTCTGGCTGTGTGTGTGTGGACGTGAAGGGTATATCGGAAATCTCTACCTTCCATTCAATTTCTCTTTGAACCTAAAAATGCTCTAAAAATTAAAGTCTAGTTTTTTAAAAACATCTATTTGAAAAATACCTCTCAAATTTGTACTTGGCTTCACATTTAGGGATAGTATCATTTGAGCAGCATCCACTTCTGACATTAAACCTTTAAGGCATTTTCTCCAAAAGACCTCAGTTTATCACAACCACTACCACCATCATCATTATCATCAACAGCACTAACAGCAAACCTTTATGAAATAATTTTTCAATGTGCCTAGCACTACACCATGTACATTATCTCACTGACCACTCCCAATAAGTCTACGAAACTGGTTCTCTTATCACTATTTTACAAATCAGGAAAGGTTTAGATATCGCAAATAGCCCAAGGCCACACAGCAGGTAAGTGGCAGAAGCAGGAATCCAATTAGGTGATTGTTAGCCTGACTCAAATTCCGAGCAGACTCTTTGCATGCAAATATGCTACACATTAATTATTGTCACCCATCAACATCTTAGCAAGAGTAACTGCCTGCCCTACCCTAAAAGAAGCAGACTCTCGAGAGAATTCTACTAGCTGATTACTTTTCTTTTTATCACTGTATTTAAAAGGTGATATCAAAACATTAAGGAGCATTTTAAAATATAATTCACCCTCAATCGACCACCACAACATCAAAGATATTCTCCCATTACCAGTCTTATCCATATATTTATATATTTGGCCTAGTTGTATCATATTGTACAGTTTCACTTACAATTATATCATAGTTCCTCATGTTTGTAAGTAATTTTTATATTTTCATTTTAATGACTACATTCACACCACAGTTAACTAAAATATATACTATACATGCTGCTTTTTTCCCCCACTTTTGTTCAATTATTGCCTTGGAATTTCCAGGGAGAGAGATTACTATGCCAAAGACAAAAGTATCTTCTTAGTGCTTGCTATGTGTTGTCATTTTGCCTCTGTAAGCAATCATACTAATTTATGATGCGGCTAGTACTGTAAGATCACACCAATTTTGTCACAACTTCATCAACGTTGGATATTCTCATTTATAATTTTTATTATTCAATAGGCCTAACATAGTACAATTTGCCTTAATTTGTTTGTCTTTGATTACTACTGAGGCTAGACAGTTTTCTCGTGTTTTAATATTTATGTATTTATTTTTGTATAAATTGCATAAGAAATATGTCTTAAGTGGGGCAAGGAATAGGATTGGAGGTAAAGTTTGGCACATTAGACCCTAGGTGAGGGGCCAGCCATCAAGGGGCTCATTTCTCAGATGTGGGTTCCTGGGGCTGGAAAGAAAAGTCAGCTAAGCCAGGCAGCACCTGCACAGCAATTTGGCCTGGGATGGGCCCTAGTAAACTATAATGGTCAATCGTATTGACCCTATTTCTTCTCCTTTATGTTTTATTCTAGGAACTAGGTAGGTTTAGACACTAGGGCTATCTGGAGTCTCATCCGGCTAAAATAGATCTATCTTTTTAACACGGGCATTGTGGGCAAAGCTATCAATCTTTTCATAATAACCATATCAGGTGTGCAACCCTTTAAACCTTACAAAGAGCTTTCACATCTATTGTCTCAGTTGATTCTGACTGCAATCCTGTAAGGGATAGATATTATTTCCGTCCCACAGATTAGGAAGCTATTGTTATTGTCATTATGTAGTCCAAGAATGATCAGTAATTCAGAACGGTCTCTGGTGGGTAGAGTCCATCCTATTCCTGAGCAGAGAAGCTGCTAGGGGGGTGATCTTCCTGCTTCTGCCCCTTCCCTCCCACTATCATGATAATTCTGAAAGGACTTCCAGCCCTTTGTCTTCTTGGCAGGATGGCTGTAGCCTTTTGTTGATGGAGGAAACACTGAAGGTCTTTGTGTGGAAACAATGGCTGTTTGTTTTAGGAGACAGTATTGTTATCTCAAAGGTGCACCTGGGACTGGCTCCCATATAGGAGCGGCTCTGAGCCAGGACAAGGCTGGGTCTGGTCACCATGGAACTGGGGGGGAGAGCAGAGACCCTTGGCCTTTGGTGACTTGCATCTACGCAGCCATTAATGTCAATTGGATGTTCTTTATCCATCACTGGTTGTAAGGAAATGCATGCCTCTGTTCACTCTGCTTTTTTTTTTTTTTGGTGGATTTTAAGGTTCTGTTCATAGACTGGTGAATCTTGCATTAACAGGAAAGCCTAAAGTAATCTTGGAGATCAAGAATAATAAGTCTTTTTTTAAATTGTGATGTAATTGACATATAACATTGTATTAGTTTTAGGTGTAAAACATGATGATTTGATATACATATATATTATGAAATGATTACCACAGTAAGTTCAGTCAGCATCCATCCATACATAGGTACAAAAATTTTTTTTCTTGTAATAAGAATTTTTAAGATCTACTCTCTTAGTAACTTTCAGATATACAATACAGTATTAATTATTATAGTCACCATTCTGTACATTACATCCCCAAGACTTATTTATCTTATAACTGGAAATGTGTACTTTTGACCACCTTCACCCATTTTGCTCACCTCCTGGCTCTGGTAACCACCAATCTGTTTTCTGTATCTATGAGTTCAGGAGTTTTTTTGGTGTTTTGTTTGTTTGCTTTTTAAGATTCCACAATTAAATGAGATCATGCAGCGTTTCTCTCTCTCTCTCTCTCTCTCTCTCTATGTACATATGTACACACATTACCTTTTCGTTATCCATTCATCCATCAGTGGACACACAGGTTGTTTCTATATCTTAGCTATAATAAATAATACTGCAATAAGCATAGGGGTGCAGATATCTTTTTGAGATAGTGATTTTTGTTGACTGTGATTAGGTTCTTGTCTCGTGGCAGAAAGAATTCAGAGACGAGATATGGAGGTTAAGAAAGTAAAGTGAGGATTTATTAAGGAATAGATAGTATGCTCTCAAGAGGAGAGTGGGCAGGCTCAGGTGAGCAGCTGCCCTGAGTTTCTTTGGCAAGTTGGTTACATAGAGTGCAAAAATGAGTGGGTGCAGTATTCATCGGGGAGGGAAGGGTTTGGAGTCATATTCCTTGATTTTTATCCCAACTCCACCTTCCTGAAGGCGGGAGGGGTTTTGTCCTTATTCAGTCTGGATCATCATGTGTTGGTGCATGGTGTCAGTGCCCTGTTGTTTACATGATGTATGGTTTCCTGCATTTTGCACCTTGCCCCTCTCTTTTTTTGTCCAATTCCTGCCATTAGGCCTGTGTCCCCCTTTCCTGGCTCATATCTAGCTATCTGTGTGCTCTAACAATTTCATTTCCTTTGAACAAATACCTAGAAGTGGAATTACTGGATCATATGGTAGTTATATTTTCAATTTTTTGAGGAACCTTCATAGAAGATGTCTTTTTTTTTGACAGAGCATACTTAGAATTAACAAAGAAAGGAACAGAAAACTATTGGAGGTTCAGGAAATGTCTGTGGGTGAGCCCCCATCCCTCATGTGGTTGTAATGATGGCAGAAGATAACTGATCACATAGAGTCATTACATTAGAGAAGGCACAATGGTGATAGAGAGAGCATGGGGCCTGGAATAAGATGACTTGCTTCAAATAATAGTGCAAGCAGTTATTAGACATGTGCCTTTCACAAGATATAGGTCAAGATACTTAAATCTCTGGAATCCTTGATTTCCTTGTACATAAAGTAAGGATAATGTCTGCCTTTGTGAGACTGGTAGAAAACAAATAAGGTATTTAACACAGTGCCTGGCATATAGAGGGCTTTCAATAAATATCAGTTGTCATTCTGTTAGCGGATAGAGGGACCCCTAAATTAGGAAGCTCACCAAAGTGTGGGTCCTTGCCAATGGCTGTGAAAGAATTCACACAGCAAACACAGAGGGACAAAGTGAACGGCCGCTTTGTTATTCAGAAGGGGAAATGGAAGGAAAGAGTACAAGCAGAGAGAAGGAAAGAAGGGAGAATCGAGCGGGGAAAGGAAGCGCTGGAGTGGGGAGCCATCAGCCAAGATGGCCAGTGGGGACAGCTCCAGCCCTGGATGGGCTGCAGGGCCTTTTGTTAGAAGGCTCTGCCATCATTGTCTTCATTCAGGTGCTGGTATTAATAATTTTCTGCTACAGGCTCCTTCCTCCCTCAGAGCTCAGCCCTGAAACAAAAAGCAATTAGTAGAAACTTTGGCAGCGACAAAGGAAGAGATACAGGGGTATGTCCTTGGATTTTAAGGAGCCAGCTGTGGAATAAGAGAAATGTCCTACCTTTTCATCAGCTGGCAACTTCCTTTCCCTTGTTAATCAGTCAGGTCAGTAAGCCTGCCTAACCACCTCTCTCACCTACCCCCTGAGAGACTTCATACTCAAGAATCTTGGGAAAATGGACGGAGGGCTCTATCTTCTGTAGTTGCTTCCGGCTGTACAGGGGTGTAGGTCTGCCTACCAGGGTAGAAGTCTCTTTATCTTTTCTGAATCCAGATAACCTGACCCTGGGATAGGCTTCCATCCATACAGCAGCAGAATCTTATTTTGAAGCTGCTGGAGATGATTTGAAATGAAGCAGAAAATTATTTGGATTAAAAATGGCCCAATAAGCCGGGCTAACAGGATAATAATGGCAGAGCCTAAGAAGGGCAATAGCCAAGGCAAGACATTGGGCATTTGCCCACCAAGTTCTTCATCCCATTTTCTGATGCTTTCTTTCTGCTCTAATAGACTTCTGATCTCTTCTTATACCTGCTCTGATTGATTATAATCCCCTGTGTGGCCAGGTTTAGGGCAGGCAAGGGAGAAAGAAATGGATTTAAATGTTGTGTGGCCTTAAGAGCTCGATTTTCCATGTAGAGATTGCTGCCTCTTGGTTTCCACCACAGCGTATGATTGGGAGGGGCTGGGATTCCTGATAGGTAACACTTGTTGGAATTTCCAGATTTACTTAGGAACCAGGAGGCCATGGTATGATTTTTTTTTTTTTTTTGGTCATCCAGAGCAGAAAAGGGGTACTCTGTTGATTCTAAACAGTTTTTATTTCTTCTCTGCAGCTGCCTCCTGAGACTTAGTTGAGGGAGGGGCAGAGGTATAATCTTGAGGACAAGAGCCTTGGTAACAAAAAGGAAAGTTGCTTTAACCTCCCCAAAAAAACCATCTCCAAAAATTCTGTTCAGCCATGACAGTTTTAAAGGGAAATGGGGGAGTAATCTCAGTTAATCGTTGAGATAGGTGGTCAGAGTTGTTGCCATCCCCCAATGCCTGCAGGCTTGGCCTAACCAACTGCTTGAGCCTGCTCTTCTAAGACTTGGGGAGGCCTGGGAGACTTCAGTTTTTCTATAAACAAGAGGCAGAAGCTGGGGGGATGGCCTACAAGGTCCTGTTCCCTTTCAATTCCCCCTTTTCTTTGATATTTCTCAGTCTTGAGGAGAACAGGTGTTGGTCAAGAAGGGGATAACATTTTGGATAGACAGAGAAATCATAAATTTAGCAGAGTAACTCAGTTTTAGGGGGACTTGGCTTCAACCCCCCTTTTTCTTTCAACCTTCCCCAAATCTTTCAGGGAATGGGGCAACAGCCATTCTGGCTACTTCCTACTGAAACAGGGAGTAATCAGTTCGGGGAATAGACACCGAGTTGGAAATATTCCAGAGTTTTGAGTCCTGAATCCAAGTCTAATATGATTAAGAATCAACCCCTTGGTCCTCCATTTTGGTGTAACATCCAGTTAAAAGTAGGAATGACAACCCGAACTTTAACAGACAAAATAGATCTCATTCCCTGAGGAATTCAGGATAATAAGCCTGAAACCCAGTCTGGACCTGGCACTTTGGGGAGATTTGTAGCCAGGTAGCCAGTTGTCTAATTTTAACTTCTGATGTGGTATTTACATGTATATAGTAGGAAGTGTTGACCACTATACGTCTCCCTTTTTTGTTAATATCTGATCTAAAGCAAGTTCGTTGTCTAAAAACTTAGTAATTACAAGAAGAGACCTTGAAACCATAAGGTTGCAGCTATCAGTTTCAAGCAGACACTGTTTTGAAAATGGCTGGTGATGTTCCAAGTCTGACACAGCTCTGAAAACTCAGCAATAGGTAAACATGTCTGAAATCACGTCTAAGATGGTTACTTAGTTTTACCTCGGATGTCTGAAGTACAGTTACTCCATTTTGACTTTCAAATGCATTTCTCTCCTTAACGGCCAAAGCAGATGTCACCTTGAATGATTTTAGTGCTTTTCTAGATATGAGAAGATGCAAGAATTTGGGCCCATAAAATTTTCTCCTGAACATATCTATCTGAACGCCTGTTTCACTAGTTTTCCCAGAGCACAGAGGGCCTCATTTCTGATCTCCACCCTGAACTCCTTTCAGGGTGTGATGAAGGTCAGCAATTGCAGTGGCTTGTGACCTAATCCTTGCAGAGGCAGATGGCAAGTGCCAACTTTAATTGGCAGGGACCCCCATGATCATCAGTTCAACCATGGCTTGGGAGGCATTTCATGACCATTTTGTCCAAAGGTGCTAGGAATGCTCATTCCTAAGTCAGGTGAGGATTTCACTCATAGGCCACTCAATGTGCTATTACTGGACTAGGCCCCTTATTAACAGCAACCAAAAGTCTCTGGACTTCCTGTCTTACTAGTCTGTCGGAGCCAGCCGACAACGAGCAGGTCCAGAAACCTGTGCTGCAGGACTGAGAAAAGAAAGACGACACTAAAAGGTGGGGTTGAGAGGGTCGCACTCTAAGTCTGCAAGACGCAAGACCAAGAATGGACGACGAGTTTATTTTCAGCAGTTAATTTATACAATTTCAACCAGCTAGAGTGTGCATTCTTTTACGTAGGCAAAGGCATTGTCTTCTAAACTTAAGACCACCTGATAGCGTGTAGTAAAATCATTAACTTGTGTATTGTTCCCATAAACCACCATAGCCTTAGATCAGTAACTTGTATGCTGACTGTATCTTCTTGCCCAAAGGCCATTAGTGTCTCATTAGCATAGGATGTTCCTGAGGTTTTAAGATTCCTTGGCGCAAACATCTCAAAGGGGTGGCGGGACAGAGATTGTCTTTGATAGATCAACCTCAAAGCCTGACGCTAGCACTCAGGATTTATTATCCTGTTTTGTGCCGGCCGTCTTCAGGTCATGAGTGGCTCCCCACAACTTCCCCTTTATTGTTTTAAAAACGCCAATTCATCTCAAACCTAGTACACCCTGCTAATTTTGAGACCGCCAATGGATGCGATTAAAAGCAAGCATGCACTGTATTAAAAATTCCGACAGGCAAGAAAGTATACAAGGAGCCATACAAATTAAGATCAAAATAATTATCACAATCACTAAAACATGTTTCCACCAATCACTTTTAAACCAATCAAACCACTGTGCTGAAACAAATGGCACAGGGGAATCCATATTTTTTATCTGCTCTTGCATATCTTCCATAGCTTGAGACACATTTCCAGATACATCTGGTATAAATACACAACATTCTACTTTAATAATAGCACAGGTTCCTCCTTGTGCTGCAGTAAGTATGTCAAGAGCCATCCTATTTTGTAAGACTGCTTTTCTCATAAATTTTAGTTCTGCATTTAACTCTTCTACAGCTTGTTTTACATCAGCCAATGCTTTTTGTGTAAAGTTCGTCAATGCATTTACCTTAGTCATAATATCAACATTTCCTAGAGATGGGATGAATATGGCAGCAAGGTAATCATACCATTTAAAAGCAGCTCTGCTCCAACGAGCGTGCAAATTAGGCATATTGGCAGGGACACCTTGTACTGATTTTACAATCCTTCCTGGTGCTATAACAAAACCCAAAGTACATCGTCCCACCCAACCAAGAGGCAGCCATGGCCATACATTAGTTCCACATATCCATTTTGTCCCATTAGGCGCAGCCCATCGATATCCAGGATTTGTCCAATCTGATCCAGGCCATTTAAAAGGTTTTCTGCATATAAATGTAACATCTATTGTCCATTTACAAAGTCTCTGTGATATATACCCCAAATACTTCCAGTCTTTCTTTGTTAAATTTCTCTCATTATACCCGCAAGGTTGTTCTTTTTGTTCCCAGCAAGTATCTGCAGGGTTAGTCAATTGTCCAGTCTCTGGGGTGATCCACATATATTCATCCCATATTTGATAATACTGTCCAATAAGACGTCCGGAAACATCTGCATCTCGTTGTTTAGCCTGTTGTGGGGCTTTTTCATAAATGTCCATGGCTTCCTCTTCTGTAGCATTAAGGTCAAAGAAAAATTCAGAATGCATAACTTTTATAGAGCACCAAACGAGTGCAGATACATTTTGCGGGTGCAGCCCTAAATACCTTTGTTTCTGTTGTAAAAGCAACTCACATATAGCATGAAATTCATGTTTAGTAACCGGCATAACCCACCAAGGCAAACTGCCAACAGACAACGGCATAGCACTGCAAACCCAACAATCAGATGTATTATGGAATTCAGCATAAGATTGAGCCCAGGACAAAAATACATTTGCTTGGGCACCAGGAAAAGGCTTAAGAGCAACGGTACATGCCAAACTAATGACCAGAAACATTAATGACATTTGTGGATTTTCAGTTGTTCTCGCTTATCTGATTCGCTTGTTGAATCAGTTGTTGGTTTGCTGAATCGTCGGCAGGGGTGTTTTCTTTTGGATCTGCAGTTGTTGAAGGTGTTTTATCACCGCTCTCCTCCGCCTGGCGTACCGGCCTTTCCGGGAGCCAGCGCGGCGTGTCGGCATCCTGTGGAAAAACACAAACATGGCCTCTGCCCCACATTAGAACTGGATCAGGGCCAGCCCATTGATTAGTAAGTGGATCCTTCCATCTCACCAAAGGGTGATGAGAGGGTTTTTGGTTCCAAAAACGTTGAGCAGCTGAATTGCCTTTGATGTCATAAGTCAAAAAATTTAAAATAAAAAGGGCATGATGCAAATAGTTTTGTGGAGTAAGGGGATATAATTCCCCCCTCTTTAATTTATGAATTTGATGTTTACGAGTTTGATGACAACGTTCCACAATTCCTTGCCCTTGAGGATTATAGGTAATTCCAGTTTTATGTTCAATTTTAAGTGTCTGGCAAAAGCGTTGAAACATCCGGCTAGTATAGCCGGGACCGTTATCAGTTTTAAGTACCCGAGGTTTACCCAGGACAGCAAAACACTTTAAAAGATGATTAATACAATGTTTGCTTGCTTCTCCAGTTTGCAAAGTAGCATGAATAAACCCTGAGCAAGTGTCAATGCTAACATGGACAAAAGGAGTGTTACAAAATTCTTTGATATGAGTAACATCCATTTGCCAAAGGTGATTGGGTAAAAGCCCGCGGGGATTTACCCCATAATGTGGCACAGAAAATGCCGTAGGGCAGGTAAGGACAGGTTTTTAGAATTTGACGAGCAGCCTCACGAGGAATTTTAAATTGCAGCCGCAAGCTATGACTATTTTGATGATGAAACGCATGAGACTTTTTAGCTTCTTCAAGGGCAGGATAAAGCTGAGTGGCGCGATCAACATTAGCATTACCTTCAGAAAGAGGGCCAGGTAAATTAGTATGTGCTCGGAGATGACCAAAATAGCAAGGATGACGGCGACTGCGAATAAGAAGCTGCACGTCAAAAAATAAGCGGTTAACATAGGAATTAACAGTGCCAATAAAAGGAACAGTTTCTAAAATTCGTAAGGCTCGAACAATATATTGACTATCAGAGAAAAGATTACAGGGCACATGCTGAACTGCTATTAAAGCAGCTTGAACGGCTAACAACTCTACTATTCGGGCAGAAGTTTGAGAAGTTTGCCAAGATACAGTTTTATCTTTTATAATATAAGCAGCAATACCATTGGATGACCCATCGGTAAATACCGTAGTGGCTGAGGAAAGAGGGCAGAGAACAGTATTTTTTGGGAAAAGAAATGGATGTAATTTTGCAAATTGAATTAACTTATCGGCAGGATAATGGGTAGTAATGCGTCCTGTAAAATGGGCCAGAGCAAGGGCCCAAGAATCATTAAATTGCTGTAATTGAACTTGTTGCTCTTTAGTATATGGAACTGTAATATAATGTGGGTCTTTGCCTAAATATAAAGTGGAGGCAGTACATCCTTCTGCAATTAAGGAACAAATTAAGTCGGGATAAGCAGCCAACGCTTTTGAAGGGGAAACATGCATATGTATCCAATACATAGGGCCATGTTGATAAAGCACTCCAGTTGGCATATGAGGAGTGGGTAAAATTAATAAACCCCATTCTTGAGCATAATCACAATAAGTGCATTGTTGATTTTCAATGGCATTTTCTACTTCCCGTAAAGCTAAGGAAGCTTCAGTTGTTAATTTCCTAGGGGAGAGAGGATTGGTATCTCCCTTAAGGATATCAAATAAAGGTTTTAAAGTCCCTGTAGAAAGTTTTAAATAAGGGCGAATCCAATTGATATCGCCAAGAAATTTCTGAAAATCATTTAAAGTTACTAAAGAATCAGTACGTAACTGAACTTTTTGGGTTTGAAAAGTAAATTTATGTAGTCGAAACCCCAAATAAGCATATGGACAAAATCGTTGAACCTTTTCTTCCGCAATTTGAAGGCCGGAAGACTTTAAGGCTATTAGCATTTGATCAAATACAGTTAAAAAATAGCCCTCCTGAAAATGTGCAATTAAAATATCATCCATATAGTGGATTAGATAAACATCTGGATACTTCAAACGAATAGGTTGTAAGGCTTTAGCAACAAATTTTTGACATAAGGTGGGGCTATTAGCCATACCTTGGGGTAAAACCAGCCAATGATATCGTTGCATAGGCTCTTTAAAATTCGTGGAAGGAACACTGAATGCAAATCTTTTGCAATCATCAGGATATAAGGGAATAGTATAAAAACAGTCTTTTAAATCAATAATAATTTTATATGTTCCATCAGGTATGGCCATAGGAGTAGGCAGGCCAGGTTGTAGAGCACCCATCAACTCTAAAGTCTCATTTACTTTACACAAATCTTGTAACAATCTCCGTTTTCCAGACTTTTTCTTAATAATAAATATAGGTGAATTCCAAGGTGAATTAGAAGGAGCAATATGCCCGCTGTCCAACTGTTCCTGCACCAATTGCTTTGCAGCGGCAATTTTTTCTTGAGAAAGGGGCCATTGATCGACCCATACAGGTTGACTAGATTTCCATACAATAGGGTCTGCATGAGTCGCAGGACAGTCAAGGGCCCCCATTAAAAATACCCTAAACCTGTCCTATCTCTTTTTCCTTTAATTTGTAATGGCTGGGTAATTCCTTGATTATGTCTCCCCAGGCCTTTATTAGGATATAGTCCTTGTGATAATAACTGATGAGAAACAGTGGGGTTAGAGCTATATAAAAATACCCCCATATTGGACATAATATCTCTTCCCCATAAGTTAACAGGCAAGCCAGGAAGAACATAAGGTTGGAACACTCCAGAATGTCCTTCTTCATCCTTCCAAGAGAGGAAGGCAGAGCTTTGTTCTGGATTATGTGATTGTCCAATACCTTGTAACATAGAAAGGGCAACCTGTTTGGGCCAGTTTTCAGGCCAATAAAAGGAGGCAGTCACAGAGATATCTGCTCCAGTGTCTAAAATTCCTTTAAATTTCTTTCCCTGAATTTCTAAGGTTAATTCGGGCCTCTGGTTGCCTATTTGCTGTACCCAATAGGCGTCAGAAGAGCCAAAGCCTGCAGTGCCTCTTTTACGTTCAGTTTTGGGTTTTTCCATAGTAAAAGTGGGTAGAAGAATTAATTGAGCAATACGTTGCCCTGCAGGAATGGCTGTTATGGTCTGTGGAGAGTGAGCCATTATTTTAATTTCTCCTTCGAAATCAGAATCAATTACTCCCGGAGCAATTAACAATCCTTTCAAAGTCGTGCTACTGCGTCCTAGCAATAGCCCCACACTGTTGGGAGGTAAGGGCCCATAAATTCCAGTAGGAGGGGCCTGCATTCCCATTTCTGGGGTTAATACTGTGTAGGTGGAGGCACAGAGGTCCAATCCTGCGCTTCCTGGGGTTGCTCTATAGAGGTCTGAAATACTTGTCCGGGAAGAAACGGATTGTGACTGATCTGAGAGGTTGCTTGAATTGCCCCATAACATTGTTTTGGGGCCTGGGGCTGGCCCCTCACCCAGTTTCCCTGGTTCAGAAGTTGTCCATTTATGTCAGTTTTAGACCGACAGTCTTTGGCCCAATGTTTTCCCTTTTTACATTTAGGACATAAACCTGGGCTCGTAACTAATGTATCTTGGCCCGTTGGTTGTTGTCCCCTTTTAGGGCATTGATTTGCTCAATGCCCCAATTGGCCTCAAGCATAACAACTACCAGGGGGTCCAGCAACTCTGGAAGTTCCTTGAAAACTGCATTTGGGATGGTTTTGCTGAAATAAGACTTCCTTTACAGTTTTCCCTTGCAAGGCAGCAGCTAGGGCTATTCCTTGGACATAAGATGGCCCTATGTCAGCACAAATTCATATAAAATCAGCTAAATGACTCTTTTTTCTGTAAGGTCTAAGGGCTGCTTGGCAGGCGGAATTAGCATTTTAATAAGCTAGTTGTTTTGCTAAGACCATTCCTGCCTGTTCATCCCCTATAACCTTACCAATAGTTTCCATAAGACGAGCAACAAAATCTTGATATGGCTCATCAGGACCTTGTCGAATTTTAGACAAATCCTCCGTTTTACGTTCAGAATTTGGTAATCTCCTCCATGCATTTAATGCTGCCGCATTTATTTGAGGATAAGCTCCAGGCAAATATCCTAGCTGAGAATTGGTATCATGATATTGCCCTTCTCCAGTTAATTGTTCTAAGGTGATCTGAATACCTTGCCGTTGATTAATATTAGCTGTGGCCGCGCAATTTTCATAAAATTCTGATTTCCAAAGTAGAAAATTACCTCCAGACAAGCACGAGCTACTTGTTTCCAATCATTTGGAGGCAAATATTGATTTCCTAAGCTTTCAATAATGGCCTGGGTAAAAGGTGCAGTAGGACCATATTGAGCACAGGCCATTTTTAATTCTTTTAACTGTTTAAAAGGAATGGATTCGTAATATCTTTGTTGTTGAGCATCTTCAAGAACCGGATATACCAAAGAAAATCCAGGAATATGTTCTCCTTCTTTAGTAGCTTGTTGTAAGGCCTTTTGTAGAGGACTTAAAACAACAGGCTTATGTGTCCCTTCCTCCTGTACAGGAAGTGTATATTCAGGAGGTGGAGAAGAAATTTGGGGCAAAGCCTTATGATTTTCTTTTGAAATATTCTGTCGGACACATTCTGCAATAATATCTTTAAATTTTGTCATATCAAAATTCTTATTTTCCTCACTTAGAAAAATGCCCCAGGGGTCCTCATCTCTGTGATATTGGGCAGCTTGTTCTTCTAAATTCTCCTGATCGGCTGGGTCTAATTCTGAGTCAAAAGGACTGTCACCAACATTTGCTGCCAATGGAGAGGGCAATTTCTTGTCACCTGGATCAGGTGGAGCAGAAGGTTCAGTATTTACTATTTTGACTGTTTCTAATTTCTCTCTTTCAGTCGCCGGATCGAGGCAATCTCGAATTAACTGCCATAAAGGAAGAATAGTAGCCGGCAATTTATTTGGGCCATTAGCTGTATAATAATCTCTTAAACGAACTCCAACAACCCTCTAGGTTTCTAAATTAACAGTGCCCTGTTCTGGAAACCAAGGACAAATTTCCTCCACAAAAACAAGAAATTGTTCTAAACGTTGCTTTGTAACCTGAATTCCTCTTTCTTTTAACATAACTCTAAGCATCCGTACAAATAAGCCTCTACTATTATTTTGCCCCATACTCTCAAATACACTCCCCGCGGAGACTTACTTTCACTTTAAGACTGAGCGCTCTCCGTTTTTTCCGCGGCGGTCACTGCAGCGAACTCCTCCAGATTTCAGGTCCCTGTTCGGGCGCCACTTGTCGGAGCCAGCCGACAACGAGCAGGTCCAGAAACCTGTGCTGCAGGACTGAGAAAAGAAAGACGACACTAAAAGGTGGGGTTGAGAGGGTCGCACTCTAAGTCTGCAAGACGCAAGACCAAGAATGGACGACGAGTTTATTTTCAGCAGTTAATTTATACAATTTCAACCAGCTAGAGTGTGCATTCTTTTACGTAGGCAAAGGCATTGTCTTCTAAACTTAAGACCACCTGATAGCGTGTAGTAAAATCATTAACTTGTGTATTGTTCCCATAAACCGCCATAGCCTTAGATCAGTAACTTGTATGCTGACTGTATCTTCTTGCCCAAAGGCCATTAGTGTCTCATTAGCATAGGATGTTCCTGAGGTTTTAAGATTCCTTGGCGCAAACATCTCAAAGGGGTGGCGGGACAGAGATTGTCTTTGATAGATCAACCTCAAAGCCTGACGCTAGCACTCAGGATTTATTATCCTGTTTTGTGCCGGCCGTCCTCAGGTCGTGAGTGGCTCCCCGCACTAGTCTGTTATGGTCCAGGAAAATATTCCCTCTTGTTCCCTCTTCTTTTCATGTCTAGAGTTACACTGTTATAACTACAAATCTCCTATAGAACTTCTGGTTAACTGCTTCAAATTGCCTAGTCATCATTTTATAAGAGGCTTAGCCACACATTTGGTAATGTAAGAAACAACAATTTTGTAAAACAGGCAATATGCAAATAATATAACTAGCAGTATGTTAAGTTAGGAATCTCCATTAGGTGCAGCCCAGTATATTTCCAGGTCATCTGACTTAGTCTGTTCTATACCAATCCTTATCTTTAAGGGAAATGATATATTGGCATTGTCCATAAGACACCCAGCCCAATTTCCTAGTGTTATTAGGCTGGTTAGCCTCAGTATGATTTAATCTTCCCCAACGTAAGGGAGCCTTTAAACTTAAACGACCATAGCCTGGTGTTAATCATGTAAGTTCATCCCATAATTGTGGGAGGTTATATTTTTGGCTGAAGTTCTGCTTGTTGCTCTGATTGAACTTGAGTGACCTCATGAGAAAATTTGTATTTATGGCCAGGGTCAGAGCAGGTATTATTAATTGGCCAGGTGAGGGGATCCCACCTAGTAATATTACTAGTGGCCTGAACAGAACTATAATTTATTTCTTTTAGGATAAAATTCCTAAGGGCTAACCAATTGTAGCCTTGGAGTGGAGAAATCCACCAAGGTAACCTAGAAGTACTGGATATAGGTGGTTGGCCATAAACCTAACAATTGGATTAACTTCAGCTCTGTGTAAGATTGTGAAATACATTTCAGTCATAAGCAAAGGTGTGAGTGGTTATCAAAGTAATTGGTATACAGATTTGGTCCAGTGTCTAGGGTCAGCTGTCTACCTCAAATGTCATCTTCTTCTCATCCTGGTCTGGTAGCTTCTCTTTTGTTTGAGCATTGTTTTAAGGTGATTTTTGAAGTCAGCAGCTTTCTCTATAGGCCAGTCCAGTGCAGAGGCCTTTTCTGAGTGGAAATATGAATCCAAGAGTCAATTTCCTTCAGTTTCATTGTGCATGGGCTAGTCAAGAATACCTGATAAAGGGACTTTTCATCTAGGTTGGAGGTAGTCCTTTAAATCTTGTCTGTTTCAGTATGTATAATCTCCTGGTTGCAGGTCACTGGGCATCCGATCTTCATCCAAGGATAGATTATTGAGCTTCAGAAACAAAACCTAGAGCATCCCTTTAATAATTTAATTAAACTTTGCAACAATATAACATAATAGCAAGGAAATGAGTCTTAGTAAATACAGACCTCAATTAACAAAACTAAAATATCCACTGAAACATAATCTTTTTCTCTCTATAATTACGCTCATTTTTATCAAATATTTCCAAGTCAAGGTTAATTTGTCTGTAAATTAAGTCTGATTAATTGATCATATAGGCTCTTTTAAATTGGCTGTGCTGGAATTTCTCAGAAAGGATTCTCAAACTGAATTCCCAAAAGGCCTCTCAAGGCCAGGAAAGCCACGTCAAGAGCCTGTCACAGATTTTGCCTTACAGATTTAGGTGAATTTCTCCCTTTTTGAAGTCCCTAAAATACTTCGAGATTTTTGCACCTGTTAAGAGGTGGCCTTTCTAATTTACCTGGTAAAGCTTCTGGGAACCTAAGAGTTTACCAGTTTCTGGAGAGAGAATAGGTAGAAAGAAAAAGATAAAAGTTTCAATTCTGCTTACAAAGGTATGGTTTACCAAATTGCTGTAAGTCATAACTAGCTTGAGGAGAACGGTTTCTTTATATCTGGAAAACACAAATTAAAAGCTAGTAATATTTCAGATAAAACCAAAAATTATAACCATATTCATCAGTTTGCTCAGTCCCACATAACTAATCCTTTTTGTTAACAGTTTTCTGAAATCAGAGTTTCCATTAGACTTTTAAAAAAATGTCTTACCCAGTTCAGCAGTATGATTTAAAAGTTATCAGAAACCTGTACTTGTCAGTAAAGAAGTCTTTTCTATAAACCTTTTTGAAAACAAGGTACTTTGCAAAGGCATCAGTGTAAACCCATAACTGTCCTTAAATGGTGAAAGACTTAAGGCACAGTTTAAAACCTGATTACAATGCAGTTGACAAGAAACTTGGTTACTGCTGTGACAGAAAACATTTTAGGATAATAACTAGAATTACAACTAATAACATTTTACCAAGACATAGCAGATAGTTAGGATTCTTTATAATTTCTAGAATCTCTGTATTAACAACATTTTCCCATACAATATAATCTAAGAAAATTTATTATTCATTTGACAATACTTCCCATGTAATTTAACATTCCAAATGAACCTAATTAGTTTAAAGTTTCTCTTTGGGACGTTTCAGGGGCCCTCTGAAGCATCCCAAAGTTAGGATGAGTTAAAGGACCTTTACTACAATTTGATATTTGGGAAGTTTGTCAAAAAGTTTTAAAACACTTGGTTACATAAGATCATAGGTCACTGTGAAACAATACTTATTCATTAAACCAAAATAACAATAGAAGATTTTAAAGGCAAACATAGAACAGATCACCCAAGAGGCAAAGAAGCTTTACAATCTGTTTCCAAAAGCAGATTAACATTTCAAGAAAACTTTGTCCTCTTAACAGAGAGAATGAAAATCAAATTCCAGTTTTGTACTAGCTTACTTTTAACAACCAAATCTATTTAGTCATTTAAGTCAACCTAAATTTAACCAATCCTGATCAAACACAAGAGTTCTTTTCTCAGGGTTCCTTTTCCACAAACCTTCCATCACTTTTTGCATCCATTAGTCTGTCCCTTATTTTTTTCCCCATCTAGAAACAACCAGCTACAGGACAAACCTACTTTTTTTTTTTTTTAAATAAAATGTAATTCCATTTCTCATACCTTCTTTTCCTGAAAACACACATCTTACTTTCCTAGCATATTGAAGCACTTCCCTCATTATAGTAGCTTTAATTATATATAATTTTAACCCTTGAAAACCATAAATTTTTAGTGAAAACTATGCAATTATGAACTGTCTTTTACATCAGCATTCTGTAGATTAGTAAACATAAATACCAACAAAAATTTCTAAAAACACCCGCTTTCGTATAGAGAATATCTCAGGGTGACACCAAGGATACTCACTAATATTCCTAAATACCTTTAGTTTCTCTGCAAAGGGAAGCCAATGTTCAGTAATTAATGTTTCAGTATCTTATTTTATTTGAGAATGACCTAATCATTTAAGAAACCTTCATCATTTGACTTAATTTAGCACAATTCTAAAATCTTAAGTTACCAAATATGTAGAGAGATTATTTTTCAGTAGACATTCCTAAAATATAGTTATTTCTAAGGAGTTCACCTAAAACCTCTTATCTTACTGCATTTAATTTACTTGTAAGAATTTCATCTTACCTAGTTATTTTTCTTGCTGACAAATTTACAACAAATATAAAATCTTATTTGAGCTCTAGTAAACGTAGGTACAACAGAGATATTATGCTTAACATTGATGACTCTAAAGACATGTCTATATTAATCAAATCAGCAAACTATAATACTGTTAGAGCAGGCAGATAGCTAGATATGAGCAGAGAAATGGGGATGCAGGCCAAATGGTAGGAATTAGGCAGAAAGGAGGGGCACAAGCCAAAAACAGGAAACCATACGTCATGTAAGCACCAGGAGCCCCTGGGCAGAGAAAGAAAAATAGAAACCTCTGGGCTGACAAGTGGTCACAAATTTAGGGGTGACGAGTGGCCTAGAGGCTGATAAGGAAAGGTGGGAAAAGGCAGGAATCTCCAGCATCTGAATGCAACCTTTTGCTCATTATGCCCTCATTTCAATAAAATTAGCCTTGCAGGTTAGAAGTACCCATCATTCACTGAGGCCATGACACTTCCGATCCAGGCAAAATAAGGATAAAGAAGGTGGAGTTGAGATGAAAATCAGGGAATACAACCCCAAACTCTTCTCTCCGCAATGAATATTCCACCCATGCATTTTTACACTCTATGTAACCAACTCGCCAAAGAAACTCAGGGCAGCTGCTCACCTGAGCCTGCCTGTTCTCCCCTTAAGAGTATACTATCCATCCCTTAATAAATCCTCACGTCACTTTCTTAACCTCTTTGTGTTGTCTCTGAATTCTTTTTGAGACAGGACAAGAACCTGAACATCGATTACATCTACTGGCAACAATACCAGGTGTTAATTTAATACTGAATATTTCCCAGTTCATGTGAACCTGAAATTCATTCTGGCCAGTTTCCTTTTATATTTCTGAGAATTTATATAAGCGCTTAATTTCCTCTAAGCCAATTAAATAGAGCTCTTATACAAATTTAATTTTGATGACTTTTTTTTATAGATAGAGACATCTCATATGTATAATGTGTATATAGACATATATACATCCAGACACAGACAGAGATCTCATAGGTTTTCTGCTTGAGTTTTTAAAAGGTCTTTTACCACTTTTTTTTCTTTGGTTTGAAGTTCTGCTAATTAACCCAAGGCCGAAGTCTCAGACACAGCAGGCTCTGTTTGTATTTCAACAACATGATAACAGTTAACTTCAAGTTTTCTCCTAGGAATATTTTTATTCTCTCAGGATCAGAATTTTGAAAAGACATTTCTATCAAGCCAGCTGTATTTAATCGTGCACACAAAAAGTCAGTTTTGGAATGTCAAAAAAAGTCTCATCTTGGTCATTTTAGGGTTTGAGAAGTGTTTGCAAGTATTGGCTCCATGCAAATTGTGGAAGCCAGCCAGAGTTCCAGGGGTAGCTGCCAGTCTGGGAGCACGAAGGCTTTAGGAGCACGATTTCCTGCTTTTTTTAAGTTTTATTGTGTTATAAAGTGCAAATCTAAAATTAAAATTAAACTTTCAGTTTTAAGCCACATTAAAAAAAAAATCAGCCAACCCAGTTTATTTCGAAATTCCCTCCAGGCCATCTTGCCTAAGAATTCTCTCCAGGTCCTTTGCCTAGAAATTCTCCCTAGGTTCTCTGCCTAGGAATTCCCTCTCCTGTGCAGGTGCAGAGCTAAGGCAGCACTCATAAAAATGCCTGATAGCAAGGAGAGTAAGGATGGCAATAAGTACCCAAATCCACCAGAATATATTATTTAGCTGGAGGGTGGAAGAGAGGGAGGGAGAGGGGGCGGTGGGCGGGGGGAGAGAGAGAGAGGGAGGGAGGGTAGAGTGAGCCAGCTTAAGAGGGAGAGAAAGGAACAGAGATTAGTGGCCTTACAGACATCTCATGCCACAATCTGTAGGCTTCTTTTTGGGACTTGAACCCACAGGTGGAACATGAACCCATACCCTAATGAGTTCCCTGCCCACTGGGAGTGATCAGGCCCCTGCTCCTTGGTTCCAGGATGGGACTCCAAACCCACAATCATACCAAGGACTTTCACTTCTGTCCTGCTTCCAGGACTTTGAATTTCTGTGGGATTCAAACCCACAAGTAAAAAGAGAGAGAAATAAGGGCCTTTGGAAAGACTTTCTCTGGACAACTTCCAGCCAAGGGTGGAGATTGTTGACAACCCAGGTTTTGAGGACTGACTGAAGGGTAGCCTCAGCCACAGCCTTGCAATCTCTGAGAAATCAAACTGATCTGCAACTGTCCCAATGAGGTCCTCCCTTCAAGAAGAAAAGAGGGAAGAAACAGGGAGGGATAGTGAAAAAGGGGGAGAGAGAGGAAGGGGAGCAAGGGGAACAGATGCAGGTGCTGGCAAGAAATATGGAGAACTAAGAAATGAGCAAGAAAGCAGTCAAATGCTTACCTGGTCCTGTGTCCCTTATGGGCTAGTTGCTTCCGAGGGAATGAAGAGGACAGAGAAGTCCTAGAGGCAGCCTCCTGGTTCAGTCCCATTTGTGAGGTCCGATGGGGAACCCCGAGCAAGCAGCACCCACAAATGTCCTGTCTGGAGTCCCACCTGGGGTACCATTTGTTAGCAGATAGAGGGACCCCCAAAGTGTGGGTCCTTGCCAATGGCTGTGAAAGAATTCACACAGCAAACACAGAGGGACAAAGTGAACAGCCGCTTTGTTATTCAGAAGGGGAAATGGAAGGAAAGAGTACAAGCAGAGAGAAGGAAAGAAGGGAGAATCAAGCAGGGAAGGGAAGCGCTGGAGCGGGGAGCCATCAGCCAAGATGGCCAGTGGGGACAGCTCTGGTCCTGGATGGGCTGCGGGGCCTTTTGTTAGAAGGCTCTGCCATCATTGTCTTCATTCAGGTGCTGGTGTTAATAATTTTCTGCTACAGGCTCCTTCCTCCCTCAGAGCTCAGACCTGAAACAAAAAGCAATTAGCAGAAACTTTGGCAGCAACAAAGGAAGAGATACTGGGATATGTCCTTGGATTTTAAGGAGGCAGCTGTGGAATAAGAGAAACGTCCTACCTTTTCATCATCTGGGCACTTCTTTTCCCTTGCTGTTAATCAGCCATGTCACCTGCCTAACCACCTCTCTCAACTCCGTATCATTTCCATATATTAAGAAAATACTGAAGTGTAAAGTTTAAACCACCAGAAACCTGAGATCTGTTTGAAAACACCAGGATAATGCTTAGCAAGGATCAGAAAGTGGTTGCCGGGGATTAAGAATGGTCATGGGATAACGATGTCATGCCCCTCCTGGCACACTCAGTTACCCGTGGCCCATCTAGACAGAGAATTACGAAGTCCTTCTAGTACTAGGGTGAGGTGATCTGAGCCAGTTTAACCTAAATAATAGGGATTTAGGCCCCACCAGCAGGCCTGTATTTGCTGTAACAGAATTTCCCGGTGTCCCAGAATTTCCAGGGCATAGATTACTGTTACAAGACTGGTGGGCCTGAACATATCCTTTTGTCCAATGCTGAGTGATAGCTTATCATTTAGTTTTTCCCCATGTGGGGCTGTCATTGGTCTCTAGAGATACAGTAGTACATTTAAGTGCTAGATCTTAGGATTGGGAACGGGTTTTGACAAAGAACTATGCATCGCAAGCAGAGAAGTGCAGATAGCATCAACTGATGAAATCTGGGGCACCACTGATGTAAGCCAGAGGAAGAATGTGAAGCTTGTCTTGCAAAGGCTTAAGTCTGAGTGCTGACTCTGCTTCTTGCCAGCTGAATGACCCTAAGCAAATTGAATGAACTCTCAACTTCATAATTCATAGGAAACTGCTCATAGGTCAAGAGGAATGATCAGACCATGTCTGACAGGCTATAGGGAGACATTGCCTGGAGAATCTCCCATTGCCACGCAATGGGGTGGTGGCAATAGGAAGTCTAGGGGTTTAAGTTCAGGAGATTCTCAGGTCTGGGTGGAGGTGCTAGTCAGAAATAAAGCATAGGGCAGTGGTTCTCAAAGGTGTGTTCTAAGGACCCCTGGACATATCCTGAGACCCTTTTGGGGTTTCATGAGGTCTTTTCTTACCCAAATACATATTTGTGACAGGTCATATTTTCTTCCATATTCTTCAACTAAAGCAACATATTGCAACAGGTTGAATGCTGAAGCACATATGAGAATCCAGCTGTCTTCTCTTAAGGCAGACATTGAAGAGACCTGCGAACATGTGAAACAGTGCCACTTTTCTCACTTAGTTGTTTTGTTTTAGAAAACGTAGTTTTTCATAAAAATGTTATTTATGTTCATGTATATTGGGCTTATCTGTGTTTTTAAATGAATGAATTCATAAATATTTAAATTTCTCCTCAGTTTTAATTTCTATAAAGTAATTATTGATAGGTAATTGATAGATAACCCAATAAACAAAAACCTTCTGGAGTTCTCAGTAATTTTTAAGAGTTCCTAGGGATCCTGAGAACAAAACGTTTGAGAAACACACTGGCTTAGAGAATGAGTCTGAGCTGGTCAAATCAGATTATTTCACAGCACGGAGGAAAGGACAGATGAGACAAGGAGAGCCGTTGGCAAAATTTCAAACTATGGACAAGAGCCTGAGTATTCACACATTTATTCATTTATTTACCCAGATATTTCTGAAGTCCTACTATGTGTCAACTTTTAAAGGACTTGAAATACAGAGACTCATCCTCTGCCTTCAAGGAGCAAAGGAGGTGGACACGTGAACTAACAGTGACATAAGGAATGCAGTGGTGGAGAGCTGCTCCAGGACCATGGCAAGATGTGGGGGACAAAAAGGTCAGAGAGACCTGGTAACTCTTGCAGGTCCCAGAGGCAGGCGGCCACTGACATCTGAGGAGGCCCAAAGGCAGTGCCAGGGAGGTCTAAAGTCTCTGCAGTTTGTTTGCTTGTTTGTTTTAACGTCTTTGGCTCTCAGCCTGGAGTGGGCAAGTGTTGGCGGAGTTAACAGGAGCCAACTGAGGCCTTAGGCTATGGCTATGCAAGAGCTTTTCTGTACTCAGAGTCTGAAAGGGTAAGTATGAGAGGAAATGTAAAATGATATTTCGCCTCATTCCATTACAAAAAAATTCCTCCCCCTGCAAAACAAAACAAAACAAAACAAAACAAAACAAAACAAAAACCCAGGGAATATCTTTACCGAAATTTTAACTACTACATAACCCTTGTTTTAAAAAGTCCAATAATTTAGAGAATGTTAAAGCCCACTGTTATTAGCCACTGTTAATAGTTGGGGTATATCATTTCAGCCATTTTCTAGGCACATAAAAATATATATGAATTTTATTTTTTAATTTCTTTCAGGCTCACTAATTTTTTTTATTGAAGTATAGTCAGTTTACAATGTTGTGTCAATTTCTGGTGTACAGCACATTGCTTCAGTCATACATGAATATACATATATTCATTTTCACAAAAATATATATAAATTTTAGGTAAGAGGCTTTGGTTTGTTTACACTAGAAGGCTGTCTGTGAGATGAAATGTCCACTGAAGGTGATGAAAACAGTATAGGAGGCTTTCGTAAGGTTTGGTGGCTAATGGCAATAAAGTCAGCATAGGAGGATCTCTTGACACACATGGCAGAAAATAAATCACACTTCAAAATACCTACCAGGAGCTGCTAGCTTGCAGTGAAGGCGAGAGATAAGAACAGTGCTTCTTGCTGGGTGTTTCTTCATCCTGGACTGCCTCTTCCACACCTTCTTTCTTCTCTCTCATCTCTAGTCCCCTTTTCAGTCTTTGATTCTTCTTTCCCTTTTGACTTTCTTCTCTGGTCCACTGTCCATAGCCTTTTCCCTGTCCTCCTCCTGTCCCTGACACAGCTTCATGAGAGTTCTTTGAAAGGCTCTCTCTGCTGGGAACTTCAGGGAAACATTTTTCACTTTTGATTCTTGAACCTGGGGAAAGTTTGATCATGTATTATTTCAAGGAGTTCATGTCCTTCAAAGTGGTAATGACATGGTCTCTATTTAAATTATTTAAAAATCAGTCAACATGTTAATTACTGAAATATGGCTTCCCTTTATATGGAACCATCTGAGAGCCTCCTGTTGTGTATTGAATGAGCATGCCCTATAGGAAAGGAGGTGATGCATTTATCTGCGGTGTCTGAAACTGTCTTCATATATATTTTTTTCTGGACTGCCTTTATTTTGCAATGTCTCATGAGCTAATCAATGATGAGACTACCCTTAACAGACTGTGTCACTCCAGAGAGAATCAGTTCTTGGCATTGGATAAACATGGTTTGGTCATGATATTGATTATCCTATAATCTTCACAGAATCATTGAAGCATGCAGCTTGGACTGCAAAATTACAGGTGAAGTCTAGGGCTTTTATATACTGAAATCACTCATCACCAACTCTACTATCTCAGTCACCTTTATCTGATATTTTGTTAGGACAGTGCATGAAATGGTGGCATCATAATTGGGGTAACCCTTATATATGTGAGTTAGGTCTGTCTTGCCTGATTTCCCGTCTTTCCTGGGTCCACATTTTCAAGGATTCTAGCAATGGCACCCTTTAACATCAAGGTTCCTCTCTTAGTGCTTCCTCAGTGTTAGTATTAAACATCTCTTTGGTGTAGTTAGATACAGGCAGCAAAAGTCTTTAAACCTCAGCTCTATATGACTCTCCAAGGCCTTGGTTTTTCAAAGATGATCTGGGAAATCTCAGGTAAAATCATTCAAGGAAACACAGATAAGAGCAAGCATAGTCTTCCTGTGTAAAATTCTAGGGGAATATGTATAGAACCACTTCTGACTCATCAGCCAGAAAAGTACTGAGTCAGCTCTCTTATGCTATACTCCAGTTGGCATCTTCAGCTCTCTTGAGACAGTGTGCCCTTCTTCTTAAAGACCAAGGCTATATGTGTCTTATATATCTCTCATGGCATTGCTGAAGTTCATTCTATGTCTTGAGGTCTCTGAACAACATAAGAACTATGCTATTTGAGGGGCAATATTTTTCTTTACAGGATGGCTCTGAAGAAGACAATCCATCTTCCTCAGGACCTTTGACCTCCTGGTTTAACTGCTGTCTTAAAAAACTTTTCAAGTCATTCTGAAACCATGTTATAGTTTACAGTCCATCAGCTAAGGTTATACAATCTATAAGATTTTAAAGGTTATAAAATCTATAAGAATCAATTGCTTTTGTTCTCCCTTTCATCTGCACTAAGAAATTGAATAGAACAGAGAAGTTCCAGCAGCCAATCACAAGTGTATCCTTGTGGCCGGTTCAAGTCCCATCTTCAATCATCTAGGTAGCTTATATTTCACTATTTCATCCCCTGAGATAATCTGTTACATTGATTCAGCATGGACAAGTATTTACAGGTCTTTCTTACCGTGTCCTAAGATACCAGAGCTACTAGAAACTTCAGAGGGAAGAGGGGAGGGTATAGCTCAGTGGTAGAGTGTGTGCTTAGCATGCATGAGGTCCTGGGTTCAGTCCCCAGTACCTCCATTAAATAAATAAATAAACCTAATTACCTCCCCCCAAACATTTTTTTTTAAAGAAGAAACTTTAGGGGGTCACTAATTAATTCTTGGGTTCATTTTCTGCTTCTCAGAGTGATTACCTTTAGCCTGATTGAATTCTTTCAAAAGCAACTCAAAACTCTTTGGCCCTGAATCTGATTTCCTAAGAAGAACCTGGTCTTGTGTAGTCATAGGTTCTCTAGAACTCTAGTCTTCTCAGCCTAAGTCCCAGAAGGCTTAACAATGCTCGTATACGTCGTTACCAGACTTGGTAAGGCAGACGTGAGTGATCTGGTTCTCTCAGCTATACTGTCTCTAGGTACACTGGTGTGAAATCCTCCAGTGAATACTCCGCGGATTTAATCCTTCTCTCATTTCTGGGTCCCAACTTCTGCCTACTGTCTATCTTAAGAAACATGAGGTATTTGGAATCCAACTTTGAATGATCTGATGGCATTAATCAGAATGTGTGGGTGGGATAGCAAGCAAAGAAGAGTGAAGGGAGGAACTGCCCAAGAAGAAGAACAAAAGAACTTCTTAATAGGGGATGTCCTACTGAGAGAAGGTAAAATGTTCTGTGTGTTCTGTAAATGGTTTCAACCAAGAAGTCTGTGATTAGACTTCACTTTTCTTAGGATAGGAATTTTGTGCTATTAGCTTGTTGACTTCAACTCTTTTTCCCTCTGTGCTTCTCCTAATTTTCTTAGAAAAGTTCCTTTTGCAAAGTATCATCTAACATGGATGTATTCATATGGAATGCTTCTGTTTGGAGATTGATTTAGCTGTCGTAACAGTGGTTTAATTAGATAGAAGTTGGTTTTTTTTCTTACATAATAATCTGAGGTATAAGAAGCCCTGGACTAATGTGGGGCTTTGCAACCATGTGGGGCCCAGGATCCTTATTGCTTTGCCATTCTCAACTTCTATCTTGTGCTCCGGCTCCTGCTTTTATGTCTGTGCTCCGCTCACAGGAAGGAGAAAAGTTGAAAGGAAAAGCACTTCCCTTCCTTTTAAGAACATGAGTCAGAGTTATAAGTGGAAACAGATCACTCCACTCGTATTCCATTGAACAAAACTTAATCAAATGGTCACCATATCCTGCTGCAAGGGAAGCTAGGTAATGTGGTAGTTGGTTGGGCAGCCATGTTCTCCTTGATAAAATCACATCATTATGCAAGGAGGGGAGGAAAGGTATTGGAGGAGTAACTAGCAGTCTGTGCCAGATGGGAGAAGAAATCTTGTCCATTGTTTGGTATGGGAGCAGCAACAGCTAATGGAACCCAGGGAAATCAAGGAATTTATACCCTCCCTGACAAAATCATCATGAAGGCTAGTGAGACCTGATTCTTTTCCATCAAGAGTGGGTTTTAAAGTGTTTTGCTAAGCTGTTGTAAAACTATCATCAGAGGCTGTTGGAAAGGCATTAAGAAGAGTCAGTTTCAGGGCATTGTATTTTATTTCACAAGAAAGTAGAATCACCCTATAAGGGTAACCAGAGAACTTTTCCCTCCAAATTTTTTATATAACCAAAGCCAAACTGGATCCAGTGTTCTAAGAAATTGTTAGAGGTATTTCTGAGAGCTTCTTAGCAAGCTGGGTTCAGAAAGAAGCCATCAGAGGAGCTGTAAGGTAAATTTATAGAACTGGTAAAGCTCAAGGAACTCCCAACTCTTCAACAGTTGGAGGATTGATGGAACAGTGTGGAAGTTCTATCTACATAATGACTGTCAGGGCTGGGATTAGGGGAGAAAGAGACCCCAGCTTTCTAGAGAAGCATCCTCAATGATTTTCTTCCACCTTAGGGAAGAGCAGTTGGCTTCTGAGTGTCAAAAACTTGAAAGCACAGAGTTTCCAACAGAGAAGTAGTATAGACAAATAACGAAATTATACACTTGCTGGCAGAAGCACCCCAGCTCTTCAAGGTTCTTTGTCAATTAGTTGAGAAAGGGATCTCATTTCTGCCCAAGGAGAGTGCTGTTAGAAAAGGATGGCTATGTTCCTTTAAACAGTAACTGGGGACAGGGAAGAAGCTCAGTAGCAAATGATGATGGCCTATATAGCAATCACCTGGGCAAGGAGATGCACAAAGCAATTGCTGACTTCTTGTTATTGCCCTGAGCTGGGAAGGCCTTCCAGTAATTCAAAAGAGAGGACAAGAATATTCAATCTCTGCTATAAACACTGGAATAGATAAATAAGTTCTTATCCAAGCTCATAATGATGACTAAAAAATAATTACTAGTCATACTTCTTTAATAGCAATATAATTATGCCCCAACTGTGTCCAAAAGGGATCTGAGCCAGGTTACATTAAAAAGCACAGATGCAATAAAATATAAACCATTAGAACTATAATACGAAGACTTAGCAGCTCACAGAGAAAAAAATGTGACAATGAATATGTATGTTCATGTATAACTGAAAAATGGAGCTCTACACTGGAATTTGACACAACACTCATGATTATAACTCAATAAAAAATGTTAAAAAAAAAGACTTAGCAAATGAAGTGGGAAGAGATAGGTGAGGAAGATAACGCAAGATAATTTAAGATCAGAAAATTTAAGATAAACCAAAGTACTGCAAATGAGAACAAAGCCTCAGGTTCCTGGCAGCCAAAGTGAAAAAGAAAACACAAATAGATCGCATAGTTCTCATTGTTGAGTAAGAAAAAGCACACCAGTAAGTAAGAAGATGCTAACTTGGGAAGAATTGGCTTTGTTGGATTTTATATAAGGGACATGGAATATCATAATGGATAAAAGCAATGTTAAAAATTGGAGCTACTGTTTTTTTTGACTGTTTCTTGTATCTGCCTTCCTTAAAAATCCATATTATATCCTTATTATGTAAGGGCAATTTTTAGGAGTAGGAATGTGTGTGTATACATATATTTTTACATACATATATACATAGGTATATATATGTATTATATGCATATATACATATATAAATATTTATAAACACACATGTACATGTGTCTGTGTCTATATAAATTGTCATGATATTCTAAAAATCTGGCTTTACCTAGAAATAAATTTCAGAAAGCTTTGAGAAATTAATGGAAGGCATGTTCCTAGAATATTATCATCAGTTGGCTTGGTCAGCAAGCCGCCTTTAATATAGGGTAATAATGTATTTAAATTAATGTAGACTTTGGCACAGATGTGCTCAAGTCATCCACTGCCCTTTAGAGATGTTCAGACAGTAGCAGAAGTTTTTCTAGTTCCATTTTCCTCAGAAATGATGCAATCCTTTTGAAAATGTCATGGTTTCCATATAAATAAGGACTGTGTTACAATAAAATAAAACCCAATGAAAACAAGTTTAAACCTGAATGGGATTTTTTGTCTAAGTAAGTAAAATCCGAAGGACAGCAGGGTTCAGGGCTGATCAATCCAGTGGTTTAATGACATCATCAAAGACTCACCTGTTTCTGTTATTCAATTCTGCCAGCTGTGCAATCAGTTTCATTCTAAGCCTGGCTCACCTGGGCTTTCTTATTCATATCTAGTATGAGAGACTAGGTCCCAAAAGGTTCCAGAAATCTCTCTTCATGACTCCTTGGTCTGAAATGGATTACATGTTCATCCCTGAACCGATAATGGTACCAAGGGAGGGGGATTTGTAGATTAGCTTAGGCCTGAGCTCCCTGTCCAAGTCCTAAAGCCAGGGTTGGATTTAGCATCTGGCAACATATATGAGATGATCAGGAGAGGTGTGATACCTCAAACAAATCATGGTATGAACCAAGAAAGGATCTTAGGGAAGCAGTCACAAAGCCCAGCACAGCATCCAGCAGCTGAAAATTTCAACCAGTGACTTATTTCAACCAGTGAAATTTCAACCAGTGAAGATATTTTTTAATGATTTTATTACTTTCATATTCTATTATGATCATAGCATTAACTGAATTCCATGGGAAAGAGAAGAGAAATAAAATCCCATTATACTACTCTTTCACTAAAAGTCCATTTTTCCTTTAAGTTTTTATATACTTAGTATCTTTTAAAATATTTAAATGATAGCAGGAAAACAATTTTGCATTCTGTTTTTATTATCATTTCAATGGCTGTATTGTACTCCGTTAAGTGGTTCAGTGATATAATTTACTTAACCATTGCGTCTCTGTAGGACATTTAGGTTGTTTGTAATTTTTTGATATTATACATAACTCAGGTGACATATTTGTGCATGTGATTTTTTTCCTTCTTTGGGACTCACCTATGTCAGAGTATGATTCTTGATACAGATTTATGTACATTTATCCATTTATACCAGAATGAAGAAATTTGAAGCTTCTTTTAAGATCTTCTGAGTTTGCCAAGTGCTTTTGTAATTTGCCTCCTAATTCAGATATTGAACTCTTCAAATAGTTTTCTTATAAGGACACCTTATAAACTTGCACAGTCCTAACCATTTTTTTAACATTTTTTTATTGATTTATAATCATTTTACAATGTTGTGTCAAATTCCAGTGTTCATCACAATTTTTCAGTCATACATGGACATATACACACTCATTGTCACATTTTTTTCTCTGTGAACTACCATAACATTTTGTGTATGTTTCCCTGTGCTATACAGTATAATCTTGTTTATCTATTCTACAATTTTGAAATCCCAGTTTATCCCTTCCCACCCTCTGCCCCCCTGGCAACCACAAATCTGTATTCTCTGTCTATGAGTCTATTTCTGTCCTGTATTTACACTTTGTTTTTGTTTGTTTGTTTGTTTTTGTTTTTGTTTGTTTAGATTCCACATATGAGTGATCTCATATGGTATATTTCTTTCTCTTTCTGGCTTACTTCACTTAGAATAACATTCTCCAGGAGCATCCATGTTGCTGCAAATGGCATTATGTTGTCAGTTTTTATGGCTGAGTAGTATTCCATTGTATAAATATACCACATCTTCTTTATCCAGTCACCTAACCATTTGGATTGACTTTAGGAAAGAGAGTCAGAGTCCTTAAACAAAAGGATTTTGAGTAGTAGAGTGATATATTAGTATAATGTAGAGCAGTGGCTAAATCCATGGTCCTTGGAGTAAATCAGACCTGAGTTTGAATCCAAGTTCTACTTGCTTGCTATATGATCTTTGGACAAGTTATTTAATACATTCTGGATCTCAGTTATCTACATAAAAACAGAGTTCCTACTTTTTGAGGCTTTTCAGGATTATGGGAGACAAGGTCTGGAGAGCCCTGTGAATAATAAGTGTCAGTAATGGTGACTACTTTTATTATTCAGCAAATGTGAATTTGACCTGAAGCCAAGGTTAAAAGGCATCGAGTGTGTGGGAGAACTTCGTTTCTGTCCAAGAGAGAAAAAAATCAGATACTCTATGTTGGATGGCCACCTGATCTCTGAAGCATTCTCAAGCAGTTATTGTCCAATTTCTGAAAATTTCCTGGAATGAGGCCCTCACTGTACCAAGAAGATAGTAAAGTACTGGCATGCTGACATTTGATACAGTGACGCAACTTCTGACTGCTCCCTGTTCCCTCCTATTCTCTGGCTGCTGTCACCTTTTGAAACACACAGAGCACTTCCCGTCCTTCACTGGATCTTAAAGGAAGGAACCAGGAAGGCCTGCAGCTGCCCGTTGCAGGAACCCCCTCCATGTGACCCTCAGTAGGCAGTTCTTTACTGGCACTCTCTGGGTGAAATGGAGTCTGGGTGAAATGGATGTTTGTGAAGTGATCCATTTCATAATAGAAAGCACTAATGGTTAAGAAGTTCTGCCTTTTATGGAACTTATGTTTTTCCTCCTGTAACTTCTACCCCTTGGGTATAGTTCTGTCCTTAAAGCAGAACAGAATTCATTTACTATGGAGGCATCCAGATTTGCATTTGAGTCCTGGCTCCATGAGTTGTTTACCTCAGGCCAGTTACTCAGCTCTCTGAGACTGGAAAATAGGGGAAACAATAATAGCACTTAATACATAGGGTTGTTGTAGGATTAAATAAATTAGGCATGTCAAGGACTTAATATAGGGCATGTGATAGATATTCTGAGTATCAGTGGGCATTTGACTAGGTGGAGCCATTTTTCTCGGAATACGTAGTCTTTACAGTCTTGGATAATAATCAGAGATGTTATGCCTCCATAAAGGATTGACAACCAGTTCAGAGCTGTTCTCATTCTGAGCCGTAACAGAATTGGAGAATTGGAGAAGAGAAAAAGATACAGCTATGACTACCACCTAGTGGCCATTCAGAAGGTATAACAATGTAATCAGCAAATGTCTTAAGGAAAAGTTAAGCTCACTGACCACCAGTTCTAACTATGGTGGCTTTCTGCAGACAAAAGATTGATTTTCAACCCATTTTCCAGATCCAGAAAAGCTGCATCTGAGTCCTCCAGATATAAAGATCGGGTAATCACAGATTTGAGTTAGAGAGAATTAAAGTCTTTTCTTGGAATTAATGGAGTGGAGCAGGGAAATGTGAAATAATAATGCTTTCTTTCTGCTGATCTCCCACCTGGAAAAGTTTAATGTTGCTTGTGCTTAATCTGGGACCACTCTTTGGCCTTTTCTCCAAGACTGTGGATGAACTTCAGTCCACCCTAAGGCATTCCCTTTCCAAATGGAGTGGTAGAAGAAAATATGGCCCAAGATTTGAAAGTGAAAATTCTGAAAGGGAATTATTCACAAGAGGCTGGCAAATCCTACTTTATTTTTTTGATGTAATTACAGACTTACAGAAAATTTGCAAGAATAGTACAAAGATTTCTCATACACATTTCACCCAGATTTCCCAAAGATGAATATTTTACCATGCTTGCTTTTCCTTTGTCATTCTCTCTCTCCACCCCACCCCCAACACATGCACACACACACACATACACACAACTGTTTGAGAGTAAATTGCAGACATAGTGCCCTATCACTGCTAAATACTCTCATGTGTATTTTCTAAAAACGAGAACATTCTCTTATCAAAATTAGGGAAATTATCTATGATCCAGTACTATTATCTAATGAACAGACTACTACAGTTTCACCAGTTAATCCACTAATAGCCTTTACAGAAAAAGAAAATAAATTATGGTCCAGGACTTAATACTAACTAGATGCACATATTGCATTTATTTTTCTTTTTTTATTTATTCTCTCTTAATCTAGGACATTTCTTTAGCATTTTAGGGCAATTTCTCTGTCTTCCATGACCTTGCTAAGAATTGAGTAAAATTCATAATCTTAACAAATTATTAAAAATTTTATAGAATTATAGAAACTTTAAAGAAAAGACAAGAATCCATGAGTTCCTACTGATATACATAAATGAATAAATTAATGAGGAAGAAGGGAAACTCTCCTTGAAGAGAATGCCCACTAATAAATGCATGAAGAATGATGGAATGAGAAAACCACAGCTTGACAACCATAATCAGGCAAATAATCAGGCAAAGGTCATCAATGGATGCTAAAACTCACTGATGAATAACAGAATATTTGCATAGTTTCAAAGTATTTCTCCGCAAAATACGTATTAATTACAAAGATAAAAACAATTTAATTGTACATTGAAGAAAGCTGGATGATACTGCCTTAACAAGGGATCAAAGTTAATATCACCAGTAATGATACATTTAGACATCTTGTGCCCCCGGATATGATGCACTGAAAAGGGCACAGTCTCTTTTTGGTACTCCTTGCCAAAATGCATAACCTGAATTTAAGCACAAGGAGACACCAGACAAATCTAAACTGAGGGCAGACTATAAAGTAAACGGCTTCTGCTCTTCCAATTCTGCCTTTTAACTAGAAAACTTATAGCTTCCCTTGACAGCCCTACTTTAGACTGGATGTGTGTGCTACAGTGGCTAAGGGAGATCTAGTTCTTCAGGGCAAAGGCCAGATTTGTTTTTGATCTGGGGATGCTCTGAGTCCCTCTGTCAGGAGACAGCTGTGTCCATCAGAATGCACCAGGACCAGAGGTTCCATGTCTACCTTCTCCTCCCATGACTGCAGAGTCACTGACTCCAATATCCAGGAGACATCTCTACTGTAAGGTACTGGCCTTGGTGTACTCTAGAATTTGGAGGCATTTTCCCAGGTCATAAATATAAGACAAATAAAAGGAAGCACTTCCTAATACAGCAGGTAGAAATTTCTTGGCTCTGAGAAGTAAGCAGTAGAAAGTTGAGCTGGTTCAGGAAGAGAAAAGTGAATATTCAGAATGACAGTGTCAAGAGAGAATTACTGAATTGAGTTCAGTCTTTCTGAGGTGAGCTGGGAGGGATGGTGGAGGGCTTGTAACCACAACTCTTACGTAATGTATTCCCTGGTTTCCCCAATGCCACCATCAGCCTCCTCAGCCAATTCTAGGGGCAGATCCCATCTAGGCAGCATCTCTGGCCCCAGGGCAATGGCTTTACCATCTCCTCTGGAGAATGGAGATGGGAACAGTGTTCGGGACACAACCTCTTGGATTGATTTCTAGTGACCTACGGAATGACAAGCTCCAGTGCCTATTACTACACCAAAGTGATGTCTGAGCTCTTCTTACATACCCAGTCAGACACTGGAGTCTCCTTCCAGGCCATCAGCAGCATGGCAGACTTCTGGGATGTGAGTATGAGATCTCCCCTACCCATATCGTCTTCTTCTCAATGGCCTAAAGCCTGAGGCCACAGGCCAGGGTTCAGGGATGTCAGATAGTAAATAAAGCCATATCCAGCAACCAGGATTGAGTCAAAGGGTCAGGCAAGAATTAATGGGTTAGACTAGAGTTCAGGTAGAGATAGGTGAGAGATCAAGATGCTAATCAGAGTCAAGTCAGTAGTTAAACTAGTATTGGGAGTCAGAGGTAAAGCAGAGTGTATTTTTTCCTTTTTTTTTTTTTTTTTTGGTGGGGGGAGGTAATTAGGTTTATTTATTTATTTATTTATTTATTCTTAGAGGAACTACTGGGGATTGAACCCAGGACCTCATGCACGCAAGCATGACCTCTACCACTTGAGCTATGCTCTCCCCCAAGAATGTATTTTAAATAAAGAGTAAGGCCACATCAGGTTACAATCTGGCCAAGGTTTATGGATCAGTTGAGAGCCCACCAGAAGCAGGCTGGAAACAAGCTGTGAGGGGTCAGGAAGTGGGGAAAAGGTCATTCTAAGGGTAGAGGTCAGGCCCAACTCAGATCTTGGTCTAGTTTGCCCAGGGCCCACTACTGGACAGTTTGTATTGGACCAAATGGTACAATAACCGGAGCCTGGGCCGTGGATCCCACTCCTTCATCTACTATGAGAACCTTCTGCTGGGAGTTCCAAGGCTGCGGCAGCTGCGGGTCCGCAATGACTCCTGTGTGGTGCATGAGGACTTCCGTGAGGACATTTTGAGCTGCTACAACGTCTACTCTCCAGACAAAGAAGAGCAGCTCCCCTTTGGGCTGCTCAATGGCACAGCGTGAGTGAGTCACCCCACCGATGTCACAGGGCTTGTCCCTCTGAGCCTGACACCATCCCAGGTTTGGGAACCACTTCCATTGAGCCTTAAAGAGACTTGGGGGCACTTGGTGGATCTAGGGAACATCTTTCTGAGACCCAGCTGTGATTGAAGACCTTAGTCCACATCACTGAGAAACAGAGAAGGTACATTAGCAGACAGAGCATCACCTCTGAACTTGTTTCTAGGCAGAGGTGACAGTCACAGTCGCTCTACTCTGGAAGCAGTCCTGCCAGAGAAATCATCCTTTCTTGCCCAGAAGTCCCTCAGGGGTATGGAGAATGGATGAAGTTAGATACTGCCACACAAGTCATGGTTGGAAGAGTCTGACCCTTGGAACTGACAAGGAAAACAGAAAGGGGACAAGGACAGATGAAGAATTAGGGAAGAAAGGGGGAAAAGGTGGCTAGGACAGGAGAGAAGGGGAAGGAAATAAAGATCCAGGGAGGAAAGCTTCTGGACAGAACAGAGAATCATGGGGTCAAGTAGCCAGATGTACAATTATAAGAGCAGAAAGGGTCTTTTCTGGCTGGTATGAGCCAGGTCCTTCCCTTGTGGGGACTACTCAGGCTGGGGTCAAACATGGGCTTGGATTTGTCATCCATAGTCTTAGGTGACATCATGAAAAATTAGGGGATTTACATTTGTGTGTTTCAGCTGTGCCATTAACTACCTGGGTTATCTCAGACATCGCTGAGTCTTAGTTTTCTCGTCTGTAAAATGTGGGTAATATTTACCCTCCCTTCTCAAACAAGATATTATATGTGTTACATTAAACAAGTTATTATATGTTACATTAAACAAGATATTATATGTGAAAAATATATTATACGTGGTATGTATATATAATATATATGAAATGGTAAAGCCCAATCATAAAGTGTTGCCATTGCCTTGGGAGACTAGTTTTTGGGGCTGGCTTAGGCTCTCTGTTGAGATGACTTCTTCTGTGACAGATGGACATACCATTCTCAGGATGAGCTGGGGGGCTCCTCTCACTGGGGCCGGCTCACAAGCTACAGTGGAGGTGGCTACTACCTGGACCTTCCAGGAACTCTACAGGCCAGTGCAGAGGCACTTAGGGACCTTCAGGAGGGCCTGTGGCTGGACAGGGGCACTCGAGTGGTCTTCATTGATTTCTCCGTCTACAATGCCAACATCAATCTCTTCTGTGTTCTGAGGTGAGTCCTCCTTCCCTGCCTTCCCTCCATCCATGGTTCCTGGTTCCCTGCTCCTCTGACTGAGACCCTTCCCTAAAATTGTACCCTAAGGTGGGAGTGAGGAGGGGAGGGGATAAGAGGAACTGTCCCAGCTCAGGCCCCATCAGGCATCTCCTCCTCCTTCCACAGACTAGTGGTAGAGTTTCCAGCCACAGGAGGTGCCATCCCATCCTGGCAAATCCGCACAGTTAAGCTGATCCGCTATGTCAGCAACTGGGACTTCTTTATCGTTGGCTGTGAGGTCATCTTCTGCATCTTCATTTTCTACTATGTGGTGGAGGAGATCCTGGAGCTCCACATCCACCGGCTTCATTACCTCAAGAGCATCTGGAATATTCTGGACCTGGTGGTCATCTTGGTGAGGGACAGATATCTTATACTTGGGACATAGTGGGAGGTGGAGGGGGATCCACCCTGATAGGGGCTCCAAATTCTTCCTTTTGGAGTCCCAAGTCCTCCTTATGACTTCCTGTCAATAATGTGTTAACAGCTCCCCAAGCCAAAGGCTGATGCTCCCCTGGCTCAGCCTTGGAAAACCCTGTCTCCCACATCTCCTCTCTTTCTGGCCTGTGGTCCAGGCCCTGCTCTTTTCTTTGTGTACTTGCTATTACATACATTCCTCTTCTGCCTCTTGCCTTTATGACCTGTCCCCTTGGAATGCCTGCCTTTTTTTTCTCTTATTAAAAATTTTTGACCTCTTCATTTTTGTCTCCTTCCTATTAACAAGATACATTAATTTCTGACCCAGGTTGGGAAGTGGTGGGGAAACTAAAATTGCTCAGCTCCGGTTCTCCATGGTCCTTCACAACCTAGATATTTACCACTGGCCCCAAAGCCTCCTCTTGGGCTATAAGACGTTCCTCTATCCTATCCAGTTCCGTATGAACCTGAGATAGTCAACAACTCAGCAGGGAAAGATGTGTTTTTTCCCTACCTGTCTTCCCCACCCCAGCTTGCCCCTGGGACCTCATCTTTGAACCTCCCTTGAGATCCTCTTGACTTCTCTGACCCCCCACCCCGACCCCTGTGGTGGCAGCTCTCCATTGTGGCCGTGGGCTTCCACGTATTCCGAACCCTCGAGGTGAATCAGCTGATGGGGAAGCTCCTGCAGCAGCCAAACACATACGCTGATTTTGAGTTCCTTGCCTTCTGGCAGACACAGTACGACAACATGAATGCTGTCAACCTCTTCTTTGCCTGGATCAAGGTACCCTGGGACTCCTCACCCCCAGCAATGCCTCATTCTCCCTTCCTCAGTACTTGTCGCATTTTCCTTGTCTGGCTTGGCAACTCCTGTGGTCTTCTTAGGCCCCTGGAGTGGACCATTCAAAGCTTTTCTCTTTTCTTCCTTAATTCCTTGGTTCTACATGGCCCTTCCAGATATTCAAGTATATCAGCTTCAACAAGACCATGACCCAGCTCTCCTCCACGCTGGCCCGCTGTGCCAAGGACATCCTGGGCTTCGCTGTCATGTTCTTCATCGTTTTTTTTGCCTACGCCCAGCTAGGCTACCTGCTTTTTGGGACCCAAGTGGAAAACTTCAGCACTTTCATCAAGTGCATGTGTGTGTCCTGTCCCCTTCACTTCTTTCTAGCCCCTCACCCTCCATCTCTATGTGTCCCTGAGGCAGCTAGGTAGGTGTGTGGGCATGTCTGTGCTTAAAGTATCTGTATGAGAGTCCCTGGAAGCCCTGGTGTGTGTGCTCAGTACCTCTGTACCTCGTTCTGTCTCTATCAGATTGGGCTGGACATGCTGTAAGGGGTCTGAGTTCACCAGAGGGCAATAGTTAGAAGAGTGGGATGGGGGTGTGGATTGGGGTCAGGGCTATGTTTGGGCTCTGGGTGAAGCCAAGACCCTGGTCTCTCAGCTTCACTCAGTTCCGGATCATCCTTGGGGACTTTGATTACAATGCTATTGACAATGCCAACCGCATCCTGGGACCTGCCTACTTTGTCACCTATGTCTTCTTCGTCTTCTTTGTGCTTCTGGTGAGGATCCCTCTGGGGGGGTGGGGATTTGGGAACCTGAGGAGTGGAGGCATGGATGGCCTGCAGGGTGGGGTTTTGACTCCCTCCAAGTTCCACACTAATGATTATGATGGATTTCTCAAATCAAGGATAAGGGAGCATGACCCATTGCTAACAGCATTGTGCTTGGGATCCTGAGATGTGGGGCTTAGTAGGCTGCAGAGATGAGGTTGAAAGCATTGGCTCTTTAAAGCATGTGTCTGGGACACTAATAGGGTCAATGGGTTCAATGCTGTTAGTGGGTCTGGGATTGAGGACCCAGGTCCCTGCTTTATCCTCCAGAACATGTTCCTGGCCATTATCAATGACACATACTCAGAGGTCAAGGAGGAGTTGGCTGGACAGAAGGAAGAGCTACAGCTTTCAGACCTCCTGAGACAGGTGACTACTCCCTCTCCTGGAGCTGCACATCTGCATCAGGGTCCAGGTCCAAGGCTCTGAGTCCTGGTCTGTGTCTGACTGGTTAGGAGCCTGTGCCTTCATGTGCCTTGGACTTATCCCTGGGATCCTGTCACCTTGTAGGTGCGGGTGGGGGCAGGAGATGTTGAGGAGGCTGTGAGAACTGGTGCCTGTTTCCTTTCCCCTTCCAGGGGTACCACAAGACCCTACTGAGGCTGCGTCTAAGGAAGGAGCAGGTTTCGGAAGTGCAGAAGGTCCTGCAGGGTGGGGAGCAGGAGATCCAGTTCGAGGACTTCACCAACACCTTGAGGGAGTGAGCAACCAGAGATCCAACCTTCTCTGACATTAGTCTATAAGTCCTTGACCCTCAACCATACACCCTTCGCCTATAAGCCTCTGATCTTGGCTTATGGTGCTCTGACCTTGGTTTATAGGACTATGAGCTTGGCTTATAGGTCTCTGATCCTGACCTTCAGAATTGTGCCCTTGGTTTAAAGGACTCTGACCATGTTCTATTGTATTCTGGATCTTGTTGAATAACTCTTAGGACTAATGTAATAATATAATTCCATAATCACTGTATACATCCCTCACTCCTTCAGAACTTTGATCTTGGTTCTGTGCTCCCCAACAAACACAGATCTTTTCCTTTAACCATCCTCTTCCTGCTTCCCAGTTAAACATATTAACAAACATTGAACAAATATATTGTGAGCACCAGCTGTGAGCCAGACACACAATTAAATGAAACAAAGTCATTGTCCTCCAGGAGTTTATAGACATGTAAGCAATTAAACAGAATCAGAGAACAAGTTTGACAACAGAAGTGACTAGAAGAGAGGGGCATGGATTAATAAAAGCACATATAAAAGCAAGGAGGTCTGAAATTGAGCAACACAGACAGGAGTCACTAGTAGCTGAGTATTGTTAAGGTATCAAATGAAAGGCAGAGCACAGGGGGAGCTGAGGCCAGTTAAATGGGCTCAGGCCACACTGGGAAAAGCCTTGGACGCCACTGCTCTACTCAAAGAACAGGGTTCTCAGTAGGGATTTTAAGCAGGGAAGGGGTATGTTTAGACTTGTATTTTAGAAAGATTAATTACTCTAGTAGCATTATGAGGGATGGATTTCAGGGATAAGGAGTGAAGGGGAGGCTATAGGACAGAGGGTGCAGGGAGGGGTCAGGTTATCTGGAGGCAAAGAGATTTTGCAGTAATCCCCATAGGAGATCACGAGGGCCTGAACCTAGTCAGCAGGAGTCACAGAAGGAAGAAATAGACTCAAGTGATTTCTTAGGGGATCAAATTGCTAGATCTTGGAGATCCTGGCTTTTCTACATGGTACCCTTCTTCCCTCTTGCCAGAGACTGAAAAAAATGAGTAGGGAGTCCATAACTGGGAGACCACAGCCATGGCAGCTCAGAAGTCATTTCATCACTCTGTTCTCCTCAGGCTGGGGCACACGGAGTATGAGATCACTGAGCTCACAGCTGCCTTCACCAGGTTTGACCAAGATGGGAATTGCATCCTGGATGAGAAGGAGCAGGAACAAATGCGACAGGATCTGGAGAAGGAGAGGGTGAGGCTGGCTGGCTGGTAGAGAGGCAGTGTGAGGAAACTGCTCACCCTCCCCTCCTGCCTGCACACCCAGAGAACACAAACCCAAACTGAAAATCCCCCGATAGATGGGCAGGAAAGAGCTCTCTAGAATAGCGGTTCTCAAATTGCTGCATGTTAGAACCCCCTGAGGAGCTTTTAAAAATTCTCAGGCCACATATCCTAGACCAGAATCTCTGGGGAGCTGGGGGGCTCAACCATCAGTCCTTTAAAAACTCTCAAGTAACTCATAGCCAAGGTTGATTGCCATTGCTCACAGTCATTGACTACAACCTTAAGGAGAAAAGGGAAAGCTGCCCAAGAATTCCTGACAATTCCTTCAGAGAACTTGCCCTCTCCTTGGGACTCCTAGCCCCTGCTAGGCCTGCTTCATCCCTATCCAGTGTACACCAAAAAGCCAGGGTCAAAAGGGACGGTGCCAGGGCACTGTCCCTTCTCACCCAAACTAAGCTGGCTTCTAGTGAGCACCTTGTTAATCAGTGCTTCAAGGAGCTTGCATTTTGTTTCCTTGGAGGTGTTTCCCCACCAGAGGTTAGGCCCAGCTCTGTGTCCAGCACCTCCACTCTGCTTCTGTCATCCCCAGAGTTTGAGAGGGAAGAGGAATAGCAGGAACTGGAGCCCAAGGCCTAGTCCTGAGAGCCCACTGGAGCAGGTGAGGGAGCAGGAGCTATTGGCTTCCCAGAGTCATCTTCTCCTCTCTGACCTCTGACTTCCTGATCAGGTGGCCCTCAACGCTGAGATTGAGAACCTGGGCCAGTCCATTGTGAGTAGCCCACCAGGCGAGTCGAGTCCAGAGGCTGCCAGAGCAGGTGGCTGGGTTTCAGGAGAAGAATTCTACACGTACGTGCAGCCAGGGGCCAAGGGTTGACTGTGTTTATGATATCCTACCTTGAGTTTCTTTCCACAACCTTCCAATTCCCTGTCCTATCCTGTGAAGAACTTCTGTACCCCTTTAATTCTCCCTACAAGGCTGGCCTTACCTTCCTTGCTCCCATCCAAACATACACTGTTCTGTACCCCCTATCCCTGGAAACACCCAGGCCCCTAGACACATATTTCTGCTCCTTTGGTCTCTCAAATCCTGCGCAGGCTCACAAGGAGAGTTTTACAGCTGGAGACCACCCTGGAAGGAGTCATGTCCCAAGTTGATGCCGTGGGCTCAAAGCTGACTATGCTGGAGAGGAAGGGGCAGCTGACTCCCTCTTCAGGCATGGTGAGTGGCCCTTAATCCGGCTCCTCTTGGCTCCCTACAGCTGAACTCTACCATCTTTTCCACTCAGTGGGTGGAGGCAAAACATTCTTGAAAGACCAATGATTTCACTGCTCCTTGGGCAACATGTTCACGCTAGTCAGTGTATCAGCGGAGGTGGCGGTGGGAGGGAAGACCTGAAGTTGGTTGCTCTAGCCTGAGGGCTGCTTTGGCCTCTAGGAGATGGTCTGGGGTTGGAGAAACAGATCCAGGTAAAAGGAAAGTGAGACACAAACTCTTCTTTCAAGTGACTTGTCCCTTTTTCTTCCAACAGGGGGAACAAGGCATTTGGGAGCACCTGCAGGCAGTCCCAGCCATGACTCCAGCCCCTGGGGACTCCAGAGTGGACAGGAGAGTGGGGGGGGAGGGGTCCTAAGGCATCAGACAGCAGGCTCCTCCCTCACCACCTCCCTGGAAGGACCCTTGGCACGTGCCCTCCACTTCTAGGGCAGCAGTTCCCGCCATTGCTGCTGCTGAGTTCCACCCTATGTCTGGCCATTTGAGCCAATGTTTCTGTGTGTAGCCATGTAGCTCTGTGAAATAACAGAGCTCTCACTCCCTGTACTCTGAGCTCTGTTTAGATGATTTAAAAAAATAGTCAATAACAAACAGAATAAAGGAAGGGAGGGTAATGACTTTCCTAAGCATCTGGATAGCCACCATTTGTGAAAAAAGTAGAAGCTGAGAGAATAGCAGTATCTACATGTCTTCCTCCTTGCCAGTGAATCTTCTCTGTGCATCTAGAGATATGTTGCCAGCACCCATGGAGTTCAAGTCTTCTCCATAGACCTTCCCTGTGAAAGAGAATGGGAAGCCAGAGAGGAGAGGAGCCTTTCTCATGTGAGGAGGTTATAATGTCGCAGAGGATCTAGAGTGATGATGTTCCCCAACTTTCCCCCAGCAAAGTCCATGAAGACTCAGTGGAAGAGCCTGCCTTCAGACATGCCACTGAACACTGAGGGGGCTGTAAACCAGGATGAAGATGGAGCCTGAGGAGAATCCGGCAAAGAAAGGACTTCAGGATTCCAAGATCTTTGGATAAAATGTGGTTGGCTCCGATTCTGTCCTTCGATAGGACAACGTGGGTTCCCCTGGTGACAGTCAATAAAAATTCTTAGGAAACCCAGGACTTGGTACTTGTTTCTGGGATTGCATGGGAGGAGAAGAGAGGTTGGAACTGTGAGCCATTCTTGTACTTGGGCTGGAGAAATCTCATCCCTGCTGGGAGGTGTAGAGTCTAGCAGTGACAATGTGAAGAAGCTGGGCTGCCCCAGGAGTCCTAAAATAAAAACTCTGGCTTATAGGAATGGTTTGAAATGGTGGGCACTGTGATTGTACCACTGGAGAGAGTGGAAACAGTGACCTAGGGAGACCTTAGAGTGAAGAGAGTAAGGTGTGTGTGTGTGTGTGTGTGTGTGTGTGTGTGTGTGTGTGCGCGCGCGCGCGCTCATGCACGCAGGGTGTGGGCAGTGAGAGTGCAGCTGGAGGATAACCAAAGACAAGACAAAAAACTCCTACAGCAAGATTTCAGGTATATAGAACTGCATCTTGAGACCTGCTATATAACCCCTCTATTGCCTTGTGACCTTTATCCCTACCTTATTTTGAACCTTCCATTGCTCCCCAGTTTCTTTTTTCATCCATTCCCTTCACCCACCCCCATTCTCTTATCTCGTCAAATACATTCTGTACACCCAGGAGTCTTGTGAAACAGCTGAGTGTAATTAAGATAAACAGAGTGTATCCTCAGCCCTAAAAAAGTTATCATCTAAGCTTTCTTCAAGAAAGGCTGTATCAACCGAAGAGAAGTAGGTGCCAGCCTCCAGCTTAAAAATAAATGGTCCAATGTGTTGATGTTAATCCAGGACACTGGAAGGGAGAGTATTTCAACTCAGGTCTAATGCCTGAAGGTTACCCCAAAGCCTAGATGAGACTATCTTCAAAAGCATGGATTCCCTAAGCAGGCTTTCAGCGACTAGCCAGGGTGAGAATTCTCTGGGGAGCGGCTAATTTGTCTCCGGTCACTTTGGTCAGCAGGCCACACCGGGCTCGACCCCTCCCCCCCATACACGTTGTGTGTCTTCCTAGACTAGTGATTCCTCCAGGAAGAGGCCGCAGGATTGAGCGCATCCTTAGTTCCAGACGTTGGACTCTTGGCAGCAGATTGACTCACGAAAGCCCATTCTAGCTTCAATTCCGCCTTGGTGCTTACACTTTGTTATTATTCGTAACGTACGGTACGATTTGAGGCTCAAGATCGCAGGGCAGCGAATCCAGGGCGGGAGTGGGCGGGGCACGCCCGGCGCGCATGCGCGGGTATCCCAGAACCGGAAGCAGCGCGGGGCCGGGCATGGCGGCGGCGGCTCAGAGTGTCCTAGCCACCCACAGAGAGGAGCCCGTTCGAGGTATGCGGAGTGGATGGGGATGAAGTGTCGCGGGAGGCCTGAGGCTCCGGGTACGGGCCCGGGATGCCGGAGCGGGCAGGCGGGCACAGCGAGGCGCGCCTGTGTGTGCGTGCGTTTGTCCTGTCAGGGCGCCTGAGATGGTTTTGCCGCGGGGTCGAGTTCAAGGGAGCAGAGTTGGCGTCTTTTGTGGCAAAGACGAGGCGAGGGACTTGAAATTATGACACATGAAGATTAGAGCCGATTTGATGGAATGAGGACAGGTGGGGATGTGGGGAGAGGCTGCTGTGCCTGGATTAGGACCAGGTGTAGGGCAGAGCACTTACTCATCCTCCTTTGATCCAGATGATGCCGCCGTGGAAACAGCTGAGGAAGCAAAGGAGCCAGCTGAGGCTGACATCACTGAGCTCTGCCGGGACATGTTCTCCAAAATGGCAACTTACCTGACTGGGGAACTGACGGGTGAGGCGGGGTCTGGGTTGAGCAGGGGTCTGGCTCCAGACCTGGGAGGTGCTTTAGCAGCATCAGTCTGCGTCTCCCTTCCTAACCCTATAAACCTTGAAACATGCCTGTTTGAAGTTTGGGAGGTCAGGAATAGGTAGGAAAGAAGTCCATCCCTTCCCTGGAGAAATTTCACGAACTACTTTCAGAAACACTTAAGAATACTTACATTCCTGCAGGCCTCCGTAGTGTGGGCTGAGGCTGAGAAAACAAAAAAGAATTTATCAAGAAGTGCTCCCTTGGAGGAGGTGTATTTTGAACAGGGTTGTGAAGCAAATGATTGTCCCAAAAGTGGGAAATGACTAGTGAGTGAGGTGTTATAAGCAAGCAGTTTGTTTGGCTAAACTTTCATATTTACTACTTTAAAGAGAAATGAAATTGGAAGTGACCCACAGATTTGGGGACCTATTAGGTTGGTCTGAGGATTTGGTGACCCACCCTTTGGAACATGATTAATTTTTTGGTCCAGTGTGTATTTCTAGGTGAACACATGACCCCTGTGTGGAGGAGGGTCCAAAAAATGACATCTGGCTTTTCATAAGGGTTTATTATATTGTTTCACTTCCCTAGGAAGTTGCTGTGAGCTAAATTTGTGAATCAGAGTCTATGAGAAAATGTTTGATACAGAATAGGAGGAGTTGTGGTTCTCCTTCAGCCTGATTACTTATTTGTTTATTTATTTCTGAGCAAGAGAAACCAGGCAACAAATCTGTTTTTGGCTTTTCTTTAAAAATTCCCAAGATTTGGCAATACTAGTCCCTCATTCTTAAGAGGCTCTAGTTGACTAGAGCTGGGCAGCTGTCTCCTTTAAATGGACCAGTGCTGTTCAATTTGTCCCCACTACTCCCTATTTTCTCTCTTTTACCGAGACCTGGTGTCAGTTGCCATTAATTACTGTTCTTATATTGTTGTTTTTAGTAGTGGTACAGAGTGGTTTTCTGGTGAAGTAAATGATAGACTAAGACTAAGAGGATTATGTTCCAAGAAGTAGGAGAGAGCATATTTCTATGTGGAAATGGATAATTTTGTGTTTAATCGTCAAATCCCTGGCTTGCTTCACTCATTTACATTATCTTGCTGGCTTCTAGGTATTTGAGAGTTTGGCCCTTGTTTTACAGAGACTAATTTGATAGCAGTGAGAGTATGGATATGGAGGAAAGAGAGAAGAGCAATATTGCAGATGAAAAGTAGTGGTCTGTGACAGAGTGATGGGAAAAGGAATGGGAAGGAGAACATGATGCAAGAACATTACAGAAGTGGAATTTATAGAACTTGTGGAAGTGGGTATTGAGGGATGGGAGCCGCTTAAGATGTGTCTGAGGTTTTAAGCCTGGGTAGTGCCATCAGCCAAAATTGGCAAGTTCAAAAGAGGAACCATGTTTAGTGTGAAAATAATATTTTCAGTTTTGGCTTGGCTGATTTTAGATATTACTGGGACACTCAGGTGACTATTACCAAGACATCCAGGTGACTTGCACATTTTAGTCCAGAGCTCAGTGTGTGATCAGAGCAGGAATAGAGTTGGGAGCCACCCATGTAAACATCAGTCATGTGTGACAGCTGAGGAAAAGTGGAGCACTGATAATTAAGTGAGTTGGCTGAGAAGAGATCTGGCATAGAAACTCAGAAAGAGCCATGAGAAAGAGATTAGAAAATGCTACAGCGGCCAAGGGACACGAGCATTTCAGGAAGAGAGGGAGATCAGTAGTGTCAGATACTATGGGGAGGCCTAGGAGGATAATAACTGCAAAAAGGCCATGAATTTGGGGGTTAGGATAGTGCTGATGACCTTTGAGCATGTAATTTCTCTGGATGATGGGAGGAGAGACCAGAATGGAAGGGCTTACAGGAGTGAATAGTGAAGAAGAGGAAGCAGTGAGTGTAAGGTACTCTTTCAAAAGGGTTAACAGTGAAGCTCCTTTGCTTTAATGAGCAAATGATGTAGGTGTAGAATAGAGGGAGGGCTTTTGGGCTGGAAGAAACATGAATATATTTCTAGATAGAGAGGGAAGTGCCAGGATGGAGAGAGTTTGGAAATGCAGGGGAGAGGAGGTGATTGAAGAGAGGCCCTGAAGAGGTAGAAGGGTTTGGGATCAGGAGCACAGGAGGAGGAGTTGTCTTGGAAGAGTAGGAGCACTTCTGCCTCTTGGGAAGATGTTAAGGTACAGAGAAGTTTAGAAGTGAGGCAAAAAAGATTGAGGCAGCTTATATAAGTGGGCTTGGCTTTTGGGAAAACTGGAGTAAAGGCCATTTGCTTTGAGCAGGGCTGGGGAAGGGAATTGAGGGTATGAGAAACAGACAAATGGCTTGAATAAATGCATAAAATGCAATATAGAATCACAAGTAATAAATGAGTTACTGAGAAGTGTTGAGGTCCTAGCTGATTTTATATATATTTTGATATTTATGTTTGCTGCAATCTGCCATAGTACATGTTTTCGTGCTGTAGAGGTACCAAGACTATTTCATTTCCCTTTTCTTGGTACATGAGTTTATCATTTCCCTTTCTAAGATCCTGAAGCTTCTGAATCTCACTTGATTTAAATAGTGTGTTGATTGTTGCCTGAGTTTCTACTTAGACATTCAGAGTATGCAGGCTGAGTATAAATGTCATAGATCAAAAGTGGCTTGCTCCTTTGTCATTCCCTAGGTCCTCCCTTGAACTACTATTTGGCCTATTAATTCCATATTCCAGGGATCTAAGACAAATCTTAAAAGCATCTCATCTTCTGTTTGTTTTAAAGCCACCAGTGAAGACTATAAGCTCTTGGAAAATATGAATAAACTAACCAGCCTGAAATATCTTGAAATGAAAGATATTGCTATAAACATTAGTAGAAACTTAAAGGACTTAAACCAGAAGTGTAAGTAATAATTTTTACAATTAAATGTGTATGTATTTAATGTTCTTTTGTGCTTGGGGTGGTGGGGAAGGGAAGAGAATATGGCCTCTATCCTCAGGAAGCTCATTTTCTAAAAGTGAATTACAAAGTTAAGGTAAATTTCTTCCATTCTGAGGATTAGCGTACCTTGGTGTATGGTTATTCTGCTTCTGAATCTTGATTTGATCAGTTTATTCCTGGAAAACAGGGGGCAGAGGAAGGGTGGCCAGATTCTAGTGAACTGATTCAACAATGAAATCCATGAAGGACTACTCTATAAACAGAAAACCACAACATCTATAAATGGAAAACACTGCTTTAAACTAGTAAGATACATTATTTCTGTTGACTTATCTTTGTGTTCCCTGTCTTTAGAGTCCTCTTTCTTGGTCCAGGAGTACCCAAGAAACTGAATCAGTAACGGAAGGATTGCTTGAGGAGCAAGGAATTTAAAAGAGAGGAAAGTCAGATGAGAGAGGCTTAACTTTGTCTAGGTCATCATCGGGCCTGATCAACTAGCTACTGTCTTCTGAGGTGTCTGCCCTACTAGTGATCAGAGCCATGTCACTCTACCTACTGGGTCTTAGGCAGAGCTGGAGAGACAGTAGCATTCTTACTTTTCCACTGTTTTCTACACTCCTTGTTGAAGCCGTATAAACCTGTGGTCTATCTTTGTTTTTAAAGATGCTGGACTGCAGCCTTATCTGGATCAGATCAATGTCATTGAGGAGCAGGTAGCAGCTCTCGAGCAGGCAGCCTACAAGCTGGATGCATATTCAAAAAAACTGGGTAACTATTTTTATTTCTATTTTCATTTGACAAGAGTACCCTTCTGCCAATATGACCTTATCTAATATGATAGCTAACATTTATGGTATGCCTACAGTTATCTATTTTAATCTTCACAAACCTCTTGAGAGTAACTTTTTATTATTGGTAGTAGTAATAAAATAACGTTTCCCGAGTACTTAATGATCTGTCAAGGCACTGTTTTTTTGTGTCTTTTATGTTTTTTACCCTTCCAATAATCTATGAGCTAAGTGTGTGATTTTTATCCCCATTCTATAGAAGAGGAAACTGTGGTTGAAGGGGTTATAACTTCCTTAAGGATACAAAGCTGGTATATGAAAGAGCTTTATTCCAAACTAGATCTGATTAATTATAAAGCTCAAGCTCTTAATTGTGGTTCAGCAGCTTGAAGAATCTTTAATGATGTAGTTCATGTCTTAAAAAACAGGATTGCTAATCAATGCCTTCTTGAAGGATTACTTTTCCTTTGAAGAGGAAACTGGCACTTTTCAGTGTTGCTAACTGGCTCTGGCTCTTGTATCTATAATTAAAAATAATAAAGTTGTTTTTAACCAAGGTATAATTTACAGATTATTTTATTTTTATCATTGACAGTTGTTGACTACTTCAAGAGATTGGTCTTTAGCACGCTGAGATTTGACATGGGCGGTGATTAATGATTTCATTGGCCACAGTTTAATTTACTAAATGGCGACTTTGAACTTTAGAAGGTGTTGTACCAGATGCTTTCAAGCTTTCAGAGAAAAAGAGATATATCATTAAGAGGCTTATTTGATTGTTTTCCTAGAGTGAGGGGTAGGGTTAAGAATATAAAAGGTGAAACCTACACTTACACTTCTTAAGAGTTCCAGTCTGGCTCCCACAGGGTTCCTGGGACAGAGCCTAGAGAAGCAATTTCCTGTGCTTACTAAAGCTCCCGGGTGGCTCAAGTATCCTTAGAGCTCCTTAATCCTGGTGGAGCCATCTGAACAGGTGCTGTTAACAGGGTTAGAACTTAGGGAACTTGTGTTAGGCTCTCAGTTCTGTGTGTGTATGGTTGACTCTTTATCTTAAGTTGTGCGCATTGATTGTATTTGGACAGATATCCAAATATCTGTCTTTAGCTAATATGATAGCATTTATGGACACAATTTGGATAGCTAGGAAGACTGAAGCTAATAGATTTTTTTTAATGTAATAGACATTTTTGATTTTGCCTGGAAATGCTAACTAAAAAGTATCTTTGTTGAGAGTCAGTTTTAAAAGATATAACTTTCTCTCCCCCTCCCCACTGCAGAAGCCAAGTACAAGAAGCTGGAGAAGCGATGAAAACTTATTCCTATGGGACAAAGTCTTTTTTAATGTGGAAGAATGTTTTATAAGACCTGAATCCTGAGGCTGATGAATTGTCAGAACTCCTCAAAAGGCAACTATGCTAGTCATCCCAGAAAACATCCCAACATTGGAGTAAACTGGAGAACCGTGGCTACTCCTGAACTTCTTTGGAGGCAGTATCCCTCAGAAACTCACACTTATAACTCCTTACTTTTTACTTGAATGCTTCATCATCTATTCAGGACAGAGAGTCTCTCAAAAGTTCAGGATAAACCTGGGCTTGCCAGTAGAATCAAATGAGAGGACCTGTTTTCCCTGGTAGTAGTTGATTACTGCATTATTTTCTTAAATGTCTGGTTTTTGAGTGACTGTATAATTTTTTTTTTCTGTTAAGGATGCTAATGTATTGCTAACAAGATTCTAAATTTAAAAAGGAAAGCAACAACAACAAAAAGGAAAAAACAGTCTTGTTCTTGACAGTTTGTCACCTTGTGAATGTCAGTAATTTACTTTTCCATAACATTGCAAATAACAGAAAATGAAACAATTTCAGAACAAATCTTCTAGATTGAGCAGAAACAGTGAAAGGAGTGTTGTTGCAGTAGCTTGGTGTATGTGATGGGCCCCTCCTGTCTTTTCTCTGTATGAGTCGGATGGCTGGGAATGGGTGACATCTTGACATGTGCTCCCTTTTGGAAATATAATGACAGGTTGTGTATGTGTGTGTACATGTTAAGTGGGAAGGTGGAGCTGCCACTTGGGCTGCTACTTATTAAATAAAGCATTTTATAAGATATCTTCCTACTTGTGTCTGCAGGATCAGGGAGGCTCCTGGGACCTGATCGTGTTCCTTTCGTACTAAAGACATAGTGCATGTGACTGACCTGCCTAGTTTGAAAGACAGGCAACCATATTCAGAGTTGGACGTCAGCAGTTAGGAAGGTCCCCAATTCTATCTCTGAAAGAGTTCTTTGTTCTGTTTCTGTCATTTCCCACCATTTATGTTCCAGCCCACCATCATTTATCCTCTGCTTCTCTGGACTATTGCTGTGATGTCTTCTCATCTTAACTATCCCTCCAACCCGCCCTCCACACTGCTGCCAGACCAATCTTTCTAAAATGTAAACTGGCCACATTCTTATGCTTAGAATCCTTTTGTGACTTCTCATGGATGAAGGTTTTTTCTTCATAAACTTTCTACTTTACAATAGATTTCTATTTGCAGGAAATTTGTAAAGATAACACAGAATTCCATGGATGAGTTTTCATATCTCACTGTTTCCTCTTCCTGAAATCATTACCTGCCCATGTTTGATAAAATTCTACTCTTCTCCAAATTGTCTTAATCTCCACTCCGGGGCTGTGCTGTATTACCCCCAAAAGTAGAAAAAATACGTCCTTTGTGTACGAGCAATACAGGAGCATCAATATTTGTGAGGCAGGTAACTTCATTTTTCCCAAAAAAGCATTGTAGAAATTATGAGGAAAATCAGAACTTTGTTTTTCTTCCTTAAGCTTATTTTACATTAATTTTGAATTTCTTGGCTGCCCTTGGTGAGTTTTTCCTGCCCCTCAGTTGTCAGAAACTTGCTTTTGTTTCTACTTCCTTAAACACTGTTGTCTCCTACCAATTGGGCTGAATTCTCCCAAAAAGTCAATGTTACAAAAAACAAAACTGAAAAGGTGGGTGGGCTATTCTAGATTAAAAGAGACTAGAGATAGAATTGAATCCAAGTGTGAAAGTCGATTGAATCTTGAATGAAAACAAATAAAGTTATAAAATAAATTTGGAGAGACAAAAAAACTTTAAATATAAATATGTGTTGGGGGGTCTTAGCTAAAAATCGGCACTTGCCATCTGCCTCTGAAAGAACTGGATCACGTTGGCACTTGTCCTCTAACTCTGTATTAAATCACAAGCCGCTGCAGCCACTGACCTACAATAATCCCTGAAAGGAGTTTAGGATAGAGATCAGGAATGAGGCACTCTATGCTCTGGGAAAACTGGCTGAACAGGCCTTCAGGTAGTTAGATATTTTCAGGAGAAAATTTTATGACCCCAATTCTTATGTCTTCTCATATCTAGAAAAGCACCAAAGTCATTAATGGTGACATCTACTTCTTGTGACTACCCGCAGCCTCTGCCTAAACGTGTGCTTGATTGCACATACCCCACTTCACTGAAATCAGATATAATACTGAGTTTTCCCCCTGCCTCTTTAGAACAGTTTCACAGAGCTATCTGAGGTGCTGTCTCCTGGGCTATAGTTCTCATTTTGCCCCAAATAAAACTTAACCCACAGCACTCACATTGTGTGATTTTATTTCAGTCGACAGGGGATATTATTGAATTAATGTTGATTTTCTTAGATGTGTTAAATGGTATTTTGGTTATACAGGAGGATATTCTTAGGAAATACATGCTGAGATATTCCTGATGTCTTCAATTTACTTTCAAATGACAGAATAAATTGCTTATACACCTCAAAGGAGAGAAGGTGGAGGGAGAAGTAAGTTTGCCAACTTGTTACTAGATCCAGATGATTGCCTTTGTTCTTTCCACTTTTTGATAGGTTTAAAACTTAACAAAAAGCATGTGTGGAGGGAGTCTGTCTTCTCCACGAGAGTTAACATTATTAGGTTGGGGCCGACATTGTTCCAGGAACTTTCTAGCAACTCAGTACTTTTAATTGGCCCCAAATAAAAAATTACAACTGGATTGCTTTTCATCATTTCACTTTCCATCTCCTTCCCTCTCCATTCCTCTGATAGTTGAAACCTCCTGAGAGAGGCTTCTGTCCCTCGGTGCTCTCCGTAGATAACTGAGTTTTCATTGGCTGGGTTCGCTGACGTCTTACTGTAGTGCGGCCGCATTCTCCGGAGGAGCGTGGGTTTGGTGTCCCAATTTGCCGTGGTCGTCTTGGCCCCGGCTGTTAGGGCGGATGGCTCAGAAGCCCCTGCGCCTGTGAGTGACCCTGAATCTGAAGAGTGTGTGTGTGTGTGTGTCTGCTGGCGGGGTGTGTGTGTCTGTGTGTGTGTGTCTGAGTCTGCTGGCGGAGGAGGGGTGTCTTTATCTAAATGGGAAGGGAGGAGGACAAGGCGAGAGTGGGAGGAGGATAGAGAGCGCCCAGCGCGTTTTTGCCTCACCCGGTGCCAGCCTCTTTTCCCGGGCCATTTTCGCACCCGAGGAGGGGGACTCTTGGCGACACTCGCTGGGACAGGCGGAAGCACCCAGCGTCAGGCCTCCTCCGTGTTAGGTCGTTCTGGCCTCTGACATCATTTCCCCTTCATTTCTCCTTGCACTCTTACTTACTTATTAACACAAAATTGTAGGCATGGGGTCCATTGATGGGCCCTGAGCAAGTGGTAGGCTAGAGAGAGAGGTGAGGTCTCTGCCCTGGCGTTCTTTTTGAAAGGTTGGTTAGGAGAGGACTTCCATTCATCTATTCATTGAACAATTGCAGTGTGCTAGGTACCGTGCTAGCTGTTGCACAGATGGCTTTTCTGCCTTTGTGGATCTTACAGTTTAGAGGAACGGCTATTAATCGAGGAATCCAGATAAATGTTAGATTACGGTACTGATAAATGTCAGGACGAAAAGTTTGACGGTTCTGGGAAGATGTATAATAGGGTATTTGGCTTAAGGTGAGGAATCAAGGAAGTGAGGATTGAGCCTTGATTAATAGCTTTGTCTTTATCCTAAAAAAGTCATTGGAATGTTTCAGAATGTCTTGGCATGAATCATATTTTCACTTTGGAAAGCGATTCTGACTGCAATGTGGAGAACAAATTAGAGGCAAAGTAGGGGACAGCTAGGATTAGAGTGAAGGCAGAGGAGAAGTGTGGGAACTCAAGGTTTATTTAAGGAAAGGACATCATCAGGGTTTGGAGATAGTTTGGTTATGAATGAGAAGGAATTGGCACTGTCTGGGTCCTAGATTTCTTTCTTCAGTGAGATGGGAAATACTGGAAAAGGGCCCACATAAGGAGATGATGAATTTTGAGGTGTTTTGATGGTGTACGCACCAGGCAGTGGCTCTCCCAGAAACAGTTGTAATTCCATGTGACAACTGCTATGAGAGAGAAGTGCAGGATCCTCTGGGAGCAACAGGAATTGGTGGCTATAGGGGTTGGAGGGCTTCCTTGAAGAGGTGGTGCTCAGAAGATAAATGAGAATGCTTAATAATTTATTACAGAGCTTGCTCTGAAAAGCTAAATGGGTTTCTGAAGTTCTGAGAAGAGATCTTTCTGAGCTGATCAGGAAGGCTTCAGAGATGTGCTGGGCCTTGAAGGATGGGAAAAATTTAGACTCAGGATGGGTAGGGTGGGACTGTTAGGAGAAATAACTACCCCAGGAGAATGGCAGAAGCAGAGAGTTATCAGATGGACAATGGTGAAGGTTTCTGTTATGGAAGCTTGGAGAAAGCATTCAGGAGAGACATCAAGGACTTGCAGAAAGCTGTGGATCCTTAGGCAGTGGAGTTGTCTTAGTGTTTTTTAAAGAACATTAAACTGTTAGTTTTATATAGGATGGACAGGAAGAAGAGAAGGCATGGGAGAAAATATAAGCAAAGTATTCTCTTTGTATCCAATACCAGAGTCATTGTATTTCTCTCTGATTCTGCCTCTGCTGTGACTACGGGACTCTCAGTTGCTCAGCCTTGTAATTGTCCTCCATTCCTACTTCTCCACTCCAATTTGTGTTTAAGTCTTCAGAGTTCTAAATTTCTCATCATTTCTCTCCTCCCCATCTTCATGTGGCATTGCCCTCTTTGCCAGTATTTTTGCTTATAGTCACTTGTTCCTCTAGACCATCATTCACTCTGTTACTAAAATGATCTTTCTAAAACAGTCACTACCTAGCTTGAAAATGTTCAGTGATATGGACAATAAAGCACACCAGAAAGACAAACTGACAAAACAATAAGATCTATAATTTTTCAAGATGAGTTAAAAGACATTAAGAAAATGATATGAGAAGTGGAAAAACCATATAAATCATATACCTCACAACCTAGGGTCAGTCCCCCTTACAAACTTCCGCTCTTGCCAATTTCTACCTCCCTGCCCCATAACACTTTACACATACGTCCTATTACTGCCCTTTTTCTATAAATTTGTAACTGTCAGAGTATTTCCCCTTCCCTGATAGTGAGCTCTCTGAGGCTTAAACTGAGTCTTCATCTTCTTTATACTCCTAGCATGTCCTTAGCAAAGTACTTGGCATATTGTACTTAGCAAGCATGTTACAGGTGTCCAGAGTGTGTTTGTGGAGTGGATGACTGAAGCCTTGTGCTAAGGTAATGGCAGTGGAAATGAAAAAGACGAAATGGTTGTGAAGGATGTTTGTAAAAAGAGATTGATGATACTTGATGACTGGAAGGGAGATTTTTGACTCTTGATAACCAAGTTGACAGTAGACCCGTCCACAAAACTTGGCAAGTGAGAAGAAACTGGTTCAATTTTGGAGGAAATGATAAGCTAAATTTTAGATATAGTGGGTTGAAGGTGTTGGTGAGATCTGTAGGTGGGAGCTGCCCAGTAGTCATTAACGTTCACATGCATTGAACCTCTCAGGTAATCTCAGAGAGAGTGGGTCACATGCCTACCTGATCCAGGAAGACTAGTATATGTCATATCTGACAGGCCTATTTGGGTGTCCTGAATTGCCTTAACATTTATCTCTTATTTGCAGCTTGGCATGTGGAGATGTTGAAGGGAAGTTTGATGTTTTATTCAATAGAGTTCGAGCAATTCAGAAGAAAAGTGGAAACTTTGATGTAAGATGTTTCCTTTTACTGCATTTATTTGGACTGTTGTAGTCAGACACACTAAAATAATGTTTGGCCTCCTTTATACATTTCTCAATTGAACACACACTCTCCTTGTTTGTTAGATTGCGTTCCTTTTGTGTGCATGGGAACTTAGTGGCTGCAGAGTGGTATGGGAAGGGAGACCTGTTTACTGTAGACCTTTGAATACTTTATGAATTGGAATCGTGTTACTTTATTACCATACACAAAGTTGAGAACAAACTAGCAAAACTTCCGTGATTCTGACAACTGGGTCTGGGAAGCACAGATCTATTTCATAGGTATATGGTATAGATTAAGTCGGATAGCATATGTGTAAATGCTTCACAAACTAAAGAACCTTATGTAATTGTTACAGATTGCCAACTAGACTGTAAATTCCTGTAGTACAGAAGAGTATTCTAGATATGAGGATAATTTGTTCATTGGGTTAAATGTTGAATAAAGGCAGTAGCAGGCAGGAAATGTGTCCTTTAAACCCTGTTTCTCTCAGGGTATCTAATATTTAAAGTTTTGTATTTCACAGAGGGATTCTTGAAGGTCGGATTTCTCCATTTTTTCCCCAGTCCTCTCATCCCCTTCCCCAACTTGAATTTGACAGCCAGTGAGCCAAGATTTAGTAGTTTATATAGAGTCAGAGTAACCACTACAATCACTGTGAAAGAATTATGTATAGAAATTCTGTAAATTGATTAAGGAAAAAACCTGGTTTGAGACCATTAAGAAGGATAATTAGCTGAATAATGTTACTATCAGTTAGTTATGTATTATTTGATAATAAAAATCTCATATCTGTTTAAAACGCTCATTTTAGCTGCTGTTGTGTGTAGGAAACTTCTTTGGCACCACTCCAGATGCTGAATGGGAGGAGTATAAAACTGGCATCAAGAAAGGTACAAAACTTATTTTTAGCATATGATTTTTAACAAACTTTCAAGGCTAGGTAGTTCTTGCCAGGTTGGTTTTCACAAGTGTTAGTGACTTAAGAGCTTGCCTTTGATCTCTGCATTGACCTGGGAAGAATGCCTATGCATCTAAATGTTCACATTTTGAATTTGGTTGGCTGTAGTTCCAGAGAAAGAATTCTCTTCTAAGGAGGGAAGAATTGAATAAATGCAATCATATGTGTCCTGTCCTTTTTCCAGTTTTGGTGTTTTTTATTAAGCAATTTGAGTCTGTGTTTCCATAGTTATATATGGACTATCCACTCTAAGATGTTACTTCATCAGTCTTGTGGTACCATTTAATAGTCAGACCACAAGATTGGATGTAGGATATTCTAAGTGGTGAGCATGTTCCACACACAGGATTGCACACTCTACTTTTGCTGTGTTTTTCCTGAGGGCAAGCAGTTCTCCGGTTCCAAAGCAGATCTGTTAACTATTTGGTGTGATGTCTGTTTCTCTCACTAGCTCCTATTCAGACATACGTGCTGGGTGCCAATAACCAGGAAACAGTAAAATATTTCCAAGATGTTGATGGCTGTGAATTAGCTGAAAATATTACTTATCTGGGTAAGTTGATACTTCTTGTGTTTGTAATGGGCATAGTGTTTCCCAGGAATTTGTGGCTGGATTCTTTTGCCACTACTGCCTGAGAGAATGGGGGTCAGTGGGGTCTTGTCTGACGTTTATGTTTATACCCTTAAGACTATGGCATTTTTTCCTCTGTTGTCTCCTACCTCTTCCTAATCTCCTTGTTATTCCACAAACCAATATACACTCTTTCAGCCAACAAGAGGAATAAACTACTTGACTACAGTGTTTGGAGTACCTAAGGTATAAATTGTGTTAAAAAAAAAATTCCGTGCATGTGGTCTCACCATGTTACATTGCTCAATATATACAGCTTATTTGTAGACTCCTAATTTGCTATAGCTCTAGGTTTCACTAAGGTTTTGGAAACTCAAGTTTTTCGTGTTAATCCTTGGGTTTTTCACTCCTTTTGCCCTATTTCTGGTTCTAGGTCCACTCTTCAATTCCAGGTTAAAGTTGTTCCATCCACTACCCCCTGAAACTCTTCTAGTAGTTCTTTCAATGTCTGGCTGTTTTAAAAAACACCGTCAAATTTGCTTTTGTTCTCCACTTGCCCTCCTCCCCTCACTGCTACTGCTTCTTGGATCATTTAACTCATTTTTTTCCTAAAATGGCTCAACTTCTTTTCACATTTCCTCTCTCTTGGTGTCTCATTTCTCTAGAAAGCCTCTACATTTCCTTTGCTGTAAATGCTCCTTTTATAGTTCTTTATTAGTATGTGTGTTCCTTTATTATTTTTTGTTAATATGTATGTTCCCTTATGAGTATGTGGAAAGAGCCATTTGGGAAGAAGATACTCAGTAGATGAAAGGGAGGTGAAAATTGATGAAGCAGGGTCTTGGAGGCAACAGAGGAACAGAATCAAGGGCACAAGTCAGGAATAAATTTAGAAGATGACAGTGTCTTAATTTTTCCCAAACAGTTGCTTTTTCCAAATGTTTTCCTTTTTTTGGAAGCGTCTGCCTTCATGAAGAGTACATCTATTCTAGACTACAGCTTACTCAGAACTGCAATTATTTTTTCTTATCATTGCCTCTTCCTGTGTCCAGGTGTCTAGATTTCTTTTAGTCCATATAGAGTCTCTAGAAAGCAGAAGTCCTTTTTATTAATCAGTGCTTCCCAGGTTTTTTCATCTGTAAGTCACCTGGGATGGTCAGACTGGCCTGTGGGCTCCAGGCTCCCTTATGTGGGCTCCACATAAGGGCTGCTGTTGCTTACAGAACAGAAGTACTGTTGTATTTCATCCAGCTTAGAGACCTAGCAGCCAGAAGTGTGGCTGTAGGAGAGTTTAGGAAAGGCAGGGAGGTAGGAGAGTCATGGCATGGGGCAAGAGATTCATCACCAGAGTGACATTTCATTCTGCAGTTTGACTAAAACTTGTCCATTTTTCTTTGAACACAGGTCGTAAGGGTATCTTCACTGGAAGCTCGGGGCTGCAGATTGTGTACCTCAGCGGGACGGAGTCCTTAAATGAGCTGGTCCCAGGTTACAGTTTTAGTCCCAAGGATGTGTCTTCCCTGAGAACAATGCTGTGTTCAACATCCCAGTTTAAGGGTGTTGATATCTTGCTCACATCCCCGTGGCCCAAGTATGTGGGGAACTTTGGGAATTCTTCTGTGAGTAGTGTTTGTTTGGTTGGAATTTTTAAAAGCAAATTGCGCTGGCTTAATTTGAGCTTTTTTTGCTTTTTGTATGAGTATTTCAGCTCTTAGTTCCTTTCAGTGGAAATCTTTTGTGAATTTTTTCAGAATACTTAAAGCTATATCAGCTGACCAAAGTAAAAGTTGATCTTATGAAAGCATGATTCACAGATGAGATTGTGAAGTCTTAATTATAAATGAATGTTTTTTTGAATTATATTGTCCATTTCAACTACCCTTTCTCAAGCTGCTTCTTAACCTGTTTTGAGGGGTCACTAGTTTTCAGTGAAAAAATTTACAGCTAGCAGCAGCTCTGCAGTATTATTTCCTCTCTCCCATTCCAGATTATATCTTTTTGGCTATCAAAATATTTTAAAAGATGGAATCATTATGAGATTGAGGATAGTAATCTAAAGATGGGAAACTATATTGAAAACTTGGTACTTCTGTAATGGGAAAGCTTTAGTGTTGGAATGTATCGGAGCTAGCCATTGCATTTGATCTGAATATTTTTATAAGCAATCTGGAAGAGGATGTATGCCAGATTGGTGAGTGACAACTATTATGGGGAGCTGCATGGGTGGAAATAAGCCTAAGGAAGAGCTTGAAAGGTTGTATGTGGGGGCAGAAAGTATCAACTGACTGACCTTCAGTGAAGGAAAATGTTTAGGACAAATACCAATTCATAGATGCAAAGTTACCAGTGATGATCCAGCAAAGGGCCTAGTAGACAGACCACTTTCTGCCAACTTTAACACAGTGTGTCCATGACCAGAAAGGCCAACAAAATACCAGGCATTATCAGGATATTGAAAGGAGAAGGGACAATGCTCTCTTCCCCTTCCACAAACCTGTGGTTATTCTTCCACTAGAATACAAGCATAGCGTAGAGAGGATACAGCACAGCTAGGGAAGATCCAGAGAAGAACTACTACAGTGATGATGGAGAGGAGAAACACGCAGGATATTCTGTAAGGAAGAATGAAAAGAATGAGGCTCCTTCATTTTGGGGGTGCTAAAAAAAGTTTACAATTTTTGTTTAAAGTTGATTAAAAAATTATTTTTGGAGGAGAGTAATTAGGTTTATTTATTTATTTATTTATTAATGGCAGTGCTGGGGTTTTTTTTTTTTTTTTTTGGTACTGGGGATTGAACGCAGGATCTCATGCATGCTAAGCATATGCTCTACCACTGATCTATACCCTCCCCCTCAGTTTAAAGTTGATTTTGATGAAAGTTTATAAGTAGTCATGCAACATATACATAGAAGAGAAAACAGTATAGTTTACCAGTCTCTAAGATACTTCAGCTAACCTCAAGGCTAATTCCTTGCCCTTTAGTAGAAACCTGAAGAAAGCAAGCATAAAATGAAAGGAAGTTCTTGATTTATTTAGCAGAAAATTAATTTTGGTAATTTCTTTACTTGCAGCTAATACCTTCTCTTAGAATGAAGTTCATAAATAATATGGATAAGAGATCACACAATTTGTTGTTAGTGGAAGCTAGGGATGTACTGGGAACAAGCCTAGCTTTGACAAATTTTATGTTACAAACATTGTAACAAGGGTGTGATTGTGCCCTTTCAGAAACCATGCCTTCCTTGACAGAAGCAAAATAAAGGCTTGTGTGCTTTACATGATGAAGTCTTTGAATATTCCATGCCATATATTCAGTGGCTACTAGGGGCCCTGAAGCTAGCTTTTAATTTTGATTTTCTGCAACAACTAATTTTGATTTTCTGTATTGTTGGAACTTAAGCAAATTACAGAAGCAATCTGTGGGCTCCAGAGAGACAGCACTTACTTTCCAAAAAAAGATTTTGATAAACCTTGTTTTAGGTGTTAATATGGAGGAGTTACCTTCCCTTTTAACCTGGCTTCCAACGGTTGTTCCTATTTCTGCATTCATAATAGCCCAGTTCCCCTCATGTGTTTGAGAGTTTTCTGATTGCCATAAGAATGGAATTCATGATGTAAATCCTACTGCCCACATTTGTAGCCACAAGTAAATTCCAAAGACATTTCAGAGTGCCTTATTTCTCTGTATTTATTGGTAAATCATCAGTCGATTATGGTGACTGTGTTTCTATTTTCTAGGGAGAAGTAGATACCAAAAAATGTGGCTCTGCTTTGATCTCCAGTCTTGCCACAGGCTTGAAACCAAGATATCATTTTGCTGCTTTGGAAAAGACCTATTATGAGAGACTTCCATATCGGTGAGTAGAATTTCTTTTCTTCTTCTTCTTCTTTTTTTTTTTTTTTTTTTTTTTGGTTTTTTGAAGATTTTGCCTTGGATTTTCTGTGTAAGTTTCTCATGTTCATTTCAGTTCATTTCTGTGTAAGTTTCTCATGTTCATTTCTCATGTTATAACAGCTTGGTTCCTTTTAGTTACTCAGGCATGAAACAAGTCAACTCTCAAATCATTCCGCTTCTCCGAGTTTAGTTTCCTATTTTGAAATACAAGGGATTGGACGATACAGTAGAGCTCCTTGAAGGTTTGAAGGTCTCAGGTGACAATGTGGTTTCATCACCATAGTTTGATGTAGTACAGTAAGTCCTGTTTTGATCAGGTTAAACAGTACTCTTTATAGTCTTAAATTCAGTATGATCACCTTAGAAGTATTTCAATTTGGAAATCAAGAACTTGTATCAATTTTTTCCCTCTCTCTCTCTCTCTTTTTTTTCAGTTTAGTTTGGAGGTGGGGTTTTTAAAGGATGTATTGCAGAGAAAATAAAATTAGTGTTTTATAAGTAATAGAGCTAAGTTAACTCTGAGTTACCTTCATTGTAAGGGGCATGGATAATCCCTAAAATAATTTTTGAAAACTTTTTTTTAAACACAAAAGCCATATATATGTTGCTGAAAGCTCAAAACATACAGGTGAGCAAAAAGAATATAACTTACCCTTTCCCTGTACTCCACAGCCTAAGATATAACTATAGGTACTACAGATTTTTTTTTTCATATCTCCGTATATGCATTCCAGAAAAACTTCTTCTTTAAAACCGTGCACTAAAAGCAGAAAGCTTATAGGACAAGCCACTCACAACCTGTTTTTTGGGGGTGGGGTGGGGCTGGTAATTAGGTTTTGTTTGTTTGTTTCTTTCTTTATTATTTTTAATGGAGGTACTGTGGTTGAACCCAGGATCTTGTGCATGCTAAGTATGCACTCTACCACTAAGCTATACCCTCCCCTCTAAAACCTGTTCTATTTTTAAGGATCCAAATATACATTTCTCAAAGAACATAAACCAGTGGCCATTAGGCACATGAAAAGATGCTCACATCGTTAGCCATTAGGGTAATCCAAATTAAAACCACAATGAGATACCACTTCTCACCCTACTAGGATGACTATAATCAAAAAGGCAAATAATAAGTGTTGGCGAGGATGTGGAGGAATTGGAACCTTCATACACTGCTGGTGAGAATAAAAAATGGTGCAGCTCCTTTGCAAAATACTTGGTATTTCCTTACCATATGACCAGCAATTCCACTCCTGTTGCAAGTGAAATGTAAACATAGGTTCACACAAAACTTGTACACAGATGCTCAAACAGCATTATTTGTGAAAACCAAAAAGTGAAAACAACCCAAATGTCCATCACTTCATGAACAGATAAATAATGAGTGGTATATCCGTACTATGGAAAGTTACTCAGTTAAAAAAAAAAAAAAGAATGGAGTACTGATGATAAGCTACAATATGCGTGAACCGCAAAAACATTCTAAATAAAAGAAGCCAGACAAAAAATACCGCATATATGATTCCATTTATCTATAGTGCCTAGAATAGGCAAATTCATAGAGATAGGAAGTAGACTAGTGTTTGCCAGGGGCTAGTTGGAGGGAAATGGGGAGTGACGGCTAATAAAGAGTTTCTTTTTTTAGGTGATGAAAATGTTCTAAAATTAAATTGTGGTGGTGGTTTAATATATATGAATATACCCAAAACTGGTGAATTGTATGGTGTTTGAATTAGATCTTAATAAAGCTCTTTAAAAAGCAGCAAAAAACCCTGTACAACTTTTAAACCGGAGCTGTAACAAAAATTGTCATAACTACCATAATAAAAATACTAGCATAGTTAAATCTCCATTAGCATTTGCACTTAAAATTTCTGTCAGGCCCTGCTTTGCATTCTGCATTGTGAGTCTTATGCTTCCAGCTTTGAAAAGCAATTTATAGTAATTAAAAATACCCTTCAGTGGTAGCATTCGTCATCCGACATTTTTATTTTAAAATAAGTGAGGGAAACATCTTCACAACTTCTTTATCTGTACTTGCAGTTTCCTTGCTGGTTTAGTTTTCCATTGCTACTGTAACAAATTACCACAAAGTTTGTAGCTAAAACAATACAAATGTATTATCTTACAGTTCTGTAAGTCAGAAATTTGACACAGGTCTCTTTGGGCTACAAAGTGTTGGCCAGGTTGTGTTCCTTTCTGGGGGCTCTAGGAGTAACTCTGTTTCCTTGCCTTTTTCAGCTTCTAGAGGCCACCTGTCTTCTTTGACTTATGGCTCCACCAACTCTGGTTGCATCCTTCTTACTACTCTCACCTTCTACAGTCACTTTCCCCTCTGACTCTCTTTTGCTTCCCTCTTTCACTTTTAAGGACCCTTGTGATTATATTGGGTCTACCCAGGTAATCCAGGATCATCTATCTTAAGGTCAGTTGATTAGCAACTGATTAATCCCATCTGTCACCTTTGTTACCCTCTGCCTTGTAAGCCAACATTCGCAGGTTATGGGGATTAGGACCTGGACATCTTTCAGGTAATGGGTGATGTGCGTGCATTATTTTGCTACCACCCTCGGATAGTTTAACAGTGGATACTGTTAGCAGTTTTTGAGGCTGCTGCACTGGTCACTACTCTCAGGGTATGTAGCTATTTTTCCTTAATGTCTTCGTATATTGTTAAAACTTTTAATTGTAAGTAAGCTTGTTTTAGTCATTTTTAAAAGTTGGGGAAAGTTGCATATGAAGGAGCATGACTTTCACCATACACTGACATCAGTCCCATTTGTCAACAGTGAATGTACTTACTATCTTTAAAAAAACAGGTTGTAGCAGGCAGACTGTATTTTGGTTTATTTGCTTTCAATACTGTGAATATAAAACATGTATTTGTGTATTTATTTAAAATGGTTTTATACTAGCTTTTTTAAAGATAAAATTGTATTTTGTGACAGATTCAGGAAATTTCTATAGCAGAAGGAAAGTAAAGAACTCTAAGGATTGATATCTGTATTAATAGTCAACTCACTAAATATAAGAAATATATATAACACCATTACTTTTTTTTCTTTTAATTATAAATAATAGTTGCTTAATGTAGAATGCTTGTAAAACAGAAAAGCTCAAAAAAGTATTTTGGTATATGCAGTTCTCATTTTTTTTTTAAAAAAACGTAGACACTCATGTATTTTTATATTTTTCCTAGAAAAATGAAATTATACTATATATTACTATTTGAAGCATGTTTTTTGCACTTAAAACTCACTTCTTTTTGGTTTTCATTATTACAGCCTTTGATTACACAAAAGAAGAGAGAATAGTATGATGGACCCTCCTGAACCTATCATCCAGCTCCAGCAATTATTTTGCCAATTTTTGAACTCTTTTAAAGCCAAAAGTTGGTTGTTGGTTTTTGTGTGTGTGTGTGTGTGTGTGTGCTTTTCAAATATGTGATCTCAATTTTTCCTAACAGAAGCACTGGGAAGTAGGGATGATTATCCTAGTAGATAGACAGGCAACATCTGAAATTGTTACTGGTGGTGATGGACTTGGGACCTGGGCTGTTTTCATAGCCTCACAGAGTCCGCATATTTCATAACTGCAGGTCAAAAGCAGTGTTTGTTGGTAACCTATTATCTCTCAAATATATTGTAGAAACCACATCGTTCTGCAGGAAAATGCACAGCATGCCACCAGATTCATAGCTCTGGCAAATGTTGGAAATCCGGAAAAGAAAAAGGTAAATTTTGAGTTTCTGGTGGTTGGTTAATATTCATTGTCTGCCTGATAAATGTTCCTCTTGCCCAGTTTAGCATTCAGATACTCTCTTATCCCCAACTGCAATGTCCCAGCACTTCAGTGACTTTACTCTCTGTAATGATGCAGGAATGAAAGGTCAGGTTTCCGTGGGCCCTGTGTAGGATATTTTAGAGAAGAGTATGGGCAAATTGGCCCAATGGAATAAAGGCAGAATTTCAAAAGAATGATATTCCTTTCTTCTCACATCTATGTGGTTACCTCTATAGGTATTTTTCATGAGTTTGATGGTATTCTTGCTTTGCTTCTTTTAGCAACTTCATTTAGCAGAAAGAATAAAATCCTCCCAAGGATTTACCTAAGCCCTCCTTGGCGCTGGGAAATCTTAGTGATACCTGGAATCTATCTTTGTACTGAAAAACAGTGCAGGCGAATGAAAAGAGAATATACCAGAAAAGTATGTTGTTTTCCTCACTTCTCTGAGAGCATTTCTAATCTGTAGCATGGGCCAAAAGCAGGATATTGTGGATTGGGATAGCTAAGATCAGAACAATCAGTCAAGTGGGAAAATCAGTAATTTGAAGATTATCCCACTATAATATGCCATAAACAATGTACATACAAAAGATAAGCAAATTCGTATTTTGTTTTTTCCATAATATCTTAAGCTTTTGAGCCCAGTGCGTTCTTAGCAAGTTGAGTTTGTAATTTTCTTAACTGCCCTTTCAGGACTGAGTATCACTCATAGTATTTTTAGTCTCTTGCTTTACCCTCAGGGATATGTTAGCCTCAGCCCTAAGCAATGCATTCTTGAAGAGTGCACATTTTAAAATTTGGCTAGTGTTATTAAATTCATTTCAAAATTTTTGTTCCAGTTTGTACTTAACCAGCAGTGTATGAGTTTGTTTTCTATCCACATTCTTGTTGGGTAGTGTCAAATTTTTATTAAAGTTTTTGTTATCCTGATAGACAAAGATCATATACCATTGTTAATTAGTTGCATTTCCCTGGTAGTGAGGTTAAGCATCTATTCATATCTCATGTCAAGTTTTCAGTATTTGTGCCATGAATCCAAGATTCTAGATATTTATGGGAATATTTACTTTTTTGTGACTAGTCCTGAAGAAAATTTATCAGCATATATTGGAGAAATTGTATAAAATCAGAGATAAACTCTAAGTTGTCCAATTTAGTTTTCATAAGAAAAAAAGAATGGCAGTGCAGTGGTTATTGACAAAGTACACAAAGATAAAGGACTCGGAAACAGAAGCAGTTTGTCTTGAAGGGTTATGGAGCAAGTCCTTCTGGGCCTTGCAGTGATAGTTGTTTCGTGTGAGGGCTGGGGCTTAGATTAGTTGCTTGTTACTTCGTCAGCCTTCAGAGATCACTAAAATGGCATTGCTGTGGATATTGTAAACCACAGATGTGTTGGTTGCTGCTCTTTTAATCTTACTCAGTTTTTGAAGCTTTATGTGAAATTTTCACAATAAAATAGGTTGATTGTATTTGCATAAATAGTGTTTCCCTTAATTTTATTTTATTTTTTTTCTCCAAAGTATCTTTATGCATTCAGTATCGTTCCTATGAAACTAATGGATGCAGCAGAACTGGTGAAACAGCCTCCAGACGTCACTGAAAACCCTTACAGAAAATCTGGAAAGGAAGCATCCGTAGGAAAGCAAATTCCTGCTCCTGAGGTATGTTCTGATTGAGAGGTGGCATTTTCTGGGCAGGATTGTCCATTGTAGCATCCTTTTCCTGGTTTTATTTTAGTTCATAAGACAAATGTAATTCCCAGAATCTAAATCTTTTTTTGCTCTCTTTGGAAAATCATAATGGTGGTTAGAAAGCCTTGGTAGGTTTCAAGAAAGTTCAGTGTTTGTTTTTTTTAATGGTAATTTGGGGTTAACAGTTTCATATTTTAAGTCTTTCTTTGCCTAAACTTGGTACATATGTTAGGGCTACACATGTAAAGTCTTTCCTTGTCTAAAGTTAACTCTATTAACTTTTTAGGCAAGTATCTAACTGCTTGGTAGCAGTGTAATTTGCTATTTTATAATGAGTGCTAATAGGTAAATGAGATTCACTCTGAAGAAATTTTTTAATAGTAGACTTTTCTGAAATTCACTTTTTTCCCCTCACTAAAGAAAGACCATCAAGTTCCCTTACTAGTATGTATGGTCTTCTTTCTCAGACTGTTTTTCTTTATGAGCAGTCTTCTTATCTTTGTAATTAAACTTCAGTTAAGAGTTATTTGACCTATGAAATGGTAAGACTGCATTACAGCCATACTGAGAGAGAAAGGAAAAGGAATTTGGGTGGCTTCATAGTGTTCCGTTTTAGACAAGAATTGCTGCATAACTTGCATTTTAATTTGCTTTCCAAAGGGGTGAATTTAGTGGTAGCTTGGACAAGTGTTGAGAAGTATGACTGAGAGTCCGGGCATCAGGATTGGGAAGATACTTTTCTTCTCTAGAATAGGTAGTAAGGGCCAGGAGGAAAGATAGACATGACATGGCAAGAATGTTCCCTTGTATGTGGATGGTCTAACAGTTTAATAACGTTTACTCTTCTACCTTTGGCCATTCCAGGAGGAATCGGCCTGTCAATATTTTTTTGATTTAAATGAAAAGCAAGGAAGGAAGCGTTCATCTATAGGCAGAGACAGCAAATCTTCTCCTCACCCAAAGCAGCCTCGCAAACCTCGTAAGTACCTCCGTTCCAGAGGTCTCTTACCTGAACAATAACTATTATTTTGGGTCTTGTTTGGGAAGCAGCATTGCTAAGAAAGCCTCTTCTGGCAGAAGAAGATTGTATATTCAGTCATTAGACCAATAGTAAATAGAATAGAATAGAATTTTTAAAATAAATTAATTAAATTAAATTAAATTCAGATATGGCCTGACTTTGAGGCTAAGGCTATTCCTGTAAGAACTATGGAAAAAGCTTCTTTCCTTCATGTCTGTAAAACATGAGATTAGAAGCCTACAAAACCAATGTAGGTGCATAAAATAATAGAATAATCAAACTAGTAGACAAGATTTATGGCTGTTTCATTGAGATCCTCTTTCTCCACCCTCTTGTTTCAAAGATGAAGAAGCTGACTTTGGGAGGGTAAACTGACTCGCAGGGTCATGTGGCTAGCTAGTGGCATAGTGGAACTAGAACTGGGGCTCCAGACACCCAGTTGAATGTTCTGTAATTGCAGCTGGTTGCCAGTTACATGCTGCTGTAGTCAATATGTGGTTATCACTTGTGGATCACCTACCTACGAATTGGTTACAAATTTGGAACTCTTAATAGAGGTTTAGTTTTATTGATAATAGTGATGGGGGCAGGGATCAAGTAGACCCAGCCTGTCGTGGCAGTACTGTATCTGTACCAGTCTTTGCAGGATACAGAGATCAGACAAGGCTGAGTTTATAGGGTAGTTATATGCTGGAAGGCTTAACATTTGTCTTTCTTCCACATGAAGCTCAGCCTCCAGGACCCTGCTGGTTTTGCCTTGCCAGCCCTGAAGTGGAAAAGCATTTGGTGGTCAACATTGGGACACATGTGAGTTACTTCCATGGACCTTTTACGGAGAAGGAGATGTTTTCTATTAACTTTATTGAGTCAGTTTACATAAATCATAAAATTAGCCTACTTTAAGTGTACAATTCAGTGATTTTTAGTAAGCTCACTGATTATACAACTATCATATAACACAGTTTTAGAACATATTTATCCCTCCAGTAAGATTCCTCATGCCCATTTGCAGTTAGTCCCCATTCCCACCGTAAGCCCTAGGCAACCATTAGTCTGCTTTCTGTCTCCATTTCTGTCTGGACATTTCATATAAATGGAATCATATAATATGTGGTCTTTGTCTTTGGCTTCTTTTCCTTAGCATAATATTCTTGAGGCCCAGTCATGTAGTATGTGTTAGTTTTCTGTTCCTTCTTCTCATCAAGGAGTATTCCATTGTATGGATAGACTACATTTTGTCTGTTTATTCAGTTGATGGACATTTGAATTGTTTCCACTTTACAGCTATTAGTGAACATTTGCAAAATGTCTCTGTGTGAACTTTTTTTTTAAATTGAAGTATAGTTGATTTATGATGTGTTAGTTTGAGATATACAGCAAAGTGATTTAGTTATACACACACACACACAGACACAGATACAGACACATACATATATATTCTATTTCAGATTCTTTTTCATTACAGGTTATTGCAAGATATTGAATATACTTCCCTGTGCTATACAGTGTCTTTTTTTTAAAGCTTTTTTTTTTAAAGCTTATTTTTGGTGGAGGTGGTTAGGTTTATTTATTTTTTTTAGTGGAGAAACTGGGGATTGAACCCAGGACCTCCTGCATGCAAGGTATGCACTCTACCACTGAGCTATACCCTCCCTCCTATCTATTTTATATGTAATAGTGTATATATCTTAATCTGAAACTCCTAATTTATCCCTCCCCATCCCCTTTCCTCTTTGGTAACCATTTGTTTTCTATGTCTGTAAGTCTATTTCTGCTTTGTAAATAAGTGTTTTTTTGTTTGTTTGTTTTTTAGTTTCCACATATGATATATAGTTTCCACATATAAATGATACCATTTGATATTTGTCTTTTTTTGTCTAACTTATGTCACTTACTGTGATAATCTCTGGGTCCATCCATGTTGCTGCAAATGGCATTTTTTTAATCACTAAGTAATATTCCATTATATATGTATACCATATCTTCTTTATCCATTCATCTGTAGGTGGACATTTAGGTTGCTTCTATGTCTTGGCTATTGCAAACAGTGCTGCTATGAACATTAGGGTGCATGTATCTTTTCGAATTAGAGTTTTCTCAAGATATATGCCCAGGACGGGGATTGCTGAATCATGGTAACTCTATTTTTAGTTTTTTTAAGGAACCTCCATACTGTCCTCCATAGTGGCTGCACCAAATTTCATTCCCACTAACAGTGTAGTTGGGTTCCTTTTTCTCCACACGCTCTCCAGCTTTTATTATTTGCAGACTTTTTAATGATGGCTGTTGTGACTGGTGTTAGGTGCCTATTAGTATGCCTTCTTTGGAGAAATGTCTCTTTAGGTCTTCTGCTCATTTTTTGATTGGGTTGTTTGGTTTTTGATACTAAGCCATATGAGCTGTTTGTATATTTTGGAAATTAATCCTTTGTCAGTTGCATTGTTTGCAATTATTTTCTCCCATTCCATACTTTGTCTTTGCGTCTTGTTTATGATTTCCTTTGCTCTGTAAAAGCTTTCAATTTAATTAAAAATTTAATTTTTTCATTTTTGCTTTTCTTTTCATTACTCTAGGATACAGATCCAAAGAGAATAATGTCAAAGAGTGTTCTACCTATGTTTTTCCTTAGGAGTTATAGAGTATGCTGTCTTATATTTAATCCATTTAATGTAAGACTTTAATTCATTTTGAGTTTATTTTTGTATATGGTGTTAGAAAATGTTCTAATTTCATTATTTACATGTAGCTGTTCAGTTTTCCCAGTACCACTTATTGAAGAGACTGTCTTTTCTTCACTGTATATACTTGCCTCCTTTGTTGTAGATTAATTGGCCTTAAGTGTGTGGGTTTATTTCTCGGCTTTCTATTCTGTTCCTTTGATCTATGTGTCTCTTTTCGTGCCAGTACCATACTGTTTTAATTATCTTAGCTTTGTAGTATAGTCTGAAGTCTGGGAGTGTGATTCCTCCAGTTCTGTTATTCTTTGTCAAGACTGTTTTGGCTATTCAGATCTATTGTGTTTCCATACAAATTAAAAATTTTTTGTTCCATTCTGTGAAAAACAATGCCATTGGTAATTTGATAGCGATTGCATTGAATCTGTATATTGCCTTGAGTAGTATTATAATTTTAATAGTATTGATTCTTCCAGTCCAAGAACATGGTATATCTTACCATCTGTGTCATCTTCCAGCTTTGTCATCAGCATCTTACAGTTTTCCAAGTAAAGTCTTTTGCCTCCTTAGGTAGTTTTATTCTTAGGTGTTTTATTCTTTTTGATGTGATAGTAAATGGATTGTTTCCTTAATTTCTTTTCTAATATTTTATTGTTAATATATAGAAATGCAGCAGATTTCTGTATTTAATTTTATATCCTGTAACTTTACCGAATTCATTGATGAGCTCTAGTAGTTTTTTGGTGGTATCTTTAGGGTTTTCTATGTATAGTATCATGTCATGCAAACAGTCATGGTTTCACTTCTTTTCCAATTTGGATTCCTTTGGTTTCTTTTTCTCCTCTGATTGCTGTGGCTAGGATTTCTAAAACTATGTTGAATAAAAGTGGTGAGAGTGGTCATCCTTGTCTTGTTCCTGATCTTAGAGGAAATGCTTTCAGCTTTCCACCTTTGAGTATGATGTGAGCTATGGGTTTGTCATATATGGCCTTTATTATGTTGAGGTATGTTCCCACTTGATCCTGGCATATGATCCTTTTAATGTATTGTTGGAGTTGATTTGCTAATTAGTATTTTGTTGAGGGTTTTTGCACCTATGTTCATCAATTATACTGGACTGTAATTTTCTCTTTTTGTGATATCTTTTTCTGGTTTTGGTATCAGGTGGCCCCATAGAATGAGTTTGGAAGTGTTCCTTCTCTGCAATTTTTTGGAATAGTTTCTGAAAGATAGGGAATAGCTCTTCTCTAAATATTTGGTAGAATTCTCCTGTGAAGCCATCTGGTCCTGGACTTCTATTTGTTGGGAGTTTTTAAATTACTGATTCAATTTCAGTACTGGTAATTAGTCTGTTCATATTTTCTGTTTCTTCCTGGTTCAGTCTTGGGAGATTGTACCTTTGTAAGAATTTGTCTATTTCTTCTAGGTTGTCCATTTTATTGGCCTATCATTGCTTGTAGTAGCCTCTTATGATTTTATGTTGTTCCTTTGTCTGGAACATATTCCTCTGCCTCCTCATTTTGTCCAAATTTCTATTTGTATTTTTATGTATGTGGTAGATTAGTTAAGTTTCTTGACTTTGGATAAATGGCCCTCTGTAGGATACGTCCTATGGGTCCTAGCAGTGCACTCCCCTCTTGTCACCCAAGGGCCAGAGGCTAGCTGGTCCCAATGGTAGGGTCTGACCTACGTTTGCAGACTCATTCTGCAGGCTACAGGATCATAGTTTTCTTGCTTCTGGTGTCTGCCTTATGGTAGGTGAGGCTTCCTGGTGGGAGGGGCTGGTGTCTGTCCATTGGTGGGTGGAGCTGGGTCTTGGCCCTCTGGTGAGCAAGGCCTTGTTTGGGAATGTGTCTTGAGTTGGCTGTGGGCTCAGGAAGTCTTCAGGCAGTCTGCTGATGGGAGGGAATGTGTCCCCACCCAGTTAGTTGTTTGGCCTTAGGTGTCCCAGCCCTGGAGCCTACCAGGATGATGAGTGGGGCCAGGTCTTGGTACTAATGACCCAGGCAAGATGTCAGCCTCCAGGAAGGAGAGTTCATGCAGATGAATACTCCCAAAATGTCTGCCAACATGTCTGTGTCCCGTGAGTGAGCCACAGCCACCCTGTGCCTTCCCAGGAGACCCTCCAAGACCAGTAAGTAGGTCTGGCCAGGGTCCCATGAAATTATGGCTTTTGCCCTTGGTCCTGGTGAGCATGAGATTTTGTGTGCATCATTTAGTACTGAAGTCCCTATTTCCCCAAGTCCCATGGGGCTCATAGAGTTAAGCTCTGCTGGCCTTCAAAGCAAAATTCTCTGGGGGCTCCTCTTCCTGGTGCCGGACCCCCGGGTTAGGGAGCCTAATGTGGAGCTTAGAACTCTCACTTCTGGGGGGGAATCTCTGCAATACAGTTTTTCTCCAATTTGTGGGTTGCCCCCTGGGGTGTATGGAATTTGATTATATTGCGACTCTGTCCCTCCTACCTGTCTTGTTGTGATTTCTTCTTTATGTCTTTAGTTATGGAAGATCTTTTCCAGTAGGTTTCAGTCTTTTACTGATGATTGTTCTGCAGTTAGTTGTGATTTTGGTGTGTTTGTGAGAGGAGGTGAGCTCTGGCTCCTTCTTGAACATATATTTTCATTTCTTTTTGGCTAGACACCTAAGAAGTGGAATTGCTTGTAGATTTGTGTTTCATTTTTTTTAAGAAACTGCCAAGCTATTTTCCAAAGTGGCTGTATCGTCTTGTTTTCCCACCAGCAATGTATGAGAGTTCCTGTTTTTCTACATCCTTGCCAACATTTGTTATTGTCTGTCTGTTTGATTATAGCAGTTCTCCTGTAGTTTAATAGAGCCAGTTTCAAAAGCTTGGTCCCTCCTTGCCTCCTCTCTGACAAATAGGTGTGGATCTCCTGGGGTGCTACTCTTATATAATCCTTGAACTTTCTGTATTTTTAGTCCATACTACTTGGGAGTGATGAGTTGCTTTTATTAATTACTATTTAAAACAGGGATTTTCTTTGTCCCAAAAAAGGAATCCTTTGTTGCCTATATATTCATATTGGGTTAAAAATGTTGGTATTCTTATATCTTCAGGTTTAGAACTTTGCATTTGTTAATTTTTATCTATAGCAATTATGTAAGGTTGGGACTGATTCATAGTAACTAATTATATAAAAGACTAGAGTAATAGATTCTGTTTTGCCTAGTAGTAGAGGATATAGCTTTCTAATGACAGGAATACCTACATCCACATTCCTGGTATGGGTATCTGGGAACCCAAGATGATAATTATAAAGTTGCCCAGTAAGCACTGAATCAGACTATGAGAACTGGATGATCTAGAGGGTGATTTTACTCAGGCTGTGAAAAACTGATGAACTATGTGTGTCTCACAGTAAAGTCATCCAGCTTCAGATTTCCTCAGATGCTTTTCCTTGGGCAGGGCTTGATTAGGTATTAAGTAATATTTACTAGGCTTTGACCGTCATTTCTCTGGGACTCATATTGACAAGTATCCTTTTTCATTCACTTAGAATGAAGAAAGCTTAATTTTCACAGTACATTTGCACCTTAGTCACCCATGACTATATCGGCTTTTTCCCAAGGTTCCTGAGGGAAATATTTACAAACATTTCTTAGCGTGTGATGCTTCTGCAGACAGATACTTTCATCTGGTTTTCATTGATTTGTTCTAATTTTGGTTTCTGGGGATGGCCTTTTTTTTAACTTATCCTGACAATCCTGACTGAGGGCCCTTTCCTGAGGCCTCCTATAGACTGACCAGAGCCTCAGTGTCATCTTACACTCTTAAGTCACATCCTTCTCCTGCCATTGTTGTTTCTGACAGAGGAGTCCCAGTCTTAATTTGTGTGTCTTGGTCATTGACACACTCCTTTCTTTAGAGGGAGCACTTATGGGGTCAAGGCCTGCAACACAGTTGGGCCAGGGAGCCTGTGGATGAACCCTTAAGTGAGAAGCAAACTTGAAAAGTTCTTGCTTTTACAGGGATGCGCTTTTTGGATTATCTCTCTTGGACCTTGTTTTCCTCCTTGGGTTAGTTTATTCCATCGTTCTTTCCCACACAATTTGTATGGTAAGGCAGACTTCAGACTGCCTTCTGTTTAGAAAGCTTCAATAGGTTCACAATGCAGGGGAAAGAGATTTGGATTAGGTGACTTGGCTCTGTGCTGCTCTGGGCCACTGGGAGAAATGGCCTTTTCTTCCAGTTCACCCTTCTGTTGCCCAGGGTATCTGACTCAGGGTCTGAGCCTGGGGGATAATAAAGGAAATGTGTTTGCTTCTTATCTCAGCTTGAAGCTAGAGAGACAAAATGCATTTCAGGTGTTAATTGTGGCCTAGCTCGGTAGCCCAAATAGGAGGTCACATGAGGATTTTAGTCTAGTCTGCCTAGTAATCACGTTTACATTTACCTGTGCTGTTCTTTGTTGATAGAAACCTCTTGGGAACCTCTGGTGACCTGTGGGTGTCTGGCAAAGGGTTTGGTGTCCCTTCTTGTAACTATTCCTCTTGATCTCCTTTCACTACTTTCTTCCCCTGGTTTTCTCAGTCTTTGCCATGCCTTCCTCAAGGGATATATGTGGAACCATGCTGATGGCCCATGGCTACAAATTGGTAAAAGGATGGGTGGACTGCTAAGAGATCAGACTAACTACTGCAAAATTCATGCATTTTACTGGGGGAGAAACATTCATTCAGGTCCTATTTATACATTTGAGATATAATTGGAGGTAATCCAAGTACAAAACAGATTAGAAGGCGAGAGTTTGAAAGGGAGGGAGGAGACTGGGCAAGAACTGAAAAGTCCTGCCTCCAGGGGTTCTACTTAGTCTAGACCAGGAACCTTCTTCAGTAGCCTCAATGCACATCACAATATAAAAACTATTTATGGTGGTAACCTCCCTGACATAAAGGAAAGGCTAGAAAACTCAGGCTTCTAGAGTAACCTTTTAAAACAAACACAGTGAAAAATAGTTATTATAAAAATTTTAAAAATATTTTAGTGCTTATGAGGTTTTGATAAACTTTTGTCTTCTGGAAAATTAACTCTGAACACAGCTACACGTGTTCAGTCTTCTGCCAAGTAGATCAAAGATTATCATGCTTTAGTTGCTGATACCTATCCTGTAACTCTATTGAACTTTCTCAGTGTGCATGAAAAATAAATGACTCTTTCCTTCTGCCTTGACTTCAAACCCACCACTCTAAAGCTATCATTTGGATTTTTTTTCTAAAGCTCTAGTACTTTCATTTGCCTGCATCAATATTCACTGGCCCTTTCTCTACTCACTCAGTGTCTTCCTTCAAAGAAAGTCCGAGTAGCAGAGCAGTCTTGCATGTTTAGGTTTTGGCAGAAATATTTTTAGCTGCTATTTAGCTGCTGACATCCATTGTTGGGAAGCATAGTTTTCTTTGGTATACCTGAGTTTGAGGTTTCTCCTTCTTCCTCCCACCCCATTAGATTATATGTGCTTTCATTTTGTAGAGGTTAGTCAGCAACTTAAGGCTGTAGGGACATTGGATGCTAATCACATCATCTTAGCCTTTTTCGTGAGCCCAGGGGTTGTAGTTAGGGGTGGGATTAGATGCCACTGAAGGGAAGGTGGTCATTTTGAAGTCAGAAATGATGTCTTTATGTGGCTGAAGGTGACAGTAACCGAAAAAATTTGTTTTCAAGTTTGGAGCCTGGAAGGGGAAAATGAACTGTTTATTTCCACCTCCTTCAGCTCTGGTGTGTTTATTGCCAAAAGCCTATCTATATGCTGTTCATTTGCTCCCAGCTTATTGGATACTTGCAGAGAAATTGGTTGTATCTAATCTTGTTCTTCAGCAGGTACTTGAGAAAATTGGTGTTATTACCTCTAAAATCAGATTTTAAAAGTGGAGAATTTCTATTGATAGCCTCTTGACTGCTTTTTTCCACACCCTCGGGATCACTATTTGTAAAGGCTTTTCTCTCTGGAGAATCACACGTACGGTATTGACGTCTCGCTTCTGTGTGCTTCCTCTTCAGTGCTACCTTGCCCTGGCCAAAGGAGGCTTATCTGATGATCATGTCCTCATCCTGCCCATTGGACACTACCAGTCAGTGGTGGAGCTTTCAGCAGAGGTGGTGGAAGAGGTGGAGAAGTATAAGGCTACACTGAGGCGGTTCTTTAAGAGTCGAGGGAAACGCTGTGTTCTATTTGAGAGAAATTTTAAGAGCCATCACCTCCAGCTACAGGTAGGTGGTCTCTGCCTAGGAACTTGGAAGGGCTGTATGGGGACCTGGATATTGATAAATATTTAAGAAATGTTAGTTTAATTCTTATTTTTAATTAATGCTTAAATACCTGATTCTAATATAAGATTAAGTATTTAAATATTTAATTTAGTATTTAAATATTTAACATGAATCTTTATATTAATATATAATGTTCATTTAAAAGGTTAAAGAGTCTCTGGTGATAACTCCAGAGATTTCACAGGGAAGTGAATGGTCAATACAAGCGAACAGCGCAGACAGTAAGTGCCTTATGAGAAAGGGAGTGGGTAGTTGAGGAAGGTTCCAAGAAAGATTTGGGCCTTGATAGTAGAGCTTGGAAGAGAGTGGGTGTTTTGTGTGCAGCCCAGCATGAATGACAGCTCAGAGGTAGGAAATAGTCTCAGAGCTTGCAAAGGGCTCACAGCTCAGAAATTCAGATTGTTATGGATAATTTGTAGTTGTGGTAGTTTTCTTTCTGGCCCATTTGTTAAGTTTTCAGATGGGCCTGACTCTGCCACATATATCATTATAGGAGCTGGCAAAGGCTTGATGACAGAGAGATCTCTTCCTAGCCTTTCCCATATCAGAGATGGGCTCCCACATGTGGCAGGCAGTCTCATAAGTTTAAGTCCTTACAGACAGGCTGATGTAGACCTGTCTGGCCTGAGGAGAAATCTTGGCTGAGGGGTGTTTCCCCACCCCTGTGATGGATTTGCTACTTCTCAGGGACTGTGCAGGAGGCATGACCTCTCTGGGACCTGCTCAAAGAATTTCTCCTATCCCCCCACAACCCTCCAAGGTCGTTCCTGTACCACTCAGCCGCTGCACTACTGATGACATTAAAGATGCCTTCATTACTCAGGCACAGGAGCAACAGATAGAGCTGTTGGAAATCCCAGAGCACTCTAACATCAAGCAGGTAAAACAGGAGGGGAAGGTGGTATTCAGAGAGAAGTAAAGACCTGATTTTTGACATGTTGAGCCTGAGGTACTGTCAAGGCATTCAAAAAATGTTTAATAGGCAGGTGACAACCGGGTACTAGAGCACAGGGTGTTAATTAGACTGCAGACAAAGGGAAGAACAAGAAGTTAGAAATTTCCTGAGACAGGAACTTAGAAAGATGGGTGCCACTGGGGGGATCTTTATAATAGCTGCCATTTTGGCCTTTTATACTCTTGTTCCATTTAGTGTCTTGGGATCTGTATCTGCTCAAATCCTTTTTCTTAACTTCTAAATTGAATTCCTTGCCAGATTAAAGCTTTTAAGAGATGAGCTTGGATTTTCGATTTTTAAAGCACAAATTGCATGTCCTCATACTACTCTGTTTACTTTAGATTGCACAGCCAGGAGCAGCATATTTTTATGTTGAACTTGACACAGGAGAGAAACTTTTCCATAGAATTAAAAAGAATTTCCCTTTGCAGTTTGGAAGGTTTGTATATTTTTCTTATTTTAAATGTGTTTTTGCTAGACCTACTCTGAACCAAGTAGTGGGCTGCATGGCCAGTTGAATAAAAAGCCAAACAAGAAACAATCCTTGCCCCCAAGGAACCAGGAGTCTTAGGGCAAGTCAGGTATTTATGTATATGACAATAATGTAATGCAGAATGTAGAAAATACCATAAGAAAGTTTTGAGGAATGATGTACTTTAGACATTCAGAGAAGGGAGAACTCATTTCTGCTTGGTGGAAGGCGTCATGACAGGGCTGAAGTGGAGCCTGAGAGAGAGATTTAGAGGGTAAGCATTGGCATGTGAGCATTCTAGCCTAAGGGAGGAATATGCTACCATTAATAAACGTATGCTCTGTGCTAGACACAGTGCCAAGAACTTTCCATGCATTGCTTCATTTAATCTTACCAACTCTGTAGGGTAGGTACTGTCAGCCTAATTTACCAGTGTGGAGAATGAGGCCCTGGAGCAGTGCCCAATAGAACTTTCCACAATGATGGGCATGTTCTGTGAATCTACACTGTCCAAACAGTAATCATAGCTATATCAGTAATGACTAGTGAGCACTTGAAATGTGGCTAATGTGGCTGAGGATTTCAATTTTTAACTTAATTGCAATTAGATAGGATTAAATTTAAATACCTGTGTCTGGCTAGTGGCTTCTATAGTGGACAGCATGGCTCTAGAGTGGTTAGGTAGCTTGTCCATGGTCACACAATGACCTGACCTGCTGGACCCCAAAATGTGAGGTCTTAACCTCATTACTCTGTAGTGTCCTAGAAGTCTGGATGAGGCTTCAGAAATTTCTGCTCCTCATATCATGCAGAACATGATGCAAAACCGTACAGGGAGTGGTATAAATTAGGCAAAGACTGAGGCAGGAATTTGCTGACAAGAAGAGAGAGAGTATGGAGGGGAGTTGAAAATATGCAGAATAGATTATCTGATGCTGGTGTCTGTGATTTGCAGCAGTTTTTTCCCCCTAGTTAGAACTGAGCTTGGAGTCAACTTTGAACCCTTTTGGACCAATTTGGAAAGCTCCCAAGAGATTGCCACTATTGGATATGTCCAGAAAATGTAGTCGTCTACATTTTCAAAAAGATAATTAATAAATGAGAACAAGTGTGTCAGGAGCTTCAGACATCTGACATTTGTGTTGCTGTTTCAGCTACAGGCACAGTTGTGGACACTGATGACATGGACACATGACTGCAGACATGCACAGGCACATAAGCTCACACAAGAGAGATTCTCTAAAGGATTTTGTGCTCTTGATAGTTGATTATATTTTCGACATTGAGTATTTTTCAAAATAGTGACTTACAGTTACATAGCATTTCATAGTTAACAGAATATTTGAGAAAACATCTTTTTTTCCTGCTATATGAGAGGGTTGGTTCTATCTTCATTTTACAGGTGAAGAGGTAGGCTCACAGTCTGCCCAGGGAACTAGAACTTGAGCTTAGGTCCTTTGACTTTTAGAAGTTTCATGTAATTTGTTTTCGACCTGTTTACTGTAGCTTCAAAGTGGAAAGTGAACAATGTATATGTGTACAAATAGAGTTATTTCTAATATATCAAAATAAGTAAAATGGAAAGTGGTGGCATTTAGGAGGTAGCTTGTGTGTGTGGTGGTTTGTTGCCATGGAGCCTGTGCTGTTGTGCCTCTGTAGGCTTGAGTGTGCTAGGAGGAGAGGCAGAAAGTCAAAGTGAGTTGATACCAGGTGCCTGACTTTTGACCATGCCCTCAGCAAACTCCTGGTCTAAGTGAGATGACAAAACAAGAGTTTAAGGCAGGGTGTAATCACAGCTAGTTTGGTGCTTTGTGTTACCTCCATACATCAGAAAACCCTTATTTTGCATTTCATAGGTGAGGAAATCAAAACACAGAGACAAAGTAATCTGTTCAAGTCATAGACAGCACGTGGCAAAGCTAGGAATGGAATCCAGTGTCTGATCTTTCTGATACATAAGGCCTGACCACTTTCTACTGTGTCTTGTTGCTTCTCTAGGTACCAACAATGTAGTTCCAAGCTGTTCTGAGAAGTAAATGGGACTTGAGGGATTAGAGAAGAGTAAGACCTGAGCTGGTCACTTAAAACAGGTGTGATTTTGATAGAATGGCAGAGATGGCATTCAGGGCAGAGAAAATGGTATGAGCAAAGTCAGAGGAATTTGCATACCTTCTTTGGGTGATGCTGAGGAGAGCTCTCTGGCTGGAGGGGAATAATGGAAGGAGGGGGTTTGGGGCTGACACTGTTTGTTTTGACTTCTTTGTGTTCTTTCTGCAGGGAGGTTCTGGCCAGTGAAGCCATTCTTAATATTCCTGACAAGTCTGACTGGAGACAGTGTCAGAGCAGCAAGGAAGAGGAGGAGACCTTGGCTCGCCGCTTCCGGAAAGACTTTGAGCCCTTTGACTTCACTCTGGATGACTAAGCAAAGGGAAAATCACTATATGAACTTCACAGGAAGTAATAGCAGCCTGTTTTTTAAGAAATTGCAGTCTCCCGTGGGGACTGTTACCCTGCCTCTTTTTTGTGTATTCCCATGGAACCTGCCTGCAGCAAGAGGCCTAAGATTGAATATTTTTTTGAAAAAGTCTCATTCTAGGATGAAGATCTTATGTTAAAAGCATGTCTGTCATCCAGCTCCAAATACTGCTTGTGTTTATGAACATTTTCAAAAACATTTAAACTATCAAATAAAATCCAAATGCTTGCTTTTTCAGGGTTGGGAAGTATCTTGTGTTCATGTTACCTATAACCATTGAAATGAAGTAGTGTGTGGTAATAGTAGGAGGGGCCAGGGCTTTAGGCCCAGCTGTTATCCCAGGATCTTACAGGTAGCTCCTCTCTGAGCAACCCAGGATGGAGAAGGGACCCACAGCCTTTGTCATTTTTCTCTCATAGCATTCATCTTACTGATATAAAAGAGCTCACTCAGTCCTTCAGCAAATATTTAACTCCTGTGTGCATGCATTTTTCTAGGCTCTGGGAGTATAGCCATGTCCCAACATTATCCCTATTGTCCTAGAATTTACATTCTTTTTTTTTTTAATTGAAGTATAGTCGGTTACACTGTGTCAATTTCTGGTATACAGTACAATGTCCCAGTCATGCATATACATACATATATTTGTTTTCATATTCTTTTTCACAGAATTTACATTCTAGTTGGAAAGAAAAGGGGCAGATTTTTAAAAAGATGAGTTCTGCTTAGGTACTGAATATTAGTTGCTGTTTGATAGTTATAAATTCATGGAGATCTGGGTTGATGATATTTGGTGTCTAGAAAGATTAAGCAAAATGGGGAAGGTAACATAATAAAAATGTGATACTATTTCTTTCTAATTTTCATGACTAAAATAGTTTTTTGCTCTGGAGGCAAAAATCTGAGCTGTCTGAGGTTTTGAGTCCAGATAGGGTTCTGAGGATCATCAGGTGTTGTACACCCAGCAAACGAGGGCTTCATGCTATTAGAACAACCTATGCCACAATTATCTGTGCAATCTGCCTAGCTATAAGGGACATGCTCTTAGAGTTGTCATCACATCCAATTCTGATGCTCCAGCTCCATGGCTACCAAGCACATACGGAGAACAAGAATCTCTGATACCTCACACTGCTGTGATACCAATGACCTACAACATGATGTGGTTTGTGTCATACAGTGTTCAACATTCTGCTTGCAATATTCAGGGATTCTGGTGACAACACATTTGCTCTGCCAAAGCAACATTCAGTGCTTTCAAAGTAGCCAACAACACTGCTATGGCGCGCATGTGGTATCCACCTTTAGAGGTCTCAACATGTTACATCTGTGTGGCAAAATCATGTGTCACTAAGTGTTAGCTGGAATTCTAAGTAGCTCAAAGGCCAGGTGGCACAAATTATGGTCCAAGTGCACATAATCTCAAAGGAGGCTCAAATGACCATGCAAAGGACACATTTCTTTACAGAATTTGATTCTATGCTGACGTTATACTTGAAGTGATGAGATCCCCAAGTTCTGTGAAGCTTACGACCGACTCAAAACAGGGACCTAGTTCGCCTATTCTAAGGCACCACTCAGAAGCCCTTCTTGTTGCACCAAAAGCATCCAGAAGCTTAACTCTGCAGCGCTGCATCCAAAACAATCCCCACAATGAGGAACTACCGCGCTGGCAAACCTGTAACTGGAGGTATGCAAGCTCCGTGAGGCATCTAGGGAAAAACTCCGAGTCAGGAGGAGCATAATTTCCTCGGGAACAGCGTCACATCCTTAAGTATTTTGGGATTACAGGGGAGATCCTGGAACAGGTGTATAGGAAGTCAAGCAAAAGAAATGCTGAGCCTGACTGCGGATGATGATTAATCATTTAAGGAAAAAAAAAAGTGAACTATTAAGCCTAAGTCATCAGGGTGCCTGTTAACGCAGGATTCTTTCTACTTCTTTGGATTCTGCAAAGTTTAAATCATTTACCAGTACCAACTCAGCAGGTGGTGGGGCTGGAGGATAGATGGCAAAGGTCTGAAGAAAGGTGAAGTGTAGATAGGGGTGGAGACGGCGTTAAGTTTAGAAAAGACGGATACGGGCGAGACTAGTTTGGAAAGTGATTTGAAGGGAAGATAGGGTCTGGAGAGAGCTCAAATTTTTGAAGGCTAGAAAAACACATCTGAGTTCTCTCAGTCAGGAGAATGCCCAGGAAACTTAGAAAAGGAACAGAAGCCGCCCACCTCCTCTCCGGACCCTTTCGCCCGCTAAACTCTCACGCCCTGCGGGGAGAAGTTGGGCGGGGCTTTTCCTGCCTCAGTTACCGGAAGTGATGCATACCTCTCGCGAGAAGAAAGACGCGCGAGCCTCGGTGGCCCGGAACCGGCCTCGGAACAGTGGCGGAACCCGAGGTCGCTTTCCCTCCCGCCCCATGGAGCGGCCCCCGGGGCTGCGGCCGGGCGCGGGCGGGCCCTGGGAGATGCGAGAGCGACTGGGTACAGGCGGCTTCGGGAACGTCTGCCTATACCAGCATCGGGTGAGGAGGGGAGCGCTAGGGAGCGGCGGTGGGTGTTTGTCAGAGTGCCTGTGGAACACAGTGACTGTCAGTATGTGAGAGATTATCGGTGAAACCTTGAGTAGTATTGTGAGCCTGTGTGTTTGTGTGTATGTGTGTGCGCGCGCGCGACGTAGGGGGGGATTGTGTTTGTGAACCTGGTAGCTGAGTCCTGAGTTGTATCTGAGGTCTTGGTCAGTGTGTGTTGAGTTAGAGCTATTAGGGGAAACTTTTGTTATGACTTGAAGATGTGACAAAGTGTTTACAGAGTGTGACGGTGCGTATGTGTCCCTCTGAACGTAGAAAATGTCAGGGTGTGTGAGGCAGGCGCACATAAGAATGTGTATCGTGAACACAAATGGATGAGAAGATGGGGCTCAAGAAGGGCTGCTGTTGGAAAGTGTATGTTTATATGTGTGCTTGGAGGCCATGTGATGTCAGTAGGGACTGGAGTAGACAAGGATGGTGTCATGATGGGTCCACAGTTAAGCTTTTGGGCACATTGGGTAGACTTTGGAATTGGGAGTGTGTTCCAGGTGGGGAACCGTTTGAGGATCAGCTAGTGAAAATGATCATGGCTTCACAGGGGAAGGAGATAGATTGGGGGTAAGGTGCCTTCGCCTGTGGAAGACAGCTAACATCAGACTTGGGAATTTTGCTTTGATTTAGTTGAGAATGTTTAACCATTGTAGCAACAGCTAATAATCACGTTTGAGCCATTTAGATATTACTAAAATGCTTGCATTGGCCTATGAATTAAGAAGTGAATTCAAGAGGAGAAATGATGATTTGCTGTCTTATGGAATATGGGTGTGAGTAGAGAGGCCAGAATATAGAGCTGGAGGTAGGGTAGATGGGAGGCTACTTGGAAGGAATAAGCTTGTTTGTGTGGCAGTTACAATGACAAATGTCACTCATAGAACTGAAGAATATTTGTGAAGTAGGTTTCTAGATAGAGCTTAGGAGGGAGTCTTGGAGAGAGGGAGACAGGAAGTTGAAGGACTAAGGCATTAAATACTTTAACAGCCAGACAAGTAGTAAATTTAATAATTTTCACCATCAGACATAAGGCACTCAACGAGTAAAGAGAGAGACAGCCAAGTACCTCCAGCAGAATGTTGCCTATGGCCTTGTTATCTAACCTGCCCATCAGCCTGGTCACAAGAAAAAGAAGTATGCTTGCTGGCATGCTTTTGTGACTACTTTGCTTGGTCCCTGGCTGGGGATGAATAAATACATCCAATTCTTTTGAAATTGTGGTTAAGTGTATATAACAAAAATTTTACCATTTTAACCATTTTTAAGTGTACAATTCAGTGGCATTGTATGTTTACATTGTTGTGCAACAGCCATCACCTATTTCCGGAACTATTTCATCTTCCCAAATTGAAACTCTGTACCCTTTAAACAATAATCCTCATTCTCCTCCTCCCCCTAGCCCCTGGCAACTACTATTCTACTTTCTGTCTGTATGGAATTCATCACTTTTTAAATGGAAGAGATTTGGGTTCCTCTAGAATCTTAGAAATCTCTCAGTAACTTTCCGGATGTCCACAGTGGTCCTTCCCCAGAATGGGACATGTGACAACTGGCCTATAGTGAGAACAGAAGAAGTTCTCTGTCATAAGACTTGGAAACAGCATCATTATTTTTCCATTTACAGCTTTGCATTTACAGATTTCAAGATCCTTGTGTTTTGATGGAAGCCATATCTCAATAGTTCATCTACACCTATTAAATCACAATGAGAAAGGGAAAAGGATATGAGATGGTTTATTTAACTGATTACTGTGCTGGGTGCTGATGGTACCAGAATCAATAAAAACTGTATTTTCTGCCTTCAAGGAAATTTCAACTCTAGTGAAAAAGGTAGACACAGACACAGAAACACTTTAAGTACAATGTAGTAACCTGTATATCGAAGGTATTTGTAAAGTGATATGGAAGCATGGCAGAATAACCAAAGAACTCTTCCTAGGGAATAGCGTCGCTATTTTGTTTGGAAAACAAATAGTTTGGAGAAACTAATCTCCGTGAAATGCTTTTAAAAAAGGATACTTTGGCCAATACGTTGTATAAATGCTGCATGTAATATTTCTTCATTTGGAGAGTCATAATCCACATCAGCATATGAAAGCTCTGAGAAGTCCTATAGTAAAGAAATTAATTTAACTTAATATTTTCCAGTTTTTTAATTGCGGTAAAATATAAATAACATTTACCATTTTTACCATTTTTAGGTGTACAGTTCTGTGGCATTAAGTACCTTCACATTGTTATGCAACCATCACCGTCTATCTCCAGAATATTACCATTTTTTTAAAAACACAGAATTCATTTTGTTTTGGTTTGGTTAGGTTTGCTGGGCATCTATAAACTTTCCACAGAATGTTCTTTGTGAAAAGGTAGAGTGAGAAAGGCCCTCACCAAGTAAGTAAAATATAACCTGAGAAACTGAAGGATCTTATAGGTAGGGGTCTTTTTGAAATAGATAACTTCCTACCTTATTCAGAAGATAATTTAGGGCTTAATGTTGTCCATGGTTGTACCAGATTGTCTTTGTAGTGGTAAAAGCTTACGTGGGACCTAGAGTAACCAGGTACCTACTCAAAACAAAAGAAAGTTTGAAGGGAGTGAGGCATGTGGTTAGGCTGGTTTGTAGTCTGTCCTGGTTCTTTACTCTCTCTATACGTCAACTGTCTTACCTCTAGCTACCCCCCATTTCAGACCATTCCATACAAGCTGTGTTGCTTCCTGTTCCTGGGCTGCATTATTACTATTGCTAGAATATGATGAGATCTGGCTACTTCCTGTAATGTGCATCAGGTTGGGTTTAATTTTAGTCAGGATTGGCTAAATTACTAGTCATAGGCAAGAGCTGTCAGATTTATTTTATAGATATGGAAACATAAGTACAATCGCTGTTAGGATTTTTTTATTTTAGGTAATTTGAAATGTAAAGATTAGGAACTAATTTTGGAATGTTTTTCTATTAGGTTTGGTCATATTAAAACTATTTCTTGCTGTTGAGGTCAGGGATCCCTGAATTATTCTTTTCATTCTTGTTATGCTGGAGCCTGTGACCCTTGTTAGTTGTCTTGACTAAGCCCAAAAAGGGATTTGTTGGGGAGATAGGGTCTTTGTATTTTTTTAGCAGTGTTTATGAGACAGTGTTCTGAAGAGATCTGTTGCAGAATCAGCCGCTTTTTGCTTATGTGCTTTGGTGTGTTTGAAGGTCAGTTTTAAAGCATTAGTTTAATAGTCTCATGGTTTATCTCGCCAAAGTATTGGCTCAAGAGTGCTGTGGATAAATATATTGAATTAGTAAAGCCAGTGAGTTTTGTTTCCCCAGGTTGGTATTTCTTTGATAGCAAGTAAATCTGCACAAGAACGTAATTTATATTTTTTTTTCTGTTGATTTTCTATTTTGGCAGGAACTTGATCTCAAAATAGCAATTAAATCTTGTCGCCTAGAGCTCAGTACCAAAAACAGAGAACGGTGGTGCCATGAAATCCAGATCATGAAGAAGTAAGTGTACTTGATGACTTAAGTTTCCTCGGTTCTGCACCCAGCCAGGGAAGGAGGCCAGGAATCCATTCTTCTCAGGATCTTTTGGGGAACTTATTTTTCTCTTTCTCATTAAATATATGTGTTCTATTTCTAATAATAACATCACATTATGCTTAAGTAGGTGGAGTTTAAAAAGTCAGCTAAGTGTTACCAGAGTCAGCTCTCTGAGAGCAGAATCTCTTTCTTCTGGAACTTGGGCAGTGCTCCTCTATTATATTTTATAATTAAATAACAGTCACTACTTTCATTTCTTTACTCTCACCTACTTTTGTTAGATAGTGTATCTATTGCTTTGTAAAAAATTATTCCCAAACGTAGTGGCTTAAAACGACAAACGTTTAGTATCTCATAGTTTCTGAGGTTTCGGAATTTGGGAGTGACTTAGCTGGGTGGTTTTGACTCAGGGGATCCCTCCTGAAACATCACCAGATGTTAACTGGAGCTGGAGTATCTACTTCCAAGCTCATAAATGTTGGCTAGAGGCATCTGTTTCTCACCATATGAGCCTCTTCATAGCAAAGATTAAATGACTTCGTGGCATGGTAGTTAGCTTTCCCTAAAGTCAGTGATCTGAGAGAGAGAGCAAGTTGAAAGCTGTTGTACCTATGGTCTTTCCTAAGAAGTCACATTCTATCCTTTCCAAATAATTACTATTTGTTAGAAATTAGGCACTAAATATAACCTACACTCAAGGGGAACAGAATTAAGTTCTTGAAGGGAGAACTGGACATATTTTAAAACCTTCACAGGTAGTGTGCTAGTAGGTACTTACAAATAATTCTTCTGATTGTCTCAGTATTTAGTCATTATCCCTATTTTATAGAGGAGGAAGTTAAAGCTCATAGAGTCATACACCTGGTAGGTAATAGAGTCTGGATTTGAAATAAGCACTTTCTGACTTCATTGTTCTTGGTGCCCTGTACTGGTTCTCAAATTTAGCTATGTAGCAGAATCACTAGGAAATCTTGTTAACAATGTAACTTCATAGACCCTATACATGGAAATTGTGTTTCTTTAAGTCTCTAGCCGCTGGGAATCAATTCCAGTTTTGAGATCCACTGCATGATGATGGTGATGGTGAAGGCTGGGATGATACATTGTTAAGTTAGGAGAAAAAGATGTTAGGAGACAATAGGTAATGTGATTCAGTATTGGTAAAAAATGTATTTGTGCACAGATTAAAAACTGGGAGGAAATATGCCAAAATTTTAAGTGTTCAGAGCTAGGTGACATTTTAAGTGATTATGGGGGAGGTAGTATGATACAGACTTTGGAGCCAGACTGCTAGATTTGAGTCCTTCCTTGACTGCCTGCTCACTATGTGATCTTATGTTACTAACCAATTTGTGTTTCAGTTTTCTCCTGTGTGTTGAGACTCTTAATAAATTTATCTATAGTAGGATTGTTGTGACAAGTAAATGAGTTAATGTATGTAAAGTGCTTACTATTTGGCATATAGAAATGTGATAGTAGTAATAGTGATAGTATTTTTTATCTAGATTTTCTTTTTAACAAATACTAATTTTTGATCACACAAATGAGAAATTAGAATATTATAAATAATGTCAGCCTTTCTTCCCCTGACTGCCCCCCAATTAACTACTATTTCAAACTCAATCCCTTTTCATTGGAAACAAATTTTTGATTATACTGTTTTCCCCTTGTTAGGTTGAACCACGCCAATGTTGTGAAGGCCTGTGATGTTCCTGAGGAATTGAATTTTTTGATTAATGATGTGCCTCTTCTAGCAATGGAGTATTGTTCTGGAGGAGATCTCCGGAAGGTAATGTGGATGTTTTGAGATGATGAGATAGTAAATCACGAGCTTTATTGGCGATGTTTGAACCCCACTCCACATGGTAATCCAGAATAAGAGTCAGTAAACTATGGCCTGTCACCTGCTTTTGTGGCTGCTCTTTTACTGTAGCGGCAGAGCTGAGTAGTTGTGACAGAGACTGTATGGCCTGCAGAGCCTAAGGTGCCTACTGTCTGGCCCTTTACAATGTTTGCTGACTCCTGATTAAGAACGTGCATTTTTTGTAGGTGGTGGTGTTTGCAGGGTGGCACTGTATTGATGGTGTTTCAAGTGTTTATTTAAAAGTTGTTTTTTCTGTTGCAAACCTTTCTTTCCTGTCTCATTTTAAATCTGCGATACGGCTGTTCTTACATATATCTATAAGATTTTTCAACCTTTTTCAATTTCAAATACTTTTTCCCTTTTATCTTTTTTTTCTTTTTGTTATCTTTATTATCTTTTTTTGTCATTTCATTCTTTCTCCCTTTATCTTTACTTGTGTAAGCCTTGTCATGAAATTTACATGTCCTCAGTATAGATGTGGTAATTTTTCCCCCTTATCTTTTCTTAATCATGACTTTTTTTCTTATTTGAATATTCTCTCAGAGTATAGTGATTAATGATTAATGTGTCACTATTACAGCCCAGAAATATTGGCAATATACATTTTTAGACTTTTTTTTTCTTTAGCTACTCAACAAACCAGAAAATTGCTGTGGACTTAAAGAAAGCCAGATACTTTCTTTACTGAGTGATATAGGTATGTAATCAATATGAAAATACCATCATAATTTTATGCCCCTTTGGTCTATAAAGATTCTATGTATTTTTTGGGAATTAAGGAGAATTTTTGATGTACATACAAAGCATAGATTTTTCACTATAAGAAATTTTATCTTTATGAAATTTTTTATCTAAGAAATTATCAGAAAAATTTAACTGTTACCATTGGTGCTAAATTAAAACTAGGATATTTTGGTTTTTATTTTTTGTTTTTGGCCAGGTATCCATTCAGCTAATAGATGTTCCAATTGCTGGAAAAAAAGTGGTGTGAAATGACCCTATTCAATAGTACCCCGCCTCCCTGCTTGCTTAACACAGTAACTTTATTTACCAGTAGTATTGCATCTCGTGGGCCTAGGTCTCAAGTCAACTCTTAGGATGAAATCTCTTTTTAAACAGAATTACTCCTGAAAACTCTCTGAAATAACCAGGACCTAGGCCCTTGGAGGACACTTAAAAGCCATGACAGTGTTTCCCTATATATTTTTATTTTGCTGCTTTTCTTAGGTCATGGAAACCAAAGTCTACTTGAAGAGGGTGATTTAGGTGGGAAGGAAAGACTGTAAATATACAGCAATTAATATAGAGCTTTGGGCTTTTCTTAATTGCTTGTTCCATTTCTTTTTAATATTAATTTTCATTAGTTAAAGAGCATGTATTATAATTCTGCAGTATTTGTTTAACGTTACTGGATTTTCTGTGGAGAAAATCTGAGCTGCTATACTATCACTAATCATGTAGTTATGATGGTCCATATAAATTTGAGCATCAGAGCAGATCTGTACAAAATGTGAGATGATTTTTTTTAATTTGGTGTTTTCTATTACCTCAAAATATATTTTAAATTTTATTTAGGATCTGGGATCCGATATTTGCATGAAAACAAAATTATACATCGTGATTTAAAACCAGAAAACATAGTTCTTCAGGATGTTGGTGGAAAGGTAAGTGAAACCTGAAGAAATATTCCAGCCAGTTGAATAGAATCTCCCTGGTATAGTCAGTCTTTGAGGTTTGGTGTCTCCGTATCACTGTATACTTCTCTATCACAGCCCTTGTTACACTGAACTGTGGTTTTATGTTTAGTTGCTTATCTCCTCTGCCAACGCAGTAGATTGTTGTAGAAGAAACTGCATGTGTCTTGTTCACTTCTGTTTTTCCAGCACAGTATCTAGCAGAGATAGTAGGCAGTGAGTAAGTAATTTGTTAATCCTTATAAAGCACATCCCCAAAACACACATCCTCGATCTGCTTTACTTTAAGGAAAAAAAAAGTTTACTTAATTACGTTTCTTATTTAAGAAAAGCAAAGCAAAACTCATTTGCCTCCTCCAAAGTCCTAAGTTCTGTATTTAATTAAAATTTACAACCTTGATTTCTCAGACTCCTAAAGCAGTCATCTTGGGAAGAGCAAGAAATTATGAATTGACTCCTGAAATATTTATTTTTATCAGAATAATTTGAGCAGTTTTCTTGCTTCTAGCCCCCAAGTTCCATTCCAATAAAGACCTTAAGCCAAGAGTCTGAACACTGAATTGGGTTGGGTGGTCTTTAGTTAGTGAAGATAGAGGTCATTTGGAGGTGATGAAACCTTGATGATGCTTATTCTCTTCGGAGCCTTACATGTATGTTTTGCACCATTTGCTTTTTTTGTATCCAGAGACGTGAGGATATTCTTGAAGTTAGATAAGTGTCTACTCACATCAGTCCACTCTAAGATGGTATGATGTTTCCTCAAGTTTGGAAGTCACCCTCACCTTTGCCTTCCAGTTTAATGGATCAAGCTTGTTCTGAACATACCAAAATAAAAATTAATAGCTAATCTGTATTTAGTTTTTACCATGTATCAGGCACTGTGTTAAATTACTTTCTTTCACTATGTTATTGAATCCTAGTAACAATTCTGTGAAGTAGAGATTGTTAGTAATACTGTTATATAGGAAACTGAGAGAAGTAACTTGATCAAGATCACATGGCTGTTTAAGTGGTGGAGCTCAGGCTTAAAACACTTTTGTGTTATTCCAGAGCACATGCTCTTCACCACCACCCTCTCCAGAGCTTTGTAGGGACATTGTTGCCTTTCTTTTTCAAATTTCTCAACCATTTAATACTTACTATTTGATAGATTATGCATAAAATTATCGACCTGGGATACGCCAAAGATGTTGATCAAGGAAGTCTGTGTACATCTTTCGTGGGAACATTGCAGTATCTGGTAAGACATGTATTGTTTTTTTTGAATTTAAGTGTACAAAATTCTCATTCTTATTTCTGAAGGTCATGAATATAATAGCTCAAAAATCAAAAAGTTTTTCTCTTTCAGTGCTGATGTTTAAAGAATTGTTTCTTTTTAAGGCCCCAGAGCTCTTTGAGAATAAGCCTTACACAGCCACTGTTGATTATTGGAGCTTTGGGACCATGGTGTTTGAATGTATTGCTGGATATAGGCCTTTTTTGCATCATCTGCAGCCATTTACCTGGTAAGAAATGGAAAAGAAGTTTGGTATGCATAGTGGGAAGGGAAATTTTCAGTTTCCTGCTCTCCCTTCCTTCTTTAAATGGTATAATTGCCTTTTAAACACATAATTAAACAAAATTAAATGGCAGAAATTCTTTTTTTTTAATTTTATTTTATTGAATTATAGTCAGTTTACAATGTTGTGTCAATTTCCAGTGTAGAACCAAAAATTCTTAGTGTTTGTGAGAACTGGGTTGTCAACTTAGGTAGCTTTTGTTTTTATAGGCATGAGAAGATTAAGAAGAAGGATCCAAAGTGTATATTTGCATGTGAAGAAATGTCAGGAGAAGTTCGATTTAGTAGCCATTTACCTCAACCAAATAGCCTTTGTAGGTATGTATATTTCAGTTGAGGAAGTTCACATCAGTTTCTTCAGGGTTGTAAAAGAAGAGAGTTGTTGTCTGTTTCAAATAACATTATCCAGGGGAACTCTCTGTGACGATGGAAACGTTTTATATGTGTGCTGGCGATGTGAGTCTGTCTGAGCACTTGAAAGGTAGACAGTGTGGCTGAAGAACTGAATTTCAAACTTACTTACTTTTAATTAACTTCAATATAAATACAAATAGCCAGTTGTGACTGGTGGCTACCATACTGGACAGCACAGGTTTGGTGGAAGCAAGAACTGCCATTCAACTGATTGGCTTAGGTGCTAAGAAGACTCTTGGGATACTGCAGTAAAGTGGGTTCCTTAGGGAATGGAACCCTACTCACCTGTTGGAGTTGCCAGTAACTAACTTGCATATAAATGAGTTTTGGGTTGTTTTTATGGAAAAAAAGTTTATCACCTGTCATTTCATGAATTATTCAAAAGTAAGATACAAAATGGGACAGGTAAATAGTGACAAAGGATATGGACAACCTATAAAATAACCTTTTTTACAAACTAAAGGAAAATGGGAACATAATGATTTTTTATCCTATTTTTGTATGTTTTCTAGTTTAATAGTAGAACCCATGGAAAACTGGCTACAGTTGATGCTGAATTGGGATCCTCAGCAGAGAGGAGGACCTGTCGATCTTACTTTGAAGCAGCCAAGATGTTTTGTATTAATGGATCACATTCTGAATTTGAAGGTCAGTTTGAGTAGGGTCTACTTCATAAGACTTGCATTGAGGTTAATAAATTTTTTTGGAAAATGAGCATAAATATATTTTAATTATCTTTTCTTGATGCTTATTTGAAAAAGAAAATGATATTCTTAGAGCAGAGGTATTTTTCATTTCTTTAGTAAGCCTTCTCAGCTTTACATCTCAGTGGTCTTTGTTGATTACTCCTTTAAAACATCTTTTGGATTTTTCCCCTTCTTCGTGTCAGTGCCATTTCACCTCATTCATTTAGGTCTAATCATACTGGATTTGGTTTGGTGAGAAATGTTCCTATCTGGCTGTCATGCTTCTACACTTCCTTTCCATTCTACAGACCATGCAGCATGAACTGCCTATCTCATCTTCTGAAAATACTTTTTTATTCTCTTGTCCAAGAGGGTAACAGTTCTTTTTTGCCTACCAAGTCAAGCCTAAAGTGACCTGCTTGGCTTCTGGGGGCTTTCTTAATGCAGGTTCACCCCAACCCAAGTGCTTGTTTGCTTACCCTTTACTTCACTCACTGCTCCTAATGCCATCAAGCCCGTCATCCATTTTTGTGCTTTGACAGATGCTATCCTTTTGCCCTAAGTGATCTCTATCTCTCTGTATCTCTTCATCTATTCATCTGGCACATACTCAACTCTCCTTTTCTCTGAATGGTTTCTACCTCATAGTTTGTAGTTTAATCATATTTACTATATTCTCTATTTCTTTTCTTCCACTCATGTCTCTCCATATACATTGTCTTCTGCAATGCTGGGATTTTTTTTCTTTCTTTTTTTTTTTTTTTACTATTTTAATTAACAGTCGCCTACCCTGCCACCACACTGTCCGTCTACTGGCATTCTGTACAAAACAAGGCATGTACTAGATTCCTCAGTAAATATTCCTTGATGTGAACGAAAGGTTCTATTATGCTGTAAACCCAGAAACAGTTCTGATCTATGGTCTTTTCACATTTGTTGTTGGGTTTTTGTTTTTTTTTTTTTGGTGGGGGGTAGGTAATGAGGTTTACTTATTTATTTTTAGAGGAGGTACTGGGAATTGAACCCAGGACCTCATGCATGCTAAGCATGTGCTCTACCACTTGAGCTATACCCTCCCCTCCTTTTCACATTTGTTGATTGCTTATAGTAGATAGGGTTTCTAACATTGAAACAAGAAAGAGTCGTTATGTAAGGTTTTACTCCAATCTTTTTATACTTTATTAAATAGGAACTTGAGCCCATGTTGATGTCATTCTTGGCTAACATTGAAAAGATACCTGGCTTCTTATTTGGTTTTCTTCTACTGTACCAAGGAATAAATCATCCCCCAATGTGTTAGACAAGCAGCACCTGGTGACACCTTTTAGTTCTTTGTTGCCTTCAAAAAATTTGGTTTTTATCTCAGATTTTCTTTTTCAGGCTTGTCATGGTAATCATAGCATCATTTCTACCTGGAAGGGGTCTGTGAGCATGTGCTTGTCATAGAGCCTGGGGAAAGGGTCCTCCTTGTGTGTTTTGTGGTCTGTAGACTTTAGTTCAGTTTGCAGCACCACTATTTGCATATCTGTGAATCTGGGACCCCGAAAATGTATGTGTGTATGCGTGTGTATGTATATATATTTATAGTTCAGGTACAGTAGTATCTTCTTTGAATAGTCAGTATTATTGTGAGGTACAGAATGAAGTTTGTGTAGGGTACTATTCATTGTAGTTCAGGGGTGCTTTCCAGACATGATAATGGGACTGAATTTTGAATAATAAGGAGTGTCAATCCAGAGACTGGGCAAGGGTGAAGATTTACAGGCAGGGGAATGTCGTGAACAGAGAAGCATGAACTGCAATACAGGTTGGTGTTATTGTAGGGCATTTTTCTGAGGAGTTTATTATATTGTTCAAGGAGGGAATAGTGTCTGTTTTATTTTCATTTAAGGAAGACAACCACAAAGGTTACCGAAATACTTCTTTCCCTTAAAAAGAAAAATAGTTTAGAGAGTCTTCACTGCGTATTTTTCTATTTATTATGAAAAACTTTAAATATGGAAAAAGTTGGAAAAAGTGTACTGAACTTGCCTAAAGATAATAGTGAAACAAGTATTTATTTATTCCTTCTTTGCCTTCTTTTTCATGCCCTTAAGAGTAACTGTATCCTAAGAGTCTCTCTTTGGCTTCCTGTTTTTTCATATTACTTCTCTTCCTTTTCTTTGGCAATCTCTTTAACTATAAATTGCACATGGGTAACTCCCAAATTTATCTCCTCAGTTGTTACTTTGTGTAACTCTCTGCAGTGTATTTATAACTAAACTTGGTGGTCCCAGTGGTACCCAAGACGTAATTCATTAAAGATGGAGCACATTTGCTCCATCAACTGCTTCTATAGCTTTCCCCATGCCCTTTACTTGCACTATCACCTTTCTAGTTACCTAGGTTGGAAACTTTGGCTATCTGACTATTCCTTCTCCTTCAATCTACATATTCAATTATTTTGTGAAATTTTGTGAATGTTTTAACAATTCTGAACTTGTCAGTTTCTCAATTTAGAATGCCTTCCCTAGTTCCTTTTTGCTTATTGAATAAAGTTCAAACCCTTACATTGGTGTTCAGAATCTATCTTGGTCTCATTTCATCCTACACTTCCAGTTTTATCTCCTGTTATGCCCTAAGGGGGCATCATTTTAGGTACATTTGAACTGAATAATTTATATTCTCTGATTATGCTCATCCCTTTCTACTTTTCTGCCTGCCTTGTTGTTTTCTGCCTAGAAGAATCTTTCTTCTTTCAGTCTTTTTCTTCTTCTAATCGTTCTTCCTTTTCAAAATTTAGCTCAAATAGTGCCTCCTTTATAAATGCCCTTTTCCTCCCACCAAGTAATTTCCTTTGGAATCTGTACAGTACTTTACAACTAAAAGTACCTATTGGATTTTGGTTCTTTAAATGTTTTTTAGTATCTTTTATTTGTCTATTATCCCATGGAGGTCAAGGATCATTAAGTTACTCAGTCTGCATGCCCACTACTAGCTCAACACACCTAATAGTATGTACCATAGTAGGTACTTATTAAATGTTTGAGTGAACAAAAGGATTAATTTAGGTTGTATTTCCTCTCCTTTTTTTTTTTTTTTTGCTCCCTTCTAGCTCTCCTTTGCTAGTGGGATGCTGTGATCACTTATCCTAGTTTGAAATATACTCTGTGTAAAAATAAATGTCCACTTTAGGATTTTCATACTAAGTTTCTGCTGTTGCTCTTAGTGGCCACTGTTATAGTGTGAAATCTGCCTAGGCTGGCACGGAATGGAAACTCTCAGCTGGTGCACTTGTATCCATGTCAAGTTGGAAGATTCCCTTCTCTTCCCCCCATCTTTTTTAAACTTAGAAGGTTATTATATATTAAAGGAAAGTTTATACTTTACCTCTGTAATAAACATTTCTAGCAGAGATAATTTTAATCATTTGTATACACTAGTCAATTGTAAGGCACTGGGGAAACAAAGGTATTAATTTTGTATGGCTTATCTAAGGACAGTGGAAGGAAAAGGATTTAAAGTTATGTTGTGTTCAAAAGACTTACCTCTAACTCTGTAGCTGTCCTTGATTACCTGGGTAGAGCCCCACCTAACTCAGTATTAGGCCACTTAAAATGGGGCTTTAGGTGATAAGTTCTCAGAACTCTGGTTTCTTGCTTTGCCAAAATGGAGATTAGAAGATCTAATTAATGGGATGTTATGTGAAAGCACTTAACTTGTGCTTGGTATCTGTTAGGCACCGTAAATGGGAACATTTCCTCCCAGGTCAGCAATATATTTCTCAAAATAAGTGTTGTCTTTTTAAATTGGGGTTTTTAGTTCTTGATTTTGTACATTTCTAGAACTTTGGAACTTTATTCCTTGGAACTAACATCTGTTGTAGTAGAAAAGTAAACTCTACTCTTCAGTTTTCAGAATGTCATTTTGTAATTAGAGAAGGAGATTTCACTTTGGAAAATGATTGAACCTTGTTTAGTTAGAGATAATGCCTTTTGCTCATATTTCCTTTAGTACCTAGCACTGAATCTTTTATGGAGCAAATGATCAATTATTATTTCTCCTTTTTCTTATTTGAACAGATAGTACACATCCTAAATATGACTTCTGCAAAGATAATTTCTTTTTTGTTGCCACCTGATGAGAGTCTTCATTCACTGCAGTCTCGTATTGAGCGTGAAACTGGAATAAATACTGGTTCTCAAGAGCTTCTTTCAGAGACCGGAATTTCTCTGGATCCTCGAAAACCAGCCTCTCAATGTGTTCTGGATGGAGTCGTAAGACAATTCTAATATACCTAGAGTATAAGAAATCTGTTAGCATAGAGGGATTGCATGCCTTGCATTTTTGATGCATAATTGGAATCCTTTGGGGTGTCATACATATCTTAGAATTATTTTTTTAGTTTTATCCTACTCATTACCCTTATCATTGCTTTGCAAGGTGAAAAGATAGAAATGAAACTTTTATTGTTTTGAACTTTACATGACTTTCTTTTTGGAACAAGTTCTCTCCTTCCTCGTTTTTCCCCTTTTTGTACTTGAAGCCTAGAACCTCGAAATTAGATGTATAGCCCCATAGTCCTGCCAGAGGAGAGATGGGTGGTAAAATATGATTGTGATCATCACTCTTTTTTCATTTTTCTTTCTTTTTTACTTTATTGATGTGTATTTTATGTATCATTGTAATATCATAGAATTTACCCATTTCAAGCATAAAGTTCAGTAATTTTTTTTTGCAGCTACCTTAATTCAACAGCCATCTCCATGAATCAGCTTAAAAACATTTCCATCTCAATAAGATCCTTCATGTTTGTAACTGTTAATATCCATTCTGCCCACCCCAGAAAAGCACTAAGTTACTTTCTACCTCTATAGATTTGCCTTTTCTGAAAATTTCATGCAAGTGGAATGATATAATCTGTAATCTCTTGTGTCTGACTTCTTTCACTTACTGTTACTCATTCATGTCATAGTATATATATCAGTACTTCATTCCTTTTGATTACTGAATAATATTCCCATTGTATGGATATATGTTGTTATGACTTTTTGCTTTTGTCCTTTAGGGTCTAGTGATTGTTTTTCACTTTATTCCATACTACAGTTATTTATTTATTTTTCCTGAACAAAAGTTTAGACCTTAAATCTATGAGATATATGCTAATGAAATTGACTTCACCATTTGCATTTCACAGTAGGAAATCTGGTGCTTAGGCATTTAGAGAACCTAGTATCTTCAAGGACCTTTTTCCTTTTTTAAAAAATTGCTTATTTCTTTTTCAGAGGGGCTGTGATAGCTATATGGTTTATTTGTTTGATAAAAGTAAGACTGTATATGAAGGACCGTTTGCTTCTAGAAGTTTATCTGACTGTGTAAATTATATTGGTAAGTATAGTCCATTTACTGACTGAGCTTTAAATCTGAAATAATGTAATTTAAACTCAACATGATTAGTAGAAATGGTCTTTTGGTATTTCTGTTCTGAATCTTATACTTCAGGTTTCTGTGTGTGGTGAAAAATGGGTTTGTATGGTTTGGAAGGTGAAGAGGTAGATTTTAAATTACCACCAGATCCCTCAGGGAGGGAGATTTACTTTCCTGCAGATAGGGCTCTCACATTTAAAAACAATCTCCACTGTTAATTAAGCCCACTTTTTAGTTGCTCTTTCATTATTTAAGCATGTTCAAATACTTCATTTTATCCTTTGAATACGGTTTAACATTCAAATGATTTCATTTATCTTGAGAGTTGTTTCCTTTTGGAGTATTTAAGTGATCAATTTCTGTCTACCCAAAACTACAAACAAGCACAAAATGGTAAAGTCAAGAGCAAAATTGGGTATAAGGGCTAAAGCTATATAATCTTTCCTTTTCATGTTTCTTTTTTTAAACATTTCTAGATTTATAGAAAAATTGAGCAGATAGTACAGTTAGTCCCCTCCCCTACACATATTGTTTCCCCTGTTATTAATATCTTACATTAGTATGGTACTTTTGTTATAGTTAATGGACCAATATATTATTACTAACAAAAGTTCATACTTGATTCAGATTTCCTTAGTTTTTATCTGATGTCCTTTTTCTGTTCCAGGATCCCATATTACATTTAGTCATCATATCTTCTTAGGCTTTTTCTTGATTGTGATAGTTTCTCAGATTTTCCTTGTTTTTGATGGATTTGAAAGTACTGGTCAGGTATTTGTAGGATGCCCCTCTGTTGCAATTTACCTGATTTTTTCCCCTCATGATTAGATTAGCATAATGGGTTTTTGACAGAAAAATCACAGAAGTCAGGTACCATTTACATCACATTATATAAAGGATACGTACTGTCAATATGATTAATGACTGTTGGTGTTGACTTTGATCACCTGGCTAAAGTAGCATTTGTCAGGTTTCTCCACTGTAAAGTTTAATCTCCTTGCCCACCCCCACCCCACCCCCCAACTTTCCATACTGTACTCTTTGGAAGGAAATCACTATGCAAGAACCCACACTTTAGGGTAGACTAGTAGACTATATAATTTGTTTGGAATTCTTCTGCACATGAGATTTATCTCTTCTCTCCCATTTATTTATTTAATCATTTATTATAAAAATTTTATTTATTTTATATCATGGATTATAATCCAGTACGAGTTTATTTATTTTGTTGTTCAGATTGTTGCAGACTTCATTAGGAGCTCCTTCAGGAGTCTTGCATTGAAGAAAGCATATCTTATTAAAGTGCTGTTTACCCTGTATGTTTTCCTGAAGGTGGGTTGGTAGTCCAGGAAATGAAATTTGTTGTTCAGAAGCAGTAAAGACCATGGCACATTGTGGAGGATGTGGGACTTGATTTAGAACTTCAAAGAAATAAAGAATTTGGATTAGTGGAGAGAAAAAAAGAGTATTCTAGGCTGGAAAGAAGCAAGGGGGAAAAAAGACAGATACAGGAATAACTGTAAGCTTTGTGATTATGTAGTAATTATGTCTTCATTTCTATTTCCCTTTATATCTGGAGCAGGGCTTATGTATTGCGAGTGATCAGTAAATGTACATTGAAATTGATTGAAGCAGTAATAAGTGGTTCTTTCTGGCATCAGTTTCTAGCATCTGTGGGAATGCTGTGCATATGGACAGGAAATCACAAAGAATAATAAAAGAACTCTAAAATCTTAAAAAGTAACTCCCCTTTCTTTTTCCTTATCTTCTTACATGTAGTACAGGACAGCAAAATACAGCTTCCAATTATACAGCTGCGTAAAGTATGGGCGGAAGCAGTGCACTATGTGTCTGGGCTAAAAGAAGACTACAGCAGGCTCTTTCAGGGACAGAGAGCAGCGATGTAAGTGGCTTCTGTTGTTCATAGCGACCCATGCATTGTTGCTCGAGAATTAATCTCGCCAGTTTTCACTAGTCAGTATTCCATGCAATACTAAATTGCTGGGCCAATTTGGAAAGTAGTATTCTGATCAGACTTGTAGAATTCTTACCAATGGTCTGAAACCATCCAGTTACAATAGTTTAGCAGTAGTTCCTGAATGGTCCTAGTATAAGAAGATTGTTTTATCATAGAGTATCACAGGCTGGAAGTCTTTAGAGATTAGATTGTAGAGATCAGCTATTTCTTATAGATTGATAATAGAAACATAGGCTTTGGGCTTATGGCAGTTTGAGGTTTTAAATTTTTGTCCAATGTTTCTGAAATGCTGATACCTTTTTTTTTCTTGCTATGATTTAGGTTAAGTCTTCTTAGATATAATGCTAACTTGACAAAAATGAAGAACACTTTGATCTCAGCATCTCAGCAGCTGAAAGCTAAATTGGAGTTTTTTCACAAAAGCATACAGCTTGACTTGGAAAGATATAGTGAGCAGATGACTTATGGGATATGTAAGTGTGCAGTAATGTGTTTGAAAGAACTGTCTAGTCTCTTGAAGATAGCAAGCTGTTTCATTTACATTCATATTAGAACAAGAGACAGAACATCTCAAATCATCATAAACCATATTTGGTTTGAATGTTAGTGCTTTTTTTTTAACCTTAGATTAAGCAACTTTACTGTCGCCCCTCTCTCGCCTACTGGACTAAAATTGTTCAGCTCCAGAAAAATACAAAAATGATTTAAGAACTTGTGATTGTCAAACCTCATTTAAAAAATAGATACAAAGTCTGTAGTGGAGTGACTTCTTAGCCTGGGAAGTCTTAGACTACTTATCTTCCTGTAAATAATAACACAAATAATCCCAGGTTTTTTTTTTTTTCCCCAAACCTCCTACTGTGGAATCCCACCATTTTTTATTGTACACAGCCTCTGCCTCTGTTGTCAAATGGAACTCTCCCTTCATATGTCTGTGTCTCTTCTCTTCTTATAAGGACACTTGGCATGCTGGATTAAGAGTCCATCTTAATTTAGCTAATTGCATCTGCAGTGACCCTCTTTCCAAATAAGGTCATATTCTTAGGTACTGAGTTAGGACTTCAGCGTATCTTTGGGGGCCACAAGTCAGCCTATGATGCCGTTTTTGATGTTGTTATCACAAGGAGATGGGTAGGTCAGTAATTGAAACTATGGCTATTTCTCAGATAACCAATTAAGACTTTTTTTTTTAGCCTCAGAAAAAATGTTAAAAGCATGGAAAGAAATGAAAGAAAAGGCTATCCACTATGCTGAGGTAAAATCACTGAGCTCATTCTGTGTGCTTATTAATTCCTGAGGTCTCCCTTAGAAATTGTCTTTGGTTTTGGTACATAGAATATTTTTCATTCCTGAATGTCAGATATCTAGTAGATGCTTTGTGTACATTGAGGGAAGTACCATAGTGGATAAAAACAGAGGCTTTTGTTAAAGGAGACTAAATGGAAGCCTCACTGAGCTTTAGTTTCCATGTTATATTATGGGGACTATATCTTTTTCAGTAGGGTTATACAAATTAAATGGGAGTGAATAAGGAATGGTAGTTATCACTTATTTTTATTACTGGTTTAGATAGAATGGCTGGACATCCTGGTTTACCTGGGACAGTCTCAGTTTATATCTATTTTTCCATAATTATCAGTACTATTCACTCTCAAAACTATGCAGTTTTGGATAGTAAATTATATGCTATAGGTAGGTATAGATGATTCTCTAGGTGGCAGATTCCTTCCTTACCTGGTACATCTGTCCATGGTCCCACTAAATTGTTGCTCTACTTACCTGAGGACATGGGTGGGGTATTTGGTACCCTGCACTGGGAAATCCAGTGTCTTTATCTTTCAGTATCCTTATTCAAAGCAGATGGGAACAAGAAGCGATGAAAATCATAGAACTGAGATGCAGTGGGTTTGATGGCCACTTTTTCTTGTTAGTGACACTTCTATCTTTTTGCTTCTAAGGAGGAGAAAGAAAATGCTAGTAGTCTACTGTTGTCAGGGGAGAAAGGGAGAGGCATAGGAATAAGTTTGGTCTTGTGTGAAAGCTAAGTGTCATAATCTGAAGGATAAAAAGGCTTGAACAAGATAGTGTTTTGCATTAAATCATTTAGTTCTTTTATTGCAGCAAGTTATTCTCTGAGTTCTTCTCTGTGTTGTGTGGTAGTGAGACTGTCATTTCTTTTGTGTTTTATAATATTTTAGGTCGGTGTCATTGGATACTTGGAGGATCAGATCATGTCTCTGCACACTGAAATCATGGAGCTACAGAAGAGCCCCTATGGACGACGTCAGGGAGACTTGATGGAATCTCTGTAAGGGTGCACTCGTGTTGTTGGTGGTGTTGGTGTCTAATTTTTGGTAGCAGATTGTTCTTTCTTTGTAATTCTGGTAGATTAAGCCTATATGTGGTTCTTTTGTATAGTTTTCCTTTCTCCAAATATATTGACACATATTTAAAAAGGAAGTTCTTTTTTTAGTCACAGGAGGTTTTGGAAATAACTCTTTGGGTTGATCTTTGCATTTTTAATCAAAGCATCTTTTCATGCTAAGAATTTTTCAAGTATTCTAAGTTACAAACTATTTCCCTACTTACCATACTTCTGGTTATGAATAGACAACACAAAGTTATTGTCTATTAAGTTCCCTAAATGAGGTTAACTTCCTAAGTGGATTAGAAACTTCAGATTTTTTTCTCTAATCATAGGTCATAATTTTTGTCATAATTCAACTGTTTTTGGCACCAAGGGTAATCTATATGTGACGTAATCTTTGCATCTTAAGATCTTGCTTATTACTCAGTGAAATGCTCTGTAAAATGTTCGTTGGCAATATGTACTTGGTTTTAAAATGAGATCATTACTCTATTCAGGTAGTATTGTTCATTTCATGTTGGGGACTATTTAAGTCATTAAACTATATTCACATATAAAAGTATGTTTTCTCTTTCATAGGGAACAGCGCGCCATTGATCTATATAAGCAGTTGAAGCACAGACCTTCAGGTAAGACACTTTTTGCAGTATACAAAGGCATTTTAGGAAACTATCACTAGCTTAACAAATCTAGGAGATTGGATTTTAAGCCAGCTGCAGAATAAATTCCAGTTTTGATATTGCCATTGAGCTGTTTATAGTACAGCTTTTTAGTTTGTGAGAGTTTAAGAAATTAGGAAGGCAAAGTAAAATTGAAATAGAAAAAACTTTAAAGGGAAGTGAAAAGAAGGAATGAAAGAGAAAAAAAGGAACTCACAGAAGGGAAAGAGGAAGCAAGAAAATGTGTGGAAAGATGGGAAAAATAAGTGCTGTTTAAAATTAGAGATTGGAAAGAATTTGACATGGAATGTTCAGATGGATGGCCCACGTACTAGGCCAAAGCAGTTTACTTTGAAAGTAATGCCTTCATCTACATCTGGTCACTGATTGCTTATTTCATTGGCAAAACTATTCCTGTTGAACTCTGCTGAATATAGAGCATGATCTGCTGGGAAGAGTACTGGATTGGGAATTGGAAGACTTGAATTCTAGACTGGGCACTTTACTGACCAAGTGACCTCAGGCAAATAACCTTTTCCCCCTGTATCTCATTTCCCTCTTCTGCAAATTGGGGTTGAAACCTAGCTTTCTTAACTCAGTGAGTGTGTGTGGCAGTGTATTTGAGAGAATGTGAAAATGCTTTGAAAACTATAAAGTATGTATATCCACGATATTATCCTTCAGTTAAAAACTGATTTGTTTTAAAGGGTTATAGAAGAAATAAAAGGTGAAGTCTGTGTCCTAATTTGCTATATATCTAAATTGTACATAAACAAACAATATACATTTTACACTTTAAAATTTATCAACACATGCAAATTAATACACATCTTAAATTGTATTTAACAAAGAACATGGTCTCTACATTAGTTTGGTGGGTGTCATAATTAGGTTTGTTTATTTATTTATTTTTGGAAGAGGTATTGGGGATTGAACCCAGGACCTTGTGTATGCTAAGCATGCACTCTACCACTTTAGCTATACCCTCCCCCTGCCACATTGGTTTTTATTGTAGTGGAATTTGTTCAGTTAATTTCTGCAAACATTTATGAGGTACACATACAGTAGGCATCTAACCCTGACTTGGGGTCAGGGTTGGTTAGAGGAGGTTTCCTGCAGGAGATGACCTCTGAGATGAGCCTTAAAGGATAAGTAGCAACAGCTAGGTGAAAGGAGGTGGGCTCTTGTATATACAAGTATAATAGGTAAAAACGTGTACCTGTGGTAGTTAGCATGTTTGAGGAAATGCAGTGTGACAGATCGTAGAGCTTCAGAAGGAGAGAGGATGTAGCTGGATTGTAAAGGATCTGTTATGTCATGGTAACAATTTTGGATTTCATCATGATGACAGAGAGAAATCCTAAGAAGTTTTTAGCAGGGGAATGGCATGATCAGATTAGCATTTTAGAAATACTTCTCTGGTAGCATTGTGGATAATGGATTAAAGTGTCGCTAGACTAGAGACACATATTAGTTATGAGGTTGTCAAAATAATCATGGCTCAGGATAGGGCAGGCCATGAGCTAAGGCAGAGAGCCTGAACTATGACAGTGGGGTGAAGAGGAGGAGGGTAAGGCAAGAGAGATGATAGGAGGCAGAACTGATAGTGTTGGGTGATGGGGTAGAGAGTCATGGATGCCTGCCAAGTTTCTAGCTAGAGCAGCCAGGTGCATAGTAGGACCATTCACCATAATGGGAAGTGTAGGAAAGATGACAGACTTAATGGAAAAAGATGAGTTCATTTTTGAACGTGTTGATGTTAAGGTGTCAGTGGGACATTCAATAGACACGTCTAATTGTATTAGATATATATGTATGTATGTATATATATATGCATGTGTATATAAACACATATGTATACACATATGTACATGGATTTAGTAGAGAAGTCCAGGTTAGATATTTAGCTATATTGAGAGTAATAAGCCATAGGAGTAAAGTGATCATCTTGAAAAAGTATGTGGAATAAGAAAACCAAAGATGAAATTGTAGGGAGTACCAACAGTCAAGAAATCGCTGGAAGCAGAAGCGCCTACAAACGTTGAGGAATGGACAGAAGAAAACAGCAGGAATGATATGATAGGAACAGGACAGAGAGAGTTTCAAGAAGAAAGTGATCAGTAAGGTGATACATCCATTAACTTAGTCAAATTAATTTTCCACAGTCATTGATAACATTTGTTTGGATTATTTTTATAAAAACCTTGCAGTAGCCATGCATATCCGCATTTACAGGGCCAGAAATAAATTTGCTATCCAGGTAGCTTCTTTAAACCGATAGTCATCTTGAGTGACAAACAAGTTGTGAGAAGTCTTGTCTATTGTCGGGCCTTATATAATCACACTGAGGTGTGGTCTTGGTGTCTTTTCTAGTTTAGAGTTGACTTGAGACCCTTTTTCAGCTGAAAATGGTGAAAATCAACTTTCGTCATTCTTTATGTTGGAGAAGGTTAAAGTTCTGATGTCTTTGACCTTCTAAAAAGGCTAATTATATGAGAAAGGTGTTGGGCCTGGTCCATGGTATTTAAGAAGAAGTGCTGTTTGGAGAGGAGCCTTTTTGGAGTCTCTGTGTCTGGTTGTTGGTGAGAGAGAGATAAAAAAAAAAACAAAAAGAGATATGTGGGGAATAAAATTGAGTGCTAGGGGAGGTCTTTGCAGTGCTAACAAAGGACACAACTCTTTTAAAACACTTCTTTGATACGCCTTTCATAGTAAAATGTGGGTAACAACAGTAGCCATCTCACAGGACTCCTGTAAGAGTTAAACGAGAAAATTACGGGTAGGTACTAGCAAATAATAACTGTATTATTTTTGCATTCAAGATTATTGTCCAGGGAAATACCAGCATGATCCATGAGCACCCTTCCAGTTTTTAACACTTAAAGAGCCATTTTCTGAAATATAGCAATTAATGCTAGTTGTTTTATTTTTTAAATGAAGTGGCTTCTCCTATAAACAGTAGAACTCACTCACTGTGACCACACAACCATCCCATTTGAGAATATTTGTCAGCTGCCAGTTTGCTTTAAAATGTCATTACTACCCTCAGATTGAACTTTCAAGGTGTCTACAGGTCCTTTTATTAGTGCATCAGATTTCGCTTAAGTTGGTCAGCTTTTTTTAGCATTTGTTCATGGGTGTAAACAGATGGATAACATGAAACTCCAGTCGACCTAGCTTGGACTCCTTCCTTTGAGTCAGTGAAAGATTGATGAATTGTCCTGTTTTTAAATAAATTATGTTGATCATTCAAGGAATAGTGATCTCTTGGCCAGAAAGCTGCCTATGTGTCTGGAGCTTGTGTTGGTAAGGGTTAAAGATAGCCAAGATGATTCTTTTCAGGACAACTAAGGTCTCTGAAACAGTGATAAATTTATACATACATTACACACACACAAACAGCACAGATTTCATTTTTAGATATATGATTATTTATAGATATATATTATATAATCTTAAAATCTTTTATCCTAATCTAGTTTTGAAATTAAATGGAGAAATTAAATGTTAATTAAAACTAGTTTCAGATTTTTAGGAATTTTTTGTTTGGAGGCTGATATGTTCACCCAGAAGAGAGGCTATATGTACTGACTGAGATCTTTTGTAGATCACTCCTACAGCGACAGCACGGAGATGGTGAAAATCATTGTGCATACTGTGCAGAGTCAGGACCGGGTTCTCAAAGAGCTGTTTGGTCATCTGAGGTAGAAATAATGTTTTATTTTCTGTTGAAAATCTGGGATACTTTCATCATTTTCTTTTCAAAGTGTAGTACCCCTTTCTGGCAGTACGTTGGGTAGCTTGACCCCAGCTGCACGCATTTAGGTGTTCTGTTTGTGTCCTTTGCTTTGCAGATCAGTCATTAAATCTGATGCTGATTGTCATTCATTTCCCTAGCTGGGTTTGGGAGTATGAGATATGGTCTTAGAGGATGTGTAAATGTCTGACACAAATTTTTACCTCTCCAGCAAGTTGTTGGGCTGTAAACAGAAGATTATTGATCTACTGCCCCAAGTGGAAATGGCCCTCAGTAACATCAAAGAAGCTGACAATACTGTCATGTTTATGCAGGGAAAGAGGCAGAAAGAAATATGGCATCTCCTTAAAATTGCCTGTGTAAGTAATTTTTAATGAATTATTTAATATGACATTGATTTGCTGTTATTTCCTGCAAAAGGGACTTATATCAGCACGATCTGGGTCCTCTTGAAGATGTGTGTATTTTGTGTTGGTGTTCTTTGCCTGGTGTCTGACTAGCAATTCAGATGCAGGACTTTATTATCATCCCTCATTATCTGTCTCCTTCCCAGTCTCCTGTTTTTATACTTCTCCCAGCCCTAGACCACTGTGGTATCTCAACCCGATTTGGGGATAGATGTGCCTAACAAGTTAAAACAGCCCTTTGTTCAACTGGAGTTTTTTTCTCCCACTAAAGTAGGATAGAGGGATAGATACATTTGGTTTTAGTCAGTGAAGAAAGGGGTCAAGGACAAGATAGTAGTAATGTGTAATGGTGGGGATAGTTTTGTACAGAAATACCCTGGTTATGCATAAAAGTGGTGATGGAAATGTAAATCTTAGGAATATGAACACGTGGAGATGCATGCCTGTAATTGTTTTTGTTTGTTTGTTTTATTTTTCTTTCAGACACAGAGTTCTGCCCGATCCCTTGTAGGATCCAGTCTAGAAGGTGCAGTAACCCCTCAGGCCTCAGCATGGCTGCCTCCAACTTCAGCAGAACGTGAACATCCTCTGTCATGCGTGGTAACTCCTCAAGATGGGTGGGTTCACTTTGTAACAATAGATAGTTGTGTTTTCAATGGCATTGGTGGGAATGAGGCAGTAGTAGAATGTAGTGGTTACAGCATAGTCTTCAGTGCCTTACAGACCAGGGCTGAATCCTGATTGTCCGTTTGTCATAACCTTATGCAATTAACTTGACTCTTTTAATGTTCACATTTCCTCACCTGTAAAATGGGAAGTACTGTGAAAATTCAGTTAGATGATGTATATATTGTCCAACTTGGGAAGTGAATATTCAGCAAATGTTACTTATTAGTTTAGTCTGTGTTCTGAGTTCTTTATCTGTTGTTGGCTTATCAAATCTTTTACCAAAACTTTATTCCTAACTTAACCGTTTATCTCTGAGAAATTATGCTCTTTTTCCTGTTATCATTTTGGGATCTTTGATCACCCCTCTAATGAATTGAGTTTTATCTACTCATTTTATAATTTAGTATTTCTAAAATCAGACTTTTTTCAGTGCCTTTAATCAGTTTTATAGATACCTCAAGTTTGAAGTCCTGTATTTTCTTTTAATTCCTACTCTTCTGCTAAAAGCTGAATGACTATCCATTTCTGTTATTTTCCTCAGCATAAGATGTGCCGTATCCAGAGCCAGTGGCTCTTTGATAGCTTGTATATTGTTGCTTTTCTCACAACTCACGGAGACCTCTACAGGGCCAGCATTTCCTGGAAGCTCTGCCCATAATTAGTTTTGCAAAAGTGCGGCCATATAACACCACCAGTCAGGAGGTCATGCAGTTGCACATTCTGTACTCTGCTTTTATGAGAGAAAAGCGCATGGCAGGAAGGCAAGCTGATATCAGGTATTTTATTTTTTTAAAGAAAGCAAGTTCCAGGGTATATTCTTGGGGTCATTATAGATTTGGCCCAGTGTAATACATCCACAGTTATAGCACAGGCTGTAATTAATTATATAGACTTCAGGAAATATTCCATTAATCAGAGTTGATGCAAATAATATTTAATACCTTTTTGCTTTCATTAAAGGCATTTAGATTTGTTAGGGGATGATAATGGTTGAAAATGTGATCTCTATACAGGTAATTTCCAATTGGAGGTTGTGTTTGCTTGCAAAAGTATATCCAACAGGAATTTTGAAACCTATTTTCCAGAATATATTATAAAGGAAAACTGATTTAAGTTACAACATACTTGTGGTACTTAGGCGTCAAGGATTGGGAACTGCTGGCCTCAGTTTTTCCATCTGTTGAATAAGCTGAGTGAGAATTTAGTTCTAAGCTAATAGTGGCTATCATCCATGGCCTAGAACTGATTCTGGTAGGGTAGGAATTGAGGGTTAGTAAAAGGTAGGGATAGAAGCCATATGGAGGAGGAAAGTGTGGAAAGTGGAAACCAGATTCAGGATTTCCTTCATATACAAACTTCCAGGGATACTTCTTGGTTCCGGGCAGCTCCCCTGTCACAGTGTTTTCTTCTGCTGTCCTCAGGAATCAGCTTGCTTGTTTTCTTTTTTCATTGCTGTCATCTATAGTTTCCAAACAGTTATTTCACCTTTGTTGATCTTTGCAGAACAGAGTGTACTTCTCCCCTTACATTTCTGTCTCTAAAGTGATCATGCTGATATTTTTACTACTTGTAAGCAAAGGGAAATATCCCAGAAACAAAAAGAGATCTTCCATAGATCTCTTTGTGTCTGTGCCACAAGGATCTCTTTTTTGTTCCCTTGGTGAGCATTTTTAGGGGGAAAAATATTGGGGGAAAAATGTTGGGTATAAGCGCCACTTGTATGTCAGAGGAAAATCAGATTGGAGTTATAGTAGACTCCTTATCATTAGAGCTAGGCAGAGGCAGCAGCTTGGAGTAACAAACAGAACTCTGTGGGGAGGGGGATGAGGAAACTGAAGACTACAGGAATCAGCTGCAGTGGGTTGCTGGGTTGCTGGGTTGCTGGGTTGCAGCAAAGTAATCATCCTGACCCTAAAGACTAGAAAGTAGAGGAAATTCATATGCCCCTTTGCTGAATTTGAAAAGGCTTTGTTTTTTCATTCCACAGGGAGACTTTAGCACAAATGATAGAAGAAAATTTGAACTGTCTTGGCCATTTAAGCACTATTATTCATGAGGCAAATGAGAAACAAGGCAATAGTTTGATGGTAAGTTTTATGTGGATATGGATATGTGTTTCAGGTTTGCTGGGTACAAAGGGTTTAACTTTCCACACCAGACTTATCTGGCATTTGGGATACATGTGGGGGAATAGCAGAATTGGGCATTTGAGGAATGCTTGACCTCAAATCCCCATCTTCTCCTATTCATGGATATACTAGGATTATGTTATCAGTAATCTTCAACAAAAGCATTCTTGGTCAAATTAAATGAGTGGTGAACTTTCTTTGCAACGTGACCACTAAAATTGAATGGTTTGTACTGTTTTGCTTCTGTAGTCAATTTTCTCCAATAAGATAGCATGATTTGTACTATAACTCAAATACAGCTGTCATATGCAAAATAAATAATGTTAATATGGTTGTAATTAATAGAAGTGCTTATATTAAGATTTGGTTACTGTGAATTGATGATTTGTTAAAATTTGGAGAACTGCAATAAAATGTTTACTGAATTAAGTTTTACTATATTTAGTCTCAATGTCAGTTCTTTATATTTCCTTTTTCATTAATTATTTGCTTTGAGTATTTATGAAAACTCTTTGAAATTTTTTTAATTAGCAGAAAATAAGGTAAAACTAAACCTTTAACTGTAACTTATACTTCTGGTTTTTCAACTTTTGATTATAAAATGTTCAAATATACAGAAAACTTCCAAAGTGAGCACCCATATACCTACCACGTATAGTCAATATCTAATTGTAACTTTTTTATGCCTGGTTTTAGAATCTTGATTGGAGTTGGTTAACAGAATGACTTGCCACTTACTGACTGTCCCCAAACCTATGAAGTTGTTGCTGAATGTGTTGGAGATTTGTTTCTCTTCCATGAAACCATTCTTCAAACACCAGTCAGTGGAAGAAATGAGCATGATCAGAACCTACACATGATTTTACAAACACAATGTTTTGACTTTCGGTAATTTTAAACTCTGAACAGATAAAATTTTATACGTCAGTGGACTTGTTTAAATAGTACAGCTACTTAGGAATATCATTGGAATCGATTTGCCTTCAAACTTGGTAAAACATTACTTATTTAACTGTCTTTTAACATTTAACTTTTGGGCATAAGGCCAAAATAATGTATACAGAGAAGACCTCAACTGACATGTATTCTAAGTAAAAGCTGTTTGTGTTTCTGTGGAAGAGGCTGCACACAAGTAAAATAATACTTCTTAAAGAATAAACCCTACCTCCTTGTGTTACTCAGCAGTTCTCTTGGCATTATAAGTAACTAGTTTAATTGCATTTTTCAATTTTATTGCACATTTGACAGTATCCCTTTCCTACAGAAGGGATTGTGCATCTGTGCCTTTAATACTATTTGATTCTTACAAATCTTAAGTGTGCTCTGTGTATATGTATTTAAGATGTACATTTAATGATATCAAAGAGAAGATGCTTGTTAATTTATAATGTATTTGAAAGCTTATCTGTTTTTTCATTTGTAAAAATGGGTCTTTTGTTTAAGAAATGTTTCATGTCTTGTCATAGAAATTTATAAAGGTCTGCATTCCCTTATCTGTAATTCCAAAATCTAAAAAACTCTAAAAACACGGTTTTTCATAAGCTTGGTGACAAAACCATCTGCTTGCACATCTTACCTGAACTGACATTGAATCTACTTATCCCATTTAGTGTGAATATTCATTTATTTTGCTGCATAAATGATAATGTGTTTGATTGGGAGGAAGGTGCTGCCACAGACCCTGCTGGGGATTTATGTAGTATGGTATATGCACTGAATTGCCTTTCTAAAATCTGAAAATTTCATAATTCTGTAACATCTGGCGCTAAGGGTTTCAGATAAAGGACTGTGGATCTATCATGTTAAATAATTTAGAAGGTATCACTTGTTTAAAAAAATGTGAAATGCTTTTGTATTCTAGACAGTTTTTCACTTTGTGTATTAAATGATTTTTAAATTACTTTTGAATCTCTAGTCATTAAATTCAGATTAGAATAGAGTAGTTGAATATGCTTTGGAAAAATAGGAAGGTTCCATGAAGTAGAGTTGGAGCACAGAATAATGTAATGGTCTGTCACTGTACTTCCCTTAGGAATTAAACAGGACTTACAGTAAAGACAGCATTGGGTTGCTTCTTTAATATAGTCCTTTCTCCTGAGATGTCCTTACACCACTATCCATGTCTAAAATCCATGCTCATACCTTGCCCTATAAAGTGATGTCTTAAGTTACACCATAGCCATTTTTGCTAGTAGTGTCATTTTCCCAGTCATCAACGTTTGAAACCGTGGGGTTGTCTTCTCCTATAACTTTTTAGTTGTCTGGTACTACTGTTTCTTTGAAAATGGAAATTCTGACTACCAGCTGATAAAATAGGCAGTCTCTCTCTTGCTTCTCTAGTTCTAGAAGGTTTTAATCAATAGATATGTATATACCTGTTGCTTGGAAGTACTGAGCAAGATGGCAAGACCAGAAACCAGTAACATAGATGGTACAATAAGAATGATTATCTGGGAGTCTGAACCTTGCAAGCCATCCAAGCATTGAAATTACTGTTAAATGATTTTTTAAATGATGGTGTATTTTCTAAATATTGTGATAACTGATTAAAGACTTGGTACAGGGTGGGGTCATTTTTATGGTTTGTGACTGGTGTGACATCAGGATAGCCTGATCTATGTGATACGGGCAGGTGGTGTGAGCCAGAACAGACTACTATAGTGAGATCGCCTCAGATCTGCTTTCGATACACAGGTTAACCACTCTTATTTTTAGCTGGGTGACAACTTTTCAGAGTTGAATGGCAGTTGTCAATTGTAAACATTTCATTCTCTAATTCAAGCAATATTATGAAAAACTAAGAGAATCCATCCAGAAAACAGAGGTTGGACAAGTTATTTTTCATTCTTTTTGCTTTTGGAAGTTAAAATAAGCTCTGCAAATATAATTTACCTGATGCAGACAAGGTCTCATACATTCCTAGATAATAAAAGTCAAATGAACGATACAGGTAAGTGCATTTATTGAAGGCAGAGTGGAGAGTGGTCTGGGAGGGCTTGCTTTAACGAAGACTTAAATTGATTCTATCTACCCCTTCCCATTTTCATTGTTACTACGATCATGACCTTGGGCCTGCAGTTTCCTAACCGCTTGCCTTCCCCGCTCCAATCTGTCTCCACTCAAAGCCATTGTGTAGACTCGTGGCCCTCAAGCACTGCTTTCCCATACTTCCCTGCCCAAGGGGTTTATGGAGCCCTCCAACCTTAAGTCGACCTTGTCTATGGTCACATGCTAGCATTTCAAGGCTTACTCATTACTGCCCAACCTATTCTAACATGCTGCCCTTATTTCCCTTGTATTCATCTATCTCATTCCCATTTCCACTCTTTAATTTTGTTCTCTGCTTTTGGTAATAAAGGCAGATAATGCAAAATTTAAAAGAACTGAAGAATATATAATGAAAAGAAAGTGTGTCTTTATTCTCTGGCCAACCAGTTTCCCCTTCCTACAGAAAAAGTGCATTCAAGCCTTTCACAAACTGGGCCTAGCCTAGCATCTCATTCCTAACCATCACAAAGGCTTCAGGAAGCTCAAATGCTCACTCTTCTTTTTAGTCTTCCTGGAGAAGCCCCCAGCACAAATACGCTTACTTACATGCGTAGCTTTTTCTGTTCCTATTGCGTGAATGGCCTTCTTAAAGCCCTCACTGGATAGCATTCTGACACGTCTCTGCACTAGAACAAACTGACCATCCCTTGTTCCAGAGGCCCTCTCCTTTCCTCTGCACCCCTGCTTACTCCACATTACCGACTTCCCTTCTCTTCCGGAGCAAGAAACGAACAGTACACAGAGAAAAGTCCACGTACCTTCCCGCGAGATTGTCCAGCTGGGAGAATTTTGTCCCGTCCGCTCCCCGTCCCTCTAGTAGCTGGGCGAGCGCGGCGTCGGCGTGCGTGTCCGCGCAGCCGCAGTGCCTTGCGAGTGGGCAGGGCCGGCTATTGGCGGCGGTTGGCCCGGCCGGGGAGGCGGCTGCACGTGCGGCGGGGGCGATGCGTCACTGATCGGTGAGAGGCGGCGGAGGGCTTGGCCTCCGTCCGGAGTCTGCAGCTGGCCCGTTTCTCAGTTAGTGCCATCTGCCCGGCGGGAGTCGGCGGGGAGCGGCTGTTGGTAGGGGGTTGTCACGACGCTCACCGAGCAGGGGCGACCCACGGGCCGCCTCGGGCTGAGGGGCCGGCGAGGAGGAAGCGGGCTCTGCGAGGAGCGAAAAGGGGAAGGACTCCTCGGCTCTGCCGACGGGAGGGCGCCAGGTCGCGGGAGGGAAAACTGGGAACGGGAGGAGGTGGGCCTGTCACTCATGGGGCTGGGACTCCGTTCCTTCCTAATCCAGGAGGAACAAGGATGAATATGACTCAGGCCCGGGTTCTGGTGGCTGGAGTGGTGGGTCTGGTGGTTCTCCTCCTCTACGCCTCCATTCACAAGATCGAAGAAGGACACCTGGCCGTGTACTACAGGTGAGCGGCATGTGCAGGTAGAAAGGGAAGTCCCATTAGAGTCTGGGAAGTTGTTCCCTTTGCAGTGTCTGGGACCTCTCTCCAGTCCTAGGAAGCGGTTTCGTTGCAGCCCTAGGGAGAGTAGGGGGCCTGTGGCAGGCCTCTGCAGAGCACCCTCCAGGTGTTGGACAGTTTCAGTGCTATGTATATCGGGTGCAGAGGTTAAGACACCCTACAGTTACTGCTAATAGACAGCAAAATCAGTTACTTGCAGAAAAAAAGTGAAGAGTGGAAGGCACTGGTCTTTCCACCTGTAGATGAAAAAAATGGATAAATCATTGTTAAAACTCCACACAGCTGTACTGGCTTTCAGTTTGCAGCTGTAGATACTGTTTATAAACTATGGTCCTATTTGTGGTTGTTTCTTAGATTCCTTTTTTTTTTTTTCCTTTAAAAGGTCCTGGTGTCTGATTTTGACTTGTAAGGCCATAATGACCACGACAATTGTTAAATTCCTGGGCCTCGGAAGGCAAACACAGCACTGATGGGCCACCCTCCTCCCACCTTTCCCTTTTCAAGTTGAGGAAAGGAATGGTGTGGAATATGTTATTCTCTGGCTGAGATGAATAGCTCTTCCTTCAATGTAGTTACCCCAGTTCTTTACATATAGACAGAGAGAGGACAGTTTGGAGAATTTCAATAATGTATTTGAAAGAGTTCCAACTTTTTGCTGGCTTCCATCATCACCTAAAACTCCTTTTAGATCCATATTGAGTCTTAGAAAGTCTTCCCTGTGAAGTGCTAGTTTCAAACACAGTTTTAATGATATGTCTTAGCAGGTGGGGGTCTTGCATTTAAAAAAAAAAAAGACAGATTAGTCTGTATTTCTATCTAGTTCAGCATCGTCTTCCTGATAGTAAAGCCACGGAGAGAACATTTCAAGATATGGTTCTCAAAGAATTAGGGATGGACCTCAAACAGTTCATCTTTTCTTAATTATTTGTTATGAATTCTTTGCAAGCCTATTCATATTTTCAAGATAGGAAGCTAAGTTCTATGAATTTACTATTCACTATGTAAAGCAGGACTTCTTTTTTATATTTGCCTCTAAAATGCCTCCTTTTTATAACTTCCAGGATGTGCTTTCAGGTTTCTTACATTCTAGAATTTGGAGAAGAAGTCCTTACTTATATCCTATCTATTTATAGTCTTATCCCCTCACCCTTCATTTTCTGTGCTAATTTTTTGTTGTTAGTTTTATCGACACTTTATGCCCCCAGTATTTTCATTGCCTTGTAGGTAGATTAAAAGACTCTTGAGCCTCAGAAATTTTCTCCGTCCTTGAGAGTTTGTGTTATCTTTTTTTGCCAGCCTGGTGACTAAATGTATTATGTTTTGATCTGGCTCATGTTATGTACAATTAAAGTACATCAACCAAGAGCCATTTGAATTTTTTTCACAAGTATTTCTTGGAAGGTTAAAGACTAAGGAGAATCTTTGTACCTGAGAGTGGTGCTGGAGACCCAGAGGTCTGGTTGGCAGAGCCTATTAAACAAAGTGTAACATCAGCAGTTTAATTTGATCTTTTCACCCTTTTAGGTGTGGCAGATATTTTAGGGACCAGTAGTTAGTTATTCATCATGAGTAACTCATGTGAGTGAGTTTTTAGTAGGTCAGTAGTGTGCATAAGAGTAAATATTTATTATAGCATTTTAGATTTGGAAAGAGAATTTCTCTCTTTATAATTTTGTCCAATTAAAACATCTTTTTGCAGGGGAGGAGCTTTACTAACTAGCCCCAGTGGACCAGGCTATCATATCATGTTGCCTTTCATTACTACGTTCAGATCTGTGCAGGTGAGTGATTCCTACCTAGGGAAGCCCCCACACTGGATAGACAGGTGTGACAGGAACAGTTACCACATTCATGGGTGGAGACAGATTTTCTTACTGCTTAAGCAAATGGTGCTATTTACTTAAATGCAGGAGTTAAAGTTCAAAGTACAATTGTCACAGTGTAAGTTATGATTTTGAACAACCTCACTCTCTTGAAGTGTATTAGCAGCACGAGCTAGATAGCTTGGAAGGACTGACTTCTCCCATCTGTGAAGTGGTATGCAGCAGATTTTCTGTTGGTGCTGTCAAACTAAAAGCAGGACTTAAGACAACTCAACCAGTGATACAAACCAGTGATTATTTGGTTTAGGACGGTGTTTGGTATCCATAGCGGCAAGCTCCTGGGCTACTGTTCATATGGAGGATCTGAATTTTTATACACAGCTTCTCTGCCACACATTTTTGCCTGGAACGTTAAGCACAGTTTTATGTGGAGCCTTAGTGAGTGTTCTGTTTTGACAGCATCCCAGGATATTTGAAATGAGTGCCTGGTTCTTATGAATAGTTTCTTGGCCATGGGAGACACTTAGTAAATATCTTTTGATATAACAAGATGACAAAACAGGATTGGATGGTTACTACTTTTGCAAGCTCTGTGTGATCATAGATCATTGGATTCAGAAGGTTGTCTATTATCTGCTGCTAACAGGACTAAGGAAATTTGAAGTCTAGGCTTCCTGCTAAGTGAGAGTTTCATTGTGATTACTTAACCCCTCCAGTTTTCCTTCCAATTCCCTTTTAGATGGCTTAGGGCAAGAATTGTGTCTGTTAAGGTGAAGTATAGGTTCTTCAGATTGATTTCCATATTGTTTTCCCATGTTTATTGTATTTACTCTTGCCTTGGTTGATGCTGTCACCTCTTCTCTCACCATCTTTCCCTTCATTCCTTATCTCCTGTCTAAATCTTGCCAGTCTTTTTAAGGCTCATCACAAATCTCTCTCCTCCTATTCTGTAGCTCTTAATGTCTGTTTTGTGAATTGTGGCCCTTGATCTTATTTCCTTTAATATGTTGTCTGGTATTATCCTCTTAAGTTTTTGTATGTATTTTTTTTCCCCAGAAAGTCTCCAAGCTTCTTGAAGGCAATGGTTGTAACACACTTAAATTTCTAACTTTTCTACTTGTGGTGGAAATTGTTAAATTGAGCTGATTTCTCAGGAAGCAGTATGGTGTAGTGAACATGGGGCCAGAAACCTGCAAACTTTGGTTCTTGCTCTGGCTTTGCCACCAATTGGTTGCATGACTTTGCAAAAATCACTTAACCATTCTAGACTTCAGTTACTCCTCTGTGAAAGAAGAAATTTTAATTATGTGAACTCACCTACAGCTTAAATAGTCTATAATGCATTGTCAGACCCTTAGAAATTGGGGGCTCTTTTAGATCTTGTTCAAAGCCAGGCAGATCTGTCTCTGCCTTCTTGGAGCTCAGTACATTGAGTCATACTGATGCAGAGAAATATAAAAGAGATACAGACAATAAGAAATAGGTTTTAAAGTTTAATTGCATATATAACAAATATATGGTGTGTGTGGGTATACATTATATGGATATGTGTTGTGTGTATGTGTATATATATGTAACCACATACACAAATAGCATGATAAACTATCATAAGAAATGAAAATGAAATTAGTAAAAAGATTTCTGTGTAAACTATTTTACTTTTCATCTACAAAAAAGATTAAATGCTGGAGCCAGTGTGACTAAATAGGAATGTTCTGTCTTTATATGTGAAATAGCAATGTTCTAGGAAAGAATTATATTAATAAAACCCTTTTAAGAAATTGTTCTTATAAGAATAAGACAAACTTATTTTAGAAACTTTTGAAACACATAAGAAGACATAGCCTACATAAACAAATAGCTTAACAGACGTGGCATTTGAAAGGAATATATAAGAAGCATCTTGGGGAAATGTGAGATCCTATATATAATGTTCGGAAAAAAACTATGCTTAGGGAATATAAAAACCTTCAGCCTTTAAAATGTATATAACATAACCAAAAACTTATAAAATAAATACTAATACTGGGAAAATAATTTTTGAGGTAATATAAAAGAAGTATAAAAGTACATGAAGATAGGATGTTAAACTGAAGACACAACATCTGAACTCTTTCCTAGTTCTTTTTGGTTTGAAAATTGGGTACAGAGTATCCTTTAGGTTTAAGTAGGAATGTATATTTGAAGTTGATGCAGAATATGGAAATTGAATTTGGTTAAAGTTTTGAAGGAAATAAATTGAGCTCATCTCTTTATCAGCTCCTTCACTCTACCTAGAGCCTGTCACTAATGTTTAGTATTACCTTAATCGTTTAGCCCTAGGCTTAATATTCTATTCCTTTCCCTTCTGGAATTTTATATGCAGTTAGTTGTCAAACCCTTCCTCTATTATGTCTCTTAGATGACAGCTTTCGGTTTTCATGGCCTTTACTTCATTAAGCTGAATAAATTACTACTTTAGCTACTCAGCTGGTTTCCTTGTCTCCAGACATAATAGAGAACCACATCAGGTGTAAGCCAAGGGATGAAGAAGTTATGTTTTTGAAAGGTACATTTTGTGGCTGTATATAAGATGGACTAGGGAGAGCCCAAGCCCCCCAGCAAACATTCCAGGGTCCTCTAACTAATGTCATCATGTGCTCTTCTCAGAATTCACCTCTGGTCTATATTGCCCCTACTGTTCCAGGCAAGCCAACTGCTTCCTGACACCTAGACACACAGGTTGTCCTCAACTTTGTGTACTTGAATAGAGTATTTATTGAACCTAAGATGTTCCTCTGCCTTATCTGTTCTTAATTCTCCTCTAAACCTGGCTTATAAATACTTCACCTCAGAGAGGTTTTCAAACAATTACTTTACTCTGTCACTTAATACCTAACAATTCAGTGTACACTCTGTTATTTGTACCTGTTATGGATTGCTTTGTAAGGATCTTTATTTCCGGTTGGATTGTGAGCTCTGGAAATGGACCATGCTTCCTTTTTCCTTTGTATTCCATAAAGTACCATGTTTCTGTGGGCTTAGTAATTAGGTGTAGTGTGTCCAGAATATAGTCAGTATGTACTCACCTATTGGAAGCCTTAGAGGGCAGTGGAGAGTCATTCTGGACCCGAACTACGTAGTGACAAGGGCAGAGTAATTAAGTACAAGATTGTTGGTTCACTAGGAGAAAGCAGTGCTGATGGTGGCACTCTTACTAAAAAGGAAGTTGAATAGACTGAGATCACTAGAGCCTGAGCTAAAATACTGGCTATAGCTTTAGATGAAAAGGTTACTGTTGAATTCAGGGGCCCCTTGAAGTTGTAGACTACTTGTATGCATATAACAGTTACCTTTTACCTTCATTGTAAATAGTAATGTTAGTATTAAATATCAAAGTTCAGAGTACAAGTCCTAGCAGTAATATCCTTGTGGGTAATCCATGTAGTTTACAGTCCCAGGCTAGCTCCGAGCAAGTAAGGGACTGATTGAGAGATTGAATGTTGAAACTTTCCTGGTGTGTCTTGATTCAGACATTAGCTATAAAATATTTTGTCTCTAGTCTTTCATGTCTGCTAGGATACAAAATGAGGTTACTCTGATAGCTAATCTTTGGGGACTGAAATCGTAATGGAGCTCTCCTGTACTTACCTCTCAGCGCTTCTCTAGAGGTTTTCTTTTGAGATCAGAGGTTCTTTGGTGATATGTGTGCTGAGTATTGATGAGATATTTTTTCCTCCCCAGACAACACTACAAACTGATGAAGTTAAAAATGTGCCTTGTGGAACAAGGTAAGCATTCCCCTTGCTTACCAACCTCCCTTTGTTTCAGATGTAGTTTCTGTTCATAAACTGTGAGCACTTAAACACCTTTCAAATAGGCATGATAGGAACCCAGGGGGCTTTCTCTTCTGAGTATTATTTGAGAAAAGCCATATCTCCAAATAGGAACTTCCCGTCTTAGGAGCCATTTTAAACTCTCAGCGACAGATAGTTTAAAATGAAATCAGCTCACATTCTTATCATCTGTAGTATTAAATGCCATCTAATTGAGAGTTTCTGATTCAGGAAGTCTGGGAAGAGACCCAAGAATTTGCATTTCCAGAAGAAGTTCCAAGGTGATACTGGTGCTGCTGGTCTGAGGACCTTAACTTTGAAAATCACTGCCCTGAATGGTTTTAGGGAGAGAAAGGCAAGCAGGGCCCAGATTATTTCTAAAATATAATCAGTACATTGAAGTGCAGTTGAAAAGAAAGTAAAGTTTAAAGTGTGTTTTAAATTCTGCATTTTAAATGACTAAAATATCACTATTACAAGCCTATAAAAGAGGCTTGACATTTGTGGAAGGACAGAAATATTCTTAAAAAGGGAGCAAATCACCTGTGTTTTAAGTTAACATGTTTGATATCAGGTTCTCCCTAGGTCCATCTGTAACCCACTTTTATGGGTTCCCTTTAGAGATGACTCAAAATTGGCAGCTGATGAGCTGTTGGGTAGATTTTATTTTTTATCTTCATGCTTTCCTGTGTTTGTGAGATTTTTTTCAGCAAACAGGTATTAACCCTTTTTTATCAAGAAAAAATGTCATTTTAAGTTGGTAGAAAGGCTTACTTGTGTAGTTTCAAAGTCTCTTAACTTCATGTGTCTGAAATTGAGGTTCACATGTCCCTCAGGGTCTGTGCTGGTAGGCCAGGAAGTGTGGGAAGCCAGTAATTAACAAGATCTATCTTTCTGAAGTGTTGATTTTACTTTAAGGTTTGAGGGGGGGTGGTTCTTTTTTCATATTAGAATAAATACAGATGAAAAGTAGACCAAGATAAGGCAGGAAACCAAAAGAATTTCAGCTTGTGGCTAGCCTCCCTACCTCTTTACCTGGTTCCTTAATGGAAGAGTTTGAGAAGTGCATTGCTTTAGCTGTTGGCTTTAGTTAATAGGGTCAAAGTGCTAAGCAGCTCTAGGTTGTAAGTCTAGTCTTCATGTGAGCTGATCTGATCACAGAAGTTATAGAGGTGAGCCTTTGGTTATGAAAAGAGGCAGGTGAGTATGTGTAGGGTCACTTGAGTAGTAATTAGTGAGATCCTTTTCATCAATCAGTAGTATATGTGTAGATTTTCCTTCTAAATTTCTCTCGTGTGGGATATGTTTGATGATATGGGATTAATCTGGGACTATAATAAGTTTGTACTTGGCTCACATTTCTCTGTTTCTTTGTTTTTAGTGGTGGGGTCATGATCTATATTGATCGAATAGAAGTGGTTAATATGTTGGCCCCTTGTGCAGGTATGATACCCATCTATTCTGTTATTTTTATAGTTATAATCAGAGTATTTGTAAATGAGACATTCCCTGAGAAATAGAAAGGTACCTTTAAAGTTTTATGACCTCATACATTTCTGAGATATATGTATATATAATCATTGCAATATTTTCCATTTCTAAAGAGTGGTGACAGAATTAGGTCACAAATCCTGGACAGACTTGACTTTCTCCAACTGTATGGGTTACTCTTCTCTGAGCTAAGTGTATCTAAGAGCATGACAGTCACTGATTATTTCTAGAATTTCGAGAAAGTGGCATTTTATCCAGTCAGGATGAGGAATGATTTCCTTACATGTTAAAAATCTGTAAGCAATCATTTCCTTAGTCACATTGATTTTGACCATAGAAAAATCTTTTCTAGTTGACATTTGCCAGAACTTGCAAAGGAATCTGAAAGTCCTTAGTATGGGGAAAGCATTTTCTTGGTAAAAGATGAAAACTCACAGAGGTGGAATGGGAGTGCTTTTCAAATCAAAAACCTAATTAGAAGTTGTGAAGTAAGATTGGCCTTTTTTAATGTTTGATTTTTTCCCCCAGTTTTTTTTTCATTGTGCTAAAATATATATAACATAAAATTTACTATCTTAACCATTTTTAAATGTTCAGTGGGTATTAAATACGTTCACATTGTTACGTAGTCATCACCAACATCTATCTCCATAACTCTTTTCATCTTGCAGAACTGAAACTCTTTACCCATTAAACAGTAACTCCCTGTTCCCCGCTCCCCAGCCTCTAGCAACCATTGTTCTCCTTTCTGTCTCTGTGATTTTGACTACTCTAAATACTCTGTGTAGGTGAAATCATACAGTATTTGTCTTTTTGTGATTGGCTTATTTCACTTAGCATAATGTCCTCAAGGTTTATCCATGTTGTAGCGTGTGTCAAGAGTTTCCTTCCTTTTTAAGGCTCAGTAATATTCCATTGTATGTATATACCACATTTTGTTTATCCATTCATCCATCAGTGGACACTTTGATTATGTCCATGTTTTGGCTATTGTGAATAATGCTGCTATGAACATGGGTGTACATGAAAAGATCTACCATTTTATTTTTATCCTTATTATTCAAATTTGCATGCTTAATATGTCAGGATACTGTGTTCGACAAAAAAAATTCAGAAAGGTGAAGTTAGAGCCTTTTCCTTAAGGGGTTTTTATTTTACTTGAGAAAACATGATACTGACCTAAAAAATGCATATTGGTGTGTAAGGTTATGCTAAAATTCATGTCACTGGTACAGGCACAAATAGCAAAAGGATTTCAGAGCAGAGAGCAAGCTATTTTACAGTCAAGTGGATTTAGATTATATTTTTCAGCAATCAAGTATTTTCCTGTTTTTTATCATCTACTTTCCCTGGTCACAAATCAAAGGAATGGAATATGATTGGAAAAATGGATGAAGGGGAGAAATTGCTCATTTTCTGGCCAGAGATAAAATGAAAACTGTTGGATCACCAACTCATCTGGAAGTGACCTAGAGAATGAGTTAATCAGCAAGTATTTACTGATGGCCTGTCCATCAGTTGTGATCTGGAATCCAGTTACATCTAGTCCTCCGTGGCAAGACCGGTAGAACATGCCTTCAGTCTGAAGGGAGAAAGCAGCATGTTTTAACAAGTAGAGCACAGATTCTGGTCTGGTCTAGTATGTACCCTTAGGCGCATTTCTGAAATTCTGTTTCATATTATGCAGAATTAGTAGATTTTTTGTGAGAATTAGTGTTAATGTATATAAATTGCTTGACATAAATCCTGGTCCCGTAAATGTTAGCTTCTTTCCCTTGTAGCCTTTAAAACTTTAATCTTTTTTTTTTTTAACAACCTTTAAAACCTGCCTTTTTGAAAATGGTCTCTTGCAGCTGCTTCCTTCTTTCATTCTCACTGTTCCTCAAATAATCCAGGCCCTCTTTAAGTCTTAGCGAAACTTCTGCCTTGGAATAATTACCTTACACTTCTTCCCCTGCCTCTGATTTCTGTGCCTCACAATTTATCACTCTGTGCCAAAGTACAAATCTGATTGTGTCATGCCCTTGCTCGAAAAATTTGACAGTTCCTTATTACCTCTAAGATAATATATATGCTCCTTAGTATGGAGTTCAGAGTTTGCCCATTAGAATTACAAATACAATAATGTCTGGAAAATTAGGCACAAGGAACACATCAAGGTTTGGAGTTGGGTTTCATGTTCTGACTATTTCACTGGCACTTTTCCTCGTGTATATTTTTTACTGTAACTTTTACCTTGGCTGAATTAGAGAATACATGGGGAAACATGGATTGTACCTCTTTGTTTCAGTTTTTGATATTGTGAGAAACTACACTGCAGATTATGACAAGACCTTAATCTTCAATAAAATCCACCACGAACTGAACCAGTTTTGCAGCGCCCATACACTTCAAGAAGTTTACATTGAATTGTTTGGTAAGTGTCTTATTTGTTTTAAATGTGTAAATAACCAATTAGATATCTTGTTCAACTTGTTTGTGTGATAATGCTGTGATAATATTAGTAAACACTGGTATTTGAGTGTTTCTTCTGAATTTAAATTAAAGCAATTATCTTTAGAACATTCTTTATCTTAAGTTTAATTCTTCTTTGATTAAATTTGCTTAAAATTGCTTAAATTAAGCAAATAGTTACTCATCCAAGAGATTTAAAGAATGGTAACCATTTTCAGAAATGTATACTCTATAACTTGGTAGAGATTGGATAAAGATCATTACTTAAAAGACTTCTATTTTTACTATGATAACTTACTGAAAATTAGCTTTGTTGCTATGTTGATAGATAATTTGGGGAAATTTAGAAGTCTGTGCTTTGTAGTTTCCCAAGATTCACCGCAATGTTTGATGATTTGCTGTGAGGACTTAAAGGACTCAGCATAATCTCACTCACAGCTGAGATGTATTACAGCAAAAGGGTACAGAGCAAAATCACTGAAAGGAAAAGGCACATGGGGGAAGTCTGAAGGAAACCAGGCACAAGCTTTTAAGAGTCTTCTCCCAGTGGAGTCATACAAGATATACTTAATTACTCCAGCAATGAGTTGTGACGACACGTGTGAGCTGTTGTCTGCCAGGGAAGCTCGTTAGACTCACTGCTCAGGATTTGTGCTGAGGGCTGGTCATGTCGGTACCCTCTGCCTAGAACATACCAAAATGTTCCCAGAAGGAAAATTCCCAGAAGGAATTCCCAGAAGGAAAGTACCTGTTCATAAACCACAGTGTCTGTATAAACAGTTTAGGCACGGTGAGTCATTCTTATCCGTTCTGGAAATAGTGAAAATCCTCTCCAAGTCCACGTTCTCAGGTGACAGCCTGAGGCCAAATTGCAAACAGGCCTTTCTAAGGATAGCAGCTTCAGCCTTGCTCTGTTAACTCTCTTCTGCACAAGTTACTTTTCATTTGTGATCGTGAACGCTCTGGCCAGGGATTGGGTTACTACTATTGGCTGCTCTTCTCCCTCCTGGAACTTCTAATGAATTTCTTAGGGGCAGGCGTAGGGATGATTAATCAATTTAGAAATCTACCAATTCATTCTTCGTTGATGATTGAGAACTGTTGGAGTGGTGGTTAAGAGAACTAGTCTGTCCTGATTTGTCGGGTCATTGGTTACTTAGTAATAGTGAAAGTACTGTTGAGGTAGATAGAAAATTCATAAGTTATAAGGCCAAGTGAAGTGACATTTTTTATTGTCCATTCTTGTGTGCTTCAGAGACCTTCCTATGAGCCTTCCCCTCCTCCCTTTAAATCTAAAATAATAGGCAGAGGTCCATGGAAATGAAATTTAGTTATTTGGAGACTTGGATAAAGCTTGACTGAAGATGGGAATTTGCTTTTTTATGAGAATCAGGACACAGTAAGTAACAACACTGAATTAAGATTAGAAACCTAGTGAAAATGCGACAATGAATATATGTATGTTCATGTATAACTGAAAAATTGTGCTCTACACTGGAAATTGACACACATTGTAAACTGACTATAACTCAATAAAAAAAAGTGAAAAAAAAATACTAGGAACCTAGATTCTCCATTTATTGGATAAACTTCAACTAGCTGCTTGTCATCTTTCTTCCTTAATTTCCTTGCTTAATAATTTGTCACACTTTTTCCCATACAAAAGGAAAACTAAATATGTGTATATACACACACCCCCATATATATATATATATATATATATATATATACTTGTTTTCATATATATATAAGAAATGGCTTAAACTCTATAAAAGAATAGTACCATGAAAACTTTAGGTCTGATAATGATTGGTTTTGTTTCAGTATTAAATATTTCTTGAGTGTTATGAGAGCTGTTGTTCTTGGCTTTAAAACAGATCAAATAGATGAAAACCTGAAGCAAGCTCTGCAGAAAGATTTAAACATCATGGCCCCAGGCCTCACCATACAGGTAAGCCCTTCTTCTAGGGAAATTCTCTGGGAATTTTGAGAGTTTTGAATTTAATTGTCTTTTCACTGGACTGTTTAGTCACCACAATTTAATTTAATTTTGGTGATCTATAGAATATCTGTCTCAGTTTGACCTTAGGTTTCTGCCAAAATAAAATATTCTTATAGCTTACCATGGGTGGCCTTTTTTCCTGAACTCTTTGGAGGGAACAGATAAACTGCGGCTCTTATAAGGAAATAAAATCCATATTCTTCTATGTGTGAGGCATTAGTAAGATACAGTAATGGTCATGTATCAGTGTAAGACTAATCCTTGCACTCAGTAAGATTATGAAAAATAATTTCAAGTATAATATTTGAATAATAACTAGACAAAGTAAATGTCACTAAGTATTAAGTGACAGATGAAGTGATTGGATGATTATTGCTCTAGGAGTTTAGAGGACATTTCAAGAGAGTCTGCCTGTAAATAAGTATGACTGAGTTGGGATTTTAGGTAGGTCTGGAAGAATTAATAGGATTTTTGTGGGGGAGAGGAGAACAGAAGGTATTTCTAGTGGGTGGAATGGCCTGAGTACAAGCAAGGTAGCAGATGAATTTAGTGGTGTGGTGGTGGCATTGGGAGATAGAATGGAGAGAACAGCTGCTTTTAGGGGGTCAGTATTTTTTCAGATTGGGCTGAAATCCATTAGTGGGTTATTAGTGGGTTCTAAAATCAACTTTAATGGGTCATGACAAGCATTTTTAATAAAGTGGAATTGAATAAGAAAAGCACATGGCATGTAGTAATTTTAAGTATCATTCTGTGAAATTTTAGTTTGTTTTACATGAGTGTGTGGGGTAGGTGTTAATACTGGGTGTCACTCTAAGATGCCTTTTCTACTGTGGTCATGGTCTGTAACATTGGAGAGCTGTGGCTCTAGATCTGGATTACCTGAGAAGTGGTAATACGGCTTCTCTAGTGTCTTTTCTCAGTTTCTAGGAGATCAGTTAATTGTTGTGATGAACATTATTGTAGCTAAAGGTAGAGCTTCCTCTGATGTCATGTGTCTCAAGTGTCACGCCATTACTGAGAGTATGTGTTCACTGTGAGTGATCGTGAGTGATCTCTTAAGCTAGTCTGTCTGCCTTCATGCTGTGCCGTTGTCTCCAACCAGTGCCTGAGGGGAAGCCACCAAAGTTAAGGAGTGATTTGAAATGTCCAGAGCTAACTTTGTAAAACGCTCTGGATTGTCCATTAATTTGTGGCTAGGGTAGCTTTTCAGTTTTAAAGATAATAAATGTGAATGTCACAGATTCCTAGATTCTGCTCAGGTTGTTGCTTGGAGATCTAGGTGGCTCTTAACAGCTGCCTGGAGTTCCTTGCCTTATATTATGTAACTGTTTACCTGTTGTTTCCAGTTTTATTTAGCTGTTAATATGCAATAATGTAGTGAACATTCCTGATACATCTTCTTGTATGTACAGGTTATCTTTCACAGTGGTTATGCAAATTTATATTCTTAGTAGTATATGTAAATACTTGTTTCTCCACAACCTCATCAGCACTTGAAACAATCAGACATGCTAATTTTTGCCATATGGATAGGTGTGAAGTTCTCTCTCTGATTTGTATTTCCTTAGTTGTTAGTGAGGATTTTTGATTTTTTTTTTTGTCCATTTGTACCCTTCTGTCAATTGCCTATTCATATCCTTTGCCCACTTTTCTGTTAAAATATTTTTCTTTTTCTTACTGATTTGTAGTAGTACTTTGTGCATTTTGGATATTTTTATACACACAGGTGTTATGTATGTTGTAAAAAAAAAATATTCATTTCATCAGCCTTTTTTCTCTTTCTCCACTCATTGTGTGTGTGTTTGTGTGTGTGTGTGTTGGCCATTGTTTTTGGATATGTTGCCATTTTATTTCTTAAATCTCCTGTGAAGCAAACTACTTATGGATCTGTTACAGTATGTGCTTATATTTCACATATTTGAAGATTATGAGATTTCCCAAGATTAGCAAACATGTAGTATATTCTTCAGCCACATACAGCAAGATAGAATTCTTCGGAAGACAATCCTATTTTGTTTCTTTTTATAAGAATAAAAAGATACATGGCGAGTCTTGTAATTAAATGCAATATGACAGTGCTTCCCTCTGAATCATATTGGAAGTCATCTATATTTCTGGTAGTCACCTAGTGAAATCTGGCATCTCTCATAGATTCTGGTTCTGAATTTTTCTTTGTCTTCTGGATAAATCCATGAGTTGTTTCTTATGGCCTCACTTGCCTCACCTTCAATATACATTGAGTGTTCACCATGGTCCCTAGATTCTTACTCATTTCACTCTAATTCTCGGATTTAGTTATGATAATCCTCAAAGTTATGTACAGATCGGACTTCTCTCAAATATGTGGAGGAGGCTATATTGCTTAAAATTTTTTAAACTTTTTTTCAAAAGCCCTTAAAGAAGCCTGTGTGTTCAAAGGCCTTGTTGCTTAAAACTTCAGCCAATTTTCAGAGGGAAATTAAAACTTTCTTCTGTTTTGTGTGTGTTTACAGTAGGGTGGAAGATGGTGTGGGTTGTTTAACTAGTAAAATCACACATTTTGGGGAGAGCAAGTCCTTGATATAGAAAAGTCAGCCTTCAAAAACTGTATTTCCCAAGTAGATGTAACTGTGTAAGGGCTTGTGTGCCCATGGCACAGAAAGCCAAACTCTTGACAGTGGGTGTTTGCAGCAAAGTAAGGGTTGTTTGCAGGATCTAGCAAAGAGAATGGGCAGCTCGTGCTCAGAGGACCCAAACTCCTTGATGGTTTTCAGGGAAGTTTTTAGAGGCAACATTTGGGGTGAGAATTGCAGGGGGCGTGACGTTCTTCCGGGTGATGATCCAGGAATCTTAATCATCAACCTGATTCCAGCCAGCCTGGAGTCTAGTATTGGAAGTCACCATCCTCCACCTGGGTGGGAGTCTTAGTTCCTGTAGAACAACTCGAAGATATGCATTAGATTGCTGTTATGTATATCCCTTGAGGAGAAAATAGGACTTTATTTTATGAATTACTGTTTCTTGACTGCTTTTCCTTTTGTTTCTGCATTTCCTCACTCACTCATTAGTAACTGCTTGAATCTATTGTTTTGAACTCAGGAAAGGCCTAGGAGACTAAAGACTTTTTCTACAAACAAGAAATGGGACACAGAAGGGCTTTTGCACCCAGCTCTTGCACTCCAAAATTATCCTGTTTTGTAGATAATTATGCCAAAGTACACGATGTTAGGGAAACAGTGTCTAGTAAGCAGTGTCTACAGAGACAAGTAGACTTTGTTCTAAGTGAAATTCTAGGAAGAAAGAATGTAAGCTGCTAATTGGTATTTGTTCATTGTTAATTGATTCTTGTTTTCCCTGAGGGTTGGACTATGTACTTGTAACCAGTGCTGAGTGATTGCAGGTTTAGGAAGTAATAAATTAATTTTCCACTGTCTACTGTATTAAGCTGCATATACTGACCTGGGTGTTTCTTTGTTTTTATTTTTGTTTTTGACTTTTTCCTTCTTTACAATTTAAATCTTGGAATTTTACCTTCCTTCTGTTTCTTTGGTTTGCAAGTTTGTAAAGGAAACAAAAGTATCTTAACTGAAGGGCTATGTGAAAGGTCTTTTAAGAGAGAACTTTTTCTGTAAAGGAATTTATTTACTTAATGAGTAGAATATTTTTTCCTATAGCCAGGTTTTTTTTTTAAAGGAAACAAGAAGCAGCTTATCTTTGACTTTGATGGCAGGAAAAGTAGATTTTCTAATGGGATCCCTACATGTGTTAGTGGGCAGCTATGTCATAGCTGTTTTATTAGTTTCATTTGAGGAGCTCTTCTGTAGATTTAGTTTGAAGATTTATTTTTCAAATATATTTTGGCTTTTTACTTTTATTTTTTAGGCTGTGCGTGTTACAAAACCCAAAATCCCTGAAGCCATAAGAAGAAATTTTGAGTTAATGTGAGTAATGTGCATGGGATCCCAATATTTTTACTTAGGGCTGTCTACATATTAATCTACCAGTCTAGAGGAGGCGTGTGTGTGAGATGTTACACTCTGGGGAGGGGTATATGTCTATCTTCCATACTCTAATTCTAGTAATGTTACCTGTTCTGGTGTCTTAATTCCCAGTAGACTCTTATTAGTTTTCTCTTTATATATAGACATTTCAGGAGCAGCTTCAGTGGCTAAGGATGCAGTTTGCTGTAGGACTGTTGTTGGAAGCCTCAGGAGCTATAATTTGGATGTGAATAATACCTTGAGTTAAATATTAATACAGAAGAGAAAGAGTCCTAGCGTTAAGGTTGAAGAGAGTGCCTGTATTTTGTTACTGTGTTATAAATGGCAAGAATAAACACATTGGTATCAAGTTTGCTTTTCCATTGTGTGTGATTTGTATATCTAAAATTAGACTTGATCTTTATAATTTGCCTCTGGGGAAATTTTGCCTGAGTTGACCCCTGGTAGTCTTTTTTTGTATGTGTCCAGAGCTGACTGGGAGTGAGAAGTTACTTGCTTAACGTGAGTTTCTACGTGTTACAGAAGATCCCTTTTAGGGAAGTACCTATTGCAGTTGGAATGACAGTATTATTCTCATATGACAGGTACTAAAAAGAAGAAACAAAAAAGTCTTTAGGAAATTTGGCTAATGTGTTAGGAGGAAAATTATGAAATGCTGGAAAACTAACTTTGCAGAAGTCAAGAATACAACAGATGTGTAAATACAGGAGGTCCAAAAAATAATAATAATACTTCTTTATAGAGTGATATATTTCTGAATTCTTACTGTTCCCAAGTCTGTATCTTCTGTTAGGCAGCTTTATTTTCCCTTTTTCACTGTAGGAAAGAAACTTTTAAAACTATAAAACACGGAGTGCTAGGCTGGGTAGATCATGGGACTGATCCATTTACAGAGGGAAAAAAACTTCTTAAAGGTTCAGAATGTCTTAGGCTTTAACTATGATAGCTTCTGATGATGGAACGATGAATATAATGTGTGTTCTCTGCCTGAAAATAACTTACAGTATCCAGAATGTCATTTTATGTCTTTATCAGTATTGGCTGGAGGAAAGGAGAGAGCTTTGCGGGTGGGGGCAGGAGATGTCTGGGGAAACTATTGGAGTTACTTTTCAGATAATTCTGGATCTTTCCTGATTTTATAGATGATTGGCATTCCAGAATTAAAGGCTACCTTGGGATCATCCAGTCAAACCTCCCACCTAATATAGTCTTTTTTTATATCCTTCTTGCCATATAGTCACCCAGTTGCCACTTGCACATGCTCAATGATAGGCTACCTATTTCCATTATTAGAAAGCTCAGATTCTCAGAAAATTCTTCTTTACATTGAGCCCCCATTCACCACCTAATTAATAACTGCCACCTAGTTATATCTTCTGTACAACAGATAGGGCCACTGTACAAGGGTGCCTGAAGAGGGGCCGAAATCCAGCTCCCTTCTGCTTGCCAAACCATGGACCTGATGGGCTGCATCTGCCCAGAGGTTAGTGCCTTTTGCTAATTGGTCCAGATTAGCTGAAGGCCTAACAGCAACGGAGGCATTTATATATGCCAGACATTTGCATATCAAAGGCCCTTCCATGATACAGTTAGAGGAAAGGATCAGATATACTAAATCTGATTCCTATTTCTGGGTGACTTTGGGCAAATCATTTAACTTTCAATCTCAGATTCATTATTAGTAGAATAGGGTAACACCTCTCTTGCCTACCTTAATGGACCAGAAAATTCTTGTTGAAAATAGTTCTCTGACCCACTAGAGAGTCAGAATTACTACCTGTTGCTGCACATTATTTTTAATTTTTTGTAATATTTTACTCCACAGGGAGGCTGAGAAGACAAAACTTCTTATAGCTGCACAGAAACAAAAGGTTGTGGAGAAAGAAGCTGAGACAGAGAGGAAAAAGGCTGTTATAGGTACTTGGATTTCTTTCAGAAATGGATGTCTCTAAGTATACGTGTTACGAGGTAGTCCTGTTCTTTCTCAGTCTCATGTTGGATATTGATGGGAATCAAATAAATCTGCATCATATATGGTGGAGAATTCTGGAAATTCCTTTGTATAGTCAGATGTCCTAAAGCCTTTAAAAGTAGGTGGGGCCAGTACTTAATGAAGTGCTTTGCCTCTCCACCATGTTGTTGACCCCCTACTGTTGTCTTTTTCAAAGACAGGGAGAAGTGGATAGGGTTTGGGAGCAGCTGTAGCCTCTGATGGTCTAGAGTTTTTGTTTATACATGTTCCGAATAGGGAAATTTTTTGGCCAAAACTCAAGACTGTTTATATACATCCTTACTGTTGACACGCACCTAGTTTTATCTGGTTGGATAGATATTACCATCTCTGCAAGTACAACAGGATTGCCTATGGCTCATTTTGAATCACAGTGACTTCCCTAACACTCAGGTATACCATCTGTTCAACTGCCATCTTAGGTTCTCAGTCGTTTGTTCGTTGGTATGCTAAAAGTTTAAGGAGTTTTATATTAAATATTTCAAATATGCAGGAACATACAGAAGACAATATAATGAAGGCTTAACATTTTGCCATATTTCCTTCAGATAGTATTTTCTTTTAAGAGAAAGTTGATATATCTGTTTGAAGCCTCCTTTGTACGCCTCCCTGGTACTTCTTGATCTGTCTTCTCAGAGTAGCTTCTACTCTGAAGCTGATGTGTATCTTTTCTGTCCATATTTTTATACTTTTTATTGTTTGTTTTATGAGGAGGAGGTAATTAGGTTTATTTATTTATTTATTTTTAGAGAAGGTACTGGGGATTGAACCCAGGACCTTGTGCATGCTAAGCATGCACTCTACCACTTGAGCTATACCCTCCCCCTCATAGTTTTATACTTTTACTATAAGTATATAACAATAAACAATTCATAGAATTGTTTTAAATGATGAAAGTGATAACAAATTCTTTATTTTATTTCACAACTTCCTTTTTCTTTTTACCAACATAGTTTGAGTTTTATTCCTATTGATACATGTAGATCTAGTTCGTTTTTAATGGCTGTTGTATTTCGTTCTTTGAGTGAGCCTCAGTTGATTTTGATGGGTTACTGATGTAGAGTTAGATAGTCTCTGCTTTTTCCATATTATAGGTAGTTCTGTAGTAATGCCCATAGCCATGTCTCTGTGCACACATGAAAGTTTTCCTAGAGAAATGCTACTCAGCATGTGATTGGGTCGATCCCCTGCCCCAGCTTTTCGTTTCTGATCCATGATGAGATGAGTACAGAAATTGAGAATGAGTATTTAGAAGTTCTTACAGCATTTTAACACAATAATTCTATTGTCTGCTGGATCTAATAAAAAAACTGGAGTTTATATTTTTCTTTTTTAATATGTTTTAGTAATTCATTTTTATTATAACTTATAAAATATTGGCTCCTAACAAGTTAAAATACCAAAAAAAAAGGTGCTTTCCCACGGGTAGTTTGAGAAGCATTGCTGTGAAATCTGTATCTCCAAGTAGAATTGCTGAGTCATAGGCTGCAAACTGCAACACACTGCTGGATTGCTCTCCAAAGTGATTCTATTTCACCCTCTCCTCAGCAGTGTTTGAGTTCCAGTTTCTGTCCTGCCATATTCAATTCCCATTTCCACACATCGTCTTCTACCCTTGGAGTCATCAGATTTTTAAAAAATTTATGCTAGTTTGATGGTGGACATGGTATCATATAATTTCAATATGCATTTCCCCGATTACTAGAGTATTGTTTGTGGGTCACTCAGATTTCCCTTTTTTTGATACATGAATTGCCTCTTAATATCTTTAGCCCATTATTTGGTTACTTTTATTGAACTGATTTGTAGAAGTTCTTTATATCTTCTAAATATTAATCCTTTACCAGGTTTATGCATTATAAATATCTTCTCTCAATATGTGTCTTATCTTTGAACTTTATGATGTCTTTGACATACATTTGTATTTAATTTTCATGTAATCAAATTCTTTAATCTTTTTCTTTCTGAGGTGCTTTTTCTGTCTTGCTTAAGAATTCTTCCCCAGCCCCAAAGTAGTTTATTCTAAAAATTTTAGAGTTTTGCTTCTCACGTTTAGGTCTTCAGTCCATCTGAAATTTATTTTAACATTTAGAGTGACATAGGAATTCAGGTTAATTTTTCCCAAATGGCAAGTTAATTGTCTTGGACGATTTATTGAATAATTTCTTATTTCCTCTACTTAATTCTAATGCCACTTCTGTTATATAATAAGACCCTATTTATGATTTGTTCTGTTGCTAGGCTATTTTGTTGCAATATGTTGGTCTAGCCTTCTTCATAATTACCCTTATTACTAGGCCCTTTATTCCTCCATGTACACATTAGAACCAGCTCCTCAAGTTGTATAAAATACTGTGTTGGGGTTTTGATTAGAGTCACACATTACTTGTATTATAGTACATCAGTTTGGAGAGAATTACAATATTTATAATAGCAAGTCTTATAAATCTGTTATATTTCTTCATTTATGAGAATGAGAACTGAAGGAAATAGCTTTCAAAAAAGTGTCAACATTTTCTTCTTAAAGTTGCACACTCTGTTAGAGATTTGTTCCTATATATTCCTCAAGCTTTTTGCTGTTTTAAGTAGGCCCTTTTTTCAGGACACATTTTCTAACTGGTTTTTACTTTTGTATAGGTATGCTGTTGATTTTTTCATTTAGCAACCTTGCTAAAAATGCTATCATTTCTAATAGTCTCTTGGATTTCCCAAGCAGTCATTTGTTTTCAGATAAGGACAACTCTGGTCTTTTCCTTATAATCCCACAACTTTTAGTTCTCATCTTACTGCTTTAGGCTATGACTTCAGTGCAGTGTTGAAAAGAAAGATGGTGAGAAGCATTCTTGTCTTGTTCCTAACTTTAAATACATGGTCACAGTGATATTTGCTGTACTTAACTTTTATGAGGTTAATGAAGTTTCTTTCTGTTTTCTTGCTTGCCAAGAGTTTTTATCATGAGTGGCTGCTAAAACTTTTAGAATTTTTTTCTGTAACTGTTGAGATGACCATTATTATTTTTATTTTTAAAGCAGTTAATATGACGAATTATATTAATAGATTTTCTCTTAAAGAATTATTTTGTCTTCCTGGCATAGACCCAACTTGGTCATGATATAGGAGGTTCACCCTAGTACGTTTCTCTATTTGGCTTGCTGATAATTTCTTTTAAATTTTTACTCTTATTTTCATAAATGATCAGCTTGTAACTTTTTTCTTAAACTCTTACGCTTGGGCTTTTTGGCTTTGTTTTGTTTTGGTATCTTAGTTATACTAGCCTCAAAATGAGTTGGAGAGCATTTCTTCTTTTCCTGTGTTCTGGGGCATTTTGTATAACATATATACTATCTCTTTGTAGATTTGGTGAAACTCAGTTATAAAAACCATCTTGGTCTAGTGGGGTTTGTGCTTTTTTGTATGCTGATTTGGTTTTTTTTTAATTTTTGTAGTTTATTATTGAAGTATACTTGATTTACAATGTTGTGTTAGTTTCTGGTGTATAGCAAAGTGATTCAGTTATTCATACATATATTCTTTCTCATAATATTTTCCATTATGGTTTATTACAGGGTAGTGAATATAGTTCCCTATGCTGTACAGTAGGACCTTCCTGTTGCTTGTTTGTTTTTTATGGTAACATTAACCTACTGATTTAATTTCTATATTGTGTCAGATATTTGTTTCTTTTTAAGTCAGTTTTGGTAGTTTATTTTCTAGAAAATTGTCTGTTTCATCTGATATTTCAAATTTGGGGGCATAAATTTGTTTGTAGAGTTCTCCTATGATTTTTTTAAAGCCTTTACCAAATCTGTATGCCCATTTTCATTCCTTATATTGTTTATTTGTTTCTTCTGTTTTGCTAGATCAGTTTTGCCAGAGATTTGTCTTACTCATCTTTTCAGAGAACTGGGGTTTGATTTGATTAATTCTTTTGCCACTTTCTTTTTAATTATTATTTACACTTATTTTTATTTATTCTCTACCTTTTTTGATCTTACTCATTCGTTGTTTTCTAACTTCTTCAATTAACGTAATTCTTTGGTTTTCAGTCTTTTTTAATGGAAGCATGTAAGATTATACATTTTCTTCTAAGTTCTGCTTTAGGTACACATCACATATTTTGAATGTAGCTTATTTATTGGTCTTTAGTTTTAATTAAAAAAATTTCCATTATTTCTTTTTTGACTCATGAATTATTGAAAGTGTATTTTAAAATTTCTAATTGAATGGGTTTTCAGGGAACTACTTTTTATTGTTGATTTCCAATGTTATTGCAGTGTAGTCAGAAAATATGATCTGTTATATGGATAGTTTAAGTATGTGTTGAAATTTGTTTTGTGGCCTATCAGTACATAGTCCTTTTTTGGCAGATGTTCTGTGTGTGCTTGGAAAGAGTGAATGTATATTCTCTGTTGGATGCGGGTTTCTCCGTATATCCATTATGTCAGGATTATGGATTGTATTGTTCACATCTACTATATTCTAATTTTTGCCATCTTGAGCTATCAATTACTGAGAGAGGTGTGTTAAAATCTCTCACTGGAGATTAGGTGGGATTACCATGGATTAGTTGATTTGTAACTTTTTTCTTTATATATTTTGGGACCATATCATTAAAATCATTCAGTTTCAGAATTGGATTGTTACATCTCCCTGGAGAATTGCTCTGTAATAACCCTCTTTTATCCCAGATATGCTTGTTGACTTAAGGTCTATTTTGTCTGATGATAATAGAGCTATGACAGATTTCTCTTGGTTAGTTATTTTCTTGATGTATCTTTTCACATCCTTTTACTTTCAACTTTTCTATGTCATTATGTTTTAGGTATGTCTCTTGTAAACAGCATATAGCTGGATTTTGTTATCTTATCCAATGTGAGAATCTGTCTTTTAACTGGTGAGTTTAGTCTTTTTATATTTATTGTGGTTACTGCTATATTTGGATTTGTTTGTATTATTTAATTTTGTGTCATTTACCATGCTTCTTCCCCCCTCCCCTTTTCTGATTGGTATTGATTGAATTTTCTTTATTCTTTTCTTCCTTTTACTTGATTGGAAGTTTTACATTCCACTTCTAGAATGTATAACTAGTCATTACCTGTAAAATGTTAATCACACCTGGCTTGATAGACTCTGAAGTTAATCTTTCTTTCCCTTCTCTTTTTGAACAATACCTTAGGATACTTTAACTCTTACCACTGTCCTCCAATTTTACATATTATTGTTGCCTAGTATTTTAGTTTTATGTTGTTTTTATTCCCTCATTGATTATCATCATCATCAATTCTTACAGTAAACATTTTATTTTGATTTAAATATGTTGTGTAATTTTTTCCTCTCCATTGCTCTAGCCATTCATTCTTTTTTTTCTGCTAGCTTTTCTTCAGTGAAGGCTAAGGAGTGGAAAATTTATTCAGTCTTCCCTGGTCTGAAATACTTCTGTTTCATTCTTGAATTTAATCTACAGTTCTAAGCCTAACTAAACTTACTTTACTTTGTCACTTTGGCAGTATTATTTCATGTTTGTTTGGCGTCTTCTCCTCTTTTTACTTTTAAGAGTTTTCTCTTTCTTTGGGTGTTCTCCATTTACACTCTGGTGTGTCAGTGGGTTGATGGGTAGAGTATTTTGGTCTCACTGGAATTGCAGCCCTTTAGCAGATCTAGGGTTTTATACAGAAATTTCAGTTCTAACATCTCAAGGCCTCATCTCCCAGCCCTGCGTGGGAAGTAACCCAAGTCCCTCTCCCTTACTTGTCTAATAACCACCCCGACAGCTGCCACCATGAAAGCTCTCAGCTTTCCCTTTACTTGTGTCTCTTGAGGCTCTCCCATTCTTTCTTGTGATCTCAGCAGTGCATTCAAAAACAAATTTGTTGTATTTTATCTAGCATTTTAATGTGTTGGTAGCCGAAGGGTTTCTCATTAGCCTACTCCACTGTTTTTCTTAAACTAGAGGTCGGGCTGTTCTCTTTTATTGATTTATGCCCACATGTTAGAGAACAGTGTTAGGTGGGATTACCACATCAGCTTCCCATGTTGAGACACCATTCTCTGGGTTCTAAGGGCAGGGTCCAGATTCCTCACCTTTTACTCCAATTTTATCATGAGTTTTTTTTGTTTGTTTGTTTGTTTTACTTACAGCTAAATTTTTAGCACAATTGAACATAGTGGTCCATTTTTAGGATGGTATGATAATAGATTGATTTTATGCTGATGGGAAAATAGGGAAGTATGCCTGAAGTTGTTGGTAAAGGATTCTGCCTTCTGGAAAGTAGAAACCACTCTGAAGTGTTCTTTCCATTATGTACTTCCTCCAGAGACCAGAGGTGAGATACGTTAAAATACTCAACTTCTTTGGCTGAAAAGGAGAGTTGAGAATGTTCTTTAAGAATTGCAGTGATTGAATAGAAAGTATGATTAGAGTCTTTCTTCCCTGGTTCTGGATCCTTTGGTTTGGCCAGAGGTTTCTTAGAGGTGTTTTGTTTCCCTGTCTGAAGTTGCTTGCTGTGGGCTACCTTGTTCACTCCCAGCACTCGTTTTCATGTTTTCAGATGAATTACCCTGCTTTCTTTTTTATCTCCTGCAGCTGTCCAAATACTCCTCCTCTGGTAACCCTTCATCACATCATCTCCCTGTTGGTAACTTAACAGTTGATCCTGAGTATATATCAGAGCTAAATTCCATAGCCTGTCACACAAGACACGGTCTTCCAGCCCTCTCTGTAATCTTTTCATTGTCTTCTCTTGTCAGCTGGCTCCTTATCATCTCTTAGTTGTGACTTGCTAATTCATATCTTCCTGTCTTTGCTTATACTTTCTGCTACATTCTCCTAGGTCATGCCTGTTACTTTCTTTAAGATTTTTCCAGAAGGCCTTCCTTAGTTTGACTTGTCTTCCTTATTCTTTTCTTTCTCCTGCCACATTATATAATTGTCCTAAGTTGCCATGCATTTGTGTTGCTCTGTTTTTGTTCTTGGTACTTTCATGAAGTATCTTTTTTTTCCCATTAGCTTGTGGACCATTGCAGTTTAATCCCACGAAGGACTGGAACTTTTTTACCTTTTGTACTCCCCTTTCCTGTAAATGTAGCACTGTCAAAATAGAACAGTGAAGTAGGAAATAAATTCCCTTTTTTCTGTTGAGTTGTTTATAGTTTGGATAGATAAAACTTAATTGGCCCATAAAACCTTATATAATTCAATGTTAGACCATGTGCTGCTGTTTCTAAGTACCACTGGAACTAGAGAAATGGTTTTGAAGGTGTCTTCTTTTCTGTATAATTATAGAAGCAGAGAAGATTGCACAGGTGGCAAAAATTCGATTTCAGCAGAAGGTGATGGAGAAGGAAACTGAAAAACGCATTTCTGAAATTGAAGGTACATCAGGGAGGAAAGAGGCTCTGACTATCCTGAACTGCCTCTCTGTCTCAGGGATTGGCTCATGATTGTGGTGGGTGGGAAGGCCACAGACAGAATAATCTAGCCTTGAAGGAAGTAGCTGGCCTGATATTGTAGACAAATTTTTTTTTAATTGTCAGTACATTTCTAGCTTTTATTTGATTTGTGACTGTGGGTAACTCAATTTTTCATTTTCCATCCTTAAACTGGGTCTTATTTGTTCTCAGGCAAAGTAATCAGTTGTAAAGAATGTAAAAGATAAGAAACCTCACCACCACCAGTTTCTTTTCTACCTGTCAGACAAAAAATAACCAAACAATTAGCTGGGGAAAAAGCAGCCCCAGTTTTCATAGAGGCTCCCCAGCTCTTTATTACACACAGTGAGATGTTGATGTTTTTAGCTCACAGTCTTGAAGACCAAACATTCAGCCTTTTGATTTACATGCTGCTGTTTCCTGTCATTCTGCTTTAACTGATTCTGGATCAGATCTCCAAGGGTGGGGACAAGGCAGTAAATAGAGCAGAGCTTTTATGTGTGAACTTTACTTAAAGCCTAGAGCCTGGGTGGAGATTGAGGCTTTGGGGGATGGAGGAAAGAAAGAGCAACTTTAGGTGGAAAAATGAAGAGGGCTTAGACAAGCTGAGAGTTAACTCAGCAGTGACAGGAGTATCACCGTCTGAGCAGGTGCTGTCTGGGAACTGGGATTTGGAAACTGGTAACGTTGTTAATGCCTTTAAGTAAAGTAAATGATCAGACTATCAGGCAGTGAATAAAGGGGCTCCTACTTAAGGTAGAGTCTGAACTCTTAACCAGCTGAGGAAATGGATTGCAACTTCACTTTGTTTTAAACACCTGACTGTTTTGCTTTCTAGATGCTGCATTTCTGGCCCGAGAGAAGGCGAAAGCAGATGCTGAGTATTATGCCGCACACAAGTATGCCACCTCAAACAAGGTGACCGGCTCTCCCTGCCACGCTCCTAATAATGTAGTTTAGGTGTTTGCTTTCCTTTGTCGGGGGCTCTAGTGTGATAGAGGTGATTTTCATCCAGTGTCAAGGAAGGGTGGTTACCATCACAGCCTCTAGAATCAGCCAGTTCCTTAGTGAGACATACATTGCACACTCACTGTGTAGTTCCTTATAAAAGTGGGGGGCTAGGACAGAGGCACCAGATACATACATCCGGGTCAGATGCCATAAATTCCTTCATAAGGGCTCAGTAATCAAGAAAGTTAAGGGTCTTTTCCTGAAATGACAAGAGTGACAAGAAAAGAGTGAAGTTCATTTAGAATTGCTTCCCAGATAAGATAGCCCTTCAGGGTAGATGCTAAGCTTATTTAGAGCAGCATTTTTCATCAGACATTCTTAGCATTTTGGGCTGAGATACTTTTTCATTGTTGAAGACTATCTCATGCATTATGGGATATTTTGCATCCCCGGCCCTTCCCTACTAAACTATCAGTAGGCTCACCAATTATTTTAACAATCCACACCCCCCGCCACGTTTCCAAATGCCCCCAATTGAATACTGCTTGTCTGTTGGATTTAAAAAATACTCTAATCATAGGGAATTTCATATGTGGTAACTTGAGAAAGGAGGGTTGGTGATATATGGATGAACAGTTTTTGTGCAGGGACTGGGGTGAGTTTAGCTCTAGAGAGTAGAGACCTAGTTAGTAGGAATTACTCACATAAAAGTCAGCTAGAACCCCTAGAATTCTGGAAAAGGAAGGATGTGACCAAGGTTTATGAGATTATCAATTGTACAGTAGAGTGGAACAGAGAAAAAGTTGAGAAAGAGGTTGCTAAGTTATATGATACAGTTCGAAGAATTAGAGTCAAGATTTAAGGTATAGACAGGGCTTAAACCTTTTTGATTTAAGAAGAAACAACATAATCTGTATTCAGAAGAAATTATAGGAAATGATAGATTGTCAGAATGAGAGTTGTCAGTACTTTGAAATCCAGTATAAATTTAGAAATAACTTAACATATTGGAGGACACAGCTTTATAGAAACAGCATGGTATTTGGTCAAGATGAAGGCAAGGTGAGAAATTTCAGTTATGAAGCCAGTGATCCCAATCTGTCATGGGAGAATCTGGCCAGGCACACGTATCAAGACTTTGTCACTGAGGTCAGCCCTATGCTGAAAGGGGCAGTAGTTCTATGCCATTTTGGAAAATGCCGTTTATGTGATAGCCACACTTCAAAGTGAGAGAGGGTCATTGGTAACGATTCAGAGTTGAGTAGTGATATTCAGCAGAGCAATAGAGAAAATGTATGTAAGGAAAGAGAGAGATGACTGTCACACCAAAGTGTCCCGATGTCTTTGCTCTTCTTTGCCTCTCACAGCACAAATTGACCCCGGAATATCTGGAGCTCAAAAGGTACCAGGCCATTGCTTCTAACAGTAAGATCTACTTTGGCAGCAACATCCCTAGCATGTTCGTGGACTCCTCTTGTGCTTTGAAATATTCAGATGTTAGGACTGGAAGAAAAAGCTCGCTCCCCTCTGAGGAGGCTCTTGAACCCTCTGGAGAGAACCCCATCCAAAACAAGGAGAGCACAGGTTGATGCAAGAGGTGGAAGTGTTCTCCTGTATCAAGATGTGGCCCAAGGGGTTAAGTGGGAACAATGGTTATAAGACTCTTCAGATTTACAGAGAACTCAAGCTCCCTCTGTTCTGCCTCTCCTGTGGTAGTCCTGGTTTATCAGCTGACTGCAGGGTAGAGCCAGCTGTCTGGCACCCAAAATGGTCTTTTCAGCCACAGTTTTATCAAGTATCCTGTGTGTGTTCCTTTCTAAACTGGTACTCATGAATGAGGGAAACTCTGATGCTAAGATACTGCCTGCACTGGAATGTTAAACACTAAATATATGACAAGCTGTGTTTTTCTAAGCTGAGATCTGTTGAATAATGTTTACATTGGTCCCCGGGGAAATGTGTGCTCAGCCATTCAAGAGATAGGCCAGAGAGAAGATGGCCACGGTGTGGTAAGTGTAAAGAAGACTGATCGTGCCGGGACCCAGACTCTCTCTTTGGGGTCTAGGCCCAGCATTCATCCATGTGATTAGCATCTAGTCTGCTGAAGTTCTCCAGGAAATGATCTTCCACTTGAGCAACCATTTGCTTAATATGATTTGCACCTTTTTGTTTTTCTACAGTCAAGATGGTGGCCTGCTGGGATGTGCCACCCAATCAGAGATTCCTCATAGAGATGCCTAATCATTAGTTTATTACATTAGTAAGCTCAAAGATAGAGCTTGGTTTGAAGTTTGGGGTGAGATGAAACCTTTGTGTTGAACTGAAGCTCTGGGGCCCTGTGTTCCCCTCCATTGGGTGATGACTGTCTGTGTCACTGCCCTGGGCCATGTGTGACTAAGGTGCCTGGTTTTTAGCCACAGACAGCTCTATATGTCAACTCACAGCTCTGGCCAAGAGTGGAACAGGGCTTTAACCAGAAAAAGGAGCAGCGTCCAGTTCCTCCACTGCACAGTATCATAACTGCAGGAAGTTTTTATTTGTAAAACTGGATTTGGGATACATTCATTTTCCCCAATACCTCTGCCTAAAGGTTAAATCCTGGGGCTGCCATGGTTACTAGCACACTGACTCTCCTTCTCAATATTGGTCATCAGGAGCCCACATAGTGTGGAGCAAAGAACGACCTAGAAAGCATCCTTGGTCATCTTTGTCTCCTTCCCTTCTGGCCCTGAGATGCTGAAATCAAAGCTGTTCCCCAGCTTTCACCTAATCTAGGAGATTAGTATTATTCCACTGACTTTCTGGGCAGCCAATAGATTTAATCTTCCTTGAGAGAATGACAGTTAGCCTGTGGCAATGGGAGATCTGTTTCATCTGGACCTTTTTTTCCTTAAGATTAATTTTCCTGAATCAGTGTGCCCTGTAGTTAGGCCTGAGTTTATGCAGTTTGTTAAGACCCCTTTTGTGTACACTATGTTCAAGTCAGACGGAAAATTCATGGGACCACTTCCAGAAACTTCTCAGCTAACTGTCAGTCTCATGACAGCTTGTAGGTTGTGCCAAACACTTTCTATGGAAAATGAATCCGATTTGAGGTCTTTTCCCTGGGCCTTATCCTATAAAGGCGTTTGTAATATGGGAAGAATCTTTATTTTGTTTTGTTTCTGCTCATTTAATTATACGTGTTTTCTTTATGAATGAATTTTGTGTTCTAGCCCTCTTTAAAAGAACTTTTGAACTATAAAATAAACTCTTCACCTGTCATATGTTGTTGCTGCATATAAATAATGATTGTTGTGGGAAATCTGGATCGTTGACCTTTGTATTTTCATTCCTAGAGATGTTTCCTATTCCCGTGAGCTAAAAGCTGTTGCCCCAAAGTGATGACTGTGGGTTTCTTACAAGCCACAAGCCCTTGTGGCAGAGTTGAGGAACAGGGAAATAGCGCTGTGAAGTTTGCAAGAAAGGACTTCCACTTAAACTCTCGTGGAGTGTGTTTCCCTGTGCTCGCTGGAGCTCTCAGTCTGTCCCTCCTTCAGGGATGTTCCTTTTGGTAATCTTGAAGTCTAAATTTGTATGTGAAATGCTACCTTTTTTTTAAAGAAACTAAATAAAATTATTTTACTATCAGTGACTTGTGTTTTTCCCATGTGTCTCCACTCTCCTGCCGCTTGCCCTGCTCCTAGGGCTGTCCTGTGCGGCTCAGCGCGGGAGCCGGTTTCCTTACTGGTTTCACTGAACTGTAGAAGTTCTTCTTACAGTCTTCCCAGAATTCTCCTGTAAGAATTTTGAAAGCAGGGTTTCCATTGTTTCCTGACTCATGGAATTTAACGGGGGTTGTTCTTTGATTCTTTGTGGGATACGGCCAGCAGCAGAGGAGCGAAGGGGGAGGGTGGATAATGGTGCCCTTCGGAGACTGCCTGAGAGGAGGTGGGGAGGCGTTATCCAGAGGTGAAAGAAGGACAAGTTGTATAAATTGTAACTGGCAAGAGTGTGATAGAATTAACTTCACTAATTCAGATGTTAGCCCAAGAGCAGGGGTTGGACCTGCTCTTTCCAAGCTCTCTGTAGGACGATTTCACAGTGTCTCAGGAACAATTTTAGAGGGATGTTGGGGGCAGTGAGGCTTGGTAATTGGGAGTTTGGGAAAGAGCAGCCCTTTACTCAGGTCCCTGTGGGATCCAACCCCACAGTATCCTACATTTGTGACTACAGACCAGGGAAGTTTAATTCAAACTAATTATCCTGTAGGCTTTTAGTAGGTCTGAAAATGAACTGATTTAGAATTAAGTGATTTCTGCCTCTTGCTGTGGGGAAGGAATCTTGTGAATGAGAAGTTGTGAATTAAAAAAAGAAGTGGCTTCTGACTGCTTTAGGATTAAGTCCCAAATGTGTGCGTGTAAGGCTCTTCATGATTCGCCCCCACTGGCCTCTCCACCCCAGGTCCTCGAATGTGCCTTCTCTCTGTCCTTTTGCATGTATTATTTCATCCACCTAGCTCACTTTTTCTCCCTTACAGCTCCAACTTCCCTTTGCTAACTCCTAAGTAGTCTTCACTTCTTCAGCGAGGTCACCCGGCACTGCTTGCTCAGGTCAGCACCCCAAGTTCCCCTCTTTGTAGCACTCCACATGCCTCACGTTAACCTGCTTAGTGTCTGTTCTCACAAACGTTCGGCTCCCTAGGGGCAGGGCCTGGGGCTGTGCTCTTCCCAGGGGTTGTATCTATTGCTCATGCCTGGCAGTGCCTGGCCCTTGTGAGTTGGTCAGTTATAAAAGAACAAAAGGATGAATGTGAAATGCAGGTGAGTAGTGGGGGAAAAGGACACAGAAGTTAGGCTAGAGTGTCCATTTCAGAACCTGGTGTTTGTCCTTGGGAAATTACCTAATGTCTCTCAACTTGTTTGCCTGTCCTTGGGGAGCTCTTCAGTGGGTTCAGCAAGATATGTTTATACACCTGGAACAGGATTTGTACATGGTGACCGCTGAGGTGCATTAGTTCACTCGGCCTATAAGAGTCAGTGTGTGTTTTTGTCTCTATGTAGATTGTAAATTCCTGCGGTGGACAGAGAGCACAGGGCGTGATACAAGTGCAGCATAAAATACACATTGAATTATGTCCTCAGCAGCAATGGCCTAAGCTAGCTGGATTTTGAACTTCAACCATAGCCCTCCAGGAACGTCTCAGCAAACTGAGCCAGCTTCTCTGCTCTCTTCTGCTCTCTTGCCTTTGTATAAGCATTTAAAACTAACTTACTGTTAATCCATTGCTCACTATCCCAAGTGTCCATTATTACATAGACCATAACTCAGAATGACATTTTTCTTGTTTTCCTTACCATGTTTCTTTGGAGTTAATGTCTTTCATCTTTTTTCCTATTATCTCTTTGTATCCATTTTTCCACGTTTTATCTGCTACAGGCTCAATGTGTCCCCCTGAAAAGTCATGTTGAAACTCTAACGCCCCATATGATAATACTTGGAGACGGAACCTTTGAAAGGTAATTAGGTTGTGAAGGTGGAGCCATCAGTACCCTTACAAGAAGAAATGTGAGAAAGATGTCTCTCTGGGCTGTGTGAGGACACAGCAAGAAGGAGACTGTCTGCAAAGCAGGAGGAGCACTCTCACCAGGCACCAGATCTGCTGCCACTTTGATCTTGGACTTCCCATCATCCAGAACTGTAAGAAATAAATGTTTCTTAAGCCACCCAGCTTATGATATGTTGCTATAGTGGCCCGAGCAGACCAAGATACCAGTTATTTCTATTTTTTATCTTCAAAAACAATTTTATCTTTAAAAAAAAATTTTATCTTTCCTTCCTTTCTTCCTATAAATATTTACTGGACATCTAGTCTGTGCTAGTTGCTAAGGCAACAAAAAGGCTTTTAGCTTTGTGTGGAGGGTAGGGTGATACAACAAATAGGCAAGTATAATAGTGTGGTAAGTACCACAGCAGAGTAGACACTGGATGCGCGGGCACAGATGAGGGTCAGCACAGTCTGGTGATTTCTAGGACGCAGTGTCAGACCTGAGCCAAAATTTTAGGGATACACAGGAGGCAGCCAGCCAGCTGAAGAGTGATGCTGATGGTGGAATGAGTTCAGGCAATGGGAGCATCACATGCTATTGAATTTTAAAATGCAGGTCACTGGGTCTCCAGGCCTCAGCAGTGCCATGCATGCAATTAACATGTTTTTCACCCCAGGGTTCCTCCCACACTGTGGAAGCTGCAGTGGTTTGGAACATGTACTCAACTCAGAGCTGCATAAGAATTAATATCCTGAGGGACAACCCTCAACCAATGAGGGGACAGAAGTGCAAATGGGCAGAGAGAAATCTTTTCAGTGGAGACAGCAACCCTCTTGACACAACATGATTTATGTTAAATTTATGAATTAAACATAAATTCAGCAAGTATTTGTTGAATGCCTGGTATATGCCAGGAAACCTAAAACCTAAGTATTGGACCAACAATGAACAAAACAATAATGAATAAGACAGATATTGTCTTTGTTCTCTTAGAATCATAAGTCTCATGGGAAGGTGGACTTTAACCAAAGAATTTCATGTTTCAGCAGCACACATACTAAAATCAAAGAATTTCAACTATAATGAGGCTATATAAATGGGAGGAATGTAGTGCTAGGAATGTTAAAAAAAAAAAGAGTGAGAGAAGGGAGAGAGAAAGAATGAGAAACTGCTAGCCAGTTAACGATCTGGGTATAACAACAATAGAAAAAAATTTTTAATGGGCAAAAAATCTCAGTAGACATTTCTTCAGATAAGATATAAATGTCCAGTAAGAATATGAAAGATGTTCAACATCATTAGTCTTTAGGGAAATGCCAAGCAAAACCACAATGAGAGCACTTCATACCCACTAAAATGGCGATAACAAAAAAGACAGACAATGACAAGTGTTGGCAAGGATGTGGAGAAACTGAAATCCTCATACATTGCTAGTGGAAATAAAAAATGGTGCAGCTACTTTGGAATATGTTTTGACAGTTCCTCAAGGTGGTAAACATAGAGTTACCATATGACCTAACAATTCTACTTCTAGGTATCTACCCAGAAGAATTAAGTCATGTCCACGCAGACTGAACTGTATACTTCCCCCACGCCACCGTGAAGCATTTTTTTTGAAGTACAGTTAGTTACAATATGTCAATTTCTGGTGTACAGCATAATGTCCCAGTCATGCATGTATATGCATATATTCACTTTCATATTCTTTTTCATTAAAGGTTATTACTAGATATTGAATGTAGTTCCCTGTGCTATACAGAAGAAATTTGCTTTTCATCTATTTTTATAAATAGTGGTTATCATTTGCAAATCTCAAACTCCCAAATTTATCCCTTCCTACCCCTTTTCCCTCAGTAACCATAAGATTGTTTACTATGTCTGGAGGTCTGTTTCTGTTTTGTAGATGAGTTCATTAGTGTCCTCTTTTTTCTTTTTTCTTTTTTTTTTTTTTTTTGGATTCCACATGAGTGATATTCTATGGTATTTTTCTTTCTATTTCTAGCTTCCTTCACTTAGAATGACAATCTCCAGGTCCATCCATGTTGCTGCAAATGGCATTTTATTTTTTATCACTGAGTAGTATTCCATTGTATAAATATACCACAACTTCATTATCCACTCATCTGTTGATGGACATTTAGGTTGTTTCCATGCCTTGGCTGTTGTAAATAGTGCTGCTATGAACACTGGGGTGTGTGTATCTTTTCGAATTAGAGTTCCCTCTGGATATATCCCCAGGAGTGGGATTGCTGGATCATATGGTAAGTTTATTTTTAGTGTTTTGAGGAATTTCCATACTATTTTACATAATGGCTGCAAAAACCTTTCAAGATTTTTAATTGATTAGGTAATTTTAAAACTGCCCTTTCCTAACGTGTTTACCAGTCCATTCTATTCACTTGCTTTCAACACCAAAACAATATCAAAGTTTTAACTTTTGAAACATTTCAAAGTCAATAATTTACTTCACTGTGGAACGTCTGCAGCCAAATGCTTGAAAACAACTCAGCATAAGCATCAGTGGACACTGGTTTCACAGGTGCTGGAAGGAATGCAACAATGTATGTGACATCCCTAAGCTAATTACCTCTGCCTGGGTTCTTTATGCACAAACCCTTCATCGGCTGTGGCTCTATCTCAGCCTTGTGGCTAGTGGATATGTGAATGTGGGCTAATAAGCAAGCTTGTTTAATAGAAGCAAATAGTCTGCTGTGGAAAAATAGAAGTGGCTCTGAAATCAGTGAAAAATAGTAAAGTTGAAATCATTTAATGAAGAATTTTAGGGCTTAATAGATTTTTAATGTTTTCTATAAATAATGGGAAACCCATAGTAGACTTATTTTTTAGATTTTGAAAAAGATTTGTTACAACAAATTCCCCATAAAATAATGTCTAGATTCTGAGACATTACTATTAATAGTAAGATTTACCTCAAAGAATAAATCAGTATAAGCATTAATTACCTCAAATGCAAATACAAATGAGGTAACATTTTCCAAATACCAACTTAGTAATCATCTTTTTCTTTATTGTGGAAAAATATACATAAAATTTACCACTTTAGCCATTTTTAAATGTACAGTTCAGTGGCATTAAGTACATACAAAGTTTTGTGCAATCATTACCATAATCCATTTCTAGAACTCTTTTTTAAATTAGATAAATTTATTAACAGAAATTTTCCCAGAAGAAAAATACTAGATTGTTTCACTGTAGTATTTTACCAAAATTTTCAGGAAAAATAATACTAATCTTTCAATTAAATTTTGAAAAACTCTTTTATTAAAAATAAAAATGGAACACTTACAAACTTATTTTATCTGGTCATCATAAGCCTGTTTTTAAAACCAGACAAACACATTATAGAGAATAAAACTGCAAACCAATGTTCTTCATGAACGTAGGTACAAAAATCCATAGCAAAGTATTGGCAAGTCAAACGCAGCAAAACAGAAATGTTTTACTACATGAGAAAGAAGAGCTGTTCATCCCAGGAATGCAAGATTAATTTAACACTTAAAAATCAGTCATTGTTATACAACTAATAATGCAAGGTAAATGCAGTCTTCTTCCTTTTTTCTTGTATCTGTACGATGTAAATGTCCAGGGCATAAGGGTTGTCTTTCATTTGTTGTATAGTGGTGGATGCTGTCATCTTTCAATAAAACAGAGATATTTTGATTTCCATCATTTTCTAATTTGCAGACATATATATTAAATACAGAATAAATAGAAATGAATTTTTCAAGTTCATAAAAAAATCAGTCATTGTAAATTATAATTTATTTTTATAGAGTTAGCTTTGGGGGGATTATTTTTTATTCAATTGTAGTTGCTGTGCAATATTATATATTACAGATGTACAACATCCTGATTCACTATTTTTAATGATTTCACTCCATTTATAATTATTATAAAACACTGACTATATCCCTGTGTTGTACAATATATCCTTGTGGCTTATTTTATACCTAATTTTATACCCAATAGTTTATACTCCTTAATTCCCTATCCCTATATTGCCCCTCCTCACTCCCTCTCTCCACTGGTAACCACTAGTTTGTTCTCTATATCTGTAGGCCTGCTTCTTTTTCTGTTATATTCACTAGTCTGTTAGATGTTTCAGATTCCACATATAAGTGATATCATACAGCACTTGTCTTTCTGTCTGACTTATTTCACTTAGCATAATGCCCTCCAAGTCCATCCATGTAGCTGCAAATGGCAAATTTTCATTTTTAATGATTGAGTAGTATTCCATTGTGCATATGTGTGTGTGCATATATATTTATGTGTGTGTGTACAGATATATATATACACACACACACATACCCCACATTTTCTTTATCCATTCATCAGTTGATGGACCCTTACGTTGCTTCCATATCTTGGCAATTATAAATAATGTTGCTATCCTCGCCCACATTTGTTAATTATGTTCTTTTTGATGATAGCCATTCTGACAGGTATGAGGTGATATCTCATTGTGGTTTTGATTTGCATGATTAACAATGTTGAGCATCTTTTCATATGCCTGTTGGCCATCTGCATTTTTTCTTTAGAAAAATGTGTATCATGGAACAGAATAGAGAGCCCAGAAATGAACCCACAAACTTTTGGTCAACTTATCTTCGACAAAGGAGGCAAGAATATACAATGGAATAAAGACAGTCTCTTCAGCAAATGGTGTTGGGAAAACTGGACAGCAGCATGTAAAACAATGAAGCTAGAAAACTCCCTTACACCATATACAAAAATCAACTCAAAATGGATTAAAGACTTAAACATAAGACAAGATACAATAAACCTCCTAGAGGAAAACATAGGCAAAACATTATCTGACATACATTTCAAAAATTTTCTCCTAGAAGAAATAAAAGCAAGAATAAACAAATTGGACCTAATGAAACTTACAAGCTTCTGCAGAGCAAAGGAAACCAGAAATAAAACAAGAAGAAAACCTACGGAATGGGAGAAAATTTTTGCAAGTGAAACCAATAAAGGCTTGATCTCCAGAATATACAAGCAGCTCATATGACAGAATAAGAAAAAAAAATAAACAAACCAATCCAAAAATGGGCAGAAGACATAAACAAGCAATTCTCCAAGGAAGACATACAAATGATCAAAAAGCACATGAAAAAATGCTCAATATCACTAATTATCAGAGAAATGCAAATCAAAACTACAATGAGGTATCACCTCACACCAGACAGAATGGCCGTCATTCAAAAATCCAAAAATGACAAATGCTGGAGAGGCTGTGGAGAAAGGGGAACCCTCCTACACTGCTGGTGGGAATGCAGTTTGGTGCAGCCACTATGGAAAACAGTGTGGAGATTCCTCAAAAGACTAGGAATAGACTTACCATATGACCCAGGAATCCCACTCCTGGGCTTGTACCCAGAAGGAAATCTACTTCAGGATGACACCTGCACCCCAATGTTCATAGCAGCACTATTTACAATAACCAAAACATGGAAACAGCCTAAATGTCCATCAACAGGTGACTGGATAAAGAAGAAGTGGTATATTTATACAATGGAATACTACTCAGCCATAAAAACTGACAACATAATGCCATTTGCAGCAACATGGATGCTCCTAGAGAATGTCATTCTAAGTGAAGTAAGCCAGAAAGAGAAAGAAAAATACCATGAGATCGCTCATATGTGGAATCAAAAAAACAAAAACAAACAAACAAAAACAAAGCATAAATACAGGACAGAAATAGACTCATGGACAGAGAATACAGACTTGTGGTTACCGGGGGGGGCGGGTAGAGGGTGGGAAGGGATAGACTGGGATTTCAAAATTGTAGAATAGATAAACAAGATTACACTGTATAGCACAGGGAAATATACACAAAATGTTATGATAAATCACAGAGAAAAAAATGTAACAATGAGTGTGTATATGTCCATGAATGACTGAAAAATTGTGCTGAACACTGGAATTTGACACAACACTGTAAAATGATTATGAATCAATAAAAAATGTAAAAAAAAAAAGAAAAGAAAAATGTGTATCAGTTTTGCCCATTTTTCAATCAGGTTTTTTTTTTCATGTTGAGTTGTTTGAGCTGTTTGTATATGTTGGATAGTAGTCCCTTGTGAGTTGTATCATTTGCAAATATTTTCTCTCATTCAGTGGGTTGTCATTTCAATTTGTTGATGAGTTCCTTTGCTATGCAAAGCTTTTACATTTAATTAGGTCCCGTTTCTTTATTTTTGCTTTTATTTCCTTTGCTTTAGGAGATGGATCCCGGACAGATCTAGATGAATCTAGAAATCTTTCAACATCCAAAACAGAAACTCTGTACCCATTAAAACATTAACTCCCTTTTCTCTCCCCCTTCCAGCTCCTGGTAACCTTTGTTCTACTTTCCATGTCTCTGTATTTGATTACTCTATGTCCCTCGTATGAGTGAAACCAAACAACATCTGTACTTTTACATCATGCTTATTTCACTTAACATAGTTTTCAAGGTTCATTCATGTTGTAGCAAATACTAGAACTTCATTCTTTTTTAAAGGTGACTAATATTCTACTATATGTATATACTACATTTTATTTCTCCACTAATCTGTTGATGGGCACCATAGACTTTTAGCTGATGAGGGAGATAGGATAAAAATGATGTTTGAGGAGGACTACCCTGAAAGCTGTTATTTTTCCAAATCAGATCTTAGGATGTATGAATTTTTTTCCCCAAATTTGTGAATTCAGTTATTTAAACAGTTTCAGAAAGTTATGAAAAATAAAATGCAGCTTTATATTTAATGAAACATTAGTACTGAAAGAAAAAGTACATGTAATGCAGAGGCTTAAAAAATCAAAAGTTGCAGATTTTTTGAGTGAGAGGTGGGAAAGATGTGAATCCTTCCTAATCTCAAGCTTCAGGAAGGTAAACAGAGCCAAAACAATTTCCAAGTGTTTTTTTTCCCAATTCCAAGAGCTCAGAACAGCCTTTGGCTGGCAGGTCACAACCTGCATATGTATAAAACTTTGCCAACAGGCATCCTGACAGTTACTGATCTCAAGAAGCTAAGATGGAGCTGCTGGAAATCATTACTCTTGCTCTTATGATTTGTGTCGCTTTCCTGGGTTTCCTTTTTGTGTGGAAGAAAAGTCACAAAAGGGGAAAGCTCCCCCCCGGTCCAGCTCCCCTTCCCATCATTGGGAATCTGATGCAACTAAATATCAAAGACGTCCCTGCATCTCTCTCCAAGGTAAGAGGGTTTCATTAGGGGCTGATCATCTCCAGGCAAGGGGGTCATCTTCAGGCTCTTCAGATCATCTTCAAGATTTCTTAGTTTTACTCATCACTGTATGTCTATTTCTGTTTTACAAGATAGATAGCCTTTTTTTTTTTCCTGGATTGGATCACGTTTGAGCAGGTAGTGAGTTGTGCTGACCTGACCTGAGATATAGGTTGAATTATAGTGAGTGGGGAAATTCTGGGGTCAGAATATATTTTAATTGAAAGGCTTCCAAGCCCCTCTTGCATATAACACTTAGCAAAAGGCAAGCCTAGCAAATGTGAAAGTGTAATAAATTTCCTCTTATATTATTATTATTTCTATTTTATACTAAATACTCTGTGGGATGCTTTATGGTCCTCCTCCTAAAGAGTGATTCCCACATCTTGTTCTGACACAGCCCAGCTCTGCTACCCTAACTGATATTCGCTCCTTTGGATATATTCTTTGGGGAAAAGATACCTCCATGAGTTCATTGTGCAAGCATATATTCTCCAGAACAACCTAAATGTCCACAGATGGATGAATAGATAAAGAAACTGTGATACACACACACGTACTGGAATATTATTTTTCCTTAAAAAAGAAAGAAATCCTGTCATTTACAACAACATGGATAAAGCTGGTGGATATTATCCTAAGTGATTTAAGCCAGACACAGGACAAATACTGTATGATCTCATTTCTATGTGGAATCTAAAATAGTCAGACTTACAGAAGTAGAGAGTAGCATGGTGGTTGCCAGGGACAGACGAGGGGGAAATGGGGTGACGGTGCTCAATTTTGCTGCAAAGAGGTAAGTCATGCTGTAGTAATTGGAAGGAAATAGAATCCAGTGCACAAGTTGGAGAGTTGGGCCTTTTTTAGGAGCATGGAGAGTCATTTATATTAACAGAAAACTATGTACATGGGCACAGATGCAGGTAAACAGGTAGATGCTATGGTGGAAGCATATGGAAATTCTCTTCTGGTTTTTTCCACTATCTCTGTGAAATAGCAAAGTCTTCAGCTGAGTGTGAGGCTGGGTGAGAAGGGCCTGGCATTTTGAACCCCAAAATACAGAGATACTCTCATTCAGAGAAACAAAGGAAGTAAAGTTTCACTTTCCTGGGACAGAGAAAAGGGGTACAAAGGGACAAAATTTTCCATCATTTAAGGGTAAGTTGAAAAAAGAAAAAAAGGAGGCAGAAAGAAAAAAAAAATTAGGTGAAAAGTCCAGAAGTTTTGCCTCTTAGAAATAATCATCATAAACCAAAAAATGGAGGATTATAATATACAAATGGCTTTTTTTACAAATCGACTATTAAATGTAATTTTATTTTTCAACAATTAAGAACTTGAACATGTTTCCATACCATTATAGATCTTCATATAAGTAATTTCAAATGGCTGTTTGAATTCAATTGTGTGGATGTAAAATAAGTTTGAAAACCAACCCCAGCTGCCAGCTGTTATAGTACATTACTTTTCCCCTTGACACAATGCTATCATAAATGTATAGATTTCATCATTTTTAATACCTGCTTCATAAGCTCTCCTCCAAGCCCTTACCCTGGTGGCTTCCTTCTCACCTTTAGTTAAGTGTTACCTCCTCATAGATTCCTCACCTCTCTATTTTCTTAAGTTTCCCCATGATCATCTAACAGTACGTTCTTTATCACTTTCATAGAGTTATGAAATTTGTATTGCAGTTTGTATTGCAAATGTAGTTTGGCAATTTACTGCCTGTTACTTCCACTAGACTCTAAGTTCCTGGGCTGTGCACAGTGTCTGACACAGTATAGTTGCTTAGTAAATATTTGCTCAATGGTTGCACATATAAAGGAAGGAAAGAATGAACCCATGACTGTACCCCAGGGTTAAATTCCTAAAATGAAATTAATAGGGCAAAGTCTAAGCTACATGTGAATTACTAATTTCCACCAAAGCCTCCAGTGGAGAGATTTCACAATAGCACTCACACAACCCCTTGCATCTCGTTCTAGTTGGCTAAACAGTATGGCCCTGTTTATACTCTGCACATTGGACCTCAGCTCACCGTGGTCTTACATGGATACGAGGCAGTGAAGGAAGCTCTGATTGATCAAGGTGACAAATTCCTTGGCAGAGGAACTATACCAATTGTTGACAATATCTTGAAAGGATATGGTATGTTTCAAATCAAAATACAGGTTACTTCTCTTCAGCAAAAAAAAAGTCTGATTAACTAACTTTATGAGTGTCTGGTCTGCACCAAGCAACAAATGAGATGCTGCAATACCGCACTGCAGTTCTAACTACCTACAAGTAGTGCAGACAACGTAGATTGAGGGCGTCATTCCCCAAAAAACTACTCTCACTTCAGATGCTAGCCACAAGTTCAGGGGTCTCCAGGCTACCCATACTTCTGACCAACTGGCTAAAAATTTAGGGTTCCCATGATCACCTCAGGTACAATTTGCTGGAACAACTCACAGAACTCAGGAAGATGCCATACTTAGAATTACAATCTTACAAATGGAGAGACACACAGGACAAGGTTTGGGAGGGCCCCACATGCAGAGCTTCTGTATTCTCTTCCTAGGAATCAGAATACATTACCCATTTGATGCATTGGTGTATTCACCAACCAGAAAATTCACCAGAGCTTTGGCGTCCAGAGCTGTTAACTGGAGCTTCATTAGTTGGGCTCTAGTTCTTCAGTAGGATAATGGGCTCACAGACAATTCATTTTATATTACGTTTCAAAACTTAGATATGTGTTACATATATTTCTTTATGTTTCAATTATTACACAATAAAAGAAAAACTCCTAGAACAGCCTGAAAGTCTTCTCCAAACCATTAAAATTGTAAAATTGCAAGTTCCAGAGAAATAGAAACTTAATTCTTTTCAAAACATATTTATGAGCAATTAAATATTATGCAGTATACTAAGTGATCAAAGAGAAGCAATTATTTAGCTCTCTTATATAAGATCGGGATGAATTTGCTCACCTGAAGAAGCAACCAAACCTTTCCTCTACTTGTTCCCTTTTTTCTAAACAAGTTGATTACTTTGGTGTGTGTGAGTTTTATATTAATTTTTAACTGGAATAGGAGGCTGCTGAGCTGAGTTGAGCTCAAGAAGGGAAAAAATTATTGCTCAAAACATTGCAGTTTTCACAACTCTGAGACAACTGGTTTACAAATTTCCTATAAAATTCTTGCTACTGTTTCTTACTTGCCTATAATGAGAAGAGAGAATTCAACTCTTCCTTTCCTAAAACTTTCTATCCTGGAAAATAACAAAGAGAAGAGGGTGGAGGGTATAGCTCAGTGGTGGAGTGCATGCTTAGCATGCATTGTACTGGGTTCAATCCTCAGTAACTCCATTTTTTAAAATTAAATAAATAAACAAGCCTAACTACTTCCCTGCCCACTCTCACCCCCCCCCCCAAAAAGAGAAGAACCATTCCCTGATATTTTAGTTTTCCTTCTTCATTAATTTCCTATGGCTGCCATAACAAAGTACCAAAAACTGGATACAAACCTTAGAACAACAGAACTCTATTGTCTCACAGTTTTGGAGGTCAGAAGCCTGAGATCAAGATGTCAGTGAGGTTGGTTCCTTCTAAGAGCCATGAGGGAAAATGTGTTTCATGCCGTTCTTGTAGGTTCTGGTGGTTTGCTGGCAAACTTCGTTGTGCTTGCCTTGTAGATGTATCACCCCAATCCCTGCGTTCATGTTCACATGGCGTTCTCTGTGTGTGTATGTCTCTGTGTCCAAATTTCCCCTTTTAAGAAGCATACAGTCACATTGGGTTGAGCCCACCCTAATGATCTCATTTTAACTCTGCAAAGACCCCGTTTCCAAGTTAGGTCACATTCACAGATACTAGGGGCAAGGGCATCAGCATATTTTGAGGGGAAACAATTCAACCCATAACACCTTCCTAAGTGAGGTATCTGCTAAAATATTAGATGGCTTTCTGATCTAGTGATCTTTGAACACTGTAATATAGTGCTGCAGATTCCTGCAGTTTGTGTCTTAACTAATTAAGTTGTTGAAAGATTTTCTGTTAACTATGAACTCAATATTTTGCCTAGTTTCTTAATCTTTAAACATTTATCTCTGACAGATTGTAATAGCTCAAACCTTTATGTTATTCATTTGATCCACACACCAGTATTAGGTGCCATTGTTCACTCGCTAAAGTGCAAAAAATTAAAATTACTTAGTGTTCTTCAAGGTATGGAGAAACAGCCACTCATCCCTTACCTGGAGGAGTGCAGATGCTATAACATTTTTGGAAAATAATCTAGTGTATCTGTGGACTAGAAACTGCAGTGACTTTTTGAGGAATCTAGTTTACATAAGTAGAAACAAATGCACTACGTAATTATTTACTCACACACAAGCTCACCCAAACACAGTGGGTGTGGGGAGGGCATCACTTCTTTGAAATACTCCAAGCCTATAGGAATGTAGGTGTGCTAAAGAGAAAGAAGTATATTTTTAAAAAATATATTTACATAATAGGTATAGATTCTGAACAAAGTGAGAAAAATAAGAAAGCATTCCAGTTATCTCCTGTTGTGTAACAAACCTCCCAGACTCAGGGATATAAAACAACAACTTTTTTTTTCTTTTTATACTAATGGATTCTGTGATCAGGAATTTGAACAGGGCACAGTGGAAGTGAAGTGGCTTTTCCTGATCCGCAAGGCCTGGGGCCTCTGAAGACATCCGTTTTTTTCCAAACAGAGCAGCTAAGGGTGATTCAAATAGTAGAGGGCTAGAATCATCTGGAGTCTTCTTCATTTCCAAGTGTGGCTTCTGGGCAAGGATGACCCAAAGGCTGCACTCAGCTAGGACTGTCAACAGAGCATCCCCGAGTGGCCTGTCCACATGACTTGGGCTTCTCACCAGTGCCAGGAATCCAGGAAGGGGTGTCCTGAGGGGGAACATCTGGAGAGTGAGCATTCCAAACTGCAAAGCTTCTTTAGACCAAATCTCGGAACATAGGACCATATTTTATTCATTGCAGGTAATTCCCAAAAGCCAACTCAGATCCAAATGGAGAGGAATTAGGCTTCCCTTCTTAATGGGAAAGTGGTGGTGGTCACACTGCAGAAGAACATGAGGGTTGAGAGATACTGTTGTAGTTCTCACTGGAAAACACAATCTGCCCACAGTGAGCAGGTGAGAGAAAAAAGTATCACCTTTGTACTGATAAGGGAAAACTTGAAGAATATAGGTTTAAGTGGGAGCCAAATGGTCCTGCAATAGAAGCTAGAATCAGAGAGGATTCTGCACTGAGTCATAGACAACACTGGACCAAAGCTGAACTCTCCTCAGAAGAAACTGACTAGTCTGTGTAAGATTCATGTGCATACATGTGTATATTCCCAGATTTGGACTCCCCCAAAACACTTTAATTTGGGGACAGGGCAATAGAAGATACAGGTTTTCCTGGGAATACTGTCAAAAGCTCTGAACTTAAACTTTTAATTGTCAACATCAGTGAATCAAAGCAGACTTCACATAGCTCATTTACTGTCATCAGTCCCTAGGAAATATACTGGCACGCTCTCCTGCCATCACATTTGCCTAGCATGGATTCCAACTCTGGAAGAATTCAACCATCTTCTCTGTGCTTGTGCCCAGAAGATAAGTGCTGCTAGAAAAATTCTCCAGGGATTACACTGGCTTCCCTTTAAATTAATACCTTTAAACCTCAATTAGAATTTTAATACCACGTATTCCTCTGTTTGGCTCCCTTTTCCAGTCTCAGAGACTCTTCTTTCCTCCTAGTAACACCCCCACTATGCATATCTATGCTCAGAACCATTGTATCAGAACACTCATTGTAACAACAGAAGTATCAGAAAGAACTCTCAGTTTCTTAACATTTTATCTATAGGTCTATCTGCCTCTACACTCATATTCTCCTTTTTTCCCCCCTCCTGTTACAATTGAAAAAGTATCCCTTTTCTTAACAGGGACAATTTCCATGTGTGCCCTAAATCCTATACTATCTCACCTTCCCAAGAATCTTACTTTTTTGATAATGCCTTCTTCATCCCAGATTATCCACCTTTCTCTGCTTGTCCTGAGAACCAGTCCTCTCTTTTCCCTTATTGGTCCTGGTTCACAATGTTAGAGAGGCCACAGGCTGAAATTCAACCGCTGGCTCTGGCTGGAATCAATCGAAGACAGGCACTGGTTAGAGACTGGAAAGTGGGAGAGCCAGAGATCCCCGTCTCTCTGTGCCTCAAATGGCATCTCTTCCATGAGCTACGTGTCCCCTGTGGCTCCAGCTCCTTTAGAATTGGGCCACTTGGTTTCAGCTCTGGCCAGGTAACCCCAACCCTTGAGCTCTGGTCACACCAGCTCCTCCCCTTGTCCCTTCCATGGGGAGATGGTAGCAACTTTCCATTGTTGATAATTACCAGTTGTCTCCCTGTCCCTGGTTTGGCTTCTCAGTGTTTTCATATCTTAAAACTAATTCCCTGGGTTAAACTTCCTCTGTTTTAAATATTTCAAGAGGCTTCTCTTTTCTTGTTTGCACTGAGAGTGATAAACTCACTCACATGCACATTTTCCTCAGCACTCTCCTCACAACTCCCTTTAGTTTGTCCCAGGTTTCTTATCCCTTAACAACCAAACTTCTCTAAAGAGGCATTCACAATGAAGGGTAATTCCCCTTTAGAAATCTATCTTGAGAGATAATGCAAGATGTGGAAAGAAATTATAAACAAGAATGTTTACAGTCGTATTTTTCGAATCTGGCATACAGCAGCGTCAACTAAACAAAAAATGCACAATGTGAGAGCTGTGAGTTCAGTTTTATTTGGGGACTTACTGAGGACTATAGCCCATGAGACCCCTCTCAGATACCACTGAGGAACTGCTCTGAAGAGGTAGTGCGGGAGGTCAGTACACATACAATTCGGTGAAGGGAGTACATGCAATCAAGTTCCATCTTAGTGGAAGGGTGCTGCTAGTCATGAGGAACAGATGTCTCCTTTAATGGCTTTAGTGCTTTTCTAAGTATGAGAAGATGCAGGAAATTGGGTTCATAAAATGTTCTCAAAATACCTAACTATATCTGAAGACCTGTTCTGTCAGTTTTCGTAGAGCACAGTGTACCTCACTCCTGATCCTCCACCCTGACCTTCCTTAGTTTTGAAAGTCGATGACTGCAGTGACTAATGACTAATCCTTGTAGAGGATTCTTTAGTTGGCAGGAGAGCAGTGCAGATTTATTAAGTGGAAGAATAACGAGCAAAAAAAAGCAATATTTAAATGTCTAATTAATTTTAAATAATTTAATCAAATTTATAATTACCTTTTGATTTAAAGGTGACATAAAAATACCATTTAAAAATTTGGAGAGATAAAAATATTCCTAAAACCAATAATAATAATGTTATTATTGATAATTATCATAAATGTTAGATGGTATAGTAATTGGATTATTATTAAATTGAAGTAGTGTTGTAATAGCCGTAATTATATAAGAGCTAATATTTATTAAATACTTATGCGCCAGATACTGTGCTAGGGGTTTCACATGCATTACCACGTTCAGTCAACACAGTGGCCCCATGAGGAAGAAATTTTTTATTTCCATTTAACAGATGAAAAGCTGAGGGAATAGAAGTTAAATAACTTGCCCAAATTAGAAAGTTTTGAAGCAGAGATTTGAATTCAGTTTGCCTAGCTTTAGAGGCCAGAGCCACTAACCATACTGTCTCAACACACTAATATTTATTTTTATCTTTATGTACTATCTCTCAGATGTTGTCCATACGCACACATATTTTACATCGTTGTAATTAGAGTGTACAGAAGCATTTGTATACTGATTTTTCTTTTAAAATATGAACGTTTCTGATATTTTTCCATGGTTTTCATGATCATAATTTTAACAATTGCTTAACTTTTCCTAATATTGATTTACTATCATTGTATAGTTGGCAGTTACCCAATCATTAGCATTTAGATTGTTTACAAATTTCTTAAATTAGCGTTGATGGCATTGCAGTGTACACATTTTTACCTTTTGTTGAATTATTTCTTTGTGTAAATTCTTAGGCGAGCAACTAATGGGTCAAAGACAATTTGAATAGTTTTTTGCTATAAATATTGGTTTAATTCCCAAAGTATGTAGTGATATGCAATGAGGCTAAATGAACACACCAAATTTGCTACAAGCTTGATTTCTTTAGGTAAAATAATTTTTTAATGCTTGCTAATTCAGTAGATGTGAAATGAATATTTAAATTATTATAAATTGAATATCTTCTATGTGCAAGGTAAGAGATCATCACGTGTCACAGGAAATAAAATGCACCAGTCACTAAAATAAAGAACATCTGGTATAGGAATTAACACCAGTAAACAAATTGCCATAATTCAAGACAGGAAAGACAAATCGTATTAAACCAATTCACTTAAATGGAAAGAGAGATTACCTCCAGTAGATGACGGGGAAGACTCAAAGAGAAGGTTTCTGAGATGGCTCTTAAAGGGTAGCTAGAAACTCAATGAAGTAAATAGGGTGGGAGCAGAACAGCTGAGGTGAGCAAAAGGAAGAGAATGAACGAAATGCGGGTGCAAACAATGGAGGTGAGTTTAGTGAACAGCTGTGACCGGCCCATCAGCTCAGAGTTAGAGCTGAATGGCGGACAGGCTTGAGGGTTTAAAGGTGTCACAACAAGGCTGTTGAGTCCACCAAATGCTTTTTAAGCCCTAGCATAATTGTCCCTGTATTTGATTTTGAGTAACCTGGAAACTGCATCTTAGAGGGGTGGTAGATGACTGTAACTTTTCAAATCTGTAAAAATATTAGAACCCCTTGTGGTGGTGTAGGATGAATTGACAAGAAAGGACAATGAGAAAGACATTTTGGAGGTGGAATCAGCAGGGCTTCCCAATTGCAGACATGTAGGGTGAAAGGCAAGAGGGATGTGAAGACGCCCTGAGATTTGGGTTTGGGGCACTAGGAAACTGGTGGTGCGTTAAGAGAAGTGGGGAATTCAGGATACGTAACTGATTTTGTACAGAGGAAGACATGAAAAAGCACTGGTATAGAATATACTGAATTCCTTTACTCCTGTGTTTCTTCTTTTTCAGATTAGGCTGACGTTAGCTTAATCTGAATAAGACAGAGAAAATAGAAACATAAGTTCCATATCGATCTGCTTTGAAGTTGCTTATCCTCTTAACAGAGAAAAATCACACATGGAACTAAACCACAAAGTTAGAGAGAGATGAAGTGTAAAAACAGACACGCATGAAAGGGGTTTGCAAGAACATGCGCCATCTTTAACAACTTTAACATCTTTACCATCTTTAACAAAATCAGAGGGCCTTTCCCATGCTTGGGAATGTTCTCCACCTGCCAATGATCCCCTGACTGATTCCATCATCTCTGCCCCCTGTTGACCAGAGCTTGGGTTTTATTTCCTTTGTGACAAATATCTCCCCCAAACCACAGAATATGTTGTACTCTTAAAATTCCAGTTTCTGGATCCCTGATAAGGGGCACTGGGAACAGTTTAAGGTAGACATGAGCTCCACTCTAGGGAAATCTGACTCCATAATACAAAATGCTTTCCTGCTCTTTGCTTCTTTTCCTAGGAATCGTTTTCAGTAACGGAGACAAGTGGAAGCAAATGCGGCGCTTCTCCCTCATGACCCTGAGGAACTTTGGGATGGGGAAAAGAAGTCTCGAGGAGAGGGTCCAGGAGGAAGCCCAGTTTCTGGTGGAGGAGCTCAGGAAAATGGAGGGTGAGTTCCACTGATCATCCTTTGGGGGCAAAGGGGACTTGCTACACACACAGCCTCCAACTGAAGCTCCTCCTTTGAGAAATACTCAGTGGTCCATGATCAGCTCTGTTAATTAGGGGGTTGGCTAAGAAAAAAGGGTGAGAAGAAAATGACCCAAAACTGTTGCTTAGGAAACTCTCAAATCCCTTCGTTTGGATTCATTTCCCAACTTCAGCACTTACTGGGTATGTAAATTTGGACAAGTTACTTAACTTCTCTAAGAGGCAGTTTCCTCATCTGAAAAATGGGGCTAAAAATCAAACCTCAGAATGAGGGTTAAATAATATACTTTGTAAAATATTAACACAGTATCCAGCATGTAGCAAATTCTCCATAAAGTTACATGTTGCTTTTATGACTATTATAGCATTCATAGAATAACATAATAATTAGTAGTAGTAGCATGGTATAATACTATAGAGCATATAGTATTAGTATTGGTAGAAGAGGCTTACATTCTAATTTCGGGAAGCTTAGAGAAAACAGACTATGTATCCATCTGAGCAGAAGGGAGGCCCTGTTCTTGAAACCCTGATGCAGGTTGATGAAATTTCTCAGTGTGAGAGTTGTTTTTTCTCACACCAGCTCAGCCCTTTGACCCTACCTTCATCATCTCCTGTGCTCCCTGCGACATAATCTGCTCCATCCTCTTCAATGAGCGTTTCCACTACAAGAACAAGACACTACTCTTCCTAATGGGTCTGATAAATGAAAACTTTAATCAAGTAAACTCTCTCTGGAGCCAGGTAAGGCCAAGATTGCGTCTGCCCTTGCGGTTGATCTCAGGGGTCCACTGGGAGCCTGCGAGCAGGGTAAAGGGCTGTGAGCTCCCAGACCTGCCCCAGTGAGCACAGCGCCAACGTGAGCACCATCACCTTCCCTCCTCGTGTGTCTAATGCCGAGGGGATGAGTGCAGTGTTTCTTCCTCCGGCATCTGTGGACAGTTGCCCTCTGTTCACTTATATGGGTTTACTCCCACAAAAGAAGACAGAGTGTTCCCAGATGCCATGGTTTCTTTTAAGACCCCTACATGCATTCTCCTCCTCTGTGACTCTGAAGTTGGCCAAGGGTGGACGAGGAGGATGAAAGGAAGGGCCACTCTTGTGCACCTGATGAACACCCTCCCTTCTCTTCTGCTTGGAAGCTGGAGGACGTTCTCCCTGGTCAGACGCCACTCAGAAACCTTAGTCTCCCTTCACAAACTGAATTTCTGGTGTATTTTCTCCATTTTAGATTTACAATCTATGGCCAAACTTCATAAAGCATCTCCCTGGAAAGCACAGAACATTTTTTAAAAGGGTTAAGGATATTCAGTATTTTATTCTGGAAAAAGTGAAGGAGCATCAAAAGTCCCTGGATCCTAATAACCCTCGAGACTACATTGACTGTTTCCTCAGCAAGATGGAGCAGGTACTGGAAGTGACATCTTTCCCTGATACTCTATTTTATCATTCCATGGAAGTGCAGGAAAGCATAATCACAGCACGTAGGCAACTCTTGATATTTTTGCTATCTTTTAGCAGTGGGGTTCACTATTAACAATAATGTAAATTTTAGAATGGTCCAGAGCCCTCTTTTTCCTTTGTATTTCTGCTTACTTCCCACACTTGGACATTAGCATTTAATGAAATGTTCTTTTTACATATTTACTACGAGCTACATCATGTATGAAAATGCGTGTTCCTGAGCATGTATTTATCTTGGGGTGGGTAAGACACACATGCATCTTCTCTACATGTTCTTTACATGTACATAGTCAGCCATTTTTGCCACAGTGCTTCCCAGATAGCATGTCATTGATCAATACATTATAAAAACCTGATTGTGTTTTCCCATAGAAACAATGTTGTTATTTGAAATTGGTGATGGGAAAGGATTCTAATGCAAATGTATTATACTTTAACCATGGGTAATAATAGTAAACATATTAAATAGAAAGTATCACACAGCCACCAACCCTCAGAATGTCACTGATTTAAAATACCAGCGTGAGTGTCCATGAGCACATCAGTAGAAAAACAATCAAGACTGTGACAAACAGATTGTAAAAAAAGATACTTAAATGTATAAGCACATGTAACAACTTAAATCTGAAAATTATTCTTTGAGTCCTATAAAATTAACCTCACTGATGCCAGAGTTCCCCAAAATATGTATAAATGAAAGAAAAACACCACTCAACTGTATCGTAAATGTACAAATTATAGCAAACATTTAATTAATAATAACTTGTATATTCTTCTTAATCTCTATGAGGGCTGATTTGAAAAGACTGATTTCCTTAGAAAACATATCAAAGGAAGGCATGTTGACATGCCTTTTACTTAATTCTCAGGAATTTCCCTGGAATCAGTAGAGGCATTTAAGCTCATTCCATTTACCAAAGATGTGCATCAAAATATCGTCTTCATTCTGATGGGAAAAGTTGTTGTTGACTCTCAGAGGACTAGGCATTTGTCTGGGAAAGAGGGAAAAAAATAGCCAGGTTTTTAATCCAATCATTTAAAATTTTATTTAGCACCAACTCTGTATCAGTCATGGTGCTTAGGGATGTGAGCATGGTGCTTAAAGGGAGTGAGATGATGAATCAGATAATACCCTGCAATTTTCTTTTGTAGCACTTGTCATAGTTTAAGAAAATATTTATTTAATTGACCTCTGTATTCACCACTACACTGTATATATACTCCAAAGTGCTGAGGCAGTGTCGATTTCCCACACTTTGTATTGCCAGGAACTAGCACAATGCCCAGAATATTATAGGTGCACGTAAATATTTGTTGAATAAACAAATTAACTGATTAATACATATATAGTCCTTGGCTTAATGTAGCTTACAGTCTAGTGCAGAGATCATCAAAACAAGCAGTAACAATGCAGTGCTAATGCAGGCGTTACAAGTTGCCATGGGAGAACTTGGCAGGAACACTAATGCTAGTCTAATGTGAGTCAGGGAGGGACTTCTACACCAAGGCCCACTGGATATGTCCCTTCATACGTAGGTGAACAATCAAGCCGAGAGCTGAAGGGTGAGTAAGGATTATCTGTGTAAAGATGACAGAGAAAAATATACCAAGCAGAGGAACAAGGTATGCAAAGGCCCTGAGGCCTTTTTAAAAACCAGTGGCATTAAAAGCCCACCCCATCCCCAAAAAGAAATCAGCAATGAAAACAATTTAAACATAGTAAAAAAAACAAAGGTTTTTATTAACTAGTTTTATACATTAAACATTCATTTATTCAACAAATTCTTAGTGACAGCTATTATGCCAAGGGTTGGAGATACATCAATAAAGATTTAATCTCTATTATTTTTCATATAGTCATGGTAAAATAGAAAGCTCACTCACTATTTTTAAGCCCTGGATCAATTTATTTTCTAACCACTTTGTGGATCCCATGCAAAAAAAATAGGTCAAAATGTTCTATCTACAAGTACAGTTGCTGTGTTAGAAATGCCATTAATAATGATGAGTGTCATACGTGAGCGGCTGGGGCTGGGAATGCCTGAGTCCTTGTAAGTAAAGGAAGCAGACCAGTCACAAACCAGTGATTTCTCTACATTGTGCTCACATACAGCTTATCATCTAGGTTTTTTTCATTAAATATAATAAAAGAAGATGTATATATGAAGTGTTGTTCTAAGACTTTCCACCTATGAACTCTTTTAATCTTTATAATAACCTGATGAAGTATGTTCTAATTTTATCCCAATTTCACAGATGATGAAACTGAGTAAAGAGGTAAAGTAGCTTGCCAAGGGTACACATCGATCTGTTCATTGACTAACTTGGTATTTGAACTGGAAGTTTTGATTCCATGACCTATTTTTTATCACTACACTACAGTGCACAAAATGAAGCCTATTGCTAGTGAAGAGGTGTGATTGTGGAGTTCTGATAAGTCATTGCCTTTTTTTTTTTTACATTTTTTATTGATTCATAATCATTTTACAGTGTTGTGTCAAATTCCAGTGTTCAGCACAATTTTTCACTCATTCATGGACATATACACACTCATTGTCACATTTTTTTCTCTGTGATTTATCATAACATTTTGTGTATATTTCCCTGTGCTATACAGTGTAATCTTGTTTATCTATTCTACAATTTTGAAATCCCAGTCTATCCCTTCCCACCCTCTACCCACCCCCCCCCCGGTAACCACAAGTCTGTATTCTCTGTCCATGAGTCTATTTCTGTCCTGTATTTATGCTTTGTTTTTGTTTGTTTTTGTTTTTTAGATTCCACATATGAGCGATCTCATATGGTATTTTTCTTTCTCTTTCTGGCTTACTTCACTTAGAATGACATTCTCTAGGAGCATCCATGTTGCTGCAAATGGCATTATGTTGTTGGTTTTTATGGCTGAGTAGTATTCCATTGTATAAATATACCACTTCTTCTTTATCCAGTCATCTGTTGATGGACATTTAGGCTGTTTCCATGTTTTGGCTATTGTAAATAGTGCTGCTATGAACATTGGGGTGCAGGTGTCATCCTGAAGTAGATTTCCTTCTGGGTACAAGCCCAGGAGTGGGATTCCTGGGTCATATGGTAAGTCTATTCCTAGTCTTTTGAGGAATCTCCACACTGTTTTCCATAGTGGCTGCACCAAACTGCATTCCCACCAGCAGTGTAGGAGGGTTCCCCTTTCTCCACAGCCTCTCCAGCATTTGTCATTTTTGGATTTTTGAATGACGGCCATTCTGTCTGGTGTGAGGTGATACCTCATTATAGTTTTGATTTGCATTTCTCTGATAATTAGTGATATTGAGCATTTTTTCATGTGCTTTTTGATCATTTGTATGTCTTCCTTGGAGAGTTGCTTGTTTAGGTCTTCTGCCCATTTTTGGATTGGGTTGTTTATTTTTTTCTTATTGAGTTGTATGAGCGCCTTTTTTTTTTTTAAATAGAGGTACTGGGGATTGAACCCAGGACCTTGAGCATACTAAGCATGAGCTCTACCACTGAGCTATACTCACCTTCATTGTCTTCTTTCTAACTCATGTGGCCCATTAACTCTACCATCTACAGGAGAAACAGAACCCAAAGTCTGAATTTCACTTGGAGAATTTGACAATCTGTGGATCAAATCTGTTTGTAGCAGGAATAGAGACAACCGCAAGCACCATGAGATACAGGTTCCTGCTCCTAATGAAACACCCGGAAGTTCAAGTCAGCAAATATCCTAGTGGCCAAATAAAAGATGAGCTCCTGGTACTGATGAGAGCAGGAAGACACTGATAGTGATGATTTCTCTTTGTCTGGGCTGCCTTAGAGAGCATCATGGAAAGGGCCATCCATGTGGCTTTGTGTTTGTAGATCAGAATTATATCAAATGATGCTGATATGTAAGAGAGACCTTTAAGAACTCAAAAGTCTCTCAGTTAGGTTTAAAAACAGAGCAGCTTCTGAATCCCAGCTCTTCTATATGTGATGCAGTGCTGGAGAGCAAGCCCTATTCAGATGAGGGCTGCGTGGCTTCCCCTGCTGGATTCTTATCCTGGGCCTGCCAGTACCTGGCTGTGTGACCTCAAACAAGTTATGTCAACTTGTAGGCCTGTTTTTCCATCTTGAAAACAGACAAGATTCCTCAAAGTGGAGTTTTTGCATCAATATAATTTAAAATTCAAAAATGAAATTGTAGTAGCTCGGTTTTCTCAAGCACATTCTCAGAGCACAGGACTTGGAAAGCTAGGGTTTATATTGTACAACATAATGGTTTTCGCCATTCTCACATAATTTGTAGCAGAGTGAATGAGTCTGACCAAGGAGACGCTCCCACCAGAGGGAAGATCAAACATTTCTCCTCTACAGCTGCTTTGCTAGGAATCATGGGATAAATCTTAATCCCTGCCACGGAGGTCATCTCCTCACCTGTACAGGAGGACAACCAGTTCATGCAGGAGGCTGAGGACATGCCTGACCTAGCTTTTATGTTTCCTGCAGAAGACTCTCTGGTCTTTGCAGCAAAATAGAAAATAGAATTTCCATGAGGAACAGAGCATGGGCTGTTTAACAAACAGCATGTCTTTGACCTTCGGATCCTTTTCTAGGCCACTTTCCATTAAACATTGTAAGCATTTTCAGGTCATTTCCAGATCTTCAAGGGAACATTTCTTCAGTAGCATTCATGATTCATGTCTCTGCAGCCAAAGTTCATGAAGAAATTGATCGTGTGATTGGACGCAACCAACGCCCCTCCATGAAGGACAAGATGAAGCTGCCCTATACAGAGGCCATGGTGCATGAGATACAAAGATACATCACCCTCCTTCCTTCTAACTTACCCCATACCGTGGTCCAGGACACGAAGTTCAGACAATACATCATCCCCAAGGTTAGAGTTGTCTGGGAATCTGGAAAAGCTGGCTGGGATAGAAGGGGCAGCAGGGAACCTCAGTGGGGCCTCTGAGAGGCATCTCAGTTCTGTTTCAGGAAGAGAAGCAATTGAGAGTCATGGAACGAACACAGGGTCAGAGTCACCTGGCCTGGGTTTGAAATCTGTCACTGCCTCAGGCCTTTCTTTCAGTTCTGTGGTCCTGTCTCTGCCTTCCTGGAATAGGGGGAGCTGACCTGGGGTTTCTCAGGCCCCCTCCCACTCTCATATAAAATGTATTAAGGGAGAAGTGACTTGCATTAATGAGAATCTCATGTGAACTGAAATCTGGCTTTTCATGATGGATTTTTAAAAAAGGGAAGAGATGGAAAATGTGTCTGCAGCTCTAAGATAATCAAGCCTGGCTCTCTTCCCAGGACCTCATATATTCAGAACCTGTGAGATAGTGCTGTCCATAACAGTCAACATTTGCAGAAAACTTAGCGTTTATCAAAACATTTACGTGCACCTTGGGCATGCAGTCAGTCTTCTGTAGTTGTTAAGGGCTTAGGTTTTACATTTAATCCATTCAAGAGTATAGAGGAGGAAGAAAAGGTGCCAAACCTGTAGAGTACTACTAAATAGAAAGAGCCCCCATCTTACCGACAAATGTCAATGCAAAAGTCTACTAGCACTCAAATCTAGCATCACATTAAAAATACTGTACCACCAACAAGCAAAGGTCATCAGCGACACAGGCGTGGTCTCACACCAGAAAATACTTGTGCTGAGTAGTCATTTAAAAAGGACTTTTAAAGTTCCTTTATTTATATGAAGTAAAATACTAAGCAAGCCAAAGAACATTATAGAATGCTACTGTTTGGAAAAAGTGGGAAATATGTCTGTCTTTTTTTTTAATCCATATGATTTCTTCTTAAGGATATATTGTAACTGGTAACAGTGATTATTACATTAAAAAGGAAACTAGGAGACTTGAGTATGGGGAAAAGAAAGAGACATTTTCACTTTATACTCGTTTGTATGTTTTTTTGGTTTTTTTTTTTTTGGTATTTTATACCATGTGCATGCATGCATTACCTACTACAATAATTGTGAAATAATGTTTCAGGAAATATAAAATGAAGTAAAAATAGAAAAAGAAAGATTTCACTTAAACAGAGGTGCTTTATGATCAGATAGAACGTGGGTCAAATTCTAACCATGCCACTTGCTAAAAATATAACCTCAAGCAAATTATATTTCTTCTCTTTGAATCTCAATTTCTGCATTTATACAATGTTAGCCCCCCCAGAAAGCATACTGGATATGGCTGAAGTGAGAATTAAATGAGGTTTATAAACAACTAAGCACAGTGTCAGGTGAATATGAAGTATCCCATGTAAATGGCAGTTATCATTATTATGTTGTCATTTATACTTCACAAAATCTTATGGGGCAAAGAGGAAAGCCTATTGTCACCGCACCCCATTTTATGAGTGAGGAAAGTAGGGTTTGACCCAATAGATTCTGTAGATTACAAGGTTCCATATCTCATTTTCTTCCCCTCACACCTGAATTCAGAAAGAAAAAAACTGTGAAAAGTTAGCTTTCCCCATTGGAGGCAGCAATTCCAGTAAAGCGTGAATCTAGATAGTATAGGTTGCACACCTTAGTTTTTTCAACAATTGATTATTGCACATTGACCATAACATTGTTCTTTCCACAGGGAATCATCTTATTACTCGATAAAAGGTATTATATGATAGGGAGTGTGAAAGAGCCATCACATAAGACAGTCCTTGCCAGGCAAGCTTAAGAGAGCTTGGTCCTATTTAATCCACTATAGTTAAGAATGTCAGACTTTTTAATGAACCAAAGATAAGCATGATAATGTGCCACTCCACTCTCCATTTCTTGGTTCCAGGGCACCACTATATTGCCATTACTGTCTTCGGTCTTGTACGATTGCAAGGAGTTTCCCAACCCAGAGAAGTTTGACCCAAACCACTTTTTGGATAAAAATGGCGGCTTCAGGAAAGTGCCTTTTTCCATTGGTAAATACAGATACACCCCCTCTAAACCATACATTTGCACATTTTGGACAACTTTTAGCTTCATTGAATATATGGCATAAGTAATCCACTGATGATAGTAAAGTCAATCAAATCAATGTTAGAAACCCCTATATCAGGATGGAGCCATTTAAGTTTGTATACCAGTGGGATCAGGTGAGTATTCCAGAGACTATTTTGTTCTTTGGTGATTGAGTATAATGCCAGTTTTTACAGAAACCAAGGCAAATCAATTCAATTTAGACATCACACATTACCAGATGATAGAGCGACCTGATTTTGCAAACTCTCAAACTCTAGTCTGTTGATTTCCCCTTTGTGATGTTGACTTTTCCTAAACAAAACATTCCAATTTCTTTTAAAATTATTAACCATTATTAACTTTGTTATTCTTAGAGTCAGAGGCCATGAAAGAGACCTTGGCCACTTCACCCTTTCTTCCCCTCTGAAATTGGGAGCCTTTTTGCAAGAACTGTTGGCTCCCAGTTACTTTTTCCCATGAGCTCATAAAGGCAACTGGGGTTGGTCAGTACACATTCTTTCTCTTTGTTATCCTATTCAGTCATTTGATTCTTATTTTCAAAAATAACAGTTAATATGTTTCATTTCTAATTATAATGATAGTAAGTATTCAGTATAAAAGATGGAAAATGCAGAAAAGCAAAAAAAAAAAAAGAGAAAGAAAAAATTTTGCATTTTCACCCTACAGAGACAATCACTGCTAATATTTTACTATATATACTTCAAACAATTGTCTATGTATACATAATAGATGTATATTCCAAAATAAAATCTGGTTCATTCTGTGCAATCTATTTGATAACCTGCTTTCACTTAGTGTGTTGTGATAAAAGACAGCCTGTAGTATTAAATAATATTCCATATAAACAAGTTTAGGTTGCATTGTATGATAGATGCACAAGGATTTATTTAACTAATCCAATATAGATATATGTCTAATTTTCATCCAAGTCTTTAGTGTCATAAATAACAAATGCAAGTCACAGCTCATAATTGGATCTCACTCCTACAGATAAATCCCCAGAAAGAGAATTACTGAATTAAACAGTGAAAATTTAGAGAATTTTGTTATGTATTGACAAATATCCTTCTAGAAAAACTATACCAATTCATTGTCCTCCAGCAGTTTCTGAGTGATCCCTTTTCTTTTTGTCTTTGTATTTTGTTTTTTTAACGGTGGTCTTGGGGACTGAACCCAGGACCTTGTGTGTGCTGAGCACGAGCTCTACCACTGAGCTATTCCCATCCCCTGTCAGTCTCTTTTCAGGTTGGTGTTTTCAATGGCTCTTAGGAGCCTCTAGTATTTGAATATGAGCTATTGTATTTGAATTTGCTGTGAGCTAATGGAAATGTTTCCTCCTTCCAGGGAAACGGGCCTGCGCTGTAGAGGGCCTGGCCCGCATGGAGCCATTCTCTTTCTCACCACCATTCTGCAGAACTTTGTCCTGAAGCCCCTGGTAGACCCAAAGGAAACAGAGACCAAACCCATTGTTACTGGGCTTTTCAACTTGCCACCACCCTATAAGATGTGCCTTATCCCTAGATAAAAGAAGAAATTTTCTCTTTTAATAATTTAAACCAAAGTAATTAATTTTTCCTCTTACTCCCTCTTTCACCCTCTCTTCGTTTTAAATACTGCCTAGGATGGAAACACTACTTACTAAAAGTTTGATAGACATTAAGTCTAAAAATTCCTTGACAAAAAGGAGCTGGATCCTGAAAACTCCAAGGGTACAAACAGTACACTTATACTCTTTACAGTGCTTTATAAACCATGGTTCAGCAGAACCAAGACTATACCGACAGAAGGCCTCTATTGGGACAATCAGCAAATAGTGAAATAGATTTCACTCTGTCTGTGGCTTTGAAGATAAGCTGATTTTCTATAGTTTTGCAAAATAGCGAAACTAATATAATGATCTATATATATTTTTTCCAATTTCCAATTGAAAGCACTTCTATGATTTATTCACAAAATAAATTATTTTTTTCCACAGTAGATTTTCTTTGTATATTTGACTTTAAGCCTCAAAAATCCCTTTCCTTGAGGAGGGGCCTTCTATAATTAGAATATGGTAAATAGATGAGATTAAATGATAACCCCCACAACAAATCTCTCCCTGCCCCACCCCATCTAACTGAAGCCATTGATTTCCAGGGTGGCCCAAGGAGCCCCCTTGAATAACCATATCTGCAACTAGGATTTAGACATGCATAGAGGCCATCTTTTTCAGAAAGTGGTGAGGGGCGGGGCTGGGGGTTGGAGACCAACAGGGTAGGTTGCAAGAAAGACTGAGAACTGCCAAGAGAACAGTGACCCAGAAGAGAATGCCCAGCAGTGACCCAGTGACATGCTGTGAGTAGCAGCTGCCCCAAAAGGATGACTCAAATCCCAGCAGGCAGCCCAGCCTCCAGGACACTGGGAGGGAAAGAAGTTTTAAAAGCAGAGCTAACTTTCTGGGCACATATTCAAAAGTGAAAGCAGGGACTCCAACAGATATTTGTACACCCATGATCCTAGCAGCTTATTCACAATAGCCAAAAAAAAGTGGAAACAACCCAAATGTACATCGGTGGATGAATGGATAAACAAAATGTGATGTATATGTACAGAGGAATATTATTCAGCCTTAGAAAGGAAGGATACGTGGTCTAACACAAGCTACAACTTGGATGAACCTTGAAGACATCATGCCAAATGAAATAAGCCAATCACAGAAGGACAAATATTGTATGATTCCACTTACATGAGTAGTCAAACTCACAGAGACAGAATGTAGAATAGTGCTTGCAGGGGGAGGGGGAGATGGGGGAGTTATTGTTTAATGAGTATGGAGTTTTAATTTGGGAAGATGAAAAAGTTCTAGAGATGTATGATGGTGATGATTACATAAAAATGTGAATGTACTTAATGTCATTGAATTGTATACTTAAAAATGGGTAAAATGGTAAGTTTTATGCCATGTATATTTAACCACACACAAATGTATGCACACACAAGTAGAGCTGAGGTACTTGAGTTAGACAGGTGGGGATTTGGAAGCTGTAAATTTTGGATCTAAATGTTAATATGATTTGCTCACATGTATCTTGCCTTCTCCCCACCCCAACACTCCTTCCTAGCTAACAGGAATTTTGCCTTTTGTCAATCAGATTCTCCTCCTTTCATGCATCCCGAGAAGTTTTGAAATGGCCAGTTAAGTTCCCTGACTCGGGTTGAAGAACTAGTGAAATAATGAGAGACTAGACAGAAAAGAAAACTTTAGTTTGGGAGACCAGGTTAAATCACATAATGAAGAACATAAAGAAAAGGGAAGAGAGAACTAAAGGGTGATAATTGTGGGGAGAATTCAGTTTGATTTAGTGACTTTGGGGAGACAGGGAGCAGACAAGTGAGAAATTCTAGGGAAGCTGCTGAGAGCAAGGGAATTGAGGAGCAAAGGGAAGAGAATGGAATTATGTCTGTGGCTTAACATTCTTTAAAAAACAGAAATAAATAATGGCATTCCCTTTTAGTTATTTTTGGCAGTTAGACTGTTCTCTTTACATACATGTCCCTTCAGAGACTATGCCATGCAGGGTCAGCTCCACGATTTTATTAGCCCCACAGGCTATGAAATCTGGAGCCATTTGGATTGCAGATCTAACTGTCCATTTGTACACTGCTGAGATGAAACTGAAGAAATATCACTTTGAGCAAGTCCCTTAATATTTCCCAACCTTAATTTCCTCATTCATAAAGTGGAGATCACAACACCCACTTTCAGAGTGGTTGTGGAGATTAATTGAGCTAATGTTGCATTAAGGCAAAACCATTCATTCAAGATGTCTAATAGAGCACTAAAATGAAACTCTCTGTTTCCATTTAAGCTGGGACACCCAGGCAATAGATACCAAACATGACCACGTTCCAAGATGTGGTGCTAGATTACCCATCAGAAGTTGCTACGGGAACAGTTTGCTAGAAATCGTTGCTCCAAAAGTAGTTTCTGCAACCTTTAGCCCCTCATCTTCCAGGAAATTATCACAAGATTGAAGTTGAGAAACAGTATTTCTTAAGCAAGAGTAGTCAGAATGTTGTGTTTCCCCACTCTCACCAAGAGGGATAGAAGGAGGATGCTTCCGCCTCATGGTTAACTGAACAACTATTTAGAAAGATTGACTCGTGTTCCTAGGACTGGGGTTGCATAGTGTACTGAGGTCTGAGATATACCTGGGGAAGTCTTTGAGAGACAATGGCTGCAGCTAGTTTGGAGTGGCCTATACTCAGAATTCCTTAGGTCAAAGGATGTGTGGGTGTTTCCCATAGATAAGTTGTTAGCCTATGGGAAAGGTAGACCTTAAAGGGATTCTGCCCAAGAGAACACCACGTAACTTTGGGTTGTGGGCATGGTTGGCTCCTCCTATATTAACAAAGTTAGGTCAGAAAAAGTCTCTTCTAATTCAGCAATAAAAAGACAGCCCAATTCTAAAAATGGGCAAAGGATTTGCATAAACATTTCTCTATAGAAGATATGCAAATAGCCAGTAAACACATGAAAAGATTCTCAGTATCATTAGTCACCAGGGAAATGCAAATCAAAACCACAATGACATACCACTTTACACTTACTAGTAAGGTAAAATTAAAAAGACCGACAAAAACAAGTGGTTTCAAGATGGTGGAGAAGTTAGAATCCTCATGTATTTCTTGTGTGAACGTAAAATGGTGCAGCCACTTTGGAAAACAATTTGGCAGGTCCTCAAAATATTAAGCATGGCATTACTTATTACATATGACTCAGCAGTTTCACCTAGATATCTACCCAAGAGAAATAAAAACACACACCCACACAAAAACTTGCACAAGAAAGTTCATAGAATTATTCATAGTAATTAAGAAGTGGAAATAATTCAAATGGATAAACAAAAGATATTATAGCCATACAATGAAATATTTTCTGACCATAAAAAGGGAATGAAGTAAAAACCTGCTAAAACATGGACAAAACTTGAAAGCAGCCAGACACGAAAGATCATGTATTGTAGGATTCCACTTATATGAAATGTCCAGAATAGACAAACCCACAGAGACAAAAAGATTAGTGGCTGCTTAGGGCTGGAAAGTGATTGCAAATGGATATGGGATTTTCGTGGAGGGTGGTGAAAATATCCTGAAACCAGATGGCAGCGATGATTGCACAACTCTGTATTTTATAAAACCCACGGAACTGTACACTTAAATGGGCGAATTTTATAGTATGTGAATTATATCTCAATGAAGCTGACTTTTAAAAAAGATAATTTACACACAAGTGTAAAAACATCAGTAATTAGCACAAATTGTCCTGATAAAATAGAAGTATGATGACTAGTAAGTACTTCATGGCTCATGGGTATTTTGTAAACCCTGCCTCAGGGCACACAACAGTCAAAATTCAGGTTCAAGGCAGTATCACAGGTCAAGGCAAGTTAGGACATCAGAAGTATGGAGTTGGAACAGACTAGTAAGGTGAAGGGGAACATCCTAGAACCAGGCACAGCCAGAACTGGAGGGAACTGGGCCACTTGTGGGGAGTCAACAGTCTAGTCTAGAGTTTTCAAGGGAGCTTGGCAAACTCAGGCTAGATTGAAGCTGTTGTTGTTACGGGAAGGAAGAGATGGGAGAGATGGCTTCAGTTTCATGCACAGATCCTGTCTTAAATAGTAGGTATTTCTACAAAATTAAAATCACACTGAGAAAGGTTTAGGACAAAATACCTTTGGCCTTAGTGATATAAAATGTTAAATCTCAAAGGCCTTACATAATCGGTACAGAAAGTTATAATATATTGGGTGGTCAGTTCTAGCTCTGAATTATCAGTGAGGCTGGACTCAACTTCATATTTATGGTCATTCTGGATGAAGTAACCCACATGAATTTCCATTCCCGGGGCGCTTATAAACCAAACCCAAGAAGCTTGCTCAGGACTCTCTCCTGTTTCTCTTCTCCATTAGTTTCTAACACAGAAGGAATATGTTTCTTCAGTGATAATCCAGTTGCTCAAACTGAAAACAAACTTTGGTCTTAGATAACAATTATCTTTATCTTTAGGATCAGTGCTTGCTTCAGGAGGGAGCATAGAATAAAACAAAGCTAATAGATTTTAAAATCTGATCATATCTGACATTTTCTAGCTGTGTGACCTTAGGCAGGTCTAGACTTTCTCTGCTCTTCATCTAAAAAATGGAATTAGTAACACCTACCTTTCAGGTTAGGAGATTGAGGACTAATGATAATATATGTATTTTCCCTGGCAATTAGGAGGCGCTCATAAATGATGGTTTTGATTATCAAGTCATTGAAAATTCTACCATAGTTAATGCAAATTTAAGTTTTTAGACATTCTTTGTAAGCTAGTCATTGCTTTTTTCCACTCTTTCCTGTCTTAATGTGTAATATTCCAGGTTTAGTTACTATTATATCAATTAACATTTGTTATTATATTTCTCTGGTATAGTAGTGATATGTTGGATTTCCCTTACATTTCTTAGTATTATATTATAGTCCTCTGAATCTAAGATGCCATCTGTTTTAAGATACATTTAGGGACTAAAATATGAAATAAAGAGCACTTTAGAATCAGTGAAACATAGTCACCCCTTTCTACATTTGGACCCATAGTCTGTTACTGGTCCAGTTAAGAGGCTGCTCAAAGTCTGATACATGTTAGTTCCTTCCTCCCAGATGACCAGATCACTTAAGAGTCAGGCTCCTCTTTTCCAGCTAACCTTCTGCCTAATACTCTGAAACCGTCATACCTAATATGATGTCATATCGTAAACACATATTACATTAGTTTTTTTCAAACTCAAAAAGAACGGCTTTACTCCCAGTAAGGAGGATTACACAGGTACAAGCTATTGACAAATTAGGCAACCCTGGTACACAGAATGGATTCAGAGTCCATGCCATGCATGCTTTCCCCCGGGCTAGAGGGCAGCCTGAATCAACATGTCACTGAACCAGTGATTACCCCATTGGAAGCAGGGTTAATGAGGGCATGTGGAAGAGCCTGGGTTTCTGGAATTCCAGTTAGTCATTTCCAGCCCTGTTGAAAAGTCAACAAAATGTAAGCACAGAGGAGACAGTTCATTTTTTGTTACTGCTCTTTATCATGTGTTTAACACCTGTTATATGTCAAGTACAGGCGAAGGACTGGGAATCCAGAAACAAATAAGATGTTGTCCCTCGTCTTCAGGGCCTTATGCTTTAATCATGGAAAAACCCAAAATTACAACATAATGCTGTGTTTGTAGAGAAGTATGCACAGAACTTTCTCTGTGGAAACACAAGAGACAGACAACTGCAATTAGACCAGGGGTAAGTGGTAGGAAAGTTTTAGAGAAAATGACGCTTGCGCTTGATTTTGAAATACAAATAGGAGTCGGTTAGCTTCCAAATGGAAGAAGAAGAGTTGTTTAAAAACTCTTTTCATGTTGGTGTATTTTACCATAAGTTTTAAAAACTGGAGGAGAAAAAAAATGCAGAGACCTTTGAAAGACTGCACGTTTTTTGGCAGGGCCAGAAGGAAGGAAGGGTGTTGGGAAAAAGGCGATCTGATGCTGGAAAGACAGGGATCACCAGGGCCTGGAGGGCCTGGTTGCGGGGAAACAGATGTTTGGATTTAACGGAGGAGAACGGAAAACCAATAAAGGGTCTGAAGGGTGGGAGGGAGGGGCTCGCGCGGGACGTGACGCGGCTGCGCTGAAGGCAGACCTCGCCGGCTGCCGCGGGAGCGGGGAGTCCCGGGCAGGAGGGCGGCTCCAGGCAGGGGTGAAGGAGGGCAGAGCGAGGCCGTGGCGGTGCGGGAGAGGAGCAGGAATCCGCGGCGAGGATCGGCAAGAAAAGAGAACGGAGAGGGCTTCAAGGCTGAGGGAACGCGGAAGGTGAGCGAGAAGGGAGACTTCAGAATGGCTCCCATGTTTCCGCCTTGGGCAACAGGTGGTGCCATTTCCCAAGGAGAGCTGCTCTGGGGAAACCAGGCTGCCTCTGACGGCCCTGAGGATGCGGTAAAGGCGGGAGGCGTCCTAGCAAGGCAGTAGGAAAATTCTAAATACAACTGACATGTGCATCGCACTTTACAGTTTACACAAAACTGTTACGGAAAAGTGAGGCGTGACTGGAGCAGACTGTGTGCTGGGGGGCGGGTTCTGAGGGAAGTTTATCTGCTCGGCAGGAGCAACCTGTTTATAGAGAGAGCAATGAACATCCAACCTTGGAGGTCCAGCTTGAGTCCCCAAATGGAGGATAGCCCAGAAAAGCTGCATTTAGAGGCAAGAGTATTCAAATAGTTCGTCTGGCAAATTCCACTTAAAGTTAGTGGGGAAAGGGCATTTTGAATTCACTTCCAACTCTGGAAACCAACTGAAAGCAAAATAAAAGAGCAAAAGATGAAAAAATATATGTCCACCTTCAATTCAACAGGGGAAAAGTTATAAACCAAAACTATGAAGAATGACTGCCAAATGAAGAAAATTTTGACCTAAAATATAGGAGAACACAGAGCCAACACATTTCTGCACAGACTCTGGGAAAGAGATCAATTTACCAAAAATTGTGTCATGCTCCTGAGAAGTACAGCCAGTGATCTGTGGGTACGCAACAAGGTCTAAGATCTGACTAAGGGTGGGTCAGAGATGGTCAGTGTTCTTCAATGTCTGCCCTCTCTTCTCATTGTAAGAGAATTTCTGGTTTTTCTTCAATCAAGTATTGTTGATTTACAATGTTGTGTTAGTTTTAGATGTACAGGAAAATGATTCGGTTATATTTATATTCTTTTTCAGATTCTTTTTCATTATATTGATATTGAATATAGTTCCATGTGCTATATGAGACCCTCTGATTTTCAGCTGAACACAAGACTGGCTGAGATTAAGACTACATTTTTCAGCTTCCATTGTATGTGGGCACGACCACGTGACTGCCTTCCAGCCTGGGAGATGTAAGTCGGAGCCGTGTTTAAAACTATGGAACGTTTGTTTTTGTCTTCATATTTGTAAGCAGTTTTGTTGAGATAGAATGCACAAACCACATATAAATGGAATCATGCAATGTGTGTTTTTTTATGACTGGTTTCTCTCATTTAGCATAATGTTTTCAAGGTTCACCCATGTCTCAGCATGGATCAGTACTCCGTTTTTTTTTTTTTTTACTGCTGAATATGTATCTAGCACATTCCATTTATCCATTTGCATCAGCAGGGTGTGAGCGTGGGAAGTTTGATTTTAAAGAAAGAAGGTACACTCCTTCCTGGTGGCTGGAATGTGACCGTGACAATGAGGCTGGAACATCTGTCTGGACGATAAGGTAAATATATGTTGAGACAAGTAGAGCAACAGGCTAGAAAGAGCCTGGGCCATTTGATGAGCACAACACTGATCTTGAACCACTTGCTTCCAGACTCCATTTATGTGAGAGAGAAGTAAAGCTCCAATCATTTGGCATTTTCTATCTAATCCTAAAGGATGTAGGGTGTTAGGGGGCAGGGAACATTAATAAAAAATCAGAGAATACAGAGAAAGCGTTTCAGGAAGTCAGAAAAGCAGGGAGGTGGAAAAAGGAAGAGTTCAGAAAGAAAAAGAAAAGAAAAGAAAAGAAGAAAAGCATCACAGAGCTCAGTACAGCCTTGGAGCACCAGGAGGAGCACACGACCTTTTAGAAGAGACAATGACAGCTTTGATTTTGTGGCAGGTTTTGACAAGTAAATGAAACTTACTGCAAAGGCTGGATAAATGCACTTTGGAAAGGCATCAACCTAATTCCATGGAAAAATAAATTTCTTTTAAGTTTGAATTACATTTCTGTTGAGATCTTTTTCCTTCTCTACAAATGTGTTTGAAAAAACACGGCAACATAATCACCATTCCATAATGATTTCTGGTTTTTTTTTTCTTTAGAGCCATTAGTTGACAACTAGTATTTCATCTTGCGAAGAGACATTTTTCTAAAGGTAAGTGATTCCTTCAACTTTATTTCAACTTCTTTTTCTTCTGTTAAATGTAAGATATATTCAATATAGTAACTTTTAATTTTACAAGCATAAAGACTACGATCCTTTTTTTAAAAAAAATTATTTACCGATCCTATCTGCCGATCCATTCTTTAATAAACATTTAGTGAGCAACTCGTATGTGTTCAACATTATCTGGAGCATTGAGGACAAAGCGGTGAAAAAAAAAAAACAGTAATCCTTGCCTTCATACAGCTTACATTTTAGTGGTGAGTACAGACCAAAAAAGGAACAATTATATGGTGTGCCTTTAGATAATGATAAGTATTATAAGAACCAAGTAAAGAAACAGAGAACAATAAGGGGGGTAGCAGCCAGGGACTAGTTTAGGTGGGAACATCAGGGCCAGTGACCCTAAGGTGGTGACATCTGAGTGTGTACTTAAGTGATACAAAGGGAAAAGTCATGCAAAGATTTAAGAAAAGAGCATTCCAGGCAGGGGAAATAGCAAGTGTACAGGCTCTGGGGTAGAAATAAGCTTGATAGGTTCAAGAAATAAAAAGGATTTTGTGACTATTGCTTACTGGACTTTTGTATCATTGCAAGAATTTTTTATTTTAAGCATGATGGGAAATCACTGAAATGTTTTGAGTCAGAAGGTAATTTGATTTATGTTTTTAAAACATTCTGGCTACTTTATAGGGAACAAACGAGTAGGCCGAAAAAAAAAAAAAAGCGGGGGCGGTGGTGGGATGGAGAATATTAGAGGAGGCTACTGTCTTATCAAACAAGAAATTTATGGCTGTTGTTACCATCCAAGCAAGAAATATATGGTCATTTGTGGACTAAGATGACAGTGGTCAAGGAGAGAGAAATAATTTCCAGACCAATTTTCAAAGCAGTCTCTGTAACTTGCTGATATGGAGAATGAGATAAAGAGAGGGACTGTGGATGAGTCCTAGGTTTTGGCCTAAGAAATTGGGTTAATGCTGGTGATATTTGCCAGAACAGATGTTAAGAGTCATTGCAGTAAGACTGATTGTCACGAGCTGGTACCAGTGGTTACTTCTAGCTATGGGGTACAGGGGTGATATCTTAATTTGTTTATCCTTGTACTTTTCTATGTTTGTACAACAAATGTATTTCATTTTTACATAAGCATATGAGGTTATTTTTTAAAAGAATCATTTTTCAGGTACCCTTAAGAATGAGAAGTCAGATTGGGGACAGTTTTCATGATGCAGCTAGGCCCACATGCCAGAGCATCCCAGTGTTGGGGAAAGCACCAGGCTTTGGAGTCAGAAGGTTAATTTAATCTCTACATTTTCCAACTATAAGTTATATGATCTAAGAAAATCATTTAAATTTTCAGGGTCCTCATATATGTAAATGGGATACAGTGGTCTCTCAAGAAAGACTGAGGTGGACTGAAAAATTGTGCTGAACACTGGAATTTGACACAACATTGTAAAATGATTATAAATCAATAAAAAATGTTAAAAAAAAAAAGAAAGACTGAGGTGAATCTCAAATGGGATCATGTGGGTAAAAGCACTTAATGATTCAGTCATTCACTCACTCTGCAAGTATTTAGTGAGAACTTCTCCGTGCCAGGTTCTAGTCTAGTTGCTGGAGACAACTCAGAAAATAAAAGAGATCAATTCTCTGTCCACAAGGTGCTTATATTTTTATAGGGAGAGGAGACAATAAACAGACAATTAAATATACAATATGTCAGGTGGCAATAAGTGCTTTGAAGAAATAAGAATAAGTGCAAGGCAAGGTGGAAAGGGAAGCTGGGGACGGGACTGGCTTCTCTTTATCCAGTTGACCCATCATCCTCTGGTGCCATTTGGGGACACCCGTTTGTATCTGTAAAGCTCTGCTCTGGCTCCAGGGACTGGAGAAGGGTGGGTGCCCTTAGCTTGGGTACCTATTAGGAATCCTCGTGGAAGTGTGAAATACATGGAAGTAGGCAGGTAATCTGAGTCATCAGCTTGTAGTGGATTTGTGAATGAGATCATCTGGAGTTCAGTGCAGGTACAGAGAAGAAATTCAAGAACAGAGCCTAGCATACTCCAACAGGGTCAGGGTGATAAGGAGAAATCGATACTCTTTCATCTCAAAACTCTCCCCAAACACACATTCCTCCACCGTTTTTATCTGGTTAACCTCTTGTTCAGATCTCAGACCTCAGTTTGTACATCGCTTCCTTCATTTTAAAATTTATCCAGCACATTGTACTGGGATTTAGTGAATGGTAAGTAAGATAAGTTAGTCTTGGCCCTCAATGAGTTTATCTTCTAACAGGAGAGACAGCCAGTGGACCATAAACAATTAAATAAGTAAATGAGATAATTACAGACTGATAAGTCAGATATTCTGATTGAAATAAGCAGGGGATAAGACCAGGTGTAATCAGGGGAATCCTCTTTAGATGAGGTATCGGGAGAAAGTCTCCACATGTAGTTGACCATTGTGCTAGTATCAGAAGTATAAGATGAGCTGGGGGAAGAACATTCCAGGCAAAGAACTGGAAGATCTGTCCTGAGGACTGACTTTTCTTACTCCACGCTTTGCCAGGTTCCCTTTGCCCTACACACTCTCCTAACATTTAAACCCAAATATCTGTCAGAGAGTCATTGCTAATTTGAATTGAGCTGGACTCTTGGTTCATTTATAGGTCCAGTCAACTAATAATTTATTAAGCAGGCTTAAATTACATAGAGACTGCTCTGCGGAAGTTCAGAGTTACTACTGGAGGATAGTAAGAACTTTTAAAACTAAGATAGCTGGAGGTGTGGGTTGGGAAGGTTGGTTAAACATTTGCCTAAACAAAGTCCTGCAGGGCTGGCTTCCCAAGATTTGAGTCAAGACCCTAGCGGGATATCAGACAGGTGAGCTTTCTGCTCCAGCCTTCCCCGACCCCCAGGAGCCCCAGCTCTGTCCAAGACTTAAGGTATTACGGAGTCTATTCATTTCCTATTGTGGGTAAAAAATATCACAAGTGTAGTGGCTTAACACAATCCCAATTCGTTATAGTACTGGAGATGGCAAGTCTAAAATGGGTCTCATTGGACTAAAATCAAGGTTTGGCAGGGCTGCATTCTTTCCTAGAGGCTCTCGGGGAGAATGTGCCTCGGGGCCTTTTGTGGTTTTAGAGGCTGCCAGCATTCCTTGGCTCATGGCCTCTTTCTCCATCTTCAAAGCCAGCAATGACCCAGCTTTTCTCACATCTCGTCACTCTGACCCTCCTGCCTTCCTCTCTCACTTATGAGGACATTTGTGACTATGCTGGGCCCACCTGGATAATCCCTCCATCTCAAGATGAGCTGATTAGCAACTGTAATTCCATCCGCAAACTTCCTTCTCCCTTGCCATGTAACGTAACGTATTCACAGGTTCCAGGGATTAGAATGTGGACACTGTGGGGGGCCACTATTACACCTACCACAGGAGGCTACAGGACTCTCTGATCTGGTTCAACTCCCACACATCCTCCAGTAAGCCCTCCCTGACCCTCCAAAATTAGGATAGGTGACCCTGCTTGGTGGCCCATGTGGCTACATCCACCGCTTTTCCCCCAGTGTTGTGCTTGTTCTCTTGTCTGTATCTTTGAGAATAGTAACTGCCTTTTTCATTGTTCATTATCTTTTCACTAGAATGTGAGCACCACAAAGTCAGGGATCTTTGTTGGTTTTATTCAATATCAAAAATAATAAAGTAAAACCTTTAGTCTTTAGTAGTAGAGGCTTTATGCACACACACACTCACATACATGTATGTATGCATGTATATATTTGTTGAATGAATGAATGGTGTCCCCATCACCTAGCCTGGTCTTTAGCACAAGAGTAGATAGATGCTTAGCACTGCTGCTGCTACTACTAATACTGCTAATAATATTTATCTGCCAAGCACCAGGCAGAAGGTCTTACATGCATTATCAAACTATATCATATACTTGAAAATTGCTAAGAGAGTAGATTTTATATTTTCTCATCACACACACACACACACACACACACACACACACACACACACAGATAAGTACGTGAACTGATGGAGGTGTTAATTAACCCTAGTGTGGTAGTAATCATTCTGCACTATATACATGTATTAAATCATCACGTTGTATACCTTAAATATACACAATGTTTATGTCAATAACATCTCAATGAAGCTGGAAAAAATTTTTAAATATCATATCCCCCTGGCACTCAAGTTCCTTGTACTTCTAGTTGCTTTGAGAGGCTTGTATGCCCTCTGGCTTCAAGGCATCAACTCTGGCACCCTATGTGCAATTCCAGGGAAGGAGTGCCAATCTCAACCCTGATTGCTATCCCCTGTTTACGACAACCCAAAGTTCACAGGCAGGGAGGATACAGCCCCCTCCTGGAGAGTGGATGTCATCTGTTTGGCATAAGTGAGGTCACCATAAGAACTGTAGGCACATTTGCCAGAGAAATGGGAATTCTTTTGCAGAGGAACAATTTGGGCTTATCTGGGGATCACTAAGCCAAGCCTTCAGTAGTGATAGTAGATATTATCCTGTCGACAAAAATTCAGTTCACTATCAAATTAAGAAGAAAAAAATGGAATTTTATTCAAGCCAAACTGAGGATTATACCCCAGAAAGCAGATTCTTAGAAAGCTCTGAGAACTGCTCTGCCTGTTAGAAGTCAAAGGCACTGTCATATACATTTTCAAGACAAAGGATCATATATCCAAGTGACATACTGATATTTTACATAAAGCTCACCAGGGAGACATAGTGCAAGTCAGCACGTGCACAGCGAGCAGTGAGCCACCATGGTCCCCTACAGAGCTGGGAAGAACTCTATTCTTTTAAGAAGTTTCATTGCTAGTATCAGAAGAAAGAAAAAAAATTGATCTTTATGGTAAAGCAGGCCCATCTTTGAGGAGCTCTGGTTAATGTGCAATGCAGATGCACACTGTGCAGTAGGGAGAGAGGGAGGAGGTCCAACAAACACACAGAGAGAATTTTGTTTCATTTTTTCTTGTCCTGCCTTAAAATATAAATTTTATTTCATCAGTCCTAGATCAGGGGCTTAATATGTAACAGCATAGGTAATGCCCTTCTGGCCTTCTCTCTTGATGCCTGCCCTTGCAACCTGGGGTGGCAGAAGTGCATCAGAAAATTATGGTGTTTTAGCAGTGGGTATAAAATCCTGGGGTTATTACTCTGTGGTGCTGCCAGTTTGGTACTTATCTTGGGCCAACCCTCTGGACCATCTATGGGCCAGGCTGGCCTGACTATAGTTTGTTCCCAAGAGGGAATAGCTGTCTTTACTGACAGGTTATGGAAGCATAGGATTTCCTTAGGAAAGTTTGCTGAAGGCAGAGCAGCGGGATGCAAGAGGAAAAGTCAGTAATGGGTCTGTTTGTTCATTCATTCAGCACATGTGCACCTGTGCCAGGCTCTGTGCTGAGGCTAATGACCATCCTGGGGGCAGGAACACCCACAGGGCTGTGCTCTATCTGAACATCTGACACCTAGCACAGTGATAAATGCATAACAGGCAAAGTAATAAGATTGAAGATACAAAGACTGATGGTAACAGCAGTTGCAGGGGGACATGAGGAAGACCCAGGGTTTGGAGCTGGGTTAAGCTACCTAGGGAAACAGCATAAGCAAAAGCAGGAAGGCAGACGATGAGGACATGCTCAGAAGATAGTAGGCAGTGTGGTGGGGCTATACTGGAGTGAGGTCACAATTGAACCCCAAAGGAATGACTTGGCAGCCAGGCTGAGGCATTTAGATTTTACACTACAGTGCATGAAGATCCCCTGAAACTTTGTTTTAAAAAAATGTATTGAAGTATATTTTACATACCATAAAATTTACCCATTTTAAGTGTATAATTTAATGATTGCTAGTCAATTTACAGAGTTGTGCAACCATCACCATCACTGAGTTTTAGGACATCCTCCTCATCCAACAAGATTCCACGTGCCCTTTTACAGTGAAACTCCATCCCCACCCCCAGTCCTAGGTAGTCACTATTTTACTTCCTGTCTCTCTAGGTTTACTTTTTTACATGACATTTCATATAAGTGGAATCATACAATAAGTAAGTAGATTTTCTGTGTTGAATCCTTTCACTTAGCACAGTATTTTTGAAGTCCATCCATGTGGAAGCATTTATTAGTATTTTATTTCTTTCTATTGCTGAATAGTGTTCAATTGTATAGATATACCACATTTTATTTATCCATCAGTTGATGGACACATGGGTAGTTTCCACTTTTGGGCTCTTATGAATAATTCTGCTATGAACTGTCTTGTGTAGAAGTCTTGTTCTGTTGGGTAGGTACCCAGGAATTGTTGTGCTGTCTGGTAGATTTATAGTTAACTTTTGGGAGGCTGTGCTTAAGTATTTTTATTTCTTTTTTCAAAAGTAGCTTTACTGAGATGTAATTTGTATACCATAAATTCATCTGCTTCACATTTACAATTCAGTGAATTTTAGTATATTTACAGAGTTGTACAAGTGCCACAATCTAATTTTAGAACACTTCCATCACCCTAAGAAGAAATCTAGTGCCCATTTATAGTCACTCTGCATTTCTACTCCCAGACCCAGCCAACCTCTAATTTCCTTTCTATTTTTATGTTTGTCTTTTCTAAACATTTCATATGAATTAAATCATATAATATGTGGTCTTTTGTGTGTGATTTCTTCAAAAGAGCATATTTTTAAGGTTCATCCACGTTGTACACTGTATCAGTGCTTCACTCCTTTTCATCATCAAATGATATTCCATTATATGGACATGCCATATTTGTTTATCCATTCACCAGTTAATGGACATTTAGATTGTTTCCACTTTTCATTTCTTGTAAATAATACTGCTGTGAACATTCACATACTAGTTTTTGTGTGGACATCTGTTTTTCATTTCTCTTGGGTAGATACCTAAGCGTGAAACTGCTAGGTTGTATAGTAAGTATATTTTTAAACTTTTAAGAAACTGCAAAACTGTTTTCCAAAGTGGCTGCATCATTTATGTTCTCATTGGCAATGTTTGAGGGTTCTAGTTTCTCCTTATTCTCACCAACATTAGTTGTTGTGTCTTTTTCATTGTAACCATTCCAGTGGATGTGATGTGATATCTCATTGTGGTTTTAAGGTGCATTTCCTTAATGACCAATCATCTTGAACATCTTTAATGTGCTTATTAGTCATTCATGTATCTACTTTAGCAAAATGTGTATTCAAATATTTTGCCCACTTATAAATTGGGGGTTTTGTTTTATTATTGGATTGTAAGAGTTCTTGATTTATTCTGGATGTATTATCAGATATATGATTGGCAATGGTTTTCTCCCAACCTGTGTCTCTTCATCTTCTCAGTGGTATCTGATGAAAGATTTTTGAGGAGAAAAGGGACAAGACAGAGCTATGCTTCAGAAAGATAGGGTGTAGGGTGGATGGAAAGGACAAAGTACTCTGTTTTACTACCCTTACCTACATTGTGATTGCGGGAACAAGGACAGGCAAAGTTTCTCAAAATTCTCTGGGAGTCAAAGGGTTATAAGCAGCTATTTATTGAAGCCTGTTTACTGTCCAGTTAATCAGTAACCCAGAATCAGTGAAACTACCCAATCTGGGGAAGTGCAAAACCCTTTCAAAAGGTTTTCGTGGATTAGGAGAGGCAAAGAAATGGGGGAGGGGAAATAAATGTCTATTCCGGAGCTCCGTAAATAATCTCCGGCTGCGGAGGGCATTGCTGAACTTTCTTCCCAGGTGCCGTCACACTGGTGTTTGTTTACTGGCGGGAAACTAGGAAGAGCTGGTTCTTGGCCCTTGGATTTTGACTGGTTAGAGGGAGAAGTGGGGCCCATTTTAGTGAGTCTCTGAAAAGGCCCAGCAAGATGCCACACCTGTTCTCAATCTTCCTCCACCTCCTTTTCTTCAAGTTGGTTGCCCCGGTGACCTTTCGCCACCACCGCTACGATGAGCTGGTGCGGATGCTGTACAAGGTGCACAACGAATGCCCCTACATCACGCGGGTTTACAGCATCGGCCGCAGCGTGAAGGGGAGACACCTCTACGTGCTGGAATTCAGCGACTACCCTGGAACCCACGAGCCCCGTAAGCCTTGAGCATGTCTTAGAGTGTGTGGGGCAGGACCCTTCCCTTACAAATCCAGTAATGGGGGTGGCTTCTGGGGAGGTCCATGGATCCCTTCACTCATAAAGTATCACCAGCTTCTCAGCCTATGCTAAGAATTTCCTTGCTCGGCCCTCAAACTGCCCCTGCCTCTGGGGAGTTGCAGTCCCAGTTCAGGCTCCAGTCTGTCCCTCATTTTTGGGTTCTGTTTGCTCAAGACCTTAATGGTAAAGGGGGAGGTATAGCTCAAGTGGTAGAGTGCATGCTTAGCATGCACAAGGTCCCGGATTCAATCCCCAGTACCTCCTCTAAAAATAATAAACTAATTAATTAATTACCTCCCCCCACCAAAAACGAACAAACAAACAAAAAAACCCCAAAGACCTTAATGGTAAAAGGTGAGTCTTCTTCCCTGCTCTCATCCCATTCCCATGCCTTCCCTCCCACTGCCCTTCCTTCTCCCTTGCTCTTGCTATTCTGTCTTTTCCTAGCCAATGTCTCAGGAGAAACAATTAGCCCTTCTAGTTGTGGGAAACTTAGGAGAGTTTGGAGATACCTCTTTGGAGGATGACAGTGTGATATCAGTACGGGATCCTGGAGCAAGTTTGAGGCCTGGGATATTAATTTTATGCATTGGATTATTTTTGTTAGTTTGTTTTTATTGTAAAAGCAATCCATGTTTGGATTAAAATAGCAACTAGAGGGAATAGGGTATAGCTCAAGTGGTAAGAGTATGCGCTGAGCATGCATGAGGACCTGGGTTCAATCCCCAGTACCTCCTCTAAGAAAATAAATAAATAAATAAATAAACCTAATTACCTCTCCCCACCAAAAATAAAAAATAGAAATTAGATAAGAAAAAAAAAAACTTCACCCATAATTGCACCACTCACAGATGACCATTGTTAACATATTGATGTGTATCCTTCCAGACTTTTTTCTATGCATGGTAAAGTCATGTCCCCTTATTCACACACATCATTTTTAATAAAAATGAAGTCACACTATAACTACTTTTCTCATTTCATAGTCTTATATGAATAGCATCCATTCATTCCTTTCATTCATTCCTTAATTATTCCACAAATGTTGCTGAGTATCGACTTGATGCAGGCACTTTGGTGGACTCTGAATGTACAACAGAGAATAAAACAAAGACCCTGCCCTCAGGGCCTTAATTCTAGTGGGGTAAGACTGGCAATAAATGGGTAACTAAATAAATATATATTATATCAGATGAAAATAAGTGCTATTGAGAAAAAGAAGCCAGGAGGGAGAGCTAGGGAGTCTTGGAGGGTTGTGGATTGAGTAGGGGAGCACGTTGTTGCTTTTCAGGAAAAACTTCTCTAGGGTGCTATTTGGCGTGTGTGACCATGAGGCAGGGAGGCCCCTGTGGCTCCAGCAAGTGAGCCATGGGAAACCAAGGTCAGAGTGGAGTGGTTGGGACACGGGACAGGAGATCATGTAGGGCCTCATAGGCCTTTGCAAAGATTTTGGCTTTTGCCCTCAGTGAAGTGAGAAACCACTGGAGAGTTTTAAACAGAAAAGAGACGTGATCTAACTAAAATTTTTTTTTAATTGGCATTCTTTTGTTATTGAAGTATAGTCAGTTTTAACTAAAAAAAATTTTTTTAACTGAAGTACAATCAGTTACAATGTATCAATTTCTGGTGTACAGCACAATGTCCCCAGTCATGCATATACATACACATATTTGCTTTCATATTCTTTCTCGTTAAAAGTTATTACAAGATATTGAATATAGTTCCCTGTGCTATACAGAAGAAACTTGTGGGGTTTTTAAAAATCTATTTTTATATATAGCAGCTAACATTGGCAAATCTCAAACTCCCAAATTTATCCCTTCCCACCTCTTTTTCCCCGGTAACCGTAAGATTGTTTACTGTGTCTGCGAGTCTGTTTCTGTTTTGTAGATGAGTTCTTTAGTGTCCTCTTTATTCCTTTTTGTAGATTCCACGTATAAGTGATATCATATGGTATTTTTCTTTCTCTAAAATTTTTTAAAGATCACTCTGAACAAGGGTCAGAAAACTATAGCCTAAGGGCCAGCTACCTGTTTCGGTAAATGATGTTCCATTGAAGCACAGTCACACCCATTTGTTTTTGTATTATCTGTGTCTGCTTTCACCGGAAGCTTTAGAGTAGCTGCAGCAAAAACAGTAGAGCCCAGAATGCTCAAAGGATTTACTATCTGATCTGGAAAAGTTTGCCACCACTGACTCAGGGGAATAGACTTGAATGGCTGGGCAGATACAAGGAGTTCAAGTCAGAGATTTATTGTAATAATCCAGGCATGAACGTGTCAGGGCTTGAGCCAAAATGATGGTAGTAGTTGTTAGCAGAAGTGGTTGTATTCTGGATATATGAAAAGTAGAGACAAAAGAATTTTATGTTGAGTACCTGCTAAAGAGCAAGGCACTGTGCTAGTTTCTATAGGGCAGTGGTTCCCAGACTTTTGGATTTCACAGAAGTTAAAATATGTATATATGTGTGTGTGTGTGTGTGTGTGTGTGTGTGTGTGTGTGTGTGTGTTTAATAAAAGAGAGGGATTTGAGGGGATTAAAATAGATTTCCCAAATTTTATTTTAGTGAACAAAGGTATTGAATTCTACCTGCCATCTGCTATCACCATCCTTCCCTAAAAGAAGGGCTAACTTAACACTCAGAAAAGTAAGAAAGACATAGTAAGATTAAAGAAATACACTAAGACTAAAGGACACACGTGATAGAAAATCTACCACATGATCCTTATGAGTTATAGACTTTCCTTGGGGAGAGACTGCGGTAGATTTACTAAGATAAATAACAATGGATTGTGTCCTAAAGAAAATTAAAAATCACATACATTGCAAAGGCCAGCTCCAGTCAAGGAAATAGGACATGTGCAGAATTAAGCAAAACTCAAGAGTGGAAAGTGGTAAGTATCATGAAAAGGAAATTTGGCAGCGAGTTCACTCCCAGCAAGGAGGACCCAAGATGGCTTCATGGAGCAAGGAGCATTTGAACCGAGCCTAGAAGGCTAGTGAGGAGGACTTGGAAATGTGGAGATGAATAGGTAAAGAATTAGAAAAGTCATGGAGGCAGGAGAGTGTTGAGTGTAAGGGAAACTGCTTGGTAAGAGCTTTTCTCCTTTCTTTTAAAAGAGGGCAGGAATGATTTTCTTTAAGTGGTTCTAGAGGCTCTTTTCGTGACCTCATTTCTCACTTCAGTTGAACAGTTAACATAGCCAAAGAGAAGATTAAGGAACAAGACATATGTAGACTGCTTCCTACTCTGTGCCTCAAGACACAGCATTCTCAGATATGAAAGAGAGATTTTAGTTTCTTGAGTACCGAGAAAATTAAATTTTCAACTGATTCAGTTAGGAATTGTTATGCTATAACCTGGAGGACTTTATGCCCGCACATCTCGAAAAAAGAGCAGTCTTATCCTGAAAAGTTCTGTCTCCGAGAAGCATTAAGTTACCTCAATGCCTCCTGGGCTTTGACCTTCTTTTTTTTTTTTTTAAGCAATTCCTTTCATTTCTTTTTTCTTTTTTTAGGTGTGGGTGGGGTGGTAATTAAGGTTTTTTTTATTTTATTTTATTTTATTTTATTTTTGTTGGAGGTGTTGAGGATTGAACCCAGCACCTCATGCATGCTAAGCAGGCACTCTACCACTGAGCTCTTCCTCCCCACCCCCCAGCCCCTCTTTATTAATCAGCCAGGTGACCTCAGACAAATTACTTAACTTCTTCCATACCCAGTACCCTCATTCTGAGCCTAATAATGCCTACTTTATAGGTTTTCTGTGAAGATTAGAAATAATGTAAATACCTGGTACACAGTAGGAGTTCAATAAGCAGTAGACATTATTATCTCGGGCATGAATTTTTGTTGCATTTATAGTTGCAGTTTGTTCCAAGGGGACTCAAGGACTATTGGAAAAGACCTAATGGAAGCGGGAGGCTTTCTTCTATAAATTACTGAAAAGGAGGGAAAACGCCCCTATGCACGGTTAGGAATCAATGGCACTTGCAAGCTTTCCCCATCTTTTTTGTCTTCCTGCGTGTGTTTCTCCCCTTGCAGTGGAACCAGAAGTCAAGTACGTGGGGAACATGCATGGCAACGAGGTGCTGGGCCGCGAGCTGCTGCTGCAGCTGTCCGAGTTCCTGTGCGAGGAGTTCCGGAACGGGAACCAGCGCATCGTCCGGCTGGTGGAGGGCACGCGCATCCACATCATGCCGTCCATGAACCCCGACGGCTACGAGGTGGCCGCTGCCCAGGTACTGAGCCCAAGGTGGGGCCCTGCAGAGAGCAGAGCCACCTTAGGGGAGAAGGAAAAGCCAGGGGACAAGGTGTCCTCTCTGCCCCACTGTGAATGCCACAATGTGGTAGAGGGAAAAACCGGAGAAATAGAATGTGGGTTCTTTCTGGCTGAGTTTCAGTTCCTTCTACGTCTTTCCAGCTGACCTCTCTGTTTCATTGTGAGGGTCAGTGAGGGAATATCAGTGACAACACTTTGTCGACTAGAAAATACTAAACAGGGGTGAAGGAATTTTTGCAAACAGCCCCCCTTCCCTGAACTTTTAGCTTCAAACCCTAAATATTCTTCCTTCCTCTCACACTACACTTCTATTTGCATTTGAGAGGAAAATAGAACAAGCTTTTTTTCTCAGAATTGCAGAGTAGTTCTAGATTCTTCATACTTTATTACATTTCTGTACAGCTTTTTCTTCTACTAGCATAGTACTCAGCCTTTTAATTCTTTTTTTTTTAAACAGAAGAAAGGGCATACAAATGTATTAATTTTAATATTATGTGGACAGGGGCATCATAGGGGAAAAAAAACAAAGTGAACAACCCCCAAAGTGGGGGGATTTGAGAGCTTGTGTGCCCTCTTAATAGGGGAAGGGGCGGGAGATACAGATCTCTTAGGGGAGAGTGAATTACTTTTAAGGAAGATGAATGGGCCCTTAGAAGAACAGAGGACAGATAGGATAGTTTGTGACAAACTTCATCAGGGTGTGATGTGGACTTCTAGTCTCCTCTCCCGTGATCTTAATTCTTTATTTTAGAGTTACATTTTGCAGGGGCAGATAAAAAAAGTTTATGGGCTTTTACTTTGTTTCCTAATATAAATTCAAAATACTAGTGTGCCTAACTTTATTTAAAAATTTTTTTTTAATTTTTAATTTTTTTAATGGAGGTACTGGTGATAGAACCCAGGATCTCGTGCATACTAAGCATCTGCTCTACCACTGGGCTGTTAACCCCACCCCCTCAGTGTGCCTAATTTAATTCAGTGATTCTTTTGTGGTCGTGCATCAGAATCATAGGTGAAGATTTTTGAAATAAAGATTCCCAGGTCCTCCTTCTCCTCCCATCCCCAGAATCTATGGAATTAGAATTTTGGAGGGGGAGGGGTGAAGCCAGGCATCTGCCTTACACAATGGATATGTTCATTCCAAATCTGTGTTTAAACTTGATTTGTTTGAGGTTTTTTTGCGGGGTGGGGGGAGTATAAATTAAAGAGGTTTTTTTTTTTTTCCATTTAAAGATATGCTTATTTGGGGGTAGTCTTGAATTTTTTTTTTAATATTCAAGACTAGACTTCACTACTTCACTTTTTTAAAAAATTTGTTTTATTGTGGTCAGAACACCTAAGAGGAGATCTACCCTCTTCACAAAATTTTAAGTGTACAATACAGCATTGTTGACTACAGGCACAGTATTGTACAGCTGATCTCCAGAACTCATCTTTCCTGTTTAACCAAAACTTTATGTCACTTAATTAGTAACTTCCCTTTTCCCACTCCTGGCAACTATCCTCCACTCTCTGATTCCATGAATCTGATCACTCTGCCCATATAAGTGGAACCACTCAGCATCTCTCCTTAAATCACCCATCCTGTTTTAAACCTACTTGAGAATAGGGCTGAGGGGTGAGTAGAAGCTGGAAGGGGAAAGGAACCAAGACGCTGAACCAAATACATATTTGACCCTTTGGCTTACATTAGACATAACTCAACAACAGAAAGAGAACAGTGTTCCCCCCTGGAAGTCAGAGAGCTGTACCCTAACATTCCTTAAGTTTCTGACTGCTTTCCTTCTATTGGCTCTTCCCTGAATCACAGTGGGAACTGGAGAAGTGCCTTAGACCTGCCCACATCTTTTGTGAGATGAAGTGGCGTGGGAGAAAGGGCCAGCCCACTAAATCCTAGCGCCATCTCTGGGGAGCTAGTCACCTCTGCTCACCTGCTATGTACTTGTTCAAAGGGAGCAAACCTTGAACCTGAACCCAAGAGAGGACCCATCAGGTTCTCAAATTCCCAGAGCTACCTGCCATACCGAGCAGAAACCTGTCTTCTTGGCTACAAAGGGAAGTCCTGCCTGGCCACCATAATTTAAAGCTACCTGTAAGTAAGGCAGAACAGTGTCACTGTACCTCCCAAAGATGTTTAAGTCCTAATCCCTGGAACCTGTGAATATGTTCTGTTACATGGCAAGGGGGAATTAAGGTTATAGACAGAATTAGGTGATTAATCAACTGACCTTAAAATATCCCAGATTATTTGGGTGGGCCCAGTATAACCAATCACAGGATCCTTTACATGTGGCAGAGGAAAGCAGAAGGTCACAGTCAAAGAGAGATATGAAGATGTTATGCTGCTGGATTTGAAGATGAAAAAAGGGACCAGAAATCAGAGCCAAGGAATGTGAGTGATTTAGAAGCTGGAAAAGTCAGGAAACAGATTCCCCTAGAGACTTCAAAAGGAACACAGTCCTGCTGACACCTTGATTTCAGTCCAGTGAGACCTATTTCAGTCTTCTGACTCCCAAACTGCAAGATCATAAGCTTGTGTGAGTTTGAGCCACTAAGGCTGTGGTAATTTGTTACACCAGTAATAGGAAACTAATAAACCAACCTTGTTTATGGGAACTTTCTGTTAAAGACGTCCTTACCTGCCAGCCTAACTAATGACCTGGTGTGAGTAGTAAATCAACTGACAGGTACATTAACATAGCTGTTAATATGGACAGTTATGAGTTATGTTGATGCAAATGGACAAGTAATGAAAACTGCTGGAAGCATAAGGAATATCATTATCTCATAGAAGTGAAAAATCAGACTCTAAATAGAAAAATCACTTAAATGTTTTCCACTGAAACAGAATTGACATAGGAAACCTAAGAGAATGTAAAAAAAAAATTATTCTCAATGAGATCTCAGAACAAAATAAGAGCAGGATGCCATGAAAAATAGAGAAATCTGAGAACAATAAAGAGTTCTTAGAAAAGTATGAGATTGGTAATACAACTGTGAGTTTCTAGCTGCCCAGTACCCATCTATTCACCCTACTTCCAGGAATGGCCACCAATTTGGGTTCCACCCTCTCAGTCCACAGGCTCCAATGGACACTAGTCCCTTTCTCCAATGCTAAACAGGACATCAAATGGAATTTCAATTTTGCAACGGCCTGTGAACTTATCTCTATTCCATCACTTTATACATTTTAATTATTTATATATTTATCTCCCTGTGTATACTATGAATTCCTAGAAAGCTCACATAATGTCTCACCGTCTCTTTCCCTAGTGTCTTGCCTAGAGGACTTTGAATAGAGATAGACTTAAACAAATGTGGATTGATTAAATGGATGAACGAATACATGACCAAATAAATGATGAAATTTGAAGTGTAAGCAGAGAGGTTACAGGATCCAAGAAGTCGATATTGCTCAGAAGACAGATAAACAAGGATCCTAAGTAAAAAATAAATAAATAAAGGGGGGGGTGGTTTCCACCTTGGAAAACAGTATAGCAGTTTCTGAAAAAGTTAAGTATGGACTTACCTGATGGGCCAGTAGTTCTACTACTATGTATCTACCCAAGGGAAATAAAAACACATGTCCACACAAAGACTTGTGCACAAATGTTCATGGCAGCATTATCCTCATTTGCCCAAAAGTGGAAATAATCTAAGTGCCCATGTATGGGGTTTAATAGTATCTTCCCACCCCCTCCAATTCATGTCTGCCTGGAACATGGGAATCATAGGAATGTGACCTTATTTGGAAATAGGGTCTCTGCATACACCATCTAGTTAAAATGAAGTCATGCTGGATTAGGGGGATTAAGTCAAATATGACTGATGCCCTTGTAAGAAGAAAGAAATTTGTGCTCAGAGACACAACATATAGGAGAGAAGTCCCTATGAAGATGGAAGTAGAGATGGGAGTGATGCATCTACAAATTCAGAAACACCAGGGATTGCCAGCAACTGCCACAAGCTAGAAGAGAAGGCTCCTCCTCTAAAGCCTTTAGTGGGCAGGACCCTGCTGACATCATGATTTCAGACTTCTAGTCTCTGGAACTGTGAGAGAATACATTTCTGATGTTCTAAGCCACATGGTTTGTGGTAAATTGTTACAGCAGCCCTAGGAAACTAACACAGTCTATTAACTGGTAGGTAGATAAACAAAATTGGATAAATCCATATAATGGAATTATTCAGAAATAAAAAGGGATGAAGTACTGTTACATGCTACAACATGGAGGGATCTCAAAAACATTTTGCCCAGTGAAAAAAGCCAAGCACATAATGTACGACCCCATTTACTGAAGTGTCTAGGAAAGGCAAATCTATAGAGACCAAAAGTTATTACCTAGGGCTGGAGAGAAAATGAGGAGCGGCTGTAGATGGGCATGAAGTTTCTTTTCAGAGTGACAAAAATATTCTTAAACTAAATTGTGGTAGTGGTTGCATGATTCTGTAAGCATACTAAAATTCATTGAATTGTACACTTAAGTGACTGTTACAGTATGTAAGTAATATCTCAATAAAGCTATTTTTTAAAAATAGGGGTTCCTTCCCTCTCACACTGTTGGTGGGAATGTAAATTGGTGCAGCCACTATGGAAAACAGTATGGAGATTCCTTTAAAAACTGAAAATAGAGCTATAGTATGATCCAGCAATCCCACTCCTGGATTACACATACCTGGAAAAGACAAAAGCTCTCATTCAAAAAGATATGTGCACCTCAGTGTTTACAATAGCACTCTTTACAATAGCTGAGATATGGAAAGTGCCCATCAACAGATGATTGGTTTAAGAAGATGTGGTGTATATATCCAATAGAATATATTACTCAGCCATAAAAAAGAATGAGATATTGCCATTTGCAGCGGCATGGGTGGACCTAGAGAATATCATACTAAGTGAGGTTATAGTCATCCTTGAAAATAGTCAAGGATTTTGTGTATAGCATGGGGAATTATAGTCAATATCTTGTAATAACCTATGTTGGAAAATATTCTGAAAATATATATCATTGAAAAAAATTTTTACTTTCTCATGCATATATCTCTACCATGTTGATTAAACAGACATAAATTATAAAAAAATAAGGGCTTCCATTATCCTGAAACACCCTCCTTTTGTTAAGGCTTCTCCTGGACTCCCTAGCTCCAGCACATGGTCTACAGGGAAACTTGAATCATGCCACTCGAACTTTGGATGAGTTAAAGAAGAAAATGCGACATCATTTGATAGATTGAGCTAATGTGTAAGAAGAACTGTATAGTGTTCTTTAAATAGAGGATTCAGTCTGAAACCTTCATCTTTCATTTCTTCCTTTTCCCACTAGGGCCAGGACACTTTTGGGTACCTGGTTGGCAGGAACAATGCCAATGGAGTGGACCTGAACCGCAACTTCCCCGATCTCAATACCTACATCTACTACAATGAGAAGAACGGAGGCCCCAACCACCACTTGCCCCTTCCAGACAACTGGAAGAGTCAGGTATGAGGTGAAATTTGTATGCAGAAGCAGGTAAATCGGCATCTGGAATTTCTTCTCGCCATCTTCACATCCAATTCAACGAGCAAGAATTAAGCATCAGCTCAAGTCTGTGTTAATCTACCCAGAGCAGTGAGAATCGTACCTTATGCCTTTTTGTTTTTATTCCCAGCTTAGAGCCTTTCACTGTGCACATGCTGTTTGATGTCAGTGGTGATAGTAGTGAGGGAGGTGAAAGTGGCATCACACCGTTGCACTTGCACTTTGTAATTTTACAAAATTTTTTCCCAGCTGGCATTTCGGTTGATCATGATAACACTGTGTGGTAAATGCATAAGCAGCGTAATCCACCCCCATTTTACAGGTAGTACTTACAGATAAAATAATTTAAACTCACACAGCTAGTAATTGATGGACTCAGAATTAAAACCCAGGTCTTCTGAGGGGGAGGGTATAGCTCAGTGGTAGAGTGTATGCTTAGCATGCACAAGGTCCTGGGTTCAATCCCCAGTACCACCATTAAATAAATAAATAAATAAACTTAACTACCTCCCTCTTCCAAAAAAAAAAAAAAGCTTAAAAAACAGGCCTTCTCACTGCTTATCCACCATTCTTTCTACCACACTCTGCTACTGACAGAGAACTGTAGCATTCTGTAGAGAACTCTTTCTTACATGTGATGAACTGTATGCTTATCAACAATTAGCTACAGAAAGAGGTTCAGGGAATCTCACCCTTAGAGTTTTCCTTCTTCCTTTCTGTGTGACCCTAGACTACTTTTCGAGACTCTCATTTCCTTTACTTTCTCAATCAGGGGATCCCATTTGCTGCTCCCAGGCCTCTCTCCCAGGAGAGATACCATCCCTTGGTAATGTGAATGGTTTCCTCCTAATGGTGGGCCTGTTCCTGAGATTGACTGCTGTCACCCTTGGAACATCACCACTACCCTGTTTCTTACACTGTGTGGGCTCGTTCTAAACATTTGATTTATGAATATCTAAACTTAGAGACTGGGGAGAGAAAAAAAAAGTAGGTGTAAGGCTTTATATTGGGAGTTTCTAGATGGAATATTCTCAGGGTTTTTTTCCCTGAATTGAAGCAAAAGTTGTGCCAACATGTTTAGATTTTGGATAGCAGCTATCTCTTAGCTCAAGTAAATAATAAATCAAAAGTAACTTTGTACTTGTTGGCATATCCAGCCAGAGGATGTTCTGATCTATTAAACTTGTCTAAGTAAAATAGGGCAATTGAGGCAATAATAATTAGACTCCCGCTGGCTCCTCTGTCTGCATCTTAGAAGGAAAAAGGACAATGAGAATTCTCTTTTGCCCCTCATGGGACAGCCTTAAGGGAGAGGAACAGTGAGATCCTGGCCCCCTTCTCATGGATAGAGGCTTAGGACATGGAGAAAGGACTGTTTCAAAGCACCTGAGCCCTGGTTGCAGAGCGGGACTGGTGCCTTTGGGATTATATCCATTCTGATTGGGTAAGACTCAACATTATTCATTAGGTGTCCCTTGGGATGGAAGAGATGGGGGCCTTCACAGCTGACTCTTGGTCCAAGAGGAGACATTAACACATAACCTCTAAGCACATCTATTCTGAGGGGAAGAAAAACAGTGAAGACTATAAAATATTTACATATACTACAAGTTGAGTAGATTCAAGGCTTTATTTAGAATACTGTCACTTACTAGCAATATAATCTGTAATAGAAAGGGTGGACTCTCACTACTTAACCAAGACTGGCCCATATTATACTACGTGTAATTCATGAAATTTGGATATGACCACAGGAGAGTGTTCTACATGTCAGCATTATGGCAGATGTATTGGGAGAAGGAGGAGGTTGAAAATCATTGCTGTAAACCAGCAGTTTTCAAATATATTTACTAGAGCTCTAAATTTCTGTAGTGGAACTCCAGAAGCCACTGGAGTAGTGGGTGAATTGGAGAATCCCTTCTTTGTTGCCAGGGAGAGGCCAAGCTGGGGCTCTGAGCTCTCCAATCATGCTACCCCTCTTCAAACAGCTCTTTCTCCTTTTCTATTTTTAAATAAACTTAATTTTTTTTAGCAGTTTTAGGTTCACAGCAAAATTGAATGGAAAGTATGGAGCGTTACCATATACTCCCTCCTTCCCATTATCAACATCTCCCTCCAGAGTGGTACATTTATCTATTACAGTGCTGAACCCACATTGACTCATCAGTATCACCTAAAGCCCGTAGTTTACTAATCAGAGTTTGCTCTTCATGTTGTACATTCTATAGGTTTGGACAAATGTATCAGGACACGTATCCACCATTTCATATCATACACTGCCCTAGATGATCTCTTTTTAGCTATTTTGAATATTGGGATTCTCCATGAGATTTCATTTTGAAAAAGGGTTCCATTCACTTAATTTTTAAAACCACCAAGCAAAAGATCTAAATTTCCCCATCTGTACTTCTCATATCCGGTAGGACTTTCTTTGTTTTATTCAGACATGCCATCCTGCCACGCATGCCATCCTGTCAGGTCCCTTCCTGTCAGACATGCCATCCTCTAAGGCCACTTCCTGTCAGACATGCCATCCTCTGAGGCCACATCCTGACAAACCCATGAGAACACCCATTTGGCACTTCCAGTTACAGCTTCACCAGTAAGCTCTCATCTCTCCTTAGGTGGAACCCGAGACCCAGGCTGTGATCCAGTGGATCCGCTCCTTCAACTTTGTTCTTTCAGCCAATCTCCACGGAGGGGCAGTGGTGGCCAATTACCCATATGACAAGTCCTTTGAACACCGGGTCCGAGGTTTCCGCCGCACTGCCAATACCCCTACGCCTGATGACAAGCTTTTCCAGAAGGTATGCAGAGTAGCTGCCTGTCCAGCCGGAGGAACTTGGGGCTCAGGAGAGTGACACAGACTGAGTCAGTAGCATAGGACCCTATTGGGAATGAGCCCATAGAAAATGATCAAAAACACCTCCTGCTCATTAGGCGCAAGCAATCTATATATTATATTTTGTTTTGAGTGATAAGCCATAAATTCATGAAAAAGTAAATAAATAGGAAACCTCTATAGTACAGTTATCACAATGTGAAAAAAAAAAAAAACTTAAGCTAATGACAAGCAGGAAATATGCCGGAAGCCTAACAGTGCTGGCGGTAAGCTAGTACATTAAATGTGAATTTGGAGGGCTCTAATTTATAGTTTTATGATAATATGGGTATATTAATGAAAAATGGACCATGCACATGAAAAAGGTTTACATAATAGTTCAAAACAGCAATAGAATAAAATTAACAGATTAGTTATTTTATAGTTAGTATTATTAATAATGTATAAGTAATATAATAACATTGATGATTAATTCAACAATTAATGAATTACACAGAGGATAACACTAATTGTTGCTTTGCAAAGCATGTATACTACTATATTTTCTTCTCCAATAATCTCATTTTGTCCACCATTATAAAATAGTAATGAAAGAGAGTTATAGAGATTTTTTAATATATTCCTCTCTCTCCCACACATGCCTTTCACCACTAATACGTAATTCTTCTTATGGTGAAGGCCTGTCTTACTTGCTTTCTGACTTCCTTTACAAAACTTAGCTGGAAAATGGTACACCTAGAGGGGAGCTTATGTATTATCAAGTGTCACCCCTCACTTTGCGTTTGAAGAAATGTAGTCCCAACATAGAGGAAAAATCAGACTACAGGTCTCCCAACTCTAGTCCACTCCACACACACACACACACACACACACACCCACCTCGCTACTCCTGCTGGTATTTTCTTTAACTAAAACAAATAACCAGTTGTTTATACATAGTGGGGTTCTTGGCCTCACCCTGCTTTCGAGTGTGAGCATTGCCAGATGAGTTGGGAACACTCAGGGTCATTTTCCGCCTGCTTTCCCTACAGCTGGCCAAGGTCTACTCCTACGCACATGGATGGATGCACCAAGGTTGGAACTGTGGGGATTACTTCCCAGATGGCATCACCAATGGGGCTTCCTGGTACTCTCTCAGCAAGGGTAAGAAGAGTGCTGGGTGCTGGGCACAGCTGCAAGCTGAAGTAGAATTGGGCTCATTTCTCCTTTTAAATTATCGTTTTTTCCCCAGGGGCATGACAGGAATGCTATTTTGCATTCAAGTAGAGATCTGAAAAATGGGGAAGTCTTAAGTTGACATTTAACATCATCCTGTGATTCTTTCAAACAGAGGTAGGGACACCTTGTGGTCCTTTAAAACTGGTGGTTTGCATAGTGGATGAGGGCAGAGGAGGGGAATAATGCAATCAAGTGGTTAAGACTGTGGGCCCTCAGGGAACACTGGGTTGAAACCTGGCTTGCTTACCAGTTCACCATTTACATGCCTTCAGGCTAATTATTTAACCTCTCCATGCTTCAGTTTCCTCACGTGTACTTTAAGAATAACATGACTTGCATTGTGATTTTGATGTAAATATTAAATAAAATAATGCACCTAGAGCATTTGGAAATGCCTGGTTTATAAATGTTAAGGTTTTTTCTGTAGTAGCAGGAGGTATGCCTCACATAGCAAAGATGAGGACAGATGCCGGCCTGAACACAGATGGTTCCTCTGATATGTGCTCTCTGTAACCTGCCTGCCCATACCCCATAAGCAGGAGTTTGCCATGGACACTGGATATTGATAACGTAGCAGAAACCTCCAGCAAGAGGCTTCTGTCTCTACTCCCTGGGCTTTTCCGATCACTGAGGGTCAAGATAGAACCTCTGTTCATGAACCTTCAGTAGTCAGGGACCCCAAGAATAGGGAAGAGGCTGAAGCAGGAAGCCAGGTTCTCTTAGGAATCATGTCTCAGCAGCTGTCTTGAATCCTCTCAGAGCTGACTTGTCAGAGCCCCGGTAGTAGAAAGCTCACTGTTGAGGGCTGAGCTGATGGCTGGTCCTATGGGGAGTGGGGAGGAGGAAACTTAGGGAGTCACTATGTACTGAGAAGGTGGTAGATTTCTGGTGGCCAAAAACTCACTTGAACCCAGGGCAAGAAGATTTTGTTGAACTTTACTTTCTTTAGTTTGCACTAAGAATGCAACAGGTTCTCTCCCCTCCAAAAAAATATTTAATATAAAATATACTTTTTAAAATTATACTCGCTCCTCCCTTTCCCTTCCCATCCTCTGGGAAAGCATGAACCTTGCCTCCACTGGAAATCGTTACGTGAAATTAAAGGGGTACAATTCCAAGATCATGAAGTTTATATCAAAATGATAGTGTGATGATAGTGGGGTCTCTAGACAAGCATCATCAAGTTCATCACCTGGGGATGTGTCAGAAACAAAAATATCGGGGCCCCAGCCCATACCTGCTAAGTCAGAAAATCTGGGGCCAAGGCCCTGCAGTCTGTTTTTGTCTGGAAGGGACAGCCTTACAGCTGATTCTGATGCAGAGAGAGAACCCGTGTAACAGGCTACAGTTGTTCTCCAACATTCCCTGTTCTTTCTACAACAGCTGCTTGCAGCTGAGAGAGCAGGTGAAAGTTGATAAAGTGAATAATTTTTAAGCCAAATAAATTTGTGATATAAATACAATTCTAATAATCAGAAACATATTCAAAAATAATTGATTCAATTGGGTAATGTAGAAGTTAGAAGCAGACAAGCAGTTGATGGAGGAAAACTGTAGCTGCCTCTGCTTTTCAGGAGTCTGTTTTTCTGGGATGACTATTTTCAGGTTGGTGCTGCGTTCTCAGCTAGGAGGAGGGATGTCTCCACATCAAAATATCTGTCTCATCTCTACCCGCCCAGATCTGAAGAACATTATAGTCCAAAGAGAAAATCTGTCCCCCTGAAAGCAGCACGTGTCTAATAGTAGCACATGACCAATAAGCAGACTTTGAAATGCTGAGAGGGACAGGAAGTGAATTTAGGTCATGAAATGGAAAAAATAGAGGATGGAGACTACAAAATGGGCATTTATGAAGAGAAAAAACTGGAAAGATAGAAAGGCATGTGAACTGGGAAACTGGGGAAAGGTTTTATGGAGGAGAAAAATAAATGCAGATCAGGTGGTAGAACAGAAGGTGATGGGGGTGTGTGTGTGGAGAAATTGCGATTAAAAAGTGTTGAGATGGGGCGTTGGGTGGGAAGCTGGTTATCCAAATCGGCCATCGCCCTCTTTTCCCTAGGAATGCAAGACTTTAATTATCTTCATACCAACTGTTTTGAGATCACGCTGGAACTGAGCTGTGACAAGTTTCCTCGCCAAGAGGAATTGCAGCGCGAGTGGCTGGGTAATCGGGAAGCTCTAATCCAGTTCTTGGAACAGGTAAATCACATTTTTTAATTTTCATGGTTATAGAAAGAGAAGTGTTTTCTGACCGTAGGCAAGGTTTTTTGTGTGACTCAGGTCTGACTTTTGCTCTGACTCAATACAATAGATCTGAGCTTCTCTGCCAGTGAGATTAGTTCATTCAACATTGTTGAGCACAATTGTCAGAAACCATACTATACGCTGGGGATTAAGAGTAAACAAACAAATATTCCTGCATATATGCAGCTTATATTCTAGTAAGGAGAGACAGACAGTAAGCAAATCGATAAAATAAAATTTATAACATGTTAAATGTAAAATGCTATGGAGAAGGCCTTGCAGAGAAAGTGACATTTAAACAGACCTAAAGGAGATGAGGGAGAGAACCATGCAGGTAACTAGGGGGAAAGGGGCTCCCTGATGAGGTCACAATGACAAATGCAAGGCCAACAACAAGCACATGAAAAGATGCTCAAAATTACTAGGTAAATGCAAGTCAAATCCACAATGAAATACCACCTCACACTCATTAGGATGGCTACTATAAAAAAAATTAAAATAACGACAGAAAATAGCAAGTGTTGGCAAGGATGTGGAGAAATTGGAACCCTGGTGCATAGTTGATGGGAATGTAAAATGGTGTAGCCACTATGAAAAACAGTTTGGTGGTTCCTGAAAAAATTAAAAATAGAGCTCCCGTATGATCAGCAATACCACTTCTGAGTGTATATCCAGAAGAACTAAAAGCAGAATCTCAAAGAAATATTTGTACACCCATGTTCACAGAAGCTTGTTCACCATAACCAAAAGGTGAAAGCAACCCAAGTGTCCATTGATGGACGATAAACAAAATGTGGTCGATACACACTGGACATTCAGCCTTAAAAAAAAGGGAAATTCTGACACATGCTACAACATGGGTGAAACTTGCGGGCATTATGCTAAGTGAAATAAGCCAGTCACAAAAAGACAACTGTATAATTTTACTTCTATGAGGTATCAAGAGTAGTCAAATTCATAGAGACAGGAAGTAGACTAGTGACGTGATTTGACATAGATTTGAACAGGATCACTCTGATTGCTCTATGAAATTTACTGGGGACTAGGGTGAGACCGGAAAGGTTAGTTAAGGGTCTGTCACCATAATCTTTGTGAGGATCAAATGCAAAAACACAAGAGAAAGAGCTTTGAGGACTCCGAAACATTGCACAAAGGTTTTATGAGCATAACTGTACACTGTAAACTTTCCTACAGGTACACCAGGGCATCAAGGGAATGGTGCTGGATGAGAATTATAACAATGTTGCAAACGCTGTCATTTCTGTCAGTGGGATTAACCATGATGTCACTTCGGGTAGGTGGCCACCGCTTAGTGGGGCGAGAAGGAGGCTTTCACTCTCTCACCTTGTGCAGCATCGTCAGGAGGCCAGTTTGTCAACCAGCAAGGACGTCAAGGACACTGGGGGTAGGAGACTGCAGGAAGGAAAGATGATAGAAATGGGGACAGTGAATTAAGAGGCAAGGGTCAGGAAGGTGTAAATCTGACATCTCTCTCAGCATTCAGGAGTCACTGCCTCATACAACTTTGTTAGGGGCATTTTCCCAGTTGGGGGTTATTAATAGCTCACATACTGGTGTGAAATGGGATAGAAAAGAAAAAAAGACTGTAGAACGGATGTTTAGTCTTGTCCCTGAATCAGCCATTTCGCAACACTTCCTCCCTTTAGGGAAAAATTAGCAAGATGCTTTCCATAAACTTGCTGCAGGGCAAGATTGATGGTGGGGAACAGATCTTCTTGGAGCCAACTTGGAAACTTCTAGAATGGTACAGAATATCTCACGGTATGACAGTGTTGCAAACAGTGCCAGCCCAATTTGATCATGCACAATTCTTAGGGGTTTGGGGTTGTTTGGTTTTTCAGGTAGAGCGGTAGCTACCAGTAGTTAGGGGCAGGTGAGGTTTACCTGCCTCCCCCAACCTCGATACCAGCACAACTCAGCCACACTTCACCACGCAAGCCTTGCCAAGCAGGCATCTTGTAGCTCAGACCAGTCTGTTAAAACTGGATGAATTTTCAGCTTTAAGGAGGTAACATATTCTTTAAGATGAACCCAACACTTCATACTTGAAAGGTTCATTCAAGGCAAAGGCAACAGTATTCTAAAGGCAGAAGTCTGTCACCATATAGTCAAGCATTGACAACCAGAATCTTCCAGCCGAGTGGCTGGAGCCAGGACTGTTTAGGAAACCAACCTCAGGCATCCCTCAGAGCTTCAGGGCTTGCTAGATTCTTATACCCTATTCATGCAAGGGTAGGGAATGTCTCTGAAACATTCTAGCCAATCCACGTCTATTGAACACCACTAATTTCACCAGTAAGAGCCAACTTCCAACACTCATTATGTTAAATCTAGAGATTATTCATTTTACTGCTGGGAAAACTCTTTGCTCACATTCATTATGCTACTTAGCAAAGCATCTAGTGTTGCTTAGAGATAAGATAGATGAAGCCATTGTAATAGCTGCATCTGGAATTGAGCCTTTCTGGTACAAGCTAGCTAACCACTCCTGGATGTGAGCCCCTAATTAAAGAAAATGACAGCCACTAGGGTATAACTTAAAGTATTCAACATAATGCATTATAACACACTGCTTTTGCTAAACAATTTTGAAATAAATTACAGGCATTTAATAGGGAGCAGAGAACAGACCTCCTCATTATTTATTATTGTTCTTCTTATTAATTGCATTTATTATTTCAATTATTCATTGCTGTACACTTAAAAGAAATTTTAAAGGCACAGTCATAATTTATTCTAAAGAGATGTAAAGTCATTAGCCGAAATGCTACATCCCTGCTATGAGAAATAGGCTTTCTTTTGAATTTTATTTTCCCCTTTTGATGGTAATGGAAGAAATATTAGAAATAGGATTCTCCAGATCAAATCCTTAGTGGTCATTTAATCCAGCCCTCCCACCCAATATAAGATTACACACATACAGCACCACTGACAGGTGGTTGTCCAACCCAGGGCCACCATGTCCATTGGTGCAGGTTGTGCACTGCACAACTCTGTAGCTTTTCTAGGGCTGCTCATTCAGTCTCTGCTCACAGTTTCATAAGGCAGTCCATTTCTTTTTTGGTAGCTCATATTTTGTCACAGTAGTGTTTGCTTCCATCCTCATTCTTATTTCTTTAGATAGATGTCATTTCTTCACAGTGACTTTTTGAACATTGAAACAGAGGTCCTATGTAATCTCTTTACCAGTCATTACGTTCGTAAGTCTTTTGACCTTTCTTCTAGCGACCCTTTACTGGACACAAGTTTGTTTTAAAATACAAGATGTAAACTTAAACATAGTACTGTCAGTGCAGAGTACAGTGAAACTCCTTCCCAGGAGCTGGCCCATGCGCTTATGATCTGCTATGACTGTTTTAGACCTTAAGCAGTTTCATCATGCTATTAAGAAAAATCAAGCTTGTGTTCAGCTAAAACTCTTAGATCGTTTTTTGTATGAAGATCCAATTTGGGGCAGATTTCTCATCAGCAGGCTGAGCTATATCCTTGTAACTTTTAGGTGACCATGGCGATTACTTCCGGCTGCTGCTTCCAGGTACCTACACTGTCACGGCCACAGCACCTGGGTTCGACCCAGAGACACTGATTGTGACTGTGGGTCCTGGGGAACCCAAACTGGTGAGTTAGGCTGACTTTACAGAGCACTGTAAAGGTCACTTATACAAACTTACAATCGACTGTATGGTTCTAATCTTTGCCTATGACCTTCCCTCTTACCAGTGAAGAAAAAATTCATTGCTCTCGTATGCTAAGTTTCTTCTGTCATTCTCCTGTTACATCCTTTCCCACTTCCTTTTGGCTTTTCCTTTTCCTTCTGTTCAACATAACATAGTGATTAAAACACTACCTGATACTAAATCCAGCTCATTTGTCAACAGGCCTTGGACAAGTTACCTAATTGCTCTCATCCTCAGTTTATTCTCCTATAAATTAGTGGTAATAGTGCCTCCCTCGCAAGAATTTGAAATGAAAAGGTGCATGTAAAGCCTTTAGTACAGTGACTTACACACAGAAAGTGCTCAAAAAGTGTCTCTTTGTAAATCCCAGAGGCTTGCCCAGATGCACAGGCTTCACTGGGCTACACTCTTCTGCACCATCAGCAAGTAACTACCACCAGATGGCATTCTGCCCCCTTCTGGTGCCCGTGTGCCTAGACAGCCTTGCTTTCCACCCACCTCAGCAAACAGCCAGCTACTCTTTAATATTCAACTCTCCAAGGCTCTCTTTTATAGATAGGATCAGAAGCAAGGAACTTTTTCTTTTTTTTTAACATTTTTTATTGATTTATAATCATTTTACAATGTTGTGTCAAATTCCAGTGTTCAGCACAATTTTTCAGTCATTCATGGACATATACACACTCATTGTCACATTTTTTTCTCTGTGATTTATCATAACATTTTGTGTATATTTCCCTGTGATATACAGTGTAATCTTGTTTATCTACTCTACAATTTTGAAATCCCAGTCTATCCCTTCCCACCCTCTACCCCCCTGGTAACCACAAGTCTGTATTCTCTGTCCATGAGTCTATTTCTGTCCTGTATTTATGCTTTGTTTTTGTTTGTTTGTTTGTTTGGAACTTTTTCATCTGTAGCCTGGACCTTTTTAGCTTTGGTCATACTACTTTGGGATCTCAGAGCCAAAGAGACTCAAAGATCATGGACACTAATCCTCAGGTTTCTCACACAAGGATGAGGCAGTCCTGTTTAATGAGCATCTATGGACCTTTTTCTCACAAGGCAACTCTTCCCTCAGGCCTCCCACTCTGTCCTGTTCCATCCCTATACAACCCAAGAGCTTAGCAGACCCTCCCTCCCCTTTCCCTGTTACCTCAATGCAGTGAAGCCAAGTATCTTGCCTTTTCAAATACAGTTATAGATACTATTTATTGAATAGCTACTATATACCAGACATTGTATGAGCGCTTTCCAGAATTATCTCATCTCACCTTCCCAACAACCCTGTAAGGTAGATATACCTGTCCCCATTTGTGGCTGAGGAAACTGAAGCTTAGAGAAGGTAAGTAACTTGTCCAATACCACACAGTGAGTAAGTGGGAGCCCGAGTTCCAGCCTCTGTGGGGCTTTCAGGGCTGCCTTCTCAGCCAGTGAGCTACAGGGCCTCATGCTAAGCTCACAGCCTGTGTTCATAACCCCTTATTTTAAAACAAAAATCAGGGTAAAGAGTTCTTTAAACTCTTCGAAAATGCCTCTGAAATTGCTAGACAGTTCCCCCTCTCTCCTCTCCCAGCCCCTCCACTCCCATCGACTTCTACTTGCAGGTGCAGGAAGCAAAGAGTAGCTCTTCCACAGCAGCCTGTTACCTGGTCCCAGTTTCCCAACCCATGCATCCTTTTCCCCTTTTTCTTCTTCTCCCCTTGCTCCTCATCTACCCAGAATCAAATGACTGTTAGGCAGCAGCATATAGAAGTCTATTCAATTGTGAATTTAAACAACTGCAAATCCTCTTGAATAACAAATTCTGCTTCAAAAGATCTCACCTCCTTTGTCATACAGCCTTAAAATAAATTGACATAACCCATCATTATATCAAATATAACTCAGAGAGGGGGGAAAAAACCTGTTTTCTGGCTACAATTCTCAGATATAGTCACAACTAACAGTCCACTTTTTGATCCCAGTTGAGTCTCTTCCCATGCTAGAGCAGAGATCCATCTGGTAGGGGGAAGAGAAAAGAAAAAAGCTCATTTACGAGACGGTTTTCATGTTATGATTAAAACGCTTTAAAGTATCTCCAAGAATCCAGTGTTTTCTCCTTGGCTTCTCCTGCAGCCCTCCAGATGTCCCGCTCCTTTCATTTTCCTCTGTCCTCTCCTTAGTTTGTTGTTTCTCTTCTCTCTCTCTCTTTTTCCTTCCTAAATCCTTGTGTTCCTGTATAGAAGATAGCACTGGTTCAGTGCAATTGGCTCAGTACTGTTTATGTAGTAATACAGGGATCCCCCTGCTTGGGAGGAACCAGCAGAAAAGCTGGCTGTGGATTTCTGTGAAGGGGGCAAGAAATAACCCTATGAAGGGGTCTGTCTGTCACGTGTTTTCCAACTCCTAGCTGGCTTTAGCAGCCCAAACTGTTCCAAGGGCCTGAGAGCCAAGGTTGCCTCAGAGGAGTGTGGTTAGAACTCTGGGCCACGCCCTTGCCTTTCCCTTCCTGGGATGGCTCGGCAGCTCCTGCACAGCCAGCTTACCCCACACTTGTCAGGCAAACGCTTCTTTACCTCTGCATGCTGTGGCCAGAAGGGAAGTTTCAATGTATTGCTGGACACAGTGCATTAATGCACCTGAAAATTTGGATTTACGAATTCATACTAATAATCTGTATCATCTCTACTGTCTATATTTCCAAACAATTATGACAGAAGCTTTAGTTCTGAAGGTCTGAGGCATTCTTTGACAAGCCTGAGCACAACACCTGTTAGTCACACAGTCAGCATAAAGGGGATTGTTACGGCGCCATCAACCTTAGCTCTTGTCCTAAACAACAGTATTAGTAAATTCGTGGTTTGATGTTTGAGGTACATTTTTTATTACATATAAAATGAATGTAGAATGTATATTAAGTTCATCTAGACAGACCCTATGTAGCACTGGTGATTATGTGCCACTTTGGGGGGAATATTAGCCAAGGCCGTGTGACACTGCCAGTGCTGCTCTGGGTGGTTGCTGTAATAGTCCCCTTAGTCCCTTGTGCTCAGAACCTGGAACAGTGGTGAAACAGGGTCCAAGCTGATCTTCCCCCACTTTCAATTCTAGGAAATAGAAAACTTACTCCTCTGCTCTCCTAGCTGCTGCTTTTTTTTTTTTAACCCCCCAGGTTAACTTCCAACTCAAGAGAAGCATCCTACAAGCAACCCCTAAGAGGAAGGCTCCCAACTCAGGGCACAGAAACAAGGTCTTACCAAAGAAAGTGCAGCCCCAGGCAGCTGGGAAAAAAGAACTGAAGATGAAGCAGTCCCAGAGAGGCCCTGCCTGAAATCCACAGTGCCCGGGGCAACACTTTAGAAAGGCTTTGTTCCTGCTCTCCACCAGATGAGGCATTCTTTCTATTTTATTTTTCTGAGACATATTTAAATATAAACACATTCAGAACAATTCAGAATGGTATCCATCTGTTCCAGGGGTAAACCCTCTGATGCAGCGGTACACACATGCAGTGATGTTTAGTAAGGTTTTCTGATTCTAGGGCTATGGTTTAGGTCCAGAAGGCTCCATACCAGTCCACAGTACATCTGGAGACTGCTTCTGGCTGGTTGGTCACTCTGTCTCCGGAGTCTGGTACAGAGCCTGCAGCATAATAGTAGGTACCCACTGAATGCTTCTGGACGAATGGCTGAAAGGCTGAGATGATCCACATAGCAAGACCAGGTGACCGATTCTTCTGAAATCCCAGAGGACCATCTCAACAACAGTCAGTAATTTCTTACTGAGAAAAGGATTTCACACACAAACACCTAGTCCTACTGCTGCCTATTTTCATACATGGGCATTTTAAGCAATATGCATCTTTCAAACATTTTCTGGGTGTATGAGTGTAATGCAAATGCCCCTGTGGAAGGACTGTGTCCTGACCCTGTGCCAGCGATACACAGCACTCTCCACCCCGCTGAGTTCCCCAGAACAAAACCATTTGTGCTAAAAGCGTTATTGAGCAAAGCAGATGTCACTGAAGGTTTTGAAGGGATGTGCAGTCTTTCATCACACAGCATGTGGCCCCCTAGTTCATAAACTCCCATTGAGTATATTGGGGTTCCCGAGTGCCCTGTCCTCGGGGCGTGGTGGGGGTTCTTTACCCATTGTCACCCATTTCAGGGTTCAGCCTCAGTGAGACAGGGCAGACTCCAGTTTCCCCCACTTGCTCCGCCTCCCACCCTGTAAGCCTCCCCGCATCACCCCCCACCCCCAGCCTCTAACTAACCCAGCCCTTTCTTAACATTGAGCAGTTCAGCCGCTCTCAACACATATTCCCACTCCCACCAGAAAACAAGAGGCGCCCTAACTGTGACAACCCACCCTCTGCAGGAGGCCACTCAAGATTAAGATTAACACAGTATTTATTTTTCTGCTACTTGAGCAATCTCTCAATCTCTGGTCAAAAGGAAAATAGAAGAAAATATATCTTCTTCCACGTAAAAAGTGAATTCTCTCTTCAGTTGAAGAATCTTTTGCTACATTTTTTTCTTTCTTCCCAATTTTAATCCCACATTCCTTGGTTCCCTTCTTATTGTTATGAAGAAGGAGCTACTTGAGAGAGCTCCTTTCGATTCAGTGAGACTTTATGCCTGAGGTTGCCATATGCACTCGATTTTTCCAGTTGTCTGCATGTCACTTTGTTTTCAAGTTCCCAGGTACATAGTCACTGAACAGAGCTGATGTTTGCAAAGTATGGTCACAGTACTTTCCCTGGCCTAGCCATACACTTTCATTCATTCATTCATTCATTCTTTCACATAGGAGACATTCATGGAATCCTTGCTCTCAATAAATGCAGAGAATACAAAGAGGAATAAGATACAGCTCGTGTTCTCAGGACTGCCATGACCTAGTTGGGAAGGCAACTGAGTCATTGCACTGCCTCATGATAATTGCTATGATTCAGTGAACTCTGGGGTAGGGGATGGGGAGCCTGTGGGAAGGGTGCTGCCATAGTCTTGGGAAGATCAGGAAAGGCATCTCAGAGCTGGTGAAGTCTATGGAGAGATGTAATAAGGTCAGATAGAGAGGCATTGGCCACGGGAGAGAAATGGGGGAGCAAGAGTTAGGCTGAGGAGACTGCAAGTCCCGAGGTCTGGAGGCTCAGGAGAGGGAAGCCTTCAGGGAGCTGCAAGAAATTCAGCACAGGGGAAGCTGAGTGAGGTGGCCAAAGAGGCCAGTGAGGTGGGGAGAGACCAAACCATGCAGGACCTTTAGACCATATTACAGAGTTTGGACTTTATCCTGAGAAGAACAAGTTGCCATTGAAGTGTTCAACCAAGGGGAGTGGCAGAGTCCAATTTAGAACCCTCACCCTGGCTGCAGCCTGAGAGCTGGCAGGGACAGAGGCAGGACTGAGTCAGCCAGGAGACCGCTGAGAGCCAGGTGGGAAGGTGGCCCCATCCGGGGCAGGGCAACAGGGGTGGGAACCCCAGGCCACTAGTGAGTTACTGAGTCCACCTCCGTTCACTCAGAAGGCTTCCTGTCTGCCCCTAAGGGCTTCACTGCCCTTTTCAAGACTTGCAGCCTTCTCATTCAGACCCTTCCCACCTGCCACCCTCAGAATTTTAAGCACTAAAGGAGTTGCAGGTTTTCAACCAAACTTTAAAGTCTATCCAGAGTAAAATTCATACAAGCCAGAGGTGATGGTATAGACAGAAAATACTGTGGAAAATATAGAATCTAGTCATGTTTGTATGAAAATTTTTCACAGCTTATGGAGGAAGGATGTGAAATCAGAGCTAATGGGGAGAGACGGCAGGATTCGCAGGACAAGCAGGAATGTCCTCCAATTTTGAGTCCAGCATTTTCCTGGCCAGCCTCCTTTCTATTTTATATCTAGGATTTTATTTTAAATAGGGAATCTTCCACACAAAATGCCAGCCTCGAGAGATGTTTCCTAAAGAGGTAGAAGACTATAGTTAAAGGAATGGATTTTGAACTCTGACAGACCTGGGTTTTAATCCTAGCTCTGCTCCTTATTAACAAGTTACTTACCTTCTCTGAATCATGGTTACTCATCTGAAAAAAACAAAAAAAAACAAAAAAACAAATGGAGATAGTAGCTACCTCATTTGGAATGAAAGGTGATACACTTATAACCCAGGAAAGAGGGGAGGCAGCTCCTGCCCTGGACTCCTCAAAGCATTATCACTTGTCAGACTGGATGACTATAAACTAGTGAGGCTGACAGGGACAGTGAGGACTAGGCGGGCAAAGGGGAGTTTGGAAGTGAGGGTTGAACTTAGCTTATCCTGTCTTTTTTTTTTTTTAAATCTCATGTGCTGGAAGTTCTTTATTTGTTCCTTATTCTTCCTGGCACTTTTCCTTCCAAACTGAAGATTTCATGACAGTGATTTTTCCTCACACGACTAGAGAGGAGAATTTCCAGTTTTCAGACAGGATGATACCTAATGACTGTTGGACCTGGTACTGTTTCCTGAGGAAGTGCCTGCTCTGGTAAGCTGTGACCACCTTGTCTTTTCATTTTAATTTGCCCAGAACTCAGAACAGTACCTGGCATATATAAACACAGCATATGTACTTGTGGCGTGAATGATGTCCGGGATTATTTTCATCTTTTTCTCCTTCTCTCCTCTTTCACTGTTTTCCTTCTTTGATATAGTTTTGAGCATCCATTTTAAAAATTATTATTATAAGCCATGGTAGGCAGAATTCTAAAATGACTCCTCGTGACTCTTGCCTTGTATAACCCCTTCCGTGCATGTGGGTGGGCCTTGTGACTATGATAAGATATCACCACCCTGCTTACGCTCCATTGTGTGGCAAGAGGACTCTGCGGATGTAATCAAGATCCCAAACCAGCCAATTCTGAGTTAATCAAATAGGGGATAATTGTGGGTGGGCTTATAAGACTTTTATAAGCAGAGTTTCTTTTGCTGGTCTGGGAGGAAGAAAGACAGCAAGGTTGTGAAACTGCCTATGAAGAGAGGCAGCCCCCAGGAGCTGAGAGGGTACTGGCTAACAGCTAGCAAGAAAATGGGGACTCGATCATATACCACAAGGAAGTGGATTGTGCCAACACCTGGTGCAACCTTGTGAGACAGGAACAGAGGATCCAGCTAAACCATGTCCAGACTCCTGACCAACAGAAACCAGGGATAATACGTTCATGCTGTTTGAAGCCTCTACATTTATGCTAATCTGTTACACAGGAATACAAAACTAATATGTAAGGTATCTCAAATTGTTTTGTAAATTAGGATATAAATCAGTAAGACACAAATAGTTGTGATCACCCTACCCTACTGAGTGGTATGTTGCCATAGTCCTACCTCATATGAGTGTATGTGAAACAAAGCTCGGGAAAAAACAAAACCATACAACATTTTTAAAGAAGAGGGCTGGCATAGTCAACCCATTTTCTCTCTCTGAAGAGCACGTGTCTCTTGACAGCAGGGACTGCAGCCTTTGGAGAACTGTAGTTTCTTGCTTCAAAGAGTCCCAATTATTTGCACCAAATTGCTCGTTACTGGACTGTGGACATGTTCCATTGGCACAAACACTAAAGCAAGAGAAAATGAAAGCGTGTCCAGAGACTCTGTAGACAGAACTGTTCTTTAAATGGGGACTCTTCTGCCCTTCCCAAAGGATCAAAATCAATAACCAGTGTGTAACATTCCAAGCTCTTCTACCCACCTTCAGGACACTTGAAGGAAAAGTGAAAGCAGGAGCTCTCTTAAATAGCCCAACATAATTTTGCACAGTTTGAAATTTTGTTCTAAAACAATAAGATCCCAATACAATGGTGTCAAGTTTTTATCTGCGAAAGAACCAGGATATGAATTCAGGGCAGTTCACTTATTGATTCATTCATCTGACAAACAGTTGAGTCTCATTTATGAAATAGACCCTGTGTTATCTGTGTTAAGAGTTGGGAAGACAGCAATAAACCAGAGAGACGTGGTTCCTACCAATTTGGAACTGGAGGGTTTGGAGGGAGAGACAAGGAATAAAACAAGTTAATAAACAAATACATGAAAAGAGTTGGTATCTGAGAAGCAGTGCTGAGAGAGGAAATGCCAGGAGGGTTTATTTGAAATAGGATGGTTAGGGAAGACTTCTCTGAAAAGGTGATACTTGGGTTGAGATATAAAGGATAAGAAAAAGGAAGGCTTATAAATAGGAGCAAAAGTTTCAGGCAGAAGGAACAGCAAGCCCAAGGACCCTGCAGCAAGAAGGAACCTGGCTGGTTGTAGCAGTTGCATCTCTTGGGTCTAAGGGTATATGTGTGTGTGTTTAGCTTCCCTATCTATAATCTTACATGCTAGAAGCCTAACCCAGCATAGGTCCAAGACACTGCATAATATCCAGACCACACTGAGTCTAGTCACATGTGAGCCAATAAGACTCATTTTTTCCATGGCCACAGAAAATGCCCCTAACAAGGCCAGCTGTCTCAAAAACAAGGATTGAGAAAGTGAGACAGCCTGGCTTGGGACAAATCTGCCACCAGAATGGAAGAAGTCATAGTTCATGTGCCTGGAGCATCCTCTTCACACGTGTGGTACCGTGATTTGTCTAATACACACACTCCCAACACACACCCTGCACCGCCATGCCGCCATGCCCACCTCCTGCCTAGTGTATTACTTCACTTCAACTTTAACACTAACTTCATTCTTACTATTAAACCATGAGTAAACATTCCCCCTGGGCAAATGCCTAATCAAACAGCGATTCTCTCTCCTCCCGAAAGCTAAATTCCACTATGTACAGGGGCTTTCTTCCCTCTCACTTTCTCTCACTCCTTCCCTCCTCACTTAATGCTCCTCCCCACACCCCTTCCCCTCATGGGTCTTTCCTTCTTCTGCTCTCATTCTCTTCACTTCCCACACATTCCCTGCGCCCCTTACTTTCACCCCACTCAGGCTCTGCTGCATGTGGGATGTGGCCTCACCTAGAAGCAGGGGACCTGGAGCCATTTCCAGGTCGGTGACCAGCAGCTGAGGAGAAGCCTTCAGAGCGGTGCCTGTTTCTGTGGACACACTGCCTCCCCTTGCTCGTCCCAGGGAGGAGGCAGATAAAATCATCACTTGGATCCATGTCTACCCCACAGGAGGAGGGAGGAAAGGTCTCTTTGACTTCCTTTTAGATCGTCCCATGTGAGGCCTTTGTAATGAAGCGTCCATCCTGGGCATTAGATCAAAGGAATCAAGAGAATTTCCTTAAACCCTTTCTGGAATCAGATGAAGTACAAATAAACTAAGAAATAAAAGGATCACAACTTTATGAAAGTATTTTGTATATCCAAATACAGTATTTTACACACACTGTAGTTTATAAGCAAATATTTTGCAGACTGATAACATTTTTTTTTTAATGGAAGGTGCTATGGACTGAATGTTTGTGTCCCCCCAAATTCATATGCTAAAGCCCTAATATGATGGTATTTGGGGATGGAAGCTTTGGGAGGTAATTAGGTCATGAAGGGGGAGCCCCCATGATGGAACTGTTGTCCTGGTAGGAAGAGGAAGCGAGCTAGCCCTTTCTCTCTCTGCCATATGAGGCTACAAGAAGGCCAGCTCCAAGCCAGGAAGCAGGTCCTCACCAGAACCCAAGCCCTGCTGGCACTCTGATCTCAGACTTCCAGCCTCCAGCACTGTGAGAAGTAAGTATTTGTTTAAGCTACCCCGTCTCTGGGAATTTGTTATAGCAGCCGGAGCAGACTAAGACAGAGGGATGGATAAAGGGTCTGCTAACTTTCTATTAGAGACTAACTTTCTAGTTTTCTATTAAGGGCAAGTAGAAAAGTACAATTGCTACCTACTATCATCATCAACTCATAAACACTTTAATGCCCAAAATTGGAAGGATACAATCTGAGAATAAAAAAGTGCTACCAATGAAATTATTTTTCTCATTTTGCTTGGGACAGTAAGTGTTTCATCTCAGACTGGTATTTCTGAACCAGTGGTTTAAAGATGGGACTTTAAGTGATTCCAATAACAAAAAAATTTTTTAATGGAAGTATAGTCAGTTACAATGTGTCAATTTCTAGTGTACAGCATAATGTCCCAGTCATGCATATGTATACGTATATTTGTCTTCATATTTTTTAATTAATTTTTTAAATGGAGGTACTGAGGATTGAATCCAGGACTTCATGCATGCTAAGTACACACTCTACCACTGAGCTATACCCCCTCTCATATTCTTGTTCACTAAAGGTTATTACAAGATATTGAATATAGTTCCCTGTGCTATACAGAAGAAAATTTTTTTTTTACCAATTTTTATACATAGTGTTTATCATCTGCAAATCTCCAACTTCCAAATTTATCCCTTCCTACTCCCTTTTCCCTGGTAACCGTGAAACTGTTTACTGTGTCTGCCAGTCTGTTTCTGTTTTGCAGATGAGTTCATTAGTGTCCTCTTTTTTCTTTTCTTTTTTTTAGAGTCCACATTTTCAAAAATGACTCCCATTTTTTAAGTGATATTATGTGGTATTTTTTTCTTTCTGGCCTACTTCACTTAGAATGATAATCTCTAGGTCCATCCATGTTGCTCCAAATGACATTATTTTATTCTCTTTTTTTTTAATCTATGAGTAGTATTCCATTGTATAAATATACCACAACTTCTTTATGCAGTCATCTGTCGACGGATAGGATAGTGTACGAAGTGTTTCCTTTTCTCCACACCCTCTCCAGTATTTGTATCGTTTGTGGACTTTTGAATGATGACCATTCTGACCGATGTGAGGTGTGATACCCTCATTGTAGTTTTGATTTGCATTTTTTCTGATAATTAGCGATACTGAACATTTTTTCATGTGCCTACTGGCCCAAATAACTAAAAATTTATATAAGAGATTTTCAGACATAGCTGGATCCAGGTGCCCCAGTTATGCAGGCTGGAATCTTTTTCCTCTTCTTGATTTTATTGTCTTCAGTGGTGACTTCCTTCTCACACAGCTGCTTCCCATGTGGAGACTAGATGACCAGTAGCAGCTTCAAGCTGGTAGTCTGCCAGCCTAGCAATGGATTATTGATTTGGGGCCTGACTCTAAATAGCATAAATTCAGTTACTTGTCTGCCCCTAAAACTATCATGGTAACTCTGATTGGTCAGTCTGGGGTTTTAAGCCCACTTCCACAAGGCAGAGGCTGGATATGGGAGACTAATGTAGAAGAGTTAGTTCCCATTTTTTAAAAAACAAAACACTGTTACCAAATAAAGAAGAATAGATGGTTATGGACAAAAACAACAAAAGAACATTACATATTTATTAAATTCAAGCACCATTTTGATTTTACTGTTGACTCTTAACTCAAGTGAACTCAGTCATTTAACAAACATTTATTAGAATACATCTAAGGGCCAGGCACTTTGCTACGCAATAGGATATAAATATAAATTCACTAGTCTCTGCCTTCAGTGAACTCGCCTTCTGTGAAGAAAGAAAGTAGGCACTTTTTACAATAACGTGTGAAGTGACTGATCAGCCCTGTCAAAGGACAGAGAATCACCATCCTATTATTCAGTCCCCTACTTTGTAATGTAGACCTGACTTAGTACAACAGGATGTCAGATAACTCATTTATGTGAAACACTTTACACTAATTTCAAACAGATACATACCGTATAGGAGGTGGAGGTAGGGGCACATGAATGTGACCACAGTTCAACCAGAGATAGCAATGTCATCCAACTGCTTAAACCCCAGACTATGCTAAAGAGGCACAGTATCACATCAAAAGAGCACAGTTCCACCAGGCCCCACAAGAGTCAGGCTTCCTCTGGAGTGTGATGTATAGTTCCTGGCACATTTTCAGGAAGGACACTGAAGGTCATATCACTAAACCTTATGGTCTCACCAGGATAAAATACGGAAGACAAACATGGCCAGCTCAGAATGAGGTTTTGAAACTATTTGAGTGGGGAACCCACATTGCACAATGGAAAGACTTTGAAACTGGCAGAGGGTGGTCTGAATTCTATCTTTGCCCTTTACAAGCTCTGTTATCTTGGGAAAATCAGGTATTTCCCAAAATATGGGTAAGGAATCATGAGTAGTACTCAAGATATTCTTCAGGACAATATAAGTGATTGGGAGCCAATTCTGCTTGATGCTCTGACCAAGCAATAAACTACTTAGTGAAAAAGTTATTGTCTTAACAATTTCTTTAGATTTTTCTGAATATGTCAAGAAGAAAGTTTCTGTTTGGTGCTAACTTTCTAACACTGGCTAGTTTCATTTTTTAACAAATGGAGAGTAGACCTCAGACTCAGGATTAGAATTTAGTAACCATTCTGTATTCACTATATTTGTTTTAAAGATTACCTCCTATGAATTGCAATCCATATACTGATTTTGTATTTATGGGAGTGGCACAAAATGTCCCTTAAAAATAAAGTGAGTGGATTTAAATAAAAATATTTTAAAAATAGAAAGATAATATGCCATTTAGTCAAGAATTATTATGATGGTTTTCTGAGAGGACAAGATTATGGCAAAAAATGGTATAGAGATGTCTCAAGTATGGAAAGTGTGGAAGGCACTAGACCAGCTGCTTAACCCCATGGAGCCTCACTTCCTCATTTATAAGCTAAAGATAACAATAACTTGCTGGCTTGTTGTCATGATACGGGCTCAGACAAAACAACCAATATTATTTAGAGAAGGAAAAGATGAGCTTGATTTTCTTTCTTCATTAATGAAGACAACCTGAAAAGAAAAATAGAGATGATTTATAAATTATTTTAAAAGAATTATTGATTCTTTTCAAATGAGGGGAACTCTGGTTCTATTTCTTAGGGTAATAAATACTTTCCTGATTAATACAAGAAAAAACAAGATAATATATGGTAAGCCAGGTTCTCAGTAAACATTTACTGTAAAACTGTCTTCAGTATTTCAGCTTCCCCTCTCTTTCTTTCCCTTATCTCCTTCCAGATCCTGAAATATCTTCTTTATTTCTTGTCTCCTCATGGAAATAGGAAGAGCTCTGATAATATCACTTAAATATATTTTGACAGCTACATATGAGTATGAGTTTTTTCCAAAATATTACCTCAACTAGGCATTAGTATTTTAAGGCAGATTTGTTTATTTGTTTGCTGGTTTGATTTTTACTTCTAATTATGAAGGAATTTCCTGTTCCTCATTAAACCAATTTCAAGTTTTACAAGTAGATAGGAAGAGAAGGAGCCCCTAGGAAACTCTACCTCAATGTAAAAGAACAACCCTTAGGATAAACATGATACAGTCCTTTTTCCAAATTCAGAACAAAATGGGAATTGGCTTTACTTTTGCCAACTGAGGTCTATTCCTAAATGGAACCAAATGGCCTCTGTTGTCTTCTTCTGGGAGCTGGCCTTGCCCTACTGCAAGTCCACTAGACGGATACCCTCCTTCCAAAATCATCCTGGGCGCCTCCCTTCCCAAAGAGAGCTCCAGACTTCCCTTACCCTTCCCGCCTCCATCCAACTGGAGTCCTCTCCTTTCTCTCCCGGTGCATTCCAGCACCATTTTGATGAATAGTTAATAGTGTTTCCAAGTGCTCTCTTCCTTCTTTGACATCTTAGAAAGCTAAACCTATGCCTTCTACATTCTTCCACCAAGTTGTTCCAGAGGGATGCCACAGGGAGTTGGCTTTGATTTGTGGCCAAGCTATGGAAACCATTAGTGATGCAGTTCATCATAACCGTGGTGGACGCCTGGGTGTGTCCTGATAGGTTGGATTTAGGTTCAGACATGAGAGCAAAGGATGACATACCTAAATAGTTTTGATCAATGAGATTAACATGCACAAGTGTTGTATCCTTCTGTGTTTTGGTTTATTGAGGATTATCCAGGAAAAGAAATTAAACTTTTTTGTTTTAATATTACACATACAGCTATAGTCATTATTGCTAACGAAGAAGCTCCACACACATTTCTCTCTTTTGACCCTTTTCATTTCAGTCCCTTCAAGTGAGGATATTTTATAATTTATTAATACATTGACTTAAAATGAAATGCAAACTCATTACCACGGTCCGTCAGGCTCAGGATGATCTTCACCCTTGTTTGTTTGATAACGTCAGCTCATAATACTTGGTCTTTTTCACACAAGCTTCTTTTCTGTTCTGAAACTGATCAAGTTATTTTCCACTTCAGGGCTTTGCACCTGCAGTTTCTTCCACTGGAAAGGCACTTCCTCAGCACTTTACATGGTTGATTCTTACTCATCATTTTGGTCTCAAGTAAACATTACATCCCCAGAGACTTGCCCTGACCACCAACCAGTATATTCAAAGGAGGTTTCCACTTCTTACTTTGGCCCTTATCAGACCAGATCCTCATCTAAACCACAGAACTCAGTGATTCTGTTCTCAATTCTCTCAAAGACAGTGTATGACTTGTACCATTCTCCTGGCATAGGAGAGAGGTTAATTCATTACATACAATGGATGCCGAGGGCATTAGGGTTTAATTCTCTATGACCTAATTTAGACTAGCATCTGGTTTATTTCCTTCACAGCATTCACCACATCCTATAATTATTTGGCTTATTATTTGTTTATTTATTTATTCTGTCACCTCACTCTAGAATGTGAGTTCCATGAAGGCAGAGAGCTTGTTGTATGTTTGGTCCCAGACATCTTCCGCAACGCCTGTTGCATTGCAAATGTTGCACTGCAAATCTTTGTTGAGGAGTGAAAGAATACTGTTTTGCTTTTGATAATTTAGTCTTTACAATGCCCTAGGGCAGTGGTTCTTAAAGTTTAGTGTACTCACTGAAGAGTCCAATTCGAGGGAGGGAATAAGGCAGAGGCAGAGCGCATGCTTAGCATGCAGTAGGTCTTAAGTTCAATACCTAGTTATCTCCATTAAAAAAAAAACCTAATTACCCTCTCTACTTTATGATAATGTATTGGATATCGCATGTAGTTTATTGAATGCTGTACTGAAAGTGAAAAACAGAATGGTTATATAAGTACAGAATGGTTGCTAAGTGTGTAGGTGGTTTACCCTCCTGATGCTGTGGCTGCCTCGCTGTTGCTGCGCATAATATCATAGGGTGTATTGCCAGCTGGGGAAAAGATAAAAATTCAGAGCGCGGTTTCTACTGAATACCTACGATTTTCTCACCGTCTAAAGTGGAAAAAAACCTTAAGTCCAACAGTTGTAAGTGGAGACCGTCTGTAGAGGTTTATCTGTTATGTATTCACAGTGATAGACTTGTTGCTTTCTTGAGCATCTCCTAGGTAAATCCGAGAAATCAGGTACAGAAATTCAAGCAACTGACCAAGTGCAGTGTGACTGTGTGGCCATTAACACAAAGGGAATCCTGCAAGGATTCAGGAACGAGTTAAAATCATGCTCTCGGCCCTGCCCAATTTTTGCATTCTGTTATTCCTTGCTCTTAAATTCTTCAAGATGTCCTGAGAGATTTTTCTCAGAAAAAAAATGAACAGACCAAAGTGAACGCCAAGTATTTGTGACCTGATAAAGGAAACTGCCTCAGGGAAGCTTAAAGGCCGGCACCACTGACAGGAATTGAACGGACCTTCTCTAAATGGGATTTTGACCTTTTGTTAGGTGGGAGGGGGAGAGTGGCGGGTGAGGGATCAGCAAGGAAGGAAAGGAACTTTCGATCAGCGGGAGCTGCACAGAGCACTGAATGCCCCGCGAGCGGCGGACTCTGGGGCCGCACTAGAAGAATCCGCGGGGCGCGGTCCTCTGCCTCAGTTTCCCAGAGTGGAGGTCGTGGGGCACCGCCCCCTCTGACGTTGCGGGGTGGGCGGGGCCGAGCGGGCCGCTAGGGGCGCGGCGGACGCCAGGCGGGTGGGTTCGCGGGGACGGAGCGTGGCGACCCCGAGCTGCGCGGGCCGCTAGAGGCGGAAGCCTGGGAGGGAGGCGGGAGGCGAGAGGCGGGAGGCGGGGCCGCCGCGTTGAGTCACACCGGATTGACCCGCCCGCCTCTTCCAGGGGCGGAGGTGACAGCGGGCCCTGGACGGGCGGCCGCAGCTGCCCGCCGCGCCGAGGGACCGCCGGTCTGTGGAGAGCAGGTCAGGGGCCGGGCGGGGCCGGACCAGGAGCCAGGGTCGCTGTCCGGGGGTGGTGGGCGGAGGGGACCCGCGCCCCGAAAGGCGCCTGGCGGCGGGGCCTGCGCCGCCCCTGCCCTTTCGCGGCCGCTGTCCCGGCCGGGAGCCCCCGAGGGGCGGTGGGGCGGTGGGGCGCTGGGCCCTCGGTCCTCGTCGGAGTTCTCCGGTCCAGGTCAGTCGGACATTGGGAGGTGCCCGGGAGTTGGGGAGGCCGAGTGGCCAGCAGTCCGAGGGATGCGGACGTGGGCTTTTTAAATGGTGTCAGGCAAGCCCAGAGCTCTTTTCACTGCACCGCCCTGCCACTCCGGCAATGAGGCGGAATTTGAGAGCTAGAAAAGAATCCAGCATTAGTCCAGCCCCCTTATTTTACAGATGAAGAAAATACTTCTGTCTGGCAGAGTCACATCCAGTCGGTATAGGAGTCCGTGATTCAGTGTCAGGGAGGCAAGGGGGAATGGTTTCCGAAGCAACAGTAAGACCTTTTTGGCTAGAGATGCAAGTTTGGTTATAATTTAGTTTTAAACACCTGCATTCCTGCCGCAGGTAGTGATGTCCACCAGGCATCAATTTCTCGTGGTGTGTAACCTTGAAAAGGATGTTGATGCTGTCAGTTGAATAGAGGAATATGGGGGTTGCAGACAGGCCAGGTCTGTTGTAAATTAGGCTCTGTGGAGAATGCTTGATGTATAGAGTTAAATTTTATTTTTAATTGAAGTATGGTTGGTTTACATTTTTGTGCTTCTGGTGTACAGCATAGTGATTCAGTTATACATACACATATTCTTTTTCGTTATAGGCTATCACAATGTATATATTCCTTTTCATTATAGGTAATTACAAGATGCTGAATATAGTCCCTGTGCTATACAGTAGGACCTTGTTTATAGAGTTAAATTATAAATTAAAAAAACACTTTAAATGCAATCTCTATCCTTTATTGCCTGTCTCATTTACATAATAATGAAGGGCACTCAACCTTCTGTAATATTGGTAACTTGCCTTTAGGTCTGTTTTACAGTAGTTCTTTTGTATAATATGAGCATCTTCTGTTGAAACACTTTTTGTAATCAGTGATGCTGTGATATGAAGCAGTATGTGGTATTTAGGGTTTGAGCATAGTTTAGTTCCACCTGTTTGTGTAGCTGAAGTTTCAAGACTCATTAATCAATAGTTATATATTGAAGAGTGAAGTACCTGCCAGCGCACAGGTGTGGTTTCTCAGAGTTGATGCTGCATTTATTACTCTCACAGCATTGAATAGATTCCAGGTGATGAGCAAGTTTATCCCTCAGCACCTGTTTTTCTCTAAATTGTCGAATTAAAGGACCTCTAGGACTCCCAGCTCTTAAAGTTCCTTGATTTTACATGTTAATTTGAAACATATGTCACTCATTATGACAATAACAAAATTTTGAGAAAACAGGTTTTTGAAAAATTCTTCATGATGCATAGTGAACCTTCAAATTCAATATTATTCTCAACCCTCCCAGTCACTTTTTCAGCGTTGAGCTAACGTAAGTGAAAAGAGATTTTTCGAATGACTTCAGTGTTAAATTTACTAAATTCGGAGACTGAAATGGAGTGCTTTGTGTGTGGTGGAAAATAGCTAAAATCTGGCCTGGGAGTGGGGTCTGTGCAGTGCGCAGATAACTTTTGGAATAAGCCAAGGACATTCTGCCTCAGAAAATGTGATAAGATGTCTTTTATACAGTGTTCATATTGTGTGAATTTTTGACTGAGATATGATAATAATCTTCAGAGACAATCTGTTCAAATATGTAGAAGTTATTTATTTTGTTTTGCAGCCCCAAAGCCGGGCCTTTCCTGCCTCTTGGGCCTTCTTTGGTTCCTTTCTTCTGAATACCCCTCTTCTCTGTGGAGACCCTTTCACGTTCCTCTTTCATCCACATTGCAATTCAGAGGCTCTTTCAAGCACTGATGGAACTTACACTACTTTTTTTCCTCTTAAGGATCATGATGAATGATACTCTTGAATCACCGTTTAGGATCTCCTAAAAACTGAGAGTAGGTATTCATTTTTAGAACGTAGTGCACGACTTCATGAGGCTCTGGTTCTGAAAAGGGGGTAAGTAGAATGTGTTTAGATTTTTACTTTCCCTAAATTTGGAGACTGCAATTTAGGAACACTCCAGGGCCAGTAATATCACTTATGTGTGCCTCAGAAGGAAATCCTTTCTGCAGGATGCATAGTGAATCTTCAAATGTGTTATTATTCTCAACCTTCCCAGTCATTTTATGACAGTTGGGCTAAAATAAGAAAAAATGATTTCTCAAATTTCAGACACTTAAGTGATTTTTCAAATTGCAGATAGTTTTTAAATTTGGAAAACTTTTTTAAATGATAAAAGCAATTAAACTAGAACGCAAATGGAGGCTTGCATACCTCTTGCCACGTATAAAGGTTGAATTATTTTCTAGGTTTATTATTCTGTTGTTTCTGTCAGTTAATGTGTTACGTATGTTGCAGCATTATTACAAGATTACCTGCTTTGAAATTCTCAGTTGTGTTTGGTCTTAATTCAAGCATCCTTAAAATTCATTCAGAATACTTAAGAAAAGTTGTAAACATAAATTCAGTTACTATTAAATAGTTTCTTATTATGTCTTGCTTAAGAAAACATCTGAATAAACTAATGTTCAAGATTGGGTAACTTAGTCTTGTTGGCTAGGAGCTAATTATAAGCTATCAGTCTCTCACCTGGAAAGGCAGAAAGGTCTAAAATAGCTGTAAAATCACATCAGCTTTATGATTAAAGAGCTGTTAAGCAAACTAAGACGTTAAGTTTTGGTTGGGTTCTTAATCTCGATGCATAAAAGTCAGCCATAGGAGGTAAAATAGAGGCAGAATAGCTGAAATGTAGTATTCCATTTTCAGATTTGTAGGTTCTTCTAATTTGGAGGATGTGACCACCAAGAGCTGAGCAGCAGGGTGGAGCAGATAGGGCGTTTACATGTGACATTGTACCGTGCTAGGAGTCTGAAGGCATGAGTTTTGGTCTTGCTCATTCATTCAGCAAATATTTACTATAGAGCACCTGTATATGCTAGGCTCTGTTCTAAGTGCTGGGATACAGCTGTGAACAAAACAGACAAAACCCTGCCCTCATGCAATAGATATTCTTGTGCGGTGGAGACAGACGGGAAATAAAAAGTACATGGATCGTGGTCACGTGGTCGTGAGGGCTGTGAACTTTAAAAGAGGTGTAAGTGGAAAAGGCTAAGTGTGCAGGGGTCAGGGAGGATATATTTTCTACGCAAAGCCATCAAAGAAGGCCTCCACTAAGATGGCTTTTGACCTTAGGCTTGAGGGGAATGAGGGAGTGAGCAGGAGGCGGAGGGATGAGTGCATTCCAAGCCCTGATGCAGGAGCATGTTTGGCATGTGTGCGGGGTGGTGAGGTCGTGGTGGCCAGGCGGTCCCCATGTAGGCGAGGGGAAAGTGCAGCAGATGAGAGGCGGTGGGAGTAGGGAGGAGCACAGCAGTGAGGCAGTTGCCAGGGTTTTGGTCTTTGTTCTGCGTGAGGGGGAAGCCAGTAGAGGGTTTTGAACAGAGAAGCTTATGACGACTTGTGTTTTAACACCATCAGTCTGGCTGCAGGGCCAGATGGACAGAAGGGGCTCAAGGGCAGTGAGCATTAGCGTCCCTTTCATACCAGCTGTGTGACCCTCAACCACAGTCCTTTGTTCCTCATCTGTAAAATAACCAGGTGCCCTGTTGCTCTAGAATTTTTAGATTGTAAGTTAGTGTGAAATCACTGTGAGGACCCAGAGGACTATATTTGATTAGGGTCTAAAGGTAATTCGTTTCAAATGACCTGAAAACTTGATGCCGCCGACCTGCCTTTAGCTGAATCACTCCTAATCAAGAGGTAATCAGGTCTTTTCAGTCAGGTTGTCAGGTCACGAGAACAAAAACATTGTTTCGTGATCATTCTCCGCTGATCCCTTTAGTACTCTGCTGATCCCTGAATTTTTCCCTTCCTGCTTGAAAAAGGATGAAAAGCTGTTACTCATCAACAGAGCTGGCAACCAGTTGCTTTTGTTGTTAGGAAAGTTGGAAGCTTAGGGGAAGGAAACAATTCTAATTTTATTTTTATCATAGGTTATTTGAATTCTTCTTTTTTACATGCAAGGAGTCTAAAAGATTTCTTTTTGTTTTTAATTCCCTTATCCTTCTCCTATTTACCTCATGCCCGGTAAGGTGCTCATTCTAATGCGTATGTTTCTTTTAATCTGTATAGGATCTTGCAAAGTGGGGTATTTGTTTTATAATTATGTATTTTAGTCTGTAATGAATGCTGTTTCATTTTGCTTCTCTTTCCTCTGGGTACTGTTTCTTTTTTTCTTTCTTTTTTTTTTTTTTAACTTTTTTTTGGTGGAAAGGTAATTAGGTTTATTTATTTTATTTAATGGAGGTAGTAGGGATTGAACCCAGGACCTCATGCATGCTAGGCATGCACTCTACCACTGAGCTATATCCTCTGCCCCAGATACTGTTTTTAAGATCCACCTGTCTTTTTATGTGTACATCTAATTCTTTGTTTTTGAATGCTGCTTTATATTCCATGCTGCATGTGTGAACCACAGTTTTACTTATCTCTTCTCTGTGTGATAGTTATTCAGGTTGTCCCTACTCTCTGTCACCACAAACATTGCTGCAGTGAGCATCTTCATGCCTGTCCACTTATAAAGCTGTGTAGTATATCTGCAGGATATATACTTACAAGGGCATTGCTGAGTCATAGGCTTGCATGTCCTGAATCTGATTAAACAGTGCCAGATTCCTCCCTACAATGACTGCACCAGTCTCTCTCCCACCGGATGTGTTCAAGGGTTCGTTCCTACATCCTCATGTGCCAACCAACACTCAGCTTCCTCCAGCTCTTCACCTTTTCTAATCTCATAGGTACACAGGATACCTTGTCATTTTTCTTTGTATTTCTTTGATGACTAATAATTGTGAACATCTCTTATATAGTGTCACCTGTAAATTACTTATTCCTATCTTTGCCTGCTTTCTGTTGGAACTGCTGTCTGTATTGTTGCCGTTGACTTGTGGAAGACAGTTACAGATGTTCACTCATCGTCACTTTGCAGATATTGTCTCATCTGTTAGTTTTGTCTTTGTTCTTTCATCAAGAAAAATTCTTAATTTCAATGTAATTAAATAAATTCTTTGGCTTATATTTTATGCTTTTAGAGTTTGTTTAAGAAGGCTTCGTAGTCCCTAGGCCATAGCTGTTTCTTTAATTCATCTAAGCCCACATTGCACAGTATGTTAGAAAGGGATCCAGCCTTATTACTCTCCATTTAATGTACCAGTTTTTCCAATAACATCTCCAAAAAAGCCATGCTTTCCTCCACTGCATTGTGGTACCCTCTTTCTCCTGTATGATTTCCGTGGATATACCGATCTGTCTCTAAACCTCTATTCTGTTCCATTAGTCTGTCAGTTCTTGCTCTATTTTTTATTGCTCTGCTTTTATTACAGCAATTTTGTAATATATACTTATGACTGGCACAGCAAGCGCCCCATCTCTGTTCTTTATTTTTAAGTTTACTTAGCTACTCCTGGGCCATTATTTTTCCATATAAAATTTAGAGTAAGTTTATCAAGTTCCTCAAATTTTTTGAGGGATTTTATTGGAATTACATTGAATTTATAAATTATTTGGGAGAGGCTTGCCATCTTTTTGATATTAACTCATTTCGTTCAAGAGCATGTAATGTGTTCACTTACTCAGCTCATTTTTTTTTTCAGGGTTTTTGTTTTATTTGGAAATAACTTTAAACTGACAGAAGTGTTCTAAGATTAGTACAAAGAGCTCCTGTGTATCCCTCACCTAGATTCACCAGATGTTAGCATTTTGCCATATTTGCTTTTTAACTCCCTCTCTGCATTTCTGTGCATTTTTCCCTGACCCATTTGAGTTAGTTGCAGACATCATTTAGTACCCCTAAGTGCTTCATCAGCTCATTTTAAAGTCCCTTAGAACTTTAAAGTTTTCTCCATAAAGGTCTAGGAGCATATTCTTGGTTAAATTAATTTCTAAATACTTGATAGTTTTGTTGCCATTGTGAATCATGTTTCTTTCTATTACTATTATTTTCCAGTTGGCTGTTGATATTGATTATTGAAAATAGATCTTGTATCTGACAGCCTGGCTTTACTGTCTTATTCAAATAGTCTGTTCATTTCTGTTGGTTTTTTTTCTCCCCATTGTTAATCATATCCTTTGAAAATAGTGATAGTTTGTTGCATCTTTCCCATCCTTATACTTCTTATTTGTCTTTCCTTTATAGCACTGACCAGAACATCCAGGACTTTGTCAGAATACTTGCTGTGCTAGTGAACATCTTTGTCTTGTTCTCAATCTTCAAAGAGAATGAGTCTAAAGTTTGCCATTTCTTATAATATTTGTTTTAGGTTTTAGATGTACCTTTGTCGAGTTAAGGTGGTCTCCTCTACGTATTCCTAGTTTACTGAGCATTTTCATCATAAATGGATATTAAACCTTGTCGAATACTTTTTCAGGATTTGTCTCCAAAGAAATAAGGTGGCATCAGGAGGCTGCTTACCAAACTCATAAGCCTATGCCAAGGTTAACCTTCAAGCATAAGAAGATTTATTAAAGTCTTCAGTATTTCTGAATCCTACATATATACATTTATGATAAACATCTCACAATTCCAATATAAGCTTATTTGACCATTAGATCAACTTTTTCCTCCTGCAAAGAGTCAGAATTTAAATATTTGGTGTGAAGAATGAGAGTGCTATATTCAGCATAACTGTAGTCATCAGCATGATTGTAAATATAAGATATGTCAAATTATAGTTTCCTTACTCTGTGGATCAGTCTCTGCTCTGGGTATAAATCTCACCTAAATACATTTCACGAAACATTGAGTTAGTTCAGCAGGTAGCCCTCCAGCAACTACTAGGGTGTTGGGTAGTAGATTCTCACGGCCATCTCTTTTGGCACATGGTTGGTTTTTTGTTTTTTTTTAACTAGCTATTTTTTTTTTCTAATTGTAAAAATTATACCTCTTCATTGTCAAAAATTTGCAAGATACAGAAAAGCAAATCTTTAATCTTGCATCTTAGCACCAACCCCTGTTAAAGTGTTACGTATTTCTCTCTCGCTCTCTGATCTTTTTGTGGGGCTGGGGGATGTATTGCGGAGGATGAGAGTGAACCTAACATTGGGCTATGTAATTCTGTTTCACCCCTCCTCTTTCAGGCTTAGGCCATCAGCTCTTGTTTGTCTTCCTTTGATTGGTCCTCTGAAAAAAAGCAACAAGAAAGATATGATTAGCTTATTAGGGGCAGGGTTACAGCTTGCTGATAATTGGACATTTTGAACAGGCTGTGTCAGTGTACAGACAGCCCAGCCTCATTATCAGACTATGGAGAAGCCATAGCCCAAATGCCAGCGGACCAAAGACTAGCTTGGGGGAGCGAAGGGAGAGAGAAGTTGATTTTTGTTTTAATTTCATTGAATTACAGTCAGTTTACAACGTTGTGTCAATTTCTGGTGTAGAGCACAATTTTTCAGTCATACATGTATATATATATATATATTCATTTTTACATTCTTTTTCACCATGAGCTACCACAAGATCTTGTATATATTTCCCTGTGCTATATAGTATAAACTTGTTTATTTATTCTATATATACCTGTCAGTATCTACAAATTTCGAACTACCAGTCTGTCCCTTCCCACCTCCTTCCCCCCCTGGAAACTACAAGTTTGTATTCTATGTCTCAGTCTGTTTCTGTTTTGTATTTAAGTTCATCTTCTTCTTTTTTTTTCTTAGATTCCACGTATGAGTGATATGATACGGTATTTTTCTTTCTCTTTCTGGCTTACTTCACTTAGAATGACATTCTCCAGGTCCATCCATGTTGCTGCAAATGGCATTATGTTGTCATTTTTATGGCAGAATAGTATTCCATTGTATAAATATACCACAACTTCTTTATCCAGTCATCTGTTGATGGACTTTTAGGCTGTTTCCATGACTTGGCTATTGTAAATAGTGCTGCTATGAACATTGGGGTGCTGGTGTCTTTTTGAATTAGGGTTCCTTCTGGATATATGCCCAGGAGCAGGATTACTGGGTCATATGGTAAGTCTATTTTTAGTCTTTTGAGGAATCTCCATACTGTTTTCCACAGTGGAGGCACCAAACTGCATTCCAACCAACAGCGTAGAAGGGTTCCCTTTGGAGAGAAGTCGATTTGATGTCACTTTGCTTCAGTTCAGTTAGCACCTTCCTTATTTGGACTACATTTGCATTCATCTTTCAGAAAATAAAAAATATAGAGAAAATGGTTGTAATTTATTTTCTTTTGATCCTGAAATAAACCCAACACTTCTGTCTTGTTTCCCTAATCACCTTTTGCTGAGGGGCTGTGGTAATAAATTACAGGAAGTGACAGAATTCTTAAGTTAACATTCCTGTCACCTGGTGGATTCAATACTGAACTGCCCTCCCCTCCTCACTGCTCATCCCTTCACCCTGCTCTTTTTCATTTGCCAAAACACCTGTCACTTCAGAAAATGCTATTATCTGCCTTCCCCATCCCTTAAGGAGGAAGTTCATCAAGGGCAGGAATCTTGTTCACTGATAAATCCCAAGCACCTGGATCCTTGCCTGGTGCATAACATACCCCCAACAGAGGGAACCCACAAAGTGAATCAGTCTGTAAGGAGGCAGCCCTGTGATACAGACAGGGGGAGATATAAGGGAGGGGTAAGGGAAGAAAGTTCTCTTAGTCTCTTTTAAATGCATGGGTTCAGTAAACTGGTAGAGTCCCCATTTCCTCCTTGACCTTATAAGCGAGTATAACTGTCAACCCAGCCACAGAGCTAATTTCTCCACATCTCGTGTAGCCATTCCTGTGAGGTCTATGGTTTCTGCAAGTGGAGTGTGAGAGCCTGTGTTGCTGACAAGCACATGGTGGAAGTAGGGCCCCAGAGAGAATGGTCAATGCTGACGTTCTGGCCGTGGGTTCTGGGCCCAGCACACACTCTGCATTGTTTCCATGAGGTGATTGATTCTCTAAGGATAAATGATCTGCTCCATCAGCAGGAAAAGTTGCAATGGATGTGCCGAGTTGTGCTGAACTCCCAGCTTCATGCCCCATGTCCTCCCCCTTTCTCGTTTATTCTTTCCTCCCATCCCCAGCCATGCAAAAAGCATTTGGCATTTCTGTCATTTTGGATTTGGTTGAGGATTGTCATGATGAGCAGTCATGTCACTTCATAATAAAGCAAGGCCTCAAATTATATTAATAGCGCTGTATAGGATGCTGAAGGAAAAAGTTGTCACAAATACACCATAATGCTGTCCTGGAGGCCAGTGCCACAGGCCCAATCTAGTATAAACCATTGTCTGAGTCATGGTCTTGAAGTACTGCCTTCATTTATGTTGCTGCTCAACACTTGTTACCCAGCAAATCTTAAACTCTGCTGCCTGGCCCTCAAGTCTGATCCAGATCTACCCATATATATTCTATTAATTTCCATGTCCCCACTTTCGACTCTAATCAGATGTGTCTCTTTCTCCTTCCTACAACAGTAATGACATAATGATAGCAATAAGTAATTATTAATTACAATAATGAATGTCTTGGGTTTCACTAATAGTCTGAATTCAAATGAAAGGAATATAAAACAACAATAATGTAATAATGACAGCTTATATGGTAGCCAGCCACCATACTAAATGCACTCCCTTTTAATCTCCAGAACAGTTTTTAAGAAAGGAGCTGTTGTAACCCTCATTTTACATATGGAGAAACTAAGGTACAAATTGGTTAAGAAACTTGCCCTAAAGTTTATTCTGCTGTTAAATGATAGAACTGAAAATCAGACTCACGTCTGTTTTTGGCCAAAGCCCATTCTGAACCAGCATGCCGTAGCAGGCCTCAGGTAAGCAGGTGACTGAAGCCAGGAGTGGCTGACACAGTCACATGGCTATTGAGGGCTGTCCTTTTTTCTTGTTCACCGCACTGCTCACCAGCGCCGGGAGGATTTTGTCTGCAGCTGGAGCTGCTCAGGGAGCTCTTTCCCAGATCCTGTGTTGGCTCTGTGGGCAGTCACAAACTGGTGGCACCTCAAAAAGGGAAAGGCTCTGAAACTACCTATCCAGGGAGCATTGCTTGGCTTTTCGACCTTTTCCTAAAGATGTATCTAAGATTTGCAAAAATGATTAAAGAACAGTACAACAAACATCCATGTATCCAACACTCTATGTAAGATCTAGAAAGCTGAGTTGGTTTGGGTTCTACCTCTCTTTGCCTTTTTATAGACCCTCTGGTTTTGGTGACCTAGAAAAAGAAAAAGAATTCCCTATTATTTACATATGACAACAGTACCATTACTGTCACCTTAAAAAAGTAGCACTGATTCCTTAACATAATCAAGAAGCTAGTCAGTGTTCAAAATTTCTGCCATTTGTCTCAATTTCTTAAACAATTGACTTGTTTGAATAAGAATTCAAGAAATGGCACCCATGGTATTCAGTTAATATGTTTCTTAAGTAGCTTTTAATTAATCAATTCCCTTTCCTTCCACTTTCATTTTGATTTTTGATTACAGTTTATTTTGTTAAAGAATTTTGTATAGTTTCCCACATTCTGGATTTTTTAAAATGGCTTGTGATGCCACCTTATTGTCTTGTGAGTTAATTTACACTTTGAATCTGTCAGTTATTCCATGAGGTTCCAAGTTATTTAGCTTCCATAAATAGAAAGGATTCACTGGCCCACAGATAGCTTGGTCTGGCCTGGAGGTCATTTCCGAGGAGTCTTTCAGAGTGTCCCGGGTGACAGGGAATGACATTATCAACAGCAGACCATCTCTGTTTAAAAACGTTTTGCCTCAGAAGGAACTTTATAACTTCTCTTTGACAAGGCATTTTCATGTTCCCTCGAGTCAGAGGGGAGAATGGGGGAGCGAGTGCTCTGGTTTTCTTCTTGTGGACAGTGTTTGTTGCTTTAAGGATTTCTGGGGCTCAGTGCCAGAACCTCCTTGGGATATTATTGTCTTACAGTTTAGATCTGCTTATCAGGAAACAGAATCCCTGGAGGGTCAGGGAAGAGGAGAATGAGTTTACATTAAAACCAGACCTTTGTTAGTGCCTGCTGGGGTCCTGTATTCTTGAACGTCTAGCTGAGCTGTGGAGTGTAATACTAATGTGAATGTTCTTCAAAACCATAGTTTTCATTACCTGTTCTTTTTGCTGCCACTGCCTAGATGTTATTTAGTAATTACAGTATCTGGACCACTGTAGACAGGAAGAAGTCCAGTTTTGTTTTATTTTTGTTTTAGTCTTGCTGCCTTGACCTACTAGTCAACTGTGATAGTTCTGCAGGGTAATGAGTCAATATTAAAGTAAAAAGGATGAAGATTGTTGAAGTGTGAAACTATGTTCGGCTTTAGTGACTTGATGATTGTAAGAATAAAGTATCTCAATGTCAGTATTTTCATTTAGTTTTAAAGCCAAATAGGTAATAAACCACGGCTAAAAATCTAACATAGAATGGAAAGACATTTAATACATTTATTACAGCCCTACTTACACTTCTATTATAAGATTAATTGGTTATGTTAAGAGGTTTGCTTTAGTTAAAGGCACTGATAACAGTAAATTAATGAAAATCTCTGTGTTGAATTTTACCAGTGTGTTCAAACTTTTTTCTTATATTTCGTAGGTGGAAGTTGGCCTTGGTCATAATCTCTTTTGGTAACTCCAAATACTTAAAACATAAAATATGATTATGATTTACAATAAAAGTGTTAATCAGAGCTGATTTGCAAGTTATTGATTGTTCTTCCTTGCTGCGATTATTTAACTAAAATACGACTTCCTATTCACCCCTGTCCACAGTAGCACTAGCACACACATGAGATAATGTTTGAACAGCAGTCTGTAGATGTATTGTGTTGTAATAATGTATTGTGGTATATGTGTTATAAAGCTGTAGCGCCTTGTAGAGAACTGCCAGTATTTTGGTGAGACTAGAGTTTAGGGTACATGGTGGATGGAGAGTGTCCAGAAATGAGACCAGACTTGTGGGTGGGGACCAGGTCATGATGAGCTTTGTACGATCTGCAAAAAAGAGTTTTAGTCGCTTCCTTCCAGTGGTGGATGGAAAGCTCTTGTTGTACTTCAAGCAGTAGAGAATTATGAGATTTTTGTATTAAAAAAAAAATCCTAGATGCAGTGTGGAAAACAGAATAGAGGGACTGGTAGGTAACCATTTAGGAAGCTTTCGCTGTGGTCCCAGAAAAGATGGGGAGAGTCTAAAGTAGGGCCCTGGCCATCTCAGATTTGTAAATGTCAAGTCCCAAAAGAGCAATTTTTAAAACAAAATTTAAAAGGTAGATCCATTTGAAAGATTTAACAGTATTATCAGTGGTTTTCCTAGAAGTACAGGATTTTTTTATAAGAGTAAATAAATTAATTTCACATCCCTCCTCTATCCCTAGAAGGCATTTGGCAACAGTTTTCTTGGACCCATATATAAAGGTCTTGTTTGTAAACTGCTGCCAAATCCTTGTGGGTCTGTTGTGAATACACAGTTCATTTAGAGCTTACGGTATGGGGAATGTCAATTGCTTGGTGTTCTTGTGACCAGTAATCACAAGTAAGAGTCTTATTACTCCCCCGTCCTCTCAAGAAGACAATAGTTTTGAGCAGTTGGCTCCATGCAGAAGTTGCTGCCTCATCTGTATTATTTATGTTATAGTCAGTCTGGGAGATGATGACAGTTCCTCTCCTCCTCCTCCTTCATCGTCACCGTCACCATCCTCATAGCTGACATTTACAAAATAACATGAATGCTTACTGTTTGCCAGGAAGTGTATTAAATATTTTACCTACATGATCAGGTTTAATCCTCATAACACACCGTGAAGTAAATTACTGTTACTGTCTTCAGTTTACAGATGAGGAAACTAAGGTTCAGAGTGGTTTCAATAACTTGCCCAAAGTCATGTAGCTTGACAAATGGCAGAACCAAAAATTGAACCCAGTTCTCTCTGACTTTAGTCTGAGCCCTTAACTGCTATGAATATAGTTATTACTTAATGTAATTTAGTAGCAAAAATGATTTCTCTTTTAAAATTTGCTCTTTTATGTAGTCATGCCCAGTGAAAATCCACGTAACCAGACACTGTATTACCTACCCTCCATCTGCAGCTAATAGCAGAAATAAAATGCAAACACATTTTTAAAACATAAAGTGTAGGAAAAACTGGGGAGGGAATGGGGAGGGTGCAGAATAGGGAAACTATTTACATTTCTAGCTTTTTTTCAAGGCAGGATATTCACGTATGCCTTTGCTATATTTTTTTTTTTTGGCTGGAAGTATAGCGGTTTCTGAAAGAAGAGAGACATTCAAATTGAAATATAATTCACTCTTTTAAAGTATACAGCTGAGTGGGGTTTTGTTTTGTTTTGTTTTTGGTATATTACAAATTTCTGCAACCACCACCATCTAATTCCACAACATTTTCATCATCCTAAAAAGAAACCCTATACTCATTAGCAATTCTTCCCCATTTCTCACTCCTGAGACACTCATTTTAAAACCTATTAAATACCAAAGCTCATCCCAAAGCTATGGAAAAGATTTTGAGGCTATCTTTAATTTCTCTCTTTAAGGTGGGTGATGATGAGGAGGAGGAGGAGGATGATAGCAGCTAAGCCCTGTGTAGTGCTTACTTTGTGTATGGTGCCATTCTAAGTGCTTTACATATATTAACTCATTTAAATTTCAATATGATCCTGTGAGGTAGGTTCTATTACTAAACCCATTTTACAGGTGAGGAAATTAAGGCACAGAAAAGTTAAGCAACTTGCCTCATCATATAACTCTAATAAGGGATGGAGCTGGAAGATATATCTGGGCAGTCTGGCTTTGTATTCTGTGCTTTTAATTATTACATATGCCTTAAGCTGATCATATTTATGTCTGAAAATTACATGAAGACCTTGAAAACATCATGCTAACTGAAAGAAGCCCGTCACAAAAGACTACATATTGTGTGATTCCAGACAAAGTAGATTACTGGTTGGCTGAGGTGGGATGGGTAGAGAGACTTTTGGGAGGAAATGGGAAGTGACTGCTAATGGGCATGGTTTATTTTTGAGATGATGAAAATGTTCTAACATTGATAGTGGTGCAGGTTGCACAATTTTGAGAATATACTAAAACCCATTGAATTGGTCACTTTAAATGGGTGCATTATATAATATGTGAATTTTGACTCAATAAACCTGTTTTTAAAAAATAATATGAAGATAAATGACCAGAATAATTTTCCTTAGGATACCCTTTTGTCTTCATCTGGAAAAAAATTGTAAACACACATACACACACACTTTTCCCCCCTTTTTTCTCTTATATTTGGGGGTGCTCAGTCGTTTGCAACTAGTTCCAATTCTAACCATTATACTTGCCTATTCAAAAATTTCAAGGGCTTCCAAGTACCTAAAAATCAAAGCCCAACCTTCCTAATAGGAAATGAGTCCTGTGAGACCATGTACAGTGATATGGAAAAGGGTAGTGTGATCATTGGGGATATGAATACATGTTTTGATATATAACTTAAAGTAATTTAGTGTGTTAAACCATTCATTCTGCAGATATTTATGGAAGGTCTGCTGTGTACCAGGCAGTGCTCCAGGTATTGATACACATCAATGAATAAAACAGACTAAAGAATCCTTAGATATAGAGCATGCAGGAGATAAGGACTAATCCTGTAGGCTTCATAGAGGAGGTGTCATGAATTGGATCTTAGACGATAATAGGAGTTTACCCAGATAATAAGAATTGTGTGTGTTTGATGGAAGAGTGATGTGCTCAGCTGGTCCAGTCAAAATAACTAACATCATATTGTGCCCCTCCCCCCCTTTTGGCTGTGCAACAGGTAACTTCAAAATCTCAATGGTGTATTACAGCAACCATTTGTCTTCATTTTCATAGGTCTGAGAGGGCTGAGATTTATAGGACAAGGTAAAGGAGGAAAGAGTGTGGCAAATGGATATAGGAGCAGGAATCTGCTTGGGAATTTATCTCAGGTCTTTGGCCAAGCACTGGACCAGGCATGAGTAGGGCAAGACTCTGTGAGGCCTGACACAGCAGCTACTGTGGGGCTGAGAGCTGAGTAAAGATACCTGAAGGTGCACAGTACTCAGAAATATTGGATATCTAGTCTAGCCAGAGTAGAGGGACTTGGAGCACTTAAGGCATTCATTTGAGACCCCAGCTAGGACAACTTTAGGAGTGAGAGCAATACCCTCCCTCAAGAGATGTACTTTAAATATAAAGACATAGGTATGTTGAAAGTTAAAAGGGAGAGAGAGGGAGAAAGGAGAAAAAAAGAAGAAAAAAAGATATGCCATGTAAACAGTAAGCCTTAAAAGCTGGCATGACTATATTAATGTCAGAGAAAGTAAACTTTAAAGTAAGGAGATAAAGAGGGACATTTTATTATGATAAGAGGGTCAATTCTTCAGGCTGGTAGAAAAATTTTTAATGTGCTTTTATCTAATGACAGAGCTTTAAAATACATGAAGAGAAACAGAATTAAAGAGAAAAGTGAATCCTAATAAGAGGTAGGAATTTAACATTCCTTTCCTAGTAGTAGTAGAGAAAGTAGGTGGAAAATCAGCAAGGATATATATATATATAAGATGAATGATACCATCAATCTTCTTAACCTAACTGACATTTATAGAACACTCTTCTCAACAACTGCAGAATATACATTACTTTTAAGTGTACATAGAGCACTCAGTATGATAGACCATATGCCAGGCTATAAAACATTTCAATAAATTTAAAATTATATAAACTATATTTTCTGACCACAGCAGAACTAAACTGGAATTTAATAACAGAAAGATTTCTGGATATTCAAAATATTTAGAAAGTAAATATCACACTTCTAAATAACCCACAGTTAAAAGAATAAATCATATGGGAAATTTTAGTTGAATGAAAGTGAAAGCACTGTATCAGAATCTGGGGGATGCAGCTAAAACAGTGTTTAAAGGGAAATTCATAGCTTTAGGTGCTTCTATTAGAAAAGAGGAAGGGTTTAAAATCTGTTTAAGTTTTCACAGGAATGAGAAGAACAAATTAAACCTGAAGTTAAGGGAGGGAAATAAAAATAATGGAAGAAGAAATCAGTGGAATAGAAAACAGACAAGCAATAGAAACATTTAACGGAGTCAAAAGTTGGTTCTTTGAAAAGATGGACAAAATTTATAAATTCCTAGAAAGACTAAGAAAAAATACAAATTTCCAATATAATCATAGATCATACAGGTATTAAAGGCTTAATAAAGGTATGTTTTGAACAGCTTTATGCCAGCAAATTTGACAGCTTGGATTAAATGGACAAATTTCTTGGAAAAATATAACTTATTCAGATCAACAACAGGAAGAAATGAAAAATTTGGATAGCTCTATATCTGACAAAGTTATTGATTTTTTAATGAAAAACCTCTAAGTTTTCCTGGCCCAGATTATTTCATTAATGAATTCTATTAAATATTTAAGGATGAAATAAATACCAGTCTTACAGAGACTTTTTCAGAAAGTAGAGGAGAAAAGAACACTTCCCAGTTCCTTATGTGGCTAGCCTAACCCTTATAGGCACATCTGAGAAGGACACTTGAAGATTACAGACTAATATCCTTTGGGAAACATAGGTGTAAAATCTTCAACAAAATAGCAAATTTGCACTATATAAAAAGAGTAATACATCATAAGCAAGTAGGATTTACTCCAGATATGCAAAGTTGACTTTATATTTGAATATTAGTGTAATTTGCCACATTAACAGAATAAAGGGGGAAAAAACATGATCATCTCAGTAGATATAGAAAAAGCATTTGATCAAATTCAAAAACTATTCGTGGTTTTAAAAAAAGCCAAAACAAAACAGTACGGGGAACTGGAGCAAAGTCCTAAACTATGCTCTCCTTTCCTCTTGGTAGGAATCACAGTGATCAGACGTGCTAACTGCCAGAGGACTCTGAACTCTCTAGGGCGTAACTAATTAATTGGCATGTGATTTGTATGTATTTGCTATTTGTTAGGGAATTAGTGTTCCAGCGTATATCAACTGCCATATACTATTGTTGGCTAGTTTCTGTGTCAGTTTTGTAATCTTACTTTTAAAATACCATCTTTGTTCTCCATCTGTCGTGGCAGTCTGTATCATAAATCTCCCACCTGTTTGTTTCTCCCTTATTCTTGTCCTAGCTATAGTTCTTAGTGTTTTGCTCCTAGATTGACAGGTTTCCATATAGATACGTTATTTTCTTTGCATGCCGTACCATTGCCCCTCCTTTCCTGTTAGAAATCTCTTTTATATCAGGTGAACCTTTCCATTGTTGAATTTTAGATTTGAACATCCTTCTCATTGACACCATCTAAGGAATCCACCATTCATCCAGTTTTCTGTATCTTGGCCTAACTCTCTGGTTCATCTTGAACAGAAACTACCAGAAGATTCCATACATATGTTTTCCTTTTAAGTATAGTGACTCTAGTTTCTGTAACTAAAAGCGTCAGTTTTTGCTTGTTTGTATAAAGCTGCTGGTCCTTGTTTTCCATGGTCCTTGGATGTTGGTACTGCATACAGTGATTTAAAATCACCTACCCTGAGAATGGTCTCAATTATTTTTAACTCCAGTTGCACAGTTTCTTTCCTCTGTGTTTTTCTTCCTCAGAATCTTTAGCTTTCTAAATTCCTTTCCTGATTCTTTCTTCCAAAATATCAGGAATATTTTATACTATAAAATAGGCTAAAGGGTGGAGAAACGCCTTATTGTCTTTTAAATCTTCTTTAGCCAAAAGACTAGCTTGCACTTGAAAGAGATAGGGAAAGAAACAAGACAGCTTACCTTGCAGATCTTACTTTCATATCTTGGAACACTGTGTTAATAAATTTTCTTGGCATCTCCTGGAAACTGTCCTAAAAACTGCCTGTCATCACATGTTTATCTTGCTCTTTGTTAGCTGCAGCTTCACCCTCAGGTTTCAGTTTATGGTTTCAGCTTCATCTGCACTTCTGCAGCTGCTATCGGATGTTTTATCTGGGCATTTATTATATGTACAACATGTCAGAGCTGTTAATTTTAATGTGTCACTAAGCTACTTAGCTCAGACATGTCCAGAGTATTTGCTTATGAGTCAATGATTCTTAAATTTCATCATTGAGATTCATGCATGATTTAAGAAATGAGAACCTGAGTGATCACCTAAGGAACTCTTAGGTTGACCCATTTGAAAAATGTTTCTTTAGTATAAATTTCCTCAACTTGGTAGTCCTAAAATATTAATCTTGGGACCTTCCTCCAGCAGTGCAATTTGTCAAAAGAGACAAAATTGATGTAGAGATTATAAGCAGTTAAAAAAAATAACTAAAAAAGGAGAAAAATAATCAGCTTAATGTAGGAGATAGAGGGGGAGGGTGGAATCCTTTAAGTTAGTTGAAGCAGCTATACCATAAGTCAATCCTGAAGCTTTCTTAATTTAAATTCTGTCTTTTGTCACAATTATAGAAGTATTTAGATGTTTTAGACGAGAAGTGTTCAGTTTAAATCCTGAAAAGGACTGAAGGGTCCTTCCATGACTGTCAGGAACTCCGATCTGTGTCCCATTCCATCTACTGAGGTTGTTGCCTTCCAACTTGGGACAAGTTTGAAATAAGCAAAATGTAGAATAATTTGTAAGACAGTTTGTGATAGCAGATTCCTTTCCTTTTCTACCCTTGTTTCTCTGGTCATCCCACCAAAGTCAGAACAGGTTTCTTTTTCTTACAGTCCAACATTCCGTAACCTGTTTTAGCAAGGTACATGTTGTAAGTCAGTGCTGCTGTCATCAGGAGAGCCCGGTGGGTTGGAAGAAGATGCTGTTGGAGGGCAGCTGGCACAGGCCGTGCTGCTCAGCCTCACTGGGGACACTGCGATCATGATGGGCTCTACTTTTCCTCTTCATCTGTTGCTGGTTCTCTGAGTAATCACCTGGCAGTGACTGCTGACCTTCTGTCCAAAATGAACTCCAGCGATGTAAACCAGAGGAGGAAATACTGTTTTCCTAGCTTCTCTCATTTCCTTCCTGAAGTAGATTTAGACTTCATTTTCTGACACCTCTTATCCTTATACCCAGAGGGAAGAGCCCATTCTTTTTAGTCCTATGTTGTCAAGAATAAGAGAACTGTGCAGCTGCTTTTGAGGTTAAATATTACTTTTCATTGCTTGGACTTGAAGTTTTTTAAATGGATTCCCATTCCCAAAAATTGTTGTTTTATGGAGAGTTAAGTTTCGAGACATAAGGAAATTTCCAGATGCTCATGAAAGCAGGTTCCTTTGAAGGAATCTATCTTGGAGAGTCCCTACAGAGAAGCCCCTCTTCCTAGCTCTCCTCAAGTTGGCAGAGAGACAGACCTGTGCCACTCCCAGCACACCTCCTTCGTAAGAGCGAACAAGAAATGAGAAACTGTTTATCAGTTAAGACTCCTTTAGAAATTTTGTTCTGAAAGTCCAGAATTTAGACTTGTACTAGGAATTGGGCAGTATTAGGAAGAATGTGTAAGGTGGCATCAGTGCTTTTTGAAAGAATATAATAAATTTTCAGAACTCACACATTGTGTCCTACTTTCCTAGTAGTAAAATAGATTGCTCAGAATTTCAAAACAAGAATTTAGAATTTGAGTCCTATGTACTCAAAAGTGGACGGGTTTTTTGTTTGTTTTGGAGGGCGAGTGCAGGGGAAACCAGGCATCAGTTTTTTTTCTAAATAGTTTTTAAGCCTTCAGAATTTACATCAGTACGTCTTATCTCTCATCTAGATTTAGAATGGTGGATTTAGGAAACTTTATAGCTTCCTATATTTTCTGTCCCCATTTTTATCATGCATAGTTCTCATACATTCTAAAAATCGTTTTGGGCATATATCATGCATCAGGGGCCCAGCAGAATGTAGAAGGCATACTCAAATTGGATAATTTGAGGAGGTCCCACTTAGAATGGAATGAACAGGCTTAGGGAAAATAACCAAGAATTGTACTGTACCTGAGGGAAGCAGGTCAGCCACCCCAGCCTTCAGGGCAGGGAGCCGGGTGGTGCCTGACTCAAGGGAAAGAGCTGTTTCGAGGAGGTCTTCTGACGGTCTCTGTGGCCTTTAGTAGAACAGCACAGCCAACTCACAGCCCAGCAGAGAGGGAACCAGGGAAGTAAATACCCAACCTCATTGTTCCTCTGCCTTTAGCTTTCCTGCTGGTGCCAGAACTTGGCTGAACATAACTGGAAGCCAGAGGCAAGGAAGGGCCCTGATGCAGTTCTTGTGGGTCAGCCTCATGGAGCACAGAGCAGGGCGGAAGGGTTGAGGACAGACCTGGGAGGGGGAATGGAAGACACCCAGCACCGCCTTATTGTTTGGTGTTCTCAGTCTGTCCCAGGTTTGATATCAGTATCTATCAGGGGAAAAGTTTATAGTTTGTTATCTCAGGAGATTTTTTTTTAGGTAAAGTATGTTCAGACTTGTAGATATATTGCTTGTTAAAAATTGCTGAAGTTTCCCAGGCCTTCTTTCACATTCTCTCACATCTTATGGTGCAGATTTTTTAAAATCTCTTTTATTATGGTAAATATGTATATAACACAGAATTTACCATTTTACCACTTTTAAGTGTAATGTACTGTAGCATTAAGTGCATTCACACTGTTTTACAACCATCGCCACCATCCATCTACAGAGCTTTTCTGTCTTCACAAACTGAAACTACCCATTTTCCTTCCCCTCATCCCCTGGTAACCACCTACTTTCAGTTTCTGAATTTGACTACTCTTGATACATCATGTAAGTGAAATCACGCAGTATTTGCCTTTTTGTGACTTAGCATAGTATGCTCAAGGTTTATCCATATTGTGGCATGTATCAGAATGCCCTTCCTTTTTAAGGCTGAATAATGTTCCATTGTATGTATGTGCCACAGTTTACCTATTCACCTGTTGATGGACACTTGGTTGTATGATACACATTTTTTAAATGTTGTTTTATCTCTGAGTGTGTTTTCATTAATAGATTCACTCTCATGACTAACTTTTACACATCCTCTGATGTTTCACAAGTCTATGCAAGGTCATGTAAGAGCAAGGGAGTTGGGGCTTGAAAAGTGGAGGTGGGCTTGAGCAAGAGGGGAGGGCATCATCCGGAGAAAGTAGAGAGTGGGGAAACTTGAAATGTGTGGAAAGGCAGTGGAACGTACCATGGAAATGGCATGTAAACAGCATGTTCTGGACGGAAAGTGTGTTATAGGAGCAGAGAGCATTTTGATTGGATAGGACCGCACAAGGACAGTTTACGAATAAGTGGGTAATAAGATGTGGTTAAAAAAATTTAAAGTTTGACCTGAAAAAAAGTGTGCTGTGCCAGACAAGTGTAAGAAAACTGAATTGAAAAAGGGGTTCTTGTGAGGATTGTCTCAGCCTTTAATATTCTAGAATTTTTATGCCCTTCCAAGAGGGATATGGCTTATAGCCTTCCTCAGGTTTGTAATGACCGTAGAACTCTTGTATTTGAGAGTAATGTGATTAGTGTTCTCAGAACATGTTTTGGGGAAATGGTAGAGACTAAGCTAAACTTCTTAGGGGCAGGAACTATAACTTATCTCGCAATATCTTCAGTGTTCCTTGATGTTTCATGGGAGTAAAGCTGGATTAAGAAGTAGCTGCCAAGGTCATTAGTTCACAAAAAGTGTTAAAAATATCCTTGAGGCACTTGAAAAAAAGCCACTGCAGATTTAAGAGTCAGTTCTCCCCTCCTGCCCTTCCCTCCTCCCCTTCTCTCTGAAAGATAAGCTTGAGTATCTCCTTCTGAGACAGTGGTCAGGTTATCTGCAGGGTTTAGTTTGTCCTGTGTAGGGTGGGTACTTCGGCATAGGGGTTGAGTTGCTTAGGACAGTAGAGGAGAGTTTACAGGCTCCTGTCAGTCACCAGCAGAATTAGAGAATAAATATTTAAAGAACATTGGGTTAAAGGATCATAAGATTATTAGCTTACCCAGTAGAGCCAAATTTTTAGCCTGTGTGGGAATTTGACTCCATTTATCTGGTTTAATATTTGTTGAATATGTGAATGAATTATAGAGAATAGGAAGACCTTGTAAATCCTTAAGCAACTATGTAGTGTGTAAAAATTGACAGTTTAAAAGGTTAACCAAGTTCACTGACAGATTAATGGGGACAAAAGACTTGTATCTTTAGCCAAGAAGAGAGGAAAATGGTACTTCGGAAAGAAAAAAACCTATAAACAAATAGTAAATTCTAGTTAAGGTATATGCTGAAATTCTGGGGGAAATAACTGTACTTTATTTTGAAATGTGTCAAAAATAAAAAAAAATATTTGCAGTGCATCAAAAAATAACATGGATTGTTAAATGGATAGAGATAGGTGATGTGTGATAAAGTGACTGCAGTAAGATGCTAGAACCTAGATGGTGGGTGTAAAATTCTTTCAACTTGGCTGTTTGAAAATTTTCGTAGTAAAATGTTGGAGAACCAAAGAGAAAAAAATGAAAGTCAAGAGATTTTGAAGGAAGAACCAGTGAGATTTGAGAGTAGCAATGTTTATAGTAGAAAGAATGTGGGCTCTGGAGTCAAACTGACCTGAATTCTGGTTCTGGCTTAGCTTTTTGCTAGCTTTTTGGCTGTATGTGGAAATCTGACATCTGGCAACTTCAGAGGTTTTTGGTTTTGTTTTGCTTTTAAAATTTTTTTATTTTTTAAATTGAAGTATAGTCAGTTTACAGTGTTGTGTTAATTTCTGATGTACAGTATAGTGATTCAGTTACACATATCTATATTCCTTTTCATATTCTTTTTCATTATAGGTTATTATAAGATATTGAATATAGTTGCCTGTGCTATACAGTAGGACCTTCCTGTTTATCTATTTTATGTATAGTAATTGTATCTGCAAATCCCAGACCCCCAATTTATCCCTTTACTCCCACCCTTTCCCCTCAATAACCATAATTTTGTTTTCTGTGTCTGTGAGTCTGCTACTATTTTGTGAATAAGTTCATTTGTGTAGTTTTTCTTGATTCCACATGTAAGTGATACATCATATAGTATTTTTCTTTCTCTTTCTGGTTTCACTTAGGATGACATTCTCCAGGTCCATCCTGCCATTGCTGCAAATGGCATTATTTTATTCATTTTTATGATTGAGTAGTATTCCATTATATATGTTTACCACATCTTCTTATTCCAGTCATCTGTCAGTGGACACTTAGGTTGGTTCCATGTCTTGGCTATTGTAAATAGTGCTGCTGTGGAACACTGGGGTGCATGTGTCTTTTAGAATTAGTTTCCTCCAGATATATGCCCAGGAGTGGGACTGCAGAATCATATGGTAACTGTATTTTTAGTTTTTAAAGGAATCTCTGTGCTGTTTTCCATAACAGCTGCACCAAACTACATTCCCACCAACAGTGTAGGAGGGTTCCCTTTCTGCACACTCTCCAGTATTTATTGTTTGTGGACTTCTGAATCATGGCCATTCTGACTGGTGTGAAGTGATACCTCATTTTAGTTTTCATTTGCATTTGTCTAATAGTGATATTGAGCATCTTTTCATGTGCCTGTTGGCCACTTGTATGTCTTCATTGGAGAAATACTTGTTTAGGTCTTCTGCCCATTTTCTCATTGAGTTGTTTATTTTTTTGTTACTGAGTTGAATGAGCTGTTTGTATAGTCTAGAAATTAAGCCTTTGTCAATTACATCATTTACAAATATTTTCTTTCATTCCAAAGGTTGTCTTTTCATTTTGTTTATAATTTCATTTGCTGTGCAAAAGCTTATAAGTTTAATTAGGTCCCATTTGTTTATTTTTGCTTTTATTTCTGTTGCCTGGGCAGACTGCCGTAGGAGAACATTGCTAAGATTTATGTTGGAGAATGTTTTGCCTGTGTTTTCTTCTAGGAGGTTTATAGTGGCTTGTCTTATGTTTATGTCTTCAAGCCATTTTGAGTTTATTTCTGTGTATGGTGTGAGGGAATGTTCTGACTTGATTGATTTATATGTGGCTGTCCAATCTTTCCCAACACCACTTGCTGAAAAGGCTATCTTTTCTCCATTGTATACTCTTGCCTCCTTTGTCAAAGATTAATTGACCCTAGATGTGTGGGTTTATTTCTGGACTCTCTAGCAACTTCAGAGTTAAGTATATTACTCAGTGGTGGCCCTGGGATTTGCACCCAAGAACCCTGGCTCTAGCACCTTGGCCTCTACCTTGCAGTGCAGGGGTGTTACAAGCTCCTAGCTCAGTGTCTGGCACATAATAGATTCTCAAATGTTGCTATTAGTGTACCATCTGTGGGCTGTGGAGGATGAAGTCCAAGATTTTAATGTTTGATCTGAAAGGCTTATACGGTTAATTTAGTTTTAGATAAGTGGAAGTAGAGATTTTGATATGAATAGTTAGTTCCACATATTTTCTTAAAGTTCAGTAAGTCATTTGCTCACCAAAAATTACTCACTGAGCATCACTCTAGACCAGTGAACAACACAGACAAAAATCTCCTCCCTCACAGAGTTTTATGTCTTGTAAGGGTTTGAAGAAGGAAGGCTCTTCAAGAAGCCTCAAATGCAGAATGACTCTCTAGAGGTGGAAAGGCAGGCATTTACCAGCAAGAGAAAAAGTGTTGTTTTCAAAGCAAACTTTCTGATGGCCCTGACATCATGCCATACAGGCAGTTACTTCTGCTTTCTCTCAAGCCCATCTGCGTTCTGATTTCCTCTGCAGTTCTTTTTCCATCTGGAGTTGGTGGAACAGTTTATGTATAAGCTAGTTATGATTAAGTTTCAAAATAACATGCTCTGTCTTCTAAAATGGCCCGGGCAGAAATGGTCATTGTTGCTTTTCATAGTGTATACAGAGTAGAGGAGACTGAGATGAAATTCATATTTCACGTAAAACATAGGACATTAAGATCTCCTCTCCAGTCTCACCCACGAGTCCTGTAGTTTAGCCAGGCTCTGACTTCAGCCCCCTTCCAGGGCGTGTATTCCTCAGTGATTACACACTCCTTCCAATAGGGTAGGAGGTCAGTCAGTAAAAGTATTTATTGAGCCAGACCCTCCTCTGCTTCTGAGTCATTTTCTGGTAAAGCAAGAAGTTCTCAGGGAGAAGCTTTAACTCTTTCAGATCACAAAGGTTACTCCTGTATGTAAGAGGATAGCTTTCCAAGTCATCCTTCGGGGTTTATGCTAATTCTAATTCTCTACTTGATATTTTAGATAATGAGATATATTTAATCTGATAGTGAGATGGAATTTGAGAAAGTGTATTTGTAGAAGAAGACAAATAATATCCACTTTGGCCCAACCTTGTTTTAATAATGTATAGATGGCTAAGGGTTTTGCAAAATACTGTTTGTTTTTAGGGGAAAAAATATTTATTATACCACCCTTATGTGGAAATCTGACATCTGGCAACTTCAGCTAACTGGAAGACAGCCAGAAAATAAGAAAGGGGCCTCAGAACACATAAAATAACTGTTGAACTCTAGCCCTACCACATGTACTTGACCACCGCAGAAGAATTTGTTAGCCTCGCATATGGAGCATGTTTACTTTTTATTTATCTGGGAACTTTTAATAATTTTGGTGGTGTATGTGTGGTCCCCTGCCCCCAGTAGATTATAAACAGCAGTCTAGAAAAAGGTAGAAAAGTTAACAGAAGAGATAGACTCATAGTAGAGGGAAGGCTGACATTAAAAGAGAAAGACCCAAAAGTTACATAGTACTGGCATTATGTATTACAGCAGGGTACAGTAAGGTATGGTCTTAGTAATGAACTTGTGTCCATCAGGCAAGGAGGAAATCATGTTCAATGTCTTTTATTGAAGAAGGCAGGGATGAATTTAATGTGTCTATTTTTAAACATGGTCAGAGTTTAACCAAGTTTTGACATGTTGAAATGGTAAATTCTGTAGTGTTTATATATTTGAAATATCACATTCTCTGGTGATGCTGTTGGTGACACAGATGTGATCTTGTAGCTGATTATGGAAATGGTGTTTAGTAACAGTTTAACATTTCTTGAGCACTTATTGTATCAGCCCTGTCCTAGGTCCTTTCACGCTATTAGCATACTGGTTAAGGCTTTGGAGACAGGTCGATCTGGGTGGACAGATTACATAGCCTCTCTGAACTTGTATCCTCACCTGTAAAATGGGAACCAATTATATACAACAGGGTTGTGGTGAGGACTCAATGAAAGTCATAATACAATGCATGGCACATAGTAAGTGCTCAAATATCAGGCATTAGTGTGATTATTTTATCATTATCATCATCCTCTTGATAATTATTATGCAAATATAATTGTCTCCATTTTTCTGAACGAGGAAGCTGAATCCCAGAGAGTTGAATTAACATATCCAAGGTGAAAAAGCTAATAAATAGTGAATCTGGGATTTGAACCTTGATCTTTATGGCTCCAGGAGCCTAGTACTTTGCATTCACATTATGCTGCCTCCTTGGTGTGTGATTTTATATATATATGTTTAATACTTAGAGAAAATATGTGGTGAGAGAGGATAGAGGTTGTGGGAATGTTTCTAGCCAATTCTCTTTTCCATTGTGTACCCAAGTCATCTCATTATAGAAAAAAAAAGGTTCAGTAACACAATGATAAGCTCTTTTCACTCAACAGTTCAGATTTCATATGTAGTGTTTAATTGTGTTGCATGAGTCATTAAAATCTTATAAGTACTTAGCATTAATAGATGGAACAATTTATTATATGCCTAACATTTATCCACATCATTCTTAGATTTAAACTTTATGAAGCTATAACCATCTTTTTTTTTTGTAATTAGGCACTTGGTGCTTTTTGGTGCAGATTATAGTTATATGTGAGATGAAAGTTAGAATCCTCATCTTCACCAACACCAAATGAATACTTAAGGTAAATAAAGGAAAATAGACTTGGGGTCTGGACACTGGAGATCTTCTACTGCTCCTTATAAAAGACCTAGAAGTGTAGGTAATCATGGCTGATGATTTACAGGTGGACATATGCACTCTGTTTATTACCTCCCTTTCTGTTACTTAACCGTGTCCTTAAGCTCCGTTGACACAAAGTAATGGACACAACATCTTATTATAGGACAGACTCCATAACAGGTAGTATGCAAGGTTGGGGCATAGGTGTCTTTGAACCAAATACATGTTCTTGATCTGGCATAGTGTACTAAATCTTGTTTGGAGGCACCATTTACATAGCCCTTTCTTGTTCTTTTTATGGATTTTTATTTTTCAGTGCATTTTAAATCTGGGCCACTGGGGTGTGATCCCGCAGCTGTTCTTCAAGACAGGTTACATTTTTTGGCAGACACAATCTCAGTAGGTAGGAGCCAGAATGCCCTCAGTCTGAATCCTGGCCCTGCTGCTAAACTCTGTGATCTTGGACAAATTAAGTTTTCTAACTTGTTGAACCTCAGAACCTCCATCTTTAAGATAGCTATGGGGAGAGGCTACATCAAACTGAGAAGCTTTTTGCATAGTGAAAGGAAACTAACAACAAAATGAAAAGGCTATCTGCTGAATGGGAGAAGATATTTGAAAATGATATATCTGATAAGGAGTTAATATCCAAAATATATAAAGAACTCATTGCAAGCAACATTAAAAAAAATTAAAATATGAACAGATGTTCTGAATAGACATTTTTCTAAAGAAGACATACAGGTAGCCATTAGGCACATGAAGAGATGCTCAGCATCACTAATCATAAGGGAAATGCAAATCAAAACCATGATAAGATATCACCTCACACCTGTCAGAGTGGCTATTACCAAAAAGACAACAAATAACAAGAACTGGTGAGGATGTAGAGAAAACGGAACCCTCATGCACTGTTGATGGGAATGTAAATTGGTGCAGCTGCTATGAAAAATAATATGGAGGCTCCTGAAAAAATTAAAAATAGGACTACAGTATGATCCAGCAGTTCCACTCCTGGGTATTTATTCAAATAAAGCTAATTCAAAAAGATATATGCATTTCTGTGTTCATTGCAGCATCACTTACAATAGCCAAGATATGGAAGCAACCTAAGTGCCCATCAATAGATGAACAGATAAAGAAGATATTGTGTGTGTGTGTATATAGAATATATATATATATATATATATATATATATATATGCAATGGAATACTACTCAGCCATAAGAAAGAATGAAATCTTGCCATTTTTGATAACATAGAGGGTATTATGCTAAATGAAATAATTTAGAGAAAGACAAATACTGTATGGTTTCACTTATATGTAAAATCTAAAAAACAAAACAGATGAACAAACAAAGTAGAAACAGTCATAAATACAGAGAACGAGCAGGTGGTTGCCAGAAGGGAGGGGGATGAGGGGAGGAAAGAAATAGGTGAGAGAGGTTAAGAAGTATAAACTTCCAGCTGTAAAATAATGGTGTATTTTATAGGTGTGAAATGTACAGTGTGGGGAATATAATCAATAACTATGCAATATCTTTTGTGGTGACGTTGTAACTGGACTTATTGTGATGATCATTTTGAAATGTACAGAAATATTGAATCACTGAGTTGTGTAACAGGAATTAACATAGTGTTATAGGTCAGTTATACGTCAAAAACAAACTCGTGGAAAAAGAGGTCAGATTTGTGGTTACAAGAGGTGGGGTTGTGGGAAGGGGAAATTGGATGAAGGCAGCCAAAAGGTACAAACTCCCAGTTATAAGATAAATAAGTACTAGGGATGTAATGTACAAATGATAAATATAATTAACAGTGCCCTATGTTATATATGAAAGTTAAGAGAGTAAATCTTGAGATCTCATCACAAGGAAAAATATATTATTCTATTTCTTTAATTTTGTATCTGTATGAGACGATGGATGTTCACTAAACTTACTGTGATAATCACTTCATGATGTACTTATACAGTGCTGTATGTCAATTATATCTCAATAGAACTGAAAGAAAAAAATTAAAATATATGTGGAAATACAAAGAGAAAAAATAAGTAAGCAAAAAAAGGTAGTTATGGGGAATAGATGAATTGCCATATTTAAAATTCCAACTTTTTAAATGCCATATTTTAAAAGTACTTTCTTACTCAGTACTTCAAAAATGTTAATTTCCATATTGCCTTCCTCAGGCATATTGAAGTCTATGTTTCCAACTTGCATCTTTTCTGTCATTCACAGCTATAGATCACTTTTTTTTTTGAATTCTAGAATGACTTTGAGAATCAGATGAAACTATATGTTTTTAAAGAATTAAATGAGACAGTACTTTGATTTTTTTTAGAGTACAAACTTCTTTTTTGCTTAGCTTTGACTTCACTATAAGTACCTTTATATCTTAATCATAATTCTCAAAATACAGATCTATATTACAATGTCTTAAATACTTACGCTTTCCCGCTTCTTTGACCTTTCTTTCCAGATTATAAAGCATGGAGGCTGGCTCAGTGGTTCGAGCCATCTTTGACTTCTGCCCTAGTGTATCAGAAGAACTGCCGCTCTTTGTGGGAGATATTATCGAGGTGTTGGCAGTGGTGGATGAATTTTGGCTTCTAGGAAAGAAAGAGGATGTGACAGGTAAGAGACTCATAATTCTTTATGTACAAAGTAGAGCGGAGGCCCTCCCTTCTTTCCATATTAAAAATAAAGATTTGGTGGGAAGCTCCATATATAAACTTCAGACCCTTTTGTGTTTTCCCTATGTCTTTGCTGTGGTTTCTACCAGTGAGGGCAGAGTGTCTGTTACCATTCCATCTCTCCTTATTTGCTCTTCAAAGGTTGACATGGTTAGGTCCCAGCTGCCCTCTAGATCTGTGGTTAGCCTAAATTTATTAAAGCTGCCATCTATCCTAGATGCATTTACCTCCCACTTTCCATGCACCTGGTTTCCTTTCTTCTGTTCTTGAAAACGTATGTTAGTGCCAGTTTCTTTCATGAATTTGCTGAGGGAAGTCTGGAAGTTCCCCCCCACACTGTGTACCTATGTCAAATCCAGTCCTTAATACATATATTTATGTAAGTCTGGGCAGGAGTACATCATACAGTCCTTAGAACAAACTCAGTTCACACTTAACCCACATTTGGGAGATAACAGTCTATCTCCCAGTAGAAATGATGTCTCCACTGAGATAAAGAGGCAAAGAGGATAGGCAGAGTGTATTGCTTATTCAAAGGCCCTGGAACGAGAGGGAGAGAACATGGAGAGAACTGAACATGAGAACAGTTCAGTCTGGCATGAAGGCTTAAGAGGAGGAGGGGATGTGACATGGGGAGATGAGCAGAAGCTGGATCACGGAGGACAGCGCATGCCACGGTAATGAGTTCTGGAAATGGGGTACTGTGAATGTGCTTTAAGCACAATCAGATTTGTATTTTAGAAAGGTCGCTGCTGCAGATTGAAGAGTGATAAGAAAGGGCAAAGCCAAAGGCAGGGAGGCTGGATGGAAGGTTGTTGCAGTAATCCTGCTGAGCGGTGCTGATGGCTTGGACCGAGGTGGTAAGTATGGAGATGAGTGGACAGATACAAGAGGTACTTAAAAGGTGGAATCAACTAAACTTTCGGATGTTTTCCAACTGACAGACCCTGTCTGTCTACTATTACCTATTAAAGCCCAACTCATCTTCAGACTCAACTGTCATCTTTTTCATAAAAGTTTTCACGTTCTCCCTGACCCATTTTCTACTTTCTGTAACTTCCATAGCAATCTGTGTACCTATGATGTGACACGGATGTCAGAACTGAATTATTGTTTATGTCTGAATTAGATTTTATTTCTGAACTAGATTTTAAGATCTTTGAGGGTGAAGACTGTCTTACTCATTTTTCACTCTGCACTGCGCCTTGATAGAGTGGCATCCAGTAAATGCACATTGGACTGAATTACATGCTCTGTATTCTGCACGCATCTAATTTTGTGCACTGCACGTTTTCTACAGTAGATTCTCCAACTATGAGTACTCAGTGAGTTTTCAATTCAGGATCTATAAATGGACTCAGAAAAAAAGTTTTTTGTCCTGGTACACAGACAGAAACAAAGGAATTTCAATATTGGAAATGTTTACTTTTATTTTCAGGACAGTTCCCCAGCAGCTTTGTGGAAATTGTTACCATTCCCAATCTAAAAGAGGGAGAGCGATTGTTTGTCTGTATCTGTGAATTTACATCCCTAGAGTTGAACAGTCTTCCACTCCATCGAGGTAAGTTGATCATCCAAGAATAGATTGTTTAAAAATAAGATTGGTGGAGTCAGTACATTTTGACAACTAGAGCTCTTTTTTTGAATTTTTGTAAGGGACTAACTTCTGAGTCTTCAGTAATATCAAGAGAGTGCTGACCATAACAATGCCTAATATTTGAATAGCATTTTACAGTTTCCACAGTATTTTCTCACAAATACACTCTCATTTGATCCTCAACACAGACCTGGGAGGTAGTAAAGTGGGTATTATTAACTGCATTTAAAAAGTAATGAAAATAAGATTCAAAGAATGTTGCCTATGGTTGAGAAGTTTTGGCTTCAGAAAGTGAAGTCCTATCACCTGATCATAAGTTCAGTATTTCCTTCTGCTGCTCCAGGCTGTAACCACACTTCAGACTACAATTATCTTTTTTTCCTATAAAAACTGATAAACTTTGCTAACAACATCACTATTATTAATGCATAATAGTAGAGCAGAATTGTGGTAAGCAGATTGAGAGAGAGATGCAAAACAGCCCCCTTGCTACTCAGCTATTAGGTAATGTTATTAAAGTTCTCATCAGAGCCAGTTTAAAATAAAGTTGTTTAAAGCAATGGTCATAGCTATGTCTCAATGATATTCCAAGTACTTCTCACTTCTTGCACTCTGATAGACATATGAACTTCTAAAGAGTGACTGTAAACCATTTCACCTCACATACTTGACTAAGTCCATACATTTCTGCATAAAAACAGAAACCAGTTATGTTCCACAAACTGAGGCTTATGATCAGTGCAATTTTGTGAGGGCTCAGAACAGTAATCAAAATGGTAGAATTTATTGGCTATGTTTTTAATATTGTTACTTGCTCTTTTGAGTATGGCACTTAAAGGAATAAGCTTTTTTTTTAAATTTCTTAAACCATGTACACATATGAGTGGTGGGGGAGAGCAGAGGTGGGGAGAGAGACCTAGCAAATTTCCTAACCGTTAGTCAGTGAGAAGAAAGAAATATTGGATTTTGATCTTAATCCTCAAAATCTGTTTTCAGAGTTTCTTGCACTTCACTGTACACTGAGCCTCTACCTCTGTTCTTTATGCTTTTTTGCTCATCAATGTTGGGAAAGCAGACAGAAATAGAAGAAGATGTAGGAGGGAGCTTTCCTACTGGAGGGCTGAGTCCACACAAGACAAGTAAAAAGGTGTGGAGAAAGGGCCAGAGCACAGTGCTTCTGGCAGAGCTGCGCAGAGGATGTGGATGGCATGGACTTGTTTTTTCCTACACCTGATTTCTGGAGCAAATACTTGTATAAGAATGTACTGTGTGGAAATATGCAGTATGTCCACGATGTTTGAGGAACTTGACAACGTGGTTTCTGGAGTTAGTTTTTTTTAGCTTTACAATTATATCTTATGTAGTCAAGTCTTAGGTACCACAAAGAGAGATTTTCTACTGAATGCCTTCCCTGGGAAGACTGGTCTAATGTGTTCTGAACTTGCTTTGAAGTTAAAATCCACCTCAGGAATCCCAGGGCTACCTAAGAGATTCTCAGGAAGACGATGACTTGGACCTTTCAGCCGTGAGCCCCTGTGCCAGGACTCACGGTCAGGCTGGGTCCTGGAGTCTGTAGATCTTGTGTTGATAGCTTTTAACCAGATAAGCCTGAGGAGCTTGAAGATGTAAGTGGAATTCAAAAGAAGAGGATGGAGGGCAGTGGGAATACATAGGAAAAGAGAGAATAGAAACAGATGTACTCACCATCGGTGGTTTTAGCTTGTTCTCTTCCCTGGTTCTCTGCTGCCCGTAAACACACTGACTGCTCAGCTCTCTTTCCTTCTCTGCTTTCTGCTTCTCTTCTAGCTCTGAATGTCTTCGGATTGAACATACAGCCTTTGAGGATGGGGATGTTAGGTGTATCTACACAATTGGTCTTTTTCTGGGAAGTTTAGCATGAGACACAGAAATTACTTTAGTTCCTTTTGTTTTCTATGCATAATGGATCTTAATTTTACTAATTAGAAACAAAATCACTAAAAAATGAAACTGTTGTTTTATATCACATATAGTTTATGAGACTTGAAACTAGGCTTCCTGATTTTCAAGTCTTGTGCTTGGAATGGCCCTTCTACTTCTTAGGCTGAAAATTGTTTCTTCCAGTAGGTCAGTGTCTCTGCTCATGAGTACATACATTCTTTTTTTTTTCCGTTAATTTTTTATTGAAGTATAGACAGTGTACAGTGTTGTGTCAAGTATACACATTCTTTATCCCTGCCCTCTAGGACACAGTCCAGTTCCCTTTCCTTTGACCCTTCAGTTTAGCAGTGAAGCTTCTCTTCTGTGATTTAATATATGTCAAGAGGGGATTTGGAAACCTTAAGAGCATGTGGGATAATATTTGAGACCTGTTTTGTTTTACCTTGATGCCTTTAGTTAATTACCTACCTTTCAGAAATATCATTAGAATGAATAAGAAAAAAATTACATATTTTTTATAAGCTATATTGCAAAAAATAGATATATGTATTTATTTAGAGCAGGCAGGATAGTTTAGGGGATAAGAATTCTCACAGCCCTAAATCTAAAGCCAGCTTCACAACTCAATAGCTGTGACTTCAGACTAGTCACTTAAGTTCTCTTGGCCTCAGTTTCCTTGACCACAAGTGAGGATAATAATAATAATACCTACCTCAGTGAGTTGTGAGGATTAAATGAGGTTATACATGTAAAGCAGCTGGCACAGGGTAGGCACTTAATAAAGATTAGTCTAGTGGCATAAAAATTATTTATTAATTTTTTATTCTTCAAATGGAATTCCTAGGGCTCATAGATATGCGTGGGGGACCTTGTTTCCTGATAATTACGTGAAATCTTGTCTATATGTACGTTTTCCCAGGTAGATTCTATCTGGAATGGTAACCACCAGTGATTCTACCAGCAGGTGTCACCCTCCCTCCTTTTCCTGAAGCGATCCATTTGTTTTGGACTGTTCCCTGAGTTTTGAGTTATATTTATACTCAAAAATAAGTCTGTCTCTTAAAAGACAATGCAGATGTCATACCAAAAAAATAAAGAAAGAAAGGAAAAAAGAAAGAGAAGTGAAAAACAAAAAAAAATGAGAGTATCACAAGGAAAAAAACAGAAAGAGGAGAGAAAAAAATTAGTGTGAGTAGTGAAATAATAATTGCCTTACGTAACACAGAATGCTTATCCCTTGCCTATAACCTCATGTTTCTAGGCTACCTCCCCACCCCCCAAAAAAGACCAATAAAAACTAAATTGCTATATTTATTTAAGTAAATTGATAATTGATATCTATCAGTTAAAGCATTCGTGTCACAAGTTTACGGTGTCGTGTGTGTAGGTGTCAGAATCAAGGATCAGATACTTGGAAACCTGGGTGAAGTATACAGTCAGTCTGTATAGAGCACAGTCCCCTGGGCATAAGGATTCAGTGAGGGACCCAATACTGCAGTCAGACTACTTCTGATCAGATTCTTAGAAGAAAAGAAAGAGGGAAATTTTCTTTCTTATCATCTTATTCCTAATGCATTTTTGTTCGAATAAAAAAAATCCAACTGAAAGAAACAAGCACTGTGATGGCTGGGATTTACCATGTCCAGCAAAAAGCTCAGGCTGACCCTAAGGGTCATCACACTTCCTATTTTTCTGTTCTCAAAATCTGGTCACTCTATTCTGGGAGTTCCTCATATTATTGTTTCCAGAGTCTGGAAATGGACCACTAAATAGCCTCCATTCCTAAAGAATCACCTAGGATGCCAGGGGAAGAGCTGCATACTCTTTCTGATGAAAATGGGAGACTCATGTAAAAACTCAATATAGAATAAGAGTGTTCAACACAATTATCTCTAAAGTGCTTTTCAGGGCCTAAAAATGTTCCAAAAGTCACCTTTGTTATATAGAAAGAACTAACAGAATGATAGCCTGCCAGGTAATAAAGCTTATCAAAACAGTCACCCAGCTGAAAATAGGAAAACAAGCCCTATTGTAAGAGTTCCATGGAGATTTGGCAAAACAAGAAAATATTGTAATCCTGCAGCTTTAAGAAAGCCAGTTCATTTAGAAGCCAGTAGAGTGGGAGTTATGGCACGCTTTTATTCTTATTATTCACCAAAAAGCCTATTGTGTCTGAACAGTAGCCATGTCTCCAGTGAGTTCCTTTGTGGTCTTGATGGAATGGCCTTAGAACTAATGGGGGAAAAAAATCACTTGTATCACTTGTAATTCTCAAGACCTCAACCTCTGACCAATGGATATTGAATCATAAAGGAAAATAGAAATATAGGACTAAGACCATATTTTTCAAGAACATCTAAGCAAAACAGTATGAAATCAGTGAAAATGTATTGGGTGCCAACCACTAAGTGCAAAATCTTACATTAAGTGCTGTGTAGTATATGAAAATACAAGTGTCAAAATTGGTGATACAAGTGATCATTACTTTAGTAGGCTACAGATGGCCAGGATGTATGTGATACTAGGTCATGCTAAGGTTTCAGATGGAGAGGCTTGTATAGGAGACAATGAAAGTCCCTTTGTGTGGAATAGGGTCTCATAGGTGAGATAATATTAGATAGCTGAGGTGAGGCTGGGGGAGGTTGTGACCGGATGTGAATGCTAGGTTGCACGGAGATGAAAACATAAGAGTAGACTTTTGGTAGCTTGGTAACTGAACCTCTTTAGAAAGTATCCAAAGCAAACTTATTTTTTTATATATTTCAGGGAGTAAGAATAAAATTATTAGAGAAGAAGCCTTTGGCAATAAGAAGACTTATGCCTCATGGTGAAAGTTTGAGCAGGGGAGGGGGATGATAAAGTTGGTACATTTATAATCTTAGTTTGGTATGCATCATTTAGTAGACTGGAAGAGATGTCTGGGGCAAGGTTTAAAAGAATGAGATGATGGGAGTTGGACTCAGGTGGTAGCAAAGAGCAAGTGATCACAGATAGCCAACAGGCACAAGAAAAGATGCTCAGTATCACTAATTATTAGAGAAATGCAAATCAAAACTACAGTGAGGTATCATCTTACACAGGTCAGAAAGACCTTTATTAAAAAGTATACAAGTAATAAATGCTGGAGAGAGCATGGAGAAAAAGGAACCCTACTACACTGTTGGTGGGAATATAAATTGGTGCAGCCACTGTGGAAAACAGTAATCGAAATCCCTTTAAAAACTAAAAATAGAATTACCATATGATCCTGCAGTCCCACTCCTGGGCATATATCCAGAGAAAACTGTAATTCGAAAGGATACATGCACCCCAGTGTTCACTGCAGCTCTATTTACAATAGCCAAGACATGGAAACAACATAAATGCCCATTGACAGATGATGACTGGATAAAGAAGACGTAATACACAAACACACACACACACACACACACACACACACACACAATGGAATACTACTCAGCCATAAAAAAGAATGAAATCATGCCACTTGCAGCAACATGGATGGACCTAGAGATTATCATATTAAGTGAAGTAAGTCAGACAGAGAAAGACAAATATCATATGGTATCATTTTTAGTGGATCTAAAAAAATGATACAAACAAATTTATTTACAAAACAGAAATAGGTCAAAAACATAGAAAGCAAACTTATGGTTACCAAAGAGGAAAGTGGGGGCAGAAGGGAGGGATAAATTAAGAGTTTGGGATTAACATATACGTACTACTATATATAAAATAGATAAACAACAAAGACCTACTGTATAGCACGAGGAACTATATTCAGTATCCTGTAATAACCTATAATGGAAAAGAATCTGAAAAAGAATATAATCCACAAAATGAATAGTTCATAACCAGATAATTAAAAGTTTGTTATAAAACAATTTATTGAAAAACCATAGAATAATTTTTTTAGCTGGACCAGATCCTATAAGACTGAATTTTAGTTTTGTTTTATTCCAGAAGCAAGTGCTGTGCCCGCATCCTTTTCTTACCTCACTTTCTTCAACTATAAGACAGATGCTAACTGTTCAGCTTATATTTTGTGAAGTTAGTCTGAAACACCAATATTGGAAGTATTGATTATTTTCAAAAGCAAAAGTGTTGATTGCTAGAACATCTTTTAAGATTTCATTATGATGTATTTTCAGGGTAAGAATAGTTTAAGAAGGCCTCTGGAGAAGATAAACAAAGAATTTGTTGCCCACATGCTGCACCTCCAACCCATTCCTGAAGACTTCTTTCTTTCTTCCCTATTTGATATTGAATATAATTTAGTGTGAGAAATTAGATCCATCTGTTCAAAGGTCTATAATGGACATGAATATTCTTTATCATTTATAAACAAATCCAGTGGCATAGACTGTAAAAACATTGTTTATAATAGCATTTTCAAACTTTTTGATCTTAGGATCCCTTTACATTCTTGGAAGTTATTGCGACCCTAAAGAGCTCTTGCTTATGTGGGCCTAGTGATATTTACCATATTAACTATTAAAACTGAGAAAACTTTAAATTATTAGTTTATTTTTTAAAACCCATGTTAGATAACATTTTATGAAAAATAGCTAATTTCCTAAACAAAAAAAAATTTAATGAGGAGAGTACCACTGGTTTACATTTTTGCAAATCTCTTTGATATTTGGTTTAATAGAAGAAATCTAGATTCTTTTATTTGCTCTATATTCAGTCTGCTGCGATACATTGTTTTGCTGAAGTATATGAAGAAGATATGATGATAGTTTTGACCTCACAGATCTTCTGAAGGGATCCCAGGGATCCACCCCCAGGGTTCCATGGACCACATTTTGAAAACCTCAGGTTTATAGGAATGTTCACTCTGTTGTCACTGACTGGTCAAAAAGCGTTCGTGCCCTTGAGACTCTAGGTTTATATCTCCTTGAATTTGATAGATGTGTAAGATGACAAGTTGCACTCTTATAGTAACGTCCTGATGGGGTGATGACTGAGGTCATTATCTTTGCTTCTCTTCTCTTTCTTAGGTGACCTAGTGATTCTCGATGGCACTCCCACGGCCGGCTGGCTGCAGGGCCGAAGCTGCTGGGGAGCCCGGGGCTTCTTCCCATCCTCCTGTGTCAGGGAGCTCTGCCTCTCCTCATGGAGCCGGCGGTGGCACTCACAGAGTGCCCTTCTCCAGATTCCTGAATATTCAATGGGACAGGCCCGGGCGCTGATGGGGCTTTCTGCCCAGCTGGACGAGGAGCTGGACTTCAGAGAAGGGGATGTGATTACCATTATTGGAGTTCCTGAACCAGGCTGGTTTGAAGGAGAGTTAGAGGGTCGAAGAGGCATTTTTCCCGAAGGGTTTGTAGAGCTTTTAGGGCCCCTGAGGACTGTGGATGAGTCAGTAAATTCTGGAAACCGTGATGACTGCATGACTAATGGGGAAGTGGATACCCCTACAGGAGAAGAGGAGAGAGAGCCAGAAGAGGACGGCGAGCAGCCAGGCACCTACGGGATTGCCCTCTACCAATTCCAGGCCCTGGAGCCGAATGAGTTGGATTTCGAGATAGGCGATAAAATCCGAATCCTGGGGACGCTGGAAGATGGCTGGCTAGAAGGGTCACTGAAGGGTAGGACAGGCATCTTTCCTTATCGGTTTGTAAAGTTATGTCCTGAAACAAGGGTAGAGGAAACTGTGGATCTGCCACAGGAAAGCAGCCTCGCCAAGGTCCCTGACACTTTGGATTGTTCAGAGGACGCCTTAGTAGCGGAGGGGGAAAGACATGAATCTCTCGAGAATAAAGCAGAGGATTCCAACTATGTTATTTCTGAAACATCCACTTCTCCCTTGGAGCATCTGATTCCTGAGTATGAAGTAGATAAAATCTCTCACTGGGAGGAGGGCATCTCAGGAGGGCCCCCAGGAAACACGTGCACGGGGCATGAACAGCCTCTTGCCAAAGACGCTTCCTTGAAAGATCCTTCACACGAAGTAGTCAATGGTGTTGCCTCCCAACCTCAAGTACCTTTTCACTCCAAATCGCAGAAAAACCAGTATTATTCCACAGCAGGAGGGAGCCATCCAAGCCCTGACCGGTATTCTGACCCTCTTCCTCTAGAAGCAAGGACTAGAGACTACTCCAGCCTACCTCCCAGAAGAACATACTCCCAGCCAAAAACCCTTCAGAAGCCAGTGTCTCCTTTTCACAACAGCTCTTCCTTCTCAGCCGCCAGGGTGGTCAGACCCAGCCAGCTGAGCCCCCAGCTCCAGGGCATGGCAAAGTATGTGAAAAAACTCTGCACACCCAAAGAAAATGCTTCCAGCTTCTGCTCTGCATCAGAAAAGTCAGAGGTGAAGCCTGGTCTGCAAGATAAGGCACCCGCCGTGGAAGCAGCGGTACTTTCACAGGGAGACGGCAGCATGGACCTGGACTCTAAGTTGACACAACAGCTGATGGAGTTTGAGAAGAGCTTGTCAGGGCCTGGCACAGAACCAGATAAAATTTTGCGCCATTTTTCAATCATGGACTTTAATTCCGAGAAGGATATTTTCCGAGGTTCCTCGAAGCTAATCACCCAGCAGGAGCTACCCGAGAGGAGAAAGGTTCTAAGGCCACCACCACCCCGTCCCTGTACTCCAGCATCCACTTCTCTCCATTTGCCAGTGGGCCAGAACCTGAGACCAGAACCACCCTTGGCAATGCGACCCTCCCGACCAGCTCCCCTGCCTCCCTCGGCCCAGCAGAGAATGAATGCAGTATCCCCTAAGCTCCTAGCCTGCAACCGTCCTGGCTGGGAGACTCTAGAAAAGGAGAGCCCTGAGAGCATGGAAAAGACTTTGGACCAAACTTCTCAGTGTCCCTTAGTCTTGGTGAGGATTCAGGAAATGGAACAGGACTTGGATATGTGTCGCAGGGCTCAAGAAGAGCTGAACTTACTGCTGGAGGAGAAGCAAGAAGAATCACTAAGGGCAGAGACCCTTGAGAATCTTGAATTCTATGAGAATAATATTGAGAGTTTGAATATGGAACTCCAGCAACTTAGAGGTAAGTGCTGAGGAAATAATATATACTTGTTTCTTGACACCCACAAGCAAGTAACAGCCTACCTAGGTTTTTAAGGGATATGTTACCATCTTTGATGGACTGTTATGGAATGATTTGATTACCTGATTTCTTGCTCTTTCACCACAATTAGATGGCTCTGTCTCAGTGTATCCTCTGATCACTGTAGCCTCCTGACTCCCATTTGCTGCTAGGTAAAGCTCAGATCTCAGTGACATTTATACCCCCTATATTGCTGTGACAACCATAGCAGTTGTGTAGATGCGAGTCCCCAAATACAACTTTCTTTAACCAGGCTCTGCTAAGGACTAAAGGCTTCCAGGCTTATACTCATGAGAAAACTGCATCTTTTATCTTTGTGGTCCAGGAACTAGATTTTAATAATAATAATAATAATAACAAACATTTATTAATGTATTAATAAGCATTTGTCACAAAGAATCTTCACAGCCACCTTGAAGCTACCAGGATAATTCATATGCCTACTTTAGAGATGAGGAAACCAAGATTTATAGAGATTAAATAATTTGTCAAGGGAGCGGGGACTTGAGCTCATGTCTTTGACTACTGTGGTTTACCGTTTCCCACCTTGCACATTCAGAAATTCAAATGTTGTCCCTTAACTTGGGGGTGGCCAGCCTCTGTAGGCTTTACTCGTATTCACCAGACTACCAGGAGAAATAATGTGTGAAGTAGGAAGAGGAAGAGCGTGAGACAGCAGCAGTTGTTCTAGGGCCTTCGGGGAGCACTCATGCATGCGCTTTGTCATGCACACCTGAGAGCTCTGACCCTACATGACCTCAGGAAAGTCGGTAATAAAAAGCACTCTGTGCATCGAGGAATTGCAGGATCCTAGTAAATAAAAGCAGGAGAATGCTGGCCCAGTGAGACTGGATCAAGATGGCAGACCAAGTATACATACCTACCTCCCCTTGTCCTTTGTATCTCTAAAAATAAATGGAAAAAAAAATTCCCAAATATATTATTAGAAGCTCAGAAATTGAGTTATTTTCTGAAAGATGGAAAGCAGGTGGCATTATGGAAAGAGAGGGAAACCTCTATCTAAAATATGCTCTGGGGTTGCTGTACAGCTGGGCACAGTTCTGCGGGAACTCCAGACTCAGAGGTGTGACTCTGGGAGGGGGTCCTGGAGCAAGTGCAGGGTGGTAAATTAGAGCCAGCCCAGGCTGCTGGGCCCCTGGGTCATCTGTGCTGAACAGGGCAGGAGCGACACTTGCCGTCAAGCTAAAGCACAAGCATAAGCACTTGGACTTGTCCTCTAGAGGGTGTTCCTTTAATATGAGTGCCTGAACTCCTAGGGGAATGCCAGGTACCTGTATGATTTCAGAGTGCCTGGAAAGGAATTTGGAGGGAACTTTGACTCAGCACTTCATCCCCAAAGCCATAGAAAGCCCCAGGTTCTTCATCACCTTTCATACCTACAAGTTTTGAGATATATTTGTAAACTATTTTTGCATTAGGTATACAGGTGACAGAACAAAAGTCTCCCAAATTCCAGGTAGTAGGAATTTCTCAATAATGATACTTTTTTGAATTAGTAGTGTCCCACAGGAATGTTATGTCTTCTGTGCTTATATACACTGTGCAGAGTTTTTAAAGGGATACATGGAGTAAAGGATTGGTGTTCTTTTTCATTCAACTGACCTTTTTCAGGACTAATTTAATGATTCAGCTGTTCTTACTATGATCTTACTATGTTAGGTTTTTTAATTCTAAAAATTTGATACTGTGAAAGACCGACAGCAGGTAGGTGGAGTCTTTAATTAGGAAGACTTTTCTTTATTTGAATCTACCAAATACAGTATTAGCTGTGTTGATGTTGAGTTGATTGATTTTCAGTGGCTGTATTATTTCTATCAATTGCTAACATGATGAAATTACTTATTCCTTGTAATCACTGACAATGCTTCTTAAGGTCATCTTTTTCTGTCTTCATAAAAAGTATATCCAACAATATAAGCAGTTCCTTGAAAGAAGCAAAAATTAATCAGTTTGAGCACCTTGCTTTACCCCTCGAATTCAGTCCCATACAATGTCTATGGTATTGATCTTTGTTTTGTGACTAGTATTCCAGACAGAAAAAAGTTTCCATTTTGCATTGATGTTGTTTGAATTGCTAAGAGTGTATCCAAAAGCATCTTCAGCTGGGGCCATTAGGGTGCATGTTGCTTTGCATAAACTCATTTTCTTTTTTAACAGTGAAAATATTTTGGATACTTGCTCAAATTTTGACATTGGCATTGAAATCAATCTTGTTTTGCTAATTGAAATTTTAGACAATATTCACATCTTTAAAAAAATTTTAACCCCAGTACCTCTATTAAAAATAAATAAATAAACCTAATTACCTCCCCACTAAAAATTTTTTTAAAGAAGAAAACAATTTTTATTGAGATTATTAATATACATTATTTTAATTTCAGATGTACATGATTCAATATTAATATTTACATCTCTGCATTTCTTCTGTTAACACATTATAAAGAATTATAAACGATAGCAAATATAAACACTAGAAAATACTGAGTAAACATTTTCTGATACTATTAAAATAGTGGAACTTAAGCCTCTCTGAGCAAGATTTAACAGTACACAGAATCATGTGTCAAAATTGCCAATTTAGGGACTTACTTTGCTTCTAAAATTTAGTATTTCTTGGGCCATCACTTACAAGATTTGTATAAAGTACACCATGCAACTAAGCTTATTTATTTATTTTATTTGTAAGAATGACTCACTGTTAGCTGCACACAGGGCCATGAACACCTGCTCTTTATAAACACACTCACAGTGTAGCAACAGTCACAAACAGTACTGATTAGATCCTGATCACTCTGTCCTATGTACTCTCGTGTCCTGGTCAACCGTAATCTTTTGCTCTGTGTGTCAGTATTTTGTGCTCTTGCTTTCAAATCGACATTGGTGGATACTTTCAAACCAGTAACGTCCCTACATTTATTGTTAAGCTTTCTCACAGGAGAATTACAGTATCTTCCCCTTTTTTCCTGATTTCTTGGTTCTTAGGATTCAGAAAGACATACACATTTCCCAAGAAATGCTGAGAAGGAGTTCCCACATGGAAACAATAGTCATTCTCAGTCCAGCTCCACCTTAAACTAATTTCAAGGCTTAAAGTACCTTAGACGATAAAGATATTAGAATCCCAGCTGTAATTTTGCAAGAGGGTTGGTCCAATTCTGGTTCACTATCAGGAGTCCTTTGGAATCTTAGCTTATTATAGAAAAGGTCTCTTTTTAGTCTCCTTACCTTGCGTTGGGCTTTGATTTTTTGACCTCTTTTTCCCAGAGGGCCATTGAAACAAAAGTTGAGTTTTCTGAAACTGCCAGATGTCCCAGGGCAGTGTAGCTTCTGCGGTTATTAACCTTTCTGGATTCTAGTTTTCCTTTTGGTTTTGGCCTGTAACTCTACCATTGTCATTGTATTGATAGTTTTAAGATTTTTGAAATAATTCCTCAAACTTTTTTAGCTTTCTTTCTATGAGAGGCTTGGTCTAAATAACCAAAATTTTAATTATTGGAAATAGATGCCCAATATTAGGAGTTTTAGCTAAGCCAGTGTTTGGCTTTGTCTGAGAATTAGGAGTTTTAAATTTGGAATTATGTAGATTCAGGGTAGAATACTAGGAGGCATTTATGAGTATAGTGTGTTGGGGAATGAACTGTCATTTTACAGGCTTCAGGACGGTATCCAGGTCAGTCACTCATTCATCCAGCAAATGTTGGTTGACTTTTTAACTGTGAGCTATGTTAAGGACAGGGTATATAAACGTAGATGTGCTGTCTGCCCTCCAGGAGCTTCTGGTCAAATGAGTTGTTAATTAATAAGTTAAAGTCCATATCTAAAACAGTACCTTCAAATCTGATAAATAGATTGGCTTCTGAAGCAATAAAAATAGTCAGAGTTAGTCCATAGACTTTCAGATTTCCCAGTACATTGTTACTTTTAGAATTAGAAGCCCTGATTAGGACTACATCCTGTAGCCCTGAGTGCATTTCGTTTTAGCATATCATAGTCCTTTTCTACCTCTAGGAGAGGTTCACATGGTGAATCGGACGGTCAGGGTTGTGCATTCATTTCTTCACTCAGCAAATGTTTCTTGAGCATATGCTGTGAGCTAGGTGCTGGCTATACACTGATTAACAAAAAGGATGTAGTTGTAGTGTATTCGTATTTGTGTTTCTTTGAAACTCTAGTGATCATACTGATGTTAGCCTCTGTGTTTAATCACACTGTGTGTCTTACTGCCATAGTTACTTTCGGTGTGGGCCAAGACCCTGTTGTTCTCAATCAGTGCAGTGGATGGTAAACTGTAGAGAGAGTCAGCCTCTTCCACATCAGAAACCTCGCTCCTCAACTTCTCCCCTTGGTCATGTCAAGAGGAAGGTTGACCAGAGTCTCCCAGGTTAAATTTTTTTTAATATGAAACTATTTTAGTTATTTCTTCACTTTTCTCCCCTCTCAGGGTAATTTTTAATTTGAGTTTTAAATGACTCTTGCACATTAAATCAGAATATGTTTTCCAGGAAATTAACATTTTCAGCAAGATACTGGGTGAGATCTGAGGCCCACTAGAGAGAGCCATTATAACCTAATGGAGAATATAAACTATAACCAGCTGGAGAATGACTGATATGGAACAATAACATCTTTATACTAAATTGATACATAATATTCCAGGCAGATTTTTTTTAAATTGAAAGTATACTTTTTCTACATACAGAAGCAATTTGTTATTTTGAAGACTCCTTGGAATTACTCAGATATAAAAAGTCTTTCTTGAACTAGTAAAGGATAATGGAGTTAAAAAGTTAAAACATTTTGTGGTCTTTCGAGATGTAAAAGTTCATGTAAAAGAAATAACGATATTTCTTTCTAGTTTGTCAGTACCTAAGAAAAAAGTCAGTATCCTCAGCTTGCGTAACATCTGGTTCAGGGTGTTGGTTCAGTAAAAATTAGCTTAGTTGCTTGTAATGGATTTTATCTTGGTTTAAAACAGCAACCATAGTCAGAAGCCATTAAGGGTCTATGTTGATTCAGGACAGACTAGTTTTCCTTTTAGGATAGATGGTTTAATGTGTCAAGAAATGTGGTGGGGAGGGTATAGCTCAGTGGTAGAGCACATGCTTAGCATGCATGAAGTTTAATCCCTAGTACCTCCATTAAAAAAAAAAGAAAGAAAGAAATGTAGTTAGGAATAACTTAGTAATAATTAGCCTGTGAATCACTATTCTTTGCAGTTTATAGTATGGTTTTATGAACATTTCCTCATCCTCAGCTCCAGGCAAAAGGATGGAGAAATTGGAATAGCTCCAGGAACTTCAATAATCAGATTTCACCCAGGCTTTGCAGTGCTGAATGAAAGGACCTGTTTCCTGCTAGCATGGAACCCCTCAGCCACAAACATTCCTGCCACCGCTGACTACCAAAGTGTGCTGACTCCTACTGTTCACTTTACCAGACGTATAGCAAGACCTCAAAGACAAAAAACGCTGGGGCAGTCATTTATTCAGTACATACTATTGAGCTTCTACTATATTCTAGTTAGCGTTCTGGAGTTACAGCAGCAATCTCTGCCCCCATGGGGGGAGACAAACAATAAGTAAAAGTATGAATATGTATTAGAAGGGAAAAGAACCTGTGGGCGGAATTAGGGAAGACCTCACTGAAAAGTGACATTTGAGTGAAGATCTGAATGACTGATTGTAGGCAGCCAGCCAAGCCATTTTGGGAGTCAGGACAGCAACTATAAGAGTGTGCCTGGTGTTTGAGGAATAACAAGGAGGCCAGTTCAGCTTAGAACAAAGGCGTGGGCTTTGTAGCCCATCATTTAGAGTAAGACCCAGGAAGGTTCTGAGCAGGGGAGTGATATGATCCGACATAGAGCTTTACAGAGTCACTCTGGCTAGGGTGTTGTGACACAAGGGCAGAGGCAGAGAGACCAGATAGGAGACCCCTGCAGTGACCCAGACAAGAGTTGGTGGTAGCTTGCCCTGAGATGGTAGAGTGGAGATGAGGAAGAGTGCTCAGTTCTAGGTATATTTTGAGTTGGAGCCAGTAGACTTGCTGGTGGATTGGGTGTGAGGGTAAGAGAACGAAAAGTCAGGGATGACCCTGAGATTGAGCATCTGGAAGGACTGGAGTTGACAGTAATTTCTCAATTAATGGTGGAGACTGCAGGGTGTGCTGGTTGGTGGTGGAGATGGGACGGGGCAGAGGTCAACTGCACAATTTGGTATACAGACCCAGAGTTCAGAGGAATTAGGCCTGGAGACATAAATTCGGGACAAATAAATTTTGACAGCACATAGACATCATCTAAAGCCATGACATTAAATGAGATTACTTTTTTAATAAAGTATAGATAGAGAAAGAGAGAAGAGGCCTGGGGAGTAAGCCTCACTGTGAGCTGTCTGGAAGAAAGGAACTGAAAGAGTAGGAGGGTGACAGCAATTGAGACTTTACTTGTCACACAGTGTGGTAGGTGCTTTTATACATTTTTCCCAAATTGTCCACATCTGACATGAGAAAACCGAGGTTTGCCTGAAGTCTCACAGATGGGATTCAGATTCAGGTGCGTTTCACTCACAGCTTTATGTACTTCTCCACCGTGCTACACTGTAATGCCAGTGTGTTTCGACTTAAGGAGGAGCTGCTTGATCTCTGAGAGTGGGTGGTAGGAAGCATCACTTGAAAAACTCAGACCTACAGGTGGTCAAGTTAGAGGGATCCCAACTGACTCTTGCTAGCCTATTTCCAAAACAGTTTATGCCAACAATAACATTTTTGAGTACTCTCCTGTGTTGAAAACTATTTGCCAAATTACGTATATTTGTGGATTTAAGAGCATGTATGAATGTCTTGATATATATATTTTTAAATATTTCATTCTTCCTCACAGATATACTTTTGACTGATAGCTTTCATGAAGTTACAGTTCCCATAATATTGACCCATTCATGCTAATAACATCCCCAAGCTGCTCACAGTTCCGGTTTCTCTATTTGAACCCTCACCTAACTCATAACCTTTTAAGTTCCTTGTAAGTTTAAACTCTACAACATCTCAGATGCTTCTTACAGACCTGACCCATTTAAAGCATTTACATCCTTCTAAGTACATCTGATCCCCTGCCCCCAAATACCTCTTATTTCTCTATATTCCAGTCTTCATTTCCTTCTACAGTGCCCTCCTCTCCCCTCTTTCCTCTCTGTTTCTGCCCCTCCCCTGTCCCTGTCAGTCGGCCTTTTCATTAGTGCTTAGTCTCTTTATTTACTAGGGAACTTATTTACCTTTAAATCTTGGGTGTCAGTCTTCTCCCTCATTTCCAGACCCTCCTCCCGCACAACCAGATTGCTGTAGCTATATTGATAACCCATGAGTAACTTTAACCATAATGATAGGGTAACCCTGAGGCAGAGAGGCAGCAACACTAAGAGTGGAAACCACATTCCTAGTCAAGAAATTCCTTAAATTCCTACTGTGTGCTAGGTAATTGGATCCTTAGGAGAAGCCCTGGGGCACGCCAAGGTTTAGGAATGTGGAAGACAAGGGAGGTGAACTAGCACAGGAGAAGGAGCAGCCAGTCAAGTGAAGGAAGAACTTTAAGGAAGGGAAGGGGAGTGTGTCAAAAAGCTGCTGAGAGGCCAAGTCCGATGAAGTCTCAGAAATGACTGTTGGATTTAGTGACCTTGTCAAGAGCAGGTTTAGTGAAGTGATGAGGAACGAATAAAAGCCTTATTAGAATGGATGAAAGATCCAGTGGGAGGTAAGGAAATAGAGGTGTTGAGTATTTGGCTTGCTCAAAAGTCTTTCAAAGCAAAAGTTATGCTATAAAGGAAAGCAAAGAAATGGGGTAGTAGCTGGAGGGGGCATCAGACTGAGGGGCCAACAGAAGTTTTGTAATATGGGAAACATTACCACATGTTCATTGGCTGATCGGATTGATCGTTAGAGTGGGTACATTGAAAAGGCAAGAGGAGAAGGGCCTAACTGCTGGAGCAGAGTCTGAGGGGTCAGCAAGGAATGAGATCCAGTGAAACAACCAAGGGATTGGCCTGTTATCAGAGCAGAGACAGCTCCTCCATTTTAACTGGAGGGAAGGCAGAGCATCCTAGTACAGGTGCAGGTAAGATGGTGGATTTAGTAGTGAAAAGATGAAAAACAGGCTTAGAGAGCTTAAGTAACTTGCCCAAGACTATACAGCTAGTAAATGTCAAAGTCAGGATTCAGACCCAAGGCTAACACAGCTAGCTCTTAACCTCTAAGCTGTCCTGCTCTCTGCATGGCATCTAGTGTGTGCCCATAAACACAACCACGATCAATCCATTAAACATGGGAGTACCTCCTGTGTGCCCCACATACAGAGCTGTGCTGGAGATTGGACATGGTCCTTGCCCTCCAGGGGCTTTCAGTGTAATAGACAGAGATAAACAAGTATGATAAAATAGCAGGTAAGATGAGAGGGATATTTGCATTGTGCTCTGGAAAACAGCAAGAACTGTGGGAATGAGAGATCGTCATTGGGGCTGAGTCTTAGAAAGTGAGGAGTTGATCATCAGACTGTAGGAAGCACATGAGCAGTTAAAGACACATTAACAGAAGCTTAGGTAATTACCTGGTCTTGCTAGGTTTGTTTGTTTTTTTTTTTTTAACTGTATCTCTTCCCTTTTCTTCCTTGACCTTTCCTCTGCTTTCTCTCTCTTTCCTCTCACCCACTTTCACCTCTTGCATTAGTTACAGCAGAGTTTCTATCCACAGATAAGTCATTGTAGCTGGTCGACCACCCTCTAGTAACAAGTAACATCATGGCAGAGTGCCGCTTGGGGCTTTTGAAAAGAGCCTGTGGAATGTGACTGTTTTATCAAACCAAAGGGAGAGCAGCTGAGAGGGATAATGATCTACAAGGTTGCATTTCACCAGTAGGACTAGGACTGGCAAAAATAGAAAAGTTATTCTCCTCTTACTGTTGGGCCACATTTCTATGCCCATCGATTTATCACATGAAAAAATCACAGCTTTTGACTAGTTCTGGGTCATAGTAAGGAGGTAAAGCTGAGGAATTTTACATCTTTATGTAAACCTTAAGGGCTGTAGAGCTTAGAAAAAGAGAAGGGGGGTGAGGTGGGAGTGGGAGCCCCATATTAAAACCAGCCATTCACTCTCCACTTATCCAAAGATCATTTCTTTTTACCTTCATATTACCTGTTCTACTGGATCATTTTATAGCTAGTATCCTTACCTATAATTTATCCTCTTTTGTTTCTTTTCTTGGTTAATTTACTAGATGTGTGTTTCTTATCATGCTACCTTTATCAAACACTTGATATCAAAGTTGCTGAAGGAAATTTTGCTTTCCATAATAGGTAGGGAAGGATAAATCCTTACTTTTAAACTTTACTTAGAAATAAGATCAAAGAATATTAGGTTTAAACTAGAAGAGAAACTGATAACTTGCTCATTTTACACATAAGAAAACTGACAGCCAGAGAAGTTAAACATGGCTGCACACTGGTTATTAGCAGACGTTGAACTTCTAGAAGCTAGCTGTCCTGATTCCTTATCCCACACTCAGTCATTCATGGTGAAAACTGTCCTCCCAAATGATGTTGCCATCCTGTTGTTTTGTGAGCCAAATCACAATCTTTATTGGGTTTAGGCGGTAGGTTTTAGATTTCTGAGTCAGCTAGTACCGGAGAGTCTGCTTCTGTGCTGGTGAGTGTGCTTGCTGTGGCTGGGCGGTGAGGGTGGCAGGTGGAAGGAGACCAGGACTGGAGACAGAGAGGGATGGCGAGGGAGGGGGAAGGGATGCTGTGTGCACACCTGCCTCGGCAGTGGTCCACCCCTGAATTAGACCATGATAGGATTTTCTTGTTTATTTACTTGGTTTGAGGGAATTCAGGTTTTGCTGCTGATCTGGGTTCACATCATGGCCCTGCTTTGTGCTGGTTTATGGGCTTTGGACAGGTTTTCATACTCTCAGAGATTGTTTTTATTAGTGGTAAAATAAAGACAATACACACTTCTTATAGGTTAGTGAAGGTCCAACAAAACTTATATCAACTTTCTAATGCTTATCTTGAGCCTAACACATAGTACGCACTGGCAACATGGATGCCACCAGGGCTGTTCCTGCTACTGCAGCAGAACAAATGACAAACTTTGTGTGAAAATCAGAAGATTTGACAATCTAGAGATTTGTTCAGTAACCTAGTAAAGTATCCAAAAGGTGTATAATAGCACATTATATATTTGAGGAAAGGAAAAAGAAGCTATGAGGAAAATAGCATGGATTTGGATTTTTGAAACTGAAGGAATCAGGGACGTCATTGGGGCCAGCTGCCTCGTTTCATAGATGGTCCAACTGAGTCCCAGAGAGAGTAAGTGGCTTACCCAAGAGTAAACATTAATTATTGACAAAGCCTGTAACCCTGATCTCCTCAGAGTTTTTAGTATTATTTCACAAATAGGGATTAGATAAAAGTTCAAGGACTCTTGATAGATGAGCAGATAGCCAAGAGAGTAGCCTTACTAAAAACTCTCTTAGCGTGTCACTCCCCTACTCAGAAACCTTCAGTGACCCTTCATTATCCCTTGGGACCTGGTCCAACCTTGCCCTCCAGCCTGATCTATCACTTTTCCCGCACATTGTATCCTTCAGACTGTTCCCTACTTCCTAGTTCTCCATGTGTAGACAGTCTTTGGAAATCCTGCTTATGCAGGGCACAGCTCAGATGTCACCACTTCTATGAAACCACCAGTTGCCCCACCAGGGGTTTTGGTTGCTGCCATCACAATTTGTGTTTGTTACAGCACTTGTCAGGTCCAGTCTTAACTTTATAGTGTGTTGCTCCTATACCTTAAGAGGCAGGAACTAATGTCATCTTTTTCTCTTCCACAGTGCTTCACATAAAATAGATATCTATCTAATGTTTGATGAATGCAAAATTATATTTTTATACCCACGTTTTTTATTTCTAACCTCATTCTCCAGTTCCTAAATACGCTGAATGAATTAGATGGAAAAGAAACTTAGGAGAGGAATGGTTTTGATGCTTCTCTGACATAACAAGTGTCAAGAAAAATGGGACAACATACATAACTGTATTCCTCTGGGGAAGAGTTTTTATGCTATAAAATTGCCCATACATCAGATCAGAATAAAAGACATACTTTTTCTTCCTTGAGGGGGACAGCCAACGTGTCTGCGACAGGAAGTTAAACAGCTTGTAATTTGAGTACACACTAACTGGTAACCTGAACCCTGTAAAAGCAAAGCTCTCAGAGGCGGAAGAGTCCTGTCTCTAAAGGGAAGGGAGTCCCAGAGAGTTTCAGATGTCTAAGGAGTAGAAACTTGGAAGATGGGCACGGGGGCAGTGGAGGTCTAGTTTGAGCTGCATGTGAAAGCATTTATTCATACCTCTGATTGATTATTGAAGGATTAAAGAGGCAGGTGAGACTGATATATGATCTTGCCTCGGGCTTTTAAAGGGGGCTGTTTCTCTTTCACTCCGCTTTTTCTGCAAAACCTTTAGAGCAGCAGAATGCTTCTACCTTTAGCACATAAAGCAGCCAAGCCAGTTTGACCAGCTTGAGGGAAACACCAAACAAAGCTGCCAACTCCAATCACATGAACGCTAGTTACTAATTATCTTCTGGGCTCTGTGGCGAAAGATAGAGCAGCTCACTGATTGGATCCTGAGGTCGAAATAACTCCACATCTCTCTCTGCTCCAACCGGAGTAGCAAGAAGAACGTTTAAAGTGCTTTGGGAGACATTTTAGGAGGGACAGGTACAGCCTCAGGCTACACTGCACCTGTCCACATTTCAGCCCAGCCCAGGCCCATGGAAGGGAGCAGTGAAACGTGTGTCTTTAAGCACAGTAAATATGTGTGAAAGCCACAAGTTTAAAAAAGAAAGAGAATCGGAGAAGAAAGGGCACTGGAGCTCCATCTGGGAGTATGAAGATTGCAGGAGTCTACAGAAAAGGGACCTTACAGCGCTTGATGGACTTTACAGAGATGATGACTTGGATTCCAGATACCAGACTACAGGGCAGAATCGGCCCTACAGAAAAAGGCATTGTGGATACTGGGATTTTGAGCAGAGTGAACCGAGCTATATGGACAATGAGGAAACAGAGAAAAGTAGAAAGGACTGTGTGTCGTATGGAAGTATGACTCCAAGCTGTGATGGTCCTAAGAATTCAGAAAATAGAGATTATGGGAATCTGAGCCCTGTGACTGAGGATGATTGGTTTACAGGAAGCCCAGATGAAACCTGGAAAGCTGAAGGATATGGGGAGAAGAATGGCTGCGTAAATCATAGGAATCTGAATCATAATCCTGAGGACTGTAAAGAAACTGGACAGTGGACTGGCCACAGGGGCTTGGATGAATCTGTGCGGAATTTTGGTCACCCTCAAAACCGGCATATAAATCGCAGGAATTTTGATTATAATCTTGAGGCTTGTAAAGAAGTTAATTTTCATTATAGAGACCTCAATAAATTATATAATGTTCCTGAGCATTGTACTAATGGTCAGTCTGTGGACTTCCCAGATTTAAATGGTGTCAGTGAAGGTAAGGAATGTGTCAAATACAATGATGGGGACAGGAATGTTTATCAAAATGATAAACTTGATCTCAAAGCAAAGACTCATGCCGTGGATCAGAGTAATTTTGATACAGAAAATAGAAGCTGTGATACTCTGTTTGCAAACTGTGAGTATAAATTTCGGAATTACAGAGGAACAGATTCTCTGCACCCAATGAAGACTTCAGAGTGTAATGGAATTAGTACACCAGAAACGACGGCACATGGGAGCAGAGGGGTCCTCCCAGATGGTCTGCGGAATCAGTGGACTACAGGGGACCAAGGAGAACATCACTGTGGCATTCCTTGGGGCACTTCATTACAGAAGGATAGCTGGGATTTAGAGGAAGAGAGGAAGTTAAATGACCCAGAGATTTGGAAAAGGAATAACTTCCTCCGCCGCACAGCGCCCAGCACCCTGAGACGCTCAGAGTTCATGCAACACAGGACAAGAGCCCAAGGTACGGACTCAGCTAGCCTTAGAAGGATATGGCCTGGAATAGATAAAAGGGGTGGTTCTACCAGGTACTAGGAACCTTTGCGTGCTTAAGGAACCTGGCCCCCAAAGTTCTTATTCATTGTATCTTGAGTTAGAACAGCCTTAGAGATTTAATTCCCCTCGGTAGCACTTTACAGAACATTGCATGCATAAGGCTGTAAATTTGTGAGATGGCTTTCAAAATCAGACTGTTCTCATGGGACCTTTCCTTGACCTTTCTTGGTCTGTCATATGTCTCTAATTCCAAGTATCTTTCCATTTTTACTTTAATAACTTTTGTTTGTCTTATAGGGATGGCAAGTTCATTAGCAGGGCTCCAAGTGAAAATTTATTTTCCTGGCGTGTTTTTTCTTTTGGTCCCTATCCTTTAGACATCAGGGGGAAAGAAGACTTATTTTGTTTTATAGATTATCCATTACTTGACATTCAGGAATCTTAAGTGAATGGTGAGCACTAAAACTCTTGTGGAAATGAGATTTTTTGTATTCTTCATTGTACTTTGTACATGTTAGGTATTCAAATGACTTCACCTCACTGAGTTTTAACTAAGATACCTGTAAAATGGGGATATTAAGAGTCCTTTATCCTATAGAGTTTCTTTCTTGCCACTTTGTCATCTCTTCTCCAGGTCCGGGGAGCAAACTGTTTATTTTATTTTGTTGTTTTTGTAATTACTGGACTTCCTGCTAAACCTTTTTTTTTTTTTTTTTTAATATATGTTATCCTCATGTCAAGCAGACTTTCTGGCTCTGCCAATTTGGGGGAGTCCAGGTTATGGCGAGAGGATAAGGGTTAGAGTCAGAAAATGTGAACGATCTGGAAAATCCATCTCGCAGCTTTCTCCCAAGTAGAAGCCTTCTTGTCCAGGTCTCCTTCAGAATAGACCCACTGGTTAAATTTGTGGTGGGAGCCACTGAAAGGACAAGCCCTGGTATGATCCTGGAACTGCCAGTGGTTTGTCTACTGGTCTTCCAACACAGGCTTGACTTAACCTTAATTTTCAGGGCACTGTTTTGGACAAAGCAGGCTCTCTTCCTGCATTCATAAAGGTAAAAATGAAACCAAGCCCAGCTTTAGTTGAGAGGTTGAAAGGTTGAGGTCTTTAGCAGCTAGCTATTTTTCCCTAGGTGCATTTTTGCTCTGAAATGATGGAGATTGGATGACTTCTTAATTCTTTCCAGCTCAGAAAAGTCTGATTCTGTGATTCCTTAAGTTAGTTTTTATATAATCCCTTTTCCCTTCCCCCACAGCTGTTCCTTAGATGAACTTTGTTTCCTATCTTTAGTTCCTTATTGTATTAAGCCTCCTAACTCTGTTTATTATGTTTGACTTAATAGGAGTCAAACCCTTTTCTCTGGAGTGTTGTAATATGCCCTATGAGCTCTCTGAAACCTGCTCAGTTCCACCTTATACCATTTCCATTTTTGCAATTCTCTTTATATTTAAGGACTTAACTTTTTTAAAATTGAAGTATATTTGGTATACAATATTGTGTTAGTTTCAGGTGTACAGCAAAGTGATTCAGTTATATATATGGTTTTTTTCCCTCATAGGTTTTACAAGATGTTGACTATATTTCCCCATGCTATACAGTAAATCCTTGTTGCCTGTCTAATTTATGTATAGTAGTTTATATCTGTTAATCCCATACTCCTAATTTCTCCCTCCCCCCACCCCTTTGGTAATCTTAAATTTATTTTCTATGTCTGAGTCTGTTTCTGTTTTGTATATAGATTAATTTATATTATTTTTTAGATTCCACAGAAGTGATATAATATTTGTTATTTTCTGTCTGACTTCTCTTTGTATGATATTCATTAGGTTCATCCTTATTGCTGCAAATGGCATTATTTCATTCTTTTTAATGGCTGAGTAATATTCAATTGTATGTATATACCACATCTTCTTTATCCAATCATCTGTTAATGGACACTGTTTCGTTGTTTCTATGCCTTGGCTATTGTAAATAGTGCTGCTGTGAACACTGGGGTGCATGTATCTTTTCAAATCAGAGTTTTCATCTTTTCTGGATATATGCCCAGAAGTGGGATTGCTGGATCGTATGTAGCACTATTTTTAGTTTTTTCAGGAACTGCCGTACTGTTTTCCATAGTGGCTGCACCAATTTACATTCCCACCAACAGTGTAGAAGGGTTCTCTTTTCTCCACACCCTCTCCAACATTTATTATTTGTAGACTTTTTTTTGTATATATATATTTTTATTGAAGTATAGTCAGTTTACAGTGTGTCAATTTCTGGTGTGCAGCATAATGCTTCAGTCATACATGAATGTATATATATTCATTTTCATATTCTTTTTCACCATAAGTTATTACAAGATATTGAATATAGTTCCCTGCGCTATACAGTATAAACTTGTTGTTTATCTATTTTATATATATGTATTAGTTAGTATCTGAAAATCTTGAACTCCCAATTTACCCCTTCCCACCCCTTCCCCTACCCGGTAACCGTAAGTTTGTTTTCTATGTCTATGAGTCTGTTTCTGTTTTGTAAATAAATTCTTTTGCCTTTTTTTTTTTTTAAGATTCCACATATAAGTGATATCATATGGTATTTTTCTTTCTCTTTCTGACTTAACTTCACTTAGAATGACAGTCTCCAGGTCCATCCATGTTGCTGCAAATGGCTTTATTTTATTCTTTTTTATGGCTGAGTAGTATTCTTGTATAAATATACCACATCTTTATCCAGTCATCTGTCAGTGGACGTTTAGGTTGTTTCCATGTCTTGGCTATTGTGAATAGTGCTGCTATGAACATTGGGGTGCCTGTATCTTTTTGAATTAGAATTGCCTCTGAATATATGCCCAGGAGTGGAATTGCTGGATCATATGGTAGCTCTATTTTTAGTTTTTTGAGGAATCTCTGTACTGTTTTCCATAACGGCTGCACCAAACTACATTCCGACCAACAGTGTAGGAGGGCTCCCTTTTCTCCACACCCTCTCCAGCATTTATTGTTTGTGGACTTTTGAATGATGGCCATTCTGACTGGTGTGAGATGATACCTCATTGTAGTTTTGATTTGCATTTCTCTGATGATTAGCGATACTGAGCATTTTTTCATGTGCCTATTGGCCATTTGTATATTTGTAGACTTTTTGATGATAACCATCTCGATCTGGTGTGAGGTGATACTATATGAGGACTTAACTTTTGATAGTATATTCATATTGACACCTCTTTTTATACCTCTAAATCCTCCTTGACCTATAACAAAGTCTAGTCTGTCCCAGAGGTCTTTTTGCTTTCTAACATTCTTTGCTAGCTGTTTTGTAGCACATGTGCCACTGCCCTTCTTGAAAGTTACTCAGTCACAGCATGTAATTATAGAAAAGCAACAAGCTTCAGAGTTGGTCTTCTGCCTTGAATTCACATCTCAGCTCCACCATTTACTAATAGTGTAACTTCCCATGAATTACTTTTCTGAGCTTTGGATTCCTTATTGGTAAAATGACGATAATAATAACTGAATCACAGTGAGATAATATAAACCAAACACTTAATCACATGTCTGGAATATAGGTGCTCATAAGTTATGATTTCTTTATCTTTTATCTATCCATTTCCCTTCACCCTTGCAAGTACTCCCAACCCCCACCCCACCACTGTCACTGCATGGTCCCCTCCTTCCTGAGATCCAGATTGACCCCCCCCATTGGACATCTGCCCTCGGACCCCATGTTTGCAGGTGTAATTATCCAAGTGTAATGCCCCATCCCTTCCTCTCTCCCATTCTTCCCCACCTTCCTCCTACTCCATCTGAGAAACAAAGCACTGTTCAGGGCTTGCTCCTAGCCCATCTCCCAGGCTAGAAACAAAGTTGTTCTGTCAGGAATTTTCCTTCCTCTCTTCTGCCTTATCAGTTCATTCTCCTATGAAGGCCTCAAGCTTAGGGCAGGTTTGTTATGGTTTTGCCCTTAGACCTAGGGTGTGGCTTCTCTTCCTGGGAGGAGGGCCTTACTCCTAAGGTAAGGCTCTTCCAAGTGGTTTCCAAACAGGACCTGTTTATTGAACCTTCTAAGTTGGGGGGACTCAAATTTCTAACTCTGTCTTCCCAGCCCTATACAGTTGTGAATATCTGCCCAGCTCTCTAGCCTCCAACTGTTGTTGCTTCCTGCTATGGAGTCTCATAGCCTGTGTGCACAGTTCAAGAATTTGAAGGGAATTTCTACACAGCTTTTGGGGCTGCCTTCTCTGTGGCCTCCTCTTTTTCAGGATTTCTCTCTCCCTTCATGTTTAGCCGCTTCAGAGCCAGAGTCCTGAACGTTTGATTCTGTAGCCCCAAAATATTGCCACTTGTTGGCTTTCAGTTTCTGCTTTATTCCCCCACATGCTGAAAGACTAGGGATTGCCTTGGGGTGGGGGTGGGGGGACAGGGATCGGATAGATAGGGATCTTAACCTTGTTTTATTCCCATGTTTCCAATCACATCCCCTCCAGTTTCTGGCTGCTTTTGGTTGCTTTCCAATGCCTTCACATAGTTATTTTTTAAAAATACTGTGTCCAGAGTTGCTAATAGTTATCATTAGGGAAGTTAGTCCAATGTAAGCTACACTACCATTACTAGGCCAAAAGTCAGCACTAGGGTTTTACACTTACTAATAACATAAATAGTTATGATCCAAGGGGACCTGGTGCTTCAAATTCCACATTAACTAGGTTAATTTAAGTGGTATGAAAATATCTAAATGAAGAACTCTTACAGAGAGAAATAGGAAACTTGAATTCAGGTGAGAGTTAAGACTAATGGTTCAAGGTTGGAAGGCTACAACACAGAATCCTCTTATACTATTACTAGAAGGAACTTGACACTTCAACAAGTCTAGTATTTAATATATAGTGAGTAACCACTCATGATTGGGTTTTAAAGTCTATTTAGTGGGTTGTAACTAGCATTTTTTGAAAAATAAAGTAGAAGTGATTAGAAAATTTCAAGTATATCTTATGGAGTAAAAATAAGCATATAATACTTGTCTGTGAGTGTGTGTACCTACAAATACATACATGATACATGTACTGTGTAAATGTGTGTATGTATATACTGAGCCACAGTGTAAAATGTGTGTCATGGTATGAAAAATACCTAAATCCACTCACTTTATAAACAAAGAGACAGAGTTCACAGAAGTTAAACCGTGTGTCCAAGGTAATTGGTCAATCCTTAGATCAGGAATAGAAGCTGGGTCTCTTGATACCCAGATCTGTGCTTTTACTGCAGCACCATAGTTGAAGCCAGAAGTGCAGTTATAAGTTCATTTCAAATAAATGAACTTAGAAGAGCAGAAAAGTGTTGTGTTTGGGGAGCCAGAGAAGGGGCTTCCAGTGAATGAGTGCAGCTGAGTTACATGCAGCAGAGATATAAGAGAGGAGGATGTGTTCTAAGGAAAGACCTTTGAATTTGGTCCATGAGCTGAGGAATAGGAGCACCAGAGGCACAAAACATTACAGGATGTTTAGCAGGGAAGTGGTAGTGAGGGGTATACAGTCATCTCTTGGTATTTGTGGTCGTGGGGGGTTGGTTCCAAGACCAGCACCCCCCCACACCCTCAAAGATGCCCAAATTTGCGGGTGCTGAACCCTCTTATATAAAACAGCATAGTATTTGCATGTAGCCTACACACATCCTCCCATATACTTTAAATCATCTTGAGTACTTATAATACCTAATACAGTGTAAATAGTTGTAAATACAATGTAAATGCTGTATAAATAGTTGCCAGTGCAGCAAATTCAAGTTTTGCTTTTTGAGACTTGCTGGAATTTTTAGAAAATATTTTTGATCCTCAGTTGAATCTGCAGATGCAGAATCTGTAGATATGAAGGGCCGACTGTGAAAGCAATTCCTTAAAAGTTTGGACAGTAACCTCAGTGGAGCAGCAGAATCCAAGAAAATCTTTTGTTTTTCTCCCAAGATAAAAACCTGCACAGATTTGAAATTTGTACCAGTGTTACCCAGATAGTTCAAAGTTTTAGGACTTCGACAGTGAAGGTTCCTTTTCACTGCAAATAAATGAATATGATATCTCTGTAGCAATAGTCTGTATTCAAACTCCTGGAATAAAATATCTGCCAGTCAGTGAAAGGCACTGAGCTTTTTGTCCTGAATAATTTCATGTGCTCATTGCAAGCCATGAGCATAGCAGATGCCTAGAGACCAGGGGCCTGCTCCTAGGAACTAACTGGACAGTAGCAAATGGCCAGCAGAACAAATGTAGCCTTTCAGTATCAGCAGAAGTAGTAGTGGTACCCTTTAATTTATATGCTTTACTGGTTTCAAAGCCCTTTGTGCAGCTTTTATTCTAATTTCATTGTTATGAGAAACGTGAGCCATTTGTGTATTTTTATCTAACAGATTTACTGAGTAACAAACCTTGTGCTGTGTTCTGGTTGGACAGAGATGACCTTGAGACCCTGAGGAGGAATGGGGCTGTTGTTCTAGGACAAGTGAACTGATGTCAGGTACCCTGTGGACCAGCTATTGTGATTGTATCCTTCTCTCACAGGCCATCTTCCTCATGATGTTTTTCCTTTTCTCCGGGCTTCTGCTTTGGTCTCCTCTGACTGACACCTTCCACTTACTCATAGTTTCTACTCCTTCTTCACTAGATTACTCAAAATCATAGCTGTCCCAGCACTCTCTGGGGCATTCCTGCTGCTTCTGCCTCTGTCCTGTCTGATCTGCCTTAGAGTTCTTAATTCAGATCCCAGGAGAGTGAGTATAATTGACTCAGCCTGAATTTTTTAGTTAGGCCTCATCATAGGAATTAACCACTCATTGATTAGGTGCCCATCCATGGTCCAGATGGCAGAGGCTGGGCTGGGGAGTCAGCTGGTTTGAATCATGGCGCAGGGACTGGCAATGTGCTGGTTTGGTAGGTAGTAGGCTCTGGAGGCGCAGGCTTTCTGAGGCCTGATGAGCGCGGCCCCAGCACTTGGAGATGGGGGATGGTATCTTTTGGTGGTCACAATGACAGGGTACTGGGGACTACTTGCTTTTAGGAGGCAGGCACCAGGGACCCTAAATGTCTTGAGTGTGTAGGACCATCCTACACACAATGAAGAATTGTTCTGCCCTAAGTGCAGACTATGTCCCTGGTGAGACACTGGACAAGATGAGTAAGACTTGTACCTGCCTTCAGGAACTCAGTTTCAGAAAACAGCATATAAGCAAGTGATTCAAACACAATTTTGTAGGTGCTGTAAGGAGAATTATTAGATACCTTCCCTTACGTGGCTCTACTACCTGTGTAACCTTGTATAAATTACTTATTCTCTCTAGGCTGCAGTTTCCTCATCTGTAAAACCAGTAATGTACTTACATGGTACATTATGAGGATTAGGTGAGTTTATCGATGTGCAAGTACTTAGAATAGTGCACCAGAGCTTGACACACAGTAAATGCTAAATAAACAGAAGCTGCTGTCCTTATCATCATAAATCATAATTATACCAGGACATAGATCCCATATCCCCTTTGAATGCAGTTCAATAAGTGTTTATTAACTAGTGTTTGTACCTAGCACTGTACCAGTTATTGGAGGTACCCAGGGAAGGATACCTCCTCCTCTAACACTCACCCCCACAGGAGTTTACAGATCAGTTGAAGAGACTAAGTGTAAAAATATGAATAATTAAATAAAGTACAGAAGCATATAGCATAGACAGTAAATGTTGTGGACAGTCAGAAGAGGAAAAGCTCAGTTTTTATCTGAGTTAATGGAAGAGACTTAGGAAGATGTTTGAATTTGAACTAAACTTAAAGGAGTAAAGGGGTTGAGGTTGGCAAAGAGAAGCAGGAAGAACATTCCTGGTTGGGGCGACTCCATGAGCAAAGATGCAGAGTTGTGGTGACAAAGAGGAACACAGTGTGGGGAAGAACTGGAGTATTGAAATCTTAGAAACCAGATCAGAGTTTGGACCAGAGCCTGAGGAAGAAGTCAGAGCTGGACATTGCACGTGGTGATTCACCCTCTGTGATGTAATCACTGAAACCGTGGGTAGATGACTTCTCTGAGGACGGGAATGGCTGAGGAAAGCACAGGTGTCTGAGAACCAGGCCTTGGGGATGCCCACAGCATGGGGGCAGGGGCACTGGAAGGGGGCAGAAGAAGACCTGAGAGCTTAATGTAAGAGGGAATGGCCAGCAGTTTCACACGCCACAGGACAGTCAAGGATGATGCCATGGATTTGCTGAGGAGGTTATTGGTTGACTGAAAAGACAGTATTACTGGAAAAGTGACGACACAAAACTAATTACGGGGTGGAGGTGGTAAAGGGAGGGCATGAAGACTACTCTTTCAAGACCTTGCACAAAAAGAATCAAAGAGAGGTGACTGTGGCTGAGGGGGGCGCAGAGTTGAACAAAGTTGTCTGTGTTTACTTTTTAAAATCAGGGTGTCAGTGCTTGTTTGAAAATAGATGGGTAGGTAGGAGGCAAAGAAATAGGAAAAAGTAAACATATGGAGGCAAAAGGAAATAAATGTAGGGCTCTATTTCATCAAGAGTTGGGAGATAATCTAAGCTCTAGAGAAAATAAGGCAGTCCTGCCTACTGGGATCATGCATTACATTCTTAAGAAGCTGGTGGGAAGGGTATAGCTCAAGCATGCATGAGGTCCTGGGTTCAATCCCTGGTACCTCCTCTAAAAGGACCTAATTACCTCCCCCCACAAAAAAATAAATTAAAAAAAAAAAGAAGAAGCTGGGCTCTCTACTTTCTCCACAAGTTGTTACTTAAATTACTTTTATGTAATGTTTCATCAACAATAAAGGGATATTGGTCTGGGGAGATCCCAGGTCTCTGTAAAAGCAAAAGATCTCCAGGGAAGGTAAGCAATCTAGGTGGGACAGGAGGAGGCAGTCTTCTAGGGCATCCTCTTTCCTGTGGACCTGAGGAGGTTGAAGGGAGCAGTGGGAGGGGGTTAATCCAAACTGCTATCTTGCAGTGTCAAGGCAGGCCCAGCCTTCATGGAATGTCGGGCTGGGAGCTGAGAAACTTGACACTCCCACCCTGACACCACAGAGTTTTCCAATTTCATGTTTCCTGAGAAACCAGAAAGTACCCTCACTGCATGAACATTGGGCTGTGAAGTCACAGGGGTGTGACAGTGCAATACACAATAATTTCTGGTGGGAAGATGCACATTTATGTGCACTGCCCCCCAGCAGTGGGCAGGGCTAGGTTCTAAATCACTGACCTTGTTCCATGCTGTCTAGAAACCCCTTTCTTTGAATCATAAGCCGAGAGGAGGCAAAGAGAAGAAATATATTGCATTTCGTTGAATCTAAAATACCATCTATTATAAGACATCGAATAATTTTATGTAGCATTAGAAAGGAAAGACTTCTAATTAGAAGACAAAATTAACATGCTACTAATTGGAAAACACACCTTGATTTCCAAGATGTTAAAATATGAAAAAATGTGCATCTTAGCATCTACTGAAATGTGGAGGTGCTTTCACTGATCACTGACCTCACAGCAATACTTAGATGAAAATTATTGTAGAATTCCTCTAGTTCTTTCCTCAGTCATTTGGAGATACAGAATTTAGTTTCCTCTGCTCTCTGGCCCCCGCCCCTCTTAGGAGAAGATTGAAACCTAGTTAACCCCAGTGTCATAGGTGTGGCAGCAAGTAGTTAAGGCAAACAAAAGTTAGGATATTTAATGATTTTTAAAAATCTTTGCATAGTGTTTCTCCATCACAACCAAAGCAGAGCAATGCTTAGGGCCCTCTAAACAGTAATAATTGATGGTGTGTATTAAGTGCTGGTTGCTGTGCTAATTACTGTCGATTAGGTGCATGTTAGATATGCAGAAACGTCCGGAAGAGTCTAATTTCTATGCTGGCAGTAAGGATGGTGTTTCCAGGCCCTTTCATAGTATAATAGGTGTATAATAGGTGCTCAATGAATATTTGTTATCAAATTAAATAACTCTGAGGGCACAGAATATGCACATCAAAAGATAAGCAGTAAGTCTTTCTTTGTACTGTTACTCAAGAAGTGAAGTTTAGAGGAAAGAGTAATCCAGGGACTAGAGAAGCCTTCACCTGGCTGGGCTTACAGGACAGTAGTGAGCAGAAGGGCACGGAGACAAGCTGGGCTTGTTATGTTCAAGGAATAATAAGGAAACAAATACTTAAAGTATCTGCGCTCAGTTTCGTAATAGCAGCAAGTGCCTAGGCCTCGAGGCTCAGAGAGAGGAAGTGACTAACTGCCCAGGTTAGTCACTGATCGACACTGAGTGACACGCTAAGTGACACTCCTTGTGGAACTAGTTAGAGACTAGTGTAGTTACACCAAATTGAGAGGAGTAAGTGAAGTAACAGTAGGAAAGTACATAAGATTTTAGACCCTGGAAATAACCAGGTTACACACACCTGGAAACCGTAGCCCAGAGAGGTTATGTAACATGTCAGGGATAGGAGGGGAGGCAGGGCTAGATCCCAGGTCTTTTGACTTGTAGTCTAAGTGCTTTATTCACTACGCCTGCTGCACTTTCAAGATGTAGAAGCAGCTCCACCTGTGTCCCTAGAAATGGAAGCCAGGGCACATACGGGGCAATTGGAATGCCAAGAGCTCATGTAAGCCTGTACGGCCCGAATGATTAGAGTCCCAGGAAAATCCCAGTGTATATTCCGGCATATTGAAGTTTATTTTTCTGTTTCAGCTAGAAAATGAATTTGAGAGTACTGACCGGTAGCCTAGGTTTAACCAGATTTTACCATCAAAATACTGAATCACACTTGGAAAGAATCCTTATTTTGGGAGACTGGGTTCACCCTTTTAAATAAATGTAACCAAAATTCCTAATGCTTAAGTTCATTCTATTCTGTATTATTCTTTATGTCCAAGACCATGTAGAATCACCCCACTTGGTTTGCTCTTCCTGAGCACTAGATGGATTAAATGAATTGCCTGAGATTGAAGGAATGGCTTTCAACTTTCAATCCCTTTGCCCCATCTCCTAGCACTCTGCTTGGTAGCTCTCTATTCAGTATTCATTTTTGTAATTAAAGTTTTGAACACGATTATAACGCAAATCAACTGATTTTTTTGGTACACAGTTATAAAAGATACATAAAATGATATGAAAGCAAATGGAAGGAATAAAAGTGAACTACCTAATAGAAGCTGAAATAAGTCTGGTTTTATAGGGTAGGATAGAAAAGTAGCCAGAGGGTCCTGTAAATGAGCAAAATTTGAAACATCGTAGTGTTATTATAAAAAATGGAATTACAATGCAGGAAACGGCCACACTCACATGGAAAAGTCGTGTGATCCAGAACTAGCCTTGACTTTTAGTGGAAAGCACAGGCCGGAGACGCTAGTTTTGAATACGAAGCCTTCGAAGCCTTCGCTGTGTGGCGTCAGGCCAGTCACTTCATTGCTTTGTGCCCCTGCTTCCTCATTTGTAAAATGAGAGCAGTAATGCCTTCCCCCAGGAGACCTGGTGACTATAACCTCAGACGTGTGTTTAGGAAATAGTTTTGTTGAATGAGTGTAATCAAAATTTGCTTATTAAACAGGGACGATTTATTTCTAATTATTTTGTGAAAATTGTCTTTGCCCTCTTGATTATTTCACTTCTGCTGCCTAAAGATTCAGTCATACTAGTAACCTCGTAGTTTTAAGCACACCAACAGCACACCTCTGTAGGATCAGGTGAGTGTTCAGAAGTGGTGTTTCACTGGATCTGGTGTTAGTCTCGCTGTCCTGGCAGATATAAGAAGTTGCAGACTCTTGTGCTCTGGGCACCTGACACTTGTTTGCTCTTCTTCTAAAGGGCTGGGTAGGAAGGGGGAAACGGGAAGCTTTGAGATAGGTTCCCCCTCCTCTGAGGTGGACACCCTCCCAGCAGGGATTGTGCTGGAGGCTACTTGCCGAGATAGGCAGGGCAGTGGCTGAGCAAAAGGCACAGGCGAAGTTTTTTCAGTTGCTGTTGAGATTTAGGACCTGCATGTAATAAGTTCCTCCCTGAAGTCTGGTGATTGAGAAGAGTCATTGTGAGTCCTGCAGAAAAGCCAGGGACCACAGAGCTGAAAGTCTAACCTCGAGCAGGATGAACTTTCTCCAAATGCGAGCTGTGTAGGTGCTGAAGGAAAAGCAGTGGTGGGGGCTGGGTGGGCCAGCTGGACTGATGTGGTCGCATGGAAAACCAGGATTTATGATCCTTCTACTTGGGCTGGGGGGAATATGAGCAGATTTATAAAGATCATTCCCTCTTAGAGTTTTCTAGACAGATTGCTAAGCAGGCAGGTTTTTTTGTTTCTTATTAGACCAGCAAATTGTTATTTCAACAGTGTCTTATTACCCGTTTTCTTCAGCAGTTGAAAAAGATATTAGGCCAGAAATCTCAGATTATTAAAACATGAGGAAAGAATTTGAAAGGGATTAACAGAGTGATTGAGAAAGGATTGTGAGTATTAGAATATTCTTGTTTTATAGCAGATGTTCTGTTTTGCACTTTATTCTTCTTTGTCATATCAATAATTACGCATTCACCAGAGAAACTAGAAAATATAGTACGTTGAAAAGGGAAAAAAATCTGAATTTCTTTCACCTTCAAGACTTTTTCATTTTCAGATATATGCATTGAACATATTTTTCCCTTTTCAACAAAAATGCGGTTCTTTCATAAACTATTTTGTAACCTTCCCTCCCTGAGACATTTAACAGTACACATTAGACAATGTTCCATATTATACATATAAATATAAATCTACATTTCAGTGGTTGTAATAGTGTTCTGTTATGCAGATAATTTGACAGGCCTCTTTTGGGAGAAGTTTTGTTTGTTTCTAAATTTGTTAATGCATTGATGAACACCCCTGTATTTACAGCTATGTGTACTTGTCCAGTTATTTACGTAGAATAAATTCTGGAAAGTAGGCTCATGAGTTAAAAGTTTCTGCCTTTTATTTTGTAAGAAATAGAGACAGTATTAAAAGTTTTTATTTACTGCACTATCCCTTTGGGTGCCATGTTTCTCCAGGTGACCAGGAAGGAACTGAGGTTTCATGAAGGGGGTGCTCCACTTCCTTGAGTAAGACGATCAGTGTTTTTAAGTCAGAGAGATCCATCAAAGGATGTGATGAAATAGGCTTTTCTCTTCACTTACACATAATTTCTGCCGTAAACTATTTACTGTGTGTGACACACTAGATTTGATTCTGTCTGAGGGATTATTTCCATTATACTGAGTAGGATTTTATAGCTGTAATGAAATGAACATATGTACACGTGCTTAAGTACATAATTGTTCACAGTCTTAATAGTGGGTGAATGGTGTCTCTGCAGAGGTTAAGTTGTGCTTCAGAATTGTACTGTTTTATCATTAGCTACCAGGTGGCCACCAAAATCCACAGGTAGAATTCTGGGTCACAATTCCTGTGATTTGGCTGCCTGGAAAAAAGACTGGAGGCGGAATAGCTACTGCAGCCTCTGGAGCGGTGTGGGCGCAGATCTTCCACACACTAGGCCAGTTACTGAATTCCTCTTCATTCATCAGTAAGATGGGGACATAGTAAGATCATTATGAGGGTTAAATAAGCCAGTATTTGTAAAGTGCTAGGTACAATGCTTGACACACAGAGTAAGTGCCATATAAATATTTCTTAAAATTTGAAGCTAAAAGATGCTCCATTGGATGGTGGAGGGAAGCAGCACCCTGGACGTCTCTATCCAGTAAAGCCTCACGAGTCAGTGGTACCATCTTCGCAGTGGCCTGCTCTTTACAAAAAGTTGTCTTCTCTTGGACTGCTTAAAATTTCACCAACACGAATGTGTCTTAGCATGACAGTTTGTCTTGAATTACTGGCAATATGTTAATAGATTCTTGTGAGATTAGAAAGTACTGATTCAGCTCAAGTCCCCATTGATCTTCCTACCCCAAATCCCAGTCCCTCCCTGAGACAAACTCTCTGTTTAGTGTGTTCTCCTCCCAGACCTTTTTCTATGCACTTACACATTATATATGTGTATATGGAGGTATGTAGAGAGTTTTGCATGTTTTCTCTCTTTCCTTTCCTTCCTCCTCCTCCTCCTCCCCCTCTCCTTTGCCTTTCCTTCCTCCTCCTCCCCCTCTCCTTTGCCTTTCTTTCCTCCTCCCCCCCCTCCCCCTCTCCTTTGCCCTTCCCTCCTCTCCCCTCTGTTACTTTTAAAGTGTGAATGTTTGTGAGCTGTGAGTAGGGCTGTGAATATTCTGTCCTGTTCTTGCTGTCCTGGGACCAGCCCGCTGAGGTCTGCATTCTGATGGCTTTAGGGTAAGGTAGTAGAGTAGGAGGTCCAGTTGGCAAAACCCCAGGGAAAGTGAGGGCTACACCTGACCAGGGAGGGGAACTGCGGAACGAGAGGGCTGAGGGCAGGAAAGTAGACAATCGCTGCCCACTTTACAAGCTTTGCCTCCTATCATAAGAGTTGGATTGGCCTTCAGAATTCTTCCCTGAAAAGAGTCTCCCTAAAAACCAACATGTAGCAAGGGGTAGGAAGAGGAGATAATACTCTTGGATTAAAAACTCTTGAAGTGAAATTGTGACTGTTTAGGGCCAGGAAAGGAAAGCTAATAGGGAAAAGGTGTTGGCCAGAGCAGCGCTGGGCCCACTCTTTGCATCTCAGTCCAGGAAGCAGAGAATTCCAGCTCCATCCTTTAGAAAAGGCCCGTTGTGATAGCATGGGGGACTCCGGATGATTCATATGTAAATATGGGAAAGCCTAGGGGAAATGCCTACCCTATTCAAAGGATTTTAGGGGGTTGTGGAGCATTCCAGAGCCCTGGGAAGATTCTACTCTGCCTGCCGGCCCTTCGGCCCGCGCAAACACTTGCACCAGAATTTTGGTGCTGCAGGTACCTCCCAGGGTTGCTGGAACTCCCATGAAAACAGGTAAAACAGTCAGCTTCCTCATTCAAGTGCCGCTTGGGACCTGGCCAGGAGTTCAGAGATTTTCCCCTGCAAAGACGGAGCCAGCTTTCGAGACGAGGGAAAAGTGAGTGGCTCTTCTCTTTAACTCTGCTTTGAAGTGTGGTCGGTGGTGTTGTGAGAAGCTCCCGGTTAACTGAATCGCTCCCCAGGAATACTGAAGAATGAGCCTGGTGAGAGTGCACTAGCCTGAGGAGATGGAGGTCCTTCTTGAGAAGGATTGGAATTGGGGCTTTGAAGGATGGGGGTGGGGAGGGGAACAAAAGGAATAAACAACCCATCACTAATTGTTTTATCACAGTAAGTTTGTGCAGTAGCCCCAGCTCCTTAACACCTCCAGGGCACCCTAGGAAGAAAGTGGGAGCTAGTCTGCACATTTTATTGTTAGGCTGGTACTGGGCCTCAGTTTCCTCCGTGTGCTTCCGCATCCCCAGATTTATTGTTCTTACAGAAAAGTAGAATTTTATAGCATCTGAACAGAGCATTTCTACCCATCTCAGTCCGGTGCTGGGGTCGTTTTCTGGCCCCTCGTGGGAAAAGCCCTGGCTTGTGTTAAGTTATTACCTTGTTTGATTCCTCAACAGTTCTGCAAAGCAGGTATGCTTACCCTCGTTTTACAGATAAGGACATTGAGGCCCAGAGGTGGAAATGGGCTTTCCTGGGCTCTCCACACTTTCATTTTTGTAATTAATAATTTGTAATAACTAGTTCAAAGGCTCTAAGGGTGGGGGCTCCTTCTCCCACATTATTTTCCCCTTACAATATTTAGAATAATGGAAAAACAGTTTTTATATCTGGAGCCATTTCAAGCCAGATATTCCTAGTTTGACTTAATCTTTAAGTACTAATGTGTGTGTGCCCGAAGGTCACCTGCATCTTCAGATACACTTAGGATTCTGTTAAAACTGCAGGTCCCTGAGTCCCACCCAGACTGCCGGAATCAGAGTCTCTGGGGTGGTACCCAGGAAACTGTGGTTTAGCAAAAATATCCCACAAGGGTTTTTCATTGAGCTAAACTGTTTTTAGTGGTGTTTTTTAAAGGCTGTTCAAGAGTTTATAAACCCACCGGCAGGGGGGAAAAATGGCATGCTGATATTTTATAAGACTTGTTACCGTTTTTTTCTCTCTTTTAACATAAATAAAAATCTGAGTCTCTTGATACAGGTTGCTGGCTTCTGATTGATGACTGCTTGCTGGTATTTTATGCTTTTAAGTGTTATAATTAGTGGAACTTTGATTCTTGGGAGAGAATAGTTTCTAGGGAATTTTTAAGATTTGAAGCAGATAAGCCCCTGATCTTTTGTAGTTGAGATTCCAACACTAGGGAGGCAGACTGGTGCAGGATTAAGTGGATTTGAGTACAGGATTTGGATTTAAATATATTTAGATTCAAATTCCAGAACTGCCATTTACTCATTACATAACCTGGGACAAGTTGGTCAATCTCTAAAAGCCTAGGTTTTCTTACCTATTAAATGGGAATAATACTACTACTTCACAGCATTGGTGTGAATATTACATGAGTTCAGCGACGCAATATTTGTAAAGTGCCTGGCATGTGGTAGGAATTCAACATGTGTTCTCCCTTTCTAGAGCTTTTTAGTCTTGTGTTATAAAAGTGAATTTCTTTTGTCGACTTGCTTATGAAGCCATGTTTCAGACTGAGATACGATAGCTTTGAAATTGCAAAGAAAATTTAAAACAAGGCTACTGAAAATTTGTGTACACTACAATTAGTCATAATTTAGCACTCTGATGAAACAAGAATTATGCTTGAAATTTTGTCATTCTTTCTAACAAAAAAAGTAGTTCAAGAAAGAAAATTTTCCCGTTATGTCTTTTTAAAGTTTATTTTGAATAGTATCAAATTTATGGAAAATTGCAATTGTACAAAGATCGTCCTTTATTCAGATTTGCCAGCATTTAACATTTTGCCATGTTCTTAGTTTCATTCTCTTCCACTCTCTCTCCACACACACACACACACACAGGGGTTTTTTCTTTGCTATTAGAGACTAGGTTGTATATATTGTGGATGCTTTCATACATGACCACAATAGTTTTGCCATGTCAGGAAATTTTAAATTGGCTTAATCATGTATCTGTGGGCTATATTCCAATTTTGTCAATTTGTCCTATTAATGTCTTTTGTGGCAATATTTTTCCCCAGATCAGGATCCAGTTCAGAATCACACATTGCATTTATTGGACATCTTTGGTGATCTTTAATTGGGAACTGTTCCTCAGGCTTCCTTTGTCTTTCATGACATGACATTTTGAAGAATGCAAACCCCTAGGTTTGTCTGATGTTCCCTCAAGATTCATGTCAGATTATGCGTTTTGACTGGGATACTACATGAGGGATATTGTGTTGTTTCTAGACATGACATTTGGATGCACATGATGTCTGTTTGTCCCCTTTTGATAGTGTTAATTTTTGATTACTAGGCCATGGTATTATTCATTTCTCCACTATATAGTCACTTTTCATTTTTGTAATTAATAAATAATTTGTAATAACTAATTCAAAACTATGCAGATATTTTGGTCATCATACAAACCCCACCACCAACACCAGAATCATCCACTGATGGTTTTGATGGTTGCAAAATATTGATTTTTAAATTTTGTTGCTTCTTCTATATTTGTTAGCTAACATTCTACTGTAAGAGCTTTCTCTTCTGCCCCTGTTTACTTATGTACTTATGTATTACCGATATGAGCTCACGGATTCTTATTTTAGTCAGTAGATTGCAATCCATTGCTGTGCATATTTATTTTGATCTTCGAATTGTACAGATTTGGCCAGTGGGAGCCCCTTCAAGTTGAATCTGTGCCCCTTTGACATGGACCCTCATTTTGTTCAGCATTTCCTTACTTTCTGCCATGAGACATGAGCTTGGGCTCATCTATACCTTTTCCTGCCGTGGAAGGAGCCATTTCTCCAAAGAACTCTAGTTCCTTTTAATGGAAAACAGTTTTTAGAAACCAGAGTCTGGGTTGCACTTTTTAAACATTGAAATTCCTAAATTCTTAGAGAAAGGGGTTGGGAGACTCAGATCTGCTGTGAAAGCCTCATTTTCTGCAAATAGTTTGAACATTTGTGTTTTTGTTTCATAGATCTGGGTAAAAATATTCCTGTAATCATGCAGACTGGCTAGTATGTTTACTTACCAAATTTGTCATTTTTTTAAAGTGGATCTTAAGGAATTTGAAATAGCAGAGATTGCTTCACTGTTGAAATGTTAGTATTTAGTATTCATTTTAAATGAACAAACACCATCTCATCTTTGTAAACAAGCCTCTCATCATGTGTTTCTAAGTAGCAATCAGGTAATTGTAAAAGCTAATGGTAAAATACATATTTGTTTTCATTTTTAGATTATGTAGTATGGTTCTTTAGAGGGTTTTTTAATTGAAAATACTATTAGAGAACTTCATGTTTATATAGTATGTTTGTATCTTCCAGGACATTTGAAATGACAAAACCTGTTTGTAAGTCTTCTTTACTGTTTTGATAGGGAAAGTCTAAGCAATTTTTACATATTTTGTTGTATGCTAATGTTAATCCATCATCACAGTAACTGGAATAAGGTGGTCCTTATAGTCTCCCAGATCTCAGACAGGTAATTCCTACCTAATTCTTACCTTCCCCTTAGTTGGCATTATTGTGTTCTCCATGATACTGTTTTTAATGTACTGTGTCAGTGATTTTAACTTCCAGCTTGGTATTCCTGCTGTTAAGATCATGAAACGAGTTTTGTATCTAATTAAATGTGATTCTTTGTAAGAACAACACCTCTTTTCACTTCTTTCCCGAGGAGGTTGTGGACAGTGATTTGACCTCATAAAATGGGCCAGCTGCTTGTTTTTAGGACAAATTCTAGAAATGATATCGCACAGATGCGAGAAGTTCTCTGCAGGGTTGGCCTTCTAAGCTCTTCATCTGTTGATGATTAGAACTGACTTGGGGATTAGATTTCCTGATGGTTGACAATTGTGAGACCTTTGGTTCTCAAAGAATGTGTTCTTTTTGAACTGTTGCAGAGTCCTGCTTTTACACCAGAACTGCTGACCAGTCTCTTTTCCCTTCTAGAAATGACGCTCCTCTCCTCCCAGTCTGCATCACCGGTGGCCCCTTCTGGGCCTGTGTCCGCTGAAAACCCAGAGCAGAGGATACTGGAGAAGAGAGCCAAGGTGATAGAGGAACTTCTTCAGACAGAAAGAGACTACATTCGGGATCTGGAAATGTGTATTGAGCGGATCATGGTACCCCTGCAGCAGGCACAGGTGGGAACTATGAGAGAAAGTTAGCTTTGCCTTGAATGTGGTCTCCAAGCCTGAAGCATTAGGATATGGGAGCTTGCACCTTAAAGATTTCTTGGGTTTGAAATAAAGGCTTTTGCCTGCTACTGCTGCTGCTCTTAACTCAGGGACCCCAATATACACGTCATCAACTTGAGCCTTCAGCATCTTGTCACTTACCAAGCCCACTATTGTTAACTTAAGTTACTGCAGTAACTCCCAGGACATTTCCTGTTTCTGTGGCTCCTGAAAACAGTTCCAGTGAGTCTAGGATTGTCACTCTACTGGAAAGGCTGTGTAATAATGTAATGAAGTCCGAGGATGATGGGTTACCTGGCTCTAGTACCAGATTGTACCTGGCGTATTCCACAAACCCTTACTAATGTGTGTATGCTAGGCACTCTTAAATGCCGGAGACTGGGGGTAAAAGGTTGACAGTATCCCAGGGATTTACAGTCCTTATTGCTTGTTACTTGACCACCTGGGCTTGGCCTGGGTGTGTACTCCTGGGGTGCTCCTCTCTCCCAAGAACTCCTCAAGGGAGTGAGTGGTGACATCAGATTTTGGGTACTGGGTGGAATTAGTTACCCAGGACAATTATAGACCAAATTGGTTCACAATCGCTTTACTAAGGTAGGGGAGAGGAGAGCAGAGTAGTTGGACCAAGAACAAAGGGTGACACTAAAGATGGTGTTAGATGTTCCCATTCTGGAAACGTCATGAGAGTGAGTGAAGATGACCTTGAGCAATTTCTGTGTCATCCTTGAAGACATGTTCCTAATGTGAAAGATACGCCATTAATTTAATTTCCATGCATCTTTATGTTTTGTTTTCCTTTCTCAGATACCAAACATTGATTTTGAGGGGCTTTTTGGAAATATGCAGATGGTGATTAAGGTCTCAAAGCAATTACTAGCCGACCTGGAATTCAGCGATGCTGTAGGTATGAGCCCCTGCCATTGTTCAGAAGCAACTTTTTGATTGTTTTTTGGTTTTTTTTGTTTGCTTTTTACTTCATTTGTAGGAGGCAGGGGGAGAAGGGCCTGGCTGGTACTGAGTAGTTTTTCTAGGAAAATGAAGTTTTAGTTACTTAGTTCAGAGGTTATTTGGCCCCCTTCTTCTCTTTTTATCAGCAGCCTGCTTTGAGGTGATAGAGAATGCTTGGAATAGAAATATTTATGTCACATGGTATGATGTTTTTCAGACTGACAGTTGCAGCCCATTAGTGGGTTGTAAGATCAAGTTAGCACCCAGTATATTTTTCCAATAAAATAAAATAGAAAATATCAGAATGTACTATAAATAATAAGTACAGTTTTTCCAGACTTTTTCAATTCTGTGTATACGTATACTGAGTCGTGATTTAAAATGTACTTATTCACATGGGTCATTGTCAAAAATGTCTGAAAAACAACGATCTTTTTCTTATAAACAATGGAATTGTGTTAGTTATCTATTGATGTTTAACCAGTTATACTAAAATTTAGTGCCTTAAAACAAGAAAAATATGATGTCACAATTTCTGCGGGTCAGAAATCTGGGAGTGGCTGAGCCTCACCTGGGTGATTCTGGCTTACGGTCTCTCATGAGGTTGGAGTTAAAGAGTCAAGCTGTTTTCTGAGGCTCAAGGATCTGCTTCCAAAAGCTCACTCAGCTCATCAGCCCTCAGTTCCTTGTCATTTGAGCCTCTCCACCATCCTCATGACGTGGCAGCTGGCTTTCCCCAGAGTGAATGATCCAAGAGGGAGCGAGAGCTCAAGATGAGAGGGAACCAGTATCTTCTATAACCTGGTCTTGGATATGACCCACCATCACTTTTGCCATATACTGATGGTCATACAGAACAGCTCTGGTACCTTGTGGGAGGGGATATCCTGCCCTTTGCTACTGTACTAGAATAGCCACAAGATGCTGCACAGTTCTAACCATCCCACTGCAGACATGACAACATCCAGCAGAAGGAAAAAGTGACCCCATGTTGTTTAAGAATAAGCAGACCTTTTCCAGAGCTCCCTCACCAGAATTCTCTTTCTCATTGGCCAGACCTGGATCACATGCATATGCCTACATAGATCACTGGAAAGGGGAGTGGGCTTATGTTGTTGACTTAGACTAGGCAGTGTTGCCCGGCTCACCTAGGAGAGAAGTGGACATAAAAAGTCAGGACTCTGCCCTCCTGCAGGAAGCAGGCTCTGGGGTGTGAGGTGATAGTGCAACTTTGTTAATGTTTCTTTCTTGAGTGTTTATTATACACCACACGCCCTTTCAAGATATGTCAAGCTTGATCACACTTGTTCCCTACAACCTCTTTATGAGGCTTAATATAATTAATCTTACTTTACAGATGAGGAAACAGACTTAGAGGGGAAAGTAGTTTGCCCAGGCTCACATGGCTGGTACTTGACAGGACTGACATCCAAACTCAGGTCTTCCTGTCGTCCCTGCTCACGCTGTTAACTTCTGTACAGAACAGCCTATGTCTAGTACTGTATGGAATGGCAAGAGAAACTGAAGCCTGGGATCCTGCTGTCAGTCTGACTGGAGAGGTCAGAGGTCAGAAGTCAGTAGTCAGGGAGGTTGAGGAAGGAGAAGCACTCATTGACTGGAGGAAGCCATGGTGACCCCATTTTAATAGGATGATAAAGCATAAAAGCCAGTTTTTAAGATTTCATAAGACATTTGAAATAAGTATCTGTAGATCATTTATTTGAATTATGAAAGAAAAGAGAGAAATTGGTTGGTATCTGAAAGAGATTATTTATTTATCAAACAATTAATCATTTTTTCCAGTGTATTTTATTACCTGTATATTATGACAACAGTAAAAGAGGAAATGAAAACAAAATATTCGTAGGAGATTATGGATCAACTGTTTGTTTTTTTCTTCTCCCTTTCCCCTTCATGTCCCAAGACAAATGAGAACTTAGGTAGCCGACTGAGATGTGCTGAAGGCACACAGGGGATGGTGGAGGGGAGGGCCTGGGAGCTGAAGGGCTCAGGGCCTAGGAGGAGGGTTAGATTCACTAGGAGGGACGACGCGCAGTGGCTGTGATGTGTGTGAGGTAGACCTGAGATTGTATGAGAGCAGCATGGCAGGGGACTCCAGTCTTAGTTGACCAGAAAGGCAGGTTGTGCATTCAGTGGGAAATTAATAAAGGACAAGGCTTGAACATCTGATAAGAGAAGGTTCAGAGAAGGTTCTGAGAAGGCAGGGAAGGCAGATGAAAGCTTTGTTGAGCCACTAGCAAAGGGCAGATTGACATGAATTGCATAAGCAATTTTAAATTTCGGTTAAGTTTATTTTAATATATTTTAATTGTAACTTATTTTTAATACATTCACATGGCACAAATCTGAAGGGTACAAAGAACTATTTAACAAGAACTCTTCTGTGTGTCCCCTACCATCCAGCTCTTCTCAACCAGAAGCAACTAATGATACTGGTTTTCCTGTAGCTCCTTCCAGAGATAATTTATCATTTAACAGCAATTACATATATGTTTTCTCTACCCCAGTCCCCCACCCCCATGTTTTAAAATTATATAAATGGTAGCATACTCTTCACACTGTTCTGCACCATGCCTTTCCCCCCTTCTCAAAAGTGTCCCTTTTGAGCAGTCTTTATGACCCAGGAATAGAAATGGACAAAATGTACAGTGAGGGGAATAACTTGGCAAAAATTTAAGATAATCCAGGGTGCTGGAGAAAGCATCACTGAATTAGTTTAATGGTCCTGATTGGAGAAGGATTCCAGTACAGCCAGGACAGGGTCTGGTCGGGAAGGAGGGAATGGTGGGTGTTCAGGGCATGTTCAGGAGGTTGAGATGAGAGAGAAGTATCAGGAGACTCTGGGTATGTAGTAATGTATAAGGGACTGGCTTTTAAATTACTTTAAACATGTCCCACAGGAAAATATATCTTATATATTTAAATATGTATTACAGGACAAATATATATTACACAGAAAATATATTCTTTTCTATTTCATGTCCTCAAAAAAGTACTGATCATACCCATGAAGTAGATTCCATGACCCATTCATGGGTTGTGGCCCAAGTTTGAAAGACCCTAGTAATTAAGGTGTAGCTTTGCTAGTTTGTAGCTGATGTAGAAGAGTGATGATCAGGGAAGCTGACAACCCGTGAGCGGAGGAGCGTGCAGCATCGCCGGCGTGAGAGTGAAGGCCTGGGAGTGCTGGCTGCCAGGGAGACTGCAGCACAAGTGTGGTGTGTAGGGCCACAGACAGGTCTCTCACAGAAAGTACATTTAATTTAAGTAGAAAGTGCTCTGCAGGAGAATAGGGAATTCCATAGGGCACAACACAGGGAACAGAGCTGACCTTGTAGAGAAAGGGATAGGGTTCAAGTAGGGAGAGGTTTTGCCCAGAGCAGCTGGGAGAGAGTTACAGGGGAAGCAGTAAATAGGATCCCATTCTGAGGAAGGAGCCCAAGGATGAGAGGACAGTATTTTGGAGGGAGTAGTACAAGCTGATGAAGAAAGGCCCAGATGCACTGAGAGAGGGAAGACGGGCAAGAGGAAGGGGGTTTTAGCAAGTCGGAGAATCACATATTCAAGCAGCTCCTCTAAGTGAAATTCTTCTGGAGAAGTTTGTTTAGGAACCCTTCCTATGCCCAACTGGCCATAGACCAGGGGTCTGTGGGTAGATTTCGAGGAGACCACAATTTATTTCTAACTGAAGTTTAGCATTGGTTTAAGGTATGAATATAGGGAACGAACCACACAGTATTAGCAGAACCTGTGACTGCCATCAGCTGAAGTCACATGCTCATATCACATTAGGTTCTTACAGGTTATCTCAAAATTTCGGTAGCAACCAGAAACAACATGTTACCAGTTTCTTATGTCACTCATTATACTTGGAAATTATTGTGGTTATTAGATTTATTGCTACATTTTGTTGTTCAGTGCTTTATAAAGAAGAACGTGAGTTGTTACATCACAAATTTGGGGGATTTTATATTATAGATATTTTAATATAATGAACTTCATTTATAGTCATGTATTTCCCTTATGCACAAAGGAAAGGTTGGAGGCCACTACTGTAGAAGGATCTCATCATCCCTGTGGAGACTTTCCCAGGGCGTAGGGAGTTGAGGGGTCCCTACAGGTTCTGATCCCATACCTGTACGGAGACTACTTGTGAACACCTTACTCTGCCTGACTGAAAAGGGGCTGGAGGCTGTTTCAGGGACCAGCTGTGTATGTGTGTGTGCATGTGAGCACACACGTGTATGCGTCCTGAAAAGTAAATACATGGATGACATGGTTCTCTTAAATTTTGCTCTAAGTAGAATTTTAAGCTATTACATGGAAATTTCTTATTAATTTGATAGATAGTCTTACTCATTTCTTGTGATAGGATTATTATCTGGTATTAAAGTTTGGCTATATACCTCGCATTTAGGATACTGCAAAGAAAGTTACTAAAAACACTGTGTATGTTTCAAAGGACCTGTGTTTCTTGATCACCGGGATGAGCTCGAAGGAACATACAAGGTTTACTGCCAGAATCATGATGAGGCCATCTCCCTGCTGGAAATCTATGAGAAGGATGAGAAGATCCAGAAGCATCTTCAGGACTCCTTGGCAGATCTTAAGTAGGAGTTTTGAACACTTCCATCATACCTCTTTAGTTCTGCCTTTTGGAAGTCACTCCCATGTATATGTGTAGACTTCTTATATGACATCTGTGGATCTGGCTTACTTTAAACAGAAGTCATATACTATGATAGGTCCTGTTATGTAACGCCCTTTTCCCCATTGCAGAACATGGAAATCTTAAGTAGCGTCCTGCTAGTAGTTTTATCCATACACTTATATCCATACATACAAAGTATTAAGTTAGCATTTCCAGGTAAGAAGCTTCCAGGAAGATAGTTTGGTCCAAATAACAAGAGCAGAGGTAAGAAGACCAAATTCAGTTATTCTCGATCATCAGGTGAGATTCTCCTGGTCTTGGGGAGGCAGGTTATAAGGATATAATATATGTCTAAGTAGGTCAAAGCGAAGTTAGGGGCTTATTAACTTTTAAAAATAAACTAGATGTGCCACCACAGATGTTCATAATTCCCCTTTTATCCCGTGTGGCTTTTGTCTGCCCAGCTAATAGGCATTAGTTGGACTAATATGTTCTGAGAAGAATGTGAAAATCAGCATCAGCGTTCTCGCTAATCAGCTGTCTCTCTTCCTTTCACGCTCACTGCCTGTAGGAGCCTGTACAACGAATGGTGAGTTCCCTTGCCACTCCATGCAGAATCTGGTCTCCTTACTTTCTCCCTTTATAGGCAGAAATCTAGAAGTCGACCTACCTTGCTGTATTTTCTTCCCTAGCACTTAGCACCAAATGACATTTCATATAATGTTTGCTTATTGCCTATCTCCTTCCACCAGGGCAGGGCCTTTTTTGGGTCACTGCTAAGTCCCCAGCAGTGCCAGGGGTCTATGGGTAGTATTTATTGAATACCCAGTAAATATGAATGAATGAAGTTGGCAAGTAGGGTGAAAGAACAGAGCTGTATTTAGGAATAACAAGTACTACCTGTAGGCCCTGTATCACTGACGGTTGACTAAGGTCCCTGTGTTTGCTTCTCCTACAGGGGATGCACCAATTACATTAACCTGGGCTCCTTCCTCATCAAACCAGTGCAGAGAGTGATGCGCTACCCACTGCTGCTGATGGAGCTGCTGAATTCCACTCCTGAATCCCACCCAGATAAAGTGCCTCTCACCAGTGCAGTGCTTGCAGTCAAGGAAATCAACGTTAACATCAATGAATACAAGCGTCGAAAGGACCTGGGTAAGAGAAGCATGCTTCCTGAGGAGGAGGTGTTAAGCCCTGGAGAATGTTCTCCTGCTCAAAAAAAGTAATTAGTTCACCAGAGATGGACAAGGCAGATGGTGGGTAAGAGGGCTGTGATGAAGAAATGGTAATAGAACTTGGGGGAAATGTGATATGAAAGAAACAAAGGAGATAGTAATAAAAGCGCCACCATGAATATTGGAAATAAGGCATCTGTGATAAAGCTTATAGCAATAAGAGTCTTTCCTGAGAGATACTGAGACCGATTAGAGAACTGCTCATCAGGAGAGTTCCTTCAAGTGTGGGTGATTGTCTTCTTCCAGAAAACCCCAATTTGCCCACGTCTCTGGTCCCATCAGTCCTGCCTCTCTGGTCTGAGCCTCTTCTCAACTCTCCAACACAGTCAGTGGCCACACCACCCACTCCTTTACAATGTAGAACGAACTGAACCATTTCATTTCTTTCATCAAACCTCTTGTTGAGGCTTTGATTTGGAACTCTCAGGGATATAGCATAATGACTGTGCTACATTGACTTATTCATATCCTCAAAGAACATATAATAAGTGTAAACTACATAAACCTGTCTCTCCACTTTTCTTCGCACTTCACCTAAAATTGTCTTCTCTGCCTCCTACTTCAGTGTGTCACGCATGTTTATATGTACTGTTGACTGTGGCTATTAAAGCTATCTGGCCATCTAGCCCTCTGCCTTGGTTCATGTTTCCTCTTGTAATGCCGTCTTCATCTTCCACAACAGTAAAGTGTGCCTTTTTGCTGCCACCCAGCCTTCCCTTGCTACCCTTCTACTGTTTTCTCCAGGCTTTTCTGCAGACTGTGCCTAATATATGACACAGAAATTAATCAGATAACTCCTGTTATTTCACTGTGTGAGGTGATTGGATATAAATATCTCATCATATATGAGACAATTTAAGATGATCTTATAAGGCATGTACTGTTACTTTCTGCATTTTTTTTGGAGAGGAAAATGAGGCTCTGAGAAGTTAAGTGACCTAAGGCCACACCTTGATGAAATGGCAGGCTCACGCATTGAACTCAGGTTTCCTTGACTCAAAGTCTTAGGCCCTTTTCCTTACAGCTCTGCGATATTCCTTCCTTCCTTGTCTCTAACCTCCTCCAGTCTGCACACAGTCTCTGCTGTTCTTTGGGTATCCAGTTTGTCTATAAATGATGATTTAGATTAATACTTTGTCTACCAGTTACAAGCTCATTAAAAATAAGCAGTAGGTCTAGTTGGACTGTTAGTCTCATTTGGAGTCTGACCATGCTCTGAAGAGGGCTTTCCTGACTCATCAATCTGACTCACTCCCCAGTCCTCAAGTACCGAAAGGGTGATGAAGATAGCCTCATGGAGAAAATTTCCAAACTGAACATCCACTCCATCATCAAGAAATCCAACCGGGTTAGCAGTCACCTGAAGCACCTCACTGGCTTTGCCCCACAGGTGAGGTTCCTGGGCTAGAAGGCTCAGCACATCTTTGGCCACTTTTCAGGGATCCATGGCTCGGCCTGCGTGGTGCGAATCGGCGAGATTCCCTCTTAGTACCTCCTCTGGGGCTGGCTAGCTGGTGGATGCACAGTGGCCCTGAAGCTACTGTTTGTTTAAATCCCCCCTAACCCTCCATCTGTGCCTCGGTGACCTACTTACAGTGTGTACAAAGGCAAGTCAAGAGGCCAAATCAGACCCCGTATAATAGTCATTGTGGCTTTAGACACTCATAAGGAGCTTATCGTCAATTTGAGGAGACAGAATTAAAACCGTAGACACGTTAAGCATGGAGGGATTTAAGTGATCACCTAGCTCAACACCATATGTTACACATGAGGAAATGTAGTCTAAGGTTTGAGTGATTTGAACAGTTCATTGACAGGGCTAGGAGTAGATGCAAAGTCCCCAGACTTCGTTCACTAAACCACGTGTATGTGATACAATCAGTGCGAAATACCAGCTAGAAAGGAATCAGTGGCTCAGCTTTGCAGGTTGTTCTCTACAGCAGTAGTATTTCAGAAAGCAGGAGCCCTGTGGGAGATTTAATCCGAGCCTTAAAGGAGGGGGCAGGTTTGGCATAGGGAGCAGGGAGGGCAGGCCAGGCCAGGCAAGGCGGCAGCACCAGCGAGGGTGCCGTGAACGGCTAGAGAGCAGCCTGCCCTGAGCAGAGGGTTTCTGTGAGGAGCAGGGGAGCCCAGGTGGAGCCCGGAGGGCCTGTGTGTGCACTTCGGAGATCTGTCAAAGCCACTGGAGGTGTTTAAACCCCATTCAGTATGGTTCAGGGAAACAGCAATGGCTTAACATTTAAACAAAAGTTGTTTTTTTTTTTTTTAAGAAAGATGCTTTTGCCAGTAGATTGAGGGAGAGTCCAGATTTGCTAACAGCACTTGATTATTTTGAACAGATAAAAGATGAAGTATTTGAAGAAACAGAGAAGAACTTTCGAATGCAAGAAAGACTGATCAAATCCTTTATCCGAGACCTATCTCTCTACCTCCAGCATATCCGGGTGAGTGAAGACATGACTCTAGTTAGAATCGTATTTGATATAATTCTGTCTGTTCTCCTGTTCATTCAGCATATTGATTAAAGAATGTGGAATTAAAGGGGAGGGTATGGCTCAGTGGATAACATATGCTTAGCAAGCACAAGGTCATGGGTTCAATCCCCAGTACCTCCATTAAATTAAAAAATAATAATAATTAATTAATAAGCCTAATTACCTCCCCCCCGAAAACAACAACAACAAAGAATGTGGAATTAAGCACTTGTCACAGTTCATTTTGTCACAGTCATTTTGAAGATCAAATAATAAGAGAATGGTTCCTAGGGCGGTGTGCTTCCTAGTAATAACACTCATTTTCAGCTTGCTTGGTTGCTGTGCGTAAGGCCTGCGTAAAGCTGTGAGAACCACAAATAGGTCGTGAGAACCACGAATAGGTCTGGAGAGCCAGAAGAACTGAGGAGATCAGGCGGGCCCAGGTTTTACTGCCTCGGGTAGTGTTTCTTTCCTTCATGAAGTCAAAACCAGGACTAGAATCCTTCCTCTTCATATCTGTAATTTCTCTGCTGATTTACTAGGATAGTGTTTATGTAATTATATCCTAAACCTGTCCCTCCCACATTAAACTCTCATCCTACAAAACGAAGTAATTTTTTTAAAAAGATACTTTGCTTTTTTAAAAAAAACCATTTCTTCTTATTTTTACATTTTTTTTACATGTTCTTATTATATATATCCCTCCAGTTTGTTGACTTTTGAATTTGGTTAAAATGTTTTCTCTGTGTAGAGAAGTTTTATTTTTGTGTAGTCTAATTAAACTTTTCTTTTATGACTTCTTAGTTCTGTGTCATACTTTAAAAGGTCTTTCTCATTCCAAGATAATTTTAAAAATCTCCGTGTTTCAGGACTTTTATCATTTAATTTTTTTGAATTGACGTCATCAGTCTAGCTAGGAATGTGCATTAGCATATAACGTTTGAAGTAGGGATCCAGCTTTCTGTTTTTCATCCATTTATCCAGTTCTTATCGTTTATTGAGTAATCCCCACTGATTTGAAGTGCTTCCTGCATTTCTTTTAAGTAGCAGACTCTCTCCCTTCATGTTTTAAATATGTGATTAGGTAACAATTAGGGCTTACAAGGTTTTTCAGGAGTACTATTGGCTTAAAGTGAGAGATTTGACAACTACCAAATATGGTTCCCTTGCCTTAGGACAATTTTGATATCTCCCCCCTGGCTATTTTCCCCCTGTGTTTTCTAAACATGTAGCAAGTATACACTTGAGCACTCAACTCTTGAAAGGTTTTTCTCCATAGCGATGGGTGGCAGTTCTTGGACAGGTCAGTTTGTTCTGACTGTTAACTGCTATCGAGGATGAATGATGAAGGCTAGGAAGTTCCATCTCATCTTGTGTTTGTTTGTAATGGCTGCAGGAATCGGCATGTGTGAAGGTGGTGGCTGCTGTGAGCATGTGGGACGTATGCATGGAAAGGGGTCACAGAGACTTGGAGCAATTCGAGAGGGTGCATCGCTACATCAGTGACCAGCTCTTCACAAATTTTGTAAGTGACTCTTTCTTCAACCTAATTTTCATGGGTTGGTCCTCTTCCTGGGGTTCCAGCATTCAGCCTGTGGAAAAGTTAATTCCATGGGGATGAGTTTCCATGGACCAGGAGTCCCAGTACCCTCTAGCTGTGTTTGTATCCAGATTTTATATTCAGAACATGATCTTCGGTCAGCTGAAAGGATGGGTAGGACCTGTATATATGCAAATGGATTTTTTATAGCTTGTGATCAGCCTAGTTTCAGTGGACAAAGGAAAAGTAGGAAATTTAATCTGGCATCACTATTGATAGCTGATCAAGAGAAAACAACTAAAGGAGTAATAACTTAAAAAGGAATATTTAGGGGTAGTTATGAGGTTAACAAGTAGATCTTTGAGATGGCACACTCTACTTTATAAAGAAAGTACCAGAGGCCAGATTGCTTAGGGAATTCTAAGTGGATGTATATGGGATTGTTGGATCCCAAATGAAATGTGTGGGGTTGGGTAGTCTTTTGGAGATCTCTGGATGACTTGAGGTGGAAGAAAACATGCTCACTTGGGGTCCTTCCAGGTGTTCTCACAGTAGCATGTTATTAAAGTAATCCACTAAGTACCCATTTATGTTCTTTATGTGTCAGTACTGTGCCCCCACTGTCTATCCCTCTAGAAGGAATTAGAGAAAAATCCTTTGAAAAGTGAAAACAGATTATTATAAAGTAGTTATGGTTAGAAGAGGTATGTGAAAGTTTCTGTGCCCCAGATTTATGTGACAAATCTTAAGTTAAATTCAAGTTACATATAGACATGTACACATAAGAAGTGATACCAGACACCATCACGTCTGGGTTGTAGTGCGAACATCATGTTAATGTATATAGTTTAGCATTTGTTAGCAACTGTGGAACTAGGCTGGGACTAGCGTATTTTGCACCCTCTTTGGTGTGTGCAAGCAGTTGGTGAAGAGTTACGAACGGAGAAGTGTTGTGGAATATATAGGTATGTGTGCTGTCCGATAAGCAGAACTCTGTCAGATCTGCATGGGTTTAGCTTGTGCGGTAGAAGCAGGCAGGTGGTACAGGACATAAAATACGCCTGAAGAGTATTTTGAGAATAACAAATAGGGCCACTGAGTACCGGGCCTCTCTTGTCCCTGCAGAAGGAGAGGACGGAGCGGCTGGTCATCTCTCCCCTGAATCAGCTACTGAGCATGTTCACAGGGCCCCACAAACTGGTGCAGAAACGCTTTGACAAGCTGCTGGACTTCTACAACTGCACGGAACGGGCGGAGAAGTTGAAGGACAAGAAGACGCTGGAGGAGCTGCAGTCGGCCCGGAACAACTACGAGGCCCTGAACGCCCAGCTGCTGGACGAGCTGCCCAAGTTCCAGCAGTACGCGCAGGGCCTGTTCAGCAACTGCGTCCACGGCTACGCCCAGGCCCACAGCGACTTCGTGCGCCAGGCTCTGGAGCAGCTGAAGCCGCTGCTTTCGGTGAGGCCCTCCCTCCCCGTGGAGAAGTCGTCTCTGAAGTTCTCCCAGAGTTTTCCTGGGAGTGCACAGCAAGGTTGTTGGAGACAGCTTCAAACTAGGTAGATTAACTGTGTCATCAGGTCCAGGCCATCAGGAATCGAAATTCCTGATCCCTCAGTGGTGCCGGGAACCTGTGGCCTTAAATGGCTCTCTCTACCCCAGGGTTGCCAGCGGCTTGGCCTGCGGGCCCTGGGCCACAGAGTTGGCAGCTCACACTGAGCAATCCACAGCTGGTCGTGAGCTTCTGGTTGGCTCTAAGGAGGCTGTCATTCCTGGGATCTTTCACACGTGTTCTCTTCTTTCCTCTCTGCTCTCCCGGTACGTGGACTCCAGTTACTCAAAGTAGCCGGCAGGGAGGGGAACCTGATCGCCATCTTCCATGAGGAGCACAGCAGGGTCCTGCAGCAGCTCCAGGTTTTCACCTTCTTCCCAGAGTCTCTTCCCTCGACCAAGAGGCCGTTCGAGAGGAAAACTGTGGACCGCCAGTCCGCCCGAAAGCCGTTCCTGGGCCTGGTGAGTGGAATTGGAGACGCCCGGCCAGCCTGGTGGTTAATGTGAGCTTCTGCTTTAGACCAGCTGGGCTCAGAGCCCACTGCTGATGCTCTGTGTCCTTGAGCCAGTGCCTTGGTGTCCTCGTCTCTAAGACACAGATAATAGTCATACCTACATCACAGAGTTGTTAAACAAGATTTAAATGAGCTAAAATATGTAAAGCACTTAGATGTTACCTGGCACGTGGCAGCCACTATTCAAGTAAGCTGTTGTCATTGTTGTTATCAATATTGATGGACTCAGCTCTGTCTCTACAGATTAGCAATTTAATAGAAGTTTAAATATTTTATAATAAACAAAGAATAAAGGTTATTGAGTTCTCGTTTACCATAGGCTCAGTCATTCATTCCTTCACTCACTGTTACTGGGCATCACCAGTGTGCCCACTGATTTGACTTCAAAATGCCCTCTGAAAAGCCTTCTTGGATCTTCAGCTACACAGTAAAAGGAGTAAGGAAGCATTGATATTAATACTTTGATCAGTTAAGTAAGGGAACTGGTTTAAGGGGATGTTAGTTCTGCCAGGCTCCCTAGTTTTGATCGTGTTTTAGAAGAGGTGATTACCTGATACACTGCCAGACAGTTAATGGCCGACTGCCTTTTTACCTGGAGTTATTTTCTTTTTTAACTCAATTCTTCTATATTCTGAAAAATAGGGTAAGAAACACCAGATTATATGGGGTCATAATCTGAAAGACTGCTGTTTTGTCTTTGCTTGCAACATTTGTGCCTCATACAATCTCATAGACGTTAATTTACATTATCTTAAAGGGGGATCCAATTTTTTTATTACTTTTGCTTTTTCTTATAAATATTATTTGTTTTTTATAGATGGGAAGTCAAGATAGGGAAAGTCTTGGTTATTTTAATTTTTTGGGTGGTACTTTAATCATGTTTTTCAGTCACAGAATAACAGGTGTAAAACTAAGGGTGTGTTAAATCTTCCTACTAGCTACAAAGGCACCAAAACCTAAGAGAGGAGGACTCTTACCTAGGCCTAATTCAGGCACAAAAACATCTGATGAGGGTAGGAAGCGGCTGGCCATCACTGCCTCCACTTCTGAGACCCTGGCAGTGTGTGGGATTGTATATGGCTGTTGGGATAACAGCTGGGAAGGGGTTTTGTTGATGGTATTTCTTGTATTGCCTTTCAGCCAAGTTATATGCTCCAGACAGAGGAACTCCGGGCCTCCCTCCTGGCAAAGTATCCCCCTGAAAAACTCTTTCAAGCAGAGCGCAACTTCAATGCTGCTCAGGACCTGGATGTCTCCCTTCTGGAAGGCGACTTGGTGGGCGTGATCAAGAAAAAGGACCCCATGGGCAGTCAGAACCGCTGGCTGATTGACAACGGAGGTAAGCACAGTGGACGACAGATCTGTAAATGAGGAGAGAGGGACTTGGGCTGTCCTGAATCCTGTCTGGGCCAGAAAAAAATGTGAGCATCTTCGATTAAAAGAGAAAGTAACCTTAACAGTTCTCTCCATCTCTAGAGAGTGCACTGCCCAATCATTGCTGAGATAAAATCAGTCTTTGATTTTGTTTTCGTTTTTTAGAAATTCCAGAGGAGACTCCCTTACTTACCTTGCAAGATCTTGCCTTGTTTTACAGCATTACAGGCAGTGAATCCTGCCTGATGGGTCCTGTCTTGATCCAAATCTGAGTGAACCACAGAATAAGCCGCCCTCTTCTAAGCTCTGTAGATGTGTTTTGTGAGTGTGTGAATTTAAAACCTGTAAGAAAGCATTGCTTGCTTGTTGAGTTTTCCCCTCTAACAAACAGTTCTGCCTCATGCCTATTTAGGGAATGACTTTAACAACTCACAGATTTTTTTTTTTGGTGAGAGTTGGGGTGGGGAAGTGGTACAAAATTTAAAGAAAAATACAAAGAATAATGCTGATCCATAATCGTTTTTCCACAATTCCAGAGTCCAAAATACTCTGAGAACTGAAAAGTCTTTTTTTCAGAACTCAAAACCTGCCCAGATCTGAACTCATTTGGTGACAAAACCTGAACAAAGTGACGTGAGGCTGCTTATGATTATTGCTTATCCCCTTTGGTGTGAATAGTCATGTTTTGCTACAGAAACATTAATGGGTTTGACTGCAAGGTATTAACCCAGACCCTCTGGGGATATCATGAAATACATAATATATTTGATTACCTTTCCAAATCCAAAAACATGTTCCAAACACATCTGGCCCCAAGTGTTTTAGATAAGGATCATGCCTTTGTAATGAACATCTGTGTTCATACCACCAGAAATGAAAATTTTAACATTTCTCAATTTCTCTAAAAACATTTTGTGGATTTTCTTTCTTCTTCCCCAAACCCCATTCTGCCTACCCCAAAATAGTAGAAGTGGGAAAGGAAGGATGAAGGATGGGGCCCCCAGGGTGACAGCAGGTGAGAGCACTGGTGGGGCCCAGACAGTGAGCGCGTAGTGGAGATCCAGGCTGGCGGAGCGCCCTATCTCGGGGTTCCGTCTCCTCAGTCCTGGTGAGTAAAGTGGTAGCAGGAAGCCCACAGCATCAGGATCAGCTCTCGGACCCTCCAGCTCTCGCCTTCTGCCCAGGAGACTCCTCCCTATCACCCAGCGGATGGAACAAAAGCAGGCTGGCCTTTTTTAGGTCCCGGAAGCACATTGAAGATCTTGGCTCTTCTCTCATGGAGGTCATGTGCTCAAGACCCTGCCTTGATAGATAATTCTTTCTTAATATAAGATTTTTTCCTGTGGATTAGGGATCTCAATCCCTAATGTGTGCTTTAAAGTTTTAGCGGAGGGCCCTCTGTCTCCAGCTTAGGCAGTTTATGGACGTGAACATGTGTTGTACATGTGTTCTGTGCATATTCTAACGCAAGCAGCTCCTACTTCAGTTCTCACAGTATTCCCATTGCAGTCCTAAACCAAAGGCGGAGATTTGGGTAAGCAGTGCAGAGAGAGCAGGGGGGCCTATCTGAGGGACTCTGCACACTGAGGATGGTTTTTAAGATCCCTTTTTCCCGTACTCCATGTACACTCCTTAGTTAAGTCTTCCCTAAGCCTTTGTTTCCAAGGTCTGGCTCTCTTGTTAGGTTTTCTTCATCTGCTTGTGCTCAGACATATGGTCATTTTTCTCCGCAAGGCCCCTCGTCACTCATCTGTTGTGTGGTCATAACCAGCGTGGACTGGCAGGCGGCCCCAGCAGTTCTCTTGCACCACGTGGTGTCCTGGGATGGAGTGTCTGTCCTGTTGGTCTCTCCACGTCTTATTTTGTGTCTCGGTAGTTTCTTCGCTGTTGATTCTCCCCACAACGCCGCCCCGCGCTGTCCCTCTCTCCCAGAAAGCTCTTCACGTGTGTTTTCCTCCCTACAGTCACCAAGGGCTTCGTGTACAGCTCCTTCCTGAGGCCCTACAATGCTCGCCGCAGCCACTCCGACGTCTCTGTCGGCAGCCACTCCTCCACCGAGTCGGAGCTCAGCGGCTGCTCCCCCAGATTCCCGCGGCGGCAGAACAGCGGCGGTACCTTGACCTTCAACCCCGGCAGCATGGCCGTGTCCTTTAGCTCAGGGTCTTGCCAGAAACAGGCTCAAGATGCATCTTCACTGAAGGAATTTGACCCAGGAACTCTGAGCGCATCCTTAAACATGTGTAACTCAGAGAGCAGTCCTTCCATGTGCCCCTCCGACCCAGACTCCCCCTCCCAGCCCCGGCCCTGGGACTCAGCGGACTGTCACCAGCCCGCCCCCACCCTGAGGAGCTCCCGAAACTCCAGACATCCAGAAATGGCTGGTCACTCCGTGCCAGGGCAAAATGGGCAGGGTAGAGACCTCGTAAAAGGATGTGCAAGAAAGGCCCCACCTCTGGAGGACAGTAACAGAGAGCCAGAAAGCAGCGAGGCAGAAGGCAATCAGGTGAGTGCTGCCGGTTAGGGTGCCGAGCAGGTGGCAGAGGTGCTCTGTGGGTGCAGGTCGTGCCGCCCAGGAGCAGGCGGTCAGAGGCTTGCCTGGGCCGGGGGGGCACCTGGAGATGGGCTTCCAGACAGTCCTGGGAGGCACACGCAGAATCTCACTGCTGTACGAGTGAGCACCCTTTCTGGGTACCTTCCACTGTTGACCTCACAGCTGGTGCCCGGCCCATCGGCTGTGTCGCGGGGGCATTTTCAAGGTCTTAACTGTGAAGCTCTTTCCATTCTTGCACTGCACCGATTCTTCCATTGCATAAAGTCTGCTGTTTAACCTTCTACTTACTATTTTATTCAGGTCACTATATGTTTATTTCTAGAATTCAGAAATAAAATTCTAGCTGTTTTCAGCTTTTCCTATTCTTTTTATAATGGCCTGTTTGTATCTTTCTATCTTAAACATTTTAAACCTACATATTTTAAAGCCACTTTCACATCCACAGCTGAGGAATCCCTGGGCCCACTCCCATTGTCTTTGCTCACTTACGGCAGTGAGTCTCCAGGTGTGACTGTGAGCTCGCCTCCTGTGTGGGGTTGCCTTTGTTGAGAGACTTGATTGTATCCTGGGCCATGGAGGCATTTCCCTCTGCCAAGCTTTGGGTTCCCAGAGACCGGTTTTCATGGTAGTTTCTCAGCTCAGACTCCTCTCAGTCCTGCAGGCGAGCGTAGTGCATGGCTGGTTCTCTCAGGTAACTCTTATTACCCACAGCCCAGGACGCACGTCCCAGCTCTGGACCCTCCAGCAGGCAGTTTTTCTAGACACCTTTAAGGGGCAAGGAGCCCAGGTCTAGCCTCATCAGCTCCAGTCCCTGAGCAGGTTTTAAACCCCCAGCCCTTGGCTGTGTATTCATCCCCATGCCTCTCCGGGCCTCATGGCTGCTTCTGATCACTGAATACCACCTTCGCTTTGCATGACAGCTTTGCTGTGGGCACCTAGAGATCATCCTTGCTTTGAGGTTAGTTGCTTTTTTGATTTTGTTTGTAAGCTTTGTAAATTCAGAGTTTCTGTGTTTGGGGTATGGAAGGGCATCCTCATGTCTCATCCATCTTCCATACTGACTGAAGATTTCTCCTTCCACTCTTTAAGGCAACTCTGAAAGAGTAAAAATGAATTTTGGTTTTCTTTGAATCTGCCCTGTTATGGTTGCCAGCAGCCATATGTAGCTGTTTACATTTAGTTAATTAGACAAAATTAGAAATTAAGTTTTTTCATTACACTAGCCATATTTCAAGTGCTCAGTGGCCACGTGTGGCTAGGGGCTGCCATGTTGGATGGTGCAGATACAGACCATCCCCATCACTGTAGGAGGTTCTGTCAAACAGCCCTGCTCTAAGCAGTTTTCTATTTCCTAACTTTCTCTCCCTCACACAGGTCTATTTTGCTGTCTATACCTTCAAGGCAAGGAACCCAAATGAGCTGAGTGTGTCAGCCAATCAGAGACTCAAGATTCTGGAGTTTAAAGATGTCACAGGAAATACAGAATGGTGGTTAGCCGAAGTTAATGGGAAGAAGGGCTATGTCCCATCCAATTATATTCGCAAGACTGAGTACACCTGAACCTGTTCTGCCTCCCACTCAACCTTGCTGCCTTCGCTTCCATCTGCAGAAGGGTTCTGGTGTCCACCGAGAGGGCACCTGCTCCGGAGACACAGGCCCTGCCTGCATTGCTTAGCCACGGCACTGTTGGGCACAAGATGAGTCTTGTTCTCCTTGATTGGGTTGTCAACCTTGATGCTCGCTAGAATTTCTAGAATTTGAAATGGACCCTGGGGCTTGCGAGTGATTCAGTGACCGTGAGAGAGGAGGCAAGTCCTGGGGTCAGCCTTTGGAAATGAGATGTTTCCAGTCGGAAGACCAGCGTCCCATGTTTGCCCGAGGCTGTGCTCTAGCATTAGGAGATGCTGGCGTCGGTTGTACTGCACTGAGTTTGGGGTGGCTCCACGCTCCACGACCAACTATCCAGAAACCAACTCAGATGAAGAGAATTCTCTGAGAGCCCTTTTAGGCTGTGCCTCCGCATGTGGCAAGGAGTTAGTTGAGACTGTACCACATCTGGTGTTTCAAAAATCCCAGTGTCTGGGACACATTCACACACACACCCTTTGTTTCTGAAAGTCTCTAAAAAACTACCATCTGTAATCTTTTTCTTGTTTATTTCACTGAATTTCCAGATTATGCAAAATTCAGCTGCTTGCTTTCTCCGAAAGGAGAACCTTGAACCTTCATCTGAAAGGTTGTCTTCCCATTAGGTACTGTCATGGCAGACATCTCCACTTTATACAGTCCATGCATGACAATGTCTCCTGCCCTCTGCTGCTTCTCCTGCAGCTCAGTAACTGATAGATTTTCCTAGAACAGAATCAGAGCTCCTGCCATTCCATTAAAAGGATTCCTCCTGCAGTGGACTGAAGCCATTCCAGCCTGGTGGGAGACTGGGTGCCTCTCCTTCATCCAAGCACACTACTGTCTGCAGATGCAGAAAACAAAACACAGTGTGTCTTATTTGACTAGGATAAGCAGTCCCAGAAGTAGCTTGTCCTAGGCTTGGAAATATGCATTTTTCTCTTTCACCAGCCCCCATGCTTCCGAGACCCTGGTCTATGCCAAACAGATTCTAAAGTGCCTGATCGAACCTCCCTCCACCTCAAAAAGATGTTTGCTAATCTTCACACTCAGACTCTCTGCCTGAAGTTGCTATTTGAGCAGAGCTCTTATTCTTAAGGTTTTCCTCAGATGGGAAGCCTACTTTGGAACAGAAAGCCGCGAATTTTGTGTTTTAAGAACGGGAATTAAGAACAGCCTTACAGCCCTTGCTTCTCCAAATGCACCTTTGCCTTAAAGTCCTGATGAAATCGGAGACAGCTGTGGACTCCTTGGCCCCCTTAGTCTGATGGTCGGTCAGAAGGCAGCAATGCAAGTCTCTTGTGAATAGTGTTTATATCTAGAGATGTTTATATTCAAGTAGCTATTTTATAAATAAAAGCATTTCTAAGGGCCCTGAGTATGTTTTCTTGATTTCCCTCCATGTTTAGCCTGAACCCCCTTCTCTGGTTTCTGGAGGTACCTTCTTGACAATTCAGGGATGCTCAGATTCCAGATCAGAGTGGTTAACTGAAAAAATTCAGTTTCAGAATTCACTTTGTCAAATACGATTTCAGCAGAATCACTGCCTACTCAAAATACGCCCGTGCTGCAGACCTCTTCATTTTAAGCCATTTCCGACAGTAAAATCCTAGCAGAACAGAAGAGCTGGAAACTCTAAGAGGTGAGTATTTTCTTTCCAGTACAGATGTGGAAACTGATGCACTAGTGATGGAGTAGCAAGGCCACACAGCAGCTCACCCAGCTCAGGGTGGGAGGGGGAGGAGCAGCAGGAGCACTGGCGGAGGTGGCACTGAGGACAGTGTGGGGGACAGTGAAGCAAGTGCCTGCTACTGTGAAGGAATAGAAAACGTGGGGTAATAGGCAGAATGGAAAAGAGGCTTATAGGCCAGTGAAGCTACTGTTTCATTTTATGAACCAGGATGATGGGGTCCAGTGACATTATGACTTGCTCAAGTCTGACATCAAGTTTTCGGTGGATCCTGAATTTAAACCTGGGCGTCAGGCTCAGTCTTTCCACCTTGTTGTGGAGCCAGACTGTCTGGCTTCACTTAAGAGCTTTGTGACCTTGGCAACTTGCCTAACCCATGCCTTGGCTTCCTCGTCTAAAGTAACAGAAAATACTACCATCTGCTTCATGGGGATGTGGTGAGGAGGGAGTGAGTTCCTACGTGGAGAGTGCCAGAACATTGCCTGGCACACAGCAAACAAATTGGAGCGCCTCGAGGTCCGAGGCAAGGGACTTAGATCTGATGAGTCGGCTAATAAGAGACTCCTGTGGGTTCTTGGGTGGATTGCCTGTTTTAGGAAAATTAAATGGTAGCAGAATGATTTGGAGGGAAGCTGGATCAAAGGCCAGGAAATCTAAGTAGGAAGAAGATAACTGATTTGGACCTAAGATTGCTTCAGAATGGGAAAGCAGCAACATCCTATGAAGAACAGGAAGTTGAAGAAATGATGGAATCACTGACAAAGGGGAGATCGTTGGGGTGGGAGCAGGTTTATGAGAAGAAGAGTTTTGTTTTAGACACTCGATCTCTGCTAGGTCTTGCTTCTTCAAGTGTGGGCTTCAGTCCATCTCTAGCACCTCGGAGCTCGCTGGGAATGCAGACCTCATCCCAGGCCTGCTGAGTCAAGGTCCCCAGCTGATTTGTGTGCCTGTTCAATTTGAGAAGCACCTGTACAGGCAATTCTTTTTTTTAATAGAACTTTCTACTGTCGGAACTCCTGTTACAAAAACCAAGGAAGGAGGAGGGGTCAGATGTTTCAGACACAAACAGAAGAAAATGTTATTGAAGAAAATTTCCAAATCCGGTTTGCCTGCTTGCTTCCTGTCATGAATTTTCTCCCTTTCCTGCCTGGAAGTAGTCAGTGGTGCTCTCTTTGCAAGTGTCCTTGGAGAACAGGGAGTGGTGGTGGGACCCTGTCCTCAAATGAAACGTGTAGTTTTCTGGCCTCCCTCCAGATTATTGTGAGAACAAATAAGACGATCCTACAAACTTCTGTGAACTGTGAGCTCTGAAAGTACATGGTTTCAATAAAGACTGAATTTTGTGTCACGCTATTGTAATTGTGAAGCTGGAGCTTTGCGTTTTGTTTCAGGGTCAGGGATACAGACAGGCTCTAAAAGAACACAGTTATCCTGTGAGTTGTGTTTTCAGTTCTAGAACCTTAGGGCTGAGGACCAGGAAACCTTGAGCATCATATACTTAACTTCTAAATCCTCTCTAGTCACTACACACAACTCAGGATTCCAAACTATCCCATCTATTAGGACGTCATGTCGAAGTTTTTACCATTTCACCTGGGCGAGGTGTGGCAGACATTCAGGCCAGAACAGGGATGATCATCTCCAGTCTCTAGTCTGTGCTGCTTCGTTTCACTGTGATTGTGAGTAATGATCAGCACGAGTGTTTTGCATGTATCAGTAAGGGAGTTTTCCACAATAAATTGCAGACTTCGCAAGCTACATAGGGGTGTCTTCCTTAACACCGCTCAGAGGTGACCCTGAAGGAGCAGACAGTGCTTTCCCAGAGGTAAGTAGTGGTGTGGTGGTGGGAGCGAGCACTCTGGTTAGGGCAGCAGCCATGCATTTGTTCAGGAACACTTTGGGGGAGCAGGCAGGTGCATGGGATTCAGCAGCAGACCAGGGGGTCTGCAGACTTAGCAGAGCCATGTCACAGGCACTGCCTGGGCATCCTCGGGACTTTGAGAGGAGTCAAGCTCTAATCCTTTCCCATGGCAACTATTCCCCAGGTCCAGGATCAGGGCAGATAAGAGTGAAAGCTTCCAGATCTGTCATGGCCGCCACCTGACGTCAGAATCACCATGATTCATTTGAACAAAGGACCTTCCAGCAGTCTCTCAGGTGAGATCCAAAGATTACCTCCAAATAGGATTAAGCTGAATTAAGATCTTTGCAATTTGATAGAAGGGGTGACAGCCGTGAGCACTGAAACCCACTTACAGCTGGGCTTAAAAGATGACATAATCCTCTACAAACTCACGCTACAGTGGGGTTCAGTGAAGGTCAATGATTTCTTAAACTGACTTTAGTTGGAGACTATGGGTAGTTTTATCAGAGCCACTTGGGCTTATGGTGTTGTATTAGTTTCCCACTGCTGCTTTAACAAACCAATAATTCAGTAGCCTAAAACAACACATTTATTATCTTACGGTTCTGGGGATCAGAAGTTCAAAATCAATTTCTGGGCTAAAGTCAAGGTCGGTATGGCTGGTTCCTTATGGAGGCTCCAGGGGAGAATCTGTTTCCTTGCCTTTTCCACCTTCTGTAGCTGCCTGTATTCCTTGGCTTGTGGCCCCTTCCTCCATCTTCAAAGCTAGCAGGCTAGCATGTTCAAAGGTCCGTTTCTGTCATCTCATCATCTTCATTCCAACACCCGCCCTCCTGACTCTTAGAAGGATCCTAGTAATTACACTGGGCCCACATGGATAATCTCCCCATCTCAGTAGCCTTAATCACAATCTACAAAGTCCCTTTTGCCATGTAAGATAAATCCTCAAGGTTTGAGGATTCAGACATGGACATCTTTAGGGACCATTGTTCTAGCTACCACAGGTAGGGAGCCACAGGACATTTTTGAGGCATTTCTGAGAATGGGAATATGATCCAGTCCAGGCCACACTGTTGATTCTGGAGCAGGAATCAGCAAACCTTACCCATAAAAGGCCAGATGGTAAATAGGTATTTCAGGCCATACAGTCTGTCGCAACTCCTCAACTCTGCCATTGTAATACAAAGGCAGACATAGATAATACAGAAACAAATGAATATGGTTGTGTTTCAATAAAACTTTATTTAGAAAAACAGCAGGCCAGATTTGGCCCTTATACCATACCCCTAACTCTAGGTCCTGCTAAAACAAAAGGATTCTGTCCAACATTAATGTTGAAGCAAAGTATGCAGGGAAGAATTAGCCGTTTTGATAGAGGAAAATGAAAGGCTAGCCAAGGTGGAATTGGTTTACAGGTTGGAACTAATAAATGTATCAGCCTGGTAGATATTTCTGGAACTAGGAGGCATCTTTATGATGCCAGAATGTAAACCCTGACAAGCCAGTTCACAGTTTACCTGCTGATGGATGCAAACCTGCAAAGGAGCCAGCAGGCAAGGGTGTTTGTTAGTACCAAGTACCAGGAGAGGCATCTGTGCTCAGAGGTGTAACCAGAAGTCTTTACAGATGGACACCACCATCTTTGTTCCCCAGTGAGGAAGAAGTGGCCATGGGCTTGAGCAGCAAATAAGACTGCTGCTTCGACAGAGCCCATCGTCCACAGGACAAGTGGATCTGAAATCAGTGACCGCAGCTATCAGGCAGGATAGCCTGATGGCTGTCATAGCGAGGACCAAGATGACTGTCCATTCAAGAGATTACCAACATGTCAGCCAAGTCCATGACTGTTAAGAGTTGAAGAAAGGAGCTCTATATTAGCCTATTTTTTTAATTCAGTGAGAACCAAAGTAGTCCTAAGTAATTTTTCTTCCTAAAATTCTTTTATGCTCATTTTACTTAGAAAATACTGTATACTTCTTTCCTCCTCTCTTATCATACTTATCAGATTGACAAAAATGTCTTAAATTGGTATTACCTACTCTATGCATTTAAACACATGCATACCCCCCATTCCTACGTTAAACCCTAAGGAAACTCTTTCTTACATGAATATCTTAGGAGTTATATACCAGAATGTTCATAGCAGTATTGTTCATAACAGGAAAAAAAGAAAGAAAAGACTTGGAAATAATCCTACTGCTGACCAACATAAAATGGATAACTGTGGTGTATTCACACACCGCTGTACCACAGAGCAGTAAGAGTGAACCGGCCTCCTTACGTGCATCAGCGTGGATGAATCCCAACTACAATACTGCATAAAAGAAGCAAGTCATAGAAGAATACTCGCAGGATGAGTCAGGCCACACTGCATGAGTTTAAATAACAGTTTAAGGATACATACAAAGTGGTAAAATTAAAACAAAAAGCAAAGGAATAATTTATCACAAAATACAGGGTGGTGGTTCTCTCTAGCAGGGTGGGTAGGTAGCAAGGAGGTTTGATCAAAGTGAAATCATCAGGTTTCTGATATAGCTAGTAATCCTCATTTTTAAAAAATCTCAAGAGGTGAGGACATGGGTATGCACTCATGATCCTTCTTTAAAACGTACATTTTACACATACTTTTGTATATTTCACAAAAAATAAAATTAAATAAGCAATGATCCTAATAGCCCTTCTCTACCCCGTGGGACTTGCTGTCAGAATGCTGTGCTGCTGTTTGTATATTCAATGCCAGCTTCTTGGGCCATCAAATAAAAGGGGCCAGGGTTTTTCAGCAGTTCTTCGGGGCTGCCGTACTCCACAATCTTTCCTTGGTCTAGGACCATTACCCTGAAACAAGAAAGCAAAATCTCAGATCCTGGCATTTATAAGGAAAACCAGGACTATGTTCATTCATACCAGGCTACTAAGCAGTGAGAACGAATGAACCACAGCTACCTGCGTCAGCACAGATCCACGCGGAATACTGAACAAAAGACCGGTTTAGGAATATATGCGGTCTGAGTCCGTTTACATAGTTTTTTTTTAAGGATACACATTGTTTAAGGATATACTGGTTAAAAAAGGAGCCTGTTCTCACTAGTTTCAAGATTACTGTTGTTACCCCCATTGTGAATATAATCTGTCAGAGTTGGAAGGAACGGAAAGCTCCGCTTACAGGGGGAGCAGCTGAGGCCCCGTTTAGCTGGGAAGGTCTATGGCTCACTATCTACCACTCGTGCCTTGGCCTCCACCTCCCGTACTTGGTTAACAGTTACACATAGGTTCCCATTTTACCCTCACGACAAACCTGTTGGCTTTCATTAGCTTGATGTATAATTTTGGGCAAATTGAGATCTCTCAGCCTCTGTTTCTTCGTCAGTACAATGATGGTGGTTAAACCTTCCACTATAAGGTATCTCACGGCAGGTGCTATTAACGTCAACAAAAGGACTAAGTTGTGTGCCTGTGAAGCGCTGTCCCCCCACTCACTTGTCACTGTCCATGATGGTGTGCAGCCTGTGGGCAATGGTGATAGTCGTACAGTGAGAGAACTCATTTTGGATGGTCGTCTGGATGAGCTGATCGGTCTCTAGATCCACTGCAGCAGTGGCCTCATCCATGATCAGAATCTTGGATTTCCGAAGCAGAGCCCTGGCCAGGCACAGCAGCTGCCTCTGCCCTATGCTGCAGCCAATGGGAGAAAGCAAGCATTAGCCCCTAGGGACCAAGGAATGAGCTGGGATGGGGAGTAGGGGGCAGATTTCACGTTCCAGATCAGGCTTTCAGAACTCACTCCTGAATTCCCCTTTAGAATGCCTTCGCCTCTTCCACCAGCTGTTCATTGTTGCAGAGTAATGTTTTCCAGACTTTCTCAATTACTTGGAAAACCCACCACAGGTTAATTTAGAAATTCATATTAAGTGTTCACTCTACTCCGTCAGAATGGGGAGGAGCTAGGAACATGCACTGTGAATAAGCACCCCAGGACATTTTCGTTTAACCAGGTTGGAAAACACTAGCCCAAGAATAGTGCTTTGCATTTGGCTACAATATCTCAGTACACCATCAAGTTTCAAAATAAGATGGATGCCACCAAGTTCACTTCAGCAACATCTGGCTTGACACCATTAGTATGGAGTGACGCCACACAAGGATGCCCAGAGGCACTTCTTAGTGGCCTTAGCAAATCCATTAGTTATTTTAACGTGTGATTATAGTCTCAAGGCTGATTATTTGTTCGAGGCCTTCTGCCTTGATTAGAGATCGTAGCCATCTAATGAACGCGATGTCTTGGTGTGAGACGCAATGTATGTGGAATTCGAGTATGTCTGTAAAACGCAAATAGCTTTAATTTGCTAAAAGCCAATAACGAATGCTGGCCCTCTTACACAAAGAAGCTTTGGGAAGCGATACGGAGGAGATATTCGGGAATTCGCTAATTGCTCTCTCCTGCTGTGGCCGTTAGGGGACACATTAAACAGGGGCGGCTAGACTAAAGCTCTATAATTCTCCGTAAGAGAATTTCTGCAGGAGATGAGAAGTCACCCAAGATGAACTTCCAGTTCTTCTCTGTAATGTAAGAGCAGAGACGCTGCAAAACTATTTACCTAACTCGTAGCCAGCTCCTACCTGGCTCGTTCACAGTAACAGGCTGTTGCCAAGGCGTCAACTTGCCTTTCAGCTGCTGGCTCTCTCCCCAAGCTGATTGCTCTCCGAACTCTGATCAGAGAATTTGAAGTTTCAGAACTCCCAAACAAGGTCTGAAATCAAGGCGCTGGTAATGCCACGTAAGTGCCTCCCAGCACGGACAGAGGTTTTGTTCTTAGAAAGCAGACGGGTCAAGGCCCCTGTATTATCCTGCCTGAGCACCCCACGTGGCCCCACACACCTGCAGCATTTAATGGCGCACAAGCCGGGTCTTTCCCCATCACGCTCTTAAGTGTGGGGAGGTCACAAGAGTGTCTGCAGCATTTCCCTCTGTAGCTCCAGTGGTGCTCAGTATGTACTTACTTACTGCCTGAATGCCTGAATGGCCTGTTTTATAGTCCTAAAGACTTACTTCGGTCCTGCTAGTTCCTAGGTCTGTTGCTGAGGGAAAACAAACCTGCTGATGTTCTCTACCAAGGCTCACAAGTGATCCCTGGGGCTACCCGCTGAAATCACCTGAGGCCCTGATTCAACCAGTCTAGGGTACAGCCTGGGCACTGGGACATTTTAAGTATCCCGAGTGATTCATGTGCAGCCTACTTAAGAATCACCCTTCTAGGCAGAGCTTCTCGTGCTATAATGTGCACAGAAATCACTTAGGACTCTTGCTAAAGTGCGGATTCCAAATAGTACGACTAAAGCCTGAGTTCCCAGGTGAAGCCAGAGCAGCTGGTCCATTAATTTGAGCTACCAAGCCCGCCCTCCTTCTCTGAGCTCCAACTGCTAATGGTCCTTGCCCTGCCCATTACTGAAGGCACCCAGGGCCGCAGTGAGACCGCCCCTGAGCCACTGGCTTTGGCTGAGAGCTGACCTTCAGTGTATGGAGGGAAAAAACAGATTGTTGTATAGAAAATGCCAAGTCAACTTGTTAACCGACAGGAAGCGTGAAGTTCAACGTATGTAGAAACGCTTTGAAAAGTTAAAAAGGGCTGAGTCTTTGTGCTAGTTTATGGTGTTTCAGCATTGCCCAAGGACCCTGCAGACCACACCTCCATCACCCACATGCCCCTTAGATCAGGGAGGGCTTCTCAAACTGGGGTGCCTGTACAACCCCCTGGGGATCCTTTGGAATGCCTCTGTCCAGTCACTGCCTCAGACCAATGAAATCAGACTCTCTGGGGCTGGACCAGGTTTCCAGCCTGATGGCAGAGTGCAGCTGAGAACCTCACTACATGGGATTTGGAAGCTCACGTTTGTAATGTCTTGTAAGGGTTTGTTGACTAACAAAGGTTTTCAAGAGTTTTGAAGCACATTCACATCTATTTTAATCTTCACAGTGGGTTCGTTTTAAGCATTAAGTGGGAATTAGACCTGGGAGTGAAAATTCTTTGATGCCCAGGCACCATGTTGCATGAGTAATGAGAGGCGTGGTCTCGCCGCCTCCACGGCCTGTGGGGAAGAGGGTTATGAACCATTACCTCAGGTTGTCACCACCCTCTGTCACTTCGTGGGACAAGCCAAGTTGCAGGCCAGCCACAAAGGATTTGAGGTGAGCCAGCTCCAAGGCCTTCCAAATCTCCTCATCTGAGTAGTTGTTGAAAGGGTCTAGATTCATCCTCAGGCTCCCAGAGAACAGGATGGGATCCTGCAAGTCAAGGGACAAGGGGGGGGGGGGTCACTGGGGCTAACGTTGGAAAAGGAACCAGTAGCTCGTTGTGGCCAAGAAAGTGGCAGGACTGGTCTAAGATGGAACGCTGTTTAGTTGTCAAGCTTCCGCACGGTTTCCCTGCTGGAGGCATCCAGCTAAACATGGGGAGCTAAACACAGCAATGAGAGGAGGCCTTGGTGTTTTTGTGAGATTCATTTATGGATTTCCAGATTTGCCTCAGCATCTGTTAAGAAGGTAAGAGGAATGTCCCACACCCTCAAATGAAAACTCATGGTGTGGAGACGGAAGGATGGTAATAATCACAGGAGAACAATCTATTATGCTTCTAAAGAGGCTGGAGAAAGGAGTGTATCAAAAGGCAGCAAACACCAGACGAGCCAAAGCCAGCCCAGAGACCTGCTGCAGCGAGCAGAGCAGGCCAGGTTCTCATGAGGACCCACACACCCCAGAGCAGTCCTGGTTTGGGAGGGTCCAGAGAAGAAGCTGCAGGGAAGCCTTTCTTGCTGATGCACAAACCTTTCCACTTGCTGGCAAAAACCTGCCGCCAATTCCCTCCCCTCTCTTTTAACCACATCAAATGGGGAGTATAAAGCTTAATGGTTTCAAGCTTCAGCGGCGAAACTGCTAATGCTGATTGCAAAGGACCTGCCAACTGTGATGGGCTATAGAAATGCTAAATAATCATCTGCTCTGTTTGAGTTCTGTTGTGTTGCTGCCACCTACCGGTAAGATACTGGCAGTCACACAAATGGATTACCAAACAATGCAAAACTTATCTTTTAAGTTCTGGAAGCAACGTGTCTTAGGAAACTGGCTTAGGTAGCTGGCATAGACAGCGGAAATGACACTGCTCTACAAATGTGCATCAAGAAGATGCACATGTTTCCTGCAGAACAAGCTGTGTGTGACTGCACGTTTCAGAGCTCACCTGGGGGATGATGGTCAGTTTCTCCCGGAGGTCGTGGAGCCCAATGGAAGCAATATCTACTCCGTCAATGGTGATCTGGCCACCTGCAGCCTCCAGAATTCTGAAGAGGCTGTTTGTCAGGGATGATTTCCCAGCTCCTGTCCTGCCCACCACACCAATCTGTAAATATAATTCCTCTGCGTGTTAGTCCACCATATAATTCTTGGGGGAATTTAGTTAGCCTGGGGCATTCACAATCACAGGTGGGAAAAGGCAGTGATTGGCTACTTCATCTCTAAGATGTTAAATTGATTTTGGTGGGGAAAAAAGTGCCTAGATGTGAGAAAAAGGTGTCCCTCCCATCCTAACTCCTAACTCATTGCTTGCTGAGAACTACAGTGACTGTTAGAAGTGGACACAGCAGCAGCTGCCATTGTTATAATTATTCTTCTTGGAAATTATAGATTTTTAAAAATTCTTATTTAGACTTGAGGAAAAGGGCAGGACCAGGCCTGCCATCAGCTGAGAACCAGACCCAGCATCCTCACCCAGAATGATGTAGACATTTTTTGGTTCTACCTACATCAGACCCCAGTTCCTCAGAGAACAAGAACACCATAGAGGGGTGCTGGACTTTGCAGACCAGGAGAACTGGGCCATTCTCTCTGCAGAGACAACCTCCACACTGCTGTTCCCCCCCAGCTCCTTCCCCAGGCTGGTGCCTCCTGACTTCCCCTCTACACACCGTGGCCCTTACAGGAAATGAACCCTGTCAGCCATAGAAGAGGTGGCCAACAGGGACACAGGGAAGGGCTGAGCAAGAAAGCCCTTACAGCCCCCGTAAACCTGTTTAATTCTGTGCCGATCTCCTGCCCTCTGGTGGTGGCACTGTGTCCCTACACCTCCTCAGGGCAGAGGAAGTGTCCTGAACCTCTCACTCCCACCTGGTTAATGAAAGCCCAGAGTCCACTGCTCTCCACCTCTGTGTCCACAAGGACTCACATCCAGGCCTTTCTTCAGCTCCACCTACCTTCTCTGCGCTCTTAATTTCACAAGTGATCCCTCTCAGTACCAGATCCAGTTCAGGCCGATACCGTACTTGGTAGTTGCTAAACTGGATCTCCCCTTTGCTGGGCCAGCCTTCTGGAGGCCTCTTATCAGTCACCCAAGGCGCCTGGCAAGGAGACAGGAGGAGAAGTGCTTTACATGGTGACAACTCGTTCATCAGTCCCCATGGGACTCATGTCACAGAACAGGGTAGCAGTGCCCCAGCCTGTGGACATCTGCATTGAATATACTAAGCTAGACCAGTACTTCCAGAAGGTTCCACATGATTCAATTAAAGAAATCCTATCCCACAAGGTTGTTTCTCTGTGGATCTCCAGAATGAAGCCATCATTTCAACTTGGTGCATCCCAGGACCTGACTTCCCCCAAACCATTTTCTACTTTAAATTTCAAGAAGTTAGGTCCTTTGAGTTAGAGCAAGGAAGATTTTCAGAGAACCTCTATGACCCCTCCTTGATTATCTCCAAACAAGTGAAGTTGCTTTCTGGAAGCAATCACATTTTTCCCCCTTTTCCCTGGGTTCCTCTGATTCCTTCTTACCTCATTTTCTACTTTTATGTACTCATTTATTCGCTCAACAGCCACAATGTTGGTCTCTATTTCTGACGTCATCCTCACTAGCCAGTTCAGGGTTTGTGTGATCTACAGAAAAACCAGAAGACTAAAGATCATCTCAGGCTCAGAAACCAACTCAACTAGTCAAACCACAAGGTCAATCTAGTGCCGCCTTTGTACCCAGTACTATGCCAGACTCTGCAAGAAGGCAAGGAAGCGTGTAAGTGACAAACTGCACCTCCTTGTGGGAGGAAGTGAGGCCAACGCATGGAATGGCTGGAGGACAATTAAGTGCTCAGCTGTGTGGTGCTCACAGGAAACTTGGAGTGGCCTGGGGCCAAAGCTGAGGCTGGTGATTGGTGGGGTGGGACCTGAACTCTCCTGCCTATAAAACTCTTAGTGGGTAGGGGTGGCATTCCACCAACGGGGAAACAAAAGGAAAGACACAGGGTAGGAAAAGGCCTTCCAAAAAGCTGCCTCCTGTCTGCTCTCAATTAACAGCAGCTTGGATGAGAACACAACCCCCAGAGTGGGACATCCACATGGACCCTTGTCCTCCTTTATACCAGTAAACCCCAGGGGCCTTCCTGCCACTACAAAGAGACATCTAACCACCAGGAAGAGAGTTATCATGATCTGGGCCAGTCTAAAGTCAGATGCAAACTTCTTTCAGGCAAAGCCCGTAGGCCAGGCACATATGCACAGCGAATTTTTGTTGAGCTCATGGTGGTTAGAGAGAGGAGAGTGCAGGAGGGTGGGGACTAAGAGTACCACTTTATGTAGGCTGAACTATATGAATTGTTGATATTTGAATGTTTTGGTTTGGTTCAATCTAATAGTTGTCCAATTCTTTGTCTCATCCGTCCTAGGATAATGAGCCTAGAGATGGGGAGATGAAAGGGCAATGGCACAAGGAACCCAGTGATTCTGGTGAATGACAGAGTCCTTCTGGGTATCCGGCTATGATCACCTTGGGCCTTATTAACTCCTACTGAAAACAGCACTATACAGAGCCTGTTGGTAGCAGAAGTTATTTGTTCAAAAGACTTTCTGGCTACTTCTATATTATAAAATAAACTCATCTATTCTCTTTTAACTATAATCAAGCAAACAGGCAAAGAGATAGGAAACTACTAAATTGAATTATATGAAATTGCTTCCTTAACTCTCAAGGGCAACAAAATTTATGTCCATTTTCCCAGGTGGCACTGGTACCCACTTAGAAAGGGTAAGGAGTGTGCCTGTGGGTTACACAATTAGTAAGAGATGGAGCCAGGGTTTGAATCTCAGTCTCCCCTGGTCCCTCTGGATCTAGAAAGGAATCACAAGTCCAGACTCCATGGTACACTCTAGACTCCATTTAAGAATGATGCACTAATTCAATCAAATTCCCAACCTCAGACTCACATTGAGTGAATTGGACAGAACAAAACCCACAGTGTCCCCATCTAGGGTCTTTCTATAAATAACCATCATCAAGGATGAAAAGAAGACGATCAGGTTCCCAATCAGCTCCAGACGAACTGCAAGCCACCTGCAGGGCAACAGAACCAGAGAAAGAGGTGTCACTAACAGGTGTCCACTTCCTTACCTTACCCAGCAACCTAGGTGTTCACAGAACATTCTCAGAGGGCTCGAGTTGGTAGGGCTGTGTTCTTAGGAGGTGCCTCAATTTGACTATACCATGATTTCCTAAGGCCTCATAAGTTGGGTTTTAGAAAATGAATTACATTTTAAAGATAGTAGAGGAGTTTGCTACACTAAGGGAATCCTATAGTTCAGTGTCTCCCAAACTTGCCAAATGATAAGAATCATCCAGTGGCAATTGTTAAAAATACGCAAATTTGTGCAGAAAAATTCCTGGACTCTTCCCCAGGAGATTCAAGAGATGGGTTCCAGAAATCTGCATTTTCAACAAATGTTCCAAGTTATTTTGTTTGATTAGGCAGGGGAACAATGGCATAAAGAATAAACACCACAGGAAGGTCCAATGTACTCTATCTGATTTCATGGCCTTAAAAAAGTGAGGGAGAAGCTGGAGAAAGAGGGAAATTAGGTGAGAGCTGACCACAGGGAGATATGTCAGGGCTTTGTAGAGAACTGAATAGTATGTAGATTGACATAATTTATAAAAACTGACTTTCCTAAGTAAAATGTACTTAAATAAATTTGCACAAATAATTCTAGCATATGTACGAATAAATATGATACATATTTCACAAAAGGGAGGAGTCCTAGAGAAAATTGACTTATACCTGTTTCCTTCTTGGAAAGTATCTAAGAAATAGAAAATCTTTACAATCAATTTCCTGACCTCTTCATATACCAAATAATACTAAGCGTCATTAGCCTTCCCTTCACACCTCAAGACGAAATGGAAGCCACCCAAGAGTTTTCACTCCTGAAAAAGACCTTCCTCCTCCAAGGACACGCCACTTCTTGCCAGGGTGAATAAAGCTGGAGGAATAAAGAATGCTGACTCTTCTTGGAGTCACCTCACAGGATGCGAGCTTTTCATTTCTTGTCATCACTGATTCGACCTAAAAATTCCCAGCTCTCCTCCCTCCCTCCCTCTCTGCTGCTTTCACCACCCTATGACGAGTGTCCTGCCTGGGGAGAAGCCCACATCCGTTCTCAGGGAAGCAAACAGAGGAGGTCCAGTTCACCGAGCACTTGTACAGTACCCGGGCTACAAAATGCTCACAGATGGCATGTGACTTCCTCCGTAAGCCTGTGAGATAGGTTGTGTTCCAGCCATTGTGAAAACAAAGGAGATCTTCCTGAAAGGGGTCAAGAGAGTTTGCCCAGTTTTGTAAGTGGCAGAGCAGGCGCAGGGACCCAGCCTCTGACTCCAAAGCTCATGCTTTCTCTCTACTTACACAACAGTCATGTTTGGCCAGAGTGAATTTCACATCACTGGCCAAGCCTGCCAGCCCACAACTAATATCAAACGTGCAGAACCCCAAAATACATATTTAGGGAGAATACCTAAGGGCAGCCTCACCTGTTGGAGGTGATCCAGGAAAAGACACATTTTTGGTTGGTGTCAATTGACATCTCATTGTGTTTTAGAAATCGCTGCTGGTGCTCAAAGGCACGGATAACAGACAAACCAGATACCGTCTCACTGAAGTGAGAGTAGATTGGGGACCTTGTGACAGAGTCCAGTCGTCTCAGCTGGCGAGAAGTGGCCACGTAAAATATCTGGAGCCAAAAAAGTAAAGAACCAGTCATGCAATCACGTCACATATGCTGGACCTCTTCCTTCATGGCCAGGACCCAACATTCTTTACATGGAGGTTGCAGCCCACATCTGAACAGAGAAGAGGCCTCAGGTCTCATCTCTGACTAGAGGAGTGATGAGAGGCTCAGAGGAAGAGGATGGTGGGAAGAGCTGGGGCTGGCAGAGAACAGAGCAACTTGAAAGTAAGGACACGATACCATAGCCCTAGAGGTTTGAATTTTCCAACCACGTAAGTTTTGTCAGCCTAATCCATATGCTCCCCAAGAACCTGCACACATTGTCTAAATAACATTTTTATAATAGTTAGAAAAATGGTCTCCAAAAGGATTTGATAAATGCAGCTGGGAACGGAGGGGTGTGGAAAGTGGAGATGGGCAACAAATGGCCCGAGAAAGGTATGCTGAGGTTTGGATAAAAACTGAATAGAATCATGTAAGTGACCAAGACTGTGCTTTGATGGCGTGTGAAGTTAAAGATCACTCTGGAGGTGTGTGGAATGTTGAGGGTCTAAGAACTGGAACTGGATGTCACACAAGTGCAGGCAGGCTGTCTGAGATGTGAAGGCTTAGTGGGAGGTTCAGTGGAATGGGATAGTGGTGCTACTAGATTCCAAGAGGATTTGCTGAGACCAGGGAAGAGCTGGGTATTTGAGAGTCAGAATTCAAAATGTTACACCTGGAAGTTTCCTCAAGTATCCTGCCTCTGTTCATTGGTTTGTTACTAACAGATGACAATGTACCTGAGGAACTCAACACAAACACCAGGGGGTGTCATCTTACCAGGGGCCACAAGGCTGCCCTTGGCTTCAGAATTGTTTTCTCAAGGCTCACAGTTCATCCTGAAGATAACAGTGGGACAGAACTTCTAACCACAGCTTCCCTCTCCTCATCAGGTTTTTATCATGAAGCCCCTTCCACTTGCTCCAGTTTTCCTGTGAGGGTTGGCTCTCAAGCAACGTGTGTCCTCAACACACTGGAATTGAGTCTAGGCCATCTACAGACACCCCAGTGGAAGGAGAACTGCCCTGAAGTGAAAAGAGACTGAGCCCCTGCTGAGACATCTCCAAGGAGATAAGCCTGAGTCAACCAGGGAAGCAGCCACAGCACAGCTCTTCTAGAAGCAACCAATGACCTAGCCACTGTGAAGGGTCTTACTGAGCTTCAAGACTTTATTCAGAGCCAACCTCAAAGTAGTCTTGGATCCACATGTAAATCTGCCCCACGTAAACTTGTAGGGGGCAGCAGTTAAGGTGAGATTTGCTGTCAACCCGCACCCATCAGGGCTGACCCTTCAGCTTCAGGGAGTGGCCCAGGGGCTCCTTGGTATGTTAATATATGGCTGAGTGACAAAGATGCTGGAGAGGAGAGAGTGACTAGCAAGAAAGAAGAGAGTCTCAGGAAGGAGCTTGGGCTTCTATAAGTAGAGAGAAAAGGAAACCTAGCCGTTTCCAAACCTACCTGAACAGACACATAAATGATGCCAAGCGGAATGATGATGACAACAAAGACTGGTGTGGCCAGGCAGATCATGACAAGGGTGCTAATTATGCCCAGGAAGCACAAAAGCCAGCTGCGCAAAGACATGGGAAGGGTATCATCCACTGTGGAAATATCCTAGGGACACATAAGGAGAGACAGTGTGCCAATGAGTTCCTATGACATTTTACATCTTCTTGGTTCTGGCAGGGAATTTGCTCAGTTCTGGGTTCCCAGTGACTCCTTCATTTAATCATGTCATGGTTTTCATTTGCAGTACACTGTTCTGCTCACCCCAATAACCAATCTCATTTTTGTAATTTCCTCATCTTTCTAAATCCCTCCAAACAAATTTGGCAGTCATCCTTCACCTTTTTCAACAGAGTTGGTGATAGAATTTCACTCTTCTCAGGGAAATTTCCATTTTTCAAATTTATATAACTACTGTAAGCTAACAGAGCCTTACAGGTAAATCCTCCTATACCTGAGCCAATTCAATTATTCTAACTTTACACAGGTTCTAATTCTGCTGATTACCTAGAACAGAGACTGGCACATAACATGTTTAATAAACAATTGTTTGGAGGCTCCAGTCAACAAGCTCTGTCACCCACCACTGACTGAAGAACCATCTTCTGCGTGGGAAGTTATTTCCTCTGCCGAACATAGAGCTTTCCAGGAGTGAGGTGGAGACTTAATGTGATCCGTGCCTGGCCACTATTCTAACCAAGGAACCCACAGATGATGGGTGGGTCTTAATCACCATAGTGCTTATATATCATATCAAATAAATGAGCAAATGGATGGAAAGATGGATGGATGGATGGATGGATGGGTTTGGTACACACAGGAAGCCTTGCTTATATTTTGAGTTTCCTTTGCCTTAATTTTTAGATTATGTTAATTCTAGGATTAATTATATGTGAGTATTAAGGTAAACCCAAATTATCTCTGGAGTATTCCAAACTGGGTAAGAGATAACAGTTTCCTAGAGAGCCCTGAATAGTGGATGACTCCTGAGTCTAATTTATCCTTCCCAAAGTCACATCAGAATGCTGATAACTATATGTCCAGGGTTGACAGAAAAAAAGAAATCCTCGCAGCTATTAGTTCTGTGCAGAATTTTGACCCTGACCTCGCACAAAATCTCCATCTTTCTTCCTCCACCCTTACCTTCATCTCTTAAGGGCTCAGTCATCAGCTCCAGAGGACACTAGATTTAACTTTCCTTTATGATCTGATACATCTCCCCCCCAAAAAAGTCACCATATAATTAATGACAGTTTCCTTTTTCATGCAAAAGCAGGTAGCAAAATATGACAGTTGCCTAAGTAACTCACAGTAAGATCTCTGTGTTTTCTTTTTCAGAAGATTATATCAGAAAAGAGTGTACGATCCTTGCAAAACTTCTGTGGGGAATCTCCATATCCAAAATTGGGTACTTTTTAAGGTCCTATTAAAGAGCAGGAAGCCCATTTAAGTTGTCACCAATGGCATCACGCCCACCATTTTTGTCCCAGAGGAAGGTGATAAGTGAGGGCCTGTCCACTTTTGAAGCAATCACCTTGTCCCCAGAACCTGGCTTGGGCTGTGAGCTGGACTTTGTGTCTGCTCCAAGACCAAACAAATCAGAGTTCAAGCTGCTTAGATACCTTTTATTTTTTTAAATGTGTGCCTTCTTCTAAAAACAGAGAACTGAAGACTCTGTTGGTGATGGTTGAATATTACACTGAATTGTCTGGTTTCCTCTGTTCCTGAAATATCCATCTCATATTCGCTAAAAATCAGTGAATTCGGTCTGGCCCATGGAAGAGAGCTGTCTATGATCATAACATTTACTGAGCATCCCAAAGCCTAGTACAGTCCTTGACTCATAGAAGGCACTCAATAAATGTTGAATGAATGAATGCCGAGGGTTCCAGGATATATAGTAGATGGAGACAATGTTTCAGAACCCCATTAAAATCGTAGGTGGCTCTCTTCCACAATCCAGATCTCATTTACTTTTTTTTTTCATTTACTTATTTTTAAAGCATCAAAGATGGGAGCTTCAGGAATGGAGGCAGCGACCAAGCAAAGGGTTATCCTGCTGTCCCTTTTACTCAGTCACAACCAGTGATGGTATTTTCACTTGGTTTTTTCTCTCCTCAGAAAAATCCTTCACATCCTGCTTCTACGGCCACCCACCAACCCTAGATCCCCACCATCTCCCTGGCTAACTTCTATGATTTAAGTGTCGCCTTTCCTGACATTTCCCACCCTCAGTCACTGAGGCTGAGCTGGTACCACTTTTCTCTGTCCCTCTTTTGGACTCCTGGAATGCTACTGTACACATGGTGGTTATTGGTTTTCCCGTATTCTATCCTAACCCTTTATTTCCTTGGCCATCTCCCTCATTAGATGGTGAGCTACTTAAAGAGCCAGAGTTGTTCATCCCTATACCCCCAGGATCCTTGGGACCTCAGACAAGTACTCAAGAAACATCTGCATACTGAGTGGACAAAAGCACAGGAACTGCACAGTGTCGCCTAGGGGCACATGGGAATTCTTTCTGTCAGAAACGGAAAGATCCTGAGCACTTAAATACCTCTTACAGTCCTTGAGATACTTACACCAGCAAACCTGTTCACAATCCGACCTGTGGGTGTTGTGTCAAAAAAACTCATGGGTGCTCGAAGGATATTGCTTAGTAATTGCTTGTGAAGGATGCTTGATGCATGGGTGGAACCATGGACACTCCAGAGATTTGATATGAGCACGAATACACCTAGAAATGGAACCAGTTTAGTCAGAACCATGCACAGGGATCCCTGAAGACTTATACCAAGGACTTAATGGCAAACTCTTCTGAGGCCAGGCAAAGTACATGGACCTAGCAGACTCTCTAAGAGATGGCTTTTGTAGCCATCACACATACCTTGTGCTAATCCCAGAGCTCCATAGACGCCAACTCTCAGGTCCCTCCGAGAGGCTGGATAGTTGGTGCTATTGAACATTGTAGAGTCTCTGGTCCAAGCACTGAGCCAGAGGTTTGATCCAATAAAAGCCACAGAATAAAGCACAAGCCCAAAGATGATGAAGAACATCGAATGCCACCCTATTGCTTGTAGGTATTTCAGGTAGATGGAGAACTTCACCTGCAAAATCCCCATATCAATAATAGAATTCCTAATGGATTTTGGTAAGGAATTACCTAAAATGCCAATCCTAGGGGGAGTGCAGTCTCTTAGAAAAGTAGATAGCAGGTAGCAACATTTGGTAGTCTGTGATCACCATTTCTGCACTGAGCCAGGATAATAATGCTGAGATATAATGCAGGGTAAACAGCCATCAGATAATTAATGAGCCTCTAGGTGCAATGAAGAGGGGAAGGTATAAAAACAGAGTAAGAATGATGAGGCTATACCACAAACATTAGTAAAACAAATTCCAAGGTCAAAGTTAAGACCTTAAATTTAAGACCTTGGCTTTAAGTTTTCTTACTTTGAATTGTGTAATAGGAAATTGATACACTCGTGTGCTCTGACTCCCAAAAGGTTCGATCCAATAAAAGCCACAGAACAGAGCACTTTTGTTGTTTTCACCACATCAGAATGGAATCAAACACTCATGAAGTATGGCATGAGGATATCCATAGGAAACTTGTCATTCTTCATGGAAATACGATTTCATAAAAAGTCCAGAGCCTCTGCTAACATTTCAATGATAAATTTAAAGACCTGCAAACCACGTTTAAGATACATCCCTCTGTAGATATGTATTCATGTCATGAAACTTTAAAATGTTTGAATCCCAAGCCTTGTATCACCTCTAATGATACTTTTTACTGTGGTGTTCACCTTTCCAGTTTGTACAAATTCCTTCTTAATTAGTTTTTGTCCTTTGACTACTTCTTCCTCCTCATTCAGGATATTTGCCTTCCGAGTTTTCAAGGAGTCTTTTAAGGACTTCAGACGCCTGCTGTTGGACCTAGAACTGAGAGATTGAGAGGCAGGGGATGCTTTCCTGAGCATGCAGGTGCATCCCAAGGGTCTTCCTGCAAGCAGATATCACAGTCGCTCTGCTTGCCTCCACGTGCATTTCAGAGCGGACAGCCATGGGGGGAACACACCACCTCCACCCTCCTCCCCATGCAAGGAAACAAAGGAAGAGCTGCGAGTGTCCATGGTGTCCACTCCCTTAGGAAAAGTCCACAGAGAATAGCAGAATGATCAAGTGGATCTATGGAAGTGATGGGGGCTGCCTGTTCAATAGATGACCAACCTGCGGCTAAGTGTTCGATGAAAGCTATTCTCTCTTTTCATGGACAAGGAGGCCACATCCTCAGGGATTTCCTCCACACTGGGCATCAACCCACAGTCATCTTCTTCTTCACTGTCCTCATTGACTAGGAGACACATCAAAGGTTAGAGAGAGAGCTGCATAGAGCTCTCAGAGCTCTATGAAGAAAGATAAGTCTTTTCTGATCTTGTTGGACCCCAATCCAATGTCTGATGTCCTCGTAAAAAGGGGAAATTTGGACACAGAAATGTACATAAGGGAGAACACCATGTGAAGATGAAGGTGGAGACTGATGGGATGTGTCTACAGCCAAGAATGCCAAAGACTGCCAGCAAACCACCAGAAGCTAGGAGAGAGACCTGGAACAGATCCTTCCCTATCGCCTTCAGAAGGAATCAATCTTGCTGACACCTTGATTTTGGACTTCTTGTCTCTAGAACTGTGAGACAGTAAATTTCTGTTGTTTAAGCCCCCAGTTTGTAAGGTTTTGTTATGGCAGCTAATTAGGAAATACACAGAGTCAATACTGATACAGGTTACCTTGCCCTCCTGCCCTTCCCTTTATTCTGCCATCTTGTGGTCTGTACCTTGAGCCCCAGAACCAACACAGCACCATGCCAGGCACTGGGGCTTACATCACTTCTCAGAAATGGCCTAGTAATGTTTACAAGAACAAGGGTGTAATGAGCTATTTTGCAAACTGTCTTTTGTACACAAAAGATAGGATTTTTCAAAGGGGCCGTCTACCCATGGGGGTTTATAACAGAACTCAGAAACTCAGATCCAGGCAAATCAGAAAAAAAAGTTTAGAATTAGTACGAGAAAACTGTCCAGGTTACAGTGACGTGGTTGCCTGAGCAGGGAATCCGGGAGATCCAGCATCAGACACTGCCCTTTGCCTGAGACCTTCACTCCCCAGGCAGGTGCTTTTTGTTTTCTCCAGGCCAGTCCCTGGAGCACATAAAGACTGATGGGAAGTTCTGACCCTTTCCTTCCCGCTGGTACCCCTGACCTACTTCCCGGGGCTGGCTCCCAGTCCCCATAGCCCACACCATCCTATTCTTTGTTCCTGCTCTGTGCTGCCAGTGCTTATAGACTTCATGGTTTAGGCTCTTCTGACTCTTGTAGTTTTAAACCACTACATGTCCTGACCTCAAGGCCTATATGTGCTCCCACTTGCAGGCTCTGTAGTTATTGCCTCTTCTGACTGACTTCTGGAATGTCCCCTGTACCCTCCAGACCTTGCTTTCTCAGTCCTGACCTGCTGACGACTGCTACCTGATGCAGATACCCAGAGCCGCGCACATGACTGCTGCTGAGAGGTTCTTAGGAAGAGCCCCGGGGAACTGAAGCCAATCGGTGACCCCAGGGGTAGTGGTGTTGGACAGAGGCTATTCCTGGGACACACTGTGAGACTATGCAACTGCCATCATTTTTTTCTGGTGCAAACCACTTGGTGGTTTTTGGTGTACTAGTCAAGATCCCTTTGTTAGGGCTTAACAATTTAGCGGCACACTATTAGTACTGGGTATCATGAAGATATTCAGAAAATGATTTTAATGGATTTAGGGTAGATGGGGTGGGATGTGACTAGTCAGGGCATTCCCTGAAAGGGGGCCCCTTGTGCCACTGGTGTCTCCTGTAAGAGCTGATCACCACAAACCTCTAGTTGCCTTCTTCAGAGTGCCCTCTGCATGTCACAGACCAGATGAGCAGGGTAAGCCCCCAGTTTGGCTCAGATAAAAAGTTTTTATGTTTGTATTTCTTTATAGAGATACAGAACATAGATTTTAGATCTCTGGATAATTCACTTCCAAGTCTAGTGCAATGGATACTGAACAGATCAGGAGGTAAACAGTGATGTTTACTACTCCTCCCCCTCCCACACGCAAGTGCTATCCTGCTCCAATCGTCTTCACATACCTGTGGCCTCGTCTTCAGGACCCATCTGTTTCATGAATGTCTTCAGATTCTTAGCAAACGATCCTTTCTTGGCCAGCAGAGTGCTGTAGGACCCCTTCTCTAAGATGGTGCCATTCCCCATAACCACAATCTCATCCACTTGGGGAAGAAAGTGAATGCTGTGTGTCACCAAGAGTCGAGTCTGTAAAAATGACAGTAAGCTGACCCTCTGTCCACTACCTTCCTTAGCTTACTCTTAAAAAGGAAAAAAAAAAAAGATTTACTGTGGGGCTTTGCTTCAAAATATGGCCCTGATCACTTGCCCTCTTTTACTTTCTCTTTGCTTCCCAGCATCTTATCCTAAGACCTGACCCCCGTGTGTAAGATGAGACTCCTGTCATCATGGGTATATTCATAGTTATTTTCCTGGAGTGGCAGTGAGCTTTGCACACATTTTCCTCCAGCTTCCAGGGTAGCTAAGAGCTGGGCTAAGGAATGTCACCTGAGATCAAGAGCTATCAATACAACTGAGGCATGCAAAACTAACTGCCCCTCTCACTAAACAGCAAACCCGACTGAACTAACAAGAACTGCCCATATTCTTTTAGCATGTTAGACACACCGCGGGGCAAAAAATTTTGTCTTTGGCCCAGGTCCTCCCCGATGTGGAAGACTTGGCATCCCTTGTATTCCTGTCTATTTATGGACCACGTTGACTCCTGAATCAGGGACTCCACTCAGAGAAAGACAAACACTCACGGATCAGTAATGAGGCTCAGATAGGGGCCATGGGGTTGAGATGGGCCTCTGGAGAGACAGTCCAAGCCCACTGCCTCTACAGGTACTAGGTCCCTCTTACCAGGAAGACTCAGGAGATGCTCATCCTTCAAGTCTCAGCTCAAGGCCAACTCTCCTGGTAGCCTTTCCTGAGTCCTCAGGCAAGAACTAGGTATTCCTCCAATGTTTCCACTGTAGTTTGTATAGACTGCCATTGAACTAATCCCTGTGTCATATTATTGTTTGCTTTTTGGTATATCTGCCAATTAGACAGTAAGTTACTTGAGAGCAGGGACGAGACCTTACCATCTGTGCACTGCCAGTCTTTGCAAAGAACCAGGTGCAGGGTGGGTATTTAGTTCATGAAAGAACAGAGCCAATTAGCCTTAAGAACAGAAGCTAGGACCAGGAATAGGAGGGAGAGTGAGTTCCTGTCGACTCACTGATCCAAGAGAGAGGCAAAGGGCCTCAGTGGGATACTAGCTCACCCTCTGATGGGCAGCTCTCAAAAAATCTTGAAGGGAGGCCAAATACAGATGGCGTGCTGACAGCTCGCACTCTACACTTGCTGCTGGTGAGGAGCATATTCAAACCCTCGAGGGGCTCTATCAGCCCCTCTCCCACTCAGCCCACTGTGCTAACTTGCCTGTGGTAAGGAAAGCCCACGACCTGCTCTAGTGACTTGCTCTGGCCACTTTGTCTGTACTATCTCACAGGGCATTGTGAGACTCCAATGAGACAGCAATCAAAGTGCTTAGCACATGCCTAGGACATAATAAATACTCAGAAAATGTAAGCTTTATTTCTATATTCAGGTCGGGTCATCCTTTCTAGGCACAGTGCTCCTACATCCTGCCAGGGTTTTAGGGAAATGCCTTCTTAGAGTATAGTTCTAATACTTGCAGGATGACCTGTGTCCCACCAGCAAGGTAAACTGTTGGGTCCTCTAGGGTGTTTTCTGACATCAACCGATTCTCTGAGTGTCCAACAATTCAATTTCAATTCTGACACTAGCTACCCAGAATTAGCACAAACCCCACAGCTTAAAGGCTCAGTCCCACAAGACTGCCCTGACTTCAGATGCTGGCCCAAAGTCTTGGACCACCCATACTTCTGGTCAACTAGCTATAAATTGAAGATTCTCATGGCCCCCTCCTCAGGTTTGATAATTTGCTAGAATGGCTCATAAACCCCAGGAAAATAATTTACTTACTGTTTGCCAGTTTATTTCAAAGGATACAACTCAGGAACAGTGAAATGGAAGAGATGAATAGGGCAAGGTCTGGGTGGGGGGAGGTGCTTGTGCAAAATTTCCATGCTCTCATGAGGTGTGCCACCCTCCCAGCACCTTAATATTCTCACCAACCCAGCAGCTCTCTGAATCTTCTCATTCAAGAATTTTTATATCCCAATCTCCAGCCCATCCTCCCCTCCCCAGAGGTTGGTGAGTGGGACTGAAAGTTCCAACCTTCCCATCACTTGGTCTTTCTGAGGAACAGCCTTGTCCAGAGGCTGCCTAAGGGCCCCTCCCTAAATCACTCATTTAGCATAAACTCAGGTGTGACCTAACGGGGCTCATTATGAAAAGCAGAAGACACTCCTAGTGTCACTCAGGAAGTTCTAAGGGTGAGGAGCTCTATGCCAAGAACTAGTGACAAAGACCAAATATATTTATGATACCACATATCTCAAAGGACCTTCTATCATAATCAGTCATCCTAAGAGGCTCAGTGTCGGAGCCAGAGAATACAGCTCAAATTAGCCAGTCCCTGCGTAAGCTATGACCTCAAGATGGAAGCCTTCACTGGGTGGTCTCCTGAAAGACAAGTCCAACCCTGTATCTCCTCAGCAGCCCAGGGGGCAGGTGAATAAGGAAATCTGCTTCAGGACCCAGCAGTCCTAAGAGATATGTGCCCCTCCTGTCTTCATCACTTTAATTTCTCACCTTGCCTTTCAACAAGCCATTGGGACCCAAGACCTTATTGAAAATATGTTTTCCCACATGAGCATCCACGGCTGATAGGGGGTCATCCAGAATATAGATGTCTGTATTTTGATAGGTAGCTCGGGCCAGGCTGATCCGCTGCTTCTGACCCCCACTGAGATTTATACCCTAAAGAAGAAAATAATTTCTATTAAGTACTGAAACCAAGTCCCCCTAAAGTTGAGTTCCTCTATTGAATTTATGATTCACATCACTACTAAAAGTCGATTCCCTTTCTTGTCCCACACCTCTTCCCCTCAAGATGGGGGAGCATCAATGAAAAGGGGGGACTGAAAGCAAGCAGGACTCTGTGAGGCCCTCCTGGGTACAAAAGCCCCTCTGTGTTCTCGTTTCTTGTTGTAGAAAAAAGCTTTAGTCTCCTAGGCCTTCCCTGAGTTCTAAAGAGCAGGCTCAAGCAGTTACTCATAGGGAAGTGCAGGAATGCAGAAACAAAGGAAAAACAATCAAGAAACCACAGTTCAGCAATAAAACAGAGTCCTAGTTCCTCCTCAAGGGGTGTATGTAACAATCTTGACACATATTTTTGAATTGTTCTGCAGAAACTAAGATTCTCACCCAGGTGGAAGATGCTAATTACATGCTAACCACAAGCACTTAGACCTCAAAGTGGTTGGAACCAGAAAGTTGATGATTAAAAAAAAGATTCCTGAAACACCACCCTGTTACTTTACCACCAACCAGTCAGAAGAAAGTCCACAAGCTGCAACCCTCACCCCAAATGTTGCCTTTAAAAACCCTTCCCTGAAAGCCACTGAGGAGTCTGGGTCTTTTGAGCATGAGCTGCCCATTCTCCTTGCTGCACCCTGCAATAAACACTGTAATTTCCTTCACTGCAACCCACTGTCAGTAGATTGGCTTTGCTGCAATGTGGGTGACTGGACCCAAATTTGGTTCAGTAACATAATTCCTTTATACAAATAAGCATCTTTGATTCAAATAAATACTTTAGGCCTAATAATTAAAAGTGTGCCCAACTTACCATTTTGTATCATGTAATTTACTTGTTGCTGTTGCTTCCAGCCCCATGAGAATGTAGAAGTATACCAAGGTAGATTTTCTTTATTTTGTTTCTGGATATAACTCCAGCATTTAAAACAGCGTCTGGCACATAGTGGTACTCAATAAATGTGTGCTGAATTAGTGAACAAAATCACTCTAGAGCTATATCTTCAATAGTCATCTAACATCTCAAGATCCTTCTCCAAAAGACTGCTATTTCATTTTTAGTAATAGAGAAAGAGGATTAAAACATCCTAGATATGTAGTAATCAGGGATTTCTAAACAAATTATGCTACATCCATATAATGAATATAGTAATTCATTAAAAATTAATTTTTAAAAAGGACATCTAATAACATGAGAAAATAATATATACTAAATTTGTAAATGTTCAAAGCAGATAAGAACCCTACTCTGGCCCTCACTAGTATACAGAATAGGATTAGGACAACTAGGCTCTGGTCTACTTCTGCCCCTCCACCTGTGGGGTCAACCTTGGATCTGCCGCTGGCTAGTTAACCTCTGAGGTCCTAGTCTCATCATCTTTCCTTTAGATTTACACAATTCCTATATTTTCTTCCAGTAACAAAATTTTAAATTTCTGAGTTATTTGCACAAAATATTGTGCAAACTCCTATTTTCTGGTGTTTGTTCCAGACTTGGCTACCAAAATTGGTCAACTATTTTATTGCCATGTACTTCTTCACCATCCTCACTCTTTTTCTTCACTGTTTCTTCACCCTTCAAGGTGACCCCTTGGTGTCCCAAGTACCTTCTCTCCAATCTCAGCCAGGTCTCCTCCAGGCAGCACTTCCAAGTCTGGGAGGAGGGCACAGGCCTCCAGAACTTGCTGGTATTTCTTTTCATCCAGCTCTGCTCCAAAAAGGATGTTGTCCTTTATGGTGCCATTCTGAATCCAAGACTGCTGTGGGACGTAGGCTATAGTGCCCTAGATGGGAGGGATCAGACCATGTGACAGTTTTGTACCTCTGGAAAAGCAGGATTGAAGGAGTGGGTGGCAGGAGGTGGGAGGAACAAATAGAACTTAGCTCTGAAAAGGGTACGTCAGGCTGGCTGAGCACATGCTATTTATAAATTACATCAACCAGAGAGAAAGATTCAATATCTTATTCATCACTTAACATTAACTTTTTTGGACTATCACTCTCTAGCTATGATCTAAAAATTGGTGCATGAATGCATATGCTGCTTCCAGAAAGGGTTTTAGACCCCAGTGAGGCTACTAGGACCAGCAGAGGGCTGACACTGTTGGGGAATGGGACAGATGACATCCTAGCAAGCAAGAACTAAGAGACTGACATTTGGGCGCCAGGCTGATACATGAAGCAGATCATGTCAAAGGAGAGATGGAGCCTGACAAACACCTCTGTGAAAGGACAAACTCAGTTATGACTTAGTAAGAAAACGCTTCCTGAGAGGAGTTCAGAGACAGAATTAAATCTATAGAGTCTACTCTGCTATACTGCGTGCTTATTTAATGCAAATTATCTCCTTAGTAAATCAGGGAATAATGTCACTATAATGTGGAAGAAGTGTTAGTTCTTAAAATTTTTTCAAGCATGTCTGTGAAAGCAATTAGGGGCAAGCTTTCTTACTAAAAACAAAGGCTTAGCAATATATGAAGATCTTAAGAAGAAAAGCTAAAAATCCATAGACATGCCTCTTTTTGGTGTAAGTAGTGGCTCATTAAATGATTCCAAGTACCTATAATTTGCCCTAAATTTAGCTCTCAGGGGAAGCTGAGAGTGCTGATAAAGATGCCATGAAAACATTTTTTCTCTATTTAAAATAATCATAATTGATGATGTCTGTATCCTATGTCATATTTTTGTATTGGAAGCAAATGTCCTAAACTCCAACCTCTCAAAGGAGGAGGTGAGAGGCCCAGAACTAATTGTGAAGCTGGGTGCAATTATCAGTAGAGGTTTTACAGGGTTATCGTTTTTATGATTATTGTTGTTACTGCTTTTGTTGGTACCTTGGTTACAAAGTTACATATGTTTTTCAGAATCTATACTGTTCCAGTTCTTTCCCCAGGGTCTTGTTATTTTTATTGTATGGTTTTGCAGAACTTGAGGTTTTCAGAAACGTAGATATAGTAGAATTGCCTATACTTTGAAAGAAGACAGTTTTCAAACTTCAGGATACATATGAGAATTACCTGGGAGAGGAGGGTAAAATGGGAGGGGAGGGTATAGCTCAAGTGGTAGAGCACATGCTTAGCATGCATGATGTCCTGGGTTCAATCCCCAGTACTTCCTCTAAGAATGAATAAATAAGTAAATCTAATCACCTACCCCCACCAAAAAAAAAATCACTTGGAGAGCTTATTAAAAATGCAGGTTTTTAGAATCTACACCAAAATCTGATTATGTATGTGGGGTGGGGCAAAGAATCTACAGTTTACAAGTCTCCCAGATGTCTCCACAACCTCACCTACAGAAATAAGACAGGAGTAGTTATCAGATTCTAGGCCATCCTCCCAGTGAGAAAGCAGCACTGAGAGACCCACATCTGAGTGCCAGCATCCTCCTCACCTTGATGGTGATGTTCCCGTGGATATTTTCCATTTCTCCCAACATGGCTGACATCAAGGAGGATTTCCCAGAGCCCACAGTGCCCACTATAGCCACCAACTGGCCTGGCATAATGTCCAGATTCACGCTGAAAGAGAGAAGTACACTTGAAGGAGATGAGGAGAGTTATTCAAGAGTAGCTCAAGCCACTCCTTAGGTGAGAAGTCTAGTATAGGGGATTTTCCCTCAAGACTGGAACGTTTGCCCTGATATACAAGAGTCCAAAGTATTTCTCTAATGATTATTTTTTTTAGCTCTAAGAGGTTAGAGTGAGCCCTCATCTATAAGTTGTTTGTGCCAAATATGAGTTTCCACTAGAAAAATTATTTTAGAATCAACATGGTACCATTGAACAAGACCTGAGTTCAAGTCCCATCTCTGCCACTGCTGAGCTGTATGATCTTGCAGAGTCACCTCTTTTGGACTCTCATTTCTAAACTAATGAGGTTGAACAAGATGTTTCCCAAACTTGGCCATCCAATAGAACACTTGCTGAAAGCACAGATTCCCTGTCCCCTCTCCTGGAGGTATGGCTGAGTCTGGCTGGGAGGGGCCCACACTGGGCTAGGCTCCTGGAAACTCTCTGTACTGGCCCTATTATTTGAGTCCCTAGAATGTTAGGAACATGGGGAACTTGTTCACAGGCTTTCTCAACCTGCCCATTGAGCCGGTTTCCTTCTAGACTTATATTGCTAGCAAAGTGGGAGCTATGTCTACTTCCTCTTTGCAGAGTGAGACTTCCTGGTTGGGAGGGTTCAGAGGCAGAGCTTCTGGCCTGACACCTGCTGGGGCAAGCTCCAGAATCCATGTTAAAGGATCTAGGAATAGGACAGAAGAGTGGAAAGTCCTGGGTGTAGCAGGGAGAGGGTTAGTTATGCTCAGTTGTGAAGAAAAAGATCTGGCCTGCTCAGGCTCCTGGTGTCCTCTGTTGTTCTGTGCTCAGGGGCTGCTACATGTAGAGCTTAAGGAACACATTACATGCAGCAGTGTGGCAAAAAAGGGTTGGCTTAAGGCAGAGGAGGTAGCCTACAGGGTGAAATGTGAGAATGGGTTATGTAGATGAAAAATTCCAGATATGAGGTTCTCTGGGCAAAGAAGGTCAATTATTCTTTGATTCTTCATTCTTCATGAAGAATTCTTCATGATTACTATTCTTAAATGAATAAGTAAACTTAAATTGAGTTCAGGTTCTTGTGTATATCCTCTACCATACCTAGAGACCCTGGCTACCTGCCAACCCTGCACAACCTCCATCCACCACCTGGACAACCAGTGTCTTCATGGGTTCTCAGCAGGATGTACACTGTCCCACAGTAGGAAAGCAGGGAGGCAGATGCCGTTATAGGGAAGGGGCTCGGGATCTCTGCTGTCAGCTCATCCCTCCATGGGTTTAGCCTGCACTAGGATCTAACTGAACGTGTGCACGTAGCTCATTTTCCCACGTGTTCTATTACATGAAATTTTCCAACAACAAGACTGGCAAGGAGCATCCTAAAAAAACAGCAAGATGCAAAGGAAGCAACTTACTCTCGGATTGTGACTTCCAAATCGTGGTCCCAGGTAAAGGAGGCCTCAGAAAACTGTACAGCTTTGTCTGTTGAGAAAAAGGCCCCTCTTTAAGTCAGATGTAGGTCCCCAAGTCTGTCTGCCCTTTCTCAGCCCTTGTGTGCCCTCTCCATTTCCTCCAGCAGAGCCCAAGATCACTTCTGTCACGTGCTGACTCCTAAGCTGGCAAGAGGCAAATGAAAGCTTCTGAGGTGAGACCAAAAGTTGCCTGGATATGAAGTCCTTTTTGATTTAGGAGTCCCAAGCCTGTTGGTAGCCCAGATTCTTGACCTACAGACACTCTGGGTACATCCCCGGGCCCTCTATCGCCTAGTCTCCTGTATAAATTCCACCTCCAAATATAAACCCAGCCACTCCCTGCCCTGGATTCCAGAGTCACTGTTCACTCTGGCTAAGGATGCTCCATAATCCTTAAACCTTCAGAACCTGTGTGTTCTTTCATTCCCACCTATCTTCCCAATTCCACATGCTTGGCTCCACCCTGACTTCTGTTTTCTAGATCCTTTGCAGGATTCCCTGCTTATCCTCAGAATAGCTGGCCCAGCTTTGCTTGGCAATCTGTTCTAAATGAAAGCATAATTTAAGTAATAACAGTATGCATATTATGCAAATATAGGTGCAAGATAAGTCCCCCCACTTTCTCTCCCCATCAGTTTGCTGCTGCTATGCCCTTGTATATCAAAGTTCTGGCACCAGCACTGTGAATTAGTTTAGGAAGCACTTTCCAAAATCATTTACCAAAACTGCAGTCATGTCGAATGGCAGATGTGTCCAGCTCATCTCCTCCCAAGTACTTCTCTAGCCGTTCTATGGAAACACTGGCCTAGAGAAGGACACAAAAGATATCAAGAATAAAAAATTCAATGACAAGCACAAGTAGAGAGAGGAGTTTGACTTCATCATCAGCCTTGGATGTGGAAGCAGACAGTCAACCTACCAGACTTCTTGCCCGTGATTTGCAATTTGCCATAGTCGAAACCTCTGGCTTCCCACCCCCTGACCCACACCCCTACAAATTCAGCCACACCTCAGCCCCAGGAGCCATCCCACTCTGAACAGAGGGAAATTAAGATGCTCTATTTCAGCCCCTCAAAAACACTCACCTGGAAGAGGGGGAGGTCAATTCTACTATTCTCTCTCCAGTCTTTGGACCTAGTTCCAGAAACAGTCTCCTGCCTTCTTCTAAGACAAAACTGTCTGGTTGTGGTGACTGAGTCCCTGGTGTGCTATTCTCTAACTGAGTCCATACCTTGATGACCCATGTAGTGTTCTAATTGAGCCACTACTAGGATCCTCTGTAGAGGAAGTGGCCATAGAACCACAGTGGACCTTGCACATCTCCACATAGGTCAAGCTTAAATTGCAGTTGATCTAAGCATTGGTAGAAAACCCTGTGGTCCTCCTGGAACAGGTGAACTTTGGAGGATTTACAGGAATGTTTCTCACTTGCCTGCCTTCCAGGAAGGCTGTCATGAGACAGCTTCTCACCACCACCTGCGTTCTGATGAAATATACTTTCTGCCTTGCCCCCTCCTTGGAGTGCAACTGCAGGCTATAAAACTTCTAAGCTGTTTCATGGATCAGCTCCTAGAAACAGAGTGCCTCACTGCCCATGCTGCATGGTCACCTGGCCCCTTTTTACGCAGGGAGAAGGACACAAAGGGTCCCCTTTGCTGATCTTGCTTTTGCTATGTGTTAAACCATCTGAATTTAAAAAGAGCATGTAATTTCTTTATCAGCCAAATCTATCAGGCTTCCTTAACACTCTCCAGCACCAGGAGGCCTTCTCCTAAACTCCAGTTCTTCCTATGGCCTGAGCTATCTGAAGCCAGCCACCTCTGGGATAAATGCAGGTCACCACACTTTGTCATCCTGGCTGCCTCACCAGTCTGCCACCTGCCCTCTGAATGTCCTCCTGAGGTCTGGTGCCTGATCCATCTCAGTGACTGTGCTCAGTTCTCAGGACCCATATACTCCCTCTGGCCCACCCAATGCCTTCTGGACTCCAAACTCATTGTCTGACAGCTTGAGGCTCCTGGTTATGTTAGGTTTTAACCCCCCAGGACTTCACACAAAGAGAAGCCTTTTCTCCCTTTTTGTGCCCCTATTTCTCTAATGCTATATAAATACCCCAAGAGCATTGGGAAAATGTGGAGGAAACTGAGCTGGAAAAAGGGCTTAGAAATGTTCCAGGTACCAGAATCATCAATTTCACTAAATGCTCTCACAAGCCTTGTCTCTCTGTGAGATGGATGAGATGGGTATGGTTACATCCTCATTTTATAGTCAGAAAGACTGGGGTTCGGAGACCTTGAATATACTAAGATCAAACTATTGGTCTCCAGAGACCAAACAAATCTCTCTAGTTGAAAGTTCACCAGCAGAAGCTAGAAATGTTACAGATCAGTCATTCTATAATCTAAGACTTTTAACCCGAGAGAGAGTCAGTTAGCAGTGAGAGTTCCTACCTACCTGGAGCATGGAGGAGATTAACATGGGAAGCATGCTCATAGGAAAGCGCAGGATATTGAAGAGTGTGATGGAGGTGAAGGCCTTTTGTGCATCCAGAATATTATTGCTGTCCACCAGGACATAAACCGAAAATGTGATCACAGACACCTGGAAAAACAAAGCCAACAGTGATTTATTCCTAAAAGGGATCAAAGAACCTTGTTTTAAGTCTCAGGAACAGCACTGTATCAGGCTTGAAGGAGTCTTGGGGAATATCTCAACCTTCCCATGTTACACATAAGAAATCTGAGCCTGGAAGGGAAGGAAATATCTTGCCTGAGGTCACAAAGTCAATTAATGGCACTGCTGGACCAGAGTTCGGGTCTCCTGTATCAGGGTTCCTTCCACTTCAGATTCATGCAGCCTCCCCGAGAAGATGAGAAGCCTTCTCATGCAAACCATGCCCAGATACCACATTCACGCTGAACCCCCTAGAAACTGCCCTGGGCATCCAGACCGCCAAATTGTGCACAATGCTGAGGCTGGATCTAGGGACATGAGGTAGGAATAGTAGCACGAGAAGCTGAGGAGCGGGACAGAGTTCCCTGGATTTCAAGGTCAGGCTGACAAGTGCTGGGAAATCTATCAACACAGACCTTCCTCTCCAGGAAGCTGAGCCAGCTCACTGACTCCTGTCACTCACCAGGACTGGAGTTAAGTATAAGAGAAATATTATCACAGACTGCAAACGCCCGAACATCAGCAGATTTTTTAGCTCTTTCTTCCGAATATCATAGACTTGGTTTTTGAACGAAGGTTCCCAGGTGAAATATTTCAGGATCTAATAGGATAGAAGAGAGCACAGCTCACACTGTTGCCCCCAAAGGACATCAGGTACATCTCATCCACCCAGGTTTCAGGATATGCTCCCCCAAACTGGGGAGGTAGAAATTCAGATTATAAAGTGCGATTACAAAAAGGTAGCTTGTGTTTGTTGACAACCTCCTATGTACAACACGTTTTATGCTCATTATCTTACTTAATCCTAATAACAACCGAAGTGTGACCAACTGTTCCAGTTTGCCCAGGACTAAAGGGTTGCCCAGGACATGGGGCTTTCAGTGCTAAAGCCAGAAAGTTCTGAGCAAATCAGGAAGAGTTAGCCGCTTACTTTTCTAGAATTACTGTATCCATTTTAACAATATGGAAACAGGCTGAGAGTGTCTAGGTAACTTGCCCAAAGTCACCACACTAGCAAGTGGTAGAGTTGAGACTCAAAACCAGGTCTATCTTTTCATTTTGCCACATTAGCAAGAAGGCATATCAGAGCCCTGTGTGGAGAAGTATCAGGATGTTCAAAGGGGCTATTTCATTTTCAAGAGGTTTAGGGTAATATTAAAATCCATGAATTCAAAACAACATATATATTTTACAAAGAACTTATTGGTCACCTTTGAAGGATGAAATGCATTATTTTGAAAGCTGGTATGGAGAGGAAAGACGCATGCATTTATCCTGCCTATCCTGTACAAACTTTATTCTAGGGTAACCAACTAGTTAATTTGAGATCATTCTTCATCATAGAATTCCAGCTAATCAATGCCAAAGGAATAATAGAATTAAAAGATCACTTTTTTGCAACTACTAAGGAAATAATAGACCAGGGCAAGGATCATCAGTGGCTGCTAAAACTTTTATGACAGTAGTTTTCAACCTTGGCTGCATATTAGAATCAATTAGGGAGCTTTAAAAAATTATATATATAATATATATAAAATACATATATTCTCACCACTAGAGAGTCCAATTTAAATGGTTTAAAGTAGGGACCAAGCCTCAGTGGGTTTTACAAACTTCCCAGGGGATTGAAATGTCCTGCAAGGGCCACAAATCACTGCTCTGGGTGAAAGAATGGTTGGAAACTCAATAAGGGATGAATCAGGCTGACAACGCCTGGACCCCGAACACTCATAGCTAAGTTTGGAAGTACACAACACTACCTGAAAGTATCCTTGCCTCCTCAACCCCTACCCAAAAACAAAACTCCAAAACCACAAGCCTAATTTGAATCAAGACTCTAGATCTAACTACCAGTTTAAGAGAAACACAGGATATAAGACAACCTGGTTTCTACAATTAAAAAAAAAAAAGTAGAGGAGGTGGCAGGAGAAAAGGACCATTGTAGATGAAAAGCACTATCAACTAAATGCCAAGTGTGGACAGTGTTTGAATCGTTATTCAAACTAATCAACAGTTTAAAAAAAATAAAATAAAGACATGTATGAGGTGACTGAGGAAATTTAATGGTATCAAAGAAGGCTTGTTAATTTTTTTTAGGTATTATAATGTATTATTAGGTATTTTAGGTATTGTATATTAAAGACTGAAATCCCTCTTTTAGGAATACATACAAAGTACTTACAAGTGAAATGACAAAATACCTGAGATTTGCTCTTAAATAATCTAGCAGGCATGAAGTGGGGAGCAGGGATAGAGATGAAACAAATTAGGTCATGCTGATGATTGCTGGAGTTGGGTGATAAATCCATGGGGGTTTATTATATCATACTCTCTACTTTTGTGCATATTTGACAATTTCTATAGTAAAAACCAAAAAACGATTTAACATGAATAAATAGAAATCATGATCAAAAGAGGGCCTGAGAGGGGTAGCAGAAGAAACAGGAGACTTGTGGGTTGATGAATCAGGAGTCGTGACACACCACAGGCCCAGATGCGGGAGTCCTCAATCTCTTAGCAGGGTTTGTTATGGCCCAGAATCCACTGTTGCTGTCACTGCACCCGGAGGGCCACCCACGCCCAGCTTCTCACCTTGATCCCACTGAGGATCTCATTCATGATCTTTAAACGTTTGTCTTTATTCTTCATATTTTTTACCTGCGGGGAAAAAGCAAAACAAAAACAGAACACACTTCCATGTGAGAGGGTCCAGATTTGCTGCGGATGCTAAGTCTCGGTGGCACTTGTGGCTGTCACTTGGTGAGAACTTGAGGTGCCCAATGATGGGATGTGTCTCTCCCACTCTCCTCTTTGCCCTCCCTGCTCCTGCCACACCCACCTCCTCACTGCGCCTGAACAGCCTTGGCCTGACTGTGCCCACTCCCCAGGGTGTTTTTCCCAAGGCTTCCTCCTTCACACTCAGGTTTGTGTTGTCCAGAGCTCAGCTCAATGTCCTCTCCTCACAGAGGCCTTTCCTGGCCCCATAACCTAAAACAATCACCCACTCATGATCACATTATCATGTTTAATTCTCTGCATAGCAATTATCATAACTGATATTTTTCTTCTCTGCTTTTATTTGTTTATGGCTTGAATCTCCACCCCAAGTAGAAAGTAAGTTCCATAAGAGCAAAAGCCTTGTGTAATTTGCTGTGTTCCCCCAAAACAGGATGTGCAATAAATATTTGAAAAATATTTGTAACTAATGAATGCAAAACAAATGAATGAATAAATCACATACACCACTGAGCCCACCCATCCAATCAATGATTTCTGGCAAGCTAAGGACTATCCATAAGGAGCCCGGCTACCTGGTGGCTATCCTGATTGCCAGGATTTAGGTTTAAAGTTTGGGTTACTCATGTGACTGCTCTGAGTGGTTGGTTTGTAATGCTATGGAGAAACAGGGCCAATATTACTGTTCTAAGAACAGCCCAGCAGAGCAGGGTGGAAGAGTTACATGCAGGGTCCCTGGGTGGTCTTCTCTCTCCAATCAGGAACATGAATAAAGATAGAGTATATAAACCCTAAGAGTGGTCAGAAGATGAAAGGGAAGATAAAGCCAAGTTATTTTGGGATAGTGGCAAGTCTCCTATCAGCTTTGCCTTGCCCAAACTCCGATCACAAGTCAGAATAAAGTAGAAGACTTCAGATTTTGAAGAATGTGTATACATCCCCAGTGACTCTGTTTCTTTACCTGAATAGCCCTATTCTTGGTGGCAAGTACTCCATTTACTGGTATTAGGAGCACCATCACCCCAACACCTGCTAAGACTGAGGGTCCCAGTTCTGCCCATAGGAAGTAGACAGATAAGACAATCTGTAGAAGGTTTGACCACAGCAGGTGGATGAAGCTGGTCACATCCATGAGCTTCTGGGCATCCACAGACATCAGGTTCACTGTTTCTCCAACGGTGTACTGCTTCCTGGCCCGGTTGGATAGGGTCAGCGCCTAAAAATAAAGATTGGAATTGGGATACATGAACAAGGCCAAAGGTACTGGAGAGTAAGAAGGGAAATTCAGGAAGGAAGTGAGGAGACAGTAGAAGGATGGGTTCCATACGGACACAACTTTTCCAAGGGGCTGTGATCTTCTTGCCTCTAAATCTTACAGTGTTCCCTCATTCCTGACCACTCTTTTCTGCTATTCCTACCTTCCCCAACTGCCTCCTCCCCACACGTACTTTTTGTTTCTCAGAAAACTCCTATTTATCCCTTAGTGTCAGCTTAGATGGAACTTCTGCTGAAAAGGCTTCCCTGACTCCCAAGTTTGGGTTAGATACCCCTCCTGTGGATTTTCCTAACATCCCGTGCTCACCTCTGCCATTACATTCATCACACTGAACTGTAACTGTCTTGTTTTTCTGTTTCTCCACCAGTAGTAAACTCTTTAAGGACAAGGGCTACATCTGTCCAATTCACTACTGTATCACATGCACACAGCGGGGAATCAAATACTGAAGGATGGAAGGGACGGAGGGATGAAGAGAGGAAACATGTATTGATTCTGGCCTTGCAGACTTTAATGTGGCAAGGTTATGTGGAGCCATATTATAAGGAGAAGGCAACCATTCCCAAGAAGGACAGATATCTCAGAATAGAGAGGAAGGTTTTATATATTGGAAGCAAAATGATTGTTTATTGTCAGGAATTTGAGGGAAACACGTAGATGCCTGAATCTTGGGCATGGGCCTCCTGTTCTCATGTTAGAGAGATGAGAAGAAGGCTGATACCAAGTCTGTCACTTACGGCAGAGCTTTGTACAAATGCTCCCAGCCAAGGGACTCAGGGAGGAGGGGTAGGGGGCTGCGTGAAATTGGCTTGCATATGCTCGCCAAGCCACCCTCTGGTGTGGGCTACATCTCTCCTGAGGAAGGTCCCAAAAGGCAGTGTATGGGCTACAAGTGGCCCTAGATATGCACCTTCACCCTCCTCCTAGAAGCTCTATCATCTTAATCTATCAATATACTCTTCTTTGGAACATACCAGCATTCTTGGTTGTACAGTAAAAAGAGAAATTTCCTAAAATTTTAGGCTACCAAGATTCTAGAGAAGTCAGTCTATTACTATGCCTCCCCTTTGATACTGAAAAATTTTTTTTAAAAAGTAATATATAATTACTTTTCAAGGTAATCACTATATTTTTCTTTTCTCAAAGTGGAAAAGTTACTTAGTCTTGATAGTCCTTGACTGGGGGCAGGTCCTGGTTATGCGATTCTAGGCATTGAAATGATCTAAGCCCTACTTCTCTATAAACTAGGGGTAACACGGTTACTTCACAGGGCTGTGAATTAATAATGGATGTAAAAAATGTTTTATAACATTATATTGTTATAACATTTCATAAATGAGCATTATCTAAATATATGAAATTAGGCCATTTTAAACTCTATTCTAATAGCAATACTGTTTTGAAAGAAGGTCTCATTAAGGGCTTATTTTACACATTCCTCATTGATTATAACAGTTGGAAAACCTGGAATATATTAAGAATCAAAAGAGTAGGAATGGATCACCACAACTGTAAAAGTGTACGTTCATAGAAATGTCTGAGACAGACTGGTGAGTGACCTTATATCCTGCAAACCAGCAGAAATCCAGTATCTCAAAAAGGAACAAGGGTATTAAAAAATTAATTTTGGAGACGACAAATTCCAGTGTAAAGGTATCTGGGAGTTCAAAAAACTTGACCAGACTTCTGATCTTTTTTTTTTTTTTCATTTCATTTATTTTTTGGAGGGGGAGGTAATTAGATTTGTTTATTTATTTATTTATTTGATAGAGGTACTGGGGATTGAACCCAGGACATTGTGCATGCTAAGCACACACTCTACCACTGAGCTATACCCTCCCACCTAGACTCCTGATCTTAAGACATTTGGAATACCTACCTGTCTGGGTCCCTTGACAAATCAGCATCTACTCAGGGAAGACAAAGACACACTGGAGTTTTAAGAGAGGAAAGTAAAGGAGGAAATCAGGAGCTGTAATAGAGAAGTCATGATGATAGAACTCTCCTGTGGTGGATGCAAAAGAGGAAGAAAAGGCAAAACTGTTTGATGTTCTGCCTATAAAAAAAGTCTCATCGCCTCATGTATGAGTTTTCTCCTCAGGCTTGTAGTCACTCCTCTATTTTCATTTCTTTCTTTTTTATTTATTTTTTATTTAAGATATAATTGACTATTTTCATTGCATAAGGGGACAAAATGAGATTTCACCTTAGTGTCCGGGGCAGGGGAAAATAGAGTTGCTCTGAGAAAGTTAAACACTAAAAGTAAAGCGTCAAAGGGAAGATGGGCAAAATCACCTTAAGGAAATGGAAAAGCTCCCAAGCCTGCAGAACTTAGTAACCAGGGTGAAGGTATTTACAAATCAAAAAAAAGGAATCAGGCAGAGAAAGGGTTGGTCGCCATAGAAGATTTAGAAAAAGAAGTCACTAGACAAAAGTGGGTCTGGGGAGATGGAGCCCTGGTCCACAGTGTGTTCTAATCTACAGCAAAATTGTGATTTGAGATGGACGCACCAGGTCTTACGAGCCCAATTTCAAGTACTATTTGGTTTAAATGTTGGTAGTTTTAGGAGTCTGCCTTTGGCCAGCTTTTCTGACCTTACATTCTTTCCCAAGTGTTCTCAGCTCATGGAGAAAGTTAGGAAGAGAGGGACAGTATGCAAGCCTTCAAGGCTGAAAGGCAGATCCCAGGCAGACAGCAGTGTACCAGTTTTCCCTGGCATTCAGCCTCCTCACACTCCCAATCTGTATAAACACATTCCTTATTTTAATTTCCAGAGAAACATCTAAAGAAGGCTGTACAGTGGGTCAAAATCAAGTGTTGAGGTCAGTTATCATTTCTGTCAAATTTTCCTCAATCTTGGAATAAATGCTCACATTTACTAAGGGGATTTTCTCTGGTGATGCCTGGCATATTCCACTTACCTTCTTATACAAAGAAGCCATGACAGTGGTCCGTACTTTCATGCCCAGCACGAAGCACAGTTGAAAGTAGTACTGAAGGCAGAAAGACTGGATGAGGGCCACAGCGAAGAAGAGGATTGAATAGATATATCCAGCCCACAGATATATGCTACGGTCACTTGCAAAGGAGATCAACAATCTGCCAGAGCAAAACCAAGTAAGTGATGCCCATCAATCCTCTGGGGGCGCCTCACCCTCCTCATGCACAGCCAGCTACCCAACCCTCTCCTGTGGGTAACAAAGGTGATCAGACTTGTTCAATGCTCTCAGAAGACTGAGCCCCACAGTCACACTAGCGCTCTTGCCTTTGTCTGGAGATGAGCAGCAAGAGCTTAGGGCTGATGAGCCATGGCTGTGAGGAGGGATACTACGTGCTCCCCAGAGTGGCCACCGCACTGCAAGGCCCTCTGTTTCCTTACCCTTTGGGAAAAGAGGCTGTGTGGGGCAAGCTGATTTATTCCCAGACAATGTGAGCCTGAAAATGAATTAGGACATTTATCCAGCATGAGTTAGAAGGGTTTCCTCTGGAGGACAGTTCATTCCATAGAGCCTGGCAGCTGTGAAGTCTTGTCATGATTAACCTGAACCTCCCAATGAAGGCCTGTCTGTGGAGCAATGAGGTTACAAATGCTGGGTACATGCCTTCCCTGCTCACCTCTTGGATATAGCTCAGCTCACAGCAGTTCTGTTTCACAAGAAGGTGCCCCTAACAAGTCTCTGGCTTCCTATGAGGGGAAGGATGTGGAAAAGAGGGAGGCTAAAGGACAGATCATTTTAAATCTTGGAAAATGCCTTGTGCTTTTTATGAACACAACATGGTAAGGTGGAAGAAAATTATGAGCATTTTTAAAGATGAAAACTTAAAAACAGGCTCTTGCCTGCATGTACAAGGGGCAAAAAGGAGAGTGGCAGAGGAGACCCTGAAAGGACAGTCTGGGGCTGGGGGAACTCACTTCAGCAGCTGAGGATTTAGAAACGTGAGGATGTCATACACCAGCTTCAGTAGGAATGATTTCAAGAGGATGGCGTAGAAAGTTTTGAAGAGGGCCATGACCAGCCAGGACTTGGGGAAGTCTTCCGTGGTGCCCGATTTCTTTTTTTTCTTTTTAGCTTCTTCCTAGGTACAAAACCAAATGACAACAGTGCTTACAGAGCGGTGTGGTGGAAGACTTTGCCTTGCTCTAAACAGCTCCTGAGTATTCAGCCCTTGAGCCCTGTTGTCTTCCTCGTACAGGTTTTGGTCTTCTCTCCACTGCCTGGTCACCACCCACCCTTTCAGCTGCTATCACTGTTCTGCTCCCCCACTCCTGTCTGATACTTGTGATCTATTTTGGATTAGGAAAACAGACAGACAAATAAGCCAGTGGGAATACTATGTAATAACAAAAAAACAGACTGAGTGGAGGCCTGTGGGGCGCCATGGGAATGAAGGGCATGGACATGATAATATATATTTCAGATGCTTAGAAGCCTTTTCATTCTCTTCTTGCTTGTAGCTGTTGTGGGATGTTATGGGTTGAATAGAACTCCTGCAAAAGATATGAAGTCCTGTTGAACCCCCAGGACCTTAGAATGTGCCCTCATTTGGAAATACGGCCTTTGCAAATGTAATTAAGTTGATATGACGTCATTAGATTGTGTCATAAAATGGTTCCTACTCCAACATGACTGGTATCCTTACAAGAAGAGACACAGACACAGGGAGAAGAGGCCACATGATGACAGAGGCAGAGAGTGGAGTGAAACATCCACAAACCAAGGAACACCAAGACTGCTGGCAAAAACCAGAAGGTGGAAGAGGCAAGGAAGGTTCCTCCCCTCCAGGTGTTGGATGGACTGTGGCCCTGTCAATGTTTAGATTTTAGACTTCCGGCCTCCTGAGCTGTAAGACAATACATTTCTGTTGTTGTAAGCCATGCAGTTAGTGGTGCTGCTTCAGCAACCTTGGGAATTTACTACATGGGGCATCCCCTCCCACTCACCCGCCTCTTCCTTTTCCTGTGTTTTGGCCTCCTCATTTACATGCTCAGGAGTCCTGCCATGCCCCCAGTTTCAGCTTCTCAGCCTCTGTGACATCCTCTTGTCATTTCTCTCACTGAGGTCCCATCTGACCAGTTTCTCTTGCCTGAACAACTGCCCCAGCCTGCCTCCCAGCTTCCACTTTTGCCCTCCAACTGTCCATTCTCCTGGCAACAGCCTAAATGGGCTTTAAAAAATGTAAATTACTCCCCTACTCAAAACTTTCCTCTGGCTTTCCAACAGACTTAAAATAAAATCCAGACCCCTTACCATGGGCTACAAGCATCTGCACTGCTTAATCCTGGTCCACTTCCCTGAGCTCACTGCACCCCTCACTCAGCCTCCCTCTCCATGCTCCCAGAGCCTCTTTTACTTCTGCAAACAAGCCAACCACATTCCTCTCTCAGCCTTGCCCTCCTGCTCCCTCTGACTGGAAAACGCTTCCTTCTGATGGGCTCTTCTCATCATTTGGATCTCTGCCCAAATGTCAGCTCCTCTGAGAACCCTCTCCTCTTTCTCTGTCTAACATAGCATTTCACCCCAAATATATTACCGTGTTTTATTTTCTTAATAGCACTTAGTACTCTGAAAAAGTAACATACGTATTTGGTTTATTATTTATTTTCTAGCTCTCTAAAGATGAGGACTCTTTCAGGCTGTTCTTTATACCTGTGCCCAGAATGGTCTCCGACACACAGTGGTGCTCAATAAATATTTTCAAGTGAATAAATAAATAAATTAGCTGCTAATGCTAAATCCCACCAATGCACACATTCTAGTAATGCTAAGGTATTCTTTTATTTTATTTTTCTATTTCAAAAACATCTTATTGTGGACATTTTCAATATTCCCCAAAGGAGAGATAATAGTGCGACATTATACCCTGATGTAGCCATCACTAAGGGATTATTAGTATTGTGAAAATTACTAATAAAGTAAAATGCAAAGTATAAAGTGCTGTCAAAATGGAAGGACAGAATCACCAGAACACTGATGACCTTTTGCTTAAGACACACAACACATTTGAATGGACACTCATGGTAAAGTTACCAGGACAAGGACATCTTGGCTTTGACTCTGGTTCTTGTTCAGCTCATGCAGCCTGGCTCCAGAGTTCCGCTGGGATTTCTTTCGCTGTCTTCTCTGGAACGCCCGCCTTGCCTTCTGCAGCTCTCTTGTCATGTGTGTTTCAAACTTGCTGACTAGTATCTTTGTTTTACTCTTTTCATCAACATCCCAGACATCGTCAAGTGTCAGAGGTTTCTTGTAGCCTTTCAGAACAACGCTGGAACAAGAGCGACCCACAGACTGAAGCCCTACAGGTGGGGCCAGAGGCTGTCTCCTTGCTGTCTCTATCAAAACCATCCAGTTCTGGATAGAGGAACAGAAGAATAGGACTTCTCCCTTGCCCCAATACCCCATCTCCTAGCCCTTGGACTTGAAAGAGGAGTGGGAGAGCAGAAAAGGGAGCGGGTAGGGGTGATGGGAGGTGAAGGGTGGAGAAAACAACAAGAGAAGGAGAAGGGGTACTACTGAATTAAGGAACCAAAGAGCATCACCTCCCCCTGCTCCTTCCTCCTCAAACACTGGCTGCCTCTCTGCCGCTCTGGCATCTCCTTGAGGAGCCTTCACGATGCCCTTAATGAACTGAGCAGACCTGGAGGCCACCCCTATAGTGTCTCTCTAGATCAATGCTCCTCACCCTGGGATTTGAGAACATGGATGGAAAATAAATCACATCTTTATTTTTACTACCTTCTATCTGAAATTTAGCCTTTCCTTCTAAGATGAATGTGATGCTAAGATATTACAACCACAGTTATAAAAATGAGCGCTTGTGTCGTTGTCACCAGGAGATGTCATAGATGTTTTCATGGCTCATTTACACTCACCACTGCTTTGAAACTATTAAACCCACCACTAGGTCTTGTTATTTAATGCGTTAATAAAAAGCACATGTATTACTACGTCACAAATTTGGTTTTTTAAAAAAGTTTAGGTAACTATATTTCAATATATTTGTTTTCCTTTATACTCCCATGTCTTTTATCATACACATTTAAAACATCTGAGATGGGATTCATGGGTGTTACCAGGCTGCCAAAGGGGTCCATGGAACTTCAAAGGCCAAGAATGACTGCTCAGCTCCTCTGGCAGCCCGGGACGGCTATTTTATCCTTTACCCAAGTCTGTACCACCCACCCTGCCCCCTAATTTCCCTTTGCCTGTCCTATTGCCTCCTTTTCCTTCTGCCCTTTTTTTTTTTGTGGAACCCTCAGGCTACCAAGAGCAAATCCCCCTCCATCCTCTCTCCTAGGTTCCCAATCTGCCCAGTGAAGGAACTGCAGTAAATTGATCTGAATGTTTTAAGAATCTCTAAGTAGAAAAGAAATGGAGGCCACAGGAGGCACTTAAATATTAAGATTTCCATCACCTTCAGAAAAGTGAGGGGGTTGGCCTATAGACAAGCCACAGTCCAGGCATTTCCTACCTGTCATACCAGCTAAAGGTGATCCTACTCAGAAATGAAGCCGTGGATAAAGGATTCTGCAAGACACACCAAAAAAAAATCATAAAGCAAATCAAATTAGAAACAGGAATTCTATGGTACTTTAAAATTAGAAACTGATTTTTCTAAACATGATGTTGTGCTAGCAACTAGATATGATACTGAAGCAGGCTGGTCAATGTTTGTCTGGAGACCCTAAGGTCACCGGTAGAATGATAATCAAGACTTTTGGCATAGATGTATGAATTAACGTGCTGAAGCTTACTGGGTCAATGTAAAAGCCAACATTTCCATATTCTAGTCACTCCATTTCCTTATGTCACAAAATGGTCTATACTACTGTATTCTGGGCTTGTGAGACCTTCATGAGACCTAGACATCACAAAGTTACATTTGTCAAGATACCATCCAATTAAATAATACATGAGGTTGGCATATTTAGAGTTTCACCTTTTTTTAAAACAATTTTTGAGGGGGAGGTAATTAGGTTTATTTATTTATTTACTTAATGGAGGTACTGGGGATTGAACCCAGGACCTTGTGCATGCTAAGCACGTGCTCTACCGATTGAGCTATACCCTCCCCCTCTTAGAGTCTCACTTTTGATGAGTCATTTTTTTCTGAAAATGCTGAAAGGACCAGGACCAGGATCTGGAATGCATAGCAGATGAAGAACACGCAGGAGTAGGCCAGATTAGAATTGTCACCCTGTGAGAGGAGGGGGAAACAAAGAAAATAAGCCTTTTATCTGAATTAAGTCTAAACAGCCTCCATATTAGCAATGCTTGTGATTAAACTTATTATCAAATCCCCTAAATACAATTCTGTACTGGAACTCAATTTACCTTATGTCATTTATTCCAACTTAGAAGCTGCCCAGCAGTACCTCCTCACGTCACCCTCTCTCTCCTCCTTACCTTTAAGAGTGTCCGAATCAGAGTCTGAAATTGAAAAGTGCCACAGAATATTGAGAGAATCCAGAACAGGGACAGGAACCAAGAGTTCTTCTGTACACACCAGAGCCTGCTGTGCTGGACCAGCAGAACCAGGATCTAGAGAGAGATTCACATTATGTTTTGAAAAGTACTGTCATAAACAAAGGACAAGAGGCAAGAAGGATGGCAGAGAACCGAGGGGGAAACAGGGGCTGAAGGAGGAGATTGTTGTAACTAATCTCATGCCAAATAGGACATTTCCTCCCTAATACCATCCAACTGTCTCTTTCAGGGCCCCGGTGCTTTTCCTGGGATCCTGTTCCCTACCCCATATCTACACTTGGATAGGGAGTTAGCCAAGAACGCAAAGGGTCACCACCTGCATCTAAATGGAGTAACTTCAGGAGGCAGATAAATCTTTTCAAGGCCCAAGGAAATAATTTCAGGCACTACAGTAATCAGGTGGGGGAGGCAGATTCTGCTGGATAGGTGCGAGTGTCTGTATCCTATTTTCTAAAAATATTAGGCTAAGCAATTAACAACAATAGCAAAAACTTTGCCTTGCATCATCTCACTTAGTTGTAATTAAGAATTTTTCCCAGACCCAGTGCTATGATAGTAAACCAGCATTCTGAAAACCAAGCCATGACTTGTGGCATTTGCCAATTTTCATGGTACAAATACTCCCACCATAGTGAATTTCAATCTCCTACATGATGTCACCAAACACAGGGTTCGGAAGAGAGGTACATAGTCAGCTCTTTGAGCCAGCTCCAGCACACCGCTGCCTAGACCCTTGTTTGTTTGTTTTATAAAATGGTAACAAAGTTCCTACAGGGGCCAGGCAGACCACGTTACTCAGCCAAGTGAGGATGGAGGACAGTGCTGAGCACAAACCTGGTCTAATGGGAGCAACTGCTACTCAGTCCTAGCTGACTGTTGCCCTATGGGAATGTAGGCCCACAGTTCCCAGGCATTCTGATTTTTCAAGAAAGTTTAGAAATCCAAACAATTATATTGGATTGTCCTCTTTTAAAATGATGCTAAATCAACTGTTTTTTAAATACTGTACAGCTTCCCTTCCCTACCAAAAAAACTATGTCTGCAGGAGACAGAGCAGTTTCTGCTGTCAAGTTTATACAAACAATTCTAGATTCAGTGATCCACTGATTAGAGTCACAAATCAATTTTTAAAAATAACGTTTACAGCATTTAGAAAATTATTTTACATTAAGAAACTTGGGTTTCATCTATGATCCTTAGATGGCAAGATATGAGGCCATAAGGGACACATCTTAGTCATTAAAACTAGTACTTACCCTAGGAAGGAAACATGATAAACAAGTATTAAAAAGCAAATGAAAAGCTAAAGTTTGTTTTACCCTATTACAACCAAGCTTTGCCTCATCATAGGTCCCGTGAAAAAGGCTGATGAAATTGGACTTAATTTCAATCCACCAGAGCAAATTTCAGCTGACTATGAGTAGGGAGAAGATAAACAGGGTGGAAGTGATGATGGGCCTTACCCATGTGGCCAGGTGGAGGCTTGGATTGGTGTATCTAACGGCAGGGACCGTGTCTTCTGTGAGTGCCAGGGCCAGATCTATGGCTGCCAGAATAAGAAGAAGCCCAACAATCACCTGAGAAGGCAAAAAGACCACTGTTAGGAGGATATCATTCTTTAGAACAGAATGGTTCTCAGTAATGGATGGTAAAAATGGCAGGCAGTGCAAGATAACAGTGCAACCTAAGTGTCCATCAACAGATGAATTCATAAAGATGTGGTATAAATATACAATAGAATACTACTCAGTCATAAAAAAAGAATGACAGTTCACCATTTACAGCACCATGGATGGACCTGGAGGGCAATTATGCTAAGTGAAATAAGTCAGACAGAGAAAGACAAATACTCTGTATCACTTATATGTGGATTCTAAAAAAATACAACAAACTAGTGAATATAACAAAAAAGAAACAGACTCACAGATATAGAGAACAAACTAGTAGTTACCAGTGGGAGGGAGAAAGTGGAGGGGCAACAGAGGTAGGGGATTAAAAGGTACAAATTATTAGGTATAAAATAAGCTACAAGGATGTGTTATACAAATGGGGAATATAGCCAATACTGTATAATAACTACAAATGAGTATAATCTTTAAAAATTGTGAATTACTATGTTGAACATCTATCACTTATGTAACATTGTAATCTATCACTTATGTAACATTGTACATCAACCATATTCAATTAAAAAAATAGCAGGCAGTGATTCAGATCACACACTCAATAAATATTTCTGGAATCAATGGATACATACTGTTCAAGCAATAGAATAAAGTTCAACGTGTGGTATGATAAGTGTTGCTAAGGAATGTTGAGTGCGATAGTTTTAAAGTATGTCCACAAATTCTGATACTCCTCCCTTCAAAAAATAGAGTGTAGTTCCCCTTCCCTTGAGTATGGGCTAAACTCTGACTCGCTTATAATGAATGGAATATGACAGAAGTGATGGTGTGTGACTTCCAAGAGAGGTCATAGAAAACAATGTTGCTTCCTCCTTGTTCTCTCTCGTAGACCACTCACAGCAGGGGAAACCACCAGCCTCCTTGTGAGGACATTCAAGTAGCTCTATGGAGAGGTCCACTTGGTAAGCAACTGAGACCTCCTGCCAAAAGCCACATGGGTGAGTCAATTAGAGGCAGATCTTCTAGCCCAGTCAAGCCTTCAGTTGACCTTAGTCCCAGACTACATATTAATTGCAACCTCATGACAGACCCTGAACTCAGATAAGCTGCTCTCGTATCCCTGACCCACAGAAACTGAGATAAAAAGTGTTTATTTTTAAGCTGCTGAGTTTGGGGATAATTTGTTACATAGCAATAGATAACTAATAAAACAGATTTAAAAGGGAGAATTTCTCCACCCCAACTGGGATGGCACTATTCCCTTTCCTCGGTCATTACTGCCAGCCTTTTCTCCATAAAACTTTGAAGTTAATGATTGCAAATATGTGACCCCAGGATGACTCCAAGTTAGTCAGTATTTGTCCTATGATCTCATAAGACATGATACACATTGTATTGTCCTAAAGGACCACCCCCTACCCACCCATCAGGAGGGAAAATTATTACCTCTGCTGAGGAGGTACTCCAGTATCTTAGCCCTCAAAATGAAGATCGTTAGTACCACCTGTCCTATGCTCATCACTTCCTACTCCTATCCGTCTATGCCTACTCGTTTCTGTAAGTCTCATTAATCCAGAATGGCTCAGGCAGAGATATTGAGCCCTTAGTAATGAAAACCAGCCAAGGAGGGAGATGAATGCATCTTTAACTAACAGTACCAGTGCTATTATTTGGCAAGGTGTAGCGTCAAAGACATGTTAATAAGAGAAATGAATTTTTCCCAAGTATATTGCACTTTCCTCATATGAGACATAAGAGTTTTTGAGAAAATTCATAGCTTTTTAATTGGTAGGTTATGTTTCCCTTAAGGTAAGTTAAGAGATGAAACAGAGCAAGCTGGAGCTAAAGCATCCAAACTTAGGACCACTGAGTAAAGAAACTACGAACCTGCAGACCACTCCCCAGGCCAAGGAAAAGGAGGGGACTTTGCCACAATCTTACATATATTAAACTCGTACAAATTGATTAGAAGTACACTGAGCAATCCATATCAAAAAGGACCAACTTACATTATCAGAATTTCCTACAAAGCAATTAAAAGACAGCAACAAACTAACAACCCAATGCAAAAAATGGGCATAGAATACACATGAATAAATTAAAGAAAAAGAAACGCAAATAGCTTTTAAATATATAATAAGATGCTTAACCTCACTAATAATAAGGGAGTAATTTCAAATTGTAACAACATACAATTTTCACTTAACTGATTAGCAAATAGTAAAAAGTTATTGAAACTAAGGAAAAACCTCTACAGAGCAATTTGCAGCCTGAAAATTTTGAGTCCACATGCTCTTAACCCAGTAATTTTATTTCTAGGAATTTATCCTACAGACACATGCACAAGTATAAAGCTACTTATTGCAGCATTGCTTATAACGGCAGAAGGTTAGAAATCACCTCAATTTCTATCATACAGGACACATAAATTACGATATATCCAAATAACAGCACTTTCAAAGTCGTTATTAAAAATAAGCAGGCCTTTATGTGCTAAAATAGAAGTATCTCCAAGACACAGGAGAGTGTATTTAAGATACTAACATTTGTGTGAAAAAAAAATATACATATGGAGGTGTTTGTAAAAGCATACATTATTTCTGGAAGAGTATACAAGGAACTGGTATCAATGGCTGCGAGCTCAGACAGGAGTGAGTGACAAGTGTATCATGTATCCTTTTGTACCTTTTGAATTTGGTAACCCACTGCAAGTTATCTTTCAAAAGAAAAAAGGTGAATACACTAACACCCTCATTTTAAAAAATGAGCAAGCGAAGTGAACAGACAATTCACAAATGAAGAAATATCCTTAACAAATTTTTAAGAATCAACTGCGTTAGTACTTACAGAAATGCAAAGTAAGACAACAGAATGCCATTTTTGCACACAAAATTAAAGAAAAATACATTACTCAGTGCTGGCAACGGAACAGAGGCAAGCACTTGAACACACTTTTGGTGAGACTGTAAGTTGGTAAAAACTTTTCTAAATTATAAAAATTTTCTATTATGTTTTAAAAGCCTTAAGCTGCTCATATACTTTGATATAGTAAATCCACTTCTAGGAAATAATCCGATTTGCAGGCAAATATTTATGTACAAGAATGTTAACTGGCGTCTCATTTTTAATAGTGAAGAATTTATAAAATCTACAATAACCCAAAACAGTGATGGAGGGATTATTGTGTTGACCTGAAACAAAGAGACCGCCAGATATTTCTCCAGCAAAAATGGGGGTTTATTCAGCAGAGAACTGCATTTCCAGGTCTGAAACCACAGTGAGCTAAATGCAAGTCCCCCTATGACAAGGAAAGGAGAACTCATTTTACAGAGAGGAAAAGGAAGTTGGGAAGACTATAGTTAGCAAAGAGGCCATGGCTTTTCTTTGGCTGAGTCCTAGCCAGGAAAGAAAGGAGTCTTTTCTTCTTCCTGTTGGGCTCAGCTATTGTCACAGTGGGTGAGAGCTCCTTCTTCCAGTCTCCCACCTCTATTTCATTGAGGTTTCTGTTAATTATTTCTTTTTACAGTTGGGAGGTGTTGCAAGAGTTGTTAAAATAAGTTATGGTATATTCATGTGATGAACTATTTTGTAGTCATCAAAATTATGCTCAAGAATAATGTTGATAACACTGGGAAATGCTTTTTATATCATCTTAAGTGAAAAAAATAGACTATAAAATTGCATTCAATGAATTCAATTATGTTTTTCAAATATGCATAGAAAAAGACAAGAGTTTCCAGTCCAGGATGCCAGGTTAGTCCACCTGTTTCCCATCTTTCCCAACCCCACTGAAATGATGGTAAAGAATACACAAGAAACAAATCCAAAATAGCACTGAGAGTATGAAAGGGAAAGGGTGAGTTCAGTAAACTGATTACGTTTTAGAAGACAAAAAACAATGTGTCAATGGTGTCAGATAAAAGAGCAGAGAAAACAATGGCCCAAAAGACACACAAGAAAAGGCAGCAGTGAAAGCCTGAGATAGACATTACTGGTTGCTGTGCTTGTGTTGTCTGTCTGTCCCCCCAGATTCACTCTCTACCCTTGTCCCTTAGAGCCAGGAGTGGTAACAGTTCACTGCTAAGCCCCAGGTCCCTTTGCAAATACAACCTCCTGACATCATCCTATTTTGCCTCAGCCATCTGTCTCCTGTTAGGACCCTGACAATTAGAGTTGCCTACTCAAAGCTATGTCTTCTTCCTAACAGAACCCCTCTTTTGTAAAATATTTACCCTACTCGGCTCAGCCATATGCTTGGGTGGATGCTGCACCCATCTCCAACCCTAAGAAGGGAATTAAAACCAATCATGATGGTCCCATTCCTCTGGCCTATGACTGTTTTAGCCATGGGCATGTGACACAATTATGGCCAAAGAGAAATGAGGGATAGCTTGTGGGGACTAACCACCAGGAAGCTGAGAAAAATCAATACTTGCAAAGAATACAGCTGAGATAATTAAACAGAACAACTGATTCTGGGATGAAACAAACAGTAATGAAGTGAGCAGAAGAGAATTTTAAATTATTTTAAAATTAGTGTCCTAAGAGAGATTTGAGAAGATACTGCATCCATTAATATGTTGCTGTTAAAAAAAGTTATATTCAGAAATTAAGATGAATTCTTAGGTATCAAATCCATTATTGCTAAAATAAAGGCTCTTTAGGATGATTAAAAGAAAAAAATTAAGAAACTCTCTCAGAACATAGGGGAAAAGAGAAAAAGAAATTCTAAAAAGTTGAGGAGGATGATCAGTTCAGAGTCCAACATCTATCTAAAAGAAGTTCTGGAGCTATGGAATTTCAAACTTAGAGGAAAGGAAATGAAAAGAATAATACATAAAAATTTATGTATTATGCAGGTAAGAAAGATATGAGTCTTTAGGTTGAAAGTGTAGAACCCATTGAATGAAAAAAAGAACTCATTGAATGAAAAATGTAAACACCCTCGTGAAATTTCAGGACATCAAGGAAAAAGGATAAAAGCTTCAAGAGAGGATAACAAAGAATGAAAATAATTCTAACTTGGTAACACAGGATTTGGGGGAACAACATAGCAACATCTTCAGAGTTAAAAAAAATTTTTTTTTGAGCCTAACATTCCATTTCTAGATCAACATTTTCAGAAAGCAAGGACCTAGAGACTTTACTATTGCTGTCTATGAAAATTTAATTTGAGGCTGTTCTCCAAGAAATGTGGGGGCACTAATTCTCTTGTCTTACACAAAGGGGCATCAAGATGAGGATATAATGTACAGCAAGGTGACTATAGATAACAATACTGTACTGTCTATTTGAAAGTTGCTGAGAAAGTAGATATTGAAAGTTCTCATCAAACACAAAAAATGTGTAACTATGTATGATGATGAATGTTAACTGGACTTATTATAGTGATCATTTCAAATAATTATGTTATGTACTGAAATTAATATAACATTATATGTGAATTATACCTTTAATTTAAAAAAAGAGAGACTATAAACTGAAAAAAAAATCTCATTTAGTCTCCAGAACTTATATTCTAACTACAAGTTTGTCATTGTGATAATAGTCAAAATACTGTTACATACTTAAATTTGCTAAGAGACTAGATCATGTGTTCTCACACAAAATAAGAAATGATAATTAAAGATGATTTAAAGAAATAAAAAGATACCCCATGCTCTTAGATTGGAAGAATTAATATTGTTAAAATGGCCATACTACCCAAAGCAATTTACAAATTTAATGTGATCCCTATCCAATTACTCAGGACATTTTTCACAGAACTAGAACAAATAAGCCTAAAAATTTATCCTAAATTCTGAGTCTCGCACAAAAGACCCAGAACTGCCAAAGCAACACAGAAGAAAAAGAACAAAGCTAGGGGAATAACCCTTGCAGACTTCAGACAATACTACAGAGCTACAGTAATCAAAACAGCATGATATTGGCATAAAAACAGACATATGGATCAATGGAACAGACTAGAGAGCCCAGAAATAAACCCACACACCTACAGTCAATTAAGCTTTGACGAAGGAGGCAAGAATATACAATGGAGAAAAGACAATCTCTTCAACAAGTGGTGTTGGGAAAACTGTAAATCAATGAAGTTAGAACACTCCTTCACACCATATACAAAAATAAACTCAAAATGGCTTAAAGATTTAAACATAAGACCAGACACAATAAATTTAGAAGGCAAAACATTTTACAACATAAATCTCAGCAACATTCTCCTAGGACAGTCTACCCAGGCAATAGAAAAAAAAAAAGCAAAAATTAACAAATGGGGCCTAATTAAACTTGTAAGCTTTTGCACAGCAAACCATAAGCAAAACAAAACAACAACTTAAGGAATGAGAGAAAACATTTGCAAATGATGCGACTGACAAAAGCTTAATTTCCAGAATATACAAACAGCTCATATAACTTAATAACAAAGAAGCGAAAAAGAAAAAAAAAAAACCACCTAAACAACCCAATCCAAAAATGGGCAGATCTAAATGGACATTTCTCCAATGAAGGCATACAAATTGCCAATAGGCACATGAAAAAATGCTCAGTATCACTAATTATCAGAGAAATGCAAATCAAAAAACTACAATGAGGTATCACCTCACACCAGTCAGAATGGCCATCATTCAAAAGTCCACAAATGATATAAATGCTGGAGAGGGTAAGAAGAAAATGGAACCCTCCTACACAGTTGATGGGAATATAGTTTGGTGCAGCCACTATGGAAAACAGAATGGAGATCCTTAAAAAACTAAAAATAGACTTACCATATGATCCAGCAATCCCACGCCTGGGCATATAGCCAAAGGAAAGTCTAATTCGAAAAGATACATGCACCCTAATGTTCATAGCATCACTATATACAATAGCCAAGACATAGAAACAATCTAAATGTCCATCAACAGATGACTAGATAAAGAAGTTGCAGTATATGTATACAATGGACTACTACTCAGCCATAAAAAAGAATAAAATAATGCCATTTGCAGCAATATTGATGGACCTGGAGATTGTCATACTAAGTGAAGTAAGCCAGAAAAAGAAAGAAAAATACCATATGATATCACTTATGCATAGAATATGAAAAAAATGACACAAGTGAACTTATTTACAAAACAGAAACAGACTCACAGACAGAAAACAAACTTATGGTTATCAGCAAGGCAAGGTGCGCGGGAAGAGATAAATTGTGAGTTTGAGATTTGCAGACACTAACTACTATATGTAAAATAGATACACAAGTGCCTATTGTACAGCACAGGGAATTATATTTAATATCTTGTAGAAATCTATAAAGAAAAAGAATATGAAAACAAGTATATACATGTATATGTATCACTGAAACATTATGCTGTACATCAGAAATTGACACCCAAAAAAAGAAATTGCATGATAGGGGCATTAGCTAGTATTATGGTGGTAATCATATAGCAATATGTAAATGTATCAAATAACACATGTTGCACACCTTAAACTTATATAATGTTATATGTTAATTATATCTCATAAAAATAAAATAAATAATAATTATGTGACATGGCAGAACTGTTAGCTAAAGGTATGGTGGTAATCATATTGCAATATATAGTGTATCAAATCAACACATTGTCTAATTGTACACCTTCAACTTATACAATGTTGTATGTTAATTAAGGAAGAAAGAAGGAAAAAAGGAAGGAAGAGTGTAGAGTGTAAAACTGATGGCAGATTTTCTTAGGTACAAAAGGTAACCTACAGAAGAACAGAAAATAATCATACAAAATTAAAAGACTAAGAGAAAGAGGAGGAGAGGAAAAGGAAGCTAGGGAGTTGGGTCAATGAGCTAAATTCCTTGTCTTTCATAGAGGACATAAATAGGTCTTTTTTTAAGTTGATGGATCAAGAAATATAGGTCTAAACACATTATTTGCAGATATGGAGTCAACCATCAAAATAATTTTAAATGGAGGCCTCTAAAGAACAGGACCAGAAAGTAGAGGGGTGAAAAAAGATGTTTTCTTTTCATTTTTTTTTAAAAAGAGAACACAAGGAAACATCTCAAAATGTTAATGGGAGTACTTTTATCATACTGATAAAATTATCAATGAATTTCATTTTTTCCTATTTCCATAGAGTAGACAAACTTTCTACAATAATCATGCATTATTTTTATAATCAGAAACACATGCAGGCTTTTCTAATCAGGGTCAGGGAAATATTGCGGTTGTCTAATGATTACCAGACCCTTAGTCTTTGCCCTTAATCTCTGATTCACTGGAGGAGATGCAAGCACACATGGAGTTTACTAAACTCAACTTCCTAAGGAGACACAACCTCATTGGTATTAAAAAAGAAAGAGTCGTTTGGCCATAGTTAATATCTTTCCATCTCCGCACAGTCCTCCTTTTCTCAGTGCTTTATGAATGTGCTCTGGTTGAACATTCTACCCTTTACAGAGGGTGCCTATTTCTACCAATTCCCTGGCAGACAAATGTCTAACTTCAGTTCCAATATTTTCAGGAACTATATCCACCAGCAGTCCATTTTATTATAAGAGATATTATTATGAGAAAATTCTTCTGTATGTTGGGCTAAAATTGGGTCTCCAGAAACAACTGATACTGCTTACCTTGATCTTGCTGTCTGAAACTTTTCAGAACAAGTTAGGCAATCTTCTAGATATTTTTCTACAAACACTTGAAGCTGATTACCACATCTCACTGGTTCACAACACTAAGTCCATTTTTGCTACACATCTGACCTCAGCATGTCGACAATGTTCAGAACAAAACTCTTTTGTTTCCCTGGGACTAAATATGAGCTCATTCATTCATTTATTTTTTAATTCAATGCATTCAATTACCAACTGTGCACAGGGTCCTTTCAGTAAGGGTGCACCTTTGAACAAACTGGTAGAGTCTCTTACCAGCTTAGTCAAGCAAATTGACTTAATCCAGATGAGGTAAACACTGCACTAATGGCCAAACAACAATGACAGTTCAAGAGACTCAGAGAGGAACAAACAGCCCAAAGGCAGGTAGAACAGGAGGTGGAGAAATGAAGTCAAGTTGAGGAGTGAGCCTAGAAGGTTCTCATAGAAGAAGTGAACTGTTACTTTGTGAGGAATTATACTTCTAATTCTTCCAGAGAAGAAACCAATTACTTTGAAATTTTTAAGAGGAAGCTAATCTGGGCCTGTCACTCTCAAGGTGGAGGACCAAAAAAAGGATAAATTATAAATGAAGCTCCTGAAACTATGAGCAAGGATGAGTGGATTATTAGTTGAGCAAGGGTGAATGGATTATTAGCTGCGGGGGGGAGGGGAAGCAAATTATGTTGCTTTTCTTTTTATCTATAGAGTTTCATCTATAGAGAGTTGTGTTTATAAAAGTTAAACAAAATACTGATATGTCCAAACAACGGAATATTATGGATGAAACTTGAACATGGATGAACCCTGAAAGCCTTACTCTAAGTGAAAGAAACCAATCACAAAAGATCACGTGTTACATGGTCCCATTTGTATGGAACGTCTAGAATAGGGAAGCTATGGAGACACAAAGTGCATTAGTGGTTGCTTAGGGCTGGGGGAGATGGGGAGATAGGGGTTGACAGATAATAGGTTTCTTTTTGAAGGAACAAAATACACTGTGGTGATGGTTGCACATATGAAAATAATTTAAAAATTGTATTTAAAAGGGTGAAATTGTATAGCATGTGAATTATTTCTCAATGAAGCTATTTTTTTAAAGTTAAGTAATAATTATGAAAGAAACAAGACACTGATTTACTCATTACCCAACCTTTTCTTGGAAGCAGAAAATGATAGAAGACCTCTTAATTGACTGACTCTAACCCAAAGCTCTATCTCATCCCTAAGGGTACTGAAGCATGCTGTCCAAGGTTCAGGGTCTAACATATTCTTGATTCAATCCCAATACCTGGAGTGCATTTAATACTAACATTCAACAAATGGGTACTGAGTGCTTGGCCCTCAGGTCAACAAAGGAGACAATGACTCAGCTCCGGGCTCTCAGAGACTGCTCTTTTCCTATTCAGAGTAGACAAAACCCACCGCCACTCCACCTCAGGATGTCAGTGTAAATCCAACTTCCTTTGGCCAAATTCCTTCCTTCTTTTAAGGCTGCAGTAACCTGGAGTCGTTGGTCTGTATGCCCATAGAACAGTGATTTACCTTTCTAAAGCTCTGTTTAATGATCAGGACAAACAGAAAAAAGCCTTGTGAAAAGAAGCAGATGGTAGATTTTAAGAGGCAGCTTTTACAACCTCAGCTGAGAATCTTTCAGTTCCCATAAGACCTTCTCTGCATTAATCAGTGCAGCTGGCTGAGGGGCTCCTACCTTTATTCCTCCTAGGCTTTATCCCACAGCCCCTGTCCTTTCCATTATTTCCCTACTCAGGCATGTCACCTTGAGCACTCACCCTTCCTTCCTCTACTGTGATGATCATCCAGACTCATAGAAGACTTTGGGAAAATGGAAACCCTATTTCAGAGGCAAGTTTTGGGAGATGATGTTTGGATTGCCTGAATGGTGCAGAGGACACAATATATAGTTAATTTTTACCTCATGGTAGATGCCAACTGAATTATAGTCTTCTGATTTATTATAACAGTTTAAAGATAGATAATCCAGTGTTTGCTCCTCAACTGCTGAAAAGACAACTACTTGACTGACTGATTACTCATCATTGGTGTTTCAGGAGTCCAATATCCATAAAACGTAACAGTCAATATTCTTATGCAAAAATCAAAGTAATCTTAACTAAGAAATATGGCAAGGGACCAATGAGGCATAGGGCAGGTAGAGACAGGGACATTGAGAGCATGGCTCTTCTTGAGACAACAGCACCTGGGAAAGCAGATTCAAGAAATGGAAGAAGACACTTTAACTACTAAAAAAATGTCTCTATTGTGCATCACGAAATTAGTCAGGAAAATATAATAGAGTTCCCATACCTGCTTAGCAAGGTAGAGTTTGGTTATAGAAGATCTCTTGGTCCTGGAGCTATATACATGGAGTAGCTGCCAAGGGGCCAGGAGCCAGAGGAAGCCCAAGGGAATCCACACCAGAACAGTTTGCTCAAAACAAAGTGGCAGGTCCACCTCTGGGCTATCCAGGAATGAGGAATTCTGGAAGACAAAAACAAAATGTTTGTTGGATACACACATTTTTGAAGAGAGGAAAGCAGCCTCAGCCTACTCTCACCCCTACCATTGCTTCTAAACAATTATAACACAGTTTTGTTTTTTGTTCTTAATGGAGGTACTGGGGATTATACCCAGAACCCTGTGCAAGCTAAGCATGTGCTCAACCACTGAGCTATTACCCACCCCCCACCCCAACTCAGTTCTATATCCATATTCAGCCTGACTGTAGTAGAGAATAACCTTTATTTTGTTGGAGGTTTACAGGGACACCATGACCTAGCCCACAGGGATGGCTGCAAGAACAAAGAATGCCTGCAGCAAGATTACATCAACTACATCCCCTCCCTCATTTTTTGTATAAAAGGACCCCGTATTCTGACTAGAGCAGGATGGTTCTCCAAGATATTAGTCTGCCATCCTCTCGGTCTGCCAGCTTTCCGAATAAAGTCGCTGTTCCTTGCCCCAACACCTCATCTCCGGATTTATTGGCCTGTCGTGGTGTGAGCAGAACAAGTTTGGACTCAACAACATGACCATTTAACTATTCAACTCCACTGATACAAAGTTGCCATTTAATAACATTTAGTGACCCTTCTGGCCAGTCCAATCTCTAAAAACCTTTCTTTCAGTGATTCTAAGTGAATTTCTCCAACAACTATTCTGAGTAAACTTCACCACATTTACCAAGTTGTGGCAAGAAGAGTGACCATTCCTCAAGTTGTGGGAAGAGGACCAACCCAAAGGGGAGAATATCCCTGGGTTATAAAAACTTCTTTTTCTAGCTTCTAGCACTGATTGAACTCACTGGCAGACATTCAGATAGGCTTAATGCTTAGTTTTGAGCTTAATTCTCAAAAATGCTTAGTCATTCTCCAATAACTAATCTCCTATGGCCCTGAGGGCTTCTGTCAGAACTCAAGGGCCTTAAGTCATGGGAGCAACAATGGCACACTGGAGGAAGACTTATTCCCATCAAGTTTTCTCCCAGTCTTTGCATTCTGCAAAAATAGAAGTGTCTTGTGAGGTGAAGGTTGGGGCACCAGTTCTTATATCTGAGTCATGTGGGGGTATATTTCTCTTTTCTTACAAATAAATATATTTTGCTTTGTACAGCTGTTTGCACATACTCTTAAAGATTGAGGTGCCCTGACCAAGATGATCTGTCAGATGATTCTCAGAGAGAATTCTCAGAAGGCGGCCTGGCGAGATCCTGGGGCAATCTTAAGCCCCACCTTCCTGTGGTATACATGTTTAGCCTTGAGGCCCAGGTTCTTTCCAGGATGGGAAATGCTGCCTGATCTTCTTATCTAAATTATCTAACTTCAGAATCCAAAAGAATTACCTAAGATAGTTAAACTATTTTAACAAGCTCTCTAGGTGATTCTGATGCTGATGCCCAGAGTCTTCAGATCACCCTTTCTCAAAAATCACTAAATTTCTATTCCACTAAACCATCTGGTACTCTTGCTCACCCGGTCTTGAAATTCTCTGCTCTGATGGTTCAAACATTGTCTCAGTTCTCTTTATGCCCAAATTTGCATCCCTAGCCTCAACTTCTAGTCCATATTTTTATTACTAATTACCAGATGCTCTAGAAAATATCAGTATCATTTCAACATCAATATATCTCAACAAGACTCAACCATGGACCTTCTCTTCTCTCTCCATCCTCCACAAACTATACAATTTCCCCGCATAACACTGATGAAACTGGAAGCCTTTCCCCTATTTCTCTTTAGAGAAGGCAGTTTTTCAGTTAGCTAATCTAAGAAGAAAGTCTGGGATACCAATTAAACATATGTTAGAGAATAAATATATTATCTCTCCCACATAAAATATCCTCTGGAGATATGATGACTTTTCTTGAAAAAAAAAAAAAAACAAAAACTGAGCATTAGACCAACTGCACATCTAATTTTTCTGTTTGTTATTCTAGGCTCATCTAATATGTATTCTGAGTCTGAGAAGAGTCAGTGAGGACAAATGTAATTTCTTACCCAAAAAGTAGAGTTGCAGAACTTCTCCAGCATGATTCCTGGATCACTTCTGGAATGAAGACTCCTGTATGACTGTGTTGTTTCTTACTCACTCTTTCCCTCAAAGAAGGTGGAAGGCAAGTAGCAATGTGTTATCTCCCATTCTGATGTCCTGATGTTCCAACAAAGGCGGGTCTTCTGACCTTTCATCCCAACAGTTTAATCATTAACCTTGCTGAGATGTGTATTTACATCACCCCAGTGGATAGATATGTGACTGAAGAGCCCCGAGGACAGGCAGACGCACTAATTCCCAAAGTACCAGAAGCTTCTGCTGATGTGTAGATATTTAAAAGAAGCCCCTGAAAGATGTCGAGCCAGCTGTTGCCAGCCTTTCTGGCTCCTGAGGACACCTGACCTAAAAAGAGAAGCATCACTTGGGAGGGCCTGTACTCCTAAACGTGCCATTTTACTTCTGCTCTCAGGCCTTAGAGTTTATAGAAATGTGAAATATCCTACTTCTTTACATTTTTAATTAAGAACTAGAATTTAAAATATTAAAAATAGTGTAAACTTTGTTTGAATAAGTCAGAGTTTAAAATAGCATATCCAATGTGAACCTACCTATGTATATGTAATTTATGCATTTATGCAATAAAATGTTAATTTAGCTGTTAGGATTGTGAATGAAAAAATACTGTAAGCCATATCAGTAAACAAAGAATGCTGAAGCCATCAAGTCATTGGCCAACTCAGGATGCACACAAGAAGGGAGGCCGGTCTCTGCAGCCATACTGAGAGGACTCAGAATATGAAAGGACAGGATACTGGCCTTAGATAGCTAGGTGCCTGTCAAAGGAATGATTTCAATGAGCCCAGACCTTTGCTCCTTGCCATACATAGAAAAGTGCTAAATTCTTTAACTTGAGATGTCTGGTTTTCTTTTTAATGTTCCAACTACCTGGTCTTTGCTGTAAAACTCCTATATATTCTGGCTTCTCCCCTACCTCTTGGGAGCAGTCCCTCTGAGTGATCTAGGAGGCTGTCATCCCGGGCTTGAAGGGCTTCGAGTCCTCAGAAATGTCCACCGAATAAAATGTAACTCTCAACTTTTAGGTTGTGTGATTTTATTTCAGTCGACAGGACTGTGGACCATTTTATTGTCCTTTTTGCTTGTCTGTATTTTCTGATGTTTCCATAATTGTCAGCTATTATTTTTGTAATAATATTTTTAAAGCAAATTATTTGTAGTGTGGTGAAAAAAACATGTAATGTAAAATTTACCATCCTAACCATTTCTAAGTGTACTGTTCAGTAATGTTAAGTATAGTCACACTGTTGTGCACAATCTCCAGAACTTTTTCATCTTGCAAACTTTTTCATCTATACACATTAGACAACTACCTCCACCCTCCTTAGTTTTTCTTTTAAAATCAGGGCACATTGAGGGGCAGGTATAGCTTAGTAGTAGAGCACATGCTTAGCATGCATGAGGTCCTGGGTTCAATCTGGTACCTCTGTTATAAAAATAAAGTAAAATAAAATAAAAGCAGTGTACCCTAAAATAACAGCAGCTGGACATGCTTGCCAACATATTAAAGTGTAAACACCATCATTTGGAGGATCATGTGGTACCATTTTAGTTGTTAACACAAAAAAACACTCTTCGTTCTGTGGTATATACAGACTGTATCTACAGAGATTAACAAAACAAGAGAGCAATGCATACTTTAATGTATATATACCATATAATTTAATGTATATTTTAATGTCTGGCCAAAGGTTAACTATACCTTTGGTTACCTCAAATTCACAAATGATAAAAATATTTACCACTACTACAGGTGGATATGTTCTGGATTATTAATATCTGAAAGGAATATAAATTTTATTTAGACATTCCTTTAGTTATCTTCTCATAAGATAACCATAAGATGAACTTCCACACTTTTCTATGTGTCTATAGCAGCGTAAAATGATTTAGGCCTTGGGATGAGGTAAGATCCAGGATCAGATAAAGGAATGACATCAGTATAGTGGCTTTGGCACAGACCTCTAACCATACCAACAGAATCAAGCTGGAAAGATGATGTAATTATAGCTTTTTAAAAATCCACAGTGAGGATACAAAGAAATCTAAACGAACCAAATGACAGCTTGGTTTGGCTTGTAGGCCAAATCCAAATTGACTTGTTTTCGTCTGGCCCTGGAGTGAAGAATGGTTTTCACATTTTTAACTATAAAGTGTGAAAAAGACTATTCAGCATGAACAGACTTTCAATAAGAATTTCTCAGTTTTGCCTCTTGCCCTCAAAGCCCAAAATATTTACTATTTTGACCCTTTAAAGAAAAAGTTTGCCAACTAAACTCCAGAAATGACAAGACCTTTACAAGATAGGAGAGGGGCACAGAAGATTTCATCTCTGCCTGGGAGCAAGGAGGAAAAATATACCATAAGGGGGGTTCAGGAGAAACCAGTCTATATTCTAACGAACTTTTCCAGGCCATGTGTGGGGCTAGCATTATAATTTAGAGGAGCCCCAGAAACAGACTGCACTAACCCCAACTCTTTGCCACACTGGACTTACTAAATGCTAAAAACAGTACGACAAAATGGGAGGAGGCAGTTAGGAGAGCTGAGAGTAAACACCTGGCATTCTAAGCTTTCACCTACAGAAAGTTAGGGCAGAGGCAAAAGAGCTGAGAGAAATCCCTCCAATGCAATTACACCTTCACAGAGAGTGAGACAACACCAATCATCCTCAGAACAGCCAAGGGAGGCAGCGGGGCTGATAGAGGTCTCCCAGGAAAACAGAAAGCAAGGAGCAGCAACGAGGGAAAACAACCCAGAGAGCTTTACCAAGATTTTCTCAGCTGGGTCCTACCATCAGAATCAAAACAAGTACACAGCCTCAAGGTGAATCTCGTTCCAGCTTACCCAGATCCCAAAGGTCCACAGCTCACCTTCCCTGACTCTTCTGGTGAGTGGTACAGGTAGTGATGGAGTTTTTTGGCTCTCACTAGCCGAACCGTTTTTCAGAGTTGCATTTATCAAATTATTCTTCCCCTCTGGCATCAGTGATGTGGGATTTTGGCTGTCTCACCATTCACTGGTGGTGATTTCTATCAGGTAGCGTTCAACAGGAATCCATTCTGTGGCAGGTGGCAGACAACAGGAAATTTGGGTTTTTTTAGCCTTGCTTTCTTTTGTCTTTCATAACTCTAATATTGCTGTTACTGAATCAAATTGGGTCTGCTCACTCATGCACAGTAAAGCCAACCTACTGACACGAGGTAGTGGTACAGGAAAGTGCAGCATTTATTGCTGGGGGCAAGCAAGGAGTCCAGGGCAGCCAGTACTCAAAACGTGCCGATGGGTTTCGGGAAGGCATTTTTAAAGCCAAGGTGAGGGAGGGGCTTCCCAGGGTAAGTGATCAGCTCGTGCACAATTCTCTGATTGGCTGATGTTGAGGTAACAGGGCGGTGTCAGAAGGTTATCAATCCTTAGGCGCCAGTAGGTCTGGGGGCTACGTGCTCATGATCATCAAGTACTTAATTTCTTCCATTTGGTGATGATTTTAGCATCTGTAAAACAACTCAGGAAATGTGAATCAGATACTACTATCTAGGTACTTCAGAGAGGAGCTAAAGCAGAGGATATGGGGGAGGGGTCTGTCCCAGGAAGGTCCTATCGGGTCCTGCATAGTTACATTTCCTGGCATTTATAACTATGTTTGAGACTGTTCTTATTATCATGTGCTTCTGATCAGAGTAAGAATACACTGTGTATATTGCATGAACACCAATGTGTAATTCTAAGGCTCAGAGACTTTCTCTTCCCCCCAAACCTCTAGCTTTTTTCATGTCTACCCATTAGTTGTCAATATCTGTTAAATGGAATTCCTACGCCAGGTATGACAAAAATATACAGGAACTTTTGACTCTAATAAAGGACAATATTTAAGTGGACTTAAACAGAAAGGAACAAAAATCACTAGCATACAGGTGTCAGCTTTCTTTGATTAGCATACTAAAGTTTCTAAATTAAAACAGAACTCCAATTTAGGTCCCTTCAGGACTCTTTAAATAAGGCTAGAGAGAGAAAAAAACTATGTTATTAAAATTTAGGAAATTAAAATTTTTAAAATGAGGCTCCATTACATAAATTAAGGTTTATACATTGCCAAACTCTAAGCAAGTTTTATTCTTTTAAAAAATTGAAAAACAATACCAGTATTACAGTTCCCTGCCAGATTCAAAAGGAAACCATGAAATGACTCAGAATCACTGTAATGATATTCCTCCAAGGATCTTTTTGCTGTCAACTGAAAAAAAAATGCGCAACCTAAAAGTTGAGAATTATGTTTTATTCGGTGGAAATTCTAAGGACTTCAAGCCTAGACTTCAGCCTTCCACATAGCTCTGAGGGACTGCTCTGAAGAGGTAAGAGAGTAACCAGGGTATATAGGAGGTATATATAACAAAAACCAGGTAGTTGGAACATCAAAAGATTACTGTTAATTAAAGAAAACCAGACACCCCAAGTTAGTGAATTTAGTGCTTTCTTTGTACAGGAAGATGCAAGAGTCTGGGCTCCTTGAAATCATTCCTTTGATATGCACCTTTGCTATCTAGGGCCAGTATCCTGTGCTTTCCCATCCTGAGTCCCTTCAAGGTGCACCGTTGTGGGTGGCTGCAGTGGCTGAGGCTTGGCAGCAGGCAGCCCACTTATCTCCATCCTGAATTCCCTCAGGGCTCACCATCAGCGGTGGCTATAGTGGCTTGATGGCTGCTACATCCCTTGTTTACTGATATGGCAGGCAATGCTTTTCATTCACAGCTCCTTGAACTCAGTGATTCTCGAACTTTTTGGTACTAGGGCCCTTTTTATATTCTTAAAAACTTATGAGGCTCCCAAATAATGTTTTTATGTAGGTTACATCAATTGATATTTACTATGTTAGAAATTAAAACAAAAAATTTAAAATATTTATTAGTTCATTTAAAAATAACAAATATATTTCATGTTAACACAAATAATGTATTTCTATCTAAAATAACTATCTTTTCCAAATTAATTTAAAAATACTGAAAATTTTTCACATTTTTGCAAATAGCTTTTAATGTCTGGCTGGACATCCAGACAGCTGGATTCTCATATCTGTTTCTTCATTCAGTGTGTTGTGATATCACACACTATGCGGTTTCTAGAAAACTCCACTGTACACTTGCTAAAGAATGAGAGTTTTAAAAGACATATTACTATTATAATGAAAATAGTTTTGACTATACAGATCCCCTGAAGTGTCTCATAACCCCTAGATATCCCTAGGCTACACTTTGAGAACCACCAATTTATCTTACTAATTTTAAATTCCTAATAGAGAAAAGCACCTCTGTTTCCACCTTAAATATGGCTATTTTATCACAATTAGTTCCTCTGGTTTGCTAGAGGAGTTAATTTTTTTTTCATTTTATGAGTATGAAATGTTTTCTGAGCAAAAAAGTGATATATTTTGTCTACCTCTGGAGAAAAGGAATAAAATAGATCATAATCTGTATTAGTTCTCTGTTTTTTAATATAGGTGATTACATAACAATCAGTCTAAGTTTAAACCCAGATTATTACCTCTCAGTTTCTGTGGGCCAAGAATTCAGCCAAAGAGGAAATGTCTTGTCTCTGTTCCATACTATTTGAGGTCTTAGCAGGCAGACTTGAGGCTGAAACATCTGTGGGATCATCACTTGTCTGTCTGGCAGTTAATGATGGTGTTGACTGGTGGCCTTGCTGGGGCTGTTGGCAGAACGGCCTTTTCCTGTGCCTTGTGCTTCTTCACAACATGGCACCTGAGTTCCAAAGGCAAGTGTACTAGAGAGTGAGCAAGCTGTAAACTTGTCATGATCTAGCCTCAAAAGTCACATACCTTCACTTCTGCAATATTCTGTTTTTCAGAAGTACATCACTAAGCCCTACCCACACTCAAGAAATTAGATATCACCTTTGAAGGGAGATATGTCAAATTATTTGTGGACTTATTTTTAAAACCACTGTTACAGAAATGACAGGCCAGCCAAGAAACAAGCACCACTCGGAGGGTTGGAGTACTCAGATTTATTACGCCAGCAGGCTCAGAGGGGCTTCTGCTCCGAAGCTCTGAGCACCTCCAAGATGTGCGCATGAGGTTTTATAGGGTTAATTACAAGCTTGGGGTACTTGGCCAATAGGCATGGAACAGCTTTAGCAGCATCATTATCACAAAAGTAGAGGCAGGGAGGCAGCAAACCAACATTTCAAGGCCAGATATGTCTCTTTGAAAATCCAGCTGGCTAGCAAAAAAAAAACACGAACAGGGAATCAGTAAACCGACACTAATTAACTTAGATTTACGAGTTAGCCCAGCAGAACTCAGATCAGTAATCCGACACTTGTTACACTTAGATTTGTGAGTTAGCTTGTTAGCCCAGCCCGGCTTTTGCTTCACACCACCACATAAGGCCTCTTAAAATTTAATGGAGCTCCTTTTCTGATTGGCTAATAAGACTAATAAGTGTTTATATAATTTTAAATAAGAGAAATTCAAGGATTTATTCAAATAATCTGCCATCACGAATGAGAAAAGATATTAACTATCTCAAAATTGTCTCATACTTCTTGGTGTTGTCCAAAACTATTTCCAGACTTTTTTGGTAGCAGGGGAAGGGAGTAACTGCACAGACAGTAGAGAGAGTACTTATATACCCCCAATTCCCACCCACCTCACACACACAGAGTGTCTCCTATTATAATCTTGCATTAGTGTAGTACATTTGTTATAACTGATAAGCAAATATTGATAATTACTAACTAAAGTCCATAGTTTACACTTTTGTGTTGAATAGTTCTACGGGTTTTGACAAATGCATACTGTATCCACGATTACAATATGTGAAAGAAAAATATTGCAAAGCACATTGTGAAGGAAATTTAGCTGGACTAACTCGTAAATCTAAGTTAATTAGTGTTGGTTTTGGTTTGCTGTTCATGTTTTTTTTTTTTTTGCTAGCCAGCTGGATTTTCAAAGAGATATATCTGGCTTTGGAATGTTGGTTTGCTGCCTCCCTGCCTCCACTTTTGTGATAATGATGCTGCTAAAGCTGTTCCATGCCTATTGGCCAAATACCCCAGGCTGGTACTTTACCCTATAAAACCTCATGCACACGTCTTGGAGGTGCTCAGAGCTTTGGAGCAGAAGCCCCTCTGAGCCTGCCGGTGTAATACATCTGAGTACTCCAACCCTCCTAGTGGTGGTTGTTTCTTGGCTGGCCTGTCGTTTCAGTAATGACATCAGTAAACAAAGAATGCTGAAGCCATCGAGTCATCTGAGGCTGCCGCCAGCCCCCAGTTAAGACAAGCCTTTAGCCCAGCCTCTGCTTCCACTCACAATGGTGCACTCTGAGGGGACTCAGAATAAAAAAGGACAGGATACTGGTGCTAGATAGCTAGGTGCTTGTCAAAGGAATAAATTTAATGAGCCCAAATGTTTGCTTTCTCCCATACATAGAAAAGCGCTAAATTCTTTAACTTGAGATGTTTGGTTTTCTTTTAGTTAACAAGTAATCTTTTAATGTTCCAAATACCTGGTGTTGGTTGTAAAACTCCTATACATCCTGGCTCCTCCCCTACCTCTTATGAGCAGTCCCACAGAGCGACCTGAGAGGCCATCATCCCGGGCTCAAAGAGGTTTGAGTCCTCAGAAATGTCTGCCAAATAAAATATAATTCTAAACTTTTAGGCTGTGCATTTATTTCAGTTGACAAATATCATACAGAACAGTTTCATTGCCCTACAAATGTCCTGTGCTCCATCTATTCATCACCTATCCACTCCTCCTCAATCCCTAGTAACCACTAATCTTTTTACTGTCTCTATGGTTTTGCCTTTTCTAGAATATAATATAGTTAGAATCAATCATACAGTATGTAGCTTTTTCACACTAGCTTCTTACACTTAGAAATACGCACTTAAGAGTTCTCTATGTTTTTTCATAGCTCAATAGCTCATTTCTTTTTAATGCTGAATAATACTCCATTGTTGTTTATCCATTCAACTTTTGAAGGACATCTTGGTTGCTTCCTTTTTTTATTGCAATTAAATCCATGTGCGGTTTTTGGTATGAATGCAAGTTTCAACTCATTTGGATAAATAGCTAGGAGCATGGCTGCTGGTTCATATGGTAAACTCTCCAGATTTTTAAAAATACTTACAATGCAAGGAATAACTCAAAAGACTGAGATAGCATTGCTCAAACTGTACCAAAATATTGATAAAATACTGATGGGAGAAAGTTTACCTGAGAGTGTCAATAAAGGTGAGGCTGGAATCCATGCCTCAAAGATCAGTAGAATATTTACAAATAGATTTCATTCAGTGTCCAAACTGCAAGATTTAGATATATTTTAACAATCATTTATAAATTTTACACTCAGATTAAAGCACTGCTATACAAACTGTTTGTATTAGACTGTAATGAGATGAGGATCTTATAACAAAATGTTAACTGTGTACTACTTCTTTCATTAGAAAGTCTTATTAGAAAACTAAACAGTATGCTTAGTGATATAGCTGATTTACATTTTGAGGCAGACAGTTTGTGTACTGACAAAAGTCCATGCACTTTGTACAGTAATGATCTACTTATACTTCAAAATCCCCTTAAACTCTCACCATGTGGTATCCATGAGACTTGGCTTGACTTCAGTCTGACAGACTCCTCCTTGATGTATTCTGATCTTATCATATTGTAAAAGCAAAAAGACTAATACCACAAACATAGTCCTATACCCAAACAGTAAAAACTGCACTCTGAAAGGAAGCTCACCACATTTACCCCTATAAATGTCTAAATATATAAATAAAACCTGGATAAAAAGAGGGTGCCAATTGTTTCTTATGGATTTGTGATTGTCCTCATACTTGTAGTCTTCCTCCACTGTTAAATATTTGAATGCTTTAATGTTATATGGCCATTATCCCAAGTCAACACCCAACTGATGATACTATCTCAAAAAGAAAATGAAATGCTCATGGTTTAATCCATTCCTTTAGGAGATAATTTTGACTAAAGAGGGGAAATGAAAATTCTGATGAGAGAAATAAATGGTACAAAACAGGCTTACCTAAACTAGTGATGCCAGTGGTACACTGGCAGATGTTAGACAGCTTGTCATGCCTGCACCACAGCCAAACTCCAAGGGCTTTTCATAAAATTCACAAATATCTAAAATGATTTTCCCTGATGACCCAGTTGGCCTTCTCAATACTAGACTTCCCATGCTCACCTCTTTGATGCCCTCCAGCCAATCAGCTTAATCAAGAAAAACCCTCACTCTTCCCAAACTGTGTTTTCCTCCCTTCCTGTCTTTCATAAATCCTGGATTTTGCCTTTGTTTGTTGACAACAGTGTAATGGCAATCTCCTTCTTGTATGAAACAGTTTGCATACAGACATCTAACTAAATACCTGAACTATTCTTTGACAATGATGTCAGCCCTCTCTCTCTCAAGCAGATGGAGGAGGATCTATTGACTGCATTTGTCTCACAAGTAAGTTGGTTAGAGCAAATTGGCTATGCTTGGAAATGTTCATTGGGACTGAAGAGAGGACCTGTTGAGTTAGGATGGTGTAAATGGGATCATTTTCTGAAAATAAAATAGAACTCCTTTGTGGGGCTATTGCAAGTAAAAGGAACCAAAAGTGACTAATAGAAATTATAATCATGTTTGAAAACAAGAAGCATTTGTACTTGTTTGTGCGTAAACATTTTGTGTAGCCAAAAAGGAGAAAGTGGGGGATCTAAATATTAATCAAAATAAATGCTTAGATTATAGAATATGTATTGACATGGATGGAATATACATAAGGTAGAGTAATGACTGAGAACTTCCTCCAAATAATGTCAGATGCCAAAGCACAGATTCAGGAACCCCAGAGAACACCAAGCAAGATAAATGCCAAAATCAGCAGACAAACAAAAGCAAAAACAAAACCACACCTAGTCATATCATAGTTAATTACAGAAAATCAAAGATAAATAAATAATCCTGAAAGAATCCAAAGGAAAAAATATCTTACCTACAGAGGGACAAAGATAAGAAGATAAGAGTTAATTCTTATACCCTGCAAAAGTATCCTTCAAAAATAAAGAAGAAATAAAGACTTTCTCAGACAAATAAAAATTAAGGAAATTTGAGACCAATGGACCTGAAAAGCAAGAATTGTTTTAAAAAGGTCTTTAGGGAAAAGGAAAGTAATATAGGCTAGCAATTTGGATATACATAAAGAAAGGAAGATCACTGGAGGTGGAATAAGTGAAGGTAAAATAAAAACCTTTATTTTTCTTATTCTTAATTGATTTAACATAGAAGTTTGTTCAAAATAATAATAGCAAAAATATATTGAATTTCACTTATGAATGACAGTGAAATGAATGACAGCAAAGATACAAGAGATGGGAGGGAGAAATTAGAATTATTTTGCTATTATAAGGTACTCACATGACCTGTGAAGCACTATAGAGTTATTTGGAAGCGGACTTGGATTGGTTGTAAATGTATATTGCAAACAGTAGCGCAACAATTTAAAAAGTTAAAAAAAAAGTATATCTGATATGCTAAGGAAGGAGAGAAAACTGAATCACATAAAATGCTCAATTATTGACAATGAATATTTGTATGTTCACGTATAACTGAAAAATTGTGCTCTACACTGAAATTTGACACAACATTGTAAAATGACTATTACTCAATAAAAAATGTTAAAAATAAAAAATAAATAAACTGCTCAATTAAAACCAAAAAGGACATAAAAAGAGTAGAAGACAAAAATAGAAAAAAGAACAAGGGCAACAAGTATAAAAAAATAACAAATATGGTATATATTGATCCACTGTGTCAATAATCACTTTAAACATCAATAGTCTAAATATACAAATTGAAATACAGAGATTGTCAGAGTGAATGAAAAATAAAACCCAACTATGTCTACAAAAAACTCATTTCAAATATAAAGACACATATAGATTATAAGTAAATGGATGGATAACGATGTAGCAAGCTAACACTAAAAGAAAGTGGGAATAGCTATTTTAATTTCAGAACAGGCTTCAAATCAAGGAAAGTTATGAGGGATAAAGAGGGACATTACATAATGATAAAGGGGTCAATTCTTCATGAAGACATAACAATCTTTAATGTGTACTAACAGAGCACAAATAAACTAAAAAGTTTATTAAATAAACAAATAAAACAAATAAAATAAAAAGTAACAGAACTACAAGGAGAAATCAATGAATCCACTATTACAGATGTAGACTTCAATACCCCTCTATCAGAAATAGATCCAGCAGGCAGAAAACAGTAAAGATATAGTTGAAATCAATAACCTCATCAATGAACTACATATAATGGACATCTACAGACTAATTCATGCAACAATAGCAGAATACACGTTCTTTTTAAGCTCATAGGAACACTTACCAAGATACTACTTTCTGGGCCATAAAACTCATCTTAACAATTTTCAATAAATAGGAATTATGCATTACTGCTCTCAGACAATTGTGGAATTAAACTAGAAATCAATAACAGAAAAGTAACTAGAAAATCCCCAAATATTTGAAGATTAAACAACACTATTCTAAGTAACACGTGGGTCAAAGAAGAAATCTCAAAAGAATTTTAAAAATATTTTAAATGGAATGAAAATGAAAATACAAATTATCAAAATTTGTGGGATGAGGCAAAAGCAATGCTTCAAGAGAAATTTAGAGCATTGAATGCATATATTAAAAAGGAAGAAATCTAAAATCAATTGTCTTAAGTCTCCCCTTTAGAAAACTAGAAAAAAGAAGATCAAATTAAATCCAAAGTTAGCATAAAAAAAGAATTAATAAAAATCAGAGCAGAAATCAATAAAATTGAAAATAGGAAATCAATATAGAAAATCAATGAAACCAAAAGCTAGTTCTTTGAAAAGATTTTTAAAAATCAGTAAGCCTCTGGCCAGACTAAGACAAAAATCAGAGGACACAAATTACTAACATCAAAAATGAAAGAGGGGACATCACCATGGACTTTAAAAGGATAAAAAAAGAATTTCATGAACAACTCTATGCTCACAAATGTAATAACCTAGATGAAATGGACCAATTCTTTGCAAGATAAAATCTGCCAAAATATGCAAGAAGTAATAGACAATCTAAATAGACCTGGATCTATAAAGACATTGAATCAACAATTTATAATCTTCCAAAACAGAAAGTGCCAGACCCAGTTAAGTTCTATCAAACATTTAAAGAAGAAAACATATCAATTCTCTACATTCTCTTTTATAAGACAGAAGCAGAGGGAATATTTCCTAACTCATTCTATGAAGTCAGCATTTCCAAACAAATACCAAAAACCAAAACCAAAGACTTAACAAGAAAACTGCAGACCTATATCTCTTATGAACATGGATGCAGAAATTCTCAACAAGATGTTAGCAAATCAAACAATGTATAAAAAATTATACAGCACAAACAAGTGGGATTTATCCCAGTTATGCAAGGCTAGTTCAACATTCAAAAATCAATGAATGTAAACCATACACATCAACAGGCTAAAGAAGAAAAACCACATGATCATATCAATAGATGCAAAAAAAAAAAAAACCTGACAAATCCAATATACATTCATGATAAAAAAAAAACTTTCAGAAACTAGGAATAGAGGGGAATTTTCTCACTTGATAAAGAATATCTACAAAAGATCTATACTTAACATCATACTTATGCTGAGAAACTAGAAGCTTTCCCACTAAGATCAGGAACAAAGTAAAGACGTCCCTCTCACCACTCCTTTTCAACACTGAAAATTCATAATTTATCACTAATGAAAACAACAAGAAAAGGAAATTAAAAAAAGATATACTGTTTGGGAAGGAATATATAAAACTGTCTTTGTTCTCAGATGACATGATTGTCTATGTAGAGAACCCAAGAGAACTGACCAAAAAAAAAATATGGAATTCATAAGTGATTACAGCAAGATAGCAGAATAAAAGTTGACATATAAAAGTCAGTTACTTTCCTATATACAATGAACAAGTCAAATCTAAAAACACAATACCACTTATATTAGCACCCCCAAAATGAAATACCTTGGTATAAATTTAACAAAATATGTGCCAGATCTATTTGAGGAAAACTACAAAACTCTGACGAAAAATTCAAAGAACTAAATAAATGAAGAGATATTCCATGTTCATGGATACAAAGACTCAATATTGTCAAGATGTCAGTTCTTCCCAACTCAATCTACATTATTTAATGTAATCTCAATCAAAATCCCAACGAGTTATTTTGTGGATATCAACAAACTGATTGTAAAGTTTTTATGGAAAGGCAAAAGACACAAAATAGCCAACACAATATTGAAGGATAAAGACCAAGGGGGAAGATTAAGACTATCTGACTTCAAGAGCATGATGGAAAAAATAGACAAATAGATCAATGAAACAGAAAGAGAGCCCAGAAATAGATCCATATAAATATAGGTAATTCATCTTCAACAAAGGAGAAAGGTAATACAGTGGAGAAAAGATAATCTTTTCAATAAACGGTGTTGGAACAAATCCATATGTAAGAAAGATGAATCTGGACACAGACCTTACACCCTTCCCCAAAATTAACTCAAAATGGATCATACACCTAAATATAAAACACAAAACTATAAAACTCCTAGAAGATAAAGTTAAAGTCTAGATGATCTTGGGTTTGGCAATGATTTTTTAGATACAACACCAAAGGCACAATCCCTGAAAGAAAACAAAAATTGACAAACTGAACTTCATTGAAATTAAAATTTTCTGCTCTGCAAAAGACATTATCAAGAGAATGAAAAGACAAACCACTTATCGGGAGAAATTATTTCCAAAAGACATATCTGATAAAGAACTGTTACCTAAAATATATAAAGGATTCTTAAAACTCAACAGTAAGAAATAAACTACCCAATTAAAAAATAGGTCAAAGGCCTTAATACCACATCAAAAAGGATACACAGATGGCAATAAGCATATGAAAAGATCATCCATAATATATTCATTAGGACAATGTAAGTTAAAATAATGAGATACTACTATACCTCTACTAGAATGGCCAAAATCTATAACACTGACAACACCAAGTGCTGAGAAGGATGTGGAGCAACAGGAACTCTTATTCATTGCTGGTGGGAATGCAAAATAATATAGACACTTAGGAAGAAAGTTCAGCTGTTTCTTAAAAAACTAGACTATAGTAAGCACGCTTCTTGTTTACCCAAAGGAGCTGAAAATTTATGTTCACACCAAAACTTGTACATGGATGTTTATAGAAACTTTATTCATAATTGCCAAAACCTGGAAGCAACTAAGATGTCCTCCATTAGATGAATGGATAGGTAAACTGTGATATACCCAGACAATGAAATATTATTCAGTGCTAAAAAGAAATGAGCTATCAAGCCATGAAAAGATATGAAGGAAACTTAAATGCATATTGCTAAGTGAAAGAAGCCAATCTGAACAGGCTATATACTGTATGATTCCAACTATAATACATTTTGGAAAAGGCAAAACAATGAAGACAGTTAAAAGATCAGTGATCGCCTAGTGTTAGTGGGGGAGAAAGGAATGAATAGGCAGAGCATAGAGGATTTTTAGGTCAGTGAAACAACTCTGTATGATACTATAATGGTAGGTTCATGTCATTATAAATTTGTTCAAACTCATAAAATGTACACCACCAAGAATGAACCCTAATGTAAACTATGGACTTTGAGTGACAATGATGTAATAATGTAGGTACACTTGTAACTTGCCATACTACTCTGGTGGGGGATGTAGGTAAGTTAATAATGGAAGAGGCGACATAGGTGTGGAGACAGAGGGTATACGAACAATCCCTATGTTCAATTTTGCTGTGAACATAAAACTCTAAAAAAAAATTCTATTAAAAAAAATAAGCAAGTGGCAGAACAGAATGTGTGACTTCATTTTAAATTAAAATTATGTATTTATATGTATATATTCAAACAATATAAATGTCAATTCACATAAACTATTAATATTGTTTATTATACTGGCATGGGAGAGCAGGGGTTTCAGAGACTTCACTGTTTTCCATTACACACTGGAAAGAGTCGAATGGATATCAGAGAAGTTTCTGTGGCCCAAAATAGGTTCTGAAAAAACTTACAGAAGTAAATGCAGAACCATTATCTGCAATGTTTTTGAATCACTGAGAATACGAAAGGTATTAAAAGACTGGATGAGGCAAATGCCTTGATTTTTGAACAGGAAGGTACTGAAAATCATAGGTAAAGTCTGACATTTACCATTGGAAAGATCTAGAAAGGTTTGCTAAATAAATAATGTTTTTGGAGTTTTAAAAGGAAGCTGATCATTAAGAACCAGAATGACTACGAACAAACCAGGGTACCTAATTTAATTTCCTTTTTTGATGTGATTATTACATTGGCAGCAGGTATAACATATCTCGAACTCAGCAAGGCATCTGACAATACGTCATGATTTCTTTCTATGTAGATAATACTAAGAAACTTGGACTGGATGAAAGCATATTTATATGGTCCTTTAGTTGTTTGAACCACTGTATATTCAAATAAATTAACAGAATGATATAAATGATATAACCTGTGGCAGATGTTCACTGGCATTCCAAGAGTCTGCAGTGGCGCCAGCACTTTCAACATTTTTATCGATGACCTCGATCAGGCTGAGAACGAGAGAACTCACATTTCATGGACAGCTTATATCAACCTCACATAGGTTTCTTAAATAATGAATATATTCTACTTTAGAGCACTCTAAAATTTTTGTCTCATTTAATCCTCACAATAATCCTGTGATGTAGGTATTTTTATTTCAATTTTATCAATTAGGAAACAGGTTAAGAAAATTATCCTATATCCCACAACTTACAAAGACTAATACTCTATATCTATACAGCAAAATCATCAACATGTCCTCCCACCCCCTCAAGAAGTAGAAAAGACTGGAGAAAGTATGCTTTGGGGAGAAAGTCCGGCTGGAAGGTCTCCAAGATTTTATGATTTAATGTATATAAAATATACACAAAAGACAAAAATAGTGTGATGTTTCCATTTACCTAAGGATACACCATAGGATTTCTTTAAATTACGAGCATTCTTACTGCTCTGATGATGTGATCTGAATATGTCAAATACATGCAAGTTTTCAGGAATGCTCCTATTCTAACAGATGAAGTGTTCTGTGAATTCTTTTTAAGTGTCATCACTGATATTTAAAGACTGTATTAAGAAAGACTGCAACATGTAAAAGAGTCAGGAAACCTGGATTCTGGCTTCAGCTCTGGTGGTCCAAAGTAAAATGATTTCTACCAGCATTTTTCTCAATGGTTTCTAGAAATCTCTTCTTAATAACTCAGTGTGTGTGTTCTGTAAATAATTGATTGCATAGAGATAATTCAGTAGGAGGGAATGTCTGATTATATGACTCGGGGAAAAAATATGCTGTATCATTTCTACTTAGTAAGCAAACGTTGATTAAAAAGTGGTTGCATTTAAACAACTTTGAAGAATCTACAAAAGTTCAATGTTCAAGATAACCAAAGAGTTCATACTGTTAGTTAATTATTACATATAAACTTAAGAAACGTTTTCTTTCTTCTGCAATATATTAAAATAGATATCCAGATTTAAGTGGTAACAGTAAAAAGATTGTTTTTCCCTTTGTATTTTTAAATTGGGTCTAATATTCATGTTCCAATAGTATAAGCTAAAAACTATAATATGAAGTAATAAAATAATTACTCCCAAACTTACCCATCAAAGAAAATCTGTACATTTTTGTGCTGCTAAAACAAACAATAATTTAGAATAGCCAGGGATGAAAAAGGATGTAAAAGTAATTAAGTAAACATTAATTTTTAATATTTTCACTTATTATAAACCTATTCTTTTATTAGTTATTAAAACCTGAAATACAGTCAAATTTTTCTGAAAGAATATACAAACTGCATAGATTTAAATAATTAGTGAAATTCATTGAACAAGGCTTAAAGATTACCAAAAAGTCAAGTACTAAAATATTTATGTAATTTTAAAAGAGAATATGTACTTTAAAAATAGTAAATCTATAAATGAAACAGAATAATATCCCTGGAAAAATCAAAGGATAATCTTTTAACTTGACATACTAGAGAGAATTGGATGAACAAACAGTTCAATGTTTTTTAGACAAAAGCATATTAGTATAGAAAAGAAGTAATTTAGGTCTTTACTTCACATTATCCCATAAAACATATTCTTGATAGGACATAAAACAACAGAAGAAAATGGGCTAGTATAAAAAAAAATACACTGGAAAGAATAATACTCTTCTGAGTCCTGGGGGTGGAAAAGGTGATATCAGAAAACAGAAAAATGTCTATACAATTTTTTTTTAATTTTCAAGAGAAATTTATAAAATAAATACAGTCAGCCCTCTGTATCCTTAGGTTCCACATTCACAGATTCAACAAATCATGGATGAAAAATACTTGAGAAAAAAATTCCAGAAAGTTTCAAAAAGCAAGCCATCCACTGGCAACTATTTACATAGCATTTACATTGTATTTACAACTATTTGCATTTGCGTTGTATGAGATACTATAGGTAATCTAGAGATGATTTAAAGTATACAGGAGGATGTGCATAGGTTATATGAAAGCGCTATACAATTTTATACAAGGGACTTGAGAATCTGCAGATTTTGGTGTCCTGGTGAGTCCTGGAACCAATCCCCCACAGATACCGAGGACAACTGTACTAATATGAAAGGTGTCAAGCGGGAAATACATCTGACAAAAATAACATGGAGAGGCAATATAAATAGTAATTGTCACATGGAGAACCACATACCTTTACCAGGATTAAATACAAGTAAATTATAAAAATTTCTGGAAGGATACAAAAGAAATTGTTAATAGTGGCTGCTTTTTGGAGAACTGGAGGAGTGAACAAAATAAGCTAAAAGAAAATACACATAAGATGTTGAATTCTGTAGAACACTGGTTCCCTGAAAACAGCACCAAAAGAACATTTTAAGACAAAGCTGAGTTTATTCTTATCACAGTTAGACAAAGCACTACCTTAACATATGTTGGCTTTTTACTTTGAAGTTGTTTAACTTCATAATACCAAATGCATTCTTATAATTTATGGTTGGATCATTATTATTATAGATAATTTTGTGAATTGAGAACATGAAAATGGCCAAATTAGTGAAAATTTGCTGGACAGTATTTTTAAGCCTACTGCTAAGACTGTAAAATATGCATTTCTCTGTATATATATATGTTTGCATATATGTAGAAATTTGGGGAGTGCTTTTACTAGCACTTAGCTTTTTTATTTGTTATTTGGGGATGTATTGGAGAGGGATTACCAAGTGGTATTTGCAAAAGGAGTATGAAGAGGCACATATTTTATTTAAAGGAAAAACCTATAATTTCAATTTTAAATTCTTTTACTATGAAAGTTGCAACCATAGAGCAGCAAATACAGTGCTAGGCATATAGATATGAGCTAAATAAATAAAATGTGCTATTTTCATAATTATTAACTTTTGACATGGGTTCCTCTTTGACCTATAAAGAGAAGGGCCATCTCTTTGGCATCTTGTGAGTGAACCCTCCTGAATGGTTTGAAAGGTCTCCAAACAGTATGACTTATTTATGTGTCCTATCTTCAAATACATAATTATAATTGACTGTAATTGACTTCTGAGCAATTTCAAAGTATAAAGTGCATTCTCTAAGATAGGTGACTGAAGTTCATTGAACTCTATCTTAATTAAGCTGAAAGGACATTTAGAGAACTTTGAGCTCAGTCAAGCCAGTGAGTTACCAATAAGACCGTTTTTCTAAAGATAGGATTTCCCTTGCAACTGTCACACTGTATAAAGATTTGGAAGGTTCTTAACCCTACTAAATAAGATTGCAATGAAACCTTCATACCAACTGCCAGAGGGGAAAATGACTCTCCAATTTCTTTCTGACCACCTTTACTCATTTTGACCACCCCCACCTCTGGCAAACACCAATCCATTCTCTGAGATTGTTTTTTTTGTTTTTAGATTCCATATGAGATCACACGGTATTTGTCTTTCTCTGTCTGACTTATTTCACTTAGCGTAATGCCCTCAAGGTCTATCCATTCCATCTAGGTCGTTGCAAATGGCAGGATTTCCTTCCACATTTTTAATGGGTGAATAATATTCCATTTTGCGTGTGTGTGTGTGTGTGTGTGTGTGTGTGTGTGTGTGTGTGTGTGTGTCTCACAATTTCTTTATCCATTCATCCACTGATGGACACAAGTTGTTTCCATGTATTGGCCACTGTAAACAATGCTACAGTGAACACAGGGGTGTGGGTATCTTTTTGAGATAGTGATTTTGTTTCCTGCAGATAAATACCCAGAAGTGGAATTGCTGGATTATATATTAGTTCTATTTTTCTTTCTTTCTTTTTTTTTTTAGAAACCTTCATGCTGTTTTCCATAGTGGCTTTACTAATTTACATTCCCCTCAACAGTGCACAAGGGTTTCCTTTTCTCCACATCCCTGCCAACAATTATTTGTCTTTTGGTAACAGTCATTCTAACAGGTATGAGGTGATATCTCATCATTTTGATTTGCATTTTCCTGATGATTAGTGACGTTGAGCACCTTTTCATGTACTTGTTGGCCATGTCTTTGTCTTCTTTGGAAAAGTGTCTATTCTTATCAATCCTTCTGCCCATTTTAAAATCACATTGTTTGTTTTTCCTATTGAGTTTAATGGCTCTTTATAAGGATATTAGCCCCTTATCAGATGTATGATATGCCAGTATTTTCTGTCATCCTGTAAGTTGCCTCTTGATTTTGTTGATGCTTTTCTTTGCTGTACAGAGATTTTAATTTGATGTAGTCCCATTTGCTTATTTTTGCTTTTGTTTTCTCTGCTTTTGATCAAACCCCCCCCCAAAAAATCACTGCCAAAATCTCATTCTCCAATTATATTAGGATGCTTATAAAGGGTATGTCCAACTTAAAGTGGCTTGAATGAAAATATTTATTGCTTCAGATAACTGAAAACCCAGAGATACTGCAGTTCTCAGGACTGATTTGTCCCAATACTTATGCCTCATTTCCCTCTCATTCTTTTGGCTTTGCTCTCTTTTAACATCAGTTTTATCCTCAAACATGGCGGTTACAGTTTCAAGACTCATATTCACACATCATAACATATAGCAAGAGAGAAAGGGTCATTTTCAGGAGGTCTCCTAGAAATAGAAGCCATCAGCAAACTTCCCCTGATATCTCAATGGCCCAAATTTCTGAATCAATTCCTTCCAACGAGAATAAGTTTACCTTTACACTATTCCCTGAAGCTGTGGGTGAGGTCAGCCTTTCCTAAATCACATGGGTCACATGGAGAGTGATTTCTACAACAACAATTGGGAGAAGAAAAGAGAGAGAAACTTTGGGTAGGAAACCAATGATGTCCACCAGGAATAAATTCTTGGTTTTGCTCCAATCCAGATTCAGATTAATATGGGAGATAATGCCTACTATTTAGCACCTTATTATAAAAAAGATTTGAAGTGGCTTACAAAAATACATAAAATATAACAAGATAAAATGAGTAAAGAAAAAAAAGGATAGAAAAAGATAAAACAAGGGACAAGCTCATTGCACAAAATGTATTCAACATGGTCCTGTCCACTTGCTATGTGTGGCATGCAAATCTGACTCTGAACTTCCGTCAACTGAAAGAGGAAAACTGAGTTAGTCTGTATCAATCAGGCCTCTTCTCTTTGCAAGTGCCAAAGATCCAAATCAAACACGCATGAATATGAAAAGATTTATTGGCTCATTTAATAGAATAGTCTGTGAATGGAATTAGCTTTAGGCATAGATAGATTCAGAAACTCTAACAAAGCTCTCAGAACATTTGCTTCTGTGTTGGTTTCATTCTCAAGTAGGCTCTTTTCACCTGCTGGCAGAGATGGTCTAAAAAGCTCTATGCTTACACTCTTCTTAGTTAGCCAGTTATCCTAGTGAAAAGAGAGCATCTCTTTTCAGAGAGCTCCAGAAAAATTTCTTGGTTCATTCCATTTGGCCCTGTTTGTGCTGTGTTCCCATATCTGGACCAAATAATGTGGACAAAAGAATGATGCATTCTAATTGGTTGGCCTGGGTCAACGTGCCCTCTCCCATGAGCAGGGGAAGCTATTTGACAGTTCTATCAGGAAAGCATTATCTTTCAAGGGCAGCCAGAAAGAAAAGAATTAGGCAAAGTGTCATGCTAATAACGTAATTCCATACACATAAGATATAAACGTATCAATTGTTCAGAAGCCCAGCTACTCCTCAGAATGACACTTTAGAAAAAATAATCCTCTCTAGGATCTCAATAACACATTGATATAGGTATTTTATACAACTGTTTTCCATTATATCTCCAGTATAGACCAGTGGCACAATGCGAATGTGGGATTGGATTTTTTTTTTTTAATTCTACAAGGGACTAGAGCAATGCCATCCAAAGAGGCAGCTCTTTGTGATTTTATCCAAGAATAAAATTTAGCATCTATACAAGAGCAGATGGAATGAATATTCTTCAGGTGTCTTAGCCACAACTCTTAGTTGCAGGAATCAGAAATCCATTCAAACCAGTGTAGCCATCTTATTGAGAGACATTAAATAGAAAACAAATAAGAAACGGTATTTTGCTTCTACCATCGTCTTCAACCATACTGTACCAAACCTCCTTCCCTGCCTTAGACCACATCTCAGGCAGATCCTATAGCTTCTTTGCTCTCTCTCAGGTTTAAAAGGTCCAAACTAATCTAATCTAACTCTCTCACATTCATTTTTAGAAACAGCTTTATTAATATATAAATTACACACAATTTGCCCACTTAAACTGTATAATTTAGTGGTTTTTTAGCATTTTCAGTTGTGTAACCATCATTATAATCAATTTTGGAACATTTTTAGCATCCACAAAAAAAAAAACCTTACATCCAATTTAAAGCCCCTGTCCTCTCCGGGCTCCCTGACCAGCTACTACTGGGAGGGGAAGTGTCACTCGTTATATCATTTTTCCTTATTATTCAATTTCTCTCCCACTAATTCTTGGACTGGGGCAAGGAGGTGAGGACCAGGGGGGAAAGAAGCAAAGGCAATTTTACTGAACTGGTAGGATGGCCAAATTTCCCAGTTTGCTCGGCACTGAGCAATTTCCTAGGAAATGGTTCTTTCCGTGCTAAAATCAGAAAAGTTCCAATTAAACTGAGATTGTTAATCACAGCATTGAGCTGGTGTTGTTTATAGTTCACTCTTGCTTGATCAATAGTGAGCCATCATAGTTTGTTACAGCCACTTTCCAGGTGGTCCAACTCTTAGTCTCCCTTGAGGTACTTGGGCAACCTCCAAACTGCAATTTCCTAACACAGGTTATGTACACTGGCTGATACCTTCCTCAAATTCTGTCTTTCAGCAGTATACTCTTCCACTGCTAAAAATGCTACATTTGATTACTGGGTTAAGGTGGTAACAACCAGACAGATAGCTCCATTGTAATATCAAGCTTCTACTTTGATGACTAGCAAATAATCCATAGCATGTTATTTTGGCAGCATTTGGATATTCAGCCCCCAATCAACATTTTACCTAATGGTTTCAGCATTAATGGTCTTTGATTTATTTCATTAGTTAGGTTGCAAAATACTCCAGTTAGAGTTAAGTTATACTCTAATTCTGAAAGATGAAAAATGTTGCTAGGAATATTCATGTACAAAGTTTTGCATAGACGTATTTTCAATTCTCCTGGGTATATACCTAGAAGTGGAGTTGCTGGGCCATTCAGCAATTCAGTGTTTAACATCTGAGAACCCCCTAGACTACTTTACAAAGCGACTCCAGCATTTCACATTCCCGCCAGCAGCACATGAAAGTTCTACTTGCTCTATATCCTTGCCAACACTAGGTATGATCAGTCTTTTTTGGGGTATAGCCATTCTAGTCGGTGTAAAGTGATATCTCAGTGGGGTTTTGATTTGCATTTCCTTACTGACTAATGATGTTGAGCATCTATTCATGTGCTTGTTGACCAATTGTACCCCTTCTCTGGAGAAATGTCTATTCAAATCCTTTGCTTGATTTAAACTGGGCTGTCTTTTTATTGTTGAGCTCTAAGTATTCTTTATATATTCTGGATACAAGCCCTCTAATCAGATACAAGATTTGCAAATATTTTCTCCCAGTCTATAGGTTTTCTTTTCACTTTCCTTATGTTACCCTTTGAAGCATTATTTTTTCTTTTGTCACTTATGCTTTTCCTATCATATCCAAGGCTCTGCCTAACTCAAGGTCACAAAGATTTGCTCCTGTTTTCTTCTAAGAATTTTATGTTTTAGCTCTCTTATTTCGGTCTTTGATCCACTTGAATTAATTTTTGTACATGATGTAAGGTCCAACTTCATTCTTTTGCATGCATATATCCAGTTGTCCAGTACCATTTAAAAAAAGACTAATTTAGCATCTATACAGGAGCAGACGGAATGCATATTCTTCAAGTGTCTTTCCCCAGTGAATTACCTTGCCACCTTGTCAAGAATCAATTAGAGGGGAGGGTATAGCTCAGTGGTACAGTACATGCTTGGCATGCACGAAGTCCTGGGTTCAATCCCCAGTACAGTACCTCCACTAAAAAATAAATAAATAAACCTAACCCCCTCCGCCACAAAAAAATAAAACAAACGAAAAAGAATCGATTGATTACAGTATAAAGGTTTACTCCTGGACTCTCAGTTCTACTGTATTGAGCTATATATTCACCTTTATGTCAGAAACACACTGTCTCAATTATTGCAGCTTTGTAGTAAGTTTTGAAATTGGGAAGTGTAAGTCCTCCAACTTTATTCCTTTTCAAGATTGTTTGGCTATTCTAGGTACCTTGCATTTCCAGATCAGTTTTAGGACCAGCTTATTAATTTCTGCCAAAAAGGCAGTAAGGATGCTAATAGGGATTGCCTTGAATCTGTACACCAATTGGAGAATATTGCTTAACAATATTAAGTCTTCCCATCTACGAACATGAAATGTCTTTCCTCTATTTATTGTCAGGTCTTTAAAAATTTCTTTTAAAAATGCTTTGTAGTTTTCAATGTACAGTCTTGCACTTATTTGATTAAATTTATTCCTAAGCATTTTATCATTTTTGATGTTATTATAAATGGAATTTTTAAAAATTTATTTATTTATTGAAGTACAGTTGATTTATAATATTCCGCTGTCCAGCAAAGTGATTCAGTTTTATATGTGTATTTATTTACTCATATATACATTCTTTTTCCATTATAGGTTATTACAAGCTATTGAATATAGTTCCCTGTGCTATACAGTAGGACTTTATTATTTATTTTATAGATAGTAGTTTGTAAGGAATTATTTTCTTAATTGCATTTTAGGATTGTTAATTGCTAGTGTATAGCAACACAATTGATTTTGTATATCAATTTTACATCCTGCAACTTTGCTGAACTTATTTAGTTTTTTTCATGTGGATTCTTTAGAATTTTCTGTATACAAGATCGTGTCACCTATAAATAGAGCACGTTTTATTTCTTCCTTCTTAATCTGGATACTTTTTATTTCTTTTTCTTGCCTAATTACCTGGCTAGAACCTCCAGTACAATGTTGAGTAGAAGGGGTGAGAATGGACATCTTGTCTTGTTCCTGATTTTAGGGAGAAAGTATTCAGTAGATGTCAGCTCTGTGTGCTGCTTTTTTGCAGATGCTCTTTATCAGGTTGAGGAAGTTCCTTTTTATTCCAAGTCTGCGGAGTGTTTTTATTATGAAAAGGTGTTAGATTTTGTCAAATGTTTTTTCTGTATTGAGATGATTATGTGATTTTTGTACTTTATTGTACAAAATTTATTGTACTGATTTTTGGATGTTGCATTCCTGATATAAATCCTACTTGGTCATAGTGTATAATCTCTTTTATGTTGCTGGACTCAGTTTACAGAGTGGCTCTGGATGGGGCAAACTGAAGATATCCAGCATAGTTACCGAAGTCAGTAAGTCCTGACTCCCAATCCAGCGCTCTTTTTCTACTAGAAAAGTAAGTTGATACTATGAATACACAATTTGATGGCTGCAATGAGAAATATATAGAAATATGAAGACATTGTTCCCAAGTCTCAAAATACTTATAATATTGAAAAGACATATACACATGAAATAATAAGTAAATATTTTAAAACAGGACTATGTAAGTAAAATCAAGGTAAGCGGTTACCTTAATGCTTCTTTTATATTCACATAGTGGAGGGCACACAAAACATTGGCTTCAGTACTCAGTGCGTGGCTTCCTGGGAAGGACTTTTAAACTATCAAAGAGTGATACTAGAAAGTTAACCTGGAAGAAAAGAACTAACACTTAATGGGCACTTACTATGTACTTGGCATTTTAATATATCATTAAACCAGAAACTATAGTTTAGTTATTATTCCTGATTTACAAATAAAGGAATTAAAGTTCAAGAAATTAACTTAAACTGGAAGCCAGGATGATTCCAGGTGTGTCTGATTTGCCCAGGAGTACTGCTCTCTGTACCACATCTACATACCAGAAACATCCTAAAGCAGAAAACTTGGAGGTTAGTAGCTTAGCACTCAAGTGTCATAAACAACATTAACTTGTTATTAAATTTTGAGTAATTCACAGAACCTCTCAGATTCTTAGCTATCTGTTTAGAGATGATAACATGGCCTTGTCTCTGGAGGATCATACAGTGAAGTCCAAGCATGGGGGAGGGTTCGGCCAAAATGCTAACTATGTGTGTGCATCTGTATGTGATACTTACGTATCTGTATCTATATTCCAAAGCCAATAGTTAAAACTATTAACAGAAACCACTAATAGAAACCACTGAGGTTATTTTTGATTTTTAAATAGTTTGCCTCTCATTTCTCATAAATTCCTTGGCAAATATTCTATGTTAAAATCACACCTGAAAAATGAGCAATGTTAAGATTTCAACATAAGGAAAGGGACACGTTAAAAAAAGGCAAGGTTTTTGGTATGTACATTCATTAGTACCCAAATCTGTGCATGCTATTTATAGAGGCTCCAGTAACTAGCTTCCTAACCAAAGGCAAACTCTTTATATTATGATTTGTTACTTTCCTAATATAGAAAAAACAGGAGCAGTGTTTGTGTAAAATGAGATTATAAATATGAAAGTAACAGATAAAACTAGTGATGAACTTGAACACTTGGGACCTACTCATAGGAAAAGCATCTTTCATCACTAGAAACCATTCTCCTTATCTGTGGCCTCAGCTGAGAGAAACAGCTATTTTCATAACCTCCCTAACTTCCCCCAATTCTCAGTATAGGTCTTTGTAAATTATCAGATGAATCTTATGGTTAAGCCATTTCTCTATCTGGGGACAGAGGCGGAAGTAACCTGCTGAACAATAGAGATCACTTCTGCCTTCATCTATCTGGGAACTTTTACATCCTGCTTCCCAGGTGTGGGAATTTTTATGCTGTACCATTTTACTCTATATCCTTAGCATCTTGCCCAGGGCAACACATCCAAAGAGTACATAATAAAAAGAGAAAATGAAGGAAAACAACAACAACAAAAAATCTTCCCTTTAACATTTTGCTACAAATTGTATTCAGCGTATGAATAAGAGACTCTATTGTAATAGAATGGAAATTTTTATTTCACAAATGAAAAGGCAAAATATTGCTATTGAATTGACCATGAAGTCACATCTGAATTCATACCTTGCAGCTCAATTTTCTCAGTTCATCAATTAATTCCACTCAAAACAGACTACGCCTCTGTCCGTGGAAGAAGTGCAGACCAGATTTAACCATGATGATGAAGATGGCTGGCAAGGTTAAGCAAAGGAAGTGACTGTATTTCGAGTTCTTTTTTCTTCTTGGAAATATTATCCATGGCAATATGATACTTAAAAACTGACTGTCCTGGCCAGAGAAGAAGGTTAAAGCCATGCCACTAAGAACTGCAGACTATTCTTCCACCTTCATCCTGTGACATCCGTGTCTCTCAGACAGCTCTGGCTAAACCAGAATATTCTTTGCAATAGCATTCAAAGTCCTTACTTGGGTCACATCTGTTACCTTTAGAGAATATTCTGAGCTAGACAGAGAGGCTCCCATAGCAACAGAGGAATTTCTGCAACAGAAATAATAAAGGAACAGATAATTAATTATATAAGTTGTTAAATGATCCCCTCTACTGGCACTTCATCTCAGGTTATTTCATGGCTCAAGAACAAGTACAGGTCAAGGACTCTGGACTGCCGTATTTGATAATTTTTATTCATTACTTGAAACATCTAGTAGCCAAATCTACCAGGTTGTATACTTGATTTTGTATCTGGAATTGTAAATTCTAAGGCACTTGTTTCTTTTATATCTCACTTTCCCCAACTTATAAATAAAAATAATCAGTAACTATTAAATTATAGGAGTCCTCTCAAGTATAATAAAAAACATGTAACAGTTTAAATTCCTTTATAGCAATATAATGTCAAAATAACTGAGAGGAAAGGTGAGGAAAGCCTTAATTAAGTATAAAGGTAGGAAAGATAAACATGACTATGGCCCTTCCAGCCTTACACCATAGTTATTAACTTTGCTAAAGGAAATCACAAATGAGTGGGCATACAGCCAACTGACTCACTTGAAGCTTAGCTGCTGAATTTGTTTATTATTAACTGGTCTAAGTTCAGCAATGACTTAAGGATTTGTAGGTTAGCCTCTGTTCAGAAATGCCTGCATATTTAAGGCAGGATAAGAATCATTCTGCAGTTTAAAAACTTCAAAAATGACACAATACTTACATACTAATCACAACATTCCATTCATTAATCATGCCATCACCTAAGCTTTTCCTATTTGGGGAAGTAAAGATTAATCTCATTCCTTTTTGTATGAGTCAAAGAATATATTTTTACCGAAACTTCATTCCTGAATCTCTGGCTGATCGAGCAGAACAGTGGAACTCTGTAGCACCTGAACCCTCAAGGATCCTTTGTAGGTTTCTTTCTGTTATGCCACCCCCTGTAGGAAAGAATAAGTAATACATCAAGTAGAATAGATTTTTGTATAAAATTTAATGAATAATATGACGGCTTGCTCTACCTGAAATCTCCATACTGAAATTTCTCACTGATTCAAGAATTACTCTCTCCTTATTAAACTAGAATGGATTTAGAAAAAAACTATAAAAGACAAGATTATAGACTCTGCAGAACAAAAGATGAGGTCAAAGAACCTACATGAGAGAACCTTACATGCCCACTGGTTTATATAACAACACTACACATTGACTATTTATTTATTTATTATCTATTTTTCACAAACATTATCTCACTTAATTGTTTTCTTGAGCTAAGAAGATTCATCCAAATAATATTCATATTTGGTAAAAAATCAAATAGCACATAAGAACATTTGATACAAGGCAGTAGTAGCCTCCTCCCTACCATCTTCACCCTATTCCCATTCCCGAACTCGTAACCAGTTCTGTTACTTTTTCTGGTTGTTTTTATATCCGTAACTTTACATGCTATGCTTATACCTTTTTTTCTTGATACGTCAATTTTAGACACCATTTTTATTGACTTCTAATATAGAAGATAAGGATTGGTTTATCTGTATCACCCGCTTTCCTTCTCTCTTCCTCTTCCTAATACATTACTGACTTTAAAAAGGTTACTCTAAGGGCAAGGAAAATCACTGAGTGCTTTAGCCCTACTCCCCCTCAAAGCAAAAAACAAAACAAAACAAAACAAAACAAAAGGTAAGATAGGCTTGAGGAAGAAGTTACAAAAGCGATGTCTCAGAAATGTGTCTCAAACAGAGAAGCTCTAAGGTTCTTTCTCTGATTCAGGATTTGATGAGCACACAGACTTCATTGGAAATGGGAATAATGTATGGTGTCACACAGTTTATTTACTACAATATCAATTTTTTGTTTCATTTTATAGAAGAATCTGGTTCTACTTTGTTAAAACTGCACAATCAAGTATTTTATGACTCATTTGTTTTGATGAATAATCTCTTAAATATCTGAATATAAAAAATCATATTCTGAATTGATATTAGATTATAAATATAAAATTAGTTTGTTCATTTTTTATCCCTCTCTCCTAATTTATAGGATGTATTCAATAAATATTTTTAAATGACTTTAAAATATGTACTCTGTATCTCAAACTATTCAAATTGCTGAAGTAACTTAATTTATACAGTTTTTCTGACTTACTAACTTTTTTTTCTTAATGGTACAGTAATATCAGTGAGCCCTAAGAAGCAGAAAGAACAGAGAAGTCAGGTTTAGATTGGAATCCTGGCTTCACCACTGTAGCCCTTCACAGCTATGTGATCTTAGACAAATTACTTAAATCCACTGAGCCTCAATTTTTTTTCACCAAAGAGGGATAATATTGCCCACTTTACCAACTTGTAAAGATTAAAAGACAAATAGAAATTTCCTTCAAATAAATAACAAAATATCTAGCCACTGAAATATATGCTGCTCAGTCATCAGCAACTTTAGGACACAAGCAATACATTTTCCAAATACAGACTACACATCAGTTGGGACCTGAAAGAACAACTAGTTCAATATCCTCTCTTGATAGATAAGGAAACCGGAGCCTGAATTATACTGTAAGCATTATGAAAGTCCCTAGAGGGAAACTACTATGCTCTATTTATCTTTGTATTTCCAATCAATTAGGCATTCAGGTTGACTTACCTAGAAATTTTTACTTTCTGGAACTCACTTACATGAAATTGTAATAATCGGTTTATAGAACTATTCGGTGAGCTCCTTAAGCAGAAGGAATACTTCCTATTCACGTCTGTGTTTTCACATCTACCTGGCATATAATTAGCATTTGCTAAGGTTTGTTAAATAATCACAAATATTTCTGTATATAACATCGTCTCACCTAAGACTGTACGCCTCCTGAAGAAGTAATTTCTTGTGTAACTCTGCATCCCAAGTAATGCCTTGCACATAGCAGATAACTTAATTACATATTAAGCAAAGGCAATCTTAAATTAATAATTGTTTAAGTCTGAGTATTAATTGTCAAGGCTAAATACATTTAGTCTTAAATGGAAATGCATCAAACTCAATTAAGTCTCTTTAACATTCCCTGATTAACTGATTAAGGGTCTCAATTTGACAGGTAACATATACTTTCTATTTGCTTCTGTTTCAGGGACTTATTACATGTCAAAGCTTTCCTAAATTTCTGACACTATCCCTCTGCCTGGCCTCTTTTTAAAAGCTGGCCTTTATCTGGCTATTTTGACCCCTGGTCAGTCCCGGCATTGTTGGTATTAAGACAACCAGACATTGTAGGCCCTCTGATTTGATGTAATATGAAGCATAGAGAATTAACCACGAAGTATTCCTACCAAAAATATTTAACCAGAATTTAAATAACCTATGATCTAACTAGCAGTTTACGGGAAATACAGAGGTTAGGAAATACATACTAAGGAATATCAAAAGGAAGCAATCTGATAAAACCGAAAATTAGAACATTTTACAAGGTAACTATTTCAAACCTTTTAAATGTCATTTTTTTTAAAGCAGAGAAAGAAAAGGAAAACTTCTATATTAAAAGATATTAAAGATAGATAACAACCAAGTATAATTCTTGTTCCTTGACTGGATCATGGTTTGGACATATGGACATATCAGCTATAAAAAAACATTCTGGGTACAATTAGCGAAAGGAGGGTATTGACTTAGTATTAAATGGTATTAGGGAATTCATGTTTATTTTGATAGATGTGATAACAGTACTGTGGTTATGGTAAAATGCCATTTTGTTTTTAAAGAAGTATAAAGATAAAATGTCACAGTGCCTTTAATTTAAATTTACAATATCTCAGGATAGAAAAAGATGAGACAAATGTGACAAAACATTAATAAATGAGCATGTGTGTATTCATTATTCTATCTTCTACTTTATTATATGTTTAAGAAGTATTTTAAAAATTTAGGTTGTCTTTATGTGTCCTACTTTGATTCTAAGTCATCTTATCCAATTCTTTAGAAATTATTCATTTCTAATGAGCCATTATTACTTAATTGATCTTACAGTTATCATCAGAAGTATATGATCCAACTGTTGTGGCTAGAAGGAAGAGTTTGACGACCAGAAATCTTCAGAAACTGAATATTATATTATAATATCCAGGGATATTACCTAAATGTTTGCTTACGCCTTGTCAACAACTAGGACCTTTGGCCCTAACATACTATAGCAGCATCAAACTTGGTGTGCCTCACCAGAAATGAACATCTACACTCACAAAATTCTATACTATGGGAAAGCAAACATGGAGAAACTCCAATCTTTATTTGCTCCTCTCTGAGTTAAACCCTGCTAGAATGTTCTTTATATAAAGCTTTAAATTCTAGCACAGATCTCCCAATTTTAAAACATTTTTATCAAATTACATATTCTTTCCAAACACCATGTACTAATACTTTTCCCCATATTGTCCTGCCTCCTTTGCTCTTTCTTACTACGTTCAATGTTATACCAGTAAATGGACAGATAAATAAATACCTGGCATTACCACAATCCTGCCTTTTGCCTGAAAAAAGAAAAAAATAAATAAGTAAATTTTAATATCCTTCTCTTAAATGGGATAATAAGGCAGTGAAAATGGAAACATAATATATTAAATTTATTAAATTACTACTAGTATCTAATTTTCAATAGATCTTTTCTATTTCTTTGGGATCTTAGGCAAATAAAATGTTCAGCATAGTAACTCTTTCTATCCAGAAAGGTGACTTTCTTGCATTGCTTTCAAGACTTGCACTATTACGAATATAAAGAATAGGAGAATAAAATATAAATACTAAATAATTACACCACCTTAAGAAAAGGCATTACTGAAAAATAATACTAATTCTGAGTTCTTAGTATGCGATGGGATGGAAGTAACTGAATATAAATAAGATTTCAGCATAAAAGAAAGAGCATAGCATAACTGTAAACTACTGAAAAAAATCTATTCAAATTCTGTATCCTCAACTAAACTCCATAGCTTATTATACCAATTTAACAAAACCATAGGTCCATTTCACTCATTAAGAAATAAAACTGGACTACATGAATTGATTTAATTTCTGATAATTCTGGAAGATATGTATTAAAATTTCCTTACTTTTATTCCATTTTGTCACAGTTTCTAAATAAATTTTGGTGATATACTCGGTATCACTGAAAGTCAAAAGGAAATCACCCCTTTACAAATGTATAGAACTACTAGCAGTAGGTAGGTAACACTGACAGGATAAAAATAACATTATGTCAAGCTCAATAATTTGCAAAATAAAACCCTGATCAAATTGATCTTTCATGAAAGTGTTTATCAAATATCACTTTACTCACTCCTTCATCCATCTAACAAATATTTATTAAGTGCCTACCATGTACCAAGACACTGTTGTAGGCATGGGGAATATAGTGATTAAAGGGGTCCAAAATATAACACTGTGGCATAAAAATTATTTTGAGCTGAAGGCATTTGAGTTCCTGAAATTCCTGATCTGCCTAAAAGCAGAGTCTCCCAAAAGAAATGAAAAAGAATTTAACTGTCATAAACCTCACCCTGGGAGCAACTCATTAGCATCACACCCAAAAAGACATTGTCATAAAACTATCCTATCTCCCAACTATTCTCCTAAGGATCCACTGTCTCTCCAACAAAGTCATTTGTTTTCCCATAATGCCCTTTCTCCTTCTACTTCTAAGTTCCTAAGTGCCCTCTTCCTGTCTCTTCTTCACCTGTTAAGATGGTACATAAGCCCCAAATTCTAAGCACCTCTTTGAGTTACATTTCTTTGTGAACTCTCACACTTACATAAATACGTGATTACAATCTTTATTTCCTACTAATCTGTCTTTTGTCAGTTTAATTCACAGGCCCTCAAATACTGAACCTAAGAGGGGAAAGAATAAGTTCCACCACCTTACATGGTGAACAAGAAAAAGTTCCTACTCTCATGTTCAACATGTTCAAGGAAAACAAACAACAGATAGGTATGTTTATATAATAAAATTTCAGGAAGCAATATGTGCATACAATGTAAAAAATAAAGCAAGTCAATGAAATAGAGAGTAAAAGGGAGGGGGAGATTTCATATTAAATTTCACAAAATTTAATAATTGTTAGAGAAGTAAGTGAAACAAGGATGTTTAGTATCCTCAACTGTACTAAAGCAAAGTATCCACAAAGCTAAGTAATTACTATCTAGAAAGTTGAAATGATTTTAGGAGGAGAAAAAAGCCATATTTAACTGTTTCTTCTAACTGAAAGTTTTCCAAAACACGGACAAATGTTTAAAAAGATGAATTCTATCACTATTTTTTTGGCCTTCTCTAAAAAATTACTTAGAACTACATGGTTACCTAAGGCTATCAAAGTGATTCAGCAATACAGAGCACTCAATAAGTGTCAGATTTTGTGCTGAAGTGATCCACAACTATTCCAGGAGGTAGCTGCTATCATTAAGCTAACTTTGTAGGTGAGGACATTGAAGTTTAGGGTGGTTAAGTAAACTGCCCAAAGTCACTGTTAATACGTGGCAAAACCAGGATTTAAATACAGACTTTTCTAATCCCAAATCCTGTGTTTTAACCAGTATATTATACTGCTAGGTAATTGCTTCAAGAAGTAGTTAGAATAATCTCACTTATCTGTGGAATGTAAAAAAGTAAAACACAGAGAAGTAAAGAATAGAATGGTGGTTACCAGGGGTGGGGAAGTGAAGGAAATGGTATACAAAGTTGCTGTTATGTAGGATGAGTAAGTCTAGAGATCTAATATACAGCATATGACTATAGTTAATAATACTGTATTGAATACTGAAAATTTGCTGAGAGTAGATTTCAGGTGCTTTCATCACACACACACACACACACACACACACAAGTTAACTATAGGAGCAGATGAGCTTGACTGTAAACATTTCATTCTGCATATGTATATCAAAAAAACCTTAAATACATATAATTTTCATTTTTTGAAAAAAAGTAAAGTCAGTTTATGAGAATATTTAACACAGCTCTTCCTGCCAACCAATGATTAATCCACAAATCTCTCACACACAGATATTCTGAAATGCAATAAATGGCCATGATAATTATTTTCTACTCCATACTGAGCAACTATTTTAAAATGGAAACCTGATTCATCAATTCTTTTTTAAAACTGTTCAGACTTTCCCAGTGCACTAAGAATAAAATATTAACTCTAAAATAGTTTTCAAGGCTCTCGACAGTATTCTTTTCACATTCAACATTATAGTCATTCTTCAGTATCTTAACAAGTTGTGCTCATTTTTGTTTCCAGGTCTTTGCATACACTATTTCTTCTTCATGGAGCATTCCCTCAACTCTCCCTCTCTCCACCCCCTTTCCTTTTACATGGATGACTCCTAATTATCCTTCAAATGAGTAAGACATTGCAGTGTGGGTGTCTTTTCTTCTGGATAGCTAACTACTTGCCAGTCCCTGTCCCTCAAATCAGGAGTTGATTCCTCTCCATAGTGCTCATACAGGACTTCTTTTTAATAGCACTTTATTAAAATTGCCTGCTCTATTAAAGGTGCCTGCTGTGCACTAGTTTGTAAGGGCAGTGACTACACACACATACACACACACATCCTTTGGTCACCACCATAGTGCAAATGCCCTGCACTTAATATATACTTAATAAATATTTATAGAATCAGTAAGTTCCAAACTAGAAAAATTCATCAAATCCTTAGATAAAATGTCTGAAAATTATTTTCATGGCTGTAGAATAGTGAACATGAGCAGATGTCTACACAAACACACTAAATAATATTATTAATAACAGAAGTAATAATAATAACACTAACATGTATTAAAATCTATTATATATCAAGCAGTCCACTAAAGCTCTTACCAAGAGCCTTATCTTATCTCTTATATTATCTCTTATCTCTACCAATCCTATTTTATCTCTACCAATCCTCGGAGCAACACTATAAAAGAAGTATTAAACTTATCTCAATTTAACACAGGAGAAAACAGAGGCTTAAAGGCTGGTAATCTACTCAACATTACATAGCAAGTGTCAAACTTGAGTCTCAAATCCAGAACTCTCTTATCTCAAAATCCATACTCACTAATGCCTTTGGACTGGTGTCAGAAAAACACAGACATACTACAACTACAAAGCCATCTTCTGAGTGCTCTACAAATGATGCTAATTTGCAAGGGGAAATCATACAAGAGAAAGAATATATTTCTTCCTGTTGTGACAGATGGGGAAATAAGAGAGAAAAAAACAGGTTTAGTTTTAGAATTTACCTCCAAATGAAAATGTCCTCAAATTTTATATGGGATCCCCTGACTATACATAGGCTAATAAGAAGAAGATGTGGCTTAAACTATGCAATGCTGATGACAGAAAAAAGATAAAACTTGCTGTAGTTATCCAGATTAGATCAGCTATTTAGGCACTGTCTACAATTTGATCTTGAGCCTTGGTTACTAAAAATACTCATGGGAAAGAAATAAAAATTATATAAATGTTACTGCCTGCATGCTACAGAATTACCACAAGGTCAGTAACATGTAGTTTCACAACCTAACTGAACAACAGAATATCAGGAGAAACCACACCAGCCTTAGGAAGAAAGGAAAGAAATAATGTGTACCTGATCTATGAGCCGCTTTATTAGGGGTAGCCCTTCTAGTGCCGAACTATCACATCCACTGGTCAATACTCGTTCAAATCCCAAAGTTAAGAGGGTCTCTAGAGCTGCCATTGGATCATGAACCATGTCAAAGGCTGAAATAAATAAAACTGACTTGAATTTTGAACAGATTTTTCTAATATAGAGCTTTCCACAATGCAGTATACACACAGTGGCCACAATGCAGTATACACACAGTGGTGTGCTGGACCTAACCTGTCTTGGCTTGCAAGAGCCAATAGATAAATATTCAGGAATTTTGCATCATGATTGTTAATCCATTGGGAGCCTAAAATCAGTCAAGGTGGCAGTATTTAAACCACAGAAATCAACAAATGCTACAAATCAGGGCTCCTTTTTCCTGAGAACCAGTTTACTAGCACACCACAGTGTGCACACCATCAGTAGTATGCAGTTATTTTAATGGTACACATTTGAACAGATCATTTACTTACATGCAGATTAGAAGTGAAAAGGTTTCATTTTTCATTAGTTATGAAGTTTCTCTTTAAAATAAATTTCCTTAAGATTTTAAGAAAATTATTAAATAAATCTGTATAGGAAACACTCAGATATGGTAAAACTGTAAATGTGATAAGCAAGTGATACCGATTTGGGAATATCTGCTCTAAGGTTTCAGACAAACAGGACAGAATGAAAATATTAAACTCACTAGTTCTAGAAAAGGCCTTGGTTCATTCTCAATATTGACTAATATTTTGTACTAATTCATTTACCACCTGTACTCAAAGCTCATAGTATAAGGATAGTTTTTTACGACAGACTATATGAAGTTTCCTACTTTCTAAAACAATTCTCTTCTCAAACAAAACTATTTCTGCTTTGGTTCTCAGCACTGCTACATGATACACAAGTGCCAACATATGGTGGCTTTGGTGGTAGACCCCTTCCTTTCACCCTTCAGGGCATGTAGGCAGCTAAACCTACCACAAAGGATTTTCTTCTGTTGGTGGCAGCACCTTCCTACCAGTAATTACACTATCACAGTGTCTCGTTAAATACATGAGTGAAAAGAAAAGTGGAATCCAGGACAATATAAAAATTTTAAAATATGAAAATATTTTTGTTAAATTTATTGAAGGAAAAGAACAGGTGTCTGAAATGATTCACAGTTTAAAGTTTAAGAACAGAAAAATATATTCTATATGATGGGTTTATTTTGAATTATTTAGCACATCAAATTTTAAACTATATATTTTTCAGGTAAATGTCTACTAATTTAAATTATTTCATATTAAATTTTTTTTTTGTCTAGCCTCACATTCTGACTTTTAAGTGATCTAACATCTTTTAGTTATCTCTAGTTTATGAGAAGTGTTGCTAAAAAGCAAGTTAAGAAAACAGTTTTCTGGTGATACCATTCATTTCAAAAAGAAACAATGATAAATGCTTTATACGTAATTTCTATAAATGGATGCACATCCTAGTGTCCACTCTTATCCTAATCTTTGAATGTTGACTCAAAAAGATAGAAAAATATTCAATAATTTCTCATCCATATCATCAAGTCAAAAAAGTTGAAGACTTCTTTCTTTCCATGTGCAATAGCAGTGCTTCTAGAGGCAAAATTCATACTTGTTCCTCCATTTTACCAATGCAGGCAAAAGTGTATGAAAATTATAACTGCCAGATTTAGAGACAGGAAATATTTTTTATGTAAAATTATCAGATACTTTTTAGAAATCATTCTGATGTAGACAAGCTATCAATAATGTAAAATAATTTTGTGCACTATAGTGAACATCTGTTCATTAACTAGCCAGCATCCATTTCTTCTCTCCTTCTTATTAATAGTATCCAGTTCTTCATCAGATATCCATTCCCTCTCTGCCCACGAATCTCATGTTCATCCGGGAAAGCTGACCTCACTCCTAGCTCCAGGAATGACACTGTCTGGCTTAAGCCAAGCAGTACACTTCACTTCACTGGCCATAGTGATTTATTCTTTTTGGGATCACACAGGACCTTAGATAATCTAGTAAAAATGAATCTCAGGATTCTTGCTTGGAATGCTGTGAATGGAAGGCTACACATATCCGTAGGCAATGCTTACTCTCTATTCTATCACACCAACACTGCCTTCCACTTTTAACAACTTTTCATAACTAAAGCTTCATATTTTCTAGAAATTGTGCATCTCTAAATTTACAACTGTTAGTCCCAAGAGCAGTATATAGAAACCAGTAGGTTTCTATACTGTAACACTATAGAATTGTATTCTATAAAAAGGTTGTAGCATTTGGTGAAATCAGAAAACTGACACCGTTCAACAGAACTTCTAAAATGGAAATGACTCACCTCGGTGGAAAGTGACTGGCAGAGGACGGCAAAGAGCTATAAAGAGAAAGTCACACAACAACACGAATGAAGATCATCGCTGATTACTAAGTATAGGATTCTCCATATTAGATGGCAGTTTTTTATACTTTCCTCTCCTAAGTGAAGACAGTGAACTATAATAATAATAAAAAAAATGGCAGCCTTCCAAATTCAAAAGTCCTACGTTCCCATTAATCTTTGGTTTTCATATTTTAAAAATGGTCATCTACTCTTTAGAGGTACCAACTAAAAAGTCATATGATCTGGCAACTATAAGGACAGCATTACATCTATCACTTACCACTCTGAGAATCTTCAAGAAATACTTTGTTCTAGTAATACAGGTAGTTTGGTTCTGTCCTCTCTGCATGTCCCCATCCCCACCAACTACAATAGCTTTTGACGTTTTTGATGCTGTGATTAAAGGAATCAAGGTAAACTTCCCTTGAACTCTACAGGAACAGTAGCAGAACCAGATCTATAATAACTGAAGAAAGTCAGGAGGGCTATGCCACATACAATCTCTGCCCAAAACATCTAAATAACTACTGTTTAAAGCAGGTTAGTATAAGTGCCTGCAGGTGTAACTAGAAAGTCAGTTCTGTGATTGCATCCTTCTGTATTGGCAGTATTAAATGCAATCATTATCAGAGGCTTTTTGGTCTCAGGTATAAATTCTTACCCACAAGGGACATGCACAGTTCTTTGTCAATGTGTCCATCTTCAGTCAATGCCCCAAATACCAAACCATCAGCACCATAAAGCTTGGCAAGGCGAATGTCAGCCTTCATCACCTCAACTTCGCGATCTGAATATAGAAAATCACCTCCACGTGGCCGAATCATCACAAAAACTGGGATCTGGACATACTGCTTCACTACTTGAAGGACACCTACAAGAACAGGGAGCAGACTAATTAAAATTCAAACGTGAGCTAAAAGCTCAATGAGGTCAATAAAATAGTATTTATTATTTATTGATCTTTTACATTTGCTCTGGTGTATCACTTCTGTAAGAAAGTGATACACTTTCCTGACAGAGGAAACCACAGAAAGGTGAATCTAAAGGGAAAGGGGACACTGAAATGAAAAATGTATATATTAGTAGAAGTTAAGTAATAAGAAAATCAAGGGTGAAAAAGAACAATTTAGAAAACAGAAGGAAGTTACTGCATTTTAAAAGCTCTTGTCAGGTGACTCAACAAAATTATTTTACTGCTATGTAAATTTGAAAGTGTAATAACTACCAGATTCAATGTTTTGATAGTGTATTTCTGGTTTCTCCTTTCTAACTGATTACAGTTCTATTTAAAACTTACACTAGAGATAGTTATATAGTTCTAAAGCTTATGACCCCTTAATGGACAAAGATATTTAGCAAAGTCTTTTTTTTGTAAGAGATATGTAAAAGGAAGCAAAGTTGAACTTATTTACGGCCAGCTCAGAAACCCTCAATAGTAGAAGGTCTGTAGCAAGCACCATTAGTGGTTACCTATTGTGAATTTACTTCTTCTTCCTTGCTACAAGGAAGCTACAAGCTAGGGAAAAGAAGTAAATCCCAATTTTGTATAGGACAGCAATATGTCCAACACCAAGCAATGAATCATGATTCCTGTTGAAAAAAAGATTGCACTCAAATTACAGATATGTTCTAGGTATTTCACACAATGACAAGGGAATGCCCTCCTTTAGCAAGCCATGTCCAAAGGGCCACTGCAAATATAAATATAGTAAATATAGGAGTCATAGATTCACATACGGACTTCTGCTTTTGACTGAGACAGAGTAACAAGAACTTTATTTACCCTTCCACCTATAAAACCAAAAAACAGACAAAAATATATGAAATAATGGTTTGCAAGAGATTGGATGTCAAGCAATAAAGGATAACTATGCCTTAAAGATGGGAAACAAATGAGGTGAGCTCTCTGAATGACCGAGATTACTACCATAAGAGTTTTCCAGGCCACAGCATAGGGAGGGGGAATCCAGGTGGAGCCCAGAGAATACTCTGAGTTGAGGAGACCAAGCTGAGAGTTCAGGAAGACCAAGTGGCTAAAGTTCACAGGAGAGAACAGCAGGGAGGAGAAAAAGAGAACTCCGGAGATCTGCAGAGAACCTCCTTTTAATATTCAGTTGAGTACCGACTGGTGTATGCATACAAGGAAACTATACAAGACCAGGGAAAGATTCACTGAAAAGAAGTATCCACCAGCCAGGTAGGAAAACTCCAAGACTCTTGGGGCACTGGGTAGAGTACACAGAGAGAATAATTAGCTCTAGACTGACCACTGTTCCAGATCTGCCTAACAAATTTTAAAAATAAGATCCAAAAGGAACAAACTATTTCCAAGCAACCTAACTGCTCAAGAGTATTTACAGGAATACAAAAATATCCAGTACCCAACAAAGTAAAATTCATAATGTCTTGTACACAATGAAAAATTATCAGGCAGGAAAGTTAAGATGCATCATGAGGTGACAAATCAAATGAAACCAACCTAGAACTGATACAGATGTTAGAATTAGCAGCCAAGTCATTAAAATAGCTATTATAACTTTATTCTCTATGCTTCAAAACGTTAAGAAGTGACATAGGAGATAAAACAACAAACTCAAACATCTAGGGATGAATACTACAGTGTGTGAGATGAAAAATACACTAGGCAGGATTAACAGCTATTAGACATAGCAGAGAAAAGATTAGTACACTTGAAAACAAAGCAATAGGATCTATGTAAAATGAAACAAAGATTTTTTTTTTTAAAAAAAGAGTAGTTCATCAGTGAGCTGTGGAACAACTTCAAGCAGCCTAATATGTAAGTGAAGTCTCTTAAGGAGGGAATAGATGACACTGAATGCTGAAAAGCTTCCAAATGTGATGACAAGTATAAATGCATATGTCCAAGAAACATGGAGAAAACTACACTCATGTACAACATAATCGAGTTGTTCAAAACCAAGAATAAAGGAAAAAAATCTTAAAAGTAACAGAGAGAAGAGACAAATTACATAGAAAGAACAAATGTATGGATGATAACAGATTTTTTTGTCAGAAACAATACAAGCAAGACAACAGTAAAGAAACATCTTTAAAATCCTGAAAGAATAAAACTGTCAACTTAGAATTCAACACTCAGCAAAAATATCTTTCAAAAATGGGGAAAGATGTTTTCAGATACACAAAAGCTAAAAGAATTCATCGCTAGCACACTTGTACAACAAAAAATGTTAAAAGAATTACTTCAGACAGAAGGGAAATGAAATCAGATGGAAATATAGATCTATACAAAGAAATAAAAAGCACCAGAAATGATAACTACACATGGGTAAATATGATTGTTATCTTATCCTTTCAATCCATTTAAAAGGTAACTGTCTCTTTAAACAAAAATAATAACAATGCAGTGTGAAGTTTTTAACATATGTAAAAGCAAAATGCATAACAAAGACTTGGGGGCAGGGGAAATGAAAACAAAAATCAGTATACCAAGGATGGAAAGATTAAAAGAAACCCGGTCCTTAATATTACTGTAGAGCATATAAACATATTAACAGTAACTTAGTCTCTTAACTTTTTGACATATAAGGGAAAAAAACATCTATTTCATCACATCTTTGAAAGACAAGTTTATATGCAACCATAAACATTTCTATACCTACGGATATTTGTATACATGTGGATACATATTCTATATATATGGATACACAACATCCATGGCAAAGTTAACATGCTAGTAACATTAGTCAAGGATCCCAATGAAACAGATTATCAATTGTCTCCAAGCTCCTTAAACTCCTATAAGAAAATCTGAAAAGTGAACACTTACCCATGCTGGGTGTGGTTCCCCCTTCTAATAAGCCAGAACATAATTCAATGCGACCAGCACCTGTAATAAAAAAGCATTACTCTGCACAATAAATTTTTGTAATTTAAAAATTAAGAAAAAATTTGAAAAGTATTGCTCAAAAGTCATTGTCCAAAATCAACTCTTATTGAACAGCAAACTTAACATTTTTTCTAAACATAAAACAAAGAGTCTTAGAAACCGTCTGAGAGATATTAAAATACAAAACTAGAGTAAAACTCTATTTTCAGTCCCAACTATATTCTGTAACCCATATTGTGTTATTGATAGTCAAAGTTAAGAGTTCATTTAAGTTAAAATTTTGTATTATATGGTTGCCTCTTTATGTACGTGGAAGTGTCTCAGAATAAAGAAGTTTGTGGATTAACCACAATGGCATACTGACTTTTCATTGCTAAGAAAATAGCAATCTTTTCCAAGAGAGCCCTTATTACTTTTAAGTAGCTTAAATCAAGATAATTTTAAGAATAAGAAAATACTGAAAGCAAAAGAACTACAGACTACAGGTCATATCAAAAGGTCTCAGGAGCCAGCTTGAAGAGGTTCCTACCAGCCAAAGACAGGATATTTTAAGCATCAGTAAGAAGAATCACTACAGTGGGCTAAAACACATCAAATATGTTTAAAGCTAGGTTCATAATGATAAAACAATACATTGGAAGACGGAGAACAAACTCATTATCCCCAAAATCAGTAAATAACGGAAAAGAAGCAAGGGTTTATCCTGCCTTTCTTGTACACTAAACTTCAGTATAACCAGTTGATGAGAGAAAGGTTTTCTTTATAGAAGTATACTGCTAATACACGAAAAATAAATTTTAGACTTAATATAGCACTATTTTGCAAACCCTACTAAAATATGCATTGCTAAAATTATTATAAAGGATGGATCAGGAAACCTTATAAAGGATGAATCAGGCTGACTGTATTTGAATCTGCTGATCAATCTTAATATTTCTAAAACAGACAAAACTAAGACGTTACAGCCTCCTGATGTGATGTAACAGGGAGTATATTATCTATAGAGTAGTCCTATAAAAAACTGAAACCTGAATCTAATTAAGCCTTTTGGTTAACAAACTTTACAGGAAATACAGAAGTCAGAGGAACATATTAAATAACACTACATGTATAATCCGCAAAATTAAGAATGTGGGATATGTTAAAAGATGAAAGTCAGTTTCTTTAACATATTATAAGGAAAGGAAAGCAAAAAGAAAGGGAAACTTATAGATTGAAACAGACACATCAAACAAATGAAATATTTAGAACTTGATTTAAAGTACAGTAAAACAAAACTGTGTGAGCCAATTGGGGAAATCTGAAAACTGGCTAGATTTTTTGATATTAAGAAATATTATTTTTTAAAGATATGTTAGTTATATTATTATTTTTTAAAGAGCTCTTATCTTTTAAAGATACTGAAATATCTGAGGATGAAATGACATGATGTCTGGGATTTGCCTCAAAATAATTTGAGGAAGAGGGAGAGGGAAGGCAGGAATATAGATCAGGGGTCAGCAAACTATGGCCCACAGGCCAAAGGCCCACAGCTCTGTTTTGTTATGGCCGGCAAGTTTAAAATGTTTTTGTGTCTTTTTAAAAAATAACATCTTCACTGATATATAATTCACATACCATACAATTCACCCATTAAAAGCGTGCAATTCAATGGTTGTTAGCGTACCCCCAGAATTTTGCAACCATCACCACAATCAATTTGAGAACATTTTCATCACCCCAAAAAGAAACCTCACACCCTTTTGCAGTCACTGCCCCTTTTCCCCATGCTCTTCACTCCTAGGCAACAACGAATAATTTACTTTCTGTCTATATAAATTTGCCTATTCTGGACATTTCATATAAATCAAATCATACAATATGCTGTACTTTCCGACTGCTTTATTCCACTTAGAATAATGTTTCAAAATTCATCTATGTTGTAGCTTGTATCAGTACTTCATTCTTTTCTATTGCCAAATTAAGAATGGTGTTTACATTTTCAAAGGATTATTTAAAAAAGCAAAGAAGAGTATACGACAAAGACTAAATGTGGCCAGCAAAGCCAGATATATATACTACATTGCCCTTTACAAAAAGTTTGCTCACCCCCAATATAGATGAAAGATTGCCCACGTGCTGAAAACAACTGAAGCAGAGCAATAGGTACGTGGGGATTCATCACATTGGTCTCTCTACTTTTGTATATGCTTGAAATTTTCCAAAATAAAGTTTAAAAATGTTTCTGATCCTGAGGTGATGGGAATTTCTATGCTTCCTATTAAAGCAGGTTCAGGGTGCAAAAGAAATCTCAAGGTAAAATATATGTTTAAAAAAAATAAAAGTCTTGATGATGAAAATGGCAACAAATCTCTAAAATCTATGGTTTGAAAAAAATTAAGTCTTTGCTAAGTTGGTTAGTGAGCACTATTGTAGATACTTGACTCAAAATGTGACTTACTGAGGGAATAAGATCAGAAGATCATAATTTCCCAGTAGGTTTTCTAGTTGGTTGGTTGTTTTCAAAAGGATTACTGTGATCCTTAGAGATCACAAAGGTTCTGAAGGTCAGTTCACAGGATTCACTTTCAGACTCTTAAAAGGACAGCTGACTGTCATTCATTCTCTAATTCTCTTACCTCCTCTTTCTGCATTTACAGCTGACTCCACTGAATCAACACACACTTCCATGAGAAATCCATTTGCTGCTCCTAAAATACATGGAGAACAACACAATTTCATGATGGTGCTATCCATCCAGACCAATCTACCACAAATATTTCACATTTTGCTGCCAAAATCCAAACGTCCAATAATAGCAAAATAGATAAGTACACTAGGGCCATAAATACCATATTAATTATTAGCGGGATGTCTCTGGACTGTGAAATTAAAACATAGACATATGTATAAGAAATTACACTGAGAAAAATATGCACTGAATGCCAAACTTGCTAAAACACAAACTTCATCACCATATTCCAGGTCAAGATTCTTTCAATGCTTTTCAATTCTGCCTGCAGAATATGCTTAAACTCCTTCATAAGGAATGCGTGTTTAAGAGCAGGGATGGACTTCAAACCCTGGTCCCACAAATTATTTGTGTGATTCTAGACAAGTTATTTAGCCTAAGTTTCCTGTAAAACAGAGTAGGTTTTAGTACCTACCTCAGAGTGGTGAGGATAAAGTGAGGTAATTCATGTAAAGTGCACAGTACCCACTAAGTGTAAAAAAAGTATTAGCTATCATTCATTAACTATACATTATTTCTTCTATATGCCTCTAGTTTCCTCTAATCCCCAACTCTGATCTTGCTTATGCCATCTCATCATTCCTCAGTGCTTCTAGCTTTATCTTTACTTCTTTTTCTTTTTTTTTCTTTTAATTGAAGTATGGTCGATTTACAATATTGAGTTAATTTCTGGTGTACAGCATAGTGACTCAGTTATGCATATATATATAGCTATTCTTTTTCAGATTCTTTTACACTATAGGTTATTACAAACTATTGAATATAGTTCCCCGTGCTACACAGGACCTTGTTGTTTATCTATTTTATATGTAGTAGTTTGCCAGCTCTATCTTTGAACACTAAGGTCTTCCAAGGCTCATATCAAATCACATTTCCATGATGTTTCCTCTCTCCCAAAGTAGGAAATTGTATCTCTCTTTTTCGAACTCATATAACTCTTCATAAGCTACATGTTCCTCTTTAAAACAATTTGTATCTCTTTAAAACACTAATTATTTTCTATCTCTTATTATTATTTATGTAGATAAGTGTCTGATCACTCTTACTTGATCTAAAGTTCTTAAGTAAGGTCTGTATGTAAGAAATCTTTATTATGGCCCACAATAAGCACATTATCTACCATGGTACACCGGAGTCACAAAAAGATTTACTGAAGGCTGAATAATTACAAATTTATTTAAAAAATGCATGTATTTACATTAAAGAGTGTGCTGAAAACAGAGTTTTGAGTTTTTTCTGTAAGTTAAGCACAGACTTTTTTTTTAAATTAAGAATACTGAATGCATACTTCAGGCAGTAATACCTAAAAGAATGTTCACCACATACTGGTAATGGTTACTACTAGGTGGTGAGACTTGAAATTACTTTTACCTTCTTCTTTTTACTTTTCCATATTGCTTAATTTTTTCCTACCCAATATTGATTTTATAGTTTCTTAAATCGATTTTTAATTTGAAAAACAAAGATCTATCATTTGCTAACAGCAAACTGCAACTGCCTCATTTATTTTAAAGACGACTCAATGCATTTAGCCAGCAGCACTACATTAATTCCATGAGTTTCCTGATAGCCACTCACACTAGCTGTCAGATCAATCTACCTGGGCAGTGCTGCAGAGGTACCATTTGCCTCACATAAGGAAAGACCATGCCCAGGAGAGAGTGGGATGCACACAAAAGGCAATGACAGACGGCAGAGTAAGGCAGTTTTCCTAAGAAATGAAGTTATTCGTAGGGATCAAAGAAGACGGTATCTGTTTGGAGCAACAGTTCCTTTAGTGTAGCAGTCCAGTCAGCTCTGGACTAGGGGCCTTTCAGAGTCTGTGCAGTGAAAATTATTTTCATAATAACACTAAGACTTTATTTGCCTTTTTTCACTGTCATTCTGTCACAAGTAGAGGGGAGTTTTGGGGAGGCTACCTGACATGTCAGATTGAATGCAAAAGCAGGTGTAAGAATTCCATTGAGCCAGATATTAAATAGATCTGCAAAGATATAAAACATTGGCACTCATCTTATTATTTTTTGTTTAGGAAAATAATGATTTTTCGTTAAAAATGTTATGTGTGTTAACAAGTAATGGGTTTATTATGGGGTTTTGTTCTAGTTAATAAATGATTTTTAAGCTTCTGTTTTAATTTCTAAACATGGCCAATACCGATAGGTTTAACTTACATAAATTAAAAGCCTTTGAGTTTCCCAACTTTTAGGAGGGTAAAGGGAGTCCTGAGATAAAAACGCTGGTTTGGAGGAAGCAAGAGTTCACGGGGGAGCGACCTGCCAAATTCCCTAGCACCTGCCATGCCAGGAAGAACTCGGGACTTGTGGCAGCCAAGCTCTGCCACTTGGTAGCAGTATGGCTTTAGGGACAATCCCCACCCCCGCCGTAGTGACCACAGGTCCCCACAGGTTAATCAGTGTGGTCAGTACTCGACACTGAACCATCACAGCGATGCCGTAAGAGGGATACTGGTATCCTCGTGTGGAGATGGGAAACGTGAGAATAAACGAAGTTAACTAACTTGAACACGGTCGCATGACAAGACGTGGTGGCGCCGGGATTCGAGTCTACACATCTGGCTACGAAGCCAGGGAACTCTCTCCACCAAACCCCGGGTTTCCACACGTTCAAAGCCGGAATGTCAGAATTATACAGCGCGGGGGGTGCTGCGATGAGCAGGTGAAACTACTCCGAGGGAAATCGCGATTAATCCACTGGCCAGAAACCCCGCCGGCCCGGTCTGCCCTGGCCTGCGCCCAGGAGCGCAGTCTGCCGACCGCCCCCTCCCCGCCCCCTTCCGCACCGGCCTTTCCGGACGGTATCCGCGCCCGTTTCCGCTCGGAGGAGGCTCCCTGCCTCTTCATGCTCCACGCGTTCCTCTCGCGCGCGTCTTCGGTTTCCACTCAAGAGTCTAGGTTCCGGCGCGCGCGACCAAAAAAGCGCGTCCCCAACGCTGCGCGCGTCCCTGCGCGTCCCCGTCCATGCCCCAGCAGCCCTTGCGACAGCTCAGTCTCCAGCGCAGGCGCAGTCTCTGCTCGCCCTGACCTTTTAAGGAGGGGCTTGTTCTGTGTGACCTGGAAGTGCTTTTCCAGTTGGTGGCGGAAAAAGGCGACCGCTGAGCGCGAAGGTGTGGGAGTGGCAGCAGCGCACTGTCCTAAGTATGCAGCGATTACTCTTTCTGCCCTTGAAGGCCTTGATCGGGAGCCCGTGTCTCCGACTCTTGGTTCCTAGGGCGGTGCCTAGAACACAGGTACTGCACTGCAGCGGACTCAGTCACGGAAGGGGGCATGGCGTGAAAGGGCCAGGAGAGAGAAGATAGATCCCCGCACGTCAAGTTTCCGTAGTTCCTTAGAGTCCACCCTGCATTTCCTTGTGTCCGGGTACCCTGAGTTCGGATACGGATCTGCCATATACTAGCTGTGTATTAGTCAAATTAGGTAACTTTTCTGTGCCTCAATTTACTCATCTGCAAAATGGGGATAACAGTGCCTACTTCATAAGGGTTGTGGTAAGGATTAAATAATTTAATATACATCGAGGCTTAGCTAAAGCTCAATAGTTTTTACCCATATATTTGATTTTTACTCAAAGCTCCCAGGTATCAGATTAGAGACTATAACCTCATTATACAGGGAAGGAAATTGAGGCTTGATTTAAGTTGTCTAAAGTTACTTAGTTAATTAGAAGCAGGAAACAGAACATGGGCCTTTGGACTCAGAATCAGAAGAGAGTGTGAGTTCGCTAAACTAATAATTATTGAGTGATTATTATGTGTTAGGACCTGGGAAGTGAAAGAAAATACCAAGTCTCCTGCCCTAGAGGAAGTCAGTTCATTAATTTGTAATTCCCATTTGTCAAATCTTGTTATGTAAGGGAACTGTTTGAAACAAAGGTTGCAGGAGGGAAAGGGCCAGACCCACCAGACACTGCTGTCTCATAGCTCATAGCTTAGTGGGAGGTAGAGACAAATCTCATGTACCGTGTACTGAATGGTACATTACAGGGTGTAAAGGGCTATGATAGACAGGTACAATGTGCTGTGAGAGTGACCTGTTACAGACATGGGAGAGTCTGGGAACACTTCCTAGAGGAGGTGACATCTGAGCAGAGATCTGCAGTAGGTATTATCAGTCTGGGGACAAGTAGTGCCCCAGTCAGAGAAAAATCATGCATAAAGACCCATAGGAGAAAGAAAATGATCCACATTTAGGTGTAGAGTTAAATCTGGGGGAAGTATGCAGATACCAGGAGATTCATATAGTGTGGGCATGGATTAGAGTGAGGCAAGACTAGAGACAGGAAAAGCAGTTGGGGGGTGGTTGCAGTAATCCAGATAAGAGACCATGGTTTACCAGGGCAGTAGCAGTGGAGATGTAGCAATTCAGGACATTCCACTGCAGTGAGATTGAGCATGAGTAGCAGTGGAGTGAGGCCTTTTCTTTTTCTAGTTGTAATTTGTCTCTCTTGATTCTTAGTATGGTTGCAGCTGTGGCATCAGGCACCCCTTGAGGCCAGGGCAATACAGCACAATCTCTGAAGTAGCGTTGCAATCTGGAAGGGGTGCAGTGTCCCTTCCTTCAAAGGCTGCTGAGCGGGTGGTAGGCCGATGGCTCCTGGTCTGCAGTGGAACAGTGGCTGGAGCAGTTATTCTTGGTGGAGTAACTAGGTGAGTAATTTGCTCATAGCGAGTCAGCTATTTGGGTCATCAGTAGAAGTGCAGGATGACAGAGGGGGAAAGGACCTTAGAAAACATCTAGTCTAGCTCCCTCATTTTACGCCTACAGAGGGAACGTGTGTGATGGCTTGCCCAGCTGTAGAACAGTTTAGGGTTTTATTAGGAGGAGACTTTGATAAAGACTTGTTCAGGTCTTAACTGTTAGCTGTGTATTTTGTGTGTATTTTTTCCCCTACACTCAGTTCAAATTTGTCTAAAAATTTTTGTAGTTTGAATTAAGCACAAATGGTTCCTGTGCCTCTTGGGTCTCTTTAAATCTATAAAGAGATTTTATAGATTTGGATTCTACTCCCTCCACCACCCCAACCCCCTTTATAGTATTTTTTGATTGTTGAAGAAACCCAAGTAATTTGTCCTATGGTGTTTCCCACAGTCTGGATTTTGCTGATTGCATACTTGTGGTGTTTAACAAGTTCCATTGTCCCTTGTATTTCCTGTAAACCACTTGTTGCTTGATCAGATTCAAATTGGGGTCAAGGGGCGATATACTTCATAGGTGATTAGAGCATTCATAAATATCTGGTGTCTATTAGAGATGTCATCAGCCATTGATGACCATAGCCTAAATCCATTATTTCATTAGAGTCGTGAAATTGTAATTATTTTATTAGCTCAACTATAAAGAGAAACTTTGATTAACAATTTGGTTATCCGAAGGTACAGTTTGTTAGGAAAGGCAGGACAAACAGTTGATTCTTTCCCTTTATTTACCAATTTTTAGAATAATAAATTGGTTCCCAAGCATTCACCAGAGGTGACCAATAAAGTGTTTTTAAGTATTAAGACCTCATAGGTTTAAAATTTGTAATAGGTTTCAGTCATTGTACTAATGATGATGTGCTCAAATTGTCCCATCTTTAGTCAGTGGGAGCCTCTTCACATTGGCTCCAGAGTCTTTTTGACAGGACCCTAGTAACCTTTAATTCCTTGCTTTTTGGATGATAAGATGTTCCAGGCTTGTCTTGTACATTTCATTACTTGAAATCAACCTTTTACTTTAGGAAGCCTAACCCTTTTGGTGAAAATACTTTCTAGTGTTGTGTAAGTACTGCATGCTAACTGATTGCACCACTGGAGCTCCTTTCTAATGCTAATAAAATATGTATTCTTCAAATTCTCTCCACATTCCTTGTGCCCTTATTTCAAAATACCTATGTGTTATAATAGGCTATTACGGTAAACTGCGACAAATTTGAGTTTTATTGTCTTTAAATTCAGTCAGTAACCTAAACCATTTAATATGTGTAGCAGATCTCTTCTCCCTGTGTAAATAATATTGGTTATGCCTTTAGGGCACATTTCTTTGGCTTGAGGGTTGATTTTATCTGTCACAGAATACTAGTGAAAGAAATAAGGAGAGTTAAATGAAAAAGAACAAAGAGTAAAGAAATTTGTTTATGGCAGCTGTTTCTCACAGAATTCTAAGCAGTAAGAAGAGAGCAGGTTGTCAGAAGAGGAAACAGTGAAACGATGTGTTTACCTTTGGAGGGGTTAAGCTCAGATCCATTTGCTGCTGTAAACCGTTTATGAGTAATCCAGTGTGGTGCCCATATATGCACTCTCAAATTTCTTTCCTCTCTTAAGATTGACAGAGTCTGGCCTCTCAATGGTAGATTGGCATTTAATAAAAGAGATGAAGCCACCTACAAGCCAAGAGGAGTGGGAAGCAGAATTCCAAAAATACCAGCAGTTTCCAGAATTTAAAATGTAAGTATTATAGAAAATCAGGTAAAGGACACACTGGGCCCACTCAGTCTTTGGCTTATTTAAACATTTCAGAATGGTTAGGTTCTATTCTTTCTTTCTTTCTTTTCTTTTCTTTTTTTTTTTTTTTTTTTTGAGTAAAGATAGATTTACTTAGAGAGATACGTACTACGTAGAGTGTAGGCTGTTACAGAAGGCAAGAGAAAGGCCATGAGGTGTGGAGGTTGAGTGTGCTCAAGTTAAACTAAAAGTGGATACACACTCCATAGACAGAGTGTGGGCTGTCTCCAAAGATGAGGGAGCAAGAGAGGCCTATTATTTCTTGATATTTGGCTCAGTTAAGTTTAGCAAGCTCCCTACTCTAAACCTCCAGTTCCAGAGAGATTCTGACATAGCTGATGAGGAAGCGGGCAGACGAATCAAGCTTCAAAACCGAGGATGTTCCTGCATTCCAGCAGGAAATAAACATCAGATAGATGTTTTCTCTTTCTTATTTTTTCACTTCCCTTTTCACCCAGCTTGAATCACAATATGACATTGGCAGAATTCAAGTTCATCTGGTACATGGAGTATTCACACCGAATGTGGGGTCGCCTTGTAGGCCTCGCATACATCCTGCCTGCTGTCTACTTTTGGAGAAAGGGCTGGCTCAACCGTGGCCTAAAAGGACGTGTTCTTGCCCTCTGTGGTTTAGTCTGCTTCCAGGTGAGATTTACTTAGGTTTGGGAAACCAGAGATGTTCTCAGGAGTGTCCTGGTTGGCTTTGTTTTTAAGGAAGTAATCTTTGAGGCAATATAACAGAGAATGTAAAAGGATGGATTTTAGTGTCATAGACCTGGCTTCAAGGCCCAGCTCTGTCACTTAGTAGGGCAAGTTGTCTAACCTCTGTAAGAGGGAGGTGGAAGAGACAAAATAGAGGCAATAGAAACAGATAGTAAAAAGTGAGACATTAAAAGTCTAATAGAAACTAGCGGAGGGTAGGTAAAACAAAATGAATGTTTGTTTTAGAAAACAAAACAAAACAAAACCCAACTTATGACAGATTCCCAGGGAGGCAGAAATTTGAAGGTGGCAGCTAGGGTTATAGGAGGGAGAAAGTGGGGGCTGGCAGATCACACTGTATACTCCTTCGTCTTCCAATGTCCTATGCAGATGAAATCAAGATAACTAGAACATCCAGGGTAATCGTAAAGGGGGAAAGAAATACCTAAAAAGACTTCCTGAAGAGTATCTATTTAGAAGAGGCAGGAGAATCCTCTGACACGATTCTACTGGCTCGGGAGGGTTGGGGTGAAACGGCTATATCTAATCTATAACTGGAACTGACAGTTGTCTGGTTAATTGAAAAAGTCAGTTAAAACGGAATCACAGAATAATAATACCTATCTTAATTAAAGCAACATGGATGGACCTAGAGATACCATACTAAGTGAAGTAAGTCAGAGACAAATATCATATGATACCACTTATATGTGGAATCTAAAAAAATGATACAAATGAACTTATTTACAAAACAGAAACAGACTCACAGACATAGAAAACAAACTTATGGTTACCAAACGGGAAGGGGAGGGAAGGATAAATTAGGAGTTTGGAATTTGCAGATATTAACTATATATAAAAATTACTATATATAAAATAAACAACAAGGACCTACTATATAGCACAGGGGACTATATTTAATATCTTGTAATAACCTATAATGGAAAGTAATCTGAAAAAGAATACTTACATATGTATATGTATAACTGAATCACCTTGCTGTGTACCTGAAACATTGTAAATCAACTAGACTTCAATAAAACAAAATTAAAAAAATTTTAAATAATACATGCCTTAAACTTTTAAATTTAGATACTTTCATTACTTTTTTTTTTTAAGAAGTATAGGAATTTAGACACTTTCAAAGTAGTTTGCCTGAAAAACCTTACAGGTTTTTTACTTCTCCCTCAAAACTTTTATAGTTGTCTATTCCCACCTAATGTAACAGTAATTGTTTTTAAGCAGTTACTTTTGTCATGCTTTTCCAAAGCATTCAGTCTAGTTTTTATAGAAGCAACTCCCTTTTTTATTCTCATTATTTCACAGGTTTACATAATGTTAAATTATGTCAAGTATGTGACGGTTTTGCCCACAAATATGCTTTTGTGTACTTTTCTATGGATTCTACTTCAATAAAATGTTGCTCTAAACAGTAGTTAAGTATTCATGGTGCTATATGTGGAAAATGGATGATTCCTGGGACACTGGAGATAATGGGAGGATATGAAAAGGAGGGGTCAGGTAAGAGTACTCACTTTCTGAGAGAGTAAAGTTGAATAGACAGCTTCAACCTTGTTTTACTGGCCTCTTCTCTTTTTGGTTGTAGGGTCTTCTGGGATGGTATATGGTGAAAAGTGGATTAGAAGAAAAACCAGATTCCCATGACATCCCTCGGGTCAGTCAGTACCGCCTTGCTGCCCACCTGGGATCAGCCCTTGTTCTTTATTGTGCCAGCTTGTGGACCTCGCTCTCACTGCTGCTCCCTCAACACAAGGTAAAAGTCAGTCTGTATTGTTACCACATGTGCACAGATGCTGGCAGGGTCAGAGAAGCAGAAATTCTGGTATTGATGGGAAGTTATACGTCAAAATGTACACATTCCCTTAGTAACATCTATTGATTTACCAGAAACTAGATATAACCAAAGTTTAGAGAAACACTTAACTTTGGGACTCTGAATAGCTTTGAGATCACAAAGTAAAAATTTCAATTATTCTTTTGGGCTGGAGGAACTCATTCAAAGGAGAATTAGTCTCGGAGCCAAATATTTTGTCAGCATTGCCTATCGGGAAAGGTAAAAACATAAATTTTGGAAAAAGAGGGTAAGAGTACAAAAACAAGAGATACCCCAACCACTTTACTTCTGACTTCCAGAGGGATGGTGGATGGAGAGGTGAGGAAGGCCAGAAAGAGAGCTACTTGCGGACCTTCAGTGGTAGAGCCATGTTGGGTTGTTTGTTCTTTACATGGGGACCCTACCATTCATCATATCTAACAATATAGTAAGCCTTAGTGATCTTGCTGAAAAGTATTTTCTTTGTATGCTGCTTAAAGAAAAATTCTAGGTATTTTTTAAATGAGTATTATTTTAGATATTGAAGTCATGATTGGCCTGGATAACGTGTTCATGGAGTAAAGTTTGGGATGACAGTAAGACTTTTAAGTAGAATCTAATAGCTCCCTGGAGTCTGCAGTCTGGATCCCAATAAGGACAGGAGATGCTGACTAGACAGTCCTCCTCACAGGGAAACGGAGGAGGTTGAAATATTGTTATAGTAGACAATCCACATCTGAATAATTCCTATTCTCCTTACTTTCAAAGCCAGACTTCTAAAATGAATTGCCTACATCTATAGCTGTACATCCTGACAACCCATTTTTTCTTTCCAATTCTTGTCATCTGGCTTCCCCACCCACCCATATACATACACATCGACACATTCACCCCGACACTTACACATATGCCCACACTCTCCTAAACCCTCTCTACTAAAGTGGTACTCTTAAAGATTACTAGTGACTTTCTAGTTATCAATTGTTTTTCTTTTTTTGTTTAATTATATTCCACTAATTACAGAAAGGATCTTAGATGATAGTCAATTGTATAAGTGCTATGCTGTCCATCACAGTAGCTATGAGCCACATGTGGCTATTTAAATTCTAATTTAAATTACATTAACTTTATTTAAACAAACTTGTTATTTACTTAAACTTTAAATAAAATTAACTTTTTATCTAACTTTCAGTGGCTTTATCCTCATTTCAAGTCCTCATTAGCCACATGTTGGTCATCGCAGACAGTAGAACATTTCCACCATGCTAGAACACCTGACTGGACAGTGCTGATGCGCTGTCCTATGAAATCTTAGTAATGATACCTAACTCTTCACATACTAGATTGTAAATCATTTGAGGGCAGCATTTTAACACTCCTTTGTATTTTTATGGTTACCTGTTTATAAAGTTATTAACAAATATTTATTGACTCTGATTATTATCACAAGTTGGCTACAGTAAAAATAAAAACAAATTTTGGCTTTACAAAAACACTAACTCCAAGAATCCCTAAGCATTTTATGCAGTTTTGATTCTGATATATTTGCTAAACACTAAATATCACACACAACATGAAAATCCTATTCTGCATCTTAAGTCACCTTTTTAACCATGGTGAAGTATTTTCCCCTGAACAATGCAAATCATTCAGTTACTGAACAAATACATATTGAATACCTATATGCCAAGCACTGGGCTAAGATTACAGTAATAAGCAAGTTAGATGGAAGTTCCTGCCTTCACAAAACTCACAGGACACCAGGGAAGACAGATAGAAAATGTACAAATTTAATACAATATGATGCGTGTTAGATTCTGTCTGCTGGGAGTACTTAACCTAGTCGAGGGCTCAGAAGATCTGATCTCAAACTGTCACTTGAGTGTGGCTCGGGAGATCTTTGCTGCCTCTCATAGTTCCTGCAGTCAGTTTATCTGTGATTTTTCTTCTCTAGTTGCCTGAAACCCGTCAACTCTTGTGGTTGAGACGATTTGCTCATGGAACTGCAGGCCTGGTGTTCCTTACAGCTCTCTCAGGTAGGACTCATCAAAGATGGCCTCGTTACTTTCCAGTCAGGCAGGATCCCTTGCCTATTTCTTTTCCTCCTGCATCCTTGTATTTCCCTTTCACATCTGCCTCTCTCATACCCATCGTCTTCACCCTGTTGTTTCCTGTTCCTTCCTCCCCAAAATCCTGCTTTCCAGTCAGTGGAACAAAAATATTGAGCATCTACCTGGATTTAGACTGTCAAGGTTCAAATCCTGGCTTCACCACCTGTGAACTATATGACCTTGGACAAACTGTGCAATCTCTCTGGGCCTTAGTGACCTCATTTGTAAAATGGGATAATGATAATACAGTACCTGACATGTAGCAAAGTCAATGTAAGTGTTACTATTATTATTATATAAACATGAGTATTATTATTATTACATTGTATCAGGATGGATCAGACAAAAGGTCTGCTCTCAGAGATGGCCTCAGGTGGGGAGTTTATTGGGGCAAAGAGACTAACATAGATCTTTCTCCTTCTTTAAATCACACCTCCACTTCTCTTACTCTAGAACTGCCCTATCCAATAATCACCAGCCTCATATGACTATTAAACTTAATTAAAATTAAATAAAATTTAAAGTTCAGTTTCTCAGTCACGTTAACCACATTTCAAGGGCTTAGTAGCCACATGTGGCTGGCAGCTATTGTATTGGATGGCAGATTTAGAATACTGCAGAAAGTTCTATTGGACAGCACAGCTCTAAGTAAAACCATCAAACCAATGATCATCCAAACCTCTTCCCCCTCTTTTTTTTGGTGGAAGAAAATGAGTTTTGACTTTATAAATGCCATTTATAAAAATAAGGAATGTGATCTATACATACCTGAATCTTTTTTGATCATAAATAATGGATCAGTAATCCATTAAATTCATGGATACCTTTTTTATGTGTTTATACAGGATTTAGTTTATAAGGTTTTTTTGAGCACTTGGGGAAGACAGATAATAATCAATAAAACATAGTATGTCAGATAGTATTTAGTCCTGCAAAGAAAAGTAAAGCAAGATAAGGGGATTCAGGGGTGGGAGAGAGCCATCTTAATAGGATTTGGTAAGGTGACATTGAGTGGAGTGAAGAAGTACATTATGCAGATGTCTGGGGAAGAGCATTTCCAGGATAGATCAGCAGTTCTCAGTTGTGGAGGGAAGGAGGACATCAGAATCACTACGGGATCTTTTCCAAGCTAATATGCCTCTAGAGGTTCTAGTCCACTCCTCTAAGGGAGGCATGCCAGAATCTTGCGTTGGGAGCAGGTGAGGATGCAGCTGTTTGGGTTTGGTTTGTTTTTTTTAATTTCCATGGTGATTGTGATATATATTCCCTATTTGAGAACCCCTGCTGTAGATCTTTCTATTCTCTGACTGTTCCTTTTGTCTAGTTCTGGGATGATAAGCTTTTACTGAGTCAGAACTGGTATTTGGTCTCTGTGTTCTCTCATTTTAATAAATACTATTTACCTTGGAATACAGGGGCTTTTGTGGCAGGGCTGGATGCTGGACTTGTTTACAACTCCTTCCCCAAGATGGGAGAATCTTGGATCCCAGAGGATCTCTTTACCTTCTCCCCTCTCCTGAGGAATGTTTTTGAGAATCCCACCATGGTGCAGTTTGACCACCGGATTCTGGTAAGTCTGGCTGGTGATTTCTGGCTACTGAGCACAGGGAGCCTCTCGCAGGCTCTGGCGTGTCTGGAGCACTGATGGCAACAGTGAGACGGTAGAATGGGAACTAAATTTCGTTTTCTTTTTAGAAGACATTTAGTACCCATTCTCTGATGTGACATTTTTGTTCTAATTTCCCACACCTCCTCTAGCCAAATTCTGACTTTCAGAATACTACCAGCTTCTTAAAGTTCAAATATGCCTTTTACCATCTGGCAAATGATAACTCCCCTCAATCCTACACATGCAGAGGAGAATCATTTTAGCAGAAATGAGGCTGAGTAGAGAAGAGAGTGCAAAGACAGTGGTTGCTGAGCACATAGCTGTCAGCACTGAACCAACACCCCAAGGAGCTGAGAGCACCATTTTATTCAATACTCCTTATTTTATTGAAGCTGATATTTATTAAGGGCTTGCTGGGGGTCATGTTAAGATTGGCTTGGTGGCCTGGGTATGATAAATTGGAGCAGGAAAAGACCAGTGAGAGACAGTAGTGCTGTTGTAGTAATGCAGTGAGAGTGATGGGGTTCAGGGCTTCGTGGTGGGACTGGGACTTGAGAATGGTGACTCTGAGAGAGGTTGTAAGGGATAGAAGATTGGCTGCAGGAATAAAGGTGAAGAAAGATCAAAGGAGGACCCAGAGTTTCTTCTGTGGCATGCTAGAAACACACCAGCAGAAATGGGACTAGTGGAGTAAGTGTTGAGCTAGAGACAGAGGATATCCAGAGGACTCATATCCAAAGGGAATGCTGGGCGTGGGCGTGTTTCCTGGTGTGGGCTCAGTCCCCACGGCCACACAGCATTTTGGAATAAGTAAAGTCTAGTTGAAATTGTCATCATGGGCAGCTCTGAAAAGGAAAAGAAGTGAAATTGGTATGGAAAATGATAGAAAAACATTCTCCTTGACATCGTGGAAGTGGGGCAGAAACCCCATTGCCAGTTCCAGACTCTCTGAAGGGGTAGAAATGAAAATGAGACTTTAGATCTTTTTTAGCACTAGCTGGCAACACGACAACCTCCTCATGTGCTGTTTTAAAAATACAGGATGAGGGCAGAGATAAAATTAGGGATAAGATTGAAAAGAATGATTTAAAAACTGAGGGCCAACCTGGGGGACACCCACATTGGAAGGTGGATAAGATGGTTGAGAGAAAATGTGTATAAAGTGATATGTGCAGAGACTTTAGGTGGAGCCATGTCTGCTTGACATTGAAGTGGCACACAGCAGAGGGGCATGGAAGAGGCTGAGGAGGAGTGGTCAGGGATGGCAGTGTAGGTGGTTCTCTGTGCCTGGGACAGGAAAGTGCTTACTGGTTGCTCAGTGGATCTGGAGGAGATACGTGGAAGGTGAGCAGAAACCAAGAGGATGAGGACATTTCTTCCTGGCACTTGATGAGACTCTCTCCCTGCAGGGGATCACTTCAGTTACTGCCGTCACAGCACTCTACTTCCTCTCCCGGAGAATTCCCCTTCCTCGAAGGACCAAGATAGCAGCAGCAACTCTGCTAGCTTTGGCCTACACACAGGTATAAACCAGCTTTTGTTCTGAAGGTGTCCCCAAAACAAAGTTAGAAAAGAAAGGTGACAGGCTAGGAGGAAATATTTTTAATAATTATAATAGACTGAAAGGTTACCAACCAGAAAATAAGTAAAGGAAATTAATACACAGTTCTCTCAAGAACGATGAATGGCCAATAAGTATGGAAAGCTGTTTAGCCTCACTCATGATCAGAGAGGAGCAAATTAAAACAATGTGTGCCATTTTGTACCTGTCAGATTGGAAAAAAAGATAATCAGGTTTTGGCGTGGGTGTAGGAAAATGGATATCCTTGTATCTTCTTAGAGAATGAGTTGGTATAGCTTTTTTTAGAGGGTGTTTGGCAAAATCTTTTAAAGTGCTAAATGTATAATCCTTTGGTCAAGCAAATTGACTTATTAGTACCTAATAAGTTTAATGTACAAAGAGCTTTGTCCAAGGAAATGCATTGTGGAATTGCTGTGATAGTGAAAAAGTGGAAACAACCTAAATAGCTAAACATCTTTCGGTATATCCATTACTGTGGAATACTGTATGGCAGTTCAAAATAAGATCTCAAGAAATATGTTGTTAAGTGAAAAAAAGCAAGTGACAGAACAGTATATTTTTTAAAAGCAAACAATTATGTTTCTCTGTAAACATATGTACAGAAGTACAAGTGTGTAGAAGCTGTGTGTAGAGCTGGGCTGGATGAAGAATAATTAAGGGGAGTTTTAGGTTTTTCTGTGTTCTTTGAATTTCCTTTGTTGTAAGTACATTTACTTGTGAAGTTCAAAAATATGTATTTGATGTTCTGATGGGAGAATGTGGAGGGTGTGTGTATCTTGTCATCCCTGCCAGTCAGTTCAGCTCTGAATGTGTGGTTCTGACTTTGCTTACTGCCTCCTTTCCTTTGTAACAGGTGGGCTTGGGCATTACCACTCTGCTGATGTATGTTCCAACTCCTTTGGCTGCCACTCACCAGTCGGGCTCCCTGGCTCTGCTCAGTGTTGCCCTTTGGCTCATGAATGAACTCCGAAGAGTCCCAAAATAATTCTCAGAGGATCAGCTTCCTAGGACTGAAACTGCTTTTGGGAGATGATCAGTGAGCACAATAACTTAGGCTTTTCTGAGAGGATGACCTTGGCATACCAAGTGGTTTCCAAATTGGTCGGGTTATTTAAATTCTTTGCCTGTTTTTGGGACAATCACTGGATCAAGAAGGTCATTAGATACGGTTATACTAAAGGTTCCTTTTTAAATCTATTTTCATGTTGAAAATCAGATTTAATGTAAAGAAAGAATTTTCTGCCATTTGCTTAACAGGCTCTGTCTCAGGTTTCTTAAGTTGGCCAGCTGTTGGTTCTACATGCATGATCTCTGTCTCCTTGACTTCCTGAATCCTGAATTCTGCCTAAGGAGAAATCCTTTATGATCTCCACTTCATTTCCATCAGATAAAGATTCAAAGGGAAGGACTGGCACACCCTAAAGTAGCTAGATAGCCTTCAGCAAGAAATAGCTGCTGTCTTATAGTGTCCTGATTTTCAAAAATGGGGAAAGCCCTAACCTTTTGGTATCACTAGGTCAGACAAATGGAATATAGTATAAATCATTTCCTGAAAGGGTTTCTTAACAGCCTCATAGATAAGAAAAATATGGCCTTGATGGTGTAGTACCTGGACATCTCTTCAGATGTTTAAATGAATTGTTGATTAATGAATTCTTGTGATTTTGGCCTCTATTGATATTTCACAGGGCTCTGTCTTACTCAGCTTTGTTTTTTAAATCAGCAATTTGGATGAAGGCACCAGAAAGATCAGATTTGAGGATGGAGCAACTCAGCATTGCTGATATAACATGACAATCACAACTCATACAGTTGCAGAGTGACACCATCAGGATGAAATTAAACAGGTCATAAATTTAACATCTTCATTTAAATTAAATAGGATGTATAAGTTTGGGGTAGAGAAAACTGGCTTCTTATCATTTCATATAAAAAGACTTAGGAATTCCAGTTGGCCACAGGCTCAACATGAACCAACAATGTGATGACACTGAGAAAGATTGGTGGTGGTTCAGATTTTATCAATATCAATATCAAGCCATAGTCAGTCACACCTCATAGTGAGGTGTCAAAACACCTCACTGCAAGTTTTTAAGGAGGATATTGACCAATAAGTATGTATCCAGGGGAAGGGACCAGGATATTTAGGAGTCCAGAACCTGAATCACACAGGGAATACTTGAAGGAACTGGGGGAATTCAGCTGGAGGAGAACATTTGGAGAGAGAGCAAGAATCCTACCCTTGAGAAGTTGAAACCCTTTCATGCGGAAGAAGGAATGAGCTTCCTTTGTGCTGCAAAGCTGGGAGCAATGAGTAAAAGTTGAAGAAAGTTAGTTTTTAGTTTTGGAGAAGGCAAGAGTAGGGTCAGACCGGCACCAACTGGCAAACTGGAGAGCAAGTGCTCAGCTAAGGGGCTCAACCATTGTGAGTGCTGGCCTGCTGCTGCTCTGCAGGTCCAGGGATGTCAGACCTGATTTTTTAAAGAAGCCACACATCTAGATTTTTATGTGAATTTTTTTTTTAGAACACCATACAGACTAAACACATCTGGGAGCCATAAATGACCTAACATTTGCCCATGTACAGTCTCTGGACTAATGATCTCAGTTCCCTTTCAACTCCAGTATTCTCTGAGTTTCAGTGTGAAATAAAATGTACCAGTCTCAAGAGGTTCTTAGCAAAATAGAAGTAGAAAGTTTGTCTTTGATTTTAAAAAAAATCCGGGACCCTGCTAGAAGTGGTTCTCAACTTCTCTCACGTTAGAATCTTTGAAAATCCTAGCCCCAGCCTCACCCAAGACCAATTAAATCACAATCTCTGAAAGCTGTAAGGTTTTAAGTTCCCCAGGTGATTCCAATGGGAGACGAGTTTGAGAACCACAGGCCTAGTTACCTTAGAAAGTTTTGACCAGATATTCTCATTCCCTCCAAACTCCACTCCCCTCGGTCTCATTTAATCTGCTATGTTGATCCTGTTATGCTAATGGGATATCACCTCTTCTAGATAGAATTATCTAAGGAAAAGGAACTGCAGTCACTGGGACAGGTTCCCATACCATCAGCTCCTGATCCCTGGATTAAGGTTGTTAAAGTAGCAGGGCTACCTTACACTGGAGAGGTGAAAGAGGAGTAGGCTGCCAGAGGGTATAGGGTGACTACTTCACAAGGAGAGGCTCAGCTTGTCTGAAGTCATGCATGCATGGCTATAAAGATCCTGTGATTCAGAAATTTTTTCAACTTTGGTTTTTATAAAAATGACAAGCAATGATTGAATGCATTTTAAAAGTAGAAAGCCCTTACTAGTATGAGTAATGATTCAATTTTACATATAAAAGGACCTTACTGCTCAGACTTCTAAAATGGTCAATGGATGTATTCCTCCTTTGTCCCTCTAATAATGCTATTGACAAACTGAGAAATAATGAAATACTCGGGGAAAAAACACTTGTATAATAATACAAGGGAAGTCTATAGGATTTTTTTTTAAGTACTCGTTTTTAAACAAATATTTTTTGTAACACCAACAAATCCTCACAAGTTTGAGAGAGCATATGGCCCTAGTGGCAGGACTCTGAAATTAGCATAACCTGAGACTAATTTGGGAGCATTTGAAGCATCTGCTCCTACTTGCCTTAATTCTTAATTCCAGCTGAAGTTTTACCACATACCACAGCAGAAAGGGAAATTAGATACCAGTTCTGAATTGGTTTGAAAAGTTTAAAAACAGCAAAAAGAAACAGCACTGTTTCTGTAAAGGATTCTAGGAATTGCCCAAGAATTACAACCAAGTTCCTTAATGAGGTAGGTTTAATGAACATTTATACCTTAAATAATTTAGATTGTAACCATCACATGAATTGCTTAGATGCTGTAGTTAAGAAAATAGTACAAAATTAAGCAAATTATTTAAAAAAGAGACATCTAAAATTTTAAAGTATTAAAAGAAATACAGGAGCTGGAATAGATGTAGTGAAAACCTGATACTATTTCTAAGAAAGTATTTCTTTCATATTTTATTCCTAAATGTGAACAAGTATCAGATAATAGTTATAAAGATTGAGCATGGTTAGTTGCATTCAGCTCTATTATATATATTCTGTTGAAATATATAGTCTTACAGGAAGATTCTGTCAATGAGCATTTCATTTGCATGTATTACTGCTACTCTGGGCATCTGTTTAATCATCCATAAAATCAAGGGGGTTAATCAGAAAACGTCTAAAATCTTAGCTTTAAAAATCTCGTTTTCTAAAATTGATGTATAATGATTGCTGTTGGAAACTCCATTCTCTTCAACCTTAATGTCAGGGGCTATGGAGAAAGTAGGAGAGGACCACTGGTTCTTCTGGGCAGGCTGGCCTTCTAAACCAAAGGCCACAATCCTCTTCCTGAAATTTATCCCTTGTCTGCTTTCTTTGCCTTTACTTCCTTATGCCAGTGGTTCTCCCTTGGGAACTGGCCTCAGATCATCTTGTCTAGCCACCTTGTTTTATAGATCAGAAGTGAACAAAAGAGGGCAGGTGACTTGCTTGGGGGTACCATAGCTAGTTAATGACAGAGCCACGGCTAGAATTCAGATCTACTGTTCAGAAGCCCAGTGTTTTTTGCCCTAAATCACACCACTCATTTGTCTTTCTCTCCTGACGAAAAGCAAAACACAAAACTAGGAGAATAGGACTTGGGAGCAGGGGGGAGGGGCATCTTTCAATAATAGCAATGAGAGCTTATGTAAATGTAAATATGGAGGTGATAATAAATGTTAATGCCTAAAATGACTAGCTTAGCAAGTTTACAGTAGAGTCAATTACATTTTAATAATTGTTGCCTAAGGCCTTTGAAGTTAAAGGAAGCTCTTAAGCTGAGGAGGACAGAGGCAGAATACTTCGGATAACATTAGAAGAATAAATACAAGGTTGGTGGAAAGTGATTAAAATTTCCTAGACCAAGGAAAATGAAGGTGCTAAGATACAGAGAGAAAGATGGTATAATTTGGCTTAAAGGTACCTGCAACTTAAGTGAATGTAATACCATATAATTGAGTATTAGACATATTTTCACTATGTCTCATGACAAGAATTCAGAGAAAAGTGATGGGTTGTGCCATCATCAAGAATAATAAAACATCACTCCTACAAGCCACTGACTTGATTTTGACATTTGTGACCTGTCTCAGTTATAAAAGCACTAAAACCATTGAGGTTCATTGTTGCTGTTATAAGGAAGACTGCTTGGTAAGATTCAAAGAAACAAATGGAATGTGAATTTTACGAAACCATAATTATTTTCACAGGGGAACTACTCAAAATTCAGAAATGCAAAAAGAAAAGAAGTCTTTAAAATTCTTTAAAAACTGTAAAAAACTTAGGGCTAAAAGGGGGTTAAAAGTAAGATATATTAAGTCTATAAGCAAGACTAGTTCATTATGAGAAAGCAGTCTATATAAGTAATTGGCCCTCAGCAAGGGATAAATGGTTCATTTAAAAATTTTAATTGGGAGCAATGAAAGAAGCACAGGATCCAATATCAAGGCAAATACTCAGTTTTTCTGAGGGGCATGACCAGAATTTGTCCTTTTTTTCATACCATTGAACTCTGAGACATCTTACTTACAGTAATAAAGACAAGCCCAGATCCTATACCATAAAAATAATAAACAGGATATAACAAACTAAAAACAAAGTCAAAGACTAATTGAAATAAATTAAGAATAAGAAATACATTTATATGGAAAAAAATGATAATCAGGTATCCTGAGTTTCTCAACTATAAAAAGAACACAGTAATATCAATCTGAAAGGTGGTCATGATGATTAAATAATATACATAAAATTCTTAATGGAGTGTCTGGTACACAGTAAGTGCTTTGCAAATGGTAGCTAAAATGATTATGACTAGGATAAAGAATAACTTTAACTTTACTAATAAGAGCTTTCAAATGGGACTAATCACCACCTTCTCCATGCTTCAACTTCATTCTGAGCACACAAATGTAATTACTGTTAGCCAATTAGGTAGAAAACCAAAAATAGTATTTGGAAACCAAGGTGACGAGAAAAAGAGTTACCTGAGTAGGCAGTGGCTAGCAAACACGCTTTATAAGCATCACTCATAAGGCGAGGGCTCGCTCACAGTACAGACACAAAGATGAGAAGTCAAAGAAAATCAAGGCAATTTAGAAATCTTAAAACTTAAAGGAAATTGCTGTGATATAGGCCCTAACTAAAAAGTATTTCCAAAGGAATTGTTAGACTCTGTTAGATCCATTTTTATCTAATTTGAAAACTATTCAAGACTCATCATCTTTTCACCTACCAAGACTCAGTATACTTATCTTCATCTCAGTTTACTTCTAGGAGGATCTTGACTTATTTTTCTCTGTTTTATGAAGCATTTAATTCCTTTCTGCTCCCAGTATGGAATTTATTTTTTAAGAATTCCACTTTTTTAGGGGTAGGGTATAGCTCAAGTGGTATGCATGTTTAGCATGCATGAGGTGCTAGGTTCAATCCCCAGTACCACCACCAAAAATAAATGAATAAGTAAATAAATAAACCTAATCACCACCACCACCCCCCGCAAAAAAAAAAAAAAAGAATTCCACTTTTTTTCCCTTTAAAGTCAAGGACCTTTCCCCTACTCATGTAATCCTAGAACTCAGAGCTGACAAAAAAGGAAACTACTTCAACTCTGGGAGAATATTCTTGGGCAGGACATTCAAAGCTATGCAGACATTAAAAGGACAAAGCATAAAGAGGGTTCCATGAGGGAAGGTGGGAGTTGATGAAAAAGAAATCCTCATGCAATTTAAAGACTCAATGTAGACAAGAAGCAAAGCTCCTGAAGGGTCACAGATGAGAATGTAATTACTACAGCATTTTCTCTCTCATTAATAGAAATGCTGTTTGTGATTGAGAAATCTCTTAAATAATTTCTGAAAGTTGCTACGTGGCTTATTAACAGATTTATCTATTCATCCCAAAGTTTGAGATTTGCTTCTTTTCAGATATTCCAAGAGTTGAATGAAGAAAACTTCTATTTCTCAGAAAAACATTAATAAGAACTTGGAATGTATTGCCTTTGCCCACCATCCTGATACTGTTCTTTCTTTCTTTAAAAACAGCCCAAATGCATCCCTTCTCCAACTACATACTGGCCTTTGCAGTGAAATAAAGGAACTCTTTTTGAATCTTCCTACATAAGACAAAAAAATAGGCCCAGAGGACAGTGACCTGAAACCAGACAAATCTAGGCTTCCAGTCCCCATCACAATTTCTCCATTCCTACAAGCATATTTAAGGCTCAGAAAGAAAAATTAATGCCCAAACAGCCTATGAGGCACATAGACATGGAAAATGTTTCTATCCTGGTCATACCAGGCATCTGATAACATACTATTAAAATCTTCAATGGACCATTCATTTAGAAAGGGTTCTAACTTTTAAAATCACAAACTTAACATCAACTGTATGTCAGGGATCTTGGACCACACCCATAATGGCTTCTTTGTCAAGTAAGTGAGGAGGTTGTATTTTGGTTGCCTGCAAATTCATATCTGTTCCACTGAACTGCAAAGAAAGATCTTGGATCCCTATTAAAGACTGTGGATCTCCACATAAAAATATCTCTGTTACAGAGAAAGAAGGGGCTGCTGCCCTTGCTAGAATGTCTTCAGCTTTGTATCAGATGCTCCAGATTTGGTTTCAACCAGGTTGCTAGTGTGCCCAATGCCAAACTTCATGCTTTAGCAAGGGATAAAAAGTCTAGATCCCAGGAACACACCAGACCTCCCAGCTAAAGGAGAAGCATGCTTCAATTGGACTAAAATTGGTCCCCTTTGTTAGCACCAATCTTTCATTTAGTTCTTCACAGACTAAATTACAGCTTCTCTCAGAGAAGAGGACCTGGATATTGAGATGGAATTAAAGTAGATACTAAAGTAGAAATTCCAAGGCCAAATATCCACATCAGGCAAAACAGCATCTGAGGCCAGTATCAGGAAGTGGTGGAGTTTGATGGGCAGCAACTCTGGGGTAGCTGAGCTTCTTGAGAACTTGTCCAGCCTCACGGCCCCACCTGTACCCCAATCATGGGCACCACCTCCTCAATCCACAGCAGTGGGGCTGAGGCTCGGGTTTGTCGGTGATGAATTCGGCGTAGTCGCAGAAGGTATAGGATGATGGCCAGTAGTACCACTAGGATACAGGCGAAGAAGAGATAGTGGTTGTAGACAAAGGAGAGACGGAACCAGCTACCATGGGCCTGTCGGACACCTTCCTGCCGTCGATCCCTAAGGAAGAGGTTGAAGGTAGAAAGAAATGTTAGTCTGAGAGGGAAATATTTATGCTGATTTAAAAGGCCCAGTGGTTTTATCCCATTTACTCCATCCATGTAAACATGCTATAAACCAGCTCCACAAAGAAAGGAAAGCTGAAGCACGTCCACAGGCCCAGAGCTGGTACGTGTGATTCCTCATGAACCTTCTTTCCATGGCCTACAGAGGGAGCCTCACAGGCCTATACCCTTCAGAATCTGGGGACAAAATTAGAAGCCATAAAAATGAATAGTAAGACAAGGCAGGTCATCTGTAACATGTCTTAACGGTGACCTCATACCACCCTGGCCTACAGATTGTAAATATGGTACTAATGACGGTAGGGTGGCCCCTGAGTCCAATCAAGAAACTACAGTGGTGGGGAGGGTTTAGCTCGGTGGTAAAGTATGTGCCTAGCATGCACAAGGTGCTGGGTTCAATCCCCAGTACCTCTATTTAAAAATAAATAATGAATGAATGAATGAAAAAACCTAATTACCTCCCCTCTACCAAAAAGTAAAAAAAAATTAAAATTAAAAAAAGAAATCAAAGTATATCTAAATCTTACATTTAAAAAAAGTTGTTGTGCTTCCTGAGGACTTAGGACATATCTAGAAAAAGCTGTTACCTAATCAATTGTATTGTAATCTGAAGAAGAAAAAAGAAAAGAAAAAAACAGAGACAGTGCAGTGGTTTGCCTGTCTAGAACAGAAGCCCTTCTCTCGTGGTCCAGATACCAGATCCATGTGCATTTTGTTTGACCTGCAGTGTCTTCTTAAAATGTGAATTTCCAAATGGAAAGACTGCACATAAAATGTGGATTTCAGGAGGTTGGGAGGGGGGGCACAGGTGTGCTCAGTGGTAGAGTGTGTGCCTAGCATACATGAGGTCCTGGGTTCAATTCCCAGTACCCCCACTTTTTTTTTTAGGCTTCTCTTGACAAATGAGAGCTGGCAGATGCTGGACAGCACTTCTTCACAATAATCAGCCTTTCATTTGGTGCACATACTCTGCAGCTGCCCACTTCTCTCACCTGCCTGGCTTCTGACAGTACTGAGTTTAGAGAAACAGGCACCAAAGATTAAGAATTCATCTTAGTTTATCTGAAATGGTCCAGGGGAGAGAGTATCTAAAAACTATTCCAAATTTCTTATGGTGCATAAGAGCAAGACATCAGGCTACCACAGTTTGATGAAAATATCCCCCCTAAAAGCATCTCACGTCCTTTGTTCTAATTCTGGCCCACCAAAAAGCCTTCCAAGTCAATGACACAATCTCCTGAGTGACTCAACCCATTAGAAAAGATTGCTGTATAGACACAACCTACCCCAGTTCTCTAGTCAGACAGAGCTCCAGAGTAACTTTAGCTCATCAGTCAGTATCTTAGAAGTGGTTAGTAAGAGCCAGTTCTAAAGACTGATTTGTTGTAGATAAACAAAACTGAATCCCCGACATTGGAAAGCTGAAGAACAGACTCCAGACCAATAATTCTCAACCTTCTTTCTGTTTCAACATGCCTGGTTAGTGATAGTACTTCACGTGGCAGTAATAAAGGGAGTTTGGGTGTCTTTGTTTCTGGTTTTTTTGAGGAGGAGGTCACTTAAGAAACCTGTTCTGAGGCACCAACTAACATCCTCTGAGTTCCAGAGGCCGGCTTGGTCAGTCCACTTTACCTGAGTGGTAAGAAGCGTGTTTTATACAGAATGGCTCCCAGCGTCCACTGAACCTCTCGGTCATAGACCAGCTGGGCTGTCTGCAGGTTTGCGTAGTCATAGGGAAAGTGGAATCCTTCATGGAGAACTTGGTACATCCAAGCTGATTTAAAACACTGATATCTGTGTGACAAAAAAATAAATTTTTTACAGGAAAAAAGAACAAGACCAGACCACTGGGTGTCAGGAAGACCTGTCTCTCCCCAATTCAACTTCCTCACCTCTAGGTGGAGCCAAATCTGATTCTACATCCTCTTATTAAACGGTTACCACAAAAGTGACGATCACTTTTACACAATGCAACAATGATACTGTGATTATGTTTTTCTTTTTTTTTGAATAGCCCATATCTTTAGAGAGCATGCTGAAATACTTACAAATGTAATTATATGATGTTTGGGATTTGCTTTAAAATAACCAAATTATGAGGTGGGAAAACAGATGAAACAAGATGGTCATGAGAAGATAGCTATTAGCAGAGAAGCTGGGTGTCAGGTACTCAGGAGTTCATTATACTATTCTATCTTTATTTATATTTAAATTCTTTTTTAACTAAAATGTTTACAAAATGGGAGGACTGATGAACCAAACTGGCAAAATATTGGTATTTTGAAGTTGAGTGACAGTTACATGTGGGTTTATCTTACTGTTCTTTCTATTCTTCTACATGTTTGATATTTTAATAAAAATTTAAAAATAAAAAGACCACACCACTTTTGATCTCACACCACTTGAGAACTCTTTTGGTAACCATGAGGTTCCCTTGCCTTTGCTACAATAAGCTCACTATTTTGGCCCCTATCCCTCAGAAAATCAAAATCTGAAATAACCAAATTCTTCTTCAACATACAATCCAATCTGTACTATTGCTCACTCTCTCTCATTCACTGTTCATACATTTTAAGGCCACAAAGAAGGGTGAAAAGGAATTACTTACTTGAGTCGATGCTCATCTGCATGTGAAGAAAAGAGGCCATTCTTGAATCTCTGATTGAGTACTGACCAAGCCATGCCACAGTAATCCTGGAACAAGCACAGAGAAATGGCGCAACATGAAATGGGAGGCAAACTCTGTAACTCCCCACAGTCACAGCTGTGCCATTTCTAAAGTTACCTATGGGCTACCTGGTTGACAAAGGAAAACAGAAATGGTATATTCATTCACCAAACACTGTCCCAGGTTCTGGGCAAGGCCAGTCCCTGAATTCAGGCCACTGGGTGACTTAAGGGGCCTGGGAATATTCCTTTTTTATTCCTATTGCCTCCACGTCCAGTACAAAGCCAGCCGGACATGGCTCCTGAGCATGTTAGGCTGCAGAGAGGGTAAGGTTAGGACCAGGAGTAGCAATATCAAAAGCCAAACAAAGCTTCATTCTACCTTAAGCAGGACAGACATAAGCAGGTCAAGCAGAGGGAACAAAATGGTCAAAAATCTATCACTGCCCTGCCTCTATGTTGAAATTCTCACCAAGGGTATCATTCCTTCTGGTATGTTCAGTAAACTAACGTTTCCTGAATGCTGCTATGTGCCAGGTGCTATTCTAGGTGCCAAGGGGATCCAGCAATGAGCAGATAATAATTTATGTCCTCATGAAGCTTACACTCTAGTGGTGTGGGACAGATAATAACCAAATAGACATACATATACATACACGCCCATACATACACACACACACATACATATACAGAGTGTGTTACATGGCATAAATGCCCATGGGAAAAATAAAGCAGGAAAGGGAAACAGGACACACTGGGGAGGGATGTAATTTTGTACAGGGTGGACAAGGCAGGTGTCACTGGGAAGAAAACAGTTGAGTGAAAGTAAAAAAAAGTAAGAACAAAATCATCTTTTACCTGGGAAAGAGAAAATATTAAGCCACTAGCAGTTTGGGCAAGTAAGAACTTGAGCCCCATTCAAGGGAATGGAATTTGAAGACATTTTAAAATGAAAGAGTCAGGCCATGGACAGTGAGGGAATGCTGGAAAGGAAAGGGAATATGAGGGTATTCTTGAAGGCTGGAGAGGAAAGAGCAAATACAAACCAGGTTTTCAATATTTCCTAGGGACCACTTTTAGGGAACAGTACATGCACTGCAGACGTTTCTGTTGGAAGCATTATACCAACAGAACCCTAGAGAATCTGAGAAAGCAGAAAGGAATGAGTAAAAAAAGAGAGGACAGATGCTTCCCATAAGTTTTTCTGATAGAAGAGACATATGCAAAAATTAAAGAGATGAATCCAAATTAAAGCAGGAACTATAGAAACCTAGCTATACTTTTACCTGTCCAAGTAACTAATGCTTTAAGCCTATAAGATGCTTACATCCTAAATGTGGTCTAAGTGAATGTTTACTTCTGCATTTTAAATTTAAACAATACTTTCACTATCACTGCTTTCTGCAACATCTTTCCAATATTCCAAATGATCCTATACCATTCTGGCTTCTTAATAGCTCAAGTTAAGAAAATGAAAGTGGACTTGCCCACCTGTGTGACATCATCCCCAAAAGTACATTATACGTGGGAACACCCAGCAAGGGAAAAATATCTGGAGATGACACTTTTGGCCACAAACATTAAAGAGGACTGTTGGGAAGTTGGAGGAAAAACCATTAGCCACCCCAATAATGTAAGTCCTGGGTGATAATTTGGGTGACAGGACACCCATGAAACCTAAGCTTAATTAAATTTAGAAGGCAGTATAACATAGCAGGTTCCTTAACATCTCTAAGTCCACTTCCTCATCTGTCAGATAAGGCCTTACAGGGCTCCTGCATGGAATCTAGTGAGATCAGGCATGCAAAGCCCTTTGCACAGCATCTGGCACAAAGTTAGGCATCCAATAAATGGCTGCCGCCAACATGAGTCATCTTAATTATTAATAATTTACCTGAGCAGCCTTGGCAAATGTTGGCCCGTGGTAGCGGCCACCAATGCGCAACACATCCTCTGTACAGTAAAAGAACTCAGAGAAACCGTAGAACTCGCTGTTGTTGAAGTCAATTGGCGACTGGTAGATGCCGTTCAGCGAGGCCTGGCTGGTGTTGGAGCGAGCCAGCAGGGGGCTCAGCATGGCCCCACAAGCTGCCCAGTCCCCTCTTCCTCGGACATGCAGAGCCTGGCTGTTCCTCTCCACCACATCTGTGAGTCCTACAGGCAGGCAGGGATCCAAGAATGGATTGTCGGGACTCAGACCTGTCTTCTGGCCCAGCAACCTGTCACAAAGACAAAATCACATCACTACTGTACTCAGCCGACTCTAAGATGCTTCACAGATGTCTTACTATTCCTTTACCTGACACCCCTAAAAATAAGGGCAGTGCTCTACCACGCAGTCGTATCACGTTAACACCTAAATGATGCAAATTCAATTTAGAGAAAGAAAAGAAAGAAAGAAAATGGAAGGAAGGGAGGGAAGGGTGGAAGGGAAGGAAGGAAGGAGGGAAGGGAAAATGGAGGGAAGGAAAGAAAGAAAGAAATATGGCAGTGATTAATTTTGTTCAACCTTTTAGTCAACATGTGTATTTCCCAGCATATGTGAAATTGGAGATGTGAATCTGTTGGTCTCCATCTAGTCTTCATTCCCACTTGCCTCTTAAAAGTGAAAAGATCTCACCATGTTGAGGACAGTTCTAATGTTTAGAAAAACAACTGGGAGGAGGTGAAGTGGGAAAGGCAGGGGGATTTTCCTGAGGAGGGACCGTGTCAGGGGTGCAGTGGAAATGGCTGGCAATAGTGACCGACCACAGGCCTGGCTCTGAGAGGGGAGGGAGGGGCAGGTTTTGATTCCCACCATGGCCATCACACAGCTCTGGTTGTTTAAAGTCTGTACTTGTCTAGCAACAGTAGTCTCCCTCCTAAAGAGATTAATACGCAGGCCAGTGTACACCAGAAACTGACACAACATTGTAAACTGACTATACTTCAATAAGAAAAAATGCAGGCCAAGGACAGAAATTAAGTGGAGACGAAATAACTCTGTCAACACCAGTTAATTATTCATCAGTTCCTAAGACAGATGTTGATGAGTGGACTTCCTGGGATGAAGATGCCCCCACAAGTGTGAAGACTGAAGGAGGGAATGGGAATGTGGTAGCACAATGAAATGCTTTGGAACAAGTGGATCCTATTTCAAGGATGTGACACCACCTGTAAGGAAAACTCAGAAAATTGTTATTAAAAAGAGAGAATCATTAAAGCATAGATTAGCAGCTACACAAGATGAATAATCAGTCTTCTGAACTAGGTAACTCAGATACATGGTAAGAAAATACCAATGTGTAGGAAGAAGATGATGCAGCCTGTTCCAAGGCAGCAGAAAACAGCAGACAGAGAAAAAAAGAGCAGCAGAACAACAAAGCCAGAAAATGGAAAAGGAGACACAGAGGCTAATGAAGAAGGAACAAAACAAAACTGGTGTGAAACTTTCATAGTAATTGTTCTTCAAATGCCATAGTGCCAGCAGGAGTGATCTGAGCTCTACAACCAAGCAACATCTGTATGGATTTAAGAATATTTTCAGAATACAAACACCCTCCCTGATTTTAATGCATTCATCAATCATCCAGGAAAGCAGGTTATCCCAAAGCACCTTGAACTCTTGGGAGCTGAGACTTAGAAAAACAAAAAGGACTTATGGGACAATATTTTCTTTAACATGCTCCCAATATAAGACAGTTGATTGCTATAGAGAAATTATTACAAATGGGATATACCAGTATCTCTTCAGGCTAGCATTTCTAGCTAAACAAATGGAGATAAATAATTTTATGGGGGAAAAGAACTCTACTCTCTATTATGCTTTCCTTTAATGTGCATAATAATAAAATAATTTTAAATACTAAAAATCCCAACAGCTATTTGTACATTATGATCTAAATACTTCATTCGGTACACAAATGAAGAATCACTGATCTCTCCAATATTGGAGGGAAAAATGGCCATTCTGGACTTAAAGAGAACATTTTAAAGGTTAATTTTGACCACACACGCTTTTAATCTTTCATGCACACTATGGACCCTAAGTCCCACATAAGATGCAACTTTACTGCAATTCACCATACACATCCTGAGCACTTCCAGGTAGAATGCACTCTAGGAGCTACATCATTCTGCACAATTTAAATTAGTGACTTAATTAATCTCACTTACCCTATGATGCCATGTCCGAACATGGGCATAGCACGAAGTCACCACAATAAGCTGCTTTACTTTTTTGCGTCCTAATAACAAGGATCAGAAGGCACTCTCACGCGGATCAAGTGGGACAACTAACAGAGGTTCTCTAAGAGACGCTACCCTATTGGCAGGGGTGGTCAGGAAGGAGGGAGCAAGGACGTATCTGTCTAAGTAGAGTGTAACTATTTCTGCCTAATGTCTGCAGCCTGACAACACTATATTTCAAAAATCACAGATCCCATGTCACACATACCTGTTTTTGTTAAGAGTTTCATTCAACACAAGGTCTTCATAGCGCTGCCGCGCAAAGTTGCCTCCAAAACCCAGAAAGGTTGTGACATAAACCCTGTACACATGTTCAGTGTGTTGAACATCACAGCCCAGGTTGAATTCAGCCAGCAAGATCTTCGCAGCTTCTTCCTGTATTACAATGTACAGGGAATGTGAATTTTGGTTGATTTATATGAAGGTATGACATTGCTTCATTTGCTATGACTTGTCTTTAAAATGTCTTATAGCACTCTTTCATCCTCACAGCATTATTTTAAACAAAGACATAAAATGACATGACTACACAAAAAGGAACAAATCAGAGACTAAATACCAAATTAGAGACTAAAATACTTTGTGTAGCTATACAGAAGGTAGAATCATGATAGCTAATGTCATTTTCTTGCATGTACTTTTCTGATTTTCCAGTTCCCCGAAGTGGGAATGTACCATTTTTATAATCAGAAAAATAATCCCTTTGACAAAAACAACTTTAAGGAATTTGACAGATGAGCTACAGATGATCAGGAGATCTATTTTATGGCCTTTCTAAAACTAATCAATAAGATCCCTCTGACAGATCTGGGGATTGGAGAAGTTCAATTTTACCTCTGTGTTGTTGTTGCTGCTGTTGTTGACTTCAGGTATAGAGATGAATTAAGCATATTCCTCAGTTCAGGGCACATTATCATGGCAAAGCCCCACTTTTGTTTTATTTGTTTACTCCCTTTTATCCTCATGCCTACCCCCACACCAGCTCCCGGCCAAAGGCAACCATTCAAATGTGCTTTAATGTGTAATATTTGTTTGTATGTATTTTTGCTAAAGGGGATTGTTTTGAATGTATTTATTTTTAATTTACAGAAACGCTATTGTGCCCAGCAATTCCAATCCTAGGTATATACTCAAAAGAGCTGAAAACTTACATCTACACAAAAATGTGTATGTGAATATTCACAGGAGCATTATCCGTAACAGCCCAAAACTGGAAACAACCTAAATGTCCCTCAGCTGATGAGTAGATAAACAAAATGTGCCCTGGTCATACAATGGAATGCTATGCAGCCATGAAGGAAATAAAGTACCGACCTGCCACAGCATGAATGAATCTTGAAAACATTTTGCTAAATGAAAGACCAGCATAGAAGGCCACATATTGTATGATTCCATGTATATGAAACACCCAGAATAGGCAAATCCATAAGAGACAAAGTAGATTAGTGGTTGTCAGGGCTGGGGAAAGGGGAATAGTGAGTGACTGCTAGTGAACATGGAGTTTCTGTTTAGAGTGATGAAATGTTCTGGAATTTGACAGTGGTGATTGTGTAATTTTGTGAATGTGCACAACTTTATGAATTATACAAAAAAGTAAGAACTTAGGATTATTTTAAAAATTTAAAGTGCATTGTTTTATGTCTCATTGTTTCTTTCCTTATTTTAACTAAGCACACAGATCCATTATATTGCTATGTGTCTGTTTACAACTTTAAGCCATTTATGACTTTAAAGCTCAGTGCCACCTATCACCCATTCCTTAGCATCAGAACCATGCTTTCATTTTACCTGTTGAATATATACTAACAAATATGACTAAGAGTCTCACAACTTAGTTCCCAAAATCTCCAGCCCCACCACAGACTTCTCTGCTGATTGCAAAACCCGTATTTCCAATAGTCCTGCTAGATATCTAGACATATATATTCCTCAGATATCTCAAATTCAACATATACAAAATTGAACTTACGGTTATAGGACTTCAGAGCAAGAGACCAGGACTCTCTCCCTCAAACCATACTGATGTGCTTAGCATCAACCCTGCCCTTTCCGCTCCGGTCTCTCACTTAGTCACTGCGTTTGTCACCCTTCCGGTTATGTAGGCTGGACCCTCAGCATCACTGGCATCCCTCCCTGCCCTTCCCACATCACCACATTACACTGTTGTTGTTTTTTTTAACTTCAAAATATACCTTGAAAACTGTCCGTTCCCTTCTATTTCCACTTACCTTGTCTAGTTTAGCACTTTATCATTTCCAACCCAAGGTTCCCTGACCTATAGTTTTCTCTCCTACTGACACCAAAATTACTTTCTTAAAAAACAGATTGGAACCCAGTCACAAAATTAACACAGTCACACAATTCAGAGCTGGGAAGGACTGTCAGAGTTTAATTATTTCATAGACGATGAAACTGAGGCCCATTGGACTGCTCTACTCAAAAATCTTTGCTAGTTCCCCACTATCTACAGATATAAAAACCAAATCCCCTAGCACGGCAAGCAAGACTCCTCATGATCTAACTTCATCTCATCTTCCCAGCCTTCTCTATTACCACACTTGAAAACCCCATACTGTAACAGGCTATTCATCATTCCCTGGACATCCAGGGCTCTCTGCTGCTTTTTCTGTATCTTTGTGCAGACTGCTCCCTCCATGAAGATGGCCTTTCCTCAGCCTCCACTATGCAAAAGCCTACTATCATCCAAGGACCAGGTAAATATTTTAATACCTTACTTTCTATGAAGCCAGCATGGCTCCTATTCAAGCCTTTGCAAATGGAGTTGACCCTGCCAAGTTCCCAAATCACCACAGTTCTTTTTAGATCTAAGTTTCTCAACCAGGGTGATTCTGCACCTCCAGGGGCATTTGGCAATGTCTGAGGACATTTTTGACTGTCAAAATTCGGAGACTGGAGAAGAGGGGGACATTACTGTGTCAGATAAAGGCCAGGAATGCTGCTAAGCATCATGTGATGCACAGGACAGTCATCCACAACAGACTTATGTGGCCTAAAATGTCAGCAGTGTCAATGGTGAGAAACCCTGCTCAAATGATAGCACCATCATGGCCTGCCTGTTATCATAGGCTGTCTCCACTGAGAAGTCACAGGCTTTGGCGGGGGCAGTGTAACATGCTTTATTTCTTGCACATAATAGGGACTCAAAAAATGTTTAATTTCTTTTTCCTCCATGTGATGAAACTTCTCCCTCAAAATACATTCTTTACATTCAAATCAGGTAAGGAATAATAGAAGCACAAGAATGGAACCATCAGTGAAGGAAAAGGGAATAACAATTTAATGAACAAGCATGTATCAAATGCTGTGGTCCATGACTTATACAATCATGTTTAATCCTCAGGCAATTCCTGGAGATAGGTAGCATAACTATAATTGCTAAAATGTACTAAACACTTAATACCTGCTGGGCAGCTTGCTAAGTGCTTTACACCACAGTGTTATTCCATCCTCACAACATTATGAAGCAGATACTATTATTCTCTTTTTATACATGAGGAAACTGAGGTTCAGAGAGGTAACCTACCCAAGATAACACAAGCTAGTGTGGATCTGAACAAATATTTGGACTCAGACCAGACAGTGCCCTTACTTCTTCAAATACTGGCATTCTTAGCAACTGAATTCCCCCTAATAATAAAATACCTGTTGTGGAGGAAGAACAGAAGTTGAGGTAGGAACTTCATAAGCAATCTGGAGAGAGGCTCCTCCCATATCCAGTATCCCTACCGTCCTTCTGCGCCCTGTTGCCAATTCCTGGGGAGCCTCAGATTCTGATTCTGAAATAAATAAGGGGTCTAGTAATTAAAAGCCAAAATTAAGTTAAAAAAGACCAAAAAAAATAAAAAACATGAAATCCCTTAAAAATTGAAAATAAAGTGAAACAAATTAACCTAACTTAACTGTATATTACACAGAAAATCATTACTCAAGTGACTTAAAACTTGGTATTTTGACTGTATATCTCTTGTAAAATATAGCTTAATGGCAAAAGAAACAAATAAATATCTTAAAAGTGCATTCCAGTAATTTTACTGGTAATATTATTGGTATTATTATTTTTAAAACATTAAATATATGTTATGAATACAGCAAATAAACATTTATGTTAATAGCTCTAAAAACAAATATTCAGCATAAGAGAGAAAGTATTTGATTTTAATATAAAATCAAAGAAATTGAACAATAACTTCATAACCTTAAATATGAATTAGAACTATCACTATGAGATCATGATTGATTGAATAATTTTAACTTAAGTACAGTTGATTTATAATGCTGTGTTAGTTTCTGGTGTACAGCATAATGATTCAGTTATACACATATATAGTCTTTCATATTCTTTTTCATTATGTTATTACAAGATATTGAATATAGTTCTCTGTGCTATACAGTAGGACCCTGTTGTTTATATTTTTATCTTTCTAAAAAAATACATATTTCCTAGATCTGTCCACTGAAAAGGCCTAGAAACAAAGATAATCCAGGAGCAATGAGCACCCCTGGCGTCTAGACCATGGTCTGTAAATATCATTTTCCGCTAAAAAAAAAAGGGCTCCTTAAAAAATGACTGACGCCAGGTCTAGGGTAGAAAAAATACAAGACGAGTATAGAATACCTTAGTGTGCCAAAAAGCCAGCGAAACAGAAGATTATTGGGATCATCTTAAAAGGGTACAAGAGCCAACTTAAAGGTGCTTCTACTGGGCAAAGATGGTATAATTTGAGCAGCAAAAGGAATAATGATGTGATGGACTATAATGCATCAAATACTTAAAATCCACAAGTTCATAATGACACTGGGGAAAAAAAAAAAAGCCCCAAGCTTCAGTGGTTACCTCTGGGAGTTGCTTGAACACAAAGTCATTATTCAAAAACTTGCTAAATAAAAGGAAAGAATCAAGGGTTTATTCTGTCTTTCTCATAAGAACTACATTCAGGGTCACCAAATGGTCAGTGAAGAAAGTTTCATTACATAAAAATCTTAATTGTTAAATGAAGAAGGAATGACAGAAGTAGAAGAATCACCATTTTGCAACCTCTAATGAAAAAATAAGTCTAAGCCACAATCACAATTGGATGCTCTAACCATTTGGTGAAAAGTAGATGGAGAATTTTTATAACAGATCTGATCAGGCTGATAATACCTGAACCCCGAATACCTGCTCAGCCTTAATATGACTGGAAGAAAGACAACCAGATATTATAAAAGTCCTTATGTGATGCAGCAGGAAACACTTAGCATCATCTATAACTTACTCTTACCAAAAGAACCTAATCTAAGTCTAATCAAGCTTCTGTGTCTAATCTCCAGTTTATAGGACATAAGACGGGATGAGAAACAAGTTAAATACCCTACAAAGATGCAGTCAACCAAATCCAGAATGTGGCTAACTCATTCTACCAAGTGACCCAGTTTTGATCAGGTTTCTTTTGGTTAAATGAATGATTTGAAAAAAAGAGTTGAGGGGAGAAGCTTAACTGTTACAGATTAAAAGAGACCTATTAGGTGGGAGGGTATAACTCAGTGGTAGAGTGTGTGTCTAGCATGCACAAGATCCTGGGTTCTATCCCCAGTATACCTCCATTTGAAATAAATAAGCAAACAAACAAACAAACAAACCTAATCATCTCCCCTCACCAAAAAAAAAAAAAAAAGAGAGAGAGAGAGACCAATCAAATATAATTTGTGATCTATGTTCAGATTCTGATTTGAACAAGACAACTACAAATAAATATTCTTGACATGATCAGGGAACTTGCTACCTGGGTATTAGATGGATATTACATGATATTAGGAATTGTTAACTTTGTTAAGTTTAAAAATGAAACTGTGGATACTTTTGTTTGTTTTGAAACTCCTTATCTGTTAGAGTATTATTGAAGTATATGAAGATGAAATGATATGTCTAAGGTTTGTTTTTAAAAATCCAATAGGGAAAAAAACCCCGTACTGTATGGAATGAGTTGGAAATCAAAAAATGACTAGAGAATGAAGCATCTTAAGTTTTGAAGAAAGAAAGAAAGAAAAAAAAAAGATAAATCAAAATTAGCACTTATGTGTTACTGATAGGTTATGATATAAACACTTCAGTCCTTAGAACTGTCATAAGAAGACAACATTACTCACCATCCTCATGGTCGAATCTTCCCAAAACAAAGTTGATTCCAATCCATGCATAAACTCCTAAGTAAGAAATATAAAAGCCCTTGCTTAATTCTCTACTGCTATAGCACGTACACATCTTTCCTAGGGCTGCTCTTTTCCTCCTTTTCTTGGAAAAAAGTGATGATAGTATTTTACTCCATAACCTCAGTGTATGAATTTAAAATCTCTTACCTTGTGATGTTTTTCCCTTTTAAAATTATTTGCATTTTCTAAATTTCATACAATGAATAGAAATTAATGTGTAAAAACAAATGTTAAAAGATGTAAATCTTGGAGATCTGGTTCTGGGCAAGATGGAATTAAGCACACTCCACCCCGTCTGTCCGCTGAATACAAGCATGAGCTCTCGATAGAATGTATGAGCAGCTTTCTGAGAACTCTGGAAGTAAGTGATAGTGGGTACACCGTGACAGAGAACAGAATTTAAAGTACCACCAAACCAGTGGTGAGTTTCCCATTTTTTCCCCTAAGAAACCATCTGGTCTGGAGCTATAGCCTCAAGAGTTGGGGCAAATCCCTGTTGTTTGTTTTTCTCCCTCTGTCCTCTACCACTTAGCTCTGGATACAGAGGCAGTCACAGGAAATGCATAGCAGAGTGAGCAAATCAAACCCCTGGCTTTCTGACCAGAGGACAGTGAGCCTCGGTGAACCAGAAGGTATCAGGGAGATTGCGGAGAGTAGGGAATAAAGTGGTTTATGAACTTCTGGGCTCACATGCATGATCCAACTCTAAATAATATATCAAAGGTTTTGAGAACTCAACTACTGGCTAGATAACCCATTTGTATGGGCTATGCCCAGGTTTCAGATTGGCACACACATGAAACAAATCCAAACAGCAAGGCCAAGGCTTTTTGAAAAGTGAATCAGCAGAATCACAGCCCACATAAGACAGGTCAGAACTTAAGGCCTGAACCTAACCAGCCTGCTAAAACAAAAAACAACAACATTCTCTTTATAGACTGAGACAAGACCCACAGTCTCACAATGTAACAATTCAAAATGTCCAGGATACAATATAAAATGACTTGGCATAAAAGAATTACGAAAATCTCAACTCATAAGGGAAAAGATGCCAACCCCGAGATGACATAGGAGTTGGAATTCCCAAATAAAGATATTAAAGCAGCTATACAACCAGGAAACAAAAGCACTCTTACAATGAATGGAAAGAAAGAAAGTCTCAGCAAATAAATATAATAAAACCAAATGGAAATTTTAGGACTGAAAAATGCAACACTGAGATTGTAAATCTTTTCCTTTATGTCAACTGCAACTGGAAGACATAAAAGATTTTCTTTATCAAGAAATGGAAACATAATTCATCATACAGGCCACACTGGGGCCACGTGAGAATATGCATTCAACTCCACCCCAAAACTACAAACCCAAAAATGCAGAATTTACCCCTCAAGGCCCAGTACCTTCCTGCTTCCCAGAGATCACTTCTGCCTGAGACTGCGAAAAGAGGAAGTCAAACTCCAGAGGTAAATCTTTCACTAGATCAGCCAAGATAGCCAATTGCTTTCTGTAAGAAAGAACAAAAAACCTAAAAGTTAATGGTTAAACTCTCTTCTCACAAACAGCCTCAACTTGATCTTCCGCTTAGCCTTGTTAGACCTCACCATTCACCTCCCCAAGCCACCTGATCCTGGTTCTGTTTGGTACCCACTTAGATTTCAAAGGTTTAAAATGTCTCAAAAGTATAGCCTCCTTCTTAAAAGGCAATATGGTAATAATAGTAATACTTTTCCTTAATATAGTATTACAATTCAAATAATATTAAAAGATGAGATTATAGTTCTGTGCCTCTCATAGACTAACTATGGATAAGCTTCAGGAAACTGAAGAACAGTTTCATAATCTATAAAATAGGTGTAATTACACTATTCCTAAGTACTATGAAAGGAGGCTGTTGGACTGAGGAACACAATCTCACCCTCAGATTTTATGCAATACAGAAACAATGTCTCATATTACCACATAATAAGCACTGCTAGGCCTACAAGTTTTTACATGATCCTTTACATAAATTAACAATTAACTTTTAAATCTTCTTTTCCATATTTCAAGGGTTGATTTTTTTCAAACAAAAATCTTATCATTTGCAAACCCAGATCAGAATCAAAATCCAAAGGTCATAATCTGGGGATAATGTTTGAAGCTTACTATCTATAGAGCTTTTTTGTCCTCTAATGTTTTACATTATTGGTATTATCAGATCAAGAAACCAAAGAAACAAAGCTAGAAGTAATAATATGAATCTAAAAAGAAATGTTGGTTAAAAACAAGAGCAAGTATCTTGGATTTTAAAAAAATTATTCATTACAAAAATATTCCACTGGCTTTACTGGTTGTCGGCATGACTTGGAACATTGTTAGCACTTAAAAGTAAAAATTACGCTTAAAGTAATAATCTTCCAATATAACATCAAACATAGTTTCTAAAAAAGCTCATTGTTATACATAATAAATTTTTACAATAAGAATTTCATATGGGGAAACAGAGGTGCTATTTTGCCCTCCTCATTGGATATGCTTCTAAACTATCCATTGAAGAAGGCTTGCTGGTTATAGTGATAATATGGAAGAATGGGCACCAACACACATTGCTGCTTGGAATGTAAATTATTGGTACAACTTTTCTAAAGGACAATCTTGGACTATGTATCAAAAATTTTAATGTGCTTAACCTCTGACCTAGCTATTACATTTTTAGACATCTATTGAAAGGAAATCATCAGATAAGAATACAAAGAGGAAGAATATTGCAGCATTATTTATAACAATGAAAAACTGGAAATAACCTAAATGTACACCAGTAGGGACTGGTTAAATAATGTATGGTATATTCATACAATGTAATACTATACAGATATTAAAAGAAATGAGGTCAATTTACATCTACATGTATTGACATGAAAAGATGTCCAACATAATCTGAGTTTTAATAGGTTACAAAACAGTACATATAATATGATCCAAATTTATGTTAAAAAACAAAACACTCTTCAGGTATTGCACAAGACAGGGCCGAATTTTCACTTCCTAAAGTTCAATATTTTTTCTTTATTTAAAAAAAACTTTTTTGAGGGGGTGGGTATAGCTCAGTGGTAGAACTGCATGCTTAGCATGCACGAGGTCCTGGGTTCAATCCCCAGTATCTCCATTTAAAAAAAAAAAAAACTTTTTTATGGCAAAACATTGACAACTGTTGAAGCTGGGTGGTAAGTAATTGGGGATTCTTTATATTGCTCTATCTACTTATATATACATTTGAAATTTCCTGTAATAAAGTTTTTTTCTTTAATATTATTTTGTAATTCTTTAAAGGTATTTCCATTACAAAATAAAAAGGAGGTGGAATAAATTCTATTAGCCTAGGCCTTTGGCAAAGAAATAAAACCTAGTGCTAATAAATTCAAAATACAGGCGAGGTGATTCAAAACCCATTTTGAATATTGCTCACAAATGCTAATAAATTAACAAAGCATTAATTATACAAAACAGGTTCTTGCAGTGATAGTTACACTTATTACAACAACTGTCGCTGCCTCAGAGATAGCAATGACTTCATAAGCACAGGATAGATCTAGGCATTATTAAAAGAAGTGATCAGAAAACAAGTTAAAAGAAAAGACAAGTTCTTTAAAAATTCTTGAGATTATCTAATATTAATATTCAGAGCTTCCACACTGACAGCAAACATCTCAGAGAAATGGGGTGGAACTACATAGTTGGTTTTGTTTAAATAGAAACTTCTTTGACAAATAGGCAAGGCTGGGCAGTGCCAGGAGATGAGGCAATCGTCTCCTTTGCTCCAGACACACAAAATCGGCCAAATCATCACCCTGCTAGTTGGTTCTGCTTTTTTTGACCTCTGAGTCAGCTTTTTCTCTGGCCCTCTACCCTCCTTCCTTGTTTGTGAGACCTCAGTCCATTCACAGCCCTGTGATGACCTGTGTCATCTATACTCTGCCTAGGGTTTCTAAAATTTTGAACAATGTATTACTTAAGTCAAAAACAAAAATTCTAAATTGAATATGTAGTATGACTACAATTTTGTAGAAATTACACACAGATGCACAGAGAGAAGGGAATAGGACAAAATGAAACAGTTTTGATAGGGTAGTAGAATTATAACTTGTTTGTTTGTTTCAAGGTTTCCTTTAATGATGTAAGGCTCCAGCAATAACATTCTAAACTTTAGTTTTAAAAATAAATAAAAACAAATAAAACAAAAAAAAATTTAAAGACCAAGATGTATGGGAAAATAATCCCAGGCCTCTCAGATTGACAAACAGCTACATAAAATAATCCGCTTCTCAAGAGTAAACCAGTAACTCTGTGTCTGAACAGAAGGAAAGAAGCCCAGGGAAAGAAGTGTTAACATATGTTACATTGTCTGGCATGTCTGGACAAGCAGAGCAGAGCCCTACCCACATGGTGGAGGTTTTCCTTGCTGTTGGCTAAGTATACAAAATGAAACTTTGTGGAAAAGGGAATTGCTACTTATCAAGGAAAAATATTTAAGCTAGTGAAAAAAAAAAAACACAAAAACCTGATGACTATGAGAGTGTGAACATTCCAGAAGGATGGATGCTAAATTTATGGGAACTCATTACCACCCCATGGCCATAATAAGTGTGGAGGGGTCAGGGACTTGACAAAGGGGAGGAACCACAAAGGAGGAGGGGTCTGACCTAAGCACAGCTGCTGCCTCTTGCTCTTCCTCTTCCTCTTTCAGTGAAGGAAGGAGGATCAGGTGGCAAGCAGCCAGGCTAAACTGCCAAGGTCAAGTGGAAAAGACTTGACTGGCGGGGGTTGAAAAAACTGGTCTAAAGCAATGGAGACTGAACTTTGCAAGAAGAACCAACTATCACCAGGGAGCCAGGCAAAGTTACAGAGAAAGCCCCATTGCTACCAGAGCTCTCCTACTAGCCCCTAGGTACTAAGTCCCTCGGGTACCCTCCTACTACCCTTCTGAAACTATGCTCCCCCTCTAGGTGCCTCATGATCCAAATGTGTCTCCATCACCACTGCTCCCAACCCTCAATCAAAACTAAGAATCAAAGCCATGTCAGATAGACAGTGACCCCAAAGAAGCAAATGGCATGCAGGTGTGAACAACTGACTGAAATAACAGGGTGTAGGAGTGGCTCTGCTCTATTTCGAGCAAGGAGTCTTTGAGTGCCACCTGCCAACTCTGTGCGGTGTACCCACATCCCACCTTCAGACCAGGGCGCCACAGACAATAATGTATGAACTGGACTTTCAGCTCTTGTGCCACCCACACTCCTGCATCTCACCTCTCAGGGAGAAGCCTCATGCCTGCTGTGCAAAGGATGTAAAGGGGGGTCTCCTTGTGCTTCCTCACAGGCACATGAGCAGCCGCAAAGCTCAGCAGAGGACGAAGGTAATCGCTGGCATGTTCTGGAGTGTCTGCCATTGCAGAGATTCCTTAAGTAAGATAAAATATATTCTTTAAAAAGGAGATCACATAGATTCAGAGGACTGATACCCCGTAAGGTTCTTTTTAAGACTCTAAACATGTATTTATTTGATAGGAGTGGGGCAGCAACAAATGAGCTATCCCTCCCATTACCCAGAATCTCAAGAAAAGGGTAGCTTTCTTTCTCCCTCTCCTCTTCTCTCCTCTCTCATTCCTGTAGTAGATACAAATAGATATTGATGATAAAATATATTCCAGTTAGTACCTGGCTTGATTTTTTTAACCACTGGTTGGCTATTTCGGTCTCTCATCTGTTTGATGTCCAGCAAGTCATGGGGGTTCCCATTATGTCTTGGCCAGAAATAAACAAAAATCCGGGAGCCGCTGCTGCCGCAGTCCACAACAAGTCCATAGTTCAGATTTTGGTCTTCAGTGTCAGTAGCTTCAAGGTCCCCTACTCGAGCCAAATATCTAAGCCGGGCAAAAAGAGAAACTGGTGCTAAGCAGCCAGGCCCACGAATGGCACCACGACTTAATTCACTTGTTCATGAGTCTTCAGTAAATGCCTACATGTGCCAGGCACATGGGACTACACATCCTAACAAAGGAATGAAACAGTATTGACCATATTTACTGATGTATGAGCCAACAGCTAGCTTACACTGAAATTAGGTAACTAAAAGACTCCTCCAAGTTTGGAGGCAGTTCTGAAACTGGCTGAGATAGCAAATCTTTTGCCAAGCATTAAAGGACTTGTAGGTCTGGGTAAATACTGAGCCACTACATTGGGGGTGGTATGCTATGCACACTAGATAACTAAAACAATCCTAATAATTTCTTTCCTATTTATCTATCCTTTCTGCATATTACACATAAGGAATACTGTGGAATGATTATCACTTACCGTGCATTTCTGGGTGGTGGTATTTATGGGCTTTTTGCTTCACATTTTATGTCACTAGAATTGTTTTAATAAAAAATCTATTCCATAAATACAACAATTACTCCTTTTTTGCAGTTATAAAAAGAATATTTAGAAAATAAGTATAAACAACAATAAAACAATGCCTGTCTACTTAACACCAAATATAAAAAATAAGACATTACACTGTTTAAAAAAGCTTCTGGGCTCTAGAACATTAGTGCTTTGTGTTGGGATTTTCTCAGATTCTCATTCCAAGATACCTGGCTGACGGCAGGAAGATCGGACAAGTAAAGATGTTACCGTCAACCCCAAGGTGTGAGTCTCAGCTCTAGCACCTTCTACGCTGTGTAACCTTCAGCAAATTACTTAACTCCTCTTGGGCTGTCTCCTCATCTGTGAAATAAGGATGGGCAGGAGTCGTACCCTTAGAGAGGCAGCGCCCCTCGGAGAGGCAGCATGCGCGGAGCAGTTAGCACAGTGCCATGCTGCTGCCGCTGCTCTTACTGTTACGTCAATAACCACAGGGAGAACCAATATGTAGAAGATTCTCTGGAGAAAAGGGCTGAAACATTCAGAAAGAAAAGAAGGCTAAGAGGTGGTAAAATGCTTCTGAGTGCTGAGCTTTTAACAAATATTAAAGTTTGATATTTACTCAGAGCCTGAGGGTCTGAAAAGCACAAACATCACTGAGGATGCCTCTTCAAAGGCTTCATTTGAAGAGGAGCCCAGTGAGAATGGCTTTTGGCTTTTTATACAGAAAAGGAGAGCTCTTTCTTGGTGTTAATATATATTGTGTGATAGATTAAATTTTTGTTTTCTAAATTCTTTTGAATTTGAATAAATATCACTATAGGTTGAGCCAATAATTGAATAAATGCTCAGCAAGCAATGCTGTGAATTTTTTCAAGTATTATAGCTAAACTCCCTTCTCCTTATAAGATATTTGCCTATTCATCGAACACTGTCTTTAGAGCTAACTTCCAGATCCCCAAGACCAGGGATAGCACTCTTACATTGAACCCTTCACAACTACGTTTTGTGAAACCTGAAATTAATATAACGGGGATAGAGGTTCTTTTAAACAAAAGATTCAACATTATAAATACGAAAGGGGTCCATGCAAGTGAGGGGCCTTGAACTGTAGGTAGCATTAGCTTCACAGTAAATCCACCTCTGATCAGCACAGTGAGCTAAGTGTCATACATACCCCTCAGAACAATCTAGCCTGTGTTTACTGGTGATTTCACACTGCTACACAGACCACAAAGTTCCTTACTTTGGACAGAAAAGCAAACTTGTTGAAAAGAACATGTAGAAACAGTTTTGAAATTAAAAAGTAGAGCCAAGTCCCTTTCTTATTCTACAATGCAAAATGCATCTTTTTAAAAAGAGAACGTGCATTTGAGCTTCAATATAATGCTATAGATTATTGCACAGGATAGGGCCAGGTAGAACTTTTTTCTGAATCTGATATGAGAGTGAGTTGCGGGAAATAAAGCATGTGGTAAAAACCTGTTATACACTAACTTTCCCATTCTAATCAAATTACTGGGCTGAAATGGGCTCACAATCCACCAATCAACTTATAACAGCTCACTTCTATCATATGAAAGCTGGGCAGACTTCTGGATGCCACACAGAAAAGGAATAGGCAAGATAATCCATCTCCAGCCCGAAGTGACTTCACTTCCCATCAGCAACCTTTCTACTTTATAGACATTTATCTACCTTCCTTCTCTGAAAACCACTCTTTCTGCCTCTCTTTGACAAGATTCTGGATCCCATCCTCTCCTGCTTAATGAATAACTTTTCCCAGTACATTAGATATCCTTTTTTTTTTTGATACTACACTAAAACTCAAGTGGAGTTTCTTAAAGGTTAGTTGCAATGTGGAATCTAAACCCTATCTAAGAACGTTTCATACTCTGTAACATCAAAGGGGGAGGGTATAGTTCACTGGCAGAGTACAGTCCTTGGCACGCATGAGGTCCTGGGTTCAATCCCCAGTACCTCCATTAAAACAAATAAATAAATAAACCTAACTACTCCCACCCCAAATCCACTGGTCTTTCACTTTGAATTGCTTTAACCCATGCGTGATGCTGTCATATCATATACTGGAAAATACAGGTTCACTGAGCTATGCAAATATTCTTGATGTTGACACATTTCATTCTACCAAAAACCACACACTTTCACTAATATGATTACCAACCTTACCAAAAAAGTCTTTTTAAGTATTGGGAAGCTATCAGACTCATAGTGGCAGATATAAATTTTCCAAACTTCTGATTTTCACTCAGAAGTTCAAATTTTATCATTGGCAATAAATACTGGCAGTTGTTTTCCTTAAAGTGACAGGTTTTCGTTTCACTCATTTTCAAGAATATATCTATGAAATATCCAACTCGGAAATCCAGTTTTTCTGGTCGTCATTCTTTCAAGTAAAAACAGTATTCCATGAGAAAAGCAGCTGGGTTCAGCTCATAACTCAAACAACTGCCTAAGTGCTTTTCCTTGAGACAACTTCAGCATGCAACAGAAATGCTTAATGCATGTTTTGTCACATAGAATATTAAAAGATACTCTTAAGTGGAAATAAACTTCTTTCCATTGCAATTGTGTGACAATGAAGACTACCATAACTACAAGTACAATTTGTTTTTAGTGACATTTGGTGTAAACGTCAACTCAATGAAAAAGGCAAATGATATCACCACAGTCAAAAGACAGAAGCTACTCAAAATGTCTATGATAGATGAATGGATAAACAAAATGTGGTATATACATATAATGGAATGTTATTCAACATTAAAAAAAGAAGGAAATCCTATCATATGCCACAACATGGATGAACCTTGAGAATATTATGCTAAGTGTAAAAAGCCAGAAAAATAAGAACAAACAAAAAGAAAAATACTACATGATTTCACTTATATGAGGCATATAAAATAAGAAAATTCACAGGAACAGAAAGCAGAACAGTAGTTACCAGAGGCTGGGGGGAGGGGAAAAATTAGAGGTTGTTGTCTAACAGGTGCAGAGTTTCAGATTTGCAAGATGAAAAAGATTGGTCACATAACGTGAATATACTTAACATTCCTGAACTATACATTTAAAAATAGTTAAGATGGTAAATTGTGTTACGTGTTTTTTTAACACAATTTTTTAAAAGGGCAAACAACATCTTAGTATCATTATCAAAATAGTTTTGGCCTCAGAGACCCCTGAAAGGGAAGAGACTCCCCAGGGTCAGTAAACACTTTGAGAACCATTGCTCTAAAGTGACCTTCTTTCTTTCTAACATCTGTCTGCTTCTCTACCTAATCCTTCCCTTCTCCCTTCTTTGACATGGCTTCCCAGTTCTTGAGAAGTCTCCACTCAACAATGCTGACTCTTGTAATACCTACAATGATCTGAAAAGACCTCCTCCTTCTGTTCTAAAATGTAGAGTCATCATTTCGCCTAAGCAGTTTGCTTATATTTCAGTATCAACCCCTAAGATTTCTTTCATATTTTTTTGCTCCTCCTCTCCATTGAGACTATCAGTTTCTCAAAAGTACTTTATCTGCAGTACCTAGATATTGTCAAAATGTTCCTCACATTTCTCCAATATGTATCAATCAATACTGATTGCCTTGGTCCCAGAGCTCCCAATATGAAGCTGTTGGTTTGTTAATAAACTCCTCTATGGCTTGGTACAACTATACTGAAAATCAACTGCTCATCAGTTTCCTTAGAAAACTTCAATGGCTTTCCAAAGCATCCCGTTATCCTCTTTGGTTCCTGTCAAGATAAGAAACTTTACAGTTCTTATCTGGGTGCAACTCAACTTTGCTTTCTCTTCTCTTAGCAGTCTCCATGTGTGCATTGGCAGAAAAAAGTCAGCTGACATCAGAACACAAGGGAGAGAGATAGGATCAGATGGCATTTACGTTACACTTCCCATTTGAATCTTTGAACAGTTGCTGTAGACAGCAGAAAGTCTCCATATTTCTTGTCTTGCATATAGATGAGTAACTGAAGAACAACTTTTCCCTTTGGGAAGAAATAGTATCACTTCTTTCTGGAATTCTGACCTCTTACAACCTAATGAGGTCACCTGAAGTTCTGTCTTCCTCTGTCTCAGCTCCTAATATGGATGGATCACTGGTCCTGTCTTGGATGTTTTCATTTGTGATTTGCAGTCCTGGCCTTAGCCATCATGGTCAATTATTTGCATTGCTGGACCTCATGCTTTGCTGATGCTGCACTAAGAGGACCTAAGACCCAAGAGAAAAGTTCCAAAAGCTTTGGAATCCCTCACATCCACCTTCCCAGGAGAAATCTGATTCATCATCACATGCACTTGCTCCCCAACCAACACCCCACATACCCTCTCTCTCTGAGTAACATGATTTCCCTCTTGTCACTGCTGAGTCAATAAAAAGAAAGCTGCCCACATATACATCACCCAAGGTAGAAATGGAAGACAGTAGCTTTTCACTGCCATTATCCCAAAACATTAACAGCATTAGAGCAATAACTGACCAAACTACTACCTAGCTTACATAATCAGCACTAATAATAACACTTCTAGAGTTTAAGTAGAACTCAGTAATATGTCAAAACTCCATTAAAGTGACACCCATCAACATGGAGCTACCAGCTCTCTGCTAAATGTCATCATATTCTAACTCCGTTCAAGGCTCGAAACCAAATATAATGACATTATAGCCAAAGTAGCTGTGCATGACTGATGATAGCAATATATCCCCAGAAAAGCATCTTGTAAGGTTATTGCTTATCTCCTAACAAGATTAACCAGAGCAGTCAGGAATATTTATAATTTAAAGCTCTACTTATAAACACTATAAATACCATTAAGGATAAGTAAGCAAATAAATGAATAAATGCAAATAAATGCCTTCAATTTCACCAGCAAAACCCCTGAATTGTTCTATTGTACATAAGAACCTTTAACTTCATCAGCATACCCTAGCTTATCATTTTTTTTCTAACCATAAGTAATGCCTCTTTTTTACTTGCTTTAAACAGAAATTAAAACTCCTAGGAAAGGCCAGTACTGAGCTGGCTGCTAACACAGAAGTTCTCATTCAGTTATTCCCAGATGGCAAAGGAACATGAAGGCACCACCTCTCAATAGCTACCAAGGACATTCTTCAGAACAGTAAATCAACTAGACAAAAATTTCCCCACTAATGAAGACAGTAGTGAGGCTACCAAAAAGTGAACAGTATTAAGCATTAAGGTGAAAAAGAAATGTACTGAATGTACAGAACATTTAAAAACAGTTTACTGTTCGTCGTGCATAATATATGTATACATGATAAAAGTACCCCTTATAATAAAAATTATTAATAAATTTTAACAATTTGCCCAGCATGCAGGGCTAGTACTTTCCAGCAGAATTTTCTGATATGATGGATGTATTCCCCATCTGCACTGTCCAATACGATAGCTACTAGCCACATGTGGCCAGCGAACACTTGAAATGTGACAAGTGCAAACAAGGAACCGAATTTTTTATTTCATTTTATTTTTATTAAATTAAAGTAGTCACTGTGGGTAGTGGCTACCCTACTGGATACCACAGTATAGACAATAACATTTGCTGAATAAGTGAATAGGTGAATGAATAAAGATGTGAATTACATTTTAAGTCTGATGAAGTTGTTGTAGCACATCTTATATGGCACATGCTAGATAAATAGTTGGCCAAAACACACCTAACAAAAATTATTCTTAAAAACAGCTTTGCTGTGCATGTAAGGGGAAGCCAAGGGTTACATGGGAAACCTCTCTGTACTTTCTGCTCAATTTAGCTGTGAAACTACAACTGCTCTAAAAAATAAAGTCTAGGGGAGGGTATAGCTCAGTGGTAGAGTGTGTGCTTAGCATGCACGGGGTCCTGGGTTCAATTCCCAGTACCTCCATTTAAAAAATAAATACATGAGTAAATAAAAACCTTATTACCTCTCCCCTTAAAAAATAAAATTAAAAAAAATTTAAAAACATAAAGTCTGTTTTAGAAATATAAATCAAAAAACAGTTCTGTACTCTATCTTTACTGACAACTATCAATCTCTAAATTTACCTTTTCCTAAATTCTAGTTCTGTTGCAAACCTCCTGCTTTCTCCTTCCAGAAGCAATGTTGGTACATGTTTGCAATACAACTCTTTAGTTTTGGAACTAGTGAGGGAAAATCCCCATGCAGGCCTCTAAAATCCTGGGTCACATCACCTCAGAAGTTTTATGCTAGGTTCCACCAATGACTGAAAAATATTCAAATTACAATATTTTTTTCAATATAAAATACTGATATAATTTTATCATGTGAATTAAGAACAATTTAAGTTGGAAAAATATACGACTATATTTAAATGTATGTAATGTAAAAATCATAGCCACAAGCACCTGTCCTAATTTCTTATAAACTGTTGAACTTATGTGTTTCCATCAATTCCTAATTATCTGCTTAATCATTTTATCATCAGCTAGTGTTTACCAGTGCCTAAGCAGTAACAGCTGCCCCAAAAAGAGAAATTCTGGAAGGAAAGTTTTAAAGGGAGATAATGTTGCCCATTATCTTTATTGTATATTTTCAGGGCAGAAAACAGATTTAGAGAACAGAAAAATCAAGATTATTTCAAATAATACTAATAAGGCTATCATCAGTGATGCATCAGGCAGTCCTAAATGCTTTTCTCTTTTAATCCAAACGAGAAGACTACAAGGCGAGCATTTTTACCTCCACTTTATATATAAAGAAAATGAGATTCCAGAATACAGCACCTGTCCAAGATCACTCAACTAGTAAATGACAGGCTAATTAGATCTAAAATCAATCCTCTTTCCTTTCTACCACAATACCTCCTCCCCAAATAAATATAATTGAACCGTAAAGCAACAATTCTCAACTTAGGCTGTATATTAAAATCACCTTGAGAAGGGGGCCACATTTTATTCATCTTTGTACCCTAGTGCCTAGCACAGTGTCATGCACACGGCAAGCTTTCAACAAATGTTGGCTTTGTAAATGACTCATAGAAGCTGCCATCAGCGAAGTTTAATGACACATGGTGCTTTGTGGCCATGTGCACATAATCTTTCTTTAAAGAACAAGGAGCTCTAGGCTGTATGGCTGCTGGCCGCTCAGCAGGAGCACAACAGAGTGTGAGGACTTCATTAAGGTCACTACAGAGGTACAGCCTGTCTGTTTCTTAGCTCTGTGGCTAACTTGTTTCAGTTAATTCAATGGAAGTATTTATTGGCTCAGGCCACTTGAGCACAGTAGTAGGCAAGAGCTATCAGATCACTCTACCTCCCACCCATCCCTCAAATGCATTTACTTCTCTCCATCATCATTGCTGTCATCCAACTTTGGGCCACCATTATCTCTCAACTAGAGTATTCCAATTCATTCTCCACAATGTCACCAAAGTGAGGTTTCTTTAAAAAGCAATTCTGACCATGACACTTTTTAAAGCCTTTCAAAGCCTTCCCTCTGCCCTTAAGATAATGTCTAAACCCTCCCAAATGGCTTAACAGGCCCGGCCTGATCCACCTCTCCTGCTGTATATCTCACCACTCGCTGCCTGTATTTACTCTAGCTATATTAACCTACATGGTCTAATTCTATAATTAGACCATGTTATGTTCCAGTGGGAAACTGTGCTCAGGTGTGTCCAGAAAATCTCAATAAGCATTTAAAAAATTCAGATTATGGATTTAGTTTTCCAAAGCTAATGGGCTTTTCTCTCTCTCTCCCTCTCTTTTTTTGGTTAACAGGCTACTTAAGACCAATTGTTGACAACTACAGTCATCTAAATTAAGTGTTTCCTCTTCAGAAAGGAAGAGAGAAAAATACAAAGGTATACTGCTGCTAGAGAAGGAAAGCTTAAAAACACAAACTTCTTAAGAAAAGGCACCAAAGTTTCCACATCCTGATTCCTATTATCTCTCAGCACACAGTGCCTGCTCAGTAAATTTTGTCAAATGAATGAATGAATGAATGATGAGCAAAATGAATAGGAAATGAGAAATTCTGGGGACAGAAAAACCCAGAAATAATAAAGAGAGGAGGCATGCATCCCAACTCTGACCAAAAAAGATTCAAAGAAAAGGTTGCTAGAGGTTTCCAGGGTCTTCATCTTTCTAAGAGACCACGGAAGACCCGTTTCTGTCCCACAGAACATGAGTGAGGATGCATGTGGCCCTGGCTGCTACTGGCTGCTACTATGCAAACATCTAGTGAGCTGACAATGTGGGCAACTGAAACAGGCTCCCAATCTGACAGCCAGTGTTGAACTTGTGGTCCTCCTACCCCTGGACTTCTCATTATGTGAGCCAATAAACTTTCTTATTACTTAAGTCAGTCTGACTATTATTTGCTGCCCAAAGCCTCCTAACTGACACTTTCTGGGAAGCAACGAAGAGAAAATCATGTTGAAGATGATGAATACAATATGTCATCATTTTATTTTGTAGCCAAATCAGAAACTAATCTAAAAAAAAAAAAAAAGCAAAATGAATCACTGTTACAAAGGACTATAGACTTTCTATGTAACTGGTAAGGCTATATTAAATAATTCAAATGTATTTTCCATAAAAAAAAGTACTTAGCTCTCACTGAACTAACTCTACAGAAGAAAATTAGACTCTACAGAAGAAAATTCTAATGAACTGGAAGGCACAGCAATATAAAATACCCAGAAAAAAAGAGACAGAAAAGGCTGACAAAAAAATGAATACAGCATCAGTGAGCTGTGAGAAAATGTCACATGGTTAAATACGTGTCACTGGAGACACCAAAGGAGAAGTACGAGAGGACAGAAAAATATCTGAAGAAATAATGGTTACAAATTTTTCAAATTTGATTAAAAACTATAAATCCACAGATCCTAAAATCAACAAATCACAAACATAAGAATCATTAAGAAAATTACACCAAGGTACATCATAATCAAATTGTTTAAAACCAGTGATGAAGAGAAAATCTTAAAAGCAGCCAGAGGAAGACATATTATGTACAGAAAACAAACAAATGACAACAGATTTCTCCTAAGAAAGAACTCAAGCCAGAAGACAGTGAAGCAACAGTTTCAAAGTAATGAAAGAAAAAAAAAAAGATCAACCTAGAGTTCTACATTCAGTAAATATTTCTTTTAAAGGGAAAGTAAAATAAGGACTTTTCCAGTCTTATAAAAGTAGAAAGAATTCACCAACCACAGATTCACATTACTAGAAATGTTAAAGGAAGTTCTTTAGGCAAAAGGAAAATGATACCAGACAGAAATATGAATCTACAAAAAGGAATTCAGAGGCCTGGAAATGGTAAACATACAAGCTTTTTAAAAATTTTTTTAAATCTCTTTAAAAAAATAATTGAACATTTAAAGGAAAAACAGTAACATCTGAGGGAGCTTATAACATATTTAGAACCAGTATTATAACAATAGCACCAAGGTCAAGGGGAAAGGGAAGAAAGAAAGCGTACTGTTGTTAGGTTCTTAGACTACGTGTGAAGAGGGATGATATTCCTTGACGGCAGACTATGATAAGTTGACGATGCATACTATAAATCCTAACCCTTAAAGCAACCACTGGAAAAAAAAAGTTATATCTAATAAGTCAACAAAGGAGGCAAAAATGGAATCACAAAAAATGTACTCAGTCCAAAAGAGGAAAGATAAACAAAGAACAGATGTGACAAGCAGAAAAACAGCAAGACAGATGGATATTTAAACATAATTGATAATCATATTAAACGTAAATAGTCCGAACAGCCTAATAAAATGCAGACATTGTCAGACTGGGTAAAAAGCAAGATTCAACTAAACTCTGCCTACAAGAAGCCCACTTTAAATATAAAAAGACACGAATAGGCTAAAACTAAAAGGGTGGAAAAACATCTACCATGCTAACACTAATCACAAGAAAGTTGAAGTTGCTATATTAATATCAGACTAGTAGATTTCAGAGCAAAGAATATAATCAAGGATAGAGTGATTCAATAATGATGAAAGAGTCAATTCATCAAGAGTACATAACAATCCTAAACATTTAGTCAGTGCACCAAAACAAGAAAATAAAAAGATTCCTTTCATGGTTAAAATGCAACACCAGCATTCCTGAATCAAATCTGAATATTGATCCTCTTTATGTAATAAGTGGCATGCAGTTATACTAATAAAAGTGCAGTATTGCCCCAAAAGAGTCAAAAGTAGTAGTGTGTTAAACAGCTTATCAAAACATGACTTCAATGCCAAAACTGATGAAACCAATACAGAGCTGACTCACCTTTCATATTGCCTATCTTGTGGTAATGAAGCACCCCAATGTCGAAAGTCCATGATTAACATAAGTAAAAGGAGACAGGATATCAAAAAGAGTCCTAGGAATGCCACCCGCTGACGGGGAAATGGGCTCACTGTGGGCACAGTGAAGTACCAGGAGGCTGGGCAGAGGTAGGAAAAACTGATCCTGAAATGAGACAAACATTAGTAAGAAAAGTATCTACAACTGAGTGCTAAAAAATGGTTTTTAAATGGGATTAAAGCCCTTCCTAATAAAGGCAAAAACCCTTGCAACCAGAAGTCTAAATGTTCGTTTAGTCTCAAATTTTATAAAAGGACCCATGTGATTCATGGTGTTTCAACTATATAAATTTTTAAAAAGCCTCATCTGAGGTAGGAAGGGTATGGCTCAGTTGTAGATTGTGTGCTTAGCATGCATCAGGTCCTGAGTTCAATCACAGTACGTCCATTAAGAAAATAATAATAAATACATAAATAAACCTAATTACCACCCCTCCCCACAAAAAACAAGGATAAAATACTGGGCTTAAAAAAAAAAGTCTTATCTGCTCTTTTCCCAAAGTCTGCACTTTGGGGCACAATTCAAAGAACTAATCTCATATTAATGAAAAGGTCACCAGTCTCCCTGTACAATCTCATAACATTGAGGAATCAGAGCAACTACAACATTCCCACCAAGAATGCTGGAAAAAAAAAAACTGGCTAGTCAGAAAACTTATTCAACTGATTTTTAAAAAATATTTTAATAGATAACATATGCATACAGTAAAAAGAAAAATCAAACAATCTAAAGGATATATAGTGGAAAGTGAGTCTTGTGCCCTAACCCTATCATTTCCCTCTCAGAGGCAACCATTGGTTCCCAATTTCTGTGTTTTTTCCAGGGATATTCTATGTATACACAGCATAAATAAATATCACATATGGTAATATATCTGTGTGTGTGTGTGTCTCCATCCTTTTGGTTTTACACCATACCTACTGTTCTGCATCTTTCACTTACTCTACTTGACAACAACTGTCTCATTTGGTACATGTTGATCCACAGATTCACATTAATCTTTTCTGAAAGTCTGAGAGTATTATAACATATGGATAAGCATATTTAACTGTGCAGTTCACTTTCCATATTGATTCATAAGGATCTCAGTCTGTATTCAAAGTTCATTAGAAAAAATTTTTTTTCTTCGTTTAATCTCAAGGGGCACCTAGCCTCACCCAAATGGTAATTTGAAAGAACATTACAATCTAGCACTTCCCAGAGCTGAGCTAGCACTCTTATCTATCACCCGTGGCTATGGGCTATAAACCACTGCATCTGACTTTTAATGCAACTTTGATCTTCTTTGAATCCAACTGACCAGGCTGCAAAGTCCAGATGTAGTCCTAGAAAAAAACCTCACTTGTAACAACCTCACAAGGCCCCTCAACCTGCCTGCCACTCTCCCAATTAACCCCCCGCTGAGGATAAAGTGTACAACCTTACCTAGCCATGGGTTCCCTTCAGTGGTCTCAGTGCCTGTCACCTCCTTTTCCTTTTGCCCTGAGAAGGTGGTCTCCTTGTCCCAGGCATCTCCTAAGTCTGCAGCCTGTAAAGAGTTGGGTGAGTTTCAGGCTCACCACCAGCAGTGCCCACGAGACTAGACCCCTCACATCATGCGAAGCCTACGGCGCCACCCACTCCGGGACCCCTCCAGATCCATCCGTTCTAATTCCTGGGGCCCAGTGAACCCCACCCGGACTCCCCGGGAGCCGGACGTTCTAGAGGGCCAGTGGCATCCTCGAGAAACTCGCCGTCAGAGGTGGTGGGGATGGGGGTCCCTGCTTTCCCTCCCCGCCCCTCCCTGCCCCGCAGCCCTCCCGCGTTCACACTCACGGGTCGAGAAGCCCGCCGGCTTCCTCAGCACCGCTCTGCTGGGTCTGGAGGTGCTCTCCGCGGCCTCTTACCCAGCCGGAAGGAGGCCTGAGCCGCCGGCGGCGCCACGTCCCCAAGGAAACCGCAGGGAGCCAATGACTGACAGGGGACCGAGAAAGGGGCCCGCCCTCCACCCCGCCGGAGCCGAGGGCGAACCAGCTCCGTCGGCCGCACGTCCATTTGCCAGGGTGGCCAATCCCCAAGAGCACTCGGCCTTAATGCCCGCCCCAGGATTTCGAGAGCGTCCAATCCGGAAGGGCGTTGTGGCCTGGCTCCGCCTAGAGGGGCCGGCGATGTGCTCACAGGTGAGCGGTTCCCGGCCTCCCTGGGGTACCCTGCAGCCGCTGCCCTCTCGGCGGCGTGAGTTCTCGTCTAGCTGCTTCCAGGACAGAGCCGTTCTAGTGGGCGGGTCTGGGGGTATCCGCGACAGAAGTGAATACCTTCCCTACAGCCAATTGGAGGTTTTGTGCCCACAAACCTTGCCCGCCAGAATGGCAGTTCTCCCACCTCAAACCTTCCCCACAGCCTCCCAAAGCGATGCCCCGATTCATTGCCTTATCCCATGTGAGGAAAAAAATAAAATAAAAACATAAATTGGGGATAATGACGACTACACGGAAGTGTTTATATCCATACATTCAACATTCATTGACTGTCTACTGTGTGCCGGACATTATGAGCTGCTGCGTCCCTGCCCTCCCCGACCTTACAGTAATACATACAAAGGTAATGTTTCCTGAATGTTGTTTTTCTATCTTGCTCACACCAGCTGCTTCTCTCATTTCCAAGAGGAAGCCGCTTGGACAGGATAAAGTCTAAGTCCTTACAAACGTGGCGCGCGCGCGCACACACACACACACACACACACACACACACGGCCGTCCACGAACGACCTGCCCACGCAGCACCTTCTGCTGCTCCTCACCTCCCTTATGCTCCAGCAACGGACCTCTGTGGTTTGCGCCCTCTTGGGCTTTGCTCATTTTGCCTCCTTCAGCCCTCCACCTGCCTTGAATAGCCTTCCCTGCCTCTTTGCCAGGCCAGCTAGTCTTCATCCCTTATCACTGGGCTTAAGGGTCATCTCCCCTAAAAGCCTTCCGTGACCTACACTCCTTTACGGATGCCTACTGTTTCACTTACCAAACTGAATTACAATTATAGTTTTGTAAATGTTTGTCCCAATAGAGTATCCTTGAAGGCAAGGATGGGCACCGCCTGGCACATAAAATACAACTAATACATGACTTAAAAAAAAAGTAAATGAATGACCGTGAAAATAAATGACCCGGATGAGAAGAAAAAGAGGTTATTTATTCTGTGCCTGCCAAAACAAGACAGCCACTATCACTTGGCGTCTGGCACAGACTTAAAGACTGTCAGGGGAGTAGGAAAGCTTAAGGTGGAAAAACAAAAAGGGAAGATTTCATATGTGCACTGATTTGAGAGTATTGACATAGGGAAGCTGGAGGCAGGCTAACTAGAAGCAAGGCATCTTATGTGATTGTTTTGGGGGAGTATATATGGCTTTCTCCTATTGGTCTTGAGTTGGAAGGGCAGGGGCAAAAACCAGGGAAGCTGACAGTCATTGACCAGTCATCAGAGTTCTGGATAAGATCGCTGTAGAGGTTGTGGTGTAGAGTTCTAATTGTCATATGTGGTCTGGCCATTTTTAGCCAGTTTGTATTCAGTCTCTCATGACTTGCTTTTTCTCTCCATTACCCTCCCAGCCTGGCTGAGTTTCCCAATTTGCTTTTCTCCTTCAATTCTCAATTCTCTGCTCTTTCCCTCAATCCCTACTCTGCTTCAAGTGTTATGTTTTATCCAGGTCACCAGAAACCACATTGAGTAGAACAGTTGCATAAAGTTAGGGTTAACCACAAAAATATACAAATATCAGGTGTTTTTATTATTCCAGAGCCCAGTTCAGTACCTGGAACAAGGCAGACATGGAAAAAACTCAAGAAATGTTTTGGAATTTTTTTTTGAAGTTGCCTGCCAACTGTGCAGTTCTAAGTCTAATCTATATGTATTTCAAACTCCAGTGTTCTACTAAATGAGTGTTTTTCAGTGGAAATAAAATTCCTATGTATGTTTTAAACAGTACTTAATTCACATGATTTACAAACTATATTAATTTAGAACTTGAAGGTGCTTTGAAACATCTAATTTACATAACTACTGTTATAAAACAGAAAAGAAACCAATATTTTAATCCCAACACTTTCTCATTATGCTTTCTTTGTCCCTTCTGGTTTGGGCAATATTTCCTTCAAAAGTCCATAAGGCCTCAGGCTTTTGTAAAGCATGATTTTTTACAGAAGCCTGTAGTGCTTATCTGATTAACAGCTTACAGGGCTGAGTTCTGAGGTTTCCAGTCAGGAGGCCAAAAAATGGGTTGAGATCATTTCTCCATCTCATTTGTTGTAATTCAACATGTTGAAACAAATTACAGAAATCCATATTTCAAAACAGGTTTTTAACTGCTTTTTAAAACTTGTTTACAATCACATTTGCAATTTTCTCAAGAAGTCCTTGACTCTACCCAGCCCTGAGCAAAATTGGTCAAACCAGTACCACTCTAGGTGTTAGTAGTCTGCATGGCTTTATTTCTCCCCATCAGTTCTCCTTCCACATTCCATCCTGCCATAGCCTCTAATGGGGCTTAATGTGGTCTTCACTCCCTCTTCCAAGTTTACTGATCTCTCTTATTGTATCTTGTAGGTACCTCATTGTCCAAGACCAAACTCACTGTTTCTCCACTTTCACCATATCCACTCAAACGTCCTCCATTCATATTCCCAGCTTTGATGAAATATCCTGTGATTCACCCAGGCAGAAATCTGCAAGTCATTCTTGAATCTATTCCCTCTACTTCCTTTCCCATTCCATCCAATTAGTCACTAGGTGTTCTTAATTCAAGTGCCTAAAATCCTCTCTAATACCTTCTGACAAAATCTTCCAACTGGTGGCCCTGCCTCCAGACCCATGCCCCTCCTGAGTGCACCTCTGTTTGACATAGTGAAATATAATCATGCTATTTCCTGTTTTAAAATCCTTCTGTGGTTTCACAACCCAATGGGATATAGTCCAAATTCCTTGGCATGGTGTGGCAGATTCTGCTGCTGCCTACCCAAAAACCCAACAATTTCTCTTCCACCTTGTTTACAGAATCCCAGTTTTATTCTAGTAAACACACTGCTATGCTTGGACATGTGCTTAAAGAGTGCTAAGCTCCAGCCTCAGCCCTAGGGAGTAAACAGTGACTGGTCTAAGTCAATCATGGTGGCCTATTCCCTTACCAAATATTGAGCCTGGACATATGATGCAGTCCAAGCCAGTGATACCAAAGGGAAGTCAACTGCTGGGAGGAATGGGAAGAGGAGGGAAAACATTTCTGGGAAAGGTTTTCTCCATCTTAAAAAGAGCATATCAATAAAAAAAGTTTACATAATGAGACAGAGAAGAGAAGGCCCCTCTTCTACCTCCAGAAGTAATCTTAAGGATACCTGGAGCTGCTGTAACCATCTTACAACCACGGGGAGAGGGGTGACAAGTCTGGGAATAACAGAATAGAAATATAGAAAAAACCTGGGTCCTTGATAACATCATTAAGCTGCGAAATTAATCAACATGGAACAGCCGTTCTTATGGTTTTATTATTTGAGATACTAAATTCATTATTGTTCTTATTTTTAAGTCAGTTTAATCAGGGGATTCTGTTACCTATAGTCTCCTAACTGATACATGTGACTCACACCGCTGATACAGTCTAGCCCCAACACCATTCAGGCTCCTCAACAGGTATTCTCACACACCACCCTGACATATTTACAGTTCTCAGAATTATGCCTTTTCCCACCTCTGAGCCTTTGAGCTCGTTATTACTTCTGCATGAATGACATTCTTTCACTTCTCTACCAATAAACTCCTACTTATCCTTCAAAACTCAGCTCAAATGTGACCTCTCTATGAGCTCCCCTAGTCAGGTGCTTAGGTGCTTCTTCTCTGCTCTTGTAGCACTTTGCTCATGCTTACATCTATTAGGGCAAGACTAATTGTTTTAAACGCTGGCATTTGTTGGAAAAAAAAAAAAGATCTAGCAGCTGTTTGAGTGAACCTGGTACCAGCTGGCCTGGTAGGAAGACAGAATATCTAGGTTTGGGGACCATAATGAGTATGCTTGGTCAGGGAAAATGGGATCCCCTGGGCTTAGTCTAGATGGGTGAGGTTAAGACCAAGAAGACTTCAGTTACTCTGCATAATAAAATACAGGAATTTTGAGCATTCCCTCTAGAGACTGGATTTGGGGAGTTCTGGTAAAGAAAAAAGAAAAAGAGATAAAAGAAAGATGAGGGACCCACACAGGTAGTGGCAGGTGGGACTGAAGAGAATGGCCCATGAGAGAGTCCCTGTATTATTTGTCTACAGTTGCATAACAAATTATCTCTCCCAGCGGGGAGGGTATAGCTCGGTGGTAGAGTGCATGCTTAGCATGAACGAGGTCCTGGGCTCAATCCTCAGTATTGCCATTAAAAATAAATAAATCAACAAACAAATAAATAAACCTAATTACTTTCCCCCACTCCACCCCCCAAAACCCCCACAAATTATCTCTCCCAGTTTCCATGGGTCGGAAAACTAGGAGCAGCTTGGGTCAGGGTCTCTCATGAGGTTGCAATCAAAATGTCAGCTGGGGTTCTAGTCATCTGAAGTCTTAACTGGCACTAAAGTATCTACTTCTAAGTTGGCATAGTTGCATGGCTGGCAAATTGATGCTGTCTGTCGGTGGAATGTCTCAGTTCCTTCTCACATGGGACTTCCCCAGGGATGCTGAGTGTCTTCATGACATGGCAGCTGGCTTCTCCCAGAGTGATGGGAGAGGGAGGGAGGGAGAGACAGAGACAGAGGCAGAGAGAGTGTGTGAGTGCCAGGTGGAAGCTTTACTTTGTTATGACCTAGCCTCAGAAGTCACATATCTTCACTTCTGCCACATATCATTTGTTAAAAGCAAGTCACTAATTCCCAATCCACATTCAAGGTTAGGGCAGTGAAGCTCCATTTTCTTTTTTTTTTTCTTTTCGTTTGTTTTTTGTGTTTTTTCTTTATGTTTTTGTTGTTTGTTTGCTTGTTTGTTTTTGAGGCTCCACTTTTTGAAGGGAGAAGCATCAGTTTGCAGACATATTTTAAAATCACGAGTGCCCAAGACAAAGTGGTCAGGGAAATTTCAGATAACAGCATTGACATCTACAGTTCGATTTTGAGTTCTATACTACATTATAATCTCCTCCACTACCCCAAACTTTCAGTAAAAGTCTGGTAACACTATAGCCGTGTGTTGAAGTACCTTGAGAAAGGCATAGCAGTGCAAAAAGATGACAGCAAAAGTAGGACATGAGTTAACAAGTAGAATAATTGAAAACTTGACAAACGTAGGAAACCAATGCCACAGGTCATTTGGAGAAATGAAAGGTCACTCTTCAGAGATGCCAGCTGGGGAGGTGGGGTGCAGTATGGCAAACTTTAAAATGCCCGTAGTACTTGAGATGGAGTCCTGGGGAGAAGGGTATTGATCCCCTTCTCTTGGTATCCATTCTGATTTTATGTGGGTGTGGGTGCCTTCCCCATGCGTAGCCCATGTGTATTTGAGGATGCTGACCCCACCCTGGCTCTAGAAGTGTGACATGCAAGCCAGGTCTAAGGTATTGGGCCAAACCCCATCTCTTGGCCACAGCTATTTTTTCAGGAGTGGACATCCAGCCCAATTCCAGATAAAGAGACAAAATTTCTGGGGCAAATAAAAAATCATTTGCTTTTCTTAGACAGTGTATGAGGGAGATGTTCTCTCTCACTCTCTCTCTCTCTACCCCCTGCTCCCTAAATTCTTGATGACATGGGTAAGCTACTGAGTCAAATGAAACTCAAGTTCCATTCTATCACTGGATAGCCAATTATTTGAGCTAATAAATATCTTATATTTTTAAATATAAAGTTTAAGTTTAAGTCAGTATGAAATGGGTACCATTATTTCAATTTTTTGTATGTTTGACAATTTTCACAACTAAAATCTAGGGGGAAAAACTACATTAGATATTGTGTTTTCAATTACCAGCCTGGCAAAGATTAAAATGTTTGATGACACACTATGTTAATAAAGGAGTAAAAAATCACTCCATTCTTCCAAATATTCAGGCCCTAAATCTTGGAGTTATTCTTAATCCTTTTCTTGCTCCCGTACCCCCATTCAGTCCATAAGCAAAGCCCGTCAGCATTACCTTACAAATGTTTCCAGAAGCCAGTCATTTCTCACTAACCTCACTGCTACCACCCTGGTCTAAACTATTATCATTTCTTACTGAATTATTGGAGTAGCCTCCTACCTGGTCTTTCTCCCTCTACCCTTGCCCTCAATAGTCTATTCTGAACACATGATCAGTGGGATCCTTTCAAGCATAAGCCAGATCATGGCACTCCTCCAAACTCTCTAGTGGCTTCTCATCTTGGAGGAAAAGCCATAATCATAACCTACAACTCACATATCTCTTACCTCTCTAACCTCATTTCTCAGTCATTCCCTTCACTGACTTTACTCCAGCCACAGGACCCTCCTTACTGTTTCTAGAACATGACAGGCTCTCTCTTGATTTAAGTTTTTTATAATTGGTGTTACATCTGCCAGAGTTTTTATACATCTGTTCTCCTTACCAGTCAGTGCTTTGGATCCTTACGTACTTCAGTCTTTATTAAAATATTAACTTCTCAGTGAGACTCCCCCAACCACCCTATTTAAAATCATAACTGTCCTTCCCACTCACACTTTCTATATCACCATTTTCCTTGCTATATCACCATTTTACATACAATATGTTTTATTGTCTATCTTCCTGCAATTAGAATATAAGCTCCATCAGAGCAGAAATTTGACCCTAAAACTAAATCAGGAAGCTTTTCATGTACTGATATAAGAAGATCTCAGAGAAATATTGTTAAATAAAAAACTGACAGCCAACAAGAAAAACTTCATATCACATATGAAAATTAACTTGAAATAGGTCCTAGTCCTAAATGTAAGTGCTAAGTCTATAAAACTTGTAAAAGAAAAAACAGGAGAAAATAATCTTTGTGGTCTTGGCTTCGAAAAAATTTCTTGGATTCAACAACAAAAGAACAATATATGAAATAAAAACTTAATTGATCTTCATCAGAACTAAAATTTATTCTTCGAGAGACACTGTGAGAAAAAGGAAAAGATGGGCCACACACTGGGAGAGAAAATATTTGCAAATAACATACCCAGTAAAGGACTAGTATCTAGAATATAAAAACAATCCTCAAAACTGAATAATAAGAAAACAAACCCAGTTATAAATGTCCCAAAGATTTAGACACTTCACCAAAAAAAGATATACAGATGACAAATAAGCAATCAAGGTGTTCAACATCATTAGTCACTAGGGCTATGCAAATTAGAATTACAAGATGTTACTATATACCCACTAATATGACTATAATCAAAAAGACAGACAATAATTTGCTAGGGATGTGGTACCATGTGCTACTATGTCATTAAGACCCCGGTCAAGCCTTCAGATAACTGCAGCCACATTTAACATCTTGACTGCAACTTCATGCAATACCCTAAGCCATAACCACTCATCTAAGCCACAAATTCCTCACTCACAGAAACCAATAATGAATGTTTACTGTTGTTCTAAGCCATGATGTTTTGTAGTAATTTGTTCATGGAGCAGTAGATAACTAATACACAACCAAATAGGATTAAAAGAAATAATATATACCTTGGCTGGCACATAGTAAGTCCTTCATAAAAGTTTGCTGTTATTATTGTTGTTGTGTAATGCATGATGCCTTTTCACCAGCGATTGCAAGTTTCTTGACAAGGACTGCCACTTATTCCTCTTTCTGCACTCTCTACCTCTCCTCATTCCTCACAGCCCCTTAGCACAGTGCTGGGCACACATATGACAGAAGCCCATTAAGCAACTCTCAAAGGGAGGGAATTAAATCCAAAAGCAAAACAATTTACCTCTGTCACTGCAGGCATAACTTTCCACTTCTTAAAATATTTGATTATTTCTTTTGGTGCAGTTAATGTAAATGCCAAGACTTTTATATGCTAGTTTGTCATGAGTAAGCCTCTAAAGGCAAGAAAGACCAACTGGTGAAGAGGAAAAACTTGGTTGATTAAAAGGAGGCAATGAAGAAATGAGCATTGAATAAGGCAGAAGACAAGGTAAGAGGGTCAGGGATGTATCTGTAGTTAAAAATAGTAAGAAAAAAATGTAGTAAAAAGAGTAAAAAATGGACCTGGAGAACTGCCAGTGAAATCACACATATAATTCAGGGCTGCAAGGTTCATGGATTTGAGGCCCACATCTGCTGTTTTTGCTAATGATGATGTTTTTATTGTTGATAATGTTTGCTGCCTCCATAACTGACTGGTTGCTTTGAGAATACATCTCATATTTATAAAGGATTCAGTACCACAGAGCATTAAAAATACATCACATCAACTTAGATAAATAACCCAAGTCTCATCCCCTGCAGATGGCTTATCTTCTTTGTATGTCAAGGACAACAGACTATTACATTCTTTGATAATATTCAAGGAAAGTTTTGCAATTCCAGCAAATTTAATGAAGAAATTTAAAATGTTTAAATCTATTTTTATGATACAAAGTTCATACAATAAGTCAGGTCACACATGGCATGGATCTGAAATAAGGATATTATGGTTAAGAGAAAAGAAGGCTTACTTGTGAAACATCCCAAATTTGATGCTCTGGTCTGGTAACAGGTTGATTGTACAAATAAGCAACGGACAGTAACTAGTTATGGGCATCTTCTTTCTTGACTGGCAGTTAGATAACATGATGCCGTTGATTTCTGCAATGGGTAGATAGACAGTCATAAAGAAAAACAGATAACAATAGTTATGATAATAGTACTAGTAACCGACATTTGTTGAGTTCTAACTCTATGCTTGATAGTATAGTAAGAACTTAACACTCTATTTCTGATTGAATCCTCAAACTATCCAATGAAGTTACATTATTACCATTATCATTTCATAAATGAAGTAATGGAAGCTTGGATGAGTCATGAAACTTCAGCTACCCTGTGCTACCCTCCTCCTTCTCCTTTTCTGACCATCAGGACTGAGGCAACAGCAGGATGAATCAGAGATAAGGCTTGGAAAATGCAGAGTCCCATGCCTCCCTCCCAGAGGTATGATTTGATAGGTCTAAGACAGGGTCTAGAAATTTGCATGTCTAACAGTCCTCTGGGTGCCTTGAGAACCACTGGTAAGAAAGAAAGGAAGAAAAGAAAGGAAAGGAGAGGAAGAAACTAATTCGTAGTCTCACTACCTTTTAGTAAACTCTTACAAAGTAGTGATGGGGCTCTCTTTCCAGTCCTAGTTTCTGAACTCACTGTAGGACTTGTTGCTTCCAAGACAGCTTCCCAGAATCAAGGCGATGGTTAGGATAGGAATGAGTTTTGCTAGCACCCTGTTGGGTAGCATCCCTGGTTACAACTGCAGGACACCTGAGAGGGTTAGGCCTTGGGTTGGGGGGAGGGGATGAAGGAACTGGAACTTACTGGATGAGTTATTGCCACCACCTAAGGGGAGAATTACCGGCTCAGGCCCAAGACCCACGAGTGTCTCATTTATTATTTATTTATTCAAATAAACTTTACCAAATACTTACACTGTTCCAGGTACTATGTTACTCTGGAAATGTAATTGTACGGGGGAAAAAGAAAGTAAAAAAGATACTTCTTCCTGATGGGGCTTACCATCTACCAGTGATATAGTTATTAATGAAATAATTTTATAAACACATGCAAAATTACAATTATCTAAACTCTACCAAATAGAGGACCTGAGACATGTGATGGGGGAACTGATCAAGTCAGGAGGATCAGGGAAATAATAATTGAATTGGGATATGAAAGCAAAATAACTATAAATAAAATTATGATGAATATCTGCCTGCATAAAAAGTAAAATTTTATTGGACTGTACCTCTTAATAGATGGATGGGGGCTTTAAAAACATTTTAAATTACATCATGGATAACTTTTTGGTAAAGTGAGATAGAGTTCACCACCCATTCTATTCCTGTTTTTTGTTATTATGGGTAGATACCAAAGAACCTTTTTACACAAATAAATGAGTGGATGGAATTTTGCCAAATCTTTCTCACAATTTTTCCATCCCCTTAAAATTTATTTAAGGATTAGAAACCATCTCATTTGCAAAAGGATGTGTTACTCATTGGAGTAATCATTTTCTCATTCTCTGGAAATAACCCCCAAAAGGCTTATCAAGTGATGATTAATTGTTCTTATTTCTCTTTAGCTTAGAGGTATTTTGGTTTTGGAGCTAAAAACCCCCTTAAAAATGTGTGTTTCATGATTTTTCTTGTTGTGACCAAAGACCAATTTCAAGTATTTATGTCATGTTAAAATGCCATAAGAAGACATTACAGATGGGCAGAAATTGGTATAATAAAAATATTATATACAGGTTTATAATTTCATTTCAAGATTTAAACTGTAAGTTTAAAATCATACATCTGTCAGAATTAAAAGAATATGTCACCATCTAAGATGGAAATACTAAATTCTAATTAAATGAAACGGTTTCCTAAAGTTTCAGGTGTTATATCTTAGATTCTATTTTGGGAACACTTTTATCTTAACAGGTACATAAGTAGATGCTTTTAAGAGTGTAGTTTTATCTACTTTGTGGAAAAAACAGCAAAAAGAAGAGAAGGTATTATATGACTAGTAGGTAACGGGTTTACAAAATGGTGTAAAAATAATTATTTAGGGGGGTCACTTATGCAGCTTATGACAAGTTTCTGTCAAGGCAATAAGGATATAATGGTAACACATAAATGAAGGGGAAATGAGTGGCAGTGAGGAAACTTGTGCCCAAATAATAATAAATATGGATTTACCAAATCAAATAATATTTTTCTGTGTCTGTTTCAACTCAATTTGAGTATGAAATGAACTGAAACTTCCTACTAGACAAGAACTGGTAAAACTAATTTTTTCAGATTTTTGCCTGTGAGCCAGAGATAACATTATGCTTGTTTCTTAGACTGATCAAAAGTAGTGATTTCCCTTGTTTTGCCTTTTTTTGCTTTTAGAAATAAGATCCTTTAGAAGAAATATTAAAAAACAAAAACCAAAAAAAAAAATGTGGTGTGATTACCATCACCTGAAAAAAAAATGTTCAAAGGGAAACAGTTTATTGCTTAAAGGATGATGCAACCAAAGTTCCAAAAGAAGATGCCCTTTTGGTTGTTTGGCTACTTGGAGGTTTCTACGCACCTGTCATACAAATTATAACAAGATGAAGGACGGGTGAAGGCACACTTGTCCTTCATAAGGTGGGAAGACAGATTGGGAAACAGGAGGAAGGAAAGGAGTGCTGTCTCATCTGCTTTCTCAGGACGATGAGTTTTAGAAAAGATGCAGAAGATGAGGAACAATAAATTGACTCACTTAAATTTTTCCCCACAACCCCCTTGGAAAGTCTTCCTGTACACACCTGCCAGCTTGAAATTGCTAAAATATATAATGATCTCTTTTCACGCCTTCAGTCCTTACTGATTGCCCCCTCTCTGAATTCCTACAGCTCTTATGGTCTATTTTAGATAATTCAGGAATCAATTTCTCTTTAAGTGATTGTAAAAAGAAATCAGTCTTATTTTCATGTGTGGCTGCCAGACTCAGTCTCATTCTATATTATATTCATACCTCATGCCCGGTCATGTACAATGAGAATTCATGGAAACAGGATAATGTAAGCTGGAAGAAGTAGTGGAACCTGTTTTGGACCTTCAAGAATGAGATTTTAATAAGGACAAAAGGAGAAATCCATTCTAGGAAACAGCATGTGTTGGAAAGGATATAAGTCAGCTGCTGTAATGAAGACTCAGACTGACAGCAATTTCTTAAACAAGTTCTCTCAAGTACCAGGATGCGCAGAGTCCAGAGGGACTGCTTAATCCACAAGGCAGCAGGTTTCCTCTACCTTTCGCTCTGCCACCTGCTAAGGTATAGGCCTTGTCCTCATGGCCAAAAATGATTGACATCTTTTGGGTCTCTACTCTAGACAACAAGAAGGGAGCAAATGAGGGAAATACTCAAAGAGGACATAATCTTTCCTTTTAAAGGCAGAACCCAGATGTTTCATGTCACTTACACTCACATTCCGTTCACCAGAACTCAGTCACACAGACAATCCTAGCAGCAAAGAAGCTGGGGAAAATAAGGACTTCTGCTAGGAAGCCATATGCCCAAGCTAAAACGTGGGATTTCTTACTAAAGAAAATAAATGAGATGATATTGAGACAACTAGTGATCTCATAGATAGATGCAGAAAAGAAAATGACAGGAGATAGGAGAATGGGGAAACAACTGTCCTAAGAACATAAATTAAGATTCTACAGTGCATTTCAGGTGTGAGAAGCTAGTGAGGTTTTATAAAGAATATCACCAAGAAAGGTGTTTCTTTGCTTGCTGATTTGTTTGTCTTTTAGGAAGGTGCTGATGAGATGTAGGATGGAGTGTGTGTAGATGTGTTGAGAGGCTGTATCGGAGAGGATGGGTAAGGTCCTTGTTATTTGAAGTGTGGTCCAGGGTTATCACACCATCAGCATCACCTGGAAGCTTGTCAGAACTGCAGCATCTCAGCCCCCACCCAGACCTATTGAATTCTAATCTGCATTTTTACAGATTCTTTAGGTGACTTAATATCACATTAAAGTCTGAGAAGCACTGGGCTAGATTATGTCATGGTAGGGAAAAATCCTAAAATCTGTATTTTAAAATGACAACTTTTTACTCATGCTGAAAGTCCATCTGGGAGGAAGAGGGCGGCAGGTAGGTGACTCTGCTTCATCATTCTCACTTGGCCCCAGCCTGATGGTGCCTCCACCATCTGAGCATCACCAGTGATGTGGCAGGGGAAGTTATTGTGTGGCTCTCAGGCTTCTCTCACACTTCCTTGGCCAAAGCAAATCCCATGGCCATGCCTATCTTCAAGGAGATGGGAAGAACAATTCTACCATATCCCTAGAAGGCAGGGAATCAAAATACTGAGGAAGCCAGGAGACTCCAAGGGTAGGGAGGCCTTTCAAAGGTTATCACATTGTAGACATAAGATGATCAGACACTAGCAAAGTATAACATCAATAGGAAGGAAAAGGAGAGCATGAACAACAACAACCAAAAACTATTTCAGAATAATTCTGAGGGGATAGTCAAGGACGATTCCCAGCTTTAGAGTCTGATTGATTGGGTAGAAAAGAAAAATTGTGGAGAAATTGGTTGGGGTGGGGAGTGGAAAGGCTGAGCCCAGAATGGACATGCTAAATCAGAAATTAAGGAGGATATTCACCCTTCGCTCATCTTTCCAACCCCATCTCTCATCACTGCCCCAACCCCACCCCACTCACCATGCTCCAGCATCACTAACTTTTCTGTTCCTTTATACACCAACCATGTTCTCACCTTAGGGTTGTTGTACCTACAGTTTCTCCTGGAATGCTCTGCTCTGGGCCATAATGAGCTCCTGCCTGTCATTCAGAGCTTGCCATAGTGTCATCTCCTCAAGCTTTTCCTGATCATACAAATGCAGTCACCTAATCACACATTATAACACCTCCCTACTTTAGTTATCAGCATAGTATCTACAGATAACCAATATTTTTACTGGTCTATCCCTCTCGCTCCATTAAAAAGTAAACTCCATGAAAGCATGGACTCTGTCTATTCTGTATCACCAGCTTCAAGTACAGTGCCAGGCATCTGAATGTTCATGTGTAAATTTCAGTTTAAAAATATGCAATAAGGGAAATATGGATAGGGCTCCAACGAGGAAAACAGATTTGGTATGTTAAAGTTCTCTAAAGTATTAAGGATGATCAAGCAGCATTAAACCTTTAGGAATGCTCCCTTTCAGTGGGTAGGTAAGTGCAGAAGACTCAGAAGTCTAAACAGTAGAAAAGAGTGGTTCCTGAAGCTAGGAAAAAGTTTCAGTGAGGAATGGGTCAATAGGTGGCAAGTGTTATCTCTTAGTCAAGAAAAATGGGAATAAGAAAAAGACTATAGGATTTGGAAAGGTCATTTGTAATCTCTGAATAAAGGAGTAAAAATGTAGAGCTTAAGGAGAGAAAGGATGTGCCAGGTAGAGCTCATTAGTGAAGTAGTTTGGTCATAAAAGGAACTAGCACCCTAGCAGGATTGAGTGGGTTTCTTTTGGTGAGACCTGCGGTTCTTAACCTGAAGTTAATGGATCCCTAAGGGGTCCTGAACTCACATTCAGAGATTCTGCAAATTCAGAAATTACATACACCATTTTGTGCCTTCATGGGGCCGGGAGGCGGGGGAAGATTTGTAGCTTCATTAGTTTCCCAAAGGTTGAGACCCAAAGGTTAAATAACCACTGCTGAATAGGAATAGGCCAGTTAAAAAAAAAAAAAGTTAGAAAACTAAACCCCAAAAAACCAAAGGCCCATGGGGAGGGTATAGCTCAGTGGTAGAATGTGTGCTTAGTATGCACAAGGTCCTGGGTTCAATACCCAGTACCTTCATTTAAAATTAAGTAAATAAATAACCTAATTAAACCACCCCCCCAAAAAAGAAAGAAAAAAGAAAAAACCCAGAGGCCCAGAAAAAGGCTAAGCTTTAGAGAGAAAAAGAAAAACTTCTTCCTTAACTAAGGAAAAGTTACACAGTTTTTTTTAAAGTTCACAATTACATCATCATCTCAGTAAAACAGGGAGTAAAGGCAGATCTGGAACACTGGGGAGACGTGTGCCAACATGCTCTAGTAAAGAGAGACTGAATAAGCCGGGCAGAAGGAGTGGTGAAATGGCCCGTGTTCCTCAACCGAGCCTACAGCGCTAGCGTAGCACCTGTGCGACGTCACGGCCCGGGAGGTGGTGCTCAGGCCTGGGAATTGCTGGCATTGTTCTTGAACCAGTGAGCGTCTCAGGCTCAGCTCTCTGAGCGGTCTTATCACAAAAGGGAATCGTCACCAGGCAAGGGGGTTCCTCAGTGAGTCATCTCTGGGACAAGCTGTGCGTCCGATGAGCTTCCCATAGTTGCCCTACTTCCTGCTGTGTTTGGGCAGCAGCCTCCAGCCTGGCCTCCCCACCTGCAGTCATCTCTGAATCACACTGTCCCATTTCGGTATCTCCGTCCCCGCCACCAGCTCTCGGCCTGGCGCAGGGCCCAGCAACAGCAGGCCCCCGGAGAACTCATTCACTCTACAACTGTGCGGGTTTACTGGGCGGCTCCGGTGCCAGCCCAGCGGCAGGCGCTGGGGCCTGATGAGCACCAGGCCCTCAGGAGTCCGCCTGCGCGCAGCCTGGGGCGGGGGCAACACTCCCTCCCTGATCCGATCTAACGGGCCGCAGCCCGCATGTCGCAACGGCTTTCCGGGCAGGCCACGCCAGGGGATGCCCGGTCCAGGCCCCCTTCGCCTCAGGCCAGCACAAGATCCCGCGGGAACAGAGCCCTTGGGCCAGGGCCAAGCCGCCTGCTCGCGACCTACGAGTCTCCGGATTCGGGGCGGGCGCTCAAGAGCGGGTCCTAACGGCATCCGTCAGCAGTTTGACCTTGAAGGCCTGGCACCGCCCCCAACCCCCTATGCGATCCCGCCTGCAGCGCCCATAGTTCCACCGGCGCCTGTCAGGGGCCCAAATTCCACGACGGTAGCCCTAGGGGGCTTTGCCCTCTTTCTGTAGCCAATCGGATTCCGACGTGGTGCTGGCCAATGGCCGCGGTCAAAGTATCAAGAGTGGTTGAGCCTATCAAAGTTTAGCCTTAAGTTACTCCCGCCCTTCAGAAAAGTCGGAGGGCGGGTTGATCTTACATGTCGGCCAATCAAATGGCCAATAAACAAGAAGCTTCCAAGATCAAAGGGAAAGGGGTGGGATCTAAGTGGTAGTAATGCCGCCGGGCGGAGGAATGACAAGCAACTTCACTAATACCACAGACACATTTTTCCTACGTAGGCCAGGGGGCGGGGCTATCCTGGCTGCTGCACCAATGGCTGATTGAGGGGCGTGTCCTCGGGGCCAAGCGGGAGCCGGAGGCCCCGGGCTCTCTGGGCCGCGCCTGAGGCAGACGAGACGGGGCTGGGGGGCGGCGGCGGCGGTGGCAGCGGCGGTGGCGGGGGTGGGCGCCGCAGCTGGCCTGGGTGGATGGAGTTGGAGGGGCGGGGTGCTGGCGGTGTGGCGGGGGGGCCGGCGGCTGGGCCGGGGCGGAGCCCCGGGGAGTCGGCGCTGCTGGACGGGTGGCTGCAGCGGGGCGTGGGCCGGGGGGCCAGCGGCGGGGAGGCCGGGGCCTGCAGGCCCCCGGTACGGCAGGATCCGGACTCCGGCCCAGACTACGAGGCGCTGCCGGCTGGAGCCACTGTCACCACGCACATGGTGGCGGGCGCCGTGGCAGGGATCCTGGAGCATTGCGTGATGTACCCCATCGACTGCGTCAAGGTGAGACCTGGACCTGCTCCGGACCCGACCTGGGGCTGACCCTACCCCTGGGTCCTGCCCGGAGTCAGGATCTCAGCCGAGAGGCGGAACCGACACGGGTTCCTTTCTGGCTCCTGCCACCACCACATTATTCGACCGATACTCCCTGCAAGCAAGGTCCCGGCCGGGAATTGAACCTAGTCAGGAATCAGGACCAATTTCTAACCGTCAGTGGGATCTGAATCGGGACCCTGGACAGAAAATCTGTCAGCCAAAGTCCTGGATCTCAGCTGGACTAAACAGGAATAGGGTGGGATGGGAAGGATACAGATAAGTGCTACTAACGTGATTAAGGTGAAGCCAGCTGAAGACTCTGAGTAGAATTTTAATGGCTTAAGATGTTCTCTGGCGAGTGCTTTTACAAGTTGCTTGCTGTGTCTTCCCTAAAAGTGATGGGGCAAGAACCAGAATCTGGAATCTCTCAGTTAGATAAAGGATTTACTTATTAAATCTTAACCCATGAGTGATTGGAAATCATTGTGCAGCCAGAATTCAGAGTTCCTGACTAGAAATAGGATGGGAAAGATCATGTTTGGGAAAAAGTTTCGGTTTCTCTGTGCAACAAGCTTGATACCCCACCTATTTCCTGAACGTGAAAATTGAGCTGGGATTGAGACTGTGTGTGCAGGGAGCACGTCAGCCCTCAAAGGAGAGATGGACTTAGTGTATTTCTTTAGCCACTTGACAAAAAGGGAAAAATTGCCTAGAAGGGAAGCATGACAATATTAGAAGGTAGATGTTAATGTGAGGAAAATGAAATGGGATCAACAGGAGGGCATGATTTGTGTGAAAGTAAAACTAACTGCATCCATGAGCAAGCTGGCTGATGAGTGGGTACAAGTGCTTCGTGTGCTTCTGAAGAAAGCTGGGTGAAGAGGGGAACACATTGTTCTTTACCGTTCGTATTCTTGTGCATTAGCAAAGGAACCACCACTAAATAAATTGAGAAGTTATCTCGAAGGGACTGTTGAAATAAGTATAACGACGAGACCAGTTCCTCCTTCTCATGTTAAAGGTAATAGTCAAACAATATTCTCACAGCACTTAGATGTATGTTTTCTCAAATTAGGAAAATGTTACATATTCAGAAGGAGGAGAGTACCAATTTGGGAGATGTAGAGTCTATCCCTTCTGCTTCTCCCTGTGTCCAATACTGTTTCAAGTTTTCATTAGTAATGTGGATGAGGAAGTGGGGAAAGTGCTCTTTAAACGTTGTGAATGACACTGAGTTGGTAGGAGTAATCTATCACATTGCAAGGTAACTCCTACCAAGGGCCATACCCATTGAATCTGTGGTAAATGCATTTGGCTAAAATGGATATTAGAATTTTAAATACCCTTGTGAGTTGGGAGAAATAGAAATAAACAGTAAAATCCATGAGAGGATGGTTAACACTGATAGTATTGAAATGAAAATGGATAAGTACAAATAAAAAAGATTCAGATATTTATGTAATAGAGTCTAGGTTGAATGACTGTGAGCTGTTAATACTATCTGGCCAAAAGTTAACATGATCTAACTGCAAAGTAGCCTCCCTATGCTTAGACTGAGTAGCGAGCAGGGTCTGGGGTGCTGTCTTTCAGGCTGGGTATCAAATGAAAACTAGATCAAGGAAAATAATGAAAATTATGAATGACTTGAAAAATGCAATGTAAAATGTGACTGACTTAGAAATATTACTGCAGTTTATCAATTTGAATGTTGTCCCGTTACCTTTGGAGGCCTTCTCCTTACTTCGTATATTTACATAATGCTATTGGTGCTGTAAATATTTTATAAATTCCTCTGTTAGAAATGCCTCTAGAATATTTGAATGCATATCCTTAAATGGGGCAAGTGTTTGCCCTGTGACAAGAGGGAGTTGACTTTTTAGTAACTGAGGCTATTCAGAATCAAATATGGCAGTTAAGGTGAGAGATCAAACTAGGTAATGCTGATTGGGGTCAAAGATAAGGTAGGTTCAGAAAGCAGGGAGACTGATTTACTTCTGAGGCTGATAAACCCACTGAGGGAACACTCCCAGAAAGAGGAGTTCAAAAATGTTTTGTGTAACTGCAGCATTGCTGGAATAAGTCACTTGTAGCTTCCCGAGGTAGCTGTTTTGAAGAACAGTTCTTATTCATTTACATAAGCTTTGGGATTTTTGTTCTGTAAAAATTAGTAAGACAACATTACAGTCATGCCTCAGAGCACACATTAAAGAAATAATTATTTGATTTGGAGGGGGAAATGCTCAGGAGTCTTCAAAAACACAAAAACTTATTTTAGAAGAATCATTTTCATTTGCCATTAATTCTGGGATTCAAATAACTAGAGAGAAAAACTAGGTGAGACCATCAGGATTTAGTGTCAGTAACACTGTTTACAGTCAACACTGTTGTGCAGACATGAAAGTAAGATTCAAATCTCTTCCTTCAGAAAGGGCTTCCCAGTTCACCTGTCCTTCCTCTTTCACCATAAATAGGTGATGGAGAGGAAGAGCAGCCCAGCAGACCCCAAGACTAGAGGCAGGTATCTGTGTTGGAGCCTAAGGGGCAACCACAGTGTTTGCAAATGAAAACTGACATTGCCTCTTGGCATGCAAGCCCATGTACTCACAGCCACTTATCAGGGTCGAGTTGACTTAGAATATCCTTGGGAGGGACCATGGGAAGTCAGCATAGCCTTGCTAGGGTATAGTTACTCAGCCAGCTATTTCCATGGTCATAATAGGGAAGTATAGGAGCCCAAGTAAATCCCAGTTTTCCTTTTCTGGGCATCAGAGGCAAGCACCAGACTTTATCTAAAGGGACAGGTTCTGCAGCCCAAAGCAGTAAGGACTCTTCCCAGAATCATCTGGCTAAGTACCCACCTGTCACCAAGGTGCTGCTTTTGGGCTCTGTAATGGTGAAGCGAATAATCTATTTATATAATAAATTAAAGAGGGAAAGAACAAAGGGAAATAAATATTTTCCAAACTCCAGATGTAATAAATTATCTATACACATCCACCAATGCAAGGTTAAGACATGGAAATATTGGCTTATTTGATTTTCTTGTATCTAATAATAATAAATATTCAATAAATGGCAATTGTTCATGTTTGTCGAGCACTATCTGATGTGCCTTACATACAGTTATTCACTTAATCCTTGAAACAACTTCATAAAGTAGGCACTATTTTCATCATTTTATAGATGAAGAAAAGGAGGCAGGTTAAGTAACTTGCCCAAGGTCACATAGTTAGTGACAGAGTCATGGTTTGAACCCAGCCTGACTCCCAAACCTTCCATACAGCCTCCCACAAGCAGATTTCCAGAACCAAGCAAGGCACAGAATTTCACAATAGTGCTCTTTCCTAAACGTGACCTTTAGATTAACAGCTGGACATGTAAATCATTGTAGCCACAGAGAAACTTTAAAATGAAAACAAAAAAAATACAAAATCAAACCTGATTTATAAGTGGTTAAAGACCAGTTAGTTGCCCGCGCGTATTTACAAAATGACATATGAGAAACAATGCTGCCGTGATCTGTAAATTCTAAGATATAAACTAGTATTTCTGAGAATCATATGTGAATACAATAAAAATCCTTATATTTCTAGGACCTCGTAAATTAACAATGACTTTTACATGCCTTAACTCTGAATCTCCACAACAGCCCTGTGGGCTAGCCATTCTGAGCCTTATGTTACAGATGACAACATTGGAGCTCAGAGAGGTTAAGTGACATACCCCAGACCACACATCTAGCTTTCTGACTCAAATGTGGCTGCTCTTACTAAACCACTTACCTCCCTATTAGTCTGGCTTTTCTTCAAAATTGGGCATGTTTTTTTATATTGAAGACTATTCATTAATTTTTACTTAGAAATTTCATCTTTCTCTGTAAGATAGATTTACTGACCCACAAATTTGGGGAGCTATATTTGTTTTTGTATTTGGTGTGGCTTATGCCTGGGTCCTCTCCATGAGGGGATATTTTCATTGAGTTAGAATTGTCAGTTAGATTTAGATGTGTGTGTAAAATGTTCAAAGTAACTTACCCACAGTCCAGGTTTCTCTTAGGGGTAAAGAGTTTCAGGCCTCTGAGGCCAGACCTTTCAAGACTGGTTACCCAAATGTGTCATTGACTCCAGCACAACAGTGCAATTTCTAAACATTCTCCCAGTACATGATTAGTTTGAACAAACCTATCAAAACATAATTGTTAACCACCAGGCCCAGTTTAATAGTGGCCATAGCCAGCAAAGACCTGTAGTCTTGAATAACTCCTCCGATAGATATTATAGCCCCTGATGTGATGTGAAAGATCAATAAACACTATTTATTTATTTATTTATTTAATGTATTTTTAAACATTTTTAATCGAGTTATAGTCATTTTACAATGCTGTGTCAAATTCCAGTGTAGAGCACAATTTTTCAGTTACACATGAACATACATATATTCATTGTCACATTCTTTTTCACTGTGAGCTACCACAAGATCTTGCATCTATTTCCCTGTGCTATACAGTATAATTTTGTTTATCTATTCTACATATGCCTGTCAGTATCTACAAATTTTGAACTCCCAGTCTATCCCTTCCCACCCCCATCCCCTTTGGCAACCACAAGTTTATATTCTATGTCTATGAGTCTGCTTCTGTTTTGTATTTATGTTTGTTTGTTTGTTTGTTTTTTAGATTCCACATATGAGCAATCTCATATGGTATTTTTCTTTCTCTTTCTGGCTTACTTCACTTAGAATGACATTCTCCAGGAACATCCATGTTGTTGCAAATAGCATTATGTTGTGTTTTTTATGGCTGAATAGTATTCCATTGTATAAATATACCACACCTTCTTTATCCAGTCATCTGTTGATGGACATTTAGGCTGTTTCCATGTCTTGGCTATTATAAATAGTGCTGCTATGAACATTGTGGTGCAGGTGTCTGTTTGAAGTAGCATTCCTTCTGGATATATGCCCAGGAGCGGGATTCCTGGGTCATATGTTAAGTCTATTCCTAGTCTTTCGAGGAATCACCATACCGTTTTCCACAGTGGCTGCACCAAACTGCATTCCCACCAGCAGCGTAGGGTTCCCTTTTCTCCACAGCCTCTCCAGCATTTGTCATTTGAATGATGGCCATTCTGACTGGTGTAAGGTGATACCTCACTGTAGTTTTGATTTGCATTTCTCTGATAATTGGTGATATTGAGCATTTTTTCATGTGCCTATTGGCCATTTGTATGTCTTCATTAGAGAATTGCTTCTTTAGATCTTCTGCCCATTTTTGGACTGGGTTGTTTGTTTTTTTTCTTATTAAGTCATATGAGCTGCTTATATATTCTGGAGATCAGGCCTTTGTTGGAATAAACACTTTTCTTATTGGAAATTTATGTTTTTGGTGGGTTTTGGAGGGTTTTTTTTTTTTTTTTGGAGAAGTAGAAGAGAGTGTGTCACATTGTGATAAATGATACTGTGTATTTCTGATTGAACTTCCAGGAATTAACCTCTTAGGCTACAAGTTCTTTGTTGGTAGCAGGAGGAGAAAATAGCTGTAAAGGAATGTGGGTTGCTTGCAGCTAAGTAGGACCTGTTAATCTGGTTAGTTTCTTTTCTCCCATGCTCTTGAGAAGAGGCATCACTCTTGGATTCCAGATGGCCAACAGGAAGGTTCAAGCTTTTAAATCCAGATTGAGTCAGTGGCTGGAATGAAGTAGGAATTTAAACTGTACTTGGGCAAACGGTAGTTACCCGCTGTTGGCTCACTGATGGCCGACATGTTACTTTCTGAACTGGTGCAGACAAAGCAAAGATTCATTCATTATTTCATTCATTCACCAAACAAATCTTAGGTGCCACTGTGTTCCAGGCACTAAACATTGTCTGGTCATCTTCATGCTATCTTAACCTTGAAATGGATCAACAGACAAGAGCGCTGCTCTAAGGGAGACATCCTTCAGAGAAGGTCTGTGATTTGGAAGGTATTTCAAATAAGATTAATTTCCCAAATTTCAATAAAACGTTGTCCAGGAACATCATACAGAGTGTCTACCATATACTTTCATTCCAATCATTGAATCCTCTAGAGATTCCAAAGGCTATGTTTTACTGAGACTGATTTTATTCATTGATGCCAGTTTGGGGATTTGGTTAGTTTAGATCAGAAATCTGGAAGCCCCTTCAGTTTTAGAGACTAGATTGGTTTCCACCTTCGTAGTTTGAGGGTAAACTTTCTTTCCCAGGAAATTAAAGCAGCACCTGTTAGGAATGCTACCTTTGCCAAGACTTAAACTTACAGGCTCAGCTGCCAATGCCAAATAGTCTGAAAAAGTCAGATAATCATCAGGGACATATCTAAGGATGAGCCATCATCTCATTAGTGTAGTATGTAGTCAGGAAGCAGACCCAGGATCAGTCTTCAGAAATAATGAAGTACATTGTAGACAGTAAATAGTTGACTTTAGAATCCACTTGTAAAGAACTCTTCGCCTGAGTTTATTCAGGCACAAAAGCAACTTCTCCTAAAATGCAGGCTTAGTACTTGTTGCTGGGGCTATGAATCATTTTGGAGTTCAAGAACACTTACCAAGGGGTGATTTTCTCAGGGAAAATAATGATGTTGCGTTTGTATGACCACAGATGACAAGAAAAAGAAAGACCCAAGGCTTGGAAAGATTGGGTATAGCTTTGGAAGGAAGTAAAACTGGATGCCAGGTATCACTTCTACATATCGGCGCGACTCCACGCAGATGGTCTGCCCGGTGCCCAAAGCCTGCATGCTGAGGTTGGGTGCGAAGTGGGCATCACTGACGTTGCACTTCTCCTTTCTGTGCTTTCAGACCCGGATGCAGAGCCTGCAGCCTGATCCAGCCGCCCGCTATCGCAATGTGTTGGAGGCCCTCTGGAGGATCATAAGAACGGAGGGCCTGTGGAGGCCCATGCGGGGGCTGAACGTCACAGCAACAGGCGCAGGGCCTGCCCACGCCCTCTATTTTGCCTGCTATGAAAAGTTAAAAAAGACATTGAGTGATGTAATCCACCCTGGGGGCAATAGCCATATTGCCAATGGTATTGAGCCTTCCTGTGCTGGTTCCCCCACTTTCTCTATTCTTTGGGCTTTGCTGCTGTCAATGCTTGCCAGTCTCAGCATGGTTTGAAGCTGAAGCTTCGGGCCGGGGGAGGCCAGATCATAGGGGAGGGCCTTCCAAACCTGATGTTCTCAGACAATGGGCTGCTTCAACCCCACCCCTTCTTTGGGGCACCTCAGCAAAAGGTTACAATATCCTCCCTTACATACCAGCTTGACTCTTTCCTCTCAGCTTCTCCTTGGCATCAACTTCTGCCCTGGTAACGTGGGGACACACTGAACTGCCCCCGTTGTATATTTCTTGCTAATTGGGTGGTATCCTGCTCTTCAGCAGGACTGGAGGTGACCCAGCTGCCTAAGGAAGACATTAATGGAGCCTCAGCTCTGCACCTCACCTTTTCAGGATCCCAACTGAGCAGAGGCAGTTTTTGTCATTGAGGACATAACAAGGCCTCAAGCAGTGAAGGGGGTGGGGGGCCAAGGGACCTCAGTACAAGGAAACCAGAGGGTTGGAGGTTGTGTGGAATTAAGGGAAGGGATAGCAGCCTGGAGATTCAGGTTGTCTGAAAACCAAAGTGAACGTGGAGAGGGTAAGGGATATAGTCATTCAGGACCTGAGGAAAAGGTCTGGAAGGACAGATGTTAGGATTTGGAGGTTTTGGGCAGCAAGACAAAAGGTGAGATTCTGGTGAAGATCTGACCTGCCCCTCGTGCTCTGCCTCCACTGGAGGCAGTTGATGTGCTGGCATCCCTTGGCCACAGGGTGTCTGCTTCCCATCTGGAGCACGAGCTGCACTTACTCTCAGAGCCACCTCCCTTGATAAAACCTGGGCTGTTTACTCGGCCTCTTCCTGGCCTTCCTGTCGTATTTGTGGAAGGTAGACGGATGGCCTTACTAAGTTAGAACAAATCTCTTCAGTTCTCTGAACAGGAGTTTAGGAGCAATAGGCTCTCATCTTTTAAACTGGCTCTTAACGTTCCCTCCCCCTGCCATGGGACAGCCACTTCCCTCCTCGCTTGGGCCTCAGTGACTCAGTCGCCCTCTCCTGGCCTTACATGTGGCAGTTGTTTTCTTCTTTGCAGGAGCGGCCGGGTGTGTGGCAACATTACTTCATGACGCAGCCATGAATCCAGCGGAAGGTAGTGATTCCTCATCCTTTCCCTCTGTGGGCAGCTGCATCTGCATCTCTGGGCTTTTCCTTTATTTCTGGTTTGCAGAAGTAAGCCAGGGAGCACCCGGTCAGTTTGGGTGGGAAATCCTGGCATGTTATATTGTCTCACCACTAGAGGGCGCTCCCTCCATGTTGTCGGTGCTTGGGAGGATTCCCTTAGACAGGAAGCATGTTCATTGAGAGTTAATTCATCTCTGGGGCTTCCCTTGAAAAACGTATGTCTCTGTGTGGCCTGTTCCTGGGCCTTCCTGGAAGTCCCCTTTGTCGTGGCTTTGGTCTAAAAAATTTAGCAGATTATTAAACTTTTCTTCAAAGAGGTGAAGATGGATTTTGACATTTGAAAATACTGCCTTTCTTGTTGGAATGAAGAATGCTTGAGACAGGAATGAAAGGGGACATTGGTAGAGCTTAGGCCCTGCACTGCTGCTTGGATCTTGGCTTTTCAGTTGGAGAATGAGGTACCCAACCAAATATGAAAAGATAGCATAGTTGCCACGTTCCTTAAAGTTCCATTACTTTACTGGTCTGGGCAAGGCCATGGCATGGGAAGGGCCAAAGCTCAAGGATCCAGAGCTCATACCATGTTATCTACTTGAGGACATAGGAGATGTTTGAGAGCTAAAGCCACACTCCTCTTGGCTAAGAATTCTGTTTTCTTTTTGGTAGCCCTTCTCTTCCTGATGGAGGACAACAGCCTCATGTAAGGGTTCAGTGTTCTGCTGAGGATTGGGATTGTTAGGGCTGTGTGTTCATTATTATGTTCACTGTCACTGAGTCATTTCCTAAGAGTTATGAAAGAGCAAGATGGTAATAATTACAGGTGGGTACTTAGATCAAGGAGACCCTCAGGAGTCTAAATGTAGATACATCCTGTATATTAATTGGCCAGTTTTAAAGGAATCCTACTGGAAGTGGGGCCATTGTTTTTTAACCCTTTATCAACCCTCTCCTGTCCCCTCCTCTCAAAAAAGGGAAGCCTGTACTCATCAGGCTAAAAGACAACTCACTCATACTTTTTTCTCTCTCATTCCATTGGCTGATCCGCTAACTTGGGACGCTGAATCTGGACACTCCTGCTCACCCGTTGACTGCTGTCACCATTGTCTTCCTTCTCACTGATGGCACCACAGTGGTCAAGCAGAGGATGCAGATGTACAACTCGCCGTACCACCGGGTGACAGACTGTGTACGGGCAGTGTGGCAAAATGAAGGGGCCGGGGCCTTTTACCGCAGCTACACCACCCAGCTGACCATGAACGTTCCCTTCCAAGCCATTCACTTCATGACCTACGAATTCCTGCAGGAGCACTTTAACCCCCAGAGACGGTACAACCCCAGCTCCCACGTCCTCTCCGGAGCCTGTGCCGGAGCTGTAGCTGCCGCGGCCACCACCCCACTGGACGTTTGCAAAACACTGCTCAATACCCAGGAATCTCTGGCTTTGAACTCAAACGTTACAGGACATATCACAGGCATGGCTAGTGCCTTCAGGACGGTGTATCAAGTAGGCGGGGTGACCGCCTACTTCCGAGGGGTGCAGGCTAGAGTAATTTACCAGATCCCCTCCACAGCCATCGCATGGTCTGTGTATGAGTTCTTCAAATACCTAATCACTAAACGGCAAGAAGAGTGGAGAGCAGGCAAGTGAAGCAGCGCCGCATGAAGCCGGGGGTCCAGCCAGCACTGCTGCGCCCTGCCCAGTGCAGCCACGTTCTCTGTCTCCTGGCATGCTCCAGCCATGAATGGAGTTGGAAGGAAGGCAGAGGGCCCTCCGCAGGCTCCTGGTGTTCTGGCTAACACCAGTTCCTGCCGCCCTCCCTCGCCGCCGCCTTCCCTTCCGGGCCCTAAACAAGTGCAGCAAATCGCACCACGGCATCTCTTGACACTGTCCATCTCGGGCCTGATGACCTGCTCTAGACTGTTACAGAGGGACACGCAGCTCATTCCCCCGGGTTCCTAATAAAAGCCTTTAAATTGAATCATTTCATTGGGTTTGTCTTGCCAAAGGGGAAGTGAAACGCTGTCAACTGTCCTTGACTTTGAGCATAAATCAAGGGGCCTAAGGGGAAGGTTTACTGCTGTATGTCTGCAGTGTTTGTTTCTGCTGCTTTTGTGGGGATTTAAGACTTTGGGGCTTGACTCCCTCTTTTTTAGTAATAGGCTATAAGGAATCTCTCTGATGGCAGGAACAATAGGCCTTTGACAGATCCTAGCTAAACAGGTGCTCCTGATCCCTGCTGTTGCCTTTTCTCTAGGGCAGTGGCATGGCACAGAAGAGGTAGCTCTCTCTGCTCTAATTCTCAGCTCTGCCTGCCGCAACAAAACTTTCCTTGTGGTACTTGGTTTTCTAATGTAGATGTAAAGCTAAAATTAGGGAAGCTGCAAGTACTGAATATTACGTGGTAAATAACAATATCTTTCACTGGATTTTAAGGCTTTTACAAAGTACTTTAACACATGGGATCTCAGTTTGTCCTCACAAAATCTTAAGTTGGCAGTGCAGGTATCACCTCAATTTCAAAGTAAGGGAAGCTCAGAGAGGCTGTGACTTGCTCAAAGTCTCACAGTAAGTGCAGAAGTGGGACTCCAATCCGGATCTTCTGTCCCGGGGAGTGAACCTAATTGTGCTTTCCTGCAGACAGGAAACAAGCGGAGGCCATGCCCTCCACCCACCATCTCCTGAGGGAGCTCCCTGCCCGGCAGCCACTTAGGCTGTGTTTGCAGTCATTCAGGGATTAACTACTGAGTGCCTCTGTCAGGTACTGGTGCTGGGGACATGGTAAATAAACCATCCCAGGCCCCAAGGAGCTTGCCTGGAGAGGAAGGTACATGTAAACAGGCAATTGCAAGATAATGACAAGAAATGTGTAGGGTAAACCTAGGTACTCGTTTGGAGGGGCGAAGAATGCCCAGCCTGGACTTGGATGATGGTTTTTGGAGGAAGTCACACCTAGAAGGCAGGTGAGCTAACCACATGAAGCGGGGAGTGGAAATGTTCTCAGTGAAGATCTGGAGGCAAGAGAATGAGGAGTGTTTGGGGTTCAGTATGCAAGGGGTTCGGTGGGGCTGACACTGTCTGGGCCAGGCACACAGCTGGAGAGCTAAGCGGGGGCTGGGTCTTAAAAGCAATGCTAAGGAGTTTAGAGTTTATCCTGAAGGCAGTGCAGAAGCATTACAGGGTTTTCAGCAGAGGTGTGGTGTGATGAGATTTACAACTGAAACAGATCACAGGCTCTCGGAGAAAGGATTAGAGGAGCAAGACTGGACAGGCAGCCGACTGGTGAGGAGGTCCGTGCAAGGACTGCGGCGAGGGAGACGGAGAAAAGTGCTGACTGGAGGGAGGTTAGGTTGTAGAAGCAGCAGGATTCAGTTACAGAGTAAATCTTGTTCTCCTTCCACCTGACAGCCCTTCAAGCATCTATGGAGAATCGTGTCTGAATGCACTTGAAACAAACTGTCAAGAAAACAGCAGGGTCTCCTGTTCTAAGGCTTAAGTAAGCTCTGCTGCCCCTGCGACTTAGTGATGGGAGAGAGAGATGTTAATAGTGCCAAACAGTGGTCACTGGAGTTTGAATCGCCCATAGAGTAAAAAGAGCATGATGAAATCAGTGTAGAGGTCACTGCAGATGGTTTGCTTGTAAACATATAGGAGAAGAGCTGCCTCCCAGCGTGGACAGAGCACGAGAACAAAGGGAGGCCTCAGCAGACCCCAGCCCTGCAGGCGGCTTTCCAGAGCTCCTGCCTGCACAGCACCCGGACCATGGTAGACACTGTGCAATGAGGCACATTTTTCAAGAATAGGATGGGGTTAATTTCTGAAAGAATGGTGGTACTAAAGACTCCCCTCGGCTCTAATGCTGTTCACAGATGATGAGAAAAGAATACAAAGTGACCTTCCAGCCTCCAACTGTGCTCTAGCTACTGGAGGACAGTTCATTAGGAATCTGGACAGGGCGTTAGATTCTGCAGGTCTCTTGGCCCAATCACTAGAGGAGACAGAGGCCAAACAGTGTGATGGGGTCAACAGTCTGGAGTGCCAGAGACTAGATACCTGGGAGGGGAACCAAGCCTCACTTCCATGGCGCTCACCATACCCATGAGAACTGTGGGCTTCTGCAAGTATCCCCAGGCCCAGGGCCTCTCTGGAAAGCCAGGTAGGGTATGTGGCACCGTGAGGATCCAGTACCCTGCCACCATTAAGAGGTCAGTTCCTGCACAGTCACAATTTGGCCAGAGAAAATAATTCAATATTTGTTAGTTTTTGTTTGTTTGTTTGTTTACTCTCCTTTCAGTGTGGTAATATTATTTATTTGAAAGAGAGTTAGGTTCATTCTTTTCTATTTGTATTCTGTTTTGTTTTCTGCTTTTAGGTTGTTTCTCCTCTCCTCATCCTTGTTGATTTTTTTTAAGAGCAGAAGTGTTCCTTACCTAGGGTCTGTGGGGTCTGTGGATGGGCTTCATGGGGTCTGTAAAGCCCCTGGGGCTTTATGCAAATTATTGGACACGTGTGCATTTTTTCTGGGGACAGAATCCACAGAATTCAAAATATTCCCAAGGTGATCTTTAACCCCAAACATTTAGGGGAGCAAGAGAGAAGAGCAGAAATCCAAGGGCCCTTTAACAGGCCTCCTCGCAGTGGGGAAGGAAGTTCCACTAGATTGTGAGACTCTAGGGCAGACAGGATCTTACCTATTGTATGTCCCCAGTGCCAAGCACATATGCAAATGCCGAGTGAACAGACCCAAAGGAGAGAAGAGAGACTTGGGAGCAGATCTGCATGTTGAAGCAAGCTCAGCATTGCTGTTTCTTCCTAAGGGCACCTGCCCACCAGTGACAACATAACATCAGGTCAGATGTCTTAGATTCCGGACCTCCCAGGGAGAACCAAACCTCCTAGAACCAAACCACAGTTGGAGATGGGTGTGCAGGGGAGACAGCCGGGGCATTTGTCTACAGGTATACACAGAGAGAGAAACTAGGAGGAAAATCTCAGTTTCCTGCAGAGACACTGACCCAAGGCTCTGATGTACCCCTTGAATGGGTTTTTTTTTTTTTTGGCTGCATGGTCTCTGCCAAATTGAAGAACAAGAGTTATTATATGTGAGGGAAGCTGTGAATCATGCAGGGTTTGCTCCTTGCAGGCACCAGCTGAAAGCTTTCCCTGGGTGTGGTGGGAGGTAGGGACTGACCCTGGCACCTGACACAGAATGCTTCACTGAAGGACAGCACCACTCCTCAGGGAGCTTCTGCTGCTAAAGAGGAGCCTACGGAGGTAAATGATGATGTGAGGGCCTCATGGTCAAGGACAGCCTCCCCGGAGTGCCTCCTCTGTACGGCACATCCCACTAAGTGCTGGCTAGGAATCCAAAAGAAACAGAGAAGCTGACCCTTGCTACATGGCTCAAAGAATGTTTAGAAAGTCATGTTTAGGCAAAAGCAAAATTAGAGCTGAGCCATACAACCTGAGCCCATACAAGCTGAGTGATCTGTAGGGTGGGGAAGTCAGAGGGAGTTTCCTTCAAGGAAGGAGCTGATATGGACTTTGAGGAAGGGTTGAGTCTGAAAAAAAGAAGAGACAAAGGTGTTCCATCCAGCAGTGATGGCTCAAGGAATAAGCAGAGGTATGGAGAAGAGATAGCTGATACTTAGGGCAGAGAAGGAGGTTGCTTCAAAGACCAGACAGGCGATGCTGAAGTCACATGCCCATAAAAGATATTGTGCTTCAAGAGGGACAATTTGATGAAAATGATGTTTGAGGAAGAGACTGTGTTGGTCTGAATTGGGGAGTCACCCAATGCAAGGAGGACAGCAGGGGTATTACTGAATGGGAGATACTGGCCTGGGACAGATGGCCGTGTGTGACTGCCTGTTAACCCTACCTGCCAGCAGATCAATAAAAGATGAAAATAAGAATTTACATGGCTCTGTTGTCTAAGATCACAGTGGCACATACAGCATTCTTTCAAATAACAACGAGAATTATTTATAATGATTTATTGAGTGTCTGTTATGTGCTCATTATTGCATTAACCACTCTGGGAAACCTCACAACCACTGAGGGAAATATGGGAGAAGCCATGTACTTTCTACCATTTGATACCATGTGTTGTAGATTTGCCCAGATGTAAGTCTCATAAGAATATTGTGCATTAGGTGTGGCAGGAATTATTATCCCCATTTTATAGATGAGAAAAGGAATGCTAAGAAAGGTTAAGACATTTGCTCACAGCCACATAGCCAAGGACCATCAGCCAGCTCATTGGATCCTGACACCTAACTTTCACTCCGATTTCATGGAGGCACTGTTAACAGAGCCCTTGGGAGTAAAACACCACTTTGGCCTAGGTCTGCTGCTCACTTCAGCTAAACACACCAATTTCCTGGCATTGATTTATTAGTAGTTTAACTTGTTCAGGGTCACTCAGCTGAATCTGGGCTGCCTGGACAAGATGCTCAAGGAGCAAAAGTAGAGGTGAGGACAAGAGGACCAGCCCTCCCCATCACCTCCCATAGTTTAGAAGACAGTAAACACTCTCTGTTTCCCCCACACCCGGCTCAGAGAGGGCCTGGGTTGCCAGAAGGTGGATGACACATTCGATCTGCATTACATCAGTCTGCACAAGATAAAGGCAGACAGAGTGAGGGCAGGGTCTCAAGGTCACCATTATTTCTTCATGCCAGAGTCAGGTCTAAGGAAAGCAAATAAAATGCTGACGGTTGCTTGGAATTACAGAAAGCAAGGAGATCCCTGGGGCGGCACTTTCCTAGGCCTTGTCCAGCAGATGCTCCTGCCAGCCCCTCGGAACCCGCTCCCTCTACCAACCTGCCTCCAGCCACCGGCCAATTGCGGCCATGCAAGCACCAAGGTCCTCCACTTGAGGTGTTCTACTCTCTTCTCCTCAAATCCTCTCTCTTCCAGGACCGTGAGCTGCTTGTTTCAACTTTTCCAATCTGTACAATTACATGGGTAATTGTGAACCAAGGCAGTTCTTGCTGGTCTCACCTTTGGGGCATGTGAACTTAAGGTATGTTTTGCATCTGGCTAAATCCTGAGATCTCTGTTTTATCTTCTACCTTGGCTCACCTGATTCTAAGGCTGCTTTCCACAAATCGCAGAGATGGTTACAACAAAGCGCCAGGGGTGGGGGTGAGGAGAGCACAGGGCCCATACATGGCTCTAGAGGGATGGGGGAGCCCCATTTGCAGGAGCTAGAAGACAGCCAGTGCCTAGGACGGGAAGCAAATGCGCCAAGCTTCAGGCCAAGATCAGGTGCTATACCTATTCTTATCAAGTTAATAGCTTGACATGTTTTCCATCTGAGAGCAAGACATTAAAACAGGTTCAGGAGCAAGGAGTTAGATTCAGGACTTAGCTCGCTTGCCTGTCTCACAGGTGTTCCAAGATGATGGCTGTGTCCCTCCTGGGGGCAACGCACAGCTCTTAATATGAAATTATTTATGTGACGTTTTCTTACTCCAGAGCTTTCATTCCACAAAATGTATTGAGCACTTGGCACATGCCAGGCATTGACAATGAGCAATTTATAATTTAGCACCCACTATATGCTGGGCCCTGTTCATTCTCACAACAGCCCTGTGGGTTAGCTATACAAATGCCCCCATTTCACAGGCGAGGAAACTGAGGCTCAGAAAGGTGAGAAACGTGCCTGAACTCACACAGCAAGTACATGATCGAACCAGGATTCCAATGACTATGTGACTCACCAATGCCCGATGGGGCCCCTGAGAGGTGAAAGGCAGCCCTGCCTACAGATACCACATCCAGGGGGAGACAAAATGTAATCAGATCATGAAATGTAAGGTGCTCCTGTCAGGGAGACAGTACATCTGCATTAATCCTGATCCCATTCAACAAGTCCCAACAACCAAGGCAAAAGCCACCTTGAGAGAGTCCACTGGCTTCTAAGATGCTAATGTACCATTCCCTTTGCCACCAGCACTTACTCCTGAGTCATTCCCATCTAACCAGAGCTAAAGCATGCCCCAAAGTGGTTGGCTGTTGCCCGAAGGGGTGAGGAATACTGGTACACCTCCCAGTTCCAGAGTCCACCTTGAGCGGGGAGAGCCACAACCTCTCAGAGGCTATTGGGTCTTATTTTCTCAAAAGGAGCTCTTGAAATAACCGCAGCTGGGTGTATTAAACATGCAGGTTCCCAGGGCCCCAGTCAAAGCCTTTGGGGGTGGGGCTCAGGATCTGCATGTTTAACAGCGCCCACCTCCACCCACAAGTGATTCTGATGTCCTCACCAAGTCTGAGAACTGATCCAGTCCAACCTCTCATTTTCCAGGTGTGAAAACTGAGGCTCATGGTTATAAAGCCGTGAGTATTCCAGTCGGGGCCATAGGACTAGACCTCAAATTTCTTTCTCAGTCTCTCTCTGCTTCTTTCCCCTTCTCTTTTCCCTCCCTCCCTTCCTTCTTTTCTCTTTATTTTGAGAACACAGACTTTTCTCTCACCACATGCAGTTTAGCAGAGAGGTTCCAGTTCACTGGGCAGCTCTGCTCCACGTGGTTACAGAATTCAGATTTCATGTGTGTGTTTACGTAACATTCTAGGGTTTTTTTCTTTTAAAATCCTAATTCTTTTTAAAATCAGCAATGAAGAGAGATGGTTTGACACATAGCAAAGAGTAGCCATAATTTTTCATCTGCCAAGGAGGCTAAGACATGGGAGTGAATGAAAAATAGTCTTAACCATTTGTCCACACACACCTTCCTTTATTCATCAAACCATCACTGACCATCCAATGACTGGTGCTGGGACTACAGCAGCACCTGAGTTAGGGCCCCTGCTTTTGTTCTAAGTCAGTTCACGTCACAGCATTACTTGGACTGAAAAAATGAAACTGGATGACCTATGAGCAAGCACCAGGGTACAGGGGGGCCAGAGGCAGCCCCGAGGGAAAAAGAACACAGTCCCAGCCCAGCTTTGTTCTCTCTTATGACCACTCCCCTTGGCGTCCCTCTTCCTGGAGAATCAGAATCTGTGGTCCAAGAGTCACACACATGCGTTTCAAGTTCCAAATAACCACATCCTGGGTTCAAGAACAGAATCCAGGTCGGGGAAGGAAGGAGGCTCTTTCTCCCTCCCAGAGCATCAGTGCCCCGGGTGCTGGGAACACCAGCAAGGCGGCGTGAGGCGTCCACAGACTGGCGGGCTTAGCAGACCAGGCAGAGCCAATAAACATCATCTCCCTGGACTTTAATAAGGTTTTGAATGGGTTCCCACTTAAGTAGTCCTTGAGAAACTTGGAAAATTTGGCTGAGTGTGAAAGTTTTATTAAGCAGGATGTTGGGGAAATTAGTGGTGTCATTTAGCAGCCTCCAAAATCATTTTTGGCATTAATTTGCTTTGTCCTAGGTGGTCTCCAAGCCATTCTTGTCTTCTTCCCTCTGTCTCTCTCCTAATCCCAATGACCCTTCAAATGGACTTGTGCAGCTTGGAGCAGGGTTGTAAAATGGGACTTGCATAAAAACTGGGGTCAAGGGAGCTATAACAGAATGATTTAAGCAAACAAAGCCCGCTTTATGTTCCAACCTAAATGTTGAAAACATAAAACCACCCTTAAATACATGCCGGCTAAGTATATGGAGAATAAAACTTCCTTTTGAAAATAAACTTTGGCTCCTACAGTCAGTTCATTATACACCATCGCAAAAGTGCGGTCCAAGCAGAGGAAAAGCATTGCAAAGGCAGAGAAAGGAGTAGAAACTGTCCAGTGGGTGCAGAGTAGGGAAGGGCCAGGGTGGCTGCAGCACAGGGGTAGGAGGTGGCTGAGGCTGAGGGGATGGCTCAGGGTTTCTATCTCCCTCCTCAGATGGTCACCCTGTAAACTCACAGCTACTGCCTGCAAGCAGCCGAAAACTATAGAGAAAGTACAGCTACCGGTACTAACAGCCATCACTACTCTGTGTCTCCTAAATGCAGAGCACTGTGCTCAGAGCCTTGTCTATATTCTCTCATTCAATTTCCCTAATAATTTTGCAAGGAAAGCATTATTCCCTCCTTCACACACGACCCAGCCATGGTCATCCCCCTAAGAGGGGATAAACTCAGGCCCCCGACACTCTAAAGCCTACACTGTTTCTTAAAAACCACATCAGAGAGAAAGTGAATATAAGTATCTGCCTGTGATGACGTGAGCATTTCTTATGGTTTCCCCACAATTACTAACATATTTTTTTGAAAAATCACTTATTAAAAAAATACAAGTAATACATATTTAACACATTCTTATAAAACCCAAACAATTCAGAGTGGATAGAAAGGAAGACTTCTCCTGACATTTCCTATAATTAAAGGTATAGCTAAAACAAAAGCATGTTGGAGGAAAAATTTTGAAAAGAAAATCTATAGTCCCTCCACTTGAATGAAACAACTGGCAGTGATTTAGAATACTACTTTTCAGTCTGTTTTTTTTCTTTCTATACTCGTGGTGTTTGTTGTATGATGTACACTCATTTAAAAAGTTCTTATTGAAGTATAGTTGATATACACTATTGTGTAAGTTTCAGGCATACAATATAGTGATGCACAATTTTTAAAGGTTATACTCCATTTATACTTTTTATAAAATATTGGCTATATTCTCCAATATATACTCATATATTGCATCTTGCTTTTGTCTAATTACATCATGGGCATTTTCCATGTCTACTACCTGATCTTATCCTTCAGAGTTTACGACTGAGTAACATTTAATTGAGAGCCTCACTGCTAAACATTTCAATAGTTTCTAATTATTTGCTATTATCAAAGTTGTTGTAATTAAGATTTCCATGCATTTTTTCCCTTTCTCTAGTTTGGATGACTTCCCTAGCATTCCCAGAAGCAGAATTAGTGGGCCAAAGGGTGGGAACATTCTTAAGGCTCTTGATCCATAGTGCCTAACTGTTTTCCAAAAGGATTGAACCAGTTTTTGCCATTTGGAAGCTTGTTACTGTCTCTGTGTGAGAAGTTCTGGGGAAAGACTTTGTTTAGAGCTTCTTATTCTGCTTAACTGAAATCACTATACTTTAATTTTGCTGTTTCATACGGCCCCTTTCAAAGTCTGTTGACAATGTTTGACCATCTGATTACTGGATGGAAGATTTATACTGGTCTCCCTGTCTCCAGGCTCTTCCTGCCTTCGATCTGTTTTGCACACTGCAGCCAGATTAATTCCTATGGAAACATCACTTGCCTTGTGTCACTGCCCTTCTCAGCAACTTGTAGTGACTATTTCCTTCGGGACCAATTCCAAACTCCTCTACTGGGCCTGGATGGGTCCTATGGGTCCCGCTGACCTTTCCAATTTAATCTGATCTCCTACCACCCTATGCAGAAACCTTCAACCACCCCACTTCTGGTCCCCAATTTATGCTTCATTTGCTTTCCCCTCTTGCTTATGTTTTTTCTCACCTGAGATGCTTCCCCGTCCTTTCTACCTAGTCCAAATCCTTTTCTGCTTTCAGGGTGGCTTAGTTCCATCCAGTCAGTTGAGAATTCTGCAAGAAGAGCCATGGAAAATGAGGAAAGACTCAGAATCAGGAATGCAGAAAGAGACGGAATCAACGGAGGGAAAGCAGTGGTGATACCACACGTGCCATCAGGGGTCAGCAGGACAGGCAGCCCCACGTTAAAGGTGTGAATGGGTTAGCAACAGAGATCAGAACCAAGGCAAAATTCTTTGTGCTAATGATAACATTTAGGCTGTTTCTAATGGCTGAAAGAGGGGATCTGTGAGAGCAAGATTGTGGGCTAGGGCTAATAAAATAATGATGACAATAATAATTATAGTATAGATGGGATTAGCTTCACCTTAAAAAATAATGGTTTAAATATGAGAAAAATTAATTCATATTTTATGAAAGGAAATCCTCAGGAAGTCCAGTGCTGGAATGGCAGCTCCCTGCTCATCAAGGACCCAAGCTCTTTAGCTCACTGCAATGCCATCCCTAGGGTGTGGCCCTCCTCCTCATGTTCTAAAATAGCAGTTGGGGCACCAGCTGTTGCATCTAGAGCCCAGACCAACGAGAGGCTTCTGCTCAGAACTCGTTGGCCTAGTCACATGGCTGCACCTATCTATAAGGGTATCTATATGCCCAGAGAAAAATCAGGGTTATGTTACTAAAAGAGGAGAATAGATTTGGGGGCACATGGCTAGCAGTCTGTGCTACTAGTTATTGAGGCACTGTGGTAATCAATTTATATCTATTATCTCTTTTAATTTTTATACCAATTCTATAAGAAAGTACATAGTAGAAAGGAGAGTAAGACCTGGACTGTGTCTGAGTCCAGAGCCTGGGCTCTTTTTAAAAAAAAATTTTTAGGCTTCATGGAAATTTGTTTTTATGATACAAAAATCACAACATAATTGGTAAATATCTTGTTTTTTTTTTCTCTTGCTTGACCAAACACACACACACACACACACACACAAACACTTACTTCACCTTTCAGAGACTGAGTCTTATAGTCTCTGAAATCGCATCTGACCATACAATATAGAACTGACTGGAGCCCCTGCTTCAGTATGTGTTTAGTTACTTTTGTTGTGTGTGGAGGGGTGTATATATAAGCCTTATTTGTGAAGAATATGCAAGACTTTCTCTATAGGTTGTAAAATGCAAGCGATTCTCAATAAATAATATTGAAATAATGTTCTAAAGGAAAAAAAGAGCAATTTATATTTGAGAACATTCAAGATAAACAATTTTCGCAACTGAGAGGTCCACTGACATAGTTGTGAATGTGAAAGAGGGCAAGAAAGATTAAGTTTTTCCTCCTTCAATTTATGTTATGTTTTGGACTATCACTCCAGTTTTCCTGTAAAATAAGTGACTGGAAAAATTGCCACATAGAGAGGGTGGGTAGGTTCCCTAGCGCTAATTTTGTGACTGGTCGGTATCTAAGATGCTAGGAAGCACGAACTCTTGGTGGGATTGGATGAGTATCACGCCCCCAGTTGGAGAGACAGGGTGAGGGTGAGGCAGGATGGTAGGGAGCAGAGGCCATATTTCATTACAGAAGGAAAGCTGTTTGGAAAAAATTTTTCAGACTGATGGGATTGCAAACAGAAGAGGAAGAGAGAGTATAGGGCAGAGACTAGTTTAAACAAATACAGTGCTACACTGGAATTTGACACCACATTATAAAATAATTACAAATCAATAAAAAATGTTAAACAAAAATACAGTGAACATGGAATGGGGTTGGGGAGGCCAACTGGACTTTAAATACTTGCAGACAAGGCACTTTTAGCTTTGCACCACTGGCTACCCTTTGGTTCCTCTCAAGCTCCTAAGGCTGAATTATACCCAAGGATTGCAGCAAAAGAATGGTCAGGCCCAGTAAGTGCCAGCATTTTTCCATTGTGCCCTTCCTTCTGTGACTGTGTGAGCCTGAGTTGTCTGCATGCTGCTGTAAAGGGGGGGTTTGCATTCCAAAGGAATGACTATGGCTAGGCGTTGCCAAGGGAGGGGAGCCAGAGAAAACCATGGGGAAAGGCTAGTTGGAATGTAAGCATTCCTAGAATGAAAGCAGCTGGAAGGCAAGGACCAGGTCAGTTTTGTCCCACTGCTACATCCCTATGCTAAGTACAGTGTCTAATGCCCATGGTTCTCTCTACCCTTACCCATTGAAGTTTCGTTAAATAAATGAGTGGATGAAAGATTGTGGCCCTGAGGTCACAAGCTAAGAAGGATCTATAAGCACTTTCCTGCTGCCCTTTAAGGTGATCAGAGGGAATGTCAGGAAACATTCCGTGGGAGGCAGTCCTGGCCTATTTTGTCACCCAGGCAACTGCAGGTTGAAGTGAGGTGCTGGTTTCAACAACATGGCGGGTCTCTGGTGTGAGTCTAGGACCATAAATGGCAGTGACTGAGAAACTTCTGAGACTGGATAAGGGTAGGACTTTGTTCTTTCTGCTCTTTCTGCCTTCTCCCTACCATGTATTGACCCCTTTCTAAGTCTCAGGCATCATCCTAAATGCTGTACATGCAATTTCTCATTTAACCCTGATATTCCAGGGAGGCAGACATTAACAATCCCCATTTTCCAGATATAAAATCTGAAACCTGAAAAGGTTAAGTGGCAGCTCTTAAGTGAGAAACCAAGATACCAACCCAACTCTCCTTGGCCCCACAGCCCTCATCTTCCTGCTTAACCACTCCACTCCCTGCTTCAATCTGCTCCATGTTCTAACTCACTTACTCAACCTGGTTGCAAAACATTTATTTTTTACCTATGTAACTAACATTTTATTTTGAAATATTTTCAGACAAACAGAAATTTTGCAAAAACAGTATGAAGAATCCCCATAAACCCTCCATCCACATATCCCACAGGACTTCAGTTTTCATCAGTGTTTCAGGGAGTGCAGACCCTTGCTGAAGGCAAAGAGAAGAAGCACTGTGGCAGCTGGCTGGTGGGCCAGACCACGTGGGAACCCTGATCCCCTGGAACAGATGCGCCGACTCCCAGCATTCCCCCAGAGGACAAGAGGGTCATCCAGTGACTTGTCTAATGGGGAAGCTTCTGAGGAATGTCCCAGGCGCCAGGCTTGAGAGATTCATTAGCTACCAAAAATATCTAAACAAGGGAAACATTAGCAATGAAGGTCCCTCAGAATAATTCCACCTCTTTCTCCCTTGTGCTGTCAATTCAGGGCAGAAAGACTTACTGTGAACCTACTATGTGTCTGGCCTGAATTAAGTACTGGGGAAAATGATAACACTGTCAGTGATGCTGCCTCAGGAAAAATGAGGTTGTTGGCTAGAAAAGACAAGGGAGCCTTGGTAGGAAATTCCCCACTGGTAGTCGATCAGGGATCCTCAGTTGGGGAAAAAACCTCAAGTTATTTTGGAAACAAAATTAGGAGGCTGGGGGGTGGTGGAGGGAGGCAAGAGAAGATGGGACAAGTTCCCACATGAAAACAAGGCAATCCAGCTCTGCTTCCTGCCTAATGCTGGTGGTCTTTGTGGGGAGGGAGGCGCAGCTCAGAAGGGAGGAGGCCCTGTGAGAGGTGGCCAGAAGAGCAGGGCCCAGAATACTGCAGTTTTAACAGCGGAACCAACGAGCAACACAGGTAGAGCCCCAGTTTGAGCCTCCAAGCAAATCTACAGACCATAAAAAGATGAGGGGATTTGGCTAATGCTTCTGGAACAATATTTGCATACAGAGCAGAGGGGAGAGACACAGAGAGCACCCCCCACCCCCAGGATCATTCATTGTACCCATAAGCCTTCTTGGTCCTTTCTCCTCGCATGTTCTCTATGCCTCCTTCATGTCTAGTTTCATCTTGATAAACCTGGTGGCCAGCATGCTGCTCTCTCCTTGTCTATTTTTTTCAGATTATAATGGAAACAGACCAAGGAGCCTGAAGATCTGGATTTGACTCCTGCTTCTGCCATTTAACAGCTGTGTGACCTTGGATAAGTCACGTAACCTCTCTGAGCTGTGGGTTCCTCACTTGCAAAATGGAAATTATACCTATCTCAAATGAGATAATGTAGGGAAGCACTTTTCAGGTATTAAAGTACTTTATGAGACTCACCTGATGTTTTGCTACCCTTCTCATCTCCCCTACAATTCTCCTACTCCCCACCCTCCATCACCCCACACCAAGCCCAACTTTGGTGGAAAAGAGCACCAGACTGGGAGTTAGGAGCTATGAGCTCTGCCTTGAGTTTCGTCATCAATTTTGGTCCTTCAGCAAGTCATGATCTTCCCATGGCCTAGGTTCCTGTTTGAACAGAATATCTTTCATGGTCTCTTCTACCATGAGGTTCCACACATTGCTGCTGAAGGGGTCAGGAGTTTATTTTCAGACAGGAATACAGTTGGACTAGGAGGACGTCACTGCTTCTGTGCTCAGCTCTGCTCTCATCGCAATCGTCTATTAATACGGCCGGGATCATGCACTTCTGAGTCGGGTGTGAGCCTGAGGGTGTCTCCAATACTCAGTTTAGCGTAATGAGTCTTTTTGACTCATAGCAGGGGAAATGTCTCCAGTTGGGGGGAAATGAAGTTGTCAAACACAGTCCTTAAGGAGAGGGAGATTTATAGGAGATCACATACAAAAGCACAGGAATTAAACAAACAAACAGGGAAAGAGCACTTAAAAGCTCAGACCAAACAATATATACTGCACGCTATGCTCAGGCAGGTCAACCAGTGGTCTGAGGTCTCCCCAAGCACCACCCACGCATAACAGCCTGGACAATTGTTCATCTTCCTAGAAGCCCTTCCCAGGAACCAAAGGGTTGCAGGAAGGTAAAACCAATGACTTCATTGAAGGGAATAAAAATGGCAGTGGTCAGTACAGTCCTTTAATGACCATTTTGTTTTTTAAAACTTACCTTTGTGTAGCCCAAGATTTGGGCTCTGTTATCTATCCTACCCCTCCCCATGGCGCTCTGCTCCTTGACTACCTGAGTCACACTGCACCTCCTTGAGTCTGTCCGGCTCTGCTGCCCTCTTGATCCTCTTTCAGGCAGAGTCTCCATCAAATACAGGATGCAAATAAAATTCGAATTTCAGCTAAACCACAAATACCTTCTTTAGGATATTTGGGACTTACTTATACTAAAGATTATTCATAGTTTAGTTGAAATTTAAATTTAAGTGGGCACTGAGTACTTTTATTTGCTAAATCTGGCAACCTACTATCAAGGCATTTATTGTCTTTATCTCTGTCCAGAACATATTCTTCCACCCACATCTTCCCTTGGTCAGCTTCATGGAATTCAAGCTCCACTGAAGTGTCTCCTCTTTAGCGAGACACTCTCTGACCTTCCCCTCCGATTTAAAGTAGCTACTCTCCCTGCGAAGTGCCTTTCTAGCATATCCCCCTGTATTACCTCACTCTGAAATGAGTTTGCTTATTTGCTTTCTTGCTTAAAGTCTGTTTCCCCCAGCTAGAATGATAGACATTGCTATGTTTTTCCCTCATCATTCTCCATCACCTGAATGTACCTGGCAAAAGCCAGACATTTAATAAACACTGGTTGAATGGATGAATAGAATGTATGCTTCAGAGCAGTGCTTCACAAACTTTAATGAAAACCCTAGAGATTTTGTTCAATTTTGTTAAAATCCAGATTCTGATTCTGTAGGTTGGGCATGGGCCTGAGATTGTGCATTTCCAGCAAGCTTCCGGTGATGCTGATGCTGCAGGTCCACAGACCACACTTTAAAGGGCAATAGAATTCTCTGTGGTGATGGAAATGTTCTATGTCTGCTCTGTCCAATACAGCAGCCACTCATGGTTATTGAGTACTTGAAATGTGGCTAGTGTGACTGAGGAATTTCACTTAGTTAAAATTTTTATTTTTTTCTTAAATTTTACTTAATGCTAACTAATTTAAGTTTAAATGTCACAGCTATTTCAACGGCACAACTCTAGGGAAGTGGTTCTCAATCTTGGCTGCACATTAGAATTACCAAAAGCACATTTCAAAATACAGATCCTCAGGACCTACCCCAGATCAATTAAATCAAAATCTCTGGGTCTGGGTCTTACAGCATTGGTTTTTACTCTTGTTTTTTTAAAGTTCCCCCAGGTTATTATAAAGTGCTTCCAGAGATGAGAACCTCACCTTAAAAGTTTTCAGAGCAGCAATATTTTCCTTTGCTCATTCAATCCTTATCATAGCTTGGACAGCAGGCAAGACAAATGTAACTAAATATCATCAACCCCAATTTTCTAGGAGTAACTGAGGAGCAAGAGGGTGCACGGATTTGCCCAAGGTTATATAGCTGGTGATTGACTGATCCAGGACCGACATAGCCCTGTGTTTCCACATCCATCCTCTGCCTCAAATTCTTTGTGAAAAGAGGCAAATGCCTTCACTCAAACAAGTCAGGCAAGTCCATACTGTCTGCGTAGCTGCCACCGACTTTCACCTGCCTTTGATGCCGCCTTTCCCAGGGCCTTGACTGGCCACATCATTCCCCAGAGAGACAAGCCAATTAGAATCCTCACCCTGTTTTCATCATTGATCAAGAAAAGAATGGGTCTCTCCCTACCAGACAGGAAGGAAATCCAAGTTTGAGTGGACAAGGGGCACCTTGCCATGGAACTCACCACTCCCAGGGTGGGGCCTCCAAGTGGAACAGACCCACTCCTTCCTGCCACACCTGCTCACAAGGGCACAGACCGAGGGGTCTTAGGGAGAGAAGTCAACAGTGACAACACAGGTGATCCTGAAGGGTCTCCCAAATTGTTCACAGACCGTACCGGGGTTTCCGGTGGCAGGGTTGGGATACCACTATTGGGGGCCACATGGGGAAGATGGTTTTAGGTGGGAAAAATTGTTTAATATTTAATACATATTTATTTTAATGTTTATTAGGAAAAACTCAGCTCATTAAATCTAAAATTTCACAGATATTTCTGATATAAAGTTCCTGGCAAAATTAATTTAAGAAAAAAGGGAGCACATTTAAAGCAAAAAGTTAAGGAAATAGTAGTAGGAGCAGGACTTGGATATGGCCAGCATAGTGACGACAGCCTGGGTGTACCCTGGGGGTGCAGTGGGAGGGGGTGGACAGTGCCCTTTGTACGGGAGGTCAGAGGTGGAAGGGAAGGCTTTCGTGGAAACACTCTTGTCAGCGGCATGTCTTTCAATACTGAAGAATTACTGTCGTTGACAAGAAACCCATTGTCTTGCAATAATGGCCAGGAATGAAAACAGCACAGCTTCAAGCCCTCCAGGGCCTGCAGTGAGGTCCAGCTGAGGGAAGGGGTGAGCCCGGCCCTTTCAAGCTGCAACAAGCCTGCAGAAGACCACACTCAGCCCAGCACCTCAGTTCTGCTGCAGACATGCCAGGAGAGCCATGCCCATCCGAGTCTGGTGTCCAAGGACAGGCCCTCCTGGAGGCCAAAGAACCTGGTCCTAGCTGTTCAGGGACAGTGTTTGCTCAGTCTCAAGAATCCCAGCCCTCAGCTGGAGGCTGGGTTGACCAAGCTCAGAGTGGTTACTGCCTAAAAGAACACACTGCATCTACGGGGCCAACCCCATGCAGACTCAGCTCTCACCTTTATTTGTCAGTGGGACTCAGAGCCTCCTGGGGAATGGATGAACTGGGACCCTGGGATGGGGAAAGGACACGTGCTCAGTTAAAATGGGCTGACAGTCACACTTTGAGAATGAGAAAGGACTAGATCCAGCTTTCAGGAATGAGAGTTGCGGTCTTTGAAATGTCCCAGGAAGGGGGGAGGTATGAATAGTCAGAGCACAGAGAAATTTTAGGGCACAGAAAATACTCTGTATGAAACTATAATGGTGGTTATCCTTCATTGTACATTTGCCCAAGTCCATGGGATGTATACCACCAAATGTGAACCATAATGTAAACTACAGACTTGGGGTGATCATGCTATGTCAGCGTGGGTTTATCAGTAGGAACAAAAGTAGCATTCTGGTGGGAGATGCTGTTTGCAGGGTAGGCTATGCCTGTGGGAGGGCAGGGAATATATAGAGAATCTCTGTACTTTCCTCCCAATTTTGTTATGAACCTAAAACTGCTCTTTAAAAAAAAAGTCCCAAAAGAATTTGTGAACACTCAAAATCCAACCAAGATTACCTGGGAGTGGGGGCGACTTCAGAGAGAACCAATTTAATTGTGCATGCAACTGAGAAAGCTTAAACAGTTTATATTTTATGGGGCTCTGGCTAAAGAAAGAATGTGCTCAGAACTGGCATAATTTATATAAGGCACCACTGCTCAGAGAGTCAGTCAATATCTTCAGTACCATGTCGGGGATAAGGTACCCAGGCCCATGATTTCAATATCAGTTCTGCAGGCAGGTAACAACCACAACCACAATCACATTAACGGCCAACATTAACTGAATACTTACTAAGCACCAGTCACCATTTTAAAAGCATTTAGTCCTACAACAACTCAAGGAGGTAGGCACTTATATTACCCCATTCTACAGATGAGGAAATTGAGGCACAGAGCTGTTAAGTGACCCACCCAAAGCCACATCTGGACAGTGGGAGTGGAGATATCTGGCACTCAGAGCTGCATGATACTGCCATTAAGAGCATCCAGGTAACACCCATGCTCCAAGCTCATCCTCACCAATCTATCCTCAAAGGCAATGCTGGCTAAGACAGCAGAGTGAGGTGCAAATCTTGACTCTGTCACAGTCTATCTTCTTAACCACCTAATGCCCCAATCCCTCATCTGTAAAATGGGAATAATAGCACCTGTCTTTCAGAGTGTGTGAAGATGAAATGAGAGGATATACTCAAAGCCCTCAGCAGTGTTCTTGGCCTGGGGGAAGCTCTCCATGGTTACTCTTGGCTACTCACCAGCTCACCCTCCCCTACAGGTAAATCTTTTTGGAAAGTATCATGATAACAAGGGCTCCCTTTTACAGAGGGCTTTCCACATGCTTTGCCTGCTGCTAAGAGCTTTTAGTACATCGTCTCCTTTCACTTTCACACACCCTACAAGGCAGGCATTATCATTCTAATTCAAAATATTTGAATTCTGGTTTATCCATTTGCCTCTTGTGAATTTAATCATTTCTCCAGAGACTAAGGTCTTCTGGATGTAGAAACCCACACAGCACCTTCGAACCTGCAAAGCTGAGGCCCAGACAGGCCTGGAGGGCTCCGTAGGGATGACTGGCAGGCCCCTCCCAGGCACCAGCCATCTGACACATGGAGCCACTTCTATAGGCTGCCACAGGATATGCCCAGGACACCCTGAAGCTGCTAATCCCAGCATCAACACTGCGCTTTTCCTTGAAGGATTTCCTTTCCTTTAACGAAATTGGAATCGACTAATATTAACACATAATCACAAACACCAATGCTTGTTTGATGTGTGATCTCCTATGCATTTTCCTATGTATATATACATCCTTTTATAAAGAAAACAAAAATGTGATTCTACTTTATGTACTCTTCTTGCTTTTTCACTTAACATATGATAGAAATCTTCCCATGTCAAAAAATATAACTCTATATCATTAAAAAAAATCTACATAGATTGCAGCATGCTCTTTTTAACTGTTTAAGGAAGACTGGATATTTTTCCTTTTTCCTCATCTGCATTTTGTAACTTTTCAACAATGAAGACATATTCATTTTGTAAAAAATAGACCATAATTTTTTAAAAACTAGTATTGAAGAGATGATGCAATAACACTTTAAACAGTTTCATTCTTGTTAATTATTTTTCCAGTTCTTGTCCACATACAAGAACTAGAACAAATATTTTTACGTAGTTATTACCATTTTGAAATACTCCTTTACCACTTATCTGAAACATCTGTCCATGTTTCTTTGGCACTCTCTTAAAGGCTTGTATAAAGGCCTGGGGAGCATGGGGGCAGTAGGAGGTGATGGGCTGTTCCAAAGAGCAGTGCCCAGAGCAGAGATCCAGGAACAGACCCCTTAACAGTCTGGTGAAACCCATGGCCCCCTTCTCAGAATAATAGTTTCAAATGTATAAAACAAAATATATACGATTACAAAAGAAACCAACTACATTGAAATATAATTATCAAAATTAAAATATATACTATAGTAATAATATATGTAATTCTTTGTACATTAAGGAACAAAGTCTAGAAGTGATTCTAATTTCTATCATAATTTCAAAGCAGTGATGAACACAGACATTTCATATCTACAACACAATAATGTGACTTGAAAACATCCGTGATTTCTGTTGGTGTTCAGGTTCACTAACTCAGCTGCAGTCTGTTGCCTACATTTATAATTGAAGGAAATACTGCATTTCATTTTATATTAACAAAAATAGATGTCATTTTTTCCCCTCCAAGTTTATAGACCTCCTGAATTCTACCAGGGAGGTGGGTTCTAGGTCAATAGACACCTGCTCCACAGAATTTCTATACTTATTTCTATACTTATTTCTATAATTTCTATACTCTATACTAGGAAAGATGAAAGGAAAAAATTACTTCCAAATCTCTTTCCCTTTTTTTTTCACCCTTTCTACCCAAACCACCAGCCTCTCCAGCTCTCATGACTATGAGACCATTCAGAATTAATTTTCTAGAGATTTTTCATCTCTAGACAACTGTCCAGCCCCCAACCACTTCCACTCCCTGGTCACCCTCTGCACATACACAGAAAGAAGCTCATCTTGCCGTCTTCCAACTCAGCACGCTTCATATTTGCACTAGATTTAACATGTACATCCCTCCTTCTTCCTTCCTGACAGTCACGAAGTCGTCGAACAAGTCCAGTCAGTTCTAAGCCAAGGAAGCTGGATAATCCGCCTACTTATTGGAGGCTGCCTAATCCAAATAGATGTTTTCCATCACCGAAGGTATTTTCCAGGACTCTGCAAATCCAGAGGATCAGTCTCCTTCCTTCACACAAGCATCGGCACTGGATTCATTTCTGAAATCACTGGCACCAACCAGGCTCTGGTTCTTGGCCCGGGTTTCAGAAGTTATCTGCAATGATTGTACTCTCTTTTCCTTCCACCAATAATTATAACAAATTGCTTTTGTATGGCACCTTTTGCTTCTAAGCAGTAACGTTCGCATGAGAAATGCTGTTATCCCAGAGGCAGGATGTGGGCCCAGAACTCTGGATTCCTAACCCAATGTTCATTCCATGATGCTGAAATTCAATTATTACTAATTCCATTAAAACACAGAATTCCTGAGACACAGTGAACTTGTGTCTCCTTTAACTAAACATGAAAATCTCATGATCTCCTTTAATATTATTTGAAAATTTTAAATGCTTAAAACATTGTGGCTAAAAATAAATCAAAACAATGGGAATTTTTAAAATACTCTTTGTTTTTAAAATACTATACTTTTTTTGATTTTTAAAAACAATATACATTTACTTCAATCATACAATATCCTAAGGTGATCAAACTGTCCCAGTTGGCCTTAGACTACCCATTTTACTTATTTTTTTAATTTTAATTTTTTATTGAAGTGTAGTCAATTTACAATGTTAGTTTCAGGTGTACAGCAAAGCGATTTAGTTATACATATACATACACACACATATATATTTTCTCAGATTCTTTTCATTATAGCTCATTACAAGAAATTGAATATCCCTGTGCTATGCAGGAGATCCTTGCTGTTTATCTATTTTATACATAGTAATATGTATCTGTTAATCCCAAACTCTTAATCTATCCCTCCTCCCCTTCCCCCTTCTCCCCAGGTAACCACTGTTTGTTTTCTATGTCTGTGAGTCTATTTCTGGTTTGTAAATAAAATTTGTATCTTTTTTCTTTTAGATTCCACGTATCAGTGACATCATGTGATATTTCTCTTTCTCTGTCTAACTTAATCCACTTAATATGATAATCTCTAGGTCCATCCATGTTGTTGCAAATGGCATTATTTCATTCTTTCTACGGCTGAGTAATATTCCATTGCACAAATATACCACATCTTCTTTATCCAGTCATCTGTCAATGGACATTTAGGTTTTTTCTATGTCTTGGCTATTGTAAATAGTGCTGATGTGAACACTGGGTGTATGTGTCTTTTTGAATTATATTTTCCTCCAGGTATACACCCAGGAGTGGAATTGCAGGATCATATGGTAACTCTATTTTTAGTTTTTTAAGGAAGCTCCATACTGTCCTCCATACTGCTTGCACCAATTTACATTCCCCCCAACAGTGTAGGAGGGTTCCTTTTACTCCACACCCTCTCCAGCATTTATTATTTGTAGACTTTTTAATGATAGCCATTCTGACTCGTGTGAGGTGATACCTCGTTGTAGTTTTGATTTGCATCTCTCTAATAATTAGTGATTTTGAGCAACTTTTCATGTGCCTGTTGGCCATCTGGATGAGACTGCCCGCTTTAAACTGAAAATGCTACAGTTCACAAACTCCTCAGTTCCAGGAAATCCTTCAGTCTTCAGCTGAAACAACAGATGTTTGCATCATCATTTTTTTTTGAGTTATAGTCAGTTTACAATGTTGTTTCAATTTCCAGTGTAGAGCACAATTTTTCAGGTATGCATGGACATACATACATTCATTGTCACATTCTTTTTCACTGTGAGCTACCACAAGATCTTGTATATATTTCCCTGTGCTATACAGTATAATCTTGTTTATGTATTCTACATATGCCTGTCAGTATCTACAAATTTCGAACTCCCAGTCTGTCCCTTCCCACCCTCTTTCTCCTCTGGGAACCACAAGTTTGTATTCTATGTCTATGACACTGTTTCTGTTTTGTATTTATGTTTTCTTCTTCTTCTTCTTCTTCTTTTTTTTTTAGATTCCACATATGAGTGATCTCATATGCTATTTTTCTTTCTCTTTCTGGCTTACTTCACTTAGAATGACATTCTCCAGAGACATCCATGTTGCTGCAAATGGTGTTATGTTGTCATTTTTATGGCTGAATAGTATTCCATTGTATCTAGTCATCTGTCAATGGACATTTAGGCCGTTTCCATGTCTTGGCTATTGTAAACAGTTCTGCTGCTTCATTATCTTGTTAGCTTCTTACTACCATTTTACTTTCTAGGGAAGGGGAGTCCAAGAAACCCAGGAGGTACTAGCATCAGAATAGAGAATTTTTTCAATCGACACTTACTAAATGAGCACTGTGTGACAGAATCTAACCTCTCCCAGCCTGGTGATTAGAACTGAACCACGAAGAATATCATGAACCAGGGAGAAGGACTGAATTATATATATTGTTAATGAATGGAAGTTGGGTTAACTTGCTCTTCTGGGCAGCAAAGCCTATCTACTTGACACTAGGTTATGGTGAAAGAAAGTACAGCATTTATTGCAGGGTGTCAAGCAAGGAGAACAGGCAGTTCACGCTCCAAAGATCTAAACTCTCCGATGGCTTTCAGAGAAGGGTTTTTAAAGGCAACATTTGCAGGTGAGGGTCGTAGTTTGTGGACTTTCTTCAAATTGGTTGGTGGTGATGTACCAGGGTGATGTTTTGGAAATCTTAATCATCAGCCTTCTGGTTCTAACCAGTCTGGGGTCTGTGTGCTTGTGGTTAGCATGTAGTCACCATCCTCTATCTGCGTAGCGGGGAGTCTTAGTCCCTGCAGAACAACTCAAAGATATGCATTGGGTTGTTAGGTAGATCCCTTTAGGAGGAACTAGGACTCTGTTTTATTGATGAACTATTGTTTTAGCTATCATTACTTCCCTTGCTTGACTGCTTTTCCTTTGTTTCCTCATTACCTCACTTCCCTAATTAGTAGCTGTTTGAGTCTACTCTTTAGAACTCAGGGAAGGCCTAGGAGAGCCTTTTTTCTACAAACAAGAAATGGGGGACACAGCGGGGCTTCTGTACTTCAAATGGCCTCTCAGGGTACTGTTCAGTTTCAGTACCACCAGCTCCAAAAGGGTATATTCACATGTTTCTATGAATAACACATGTCCCCTAGAGTTGTGTGGGGCAGCCCTTGGAGAAGGGCTGGCTTAGGGTTAGAGTTAGTTCGTGAAAGAGACAGAATGAGATGGAATGAGATCTTAGTTTTCTGACTTTCAGTACAGGGCTCTCTCCATTGCAACATTAAATTCAGAATAATTAAGCCCAAGACATGATTTCTCCAACACAGATAATCCTCTCTCCTCTCCCTTCCAACCAGCCACGACCTGGCTCTTTTGTCCTTGTGGATTCAGAGCCTGCTACACACCTCCCCAGAGTAGGTGCAGCTTTGGTGGTAGGATCTGGGAAATACATGATGCACTACCTCCCCAGTGATGTATATCCCACTAGTTTCTTACAGGGCTAAAGTCAGACTGATTAGTGAGTGAGGAAGACAACTGCTCTTTTACATTCTAGCAAATCAGTCCTGGGGAGACTGCTCTGTGTTTCTTTATTCTAGAAGCAAAGTATTCCCAGTCTCCAGTGTCCTGGCGTCATTCTGCCTTGTGTTTTTGTCTAGCCTTATTTTGACTCTCACCCCCACTTCTCCTCTCCCAACACCTACCACTTCTTGGCAGTGGGAGGGGGGCTCTTTGATCTTAGTTCAGGTGGAAACCAGAGGAAATCCTAGATTAGGCTCTGATGGCCAAAGAATGTCTACCAGCCCCAAGGAGGGGCACTCATTTGGAATAAGATAAGAGTATGGATTTTATGTTTATGAAAAAAATCGCATTTTGTGATATTGCTGTAAAAGTTGAGGTAGTCAATGTACATACTGGGTACTATGCTTTTGATAGAGGGAAAAAATACACACTGCACATGACAATAGGGTTAAGGGTGACCAAACGTCCCAGTTTTCTCAGGACCAAGCAGGTTGCCAGGACTTGGGAATTTCCATAATAAAACCAGGAAAATCCTGGGCAAATGGGGTTGAGTTGGTCACTCTAGAGGTAAATAATAATAATTTACTACATGTAAGGACTATTCTAAGCACTTTACATTCATTCACTTCTCAACTGACTCAATGAGAGAGGTACTGTATTTATTTCTGTTTTATAAATAAGGAAATTAAGGATCAGATAAGGCAAGTAACTCACCTAATGTCACACAGCTAAATAAGTGTAGAGCTGGGACTGAAACTGAGATCTGTCTGACTCTCAAATCCATTCTATCCATTATGGTTTTTAACTATCATGATAACTTTTTTCTTTCAAATATTTATGAAAGAAACATACATTGGGACTAGCCTTTCAAGGATTACTGTATTGTATTGAGTAGCCCAGAATAAGCCAATTTCTCTATGACCACCCTCAAAGTAGAAAGAGGTTTAGAAAATAATTCTTATTCTCCTCCTCCTTCTTCTTTTTTGACACATCATGCTTAACCATTCTTGTAAATGAAATAGAATGTTTAGAAATAGACACAAATACATATAGGAACTTACTATTTGATAAAGATAGGACTTCAGATAAGTGGGGGGAAAGGTGAATTATTTAATAAGTGATGTTGGGACAATTAGGTAGCCATCTGCAAAAAAAAATTAAGTTGGGCCCCTGTTTTCATACTTTATACTAAAATAAATTCCAGATGGAGTGAAGGTTTATGTGAGGGAATGAAATCAAAGAAATACTAGAAGGAAGGATGGAAATGGAGAAGACCTTTCTGAGTATGATACAAAATTCAGAAATCATAAGGGAAAAATTGGTAAGATAAACTACATTTTAAAAAATACTTTTCATGGCAAAACAAAATTAAAAAGATAAAACCAACTGGAGGAAATATTTTCAAAGTATCACAAACCAAGACTAACTTTCCTTAATGGGTAAAGCATTTGTCCAAATCATGAGAAAAAGATTGATGAACAGTATAACAATACAACACAACACAATAAAGAAATAATGAGGATAGGAGGACAGTTCAAAAAAGACACTGATTTCTAACCATTTGAAAAGATATTCAGCTTCGCTGATAAGAGAAATGAAAATCAAGACTACAAGGAAGCACAATGTCTCACCTATTGGATTGGCAGAGATCCAAAAATCTGTACTCGTGAGAATGTAAATTGGTACGATCTCTTTAGAGGGAAATTGGCAAGGTCTATCACAATCTAAAATAAATGATAATCTTTGATTTCACAATTCCACAGAAACACACATGTAGGAAAATGATCTGCAAGGGTTTTTGTTGTAGCATTGATGGTCATTGGAAGCAACCTCTATATTCATCAAAGGGAACTGGTTAAACAACTATGTTACATCTATACAGTGGAATATCATGCAGCCATGGAAAAGAATGAGGAGACTGCCTAAAGTGATAAGGAATGATCTTCAAGATAAATTACTAAGAAGACAAAGTGCAGAACAATGTGCAAAATATGTTACTATTTGTATGTGTGGGTCCTGAAGAAGGGTAGATAATATACTGTGTTTGTGTATGTTTGTAAGTAAATGAAAATCTCTGGAAAGATACACAAGAAACTGGTTAACAGTGGTCCACATAGGGAAGGAAGACTTCCTGTCCCTAGAAACTTATTTTATACCTTTTAAAATCTGTGGTATGTTAATGTCCTACCCACAAATAAATATAGATAATGTAAGAGACATCCAGGGCTGGCTTCATGGATATACAACATGTGCACTTGCAAAGGGCCCTGCATTTGATTTAATGCTCTGATGTCACCATCTTGAAATCTTAATAATTTCTGAACGAGGGTCACTTCACTTTCATCTTGTACTAGACTGTGTAAATTATCTAGCCAACCCAGAGAGACCCTTGGTTTACTAATGCTACCTGAGGTCAAGTCTTGATTTAGAAGGAGATACTTGTGTAATTCAAAGACATTTTCATTTGCGTATGGCTGCTAATCACCACCATTAAACAATAAAAAGCCAAATAAATCTTTGCAATTGCAGGGCAAACAACCAGAATTATCCATATTTGCCTAATCATTAAAAGCCACACATTTGCCAGCAGGAATAACCTACCCTCAAATGATGAGGTTCACTCTGCCCAAACTGGAAAAGCCATTTATAACTCTTTGAAAACTGCCTGACATTTCAGCTTTCTGTGATAGGAAGATACAAATCTCATGTGGTTTTGCCTGCCATGCAGACCAAACAAAATGATGGTTCTGTTAAAACACATATGTATGAAATATTTTCCTTTTAGGAATTCTGTTTTGATAGCCTCAGGAGGCAAACAAACACAGCTGCTCTAGCTCCCATCTGGCCAAGGTGGCATCACCCATCTCAAGTCTGAATAGTCCTTTCAATCTGGGCAGTTTCAGCTAAGGATGCTTATCTTCAAATGAATGGATTATAAATATACTTTATTATAGGACTAGAATGAGTGCCAGAAACACTACAGCAAAGTGAACCAAAGACAACACTCAGAGGATATGGAGGGAGAAAGATGCAGCTGAGATAACAATTACATCTACTTATTGTGCATTTAGCTTCTTGGCTGTAAGCTGGGTAAAATACTACATACTTCACAAAGCCATGCCATGCAATAAATGAGATAATGGATGTGAATATGCTTTGTAAATTGATAATTACTAAGGTATCATCCATATTATTAAGGACTTTTTTCCTACAAAAAATATAAAAGGGTTTTTAAATTACGTAACAAGTAAAATTATTTAAGTCAATAAAGTTTTAAGGAATTTCACATGTTCTGTTTTCTTGCACTGCCAATCACCTTGGTTCCTCCAATGTTTGAGCCATAATGTTCAAGACAGCCTTTTCAAAATGAATTTTTGCTCAACCCGTAGTTGTCATGTCAGTCAGTCCACAATTCTTTCAGTTGGGCTTCTTTGATCTCCAGTGGAATATGGGCACACTTTAAAAATTCCCCACCAGTAATCTTTGGGATCCAATTTCCTCAAGCAAGTTACTTTAGGACCACGTTTAGCATCAGAGGACATGGGTCTGCCTGGTTCTGAATTTTAGACACCCTCTAAACATGCATTAAGTTCAAGCCATAGTCACGCCTAAGGTATCACACCCTAGAATACTGCAGATAGCTGGACTATGACAATACCCAAGATTTTAAAAGTTAGACTGTTAGGTTTTTCATAGTTTATTTAGCAGCTCTGTCTTGTAGTTCTTTCCCACAGATCTAACACTTAGTTCTGTGACTAAAGGAAACCACAAAGTTCATCTAAGAGGTGTTTCCAATGATGCAGGTCTACAGAAAAAGCCCCATCGGGACAGACCTCCACTAAGGATATTATTTTGAGTGGGTATCTGTGTGTGCACTGCCAGTACTGTTTTAAGTGGGAGGGGGCAGCCACACTGAGTACCTCCAGCACTAACTAAAAAACTCTTTTTTTCATAAGTGCAAAAATAATATAGGGCCTCCCCATGTAAAGTAAACAAACAACCCAGAAGTAAATTCGGCGAAAACTGAAGTTCCCCTTCACTTTCTGCCACAAATCCTAGTCCTTTTAACAGAACATGGTATAAATTCTTCCAGGGGGATTTTTAAAATGCATCTGAATAACAAAATAAAACTGCTAGAACCCTATGAGATGCATCACAACCCCTTCCTCAACGTTAGGGAGCGGCATTGCTTCCCACAGGATAAGATCCTCAGCGATAAACCCTTCACGAAAGCAGAGCTGCCTCTAACTCCTAACCTTGCTTCATTAAATTAGGTGCCCAATGCAAGTGCTTCCTGGACTGTGAGAATATTCACAAGCAGTTATTTAAAAATAGATCCCGCCATTAGATTTTAGAATAATCTGTAGATTGATTACCAGATCTATCATCAAGGCATTAGGTCTCAGGGGACTAGACCAGTAAATGACTCTAATTGTTATGGTTTCTAGTAATCTTGGGTCACTTGTTATAATAATAATAATAATAACAATAATAATAATAGTAATAGTAATAATAATAATAATACAATACTTTTTAAAGGCACTTTGCATATATCACCTCTTCAAGTTTTACAAATGCCCTATAAAGTAGGTAAGATTATCAGTCCCATTTTAGAGATGAAGCATCTGAGGCACAGAGAGGTCCAGTGGCTTGTCATACACGGTCTGTACTTTAAAGCTCCCATGGGAGATGATTCTCACGCAGGACTTTTGAAAGCACGAACACAGCCACTGTCACAGAATCCCAGTATTTCTCCAAGACCACCTGAATTTTAGGGGTGGTCAAAATATCTCAAGATATCTCAAGAGGACACCTGCAGCTAAATCCCCGCTTTGCTTCTGAGACTTAGAAGGTTCAACGCCCCTTCTCTTCCTGCTGCTGAGGTTTCTAAAGAAAGCAATTCTCTAACTTTGGTATGAATATGTGGAGGATCATGTTAAAAGTGCAGATTCCACCACTTCACACCCATTAGGATGGTTATTTTTTTAAAAAAGAAAATAAGTGTTGGAGAGAATATGGAGAAATTGGAACTCTATACATTGGTGGTAGGAATGTAAAATGGTGAAGCGGGAAAACAGTATGGTCATTTCTCAAAAAATTGATATAGAATTACAATTTGATCCAGCTATTCCCCTTCTAGGCATATACACAAAGGAATTAAAAGAAGGGGCGTCAACAGATATTTGTACATCTATGTTTATAGCAGCATTATTCACAATAGCCAAAAGGTGGAAACAACCCAAGTGCCCATCAATGGATGAATGGATAAACAAAATCCCTTTTAAGAAAAATGAATGGTCTTAAACCACCTGCTAAGAAGTCGGTAGGTTGAAAAGCAACAGGGAGACTGTTCCTGACATTGGTAGCCATCCTGAGCTGAATCAAAGCAGAAAGTCCTTCAAACCAAATATTGTCCCATGGCAGCCTTGAGCAGTGCTTTGAGAGAACAAATAATGTTTAGCCTCATAGTCCACAAGGGGAAAAAAGTTCATTTCTAGCAACATCTGACTGAGTAAGCAAAGCAAGGTCCTACCAACACAGGCCAGGGGAAATGGGCTGGTCACCACAGAGAGGAAGCAAGGAGGCAAGGAGGCAAGGAGGCAAGGGGGAGGAGACCCACAAAAGGGTGGAACTGTGAGCCTGTGACCTTGGATTTTCCTCCGGCAAAAAGCTTCCTTAACACTTAGGTTCATGTTCACATAATTTTTGGACAGGAAAATGCACTGGTAAGCAATCAGGCAAATGGGACCCAGGCTTTCAAGTGATGAAATTGTGCCCCCTAGTGGCTAATCTTTAGGAATTCAAGTCATTAAAGATTAATGCTTGGGAGACAGAGTAAGGAATGGACTGGTGTGTGTGCGTGTGTGGTTGGTGTATGTGATTTCCCCTCCTGTGGGATTTCATCTTGCTTCTGCCTAGTCCATGATGTCAGCTGAGATCGTTAGTACACTGAAGCCAAACTGATGGGATGGGATCAGGTTGTCTGTCATTTTTCTAGATCTTTGAATTGCATACTAAGTCTAATCATTCCACCATTGTTTAAGCTGCTTGTGAGGTTTACAATTTCCCCAGCTCTGTGATCATGAATGGATGCTTCATCATCAGTTAGAAACTGGACCATGGCTTTGAAGCACTGCCTGGTAAGAACCTGGTGTTTGCCTCTCTTTTCAGCAATGTGATGGTCTTGAAAGCATTGGCCAGGATGTCCATGTGCACCATTATGGTGGCACAGAAAGATGGTGGAAAGAGCATGACAGTCTTTTACAACCTATGTTTCCCCTTACTATATCACAACATTCTAAAGGCTTCCTTTAACTTTTTTTAGTGGCCTTATTCATAATAATAAAACACTGGAAAGAAGCCAAACAACCAAATATCCATCATAAAAGTTACCACTGTAACCATGTTGAATGTACTATTCAGTGGCATTAAATACATGACCACTGTTGTGCAATCGCCACTATCCATCTCTAGAACTGTAACTGTACAACCATCAAACAAAAACTCCCCACTCTCCCCTCCCCTCAGCCCTTAGTAACCTTTATTCTGTTTTCTTTCCCTGTGAATTTGACTTTTCTGGGTATCTAATACAAGTGAGATTACACAGTATTTGTCTTTTTGTGTCTGGTTTATTTTCCTTAGCACAATGTGTTCGCGGTTCGTTGGTGAACAGCGTGTGTCAGAATTTCCTTCCTTACTCAGTAATACTCCATTGTACCACATTTTGTTCATCCATTCATCCACTGGTGGACATCTGGGTGTGCGTTTTACTTTTCAAGTTTCTTTTCTTGTCACTTGTATAATTACAAAGCCATTAGAACATCAAAGGGTGATAGGAGTCTCATTTTTGAGCCCAGCGCATGGTGATAGAAAGACAACAGAAGTGAATGCTTTGAAGAAGTTACTTCAAATTCTTAAATATTTCCCAAAGCCTGAAAGAATTTGCTCTGTCTTAGGAGGTGTCTGCTGGGCACTGCTGGAAAACGCATTAGAAGTAAACCAGATTTGTTTTCCTCACTGTCTGGGGCAGGCTGCGGTGCATGTTGCATGTGGCTCTGACATTGAGATCTCAGCCAAAATATAAATGAGTTGAAACAGTCCTGAGGAGACCCCTGAAAAGACCAGTTTCAGGAAGGTGTGAGTTCTGGGCAGGGAGTAGGAGGCATGAGTACTAGGAGGGAGGCCTAAGGAACTTCCTTTGAAGTTAGAGTGAGTTAGACTGAGGTTAAACTGTAAGCAGGTACCCATCAAATCTGTGGCATGAATAGACGAATGAGCCTCAAAGAATCCAGGCCTGTAATAAGTCACCACTCACATGTGTCCCTCACTGTAAAGAGTGCTCACGGCTCACACAGGCACCTCTTGCCTGCGTGGCCTGCTGTTGTGTATGGCGGTGTGCCCTAATCAGCTCCTTTTCTATTCTCAATGTAATAAAATAAATAGAGTGCTCACCTCCCTACTACCTCATTTTGCTTGGTCCTGATAATGACAGAGTGAGTCAGGCAGGGAGAGGATCACCCTCCTGACTGCACAGATCAGGAAACCAAGGCCCAGGGAGGTGAAGTGCCACGTGGCATGGAAGAACAGGTTGGGCTCAGAGTCCAGAGTTCTCTGGGCTCTGCCACCTGGAGCTCCTGAGCCTTTCCCAGGACACCATGGTATGAAGAATTAAGGAGCAGATCCCAACTGCTTAGTGTCTGATGTAGCACAGAGTAACCTTTGCCTCCACTGGGTGGCCCTAGAGGCCATGTCAGAGATGCTCAGTGGATGGACAGTAGCCCAGCCTTCTGGCACTTCTGTGTCTTTAACACCTCTCTCTGCGGCCCCAGCAGTAAGGGTAGGCCTATGCTGTTGTCTAAGCTGTGGAGTGATCCCTCCATTTTCTGCCCTATAAAAATGCTGGATTGGACTCTGAGGGTAACCTTTCAATGTACAACTGTAATCTCCTCAGGTCTAAAAATACCATAATCCCTTTCCCCTCCCCAAACAATTTAGCACTTTTAAATTAGGAGGCATCTTACAATCAGTCAACAGAAGCTTTCCTACCACCACTTCCCCTACCCTGGCCCTCCGAATGCTTATCAAATAGATGGCATCTTTGAATTGAAGAAACCACTGAGCCCCTTGGGGCACAGGAGAGAGGGAAAAAGAATTGCTGGTGGGACTCTGGCTGGGCTTTCTTGCTGACTTGGATCCCACCACCTGTTGTTGGTGACTTAGGTTCCTGTCTGCTCACTCAAGTCCCAAGTCCAGGCTGAAACTTTCATGAGTGAAAAGGGCTTCACATGAAATGCATCAAAATGTACACTGAAGAGCTGTGAGACAGCAGTCCCACTCCTAGGGGTGCACTCAGGGGAACTGAAATCACGTTCACACAAAAGCTTGTTCACAGATGTCCACAGCAGCATTATTCATAACAGCCCCAAAGTGGAAACAATCCAGATGTCCATCAACTGGTGAATGGATAAACAAAATGTGGTATATCCATACAATGGAATATCATTTGGCCATAAAAAGGAAGGAAATTCTGATAAATGGTACAACACAGAGGGACCTTGAAAACTGTATCACACTGTAAATCACAGGCATCTGAGTGCTGACTGCATTCTTCCAGTGCCCTGGTACATCAGAAATAGAGACTTGCTTTTGGTAGGAACTAACCACCTAGATACTGGAATGCCTCTCATAACCCAGTTGTTCCTTTAAATCCTTTAGCTCATTTAGGGTCTCACAACAACCCTTTGAGGTATGGGCTATGACTCCCACTTTACTGATGAAGAGTCTGAAGGTCAGAGAAGTTGTTACTTGCCCAACGCCACAGAGCTGTAGGATATTTGGCAAAAATAAAGTGAAAAAAAAAAAAGAAAGAAAGGAGAATCTCCTTGTATAAATGTGGTATCTCAACGTAGGTGAGAAACAAGAAAGAGATCAAGTGTGGCCACCAAGTCTGCCATCCCGCCTCCTGCAGAGAGCCTCCCTTTAGTAAGAAGAATCACTCAATCTCTCACATAATCCAGTGCATCTCATTTACCTCCATTTGAGCATTAATTTCATATTTTCAAATGACTGCAGAGAGATGCGCTCTCTTCCTGCTTCCCGCTGGACCTCTAGGGTCCATTCGTGCTGCCTTGTCCACGCCCAGTCCCAGTCCACCTCCATCTAGAATTACAGCAAGCCGAGGGCTAGGGTTACTTCACTTAGCACTGAAAGGCCGTCTCATTCCAGCCTTTTAGAGCCAGGCAGCTAATCACTCATCACTTGCCAGTTGGACAGTGTATTTTGGGCTTGCTTTGTTTCTGCCAGGGCTGAAAACAAGCAAAGGGTGGGGGGCCATCAGGAATGAAACAGGCTGAGCAGGGCTGGGCTGGAGGATGAGCGACATGGGAATTTGGAGAACCAACATCCCCAGGGTGTATGGGCTTGTGGACAGGTGTGAGGGTCTCTATAAGTGACATCATGCATGTGACTAAGGGCCCACATGCACTGCCCCCAACTGGGATCACTGAGGGCCTAGTATATGCAAGGTATTTTTTAAATGGGAACTTCAACACAGTCCCTGTGTTAAGGGGAGCCTTCCACTGGGGAGATAAGTATTCTCCTAATTTATCCTCCAAGACTCAAAACCAACCTGTTCCTCCTCTTCTCTTTCAGTTTCCATGAAAGATACTCCCAGTCACCTTCTCACCAGGTCCAAGAACCTGGGAGTCATCCCTCCTCCTTCACCTCTTACATCCAATAAACTGTCACGTCCTACAAATGCTACCTCCTTTTCTTTCTCATTTCCATGACCCTAGTTCAATATTTCCTCATTTCTCACTTGGATTATCGCAATAGTCTTCCCATGAGTTTCCCTGATTCCGTGATTGGCCCCTTAACTCATCCTCTCCCCACTGTAGCCAGAGTGATCTCTCTAAAATGCACATCTGACCATGTTAATATTTCCCTGCTAGAAATCCTTCAGCAGCTTCCTGTGCCCTCAGAATAAAGTCCAAGTTCTCAGTTCATTCTGTCACTCAGTCAATAAATATTTGCTGAGCACGTTTCCTGTACCAGGCACTCTGCTAGGGGCAAGGACTCAGGTGTGGACAAAACTGAAATGGTCTTTGTCCTCAGAAAGACAAACAAGACAAATAAACAAACAAAAAAAGATATCAAATTGTGATAAAAGCTACAAAGTAAAGGAACTGGGGGCTAGGATTGAGAATCACAGTGGGTGCCTACTTGAGACCAGGCCTTCAGGGAAGGAGTCTGAGAACCGAAGGATGAGTTGGGGTGGCCAATGAAGAGGGGGCAGAGGATAGAAGAGCTTCATGTATTTTAGAGACAAGGAAGGCCGTGTGGCTGCACCGTGATCAGCAGGGCAAGAGGCACGGAGAGCTTGGGGAGGCTCTAGGGGTCAGACCGTGCCTTGTGAGCAACGGGGAAGAGTCTGGATTTCATTCTAAGTACACTGGGAAGCCACCGAAGACTTTTAAGAAAGTAAGTAACTTGATCTGACTTCCATTTTCAGAAGATTGCTTTGGTGAGTGCGTGAAGCATGGCTCAGAGGGCCACAGAGGGGAAGTGTTGTTATATACTCAATTCATACACTGACGTTTTAATTTTTAATTTTTTATTTAATTAAAAAATTTTTTCTTCAACGATTAATTCTTTAACCATTAGGGTGGGCCCTAATCTGGTATGACTGGCATCCCTGTAAGAAGATATGAAGACACAGGTGCACATACCCGTTAGGAAGACCATGTGAAGACACAGGGAGAAGACAGCTACCCACGAGCCAAGAAGAGAGGCCTCAGAAGAAATACCCTACTGACCCCAGGATCTCAGACTTTCAGCCTCCAGAAATGTAAGAAAATTAATTTCTGTGGTTTAAGCCACTAGTCTGCGGTACTTTGTGGTGACAGCTTAAGCAGACTAAGAGAAGTGGGATATCCACTTAAGAGCCCATTGAGGAAGCCAGGCTGGGAAAAGGTGATGGTGGCTCATTCCAGGAGGAGGAAAAGGCGGTGGAGCAGACTGGATGGATTCCGGAGAGAGCTTCAGGTACAGTCTATGGAACTAGGTGATGGTCCAGATGTAGGGTGAGGGAGAGGGAGGGATGAAGATAATCAAATCAGCCTGGCCTGAACAGGGTGATGGTGGGGCCCTTTACTGAGATGGGGAAGCACTAGGGAGAAACAGGGGTGGGGAAGAAGCGATGCTCGTCATCCTGACCTCCATGGAGTTCTATGTTCTCAGTGGCAACAAAGATAACATTGGCTGACCCCATGTTCCAAAAAATTAGATAATCCAACATAAAATTTTAAATTAATTAACTTTATTTTTTGGAACATTTTTAGATTTACAGAAAAACTGAGCAGATTGTACAGAGAGTTCCCATATACCCCTCTCCTCTGCACATGTTTTGAAGTTTTATTCCATTATTCCAACATAACTTTTACCACCAAAGGAAACTGTTCCTAGAGTCAAAAGAGAATCTATGCATTTCTACCTGTTTCTCCCTCAACACAGAGAGATGGTCTCAGTTTGGGAAAACTTCGTAATGACACAGGTGAGCACAACTTCTCTCTCAACCCCCTTTCCCACCAACTTGTCACCTTTCCTTTGACAGAACTAGTTTTACTCTTCTTCACTTAGCCTGGCCAACTCCTTTCATGCCTCAAAACTTAGTTCACGTGTTCCCCCCTCCCAGAAGCCTATCCTGACCAGCCACTCACCCTGCCCCCACTGGGCCCATGGCACCCTTATCCCTTCCCATCTCAGAGGGGGGAAAGTGTTCTTCATGAATGTGTCATCCCCCCCTCCCATGACACCATAATCAAATGAAGGGCAGGGACCCTGGTTTATTGTGTCTGTATTCCTAGTACCCAGAAAACTGTTTAGTTTAAAATATTCCACAAATATTTTTTCAGCTGAACAGAAAGTGATTGGTGAGAAAGATGAAAGTAAAGAAAAAAAGGGAAGGAGGGAAGGGATGGAGGAAAGCAAAGGAGGGAGGAAGGAAGGGATGGAGGAAAGCAAAGGAGGGAGGAAGGAAGGAAGGAAAGTGTTCTTGGGAATTCAGGACTTAATAAACTCAAAGCCAGTCAGCAAGACTGCCTGCTAATTGCAGATCACAGCCCGCTAGGAAGAGGAATCACATGGCAGATTGCAGAAGGTACTTAGAGGACACAGGGGGAAGGACAGTAACAGGAGCAGCTGCTTGCGGTGAACTGCCGTCTAACAAGGCAGCCAGGGAGGCACTGGGTGCATACTGAGGGCTGGAGGGAAAACAGATCATCTCCTGTGTACATGGCCCATATCCCTGACCCCTCCATTAGAGTGACCTATTGTGTGTGAATGTGAATTTGACATGTAATCTATAGACTTTGGGGTTGAATCCAATTTTGTCCACCTGGTAGATGAGTGTTGTTTAAATGATCTGTATTCTCCCTGGAGGTCATAATTCTACTTAAGTGGTAACTGGGTCTTATTCAGCTATTCCAATTCTTATAGCTCCTATGATGTCTTCATACAACAGACTCAGTGTTATACATTTGTTGTGCTTGACAAATAGGATCTACTCAAGGTTTTGCCATGAACTGGTTTTGTGACATTGAAGAAATCATGTAACTTCTCTGGACCTCCATTTTCTGTCTAGGGGCACTGAAATGATCTATTTGACTTCTCCAGAAAACTCCAGGGATGTGGGGTGGGGGGCCTGAAAACAAAGCAAGGAGCTTGGAGTAGAGTGTCCACCTTTAACATTCTACGATCCTAAACCTTCCTTGCTGCCGGCATCCTGAGGACTTCCCCTTGATGCTAATCTGACGAGTGCCTCCTTGGTGGCTTCCCTCCCCTCCCTTGCATTGTACAAACAGTGTGTGTTGTGCGTATGTGTGTGTGTTGGGGGAAACTTTTCTCTATCAAAGATGACTGATGCACAGGAAGAAGTACTATGGTTTATATACAAATTAAAAAGGCAATTTAATAGAATTGCTATTTTCTTGAGAAGATTGCCTCATTTTTAAATACAAATAATAGAATACATCATCCTATCAAATATTCTTTAATTCCAAATTGTAAGCCAGTTAGTAGAGAAAAGGAGAAGTGAGATAGGAAAGAAGGAAGGGAGAAGAGAGGAAGATGGATGCCAAGCAGAGGAGTAAAGAGAAAGAGGCAGAAGAGAATAGAGGGAGGAAAGACGGGGAGAGGAGAAGAAAGAGAAGTGGAGACAGCAGAGGGCAGCATGGGAGACAGAAGAAAACTGAGTCTGAATGCCCTTCATAGGCCCTGCTCCTCCCTCCCCAGGGCTGTCGTCTTTCATCTTTGGGTTATTTGTTCTCACTTGCCTTCAAAGTCTAAGTCTCTAACTCATCACTGTCCACAACCCAAGCCTTCATCTGTACTTTGAGTGACTTAAGGATTAAATCCACTGTAGGAACTTTGGTCATATAACGGAGGAATTCTTCTTTGGGCCGTAGGGGCAGTGACAAGAGCAATGTTTATTCCAGTGCCCTCGGACATCAAGCAAACCCAGTCAGAGGGCTGGGCTTTTCCTCCCCTAAATGGAGGCAAAGCCACCTGTCTGTTGCTGAATTTTCCCCCTAAACAGTGACTGTTTTGGTGTTATTGCCAAAAAAAACGACCTCTGTACCCCGACAGACAAATTGAAAGTTGGAGGCAGAGTTTTGGGAGGATTAGAAAAGAACAGCTTTATTGCTTTGCCAGGCAGAGGAGGTTACATCAGGCTAGTGCCTTAAAGATTGTGAGCCCTGGGATTTTATAGAAAAATGGGTACAGAAGAGTGATAACAGTCAAAGTGTGAGCAGGGGCTACATTCCTTCCATCTTGACAGGAACTTGCTGTTGTTACAGAGGAATTTAGGTGGGTCTGCCCATTTTCTTGAGGATAAGTCCATGACCTCATTTCAAGACCTCTAGGGTAAAAGGATAAGTTATTCTAAGAAAAGAATGCACAGGGAATGGGGCATGTCAGTCATAAGATCATTTTAGCCAGAAGTACAGGTCTGAGCAACTCAGTAGCCACCTTGTTAGTTCTCTACTCTTTCAGTGTCTGGAAATGTGGTCAGCATATCCATTCAGTGTCATGTCATTCATGGAGTAAGGAGAGGGATTCATAGATGCATATGGTACCAAAGCCTCCACGTCTGGTTGTGTGGGTTGTTCACTGAACAAGGGTGTCTGGCTCCAGAGATGCCCATATCCACTCATTAAGCCAAGCACCCAGCAAAAGCCATGTCTACTTGGAGGAAGTGATGCCTTTTCCTAATTGGCCCAAAGGCATCAGTGATCCTACATGACCCAGAGTTCAATTAGAGCAGGGTTGCTTATTTATCTGAAGGAGGCTGCAAGATTGTGGGCAGCTCTCAAGGCTTAATCTGCACATGGGCTCCAGTACCTCCAAGATGGCAGTGGGAGAGGAGGGTGGCCTACCCTAAATTTCACACCCATGTTACATTTGCTCTCTGGCTTGATCCTCATCACAGCCCCATAGGTAGGTAAGGCAGGTGTTCCCTATTTTCAGATGAGGACACCACTTTTTAGAGAGACTGAAACATATGAAAGGTATGTAAGAGAAGTAAACTTGGGAATTTAGCACATTACTAGGCATAGACGTTTCAATGAACAAAGGACCGTGGGAGCCAAGAACAGACATCCGTTATATAGGATCTGAGTCAGATGCTCTTGCTGACTTGCTGAAGAGGAATTTGGGGCTGCTGCCAAGTCCCTCTCATATCTAATTTTGGTCACTGTCAGGCAAGGATGGGTCTTCCTTAAAGGACTACCAGGAGTGGACGACCCAGAGAATTGAGGTCCTTCCTCAAGGAACAGTCCCCTCTTTACCCTGGGAGGGGGCACTTCTGAAGCCTGAGTCTACATGACTCTGGGTCCCTGGCCCACACCAGAGGGTGCTGATGGAGGTCCTCAGAGAGAGCTCCAGAAAGAGTCATGCATCCCCTTGTGACCACTAGAGGGTGCAGGCAAGGAACTGCCTCTGAGCACTATAGAGATGCTGAACAGATGGGATCAGTGATAGAGCCAAGGTATGGGGGCAGTTCTTACATAAGGGAACGCTCCAAGAGCAGTCATTGAGGAAGGAGTGGACATTGAAGTGAAGGGGCCAATAGTTGGTCAGTGTCTCTCAAAGGGTTTCCTGGAGAAGGCAAACAGATCAGTTCAATCATGCTCCTTGTCCTTAAAAAGTGAATCATCTAGTGGTCAAGGTGGGGGCCTCTTCTTCCACATGTTCAGTCTGACAGGGCAGGAAGGTATCGTTAAGGATTAAATGGGTGCTGCTACTGTGGAAAACAGTATGGAGATTCCTCAAAAGACTAGGAATAGACTTACCATATGACCCACTCATCCCGCTCCTAGGCATATATCCAGGAGGAACCCTACTTCAAAACGATACCTGCACCCCAATGTTCATAGCAGCACTATTTACAATAGCCAAGACATGGAAACAGCCTAAATGTCCATCAACAGATGACTGGATAAAGAAGGTGTGGTATATTTATACAATGGAATACTATCTAGCCATTAAAATGACAACATAACACCATTTGCAGCAACATGGATGTTCCTGGAGAATGTCATTCTAAGTGAAGTAAGCCAGAAAGAGAAAGAAAAATACCATATGAGATCACTCATATGTGGAATCTAAAATAAAAAAGGAACACAAACACAAAACAGAAACAGACTCATAGACGTAGAATAGAAACTTGTAGTTGCCAAGGGGGTGGGGGGTGGGAAGAGACAGACTGGGATTTGAAAATGTACAAGAGATAAACAAGATTATACTGTATAGCACAGGGAAACAGATAGAAGATCTTGTGGTAGCTCACAACGGAAAAAAAAAATGTGACTGAATATATGTATGTTCGTGCATAACTGAAAAATTGTGCTCTACACTGGAATTTGACACAACATTCTAAAATGACTATAACTCAATAAAAAAATGTTAAAAAAAAAAGGATTAAATGGGAGGAGGAGGGGGAGGGACTCTGGGTTTGATTTATTTATCAAATCCTTCAAGTTTCTGCTGTTCGCTGAACCTGTGCCTAAACACATTTTGCCAATGTTTATAGCATTAGTAATTTCAAGAATAATATACTTTGGTTATACTGTACTTTATACTTTTCCAAGCATTTTCTCCTACATTATTTCATTTGTATCCATCTCTGTAGGCAATACAAAAGAAACATAAAGCATGATCCTTACCCTGAAGGAGCTTATTTTCAAACAGAGGATGGAAATACCGAGACAGTAAATAAAACTACTGCTTGGTCAAAATTTTGCAGGTGAGGCCATTTCATCTATATTAAGAGAATGTGATATGTGACCACCGTGAGCTATGGTAGCTAGAAAAGACTTCACTAATGGAAGGCGCTAGACTTACAGGTTAGCAGGGGTGTGACTGGGAAGAGCTGAAATGTTCCTCCAGGAATGATCATGGGAGATAGAGGGGTAGAAGGAGAGGAATGGGCAGGTGATTGTATAAATCACTTAAAAAATAATGAGAAATCTGGTTGATTAGCCACAGTACTGAGGGCTCACTAGTGGTCTTGAGAGCATAGTTGATCCTACATACAGTGAGGAGCCAGAGTATGGTTGAGAAAATGTAGGTAACTTTGAGAGGCATTTGGGGAAAATGAATCTGGTGCCGGTATGAGGATGGAGCTTATAGTGATGTGCCCAAGGCAAGGTGATAAGCTAGAAGGGCAATATAGTAAAGGCCTTAGGTTTTAGAATCAGACAGACCTTGATTTGAACCCTGGATTCTATTACTCAAGAGCTGAGGGTCCTTGAGTAAGATGCTCATGTTCTCAAAATTTGATTTCTTAACCCTTAAAAATTGAGATAATGGCACTTACTTTTCAAGATGGTTCCAGTGTAAATCGGGTCAGGGTATGCAGAGCACAGTGCCTAACTAGACACTGTTAGTTCTCCCAGTCCTTCTGCTCTAAGTGAAGAGAGACTCTCAGGGAAATCATGTGTTGACTGATTGGTTCCAGCCAGAGGAAAGAGGACAAGAAAAGGTGGCAGAAGTTGAGGTGTGAGTAGGCTGGCGGAGTGGTGATGAACTTGAAGTGACAATGGTACAGGTACGAGTAGAATGATCCCTGAGGCATTTGAAAATGTGATATTCGAGGGAGACCAAACTAAAGGTACAGGTTCAGGGACCCTTAATATAAAAGTGACAGTTGACGCTGTGTACAATGACAAGCTTTAGGACAGCAAGAGTGTAGAAAAGGCACTGAGACTTGAAGGGTTCCATTAAGTGGGGCTGGAGAAAGAAGAGGAGTAACTACTCTTTAAGAAAGAAAATGATCAGCATAGTTACAGGGTGTCAAACTTTCCAGACTTTCCAGAAAAAAAGTCATATGCCAAACACTGAAGACAGGTAATAAAGCACAAGCTGGAGGAGAAGACATCTGATCTCCAAGAATGAGTCTCAGGTAATTAGAAGGAGTGGCAGGACTTGAGCACGTCAGGAGTGCTGCTGAAGGGCATTGGGCATCAGGGAAAGACCCGAGCCAGCTGACCACAAAGGTAACTTCCAACTGGGCAGCAGTAGTCACCACTGTGGGAGGTCAGTGTTGTTCTGGCTGAGGGAAAGGGAAGTAGTTGTCAAGACAAATATTCAGAAGTCTAACCCTAGAGGGGGAGGAAAGATATTTGAGGAAGGGACGACAGTGTTCAGAGACGATAATATGGAGAGAATGCTGCATGTGTGAGGGTGAAAGGAAGGAAGGTGGAAAATATTAAATCATAGGGTGAGGGAACCTCAGAACTCAAAATAAGAAGCACTGTTTCTAGAAGTAGGAAAGAAAATAGCTCTAGATTTTAAGGGGAAGTGTTACTTTGAGAAAGAATGGATATATATCCCTCTGAAGACTAAGGAATAAAACATAAATTGAGGAGAATGGGACCCATGAGGGAGAGACTCCCCGTGGGCCTCAGACTTCTCAGAATAGTCCAGGAAGGCTCAGGAAAGAGGGCTTCCTATGGGGAATACACCAGAGCAGCCCAGGCACAGAAGAAAAGGATGAGCTAGAGGACACCCACTGAAGAATGACGAGGGGGTCGAGGACAGCCAAAGAAACCGAGGCTATTTCACCTGGAGAAGGGAAGGGCTACATGAGATTCGACGGCTGGCCTCAACTATGTGAAGAACTGACATGCAGGAGTAGACATCTGTGGGAACGAAGAGGAACAGCTGACGGAAACTGTAGGAGGCGGATTCCACATGAACATTGAGCAGAACTTTCTCATACTTATGGAGTGGAAAGGTGAGTGGTTGTCCCATGGGTGGTGTCCAGGAGACATGGGACAGTTTCTTGCCCACAATTCTTCACACATGATTCAGCATCAGAAGAGAGCCAGACTTCGGTGACTTTTAAGGCCCTTCCCACCAGCACAGCTGAAATCTCTGAATCTATAGTCATGTAACAAATTTAATTTAAAGAATCTCAAGGCTGGGAGGGTCTTTTAATCTAAGAAACCATTTAACTCTTGAGCCCCATCCATGAGAGGCTCACCGTGTGATCACGGACTACAAAACATACCCAAGTCAAGCCTGAATACACCAGTAACTGCTGGGGCACTGGGCTTCTAGCAACTCACCATCTGGATAGAGAACAAATCTGTAGACCTCCCAGAGAACTCACTGTCAAGATGGTCCAGGTGAAACTTTCATTAGAACATTTCTCAGTGAAAGAAGAAGTATATGTGGAATCCTGCATATAATTTTGAATTGCTCTCCACCCTTGTTTATTATTCGAAAACCCAAACTTACAATGCAAATGCTGGGTTATTATTCATATTTTAAAAGAATCCTTCACTTCACAAATTAATTCACTTTGGAATACTTTTAAGCAACAAATTCCAGGGATGAACTTAAGATGTACTCAGTTTTTCTCCCTTTCCACAAGTAAAAAGTTCTGTTGCACACAAATGTCCAAGAACTCGTGTGTCACACAAAGTGAATTCCACAAGTAACACAATATGACAAACACCCTCTCTGCTTATTTGACCACACACAAGCCATCAGTGATCGGTTTGAGTCTGTCTAAAGGAAAGCTTAGCAGAGGACATCTAATGTGATCCAGAATTTCAAGATCTGCACCAGCCAGGGCTCTGTTTACCCAGGGAAGGGATGTAGAAAACGTCAGAAATGCTCTCAGTGGCATTGGTAGAAAGTCCTACTGGTGTTGCTGCCACTGTTTACAGCTATGTGGCCTTGAGGGGAATGACTTAACATCTCTGAGCGTCCGTTCCTACATGTGTAAATTTACAAGGTTATTCTTAGGATTAGAGAGAATGTCTACAAAGCAAGACACACACACACACACACACACACACACACACAGCCTGACACAGAAAGGAGTCCCTGTGCTGCTTCCCCAGGGCTGACTTTGCTTCTTAGCAAGCCAGTGACATAGCACATCCAGGACTGTTAATGACTTTTTTTACAAGGCAGAGCCAAACTGCAAACTAAAACAGAAGTCAGCGCAAAACCCGGCTTCTCTGCCATGGCTGCAGCCTGCCAGGCAGTCTCACTCTGTCCTCTGGTGGGATATTCCAATTATAACAGTAGAGGAAGAGGGGCTCTGATTTTAGGAAGGCAAAAAGTAACAAGAGATGTGGGAGATGGATCACCTCCAAACATGTAGCCTCTTCCCTAATGGCCAGCTAATCCTGGTCCAGTTCCTAGGGGAGAAGGCTGATCGGGTGGGAGGCCGAGCTACAGAAGTGGGGTAGTAAAAGGGTGAGCTTTACATCCTTATAACACCTCTCAGTCCCCAAGAAATCCCCCAACCATCATAATCATCATTTTCACTACGGTTCAGTGGCAATTTTCATAATCTTATTTAAAAGTGAACAAAAGTGGGAGGAGGGTATAGCTCAAATGGTAGAGTACATGCTTAGCATGCATGAGGTCCTGGGTTCCACCCCCAGTACCTCCATCGAAAAACTAAATAAATAAACTTAATTACTTCCCTCTTCAAAAAAAAAAAGTGAACAAAAGCTTCTTTTAACTACATACTCACCAGAATAGCTAAAATGAAAGAAATGGAATGAAAATACTAAATATTGGGGAGCATGTGGTGGTGCTGCTGCTGGCGGGAGTATAAATTGGTACAATCAACTTTAGAAAACTGCTTGGCAGAATCTACTAAAGTTGACATTCAACTCTTAACACACAACAGTTGCACTCCTGGGTATATACAGAATAGAAATGTGCATTACAGTCACCCAAAGACATACCAGAACTGTGCTGTCCAACACATATAACTCATTACATTTAAATTAACTATAATTTTAGAAAATTAAAAATCAAGTCCCTCAGTCACACCAGTCATGGTTCAGTTGCTCAACAGCCACACGTGAGTAGCGGCTGCCATACTGGACAGCACAGACGTGGAACATTTTCATCACTGCAGAAAGTTCCACAGGATTCTGTTCTAGAATGTTTGTAGCAGCATTCGTCACAACAGCTCAAAACTAGAAACTACCCAAATGTCCATCAATAGCAAAACGGATGAATTAATTGTGACACATCACACAGGGGAATACTTTAAAGTAATGAAAATGAACGAGCTACAACGACACGCAGCAACATAGGTAAATCTCACAAATGGAAGAAGCCACGCACACAGAGTACACGCTCTGCGATTCCACTTATATAACGTTCCAGACCAGGCAAAACGAATCTATCCTGGCTACTGGCTGCTAAGCCAGGATAGTGGTTACCCTTGGCGGCGACGGTAGTAACAAGAAGGGAGCATGAGAGGACTTGGGTGGGGGTGGGGGCTGGTATGGCTCTGTTTCTTCACCTGGGTGTTGTTCACAGGGAGTGTTCAGTTTATGAAGATTCAGCGAGCTGTGTGTACACTTAGGTCTTTCCTTCCTGCGTTTCATACTTCAATAAAAATTTTAAAAGTCCCCTTGGAAAATTGTGCTGCTACTGACGTTACCTACAGTCTAGGTTTGGGGGGTAGCGTCTTTTCAACAGAGCAAACGTAGTTTTGAACTCAGTGCCCCCGCCCCGCCGCGAGGCCTCTCTGGACTTGGCCCAGAGGCCTTATGGACTCACCAAACGATCCGCAGAGTGTCCTACCTCCGCGCTGCGGACTGGGCCTGGCTCCGCGCCCGGGTCGCGACCGCCAGGACGCCTGGCTCTTCCACTTTGAGCTTTCATCCCGGGGGCTGGCCAGGCTGTCCCGGCGCTCGCCGTGCGCTCCCTGCCCGGCGGGCTCCGACCGCCCCAGGCCTGCCTCAGACGCGGCGCCCGGCCCCGCGGCACCTGCGCCGCCCCCAGCGCTTCCGAGGCTCCTTCTCGCTGGCGCGGAGCAGGCGGAGGCGGAGCACTGAGGTGTGGTCACGGAGAATCCGCCGTTCTTCTCCGGCTCGGGCCCCTCGAGTTGGGAGAAGGCGCCCAGGACGTCCCCTCTGGGCCCTGACCATAAACGAAGGAAGAGGCGGCTGCGGTGGCCTCCTGCACGCGCAGTTCCCGAGCGAAGCGCCCGCCCACCCGGCCCCACCCCGGCCGAGCCGTGAGGGCTCAGGTCAGCCCGGCGGCGCCCGGGAACCGCGAGGCGCGGGATCTCTAGAAGCCCTGCCGAGGGCGCCTGGGTTTCCCCTTCCGACCTTTTCCTCCCTGCAGCGATGGGTTAGAGCAGACTCGAGGTTTTGCTTGGAACCTTCCCCTTTCAACTTCCCCTTCGGTCGAATTCCCCACACCCAGCCAAGGTGCAAACCTCTGAAAAGTTTGCCACCCTTGCCAGCCCCGCCTGGTGCCTCCTGTCCCTGGCTAACCAGCCATGGCTCTGACCCACCTCTGTGTTGCTATTCTGAGTCCTCGGGCCTGTCCGGCTCTCCCCGCCACCTGGGTGCCTCCAAGGCACAACACAGCCCTGGGCTTCTGAATTATAGCACTGGCCTGGCCTATAACACGGATGCAACGCTTGATGCAAATCAGACACTGCCCTAAAGCTGCTTTTACACCGATCATCTCTAATTTTCAAAGCCAAGGTGATTGGTACGCGAGCATTTACATACATAAACGTTCACTGAGTTGTACACTTAATACTTGCTCATTTTACTGTAAGAAAAAAAAAACCCTACATGAGAGGTGCTATAAGCATACTCATTTTATAGAGGAGGAAACTGAGGATCAGAATGCTCCTAACTTACACCAAATCTTTACTGCTAATTGTGGTGGTGCTGAGATTGGAATGGAGGCAGCCTGACTCCAGAGTCCATCCTCTTAACCCCTCAAGATTAGGCTCTGTAGAGGAAGAGAAAAAAAAAGATGCTGGCCATCTAGAATCTATTCCACCAACTCCATCAGTAGTGCCTACCCACTTCTTGAGCCCAAGTCTTTGGATGGGGAGGGATGATCTACTTATTCAGAGAAGCAAGGAGGGTTTGAGTCAGAAGTGATGTCTGAAATCATAGTGTGTCCTTCTCTCTGTCTTAGAGCTCAGAGGGGAACTTACTTGATCTGCTCAAAGTCTCATGGGTCATTAGAAGGCCAGCCTGGATTTTACAATTACTCCTGGTTCACAAGACAATCAGTGAAGCAGCAGTTTGGGCCAGGGAGGGTTTCTTTCCCCCAGAGAGGGAGGTCAAGGAAGAGGTAGCTGTTAGTCAAGGGTTTTCACCCTCTGATGGCCAAGGCACTGGAACCCCAGTAACTGAGCAGTATAGAAATCTTTCATCGAAGAGATGTGAGCTATTTATACTTGGAGATTGCAGGATCTTGGGAAGGGTAGATATTGGGAAGGGGGCTGGTCCAGACTGCCTTTAAGTATCCCAAGACACGCAAACTACACAGAAGCCAATCCTTAAAACCAGCTCTGTTTCCTCTTTGAGAGTCACATGCCTCTTTTCCAGAACAGGAGGGGATGGATGCAGAGTGAAGGAAGATTAATGCGGGCCAGGAGGAAGCCAGGCAAAGAAGGTGGGGATCCGGCACTAGGGAGCATTTTGAGGCCATGGCCCAGCAGGATACAGACAAGGATGGGGAAAAAGGAGTTGCTTGCTTAGGAAACCCCCAGCGGAGCAATGGAGTCCGCTCCCAGAGACTTGGGTTCCTAGCGCACTTGCCGAAATCCCGTCTTGGAAGTGAGCGCTCCATGCAGGACAGCATCTTGATCACTGATCATACTCCTCACCTAGTGAATGTAGGGGAAGTTGAATTGGGTCCTAGATGCAGGTCCCAGATTTATCATACACATCCCAGGTTTCCAACGCCACTCCACCTGAGTCCTCGCTTTCTTCCTTATCCCTGAGTCTTCCCCAACCCTAAACTTTGTATCCTTGTATCAAGGTCGTCACCAAGTTCTCAGCCTCTTTTCCTAGGTTTTGAGCTGTTGGGCAAGGGGCGATGATCTCTTGGGGAAGCGATGTCCCCAGGCAGCATCATGGGGTACCCAAGGCAGAAGCATTCTCTGGGAATGGGCTAGGTGGCTCTGCCCAGGTAGGTTAAGAGTTTAGTTCTGCCTCTACTTTGCAGCTAGCACCCAATGCCAAAGTTCCACACCACTGGGGACATCCGCATTGGGGAAGGTGGCGCTGAAGGAGACTGACCCCGTGTTATCTGTCCGAGAGGGAAAAGATGCCAACCTGGCCCCCCTACAATCTCAGGCCCTCACGTGGAGGGAGAGAGACAAATAAATCTTTGCATGACATTATGTTGTGATATTGGAAAGTACCTAAGACTCTGATGGCACTTATGAGGGTGATTACCTCCACTTGGGTGGCTCAGGAAAAAAGTGTGGCCTTGAAGGAGGAGAAAGAGCTCACCAGAAAGATGAGGGTACTAGGGCATTTCAGACAAGGGGGTGGGGGGTGGCATGTGCAGAGAAGCATGGGAGACTCCAACAGCAAAGCACTGCTTAGGCTGGCTTCCTTTTTGTCATTCATGCATCAGCTTAATCTCCTCAACGTGGCTTTCTCTGACCACCTACTCCAAAAGAATCCTCCCTCCAGTACCTGGTTCTATTTCTTTTTTAGAATTTAACTACTACGTGTTTTTACATTTATTTGTTAGTTGTCTATCTCCCCACCACACACACCCCTTCAAATAAACTTCCTAAGCTTGAGGGAACAGGTTTTCTTCACCGTCCCCAATAGCCAGAACGGGGGAGTTCACCTATATTAGTAGTATCAGTATTAATGAATACTTTTGAATAGATCAAGGAATGAATGAATGAGTCCTTAGCGGCTGCAGCATTGAGAAACGTGTCAGGAAGCAAGAATTCCCTCCATGCCCTTAGCCTAAGCAACTTAAGGGAATATAATAGCTCCAGAAGAGAAGGCTCATTTGGAAGTGGACTTGGGGCGCCACGGTGGTTTAAGTGATGGTGGGAGGCGGTGTCCCAGCTCCAGTGCGACTTGAGAGAAGAAGGAACTGGCAGCTAGGAGCTGAGGGACCGGCAGTCCGGTGCACTAACTCTAGCCCGGCTCTGGGGTCTTTCTGCATCAAGAGAGGCGAGGGGAGGGCGTATCTTCGCCCCCCAGGCGCCGCCTTTCCAGCATCCCGCTAGGCCCTTTTGGACGCGTCCAAGCCTCATCCTGGGCGGTCAGTCGGTTTTGGAGGATTCCTTTGCCTGCCTCCCTCCCTCCCTCCCCTCTTTTTTCTTCCTCATCCTGCGAGGCTCTGCAGCTCTCCAGCCCGGCGGCCCCGCAGCACACTAGCAGCCCCCGCCCCCTCCTGTAAGGGCGAAATTGCTAAACTTGTAGCAATAATGACCCTGCATTCAGGCCGCCGACTCCCGCTGAACGTCTCCGCGCCCCGGCCGGCCGGGCCTAATCAGCGCGCCCCTCCCTGCTGCCCGCCCAGCCCCCGTCCCCCCTTGTCGCCCCCTCCCCCAGCGCACAAAAAGTGGGGAACAAAACCCCCGCGCATTTCTCTGTCCCTCTGTTGAGCAGACTGCTGCACAAAGCCCCCGCTCTGAGAAGCAATGGGGAACTCGGGGGGGACGTCAATCCCGACGCTCTGGGGTTTTTGTTCGCGCAGGGGACTTCGCCTTCCTACCACACCTTTTGTTCGGGACTCCAATAAAAAGCCATTCTTTCCGCACCTTCCCGGCCCGGAGCCGCCTTTCAGCAAGGCCCGGCCCCACAATGGCGCGGCGCTCTGAGGCCTCCCCATTCACCCGCCTTGGCACGCTCACAATCGGCCGTGTGGCAGCACAGCCCTCGCACAGGCATTCTCCGCAAGTGACAAGGAGCCGCATAAAGCCGCGGCCGCCGGGGGAGAAGGGAGGGCGGCCGAGGGGGAGAACTCGGCCGCCGTGGGGCGCAGCGCCCCCGGGCGCGCTGGAAGCCGGGGCGGCGGCTGTAGATGAAGCCGCCTTCTCGCCGCCTAATGCTAGGCCTGGGGGCGAGGTTTCCTTTTCCCTGGAGACCCTCGACATGGGACAGAATCTAAGCCTTGATTTAACGCAGACCCAGATACTAGCCCAAGCATCTGGGTGAAACTTGGGGGGATTACAAAGCCCAGGACCTCAAAAGACCTTGAGTCTCCGACCTGTCTTCCTTACAAGAGTAAAGAGAAATTAAAGAACAAAGCCTTGGGGAGACCAGACTTGAAGCCTGGGGGCTAGGGCAGGGGAGACCAGGCCTGTGATCGCCAGGGGGTACTGCTTTCCCTTGCGCATCTTTGCCTTCCCCACCCGCCCTGCTTAAAGGATCCTCTCTCTCTTACTCTCTCTCCTTTTTTTTTTTTTTTTGGCTAAATAAAGTCTGTAGCCGGCCAACGGTTTGAAAATATTGCACCTTGTTTATTGACTCCTGTAGTGTATGGCAGCGGGTGTGTACATGGTGTGTGGATATAGTTAGATATATATTATATGTGTTGAATACAGAATATGAAACAGAAAGGAAACCCGGTAACACCTTCGGTGGGCCACCAGGTCCCAGATTTGTTCAGCCCCCAACTTTTGATCTCGCTACTCTGGTTTTTCTCGCAGAGTTCTACCCCGCCTGACAATCCAGAAATCCAGGCCAAGGTATTCCTTGCGGAGGGCAGGCGATTCGAAAAGGAAAATGGACTGCGGTGTGGCGCTCCGGCCCCGCAAAGGGGGCAGAGGGTCTGTAGGGCCTGGGATTTTTCAAGCCAGGACGCCCATTTTTCTCTCCTTCATGCTTTTTCCGTCCTTGAGTTCTCTGTCAGTGCTTCGCGGAGGCCGCGGGAAGGCCGAGGGAGAAAAGCCCTTCTCGCTCTGGGAGAACCGAGCGGCAGCCAGAGTCCCAGCCTCTCGCACTCCTTTCGGAGCCAGGCTCGGGGCCATCATCCTCTCTGCACCCAGCCGGCTTTTCTGCCTTATAGACAGTCTCCGCGACAGCTACCGGGTATTTTCACCCCTGAGCCCCGTTCCCCAGGCGTCGCGTGAGCTGCGCTTCGGGGGGGCCCTGGGAAGCGAGACGTGTGTGTGTATACATATATTTATATTTTTAACGAGGGGACCTGGCCTTTCCTTGGATCCAGCCTTTCTCGCACTTCAGTCCCGCGGCGCCAGGCTGCGGAGGGGCGCCAGCCGCGTGACCTGACCAGTCCCTACCAGGCCCGGATGCCCTGCAAGGTGCCCTGAGCGCACGCGGCCCCAGCCGCCGCACCCTGATGCAAGGGCTGAGTGCCGCCACCGCCGCCAAAGCCGCCCAGGTTGTTCACGTTCACAAAGGGGCCGCCTCCGGCCGCACTGCAGGCAGGCTGCATGGCCGAAGCCGCCGCGCTGGCCCCGCTGCCGCCACCACCGCTACCTCCCGCCGGGTACGCACAGCCGTAGCTGCCGCTATAGGCCGCGGCGGCGGCGGCTGCAGCAGCGGCGGCCGCGGCGGCGGCTGCCGAGTTCCCATAACCGTAGGCGGGGAAGCTGTTGTAGGAGTAGGCGCCCGCGCCCACACTGTAGGGCGCGCCGTAGGCTGGCGCGCCGGGAGTGACGCACGGCTTGCCGTCCCGCACCAGCACCGGTACGGCCACGCGGCGCGGCGGCGGCGGGGGCGCGTGGGCGCCCAGCTCCAGAGACTTGTCCTGCCGTTGTCTCTTGCACTTGTACCTGCGATTCTGGAACCAGATCTTCACCTGCGTGGACGTGAGCTTCAGGCTGCTGGCGAGGTGCTCGCGCTCAGGAGCCGACAGGTACCTCTGCTGCTTGAATCTGCGTTCCAGCTCGAAGACCTGGGCTTGCGAGAAGAGGACCCGGGGCTTCCGGCGGCTGCGTGGCTTCGGCCTTTCGCTCTCCTCCGCCGCCTTACAGTCTCCAGCCGCCTCCTGAGGTTTCTTCAGCTGGCAGCTTTCTGCGGAAGACGCAAAAACAACAGAATCCCTTAGCTGTTTCTGCCCTCATCGCAGCTCTGGTTCAGAGCACTGTGGCCCTTTATGGTGGCAGCGCGGGGCGTGCGGTAATAACTGCCTGGACTTTTGGGAAAGTTTGTGACTCCTGGCTCCGTGGGACCCTGTGACAGCCCAAGGGCCCTCAGAATGCCCTTGGCGGGCGGAGGCAACACTCCGTGGGGACGGGTAGTGCGCATTTATTTAGAACTTAAGCATCTGCGAGAGATTACACTGTATTAAACGTGCGGCTCGGCGTGCTAATGACTATTTTCAGGATGAAAGTTAACAACAGTATTTGCAAACTCGTTTGCCTTCTACTCCGTCATGAATAGCTGAAGGTGTGAGGCATATTGGTATTTGGAGGTTGGTGTGCATGAGTTGCGCGAAAATCTTTCTGCTCAGAAATATCTGAGTATTACTCTTGTGTATTGTCCAGGGACTATTTTTTTTGCATTTAAAAGCCTACATTCACACAGCTAAATGTCTGCGTGATGACATCTGTGTTACCTTAGAAAAAGAAATTTGATTGACTAATGTAGACAGTTTCATGGCAATTTTAGGCCCAGGGGAGTTGTCAGAGCACAGGCCTTGTCTTCTGACACAACAAACTTCCTCTTGGGGAAAGAGATTCTTTGGTTCCGTCCCTCAGAAACAAACATTTCTAGGAGTCTTTATTCAGTTATCTTATTTCCCTATCCAATTCACCTCCCGTCCTACTTGAACTGCCGGGCTCTGACTAAATTCCGCCTGTTTTTCACTCCGCCCAAAGCCCTACAGCCTGGGACACAAAGCAAAACATTAACAATTTTTTTAAAAAGGCCGGTGCCCTAGGGGTATGAGTGCTGTGGTCGCCCGGAATTGACTGTATTCCCACACTCCATCCCACCATCCCCTCCCTCTCTGCCTGGTGCCATGGGTGCGAGGACTCTGAGTTCCAAACGAAGAAGTGAGGAAATAACCCAGCTGGACTCTACCAAAGTTCCTGCTCCCTGAGCACGGTAGGGACACAACCTGCTTAAACCGTCTTTTCCAAGAGGGAGCGGCTGCCCTGGTCTCAGAAAACTGTCATGCTAGAGGGAAAGGGGGAATGGTTCAGGCTCGTGCCCCTCTGGCTCTTGGGAAGACCAAAACTACTGTGTTGTTAGGACCCAGCAGCTGATCATGTTGCTTATCAGCATCAGGGCAGCAATAACTACTTTCCCTTCCCTCGGGGGCTGCATCGTCCCCCGACCTCTGGGGGAGTAGTTGGCAGAGTCACCTCGTTCTTTTCCCTCCGTCTTGCAGGCACCTGCACTTTGCAGAGCTGTAAGGCTGACCACAGCCAGGCATGACCCCAGACAAAGATTAAAGGAACGGGCAGCAGAGCTAGCAAGGTTTGCGGGCACTCAGCCATTCCTCCAGATGTGTGATGCGTTTCATTCCCCCCTCCCTCTACTCACTTTGGCTGCGGTCCCTCACGATTTCGGACTCCTCTTCGTGTTCCTTAGGCCCGCTGCACGAGTCTCGCAGAACCGTGTGGACATAGTTCTGGGGGCACAGTCCCGAATCCCCGTGGCCGTCGGCTGTAGCTAATGAGTTTAAATAGGACAGTTTCTCGCCATCTTCTTCCTCGTCCTCCTCCCCTCCGTCTGAAAATTGCGTCCCCTCAGCAGCGGCCAGCATGCAGGGCGCCGAGTGAAAGTGGTGCTCCAAGTCCGTCTGCAAGTGCGCGCCGTGGAAGTGCTGTTGCTGTTGCTGCTCCAGATTCAAAATGTCTTTGACTGAGAAAGGGGTGGAGGTGACCGGGCTTGGTAACATCATCAGGGCCACTTAATTGTCCAGACCAAATACTCAATAAATCCCGGCGGGGGCGGGGAGGCAGTGCGGCGGCTCCAGTTCTCCTTCTGGACTCCGCCGCTGCTGCCGAGTACGGCTTTTGACAGACGCGGTCCCACTTCAGTCTAAATCGCCTCCATTGGCCCGGACCTGGGGGTCTGGGTTTTGTTACAGCCACTGCAGGGACTGGGGCCGGGGCTGCGAAGCCTGAGTCCGGGGGTCGTGCGTCACGTCGGGGGCGGGGCTCTCGCCTAGGCCTCCCTCTCCATTGGTTCCAGCTCATGTGGACCACGCCCCCCTGCATCCACTGAGTCGGGGTGCCGTGGCGCTACATTAAGAAATAGACAAGGACTAGTATAGAGCGGCGAAGTCCAGGTCACTGCGGGCGAAGCTACACTGACCTGGGAACGCGAACTACCGATTCCCACCCTGCCTGGCCGCGCCTTCCCGGCCAGGGCCAGTTCTGGGAGGCTTCCTGCCCGCGAACCAACTGCCAGGAAGGATAGCTCAGGAGCGTGGTTTTTCCACCTGCTGCGGGGCAGGAAAACCTCTTGGCTTGTAAATACCCTGCACTGGATCCCCAAGGAGATGGAGTGTTTCATATACCTATGGATGGGCCACGTGTGTGTTCCCGCCTTGTTGACTTTGCTCAAGCTGTTCCCTCCACTCGGAACGTCTTCCCTGCCCTTGTCTCCGTTAGTCGAAAGCTGTTCTCCGAAGCTCTGCTCACATACCACCTCTTCGAAGGAATCGCTCCCTGATCGCCTAGCTGGAAGTCATCTCTCTCGCTTCTGAACTTGCAGCGCGTGTTAGTAAAGGACATTCGGCCCGCTTATCACTATTGCTATATTGACTGCCTGGCCTCCCCTGGTAAACTATGAGCCCCCGAGGCTCCTGGTTGCATTTGCTTTCGTAGCCCTTCCAGAGGCTGAACTAAGCAGGTATGTGAGAGACAGGAAGATGGAGTTATTACTGAACTTAGTTGTCTGATAAAGCTGGTTTGAATCCTGGCCTAGTGAGTGTATATATAGCCTTGGGCATTTCTAAGCCTCAGTTTCTCTGTCTACAAAAAGAAGATAGTAATACCTTTTTCAGGGTTGTTGCCAGGGATAAATGAGGCAAAACATGCCAGGAGTTTAGTGCAGGGCCGGCGCTTGTTAGTGCTCAATACGTGTCAACTACCGCTATTCTGCATCAGAGGTTAGGCAGTGTTTGTTGACTGCATTGATGATGACACGTCTGGAGTGCCACACACACTGGGCGGTTTCATACGGTCTTGAGAGCAGGATCTGTCTTCACAAGGGAGGTGACCCACCATGGAGGCCGTCTTTTCCACCTATTGAAATCGGGCCTTGACCCTCCGAGGCATCTTTCTAACTTCTCCAACCCGCATGTCTTCTGGTCCCCTCCTGCGGCTCTGGTTATTTTGTGGGCGAATCTATTTTGTGGGATCCCCTGATATTCTGGGAACTCCTCGATGGTGGGGATCATCTGCACAATAGGCATTCGCTGGCCACCACGTCTAGCCCAGAGACGAGCAGCAGCCCACAAAAAACCCGTGCGCAGCGCTGGCCTTAAAAAAAAATAGGGACAAGTTCTGGCCAAACCTTGTTGCTCCTCATCCAGCCTAGGTGGCCAAGATGTTGGAGCTTGGGGAACCCTGGCCTCAGCTTGAAGGGGCGGATGGAAGATTTAGGAACTGTGGACAACGCCTCCAAGCGGCGGCAGACACGAGATGGTAGTGGGGAATGAGAGTGGAGAGCTGTCATGGGGACGGCGGGGGAGGGGGTCCGCAACGGCGGGAGCAGTGGGTGCCCATGGCTGAGGAGAGAAAGAACAGCCAGTCGGGAGAGGGGAGAGGCGGGGCTGTTCAAGAGGGAGCGGAAATGGTGCGGGGAGTCTGCCCCTGGGGCCGCCCGGGGAGTTGGGATTCGTCTCAGGCCACGTGCGCCGGGGACTACATAGGTGGCGGCGACCTGCAGCCCTTGGTGAGCTGGGCTTTGCGTCAGGACTACCATCTCAGTCGCAGGGGCGCCTGGTGCCTTTCTACTTTGAATTCTGAGACTACTGACGCCTCAGGCGGAGCCGGCGTCTCCAAACCAGGCCGCGGAACTGCAGAGAGAAGAATGCGCCTGCTTTTGCTGCGGTTGCGAGCGCTCCCGCGCAAAGACCCAGAGAGAAGGTGGGGGTGAGTGCTGGGCACTGCAGGGTAGGGGTCCTTGAGTGTGTACGTCGCGGTGGCATGTGGAGTATAAAAGAAGGAAGCTGCCTCTAGCCCCATTCTTCACTCTTATTTCGATGGCTAGACTGTCGTTGGGAATGTTTCTGCTTCCCCTTTGGTCCCCCAATGTTTTTTTGCCTCTGTGGCTGATTTTCTTGAGTGATTTCAAGATTCAGAAAAAGAAAAAAAAAAGGCAAAAGCTACGGAAAATATCTCTCCCCAGTTTCCAACCGAAATCCGCATCTCTCCTTGCTACCACTCTTGCTTCTCCACGGTGCTTCACTCCCAGGGTTTCCCTAAGCTCATCCCCAAGAATCCCTATCTTAGAATCCTTGGCCTGGGGTGCCGGGAACACGGAGACACTCCCACACGCCCGCTGCTGCCTTCCCGGGTCCACCGAGTTGCTGCCTTCCTGAGCACGCAGAAGGCTGTCTCCCACCTGCAGGCCCGCGCGGTTCGCTCTCCTCCAAGCCCGCTGCCACCACTACCCTGCCAGGTACCCTTGGCCCAGGCATGAATGGTTCTCTCCTGAAGCCCCTGACCAGATCGCTTCTCCGCAGGCGTCCGCCGGACGCAGTTCAGGCCCTCAGAGCTGGAGGCTCGTGAGGAGCCGGAGTGTGAGGAACACAGGGGAATGGGCCTAGTAGGCAATTTCTATGCCCTGTCTATTTTTTCTCTTTCCACCTCCAGCTCTGCTGATCTGGCGGGCGGAAGACTTCTACCCGTTTACCTGGAGCTGATTTTGGCCATATGCTCTGAGCAGGGACCCGGGACGCTCCCTTTGGTCTGTCTGCTTCACCCCGCAGCGGAGCTTCCCTGCAGGGATCCCCGCCAGGCCAATCACATCTAGGGAGCCCGCCTTTCCTCGGTCCGCAGCAACGACGACCGAGAGCGAGTGCGCCGCCAGCTGCGCGCCGCTGTCCTGAACGAAAACGCCAGAGCAGTAGTTACACGTAACAGCAGCGGTCGATTCTTGAGGGTCACTTATCTGAATGTGGAATCTGGTTCCAGCGCGTATCCAGTTACTACCGCGTTCTGGGGGTATTTGCATTCTCTTGTCGGAAGAGAGGATCTTTGAAATCCCAGAGCTGTGCTCGACTAATAATAGGTTTTCATTCCAGACAGTTTAGCTAATTACTGTCAGATAAAGTAAATATCTTTGCATCCGTGGAAGCGTTTGGTTTTATTTTAGTCGAGTGTATCTGCATACACTCGGTTTTGTCACATTATACATTTATACGTCTTTCTCCTTCCTCGTATGATTAAAGATAGTAGTAAAATGATGACAAATTATCTGAAGAGAAGTGCTATATAGATACATAGGCTATATATAAACTTACACCTTTTAAGGAGAGAAGCCACATGCTAATCATTACAACAAACATATTTTCAAATAAAAATGTAGTGAATATTTGAAAACTGTAAAGTGTTCCCATAAATTAGTCTTCTTGACACAAAAATTGCTTAATATATGTATAAATATAGGCAGATAGTTGATCATTTTAATCATATATGCCACTGCTTATGCTGGTACTCTTCATCTGCTTAAATTGCCATTTAATTATATAATCATGGCTACCAAAAAAAAGTTGAAAGTTATTGTGGCAGTTATTGTCACCTCCTAATCTAAATGTAGTAGCACAGTCAGAAGTGATTTTCTATTAAGGCATGAAAAACTAAGATGAACTCAGCTAGCCCAAACTATGTGATAACATTTCAGGTGAATGTTTTTCTTTGAATTCTCTTTTTTTCTTTCTATCCTACTGTCCTTTCACTGCTCTCTTAGAAATTTCATTACTGGTTACCTTACAAAAAAAAAAAAGACGAGAAAAAAATATCCTCTTTTGCAGGAGCACTAAATAGGTTTTTGTTCTTTTGTTGCTGCTGCTGGCATGTATATGTGTATGTATTTTAGTTTGGTTTTTAGTTGAGAGATATTAGAAAGTTATCCAAATTTTTCAGCAATCTAGAGGCTAGTGTTTGGGAGAAGGGTCATATTTTCTACTTTTAAAGAAATGTCTACTAGGTACATCAGTCCCAGAAAACATTAAACTGATCTAATTCCTTGAGAGGAATTTTTTCCTCATTTCACAAATTTGGTAAGAGATTTTAAAATGGCGTTTTGAGCATTTTAGCTTGTTTTTGTATTTGTATGGCATTTGTATAAATGCCAGATTTTCCCAGATTGTGTTTGGAATTGAGTTTTCTAAATAACCCACCACTTCCCTTCTCTGGGAGAAAATCAGTCCAAATTCTGTAATCCCTGTAGTTCTTTGTAAATTACAGGCCCTTGCTGAGGAAGTGAGTTTCGATTTCTTAAGGAGAGGACCTTTCAAACCTATGTGTATCTGCCCAACTCCAAAATACTTTAAGTTAACAATGTAAATACAGCTTTCGTCACCAAAAGCAGTTCTGTTTTGCCAATAAAACACACAGGTCAGAAAAGCTAACTTTGTTGAATGAAAGTCAATATATTTGCAAACAAAAACACCTAAATAAAAGACATCTATACACAGACATTTATTTGTATTATTTGCGTGTGTTTTGGGGGAGTGCTGTGAGCAGTTTTAACTTGGGGATTAAACTGGAATTCTGGTTGCATTCTTTACCTTTTTTTTAAATAAAAAAAGTGTGAGTTTAACTTCCTGTATCGAAAATTCAATGTCTTTAGACCTTTTAAAATATAATCTGACTTCAGAGGAACGGCAGCAGACTTTGGCGAATTAATTCACTTAAACCAGAGCGCCTGCCTGTTCTAAGCACTAAGAGTTGCGGGTTGAGAGTCGGCAAGGGGTGTGGTTGCATCGTCCAAGAAGCAGAGATTCATGAATCTTCCTAGCTCGATCTTTTCAACTCTTTTTCAACCACAAACCGAGGGACCTTGGCCTCCTCGGACGCAGAACTCTTTTCCCCAAATCTCCCTGGGGGTCAAGTTGGAGCGAATAACTTAAAACCATTTAAGAACGAAAAAGACCTTTCTCACTTGGAAAGAAACGTTCGCCGATGTCTTGTCGCGTAAGTAACGACTTATATCCCGCCCTCGCTGTGTTCAGCCTGGAGTTCCCGGTCTTTGGTCGGCACCTGGAGACCGATTCCCAAGGTGCGGCAGGACCTTCTCTCCGTCAGTGGGCGACTGTGTCTGCGGGCCTAGCTGCGCGCTTGCCCTTGGTTCCCTTAAGCTCCGGGAGCACCGAACAACTACCACTGCCCTGGCGACCGTCCCGGCTTGCCTGACCCTGCGGGGATGTTGGGGGTGGGAGAGCGTGGGCTGCTGGCCTTGCTCAAAACTCGCCAGGGACCCGACCGACAAGAACCGAGGCCCCAGGCGGCCGCGGCGCACTGGGGCGCACAGCCACAGGGATAGAAAGCGTGACGCGCTGGGGTAGTCAGGTCCCGGCCGGCAACTCGAGGCCGAGGGACCCGGCAGCCTCGCCCTGCGGACACGCAGGTGAGTCAGGTCGGAGTTCAAGAGTTCAGTGGCCTCGAGGCTCCGGGGACCGTCAAGTCGCCGGGCCCTGCTCCTCCCTGCAGCCAAGAGCGCCGCGTCTCCAAGTCCGTGCACTTGGTTCGCGCTGGTTGCGGCCGGGAGTCCGCGGCTTCTCCCGGCGCATCTTTCTTCGGCGGCCGGCCAAGAGCCCGGCGGCCCTAGCGAGGAGCCCCGGGGAGACGCGGGCAGAGCGTCTGTCATTGAACCTGCCTGTAGGCTCCCAAACTCCGCTCAACCTCTCCGCACTCCCACCAACCGGAGAGGACGACTTCCTTACCTCTCGCGGCTCGCGACACTCGGAGACCCTGTAGATCCACTGAGTCCTGGACCCCAGAACTTTCGTGGCCTTCCTCCTCCTCCTCGAAGCCAGTCTGTTCCCCCTTTCGGGACCATTTCTCTTTCACTGGGCCCATCTCTTACTCCCCCACTCCGTCCCTTCCTCACTCTCCCTTTTGCCTCACCACCCTTCCCCCATGTCCTTTCTCCCTCACGTCCTCCCCCTCTCTCAGGACTCCCTTCTAGCCCAGTCTCCACCCCCACCCCCATTTCACTCTTTCTTATTTTTTCACTCCCCTCTCCCTTCCCCTATCTTATTTCATTCCCTTTGCTCTTCTTTCTGGCTCCTGCACTCCATCACTCTCCTGCTTTTTGTCCCTGGACCCAGCAGGTGTTTGATACGGAGGGAATCAAACACATCTGCCTTGCACTGGAGGGCCCCACTCCTTGCCCCAGACCCCTATCCCCCATTCCACCCCTGTGCTTACTCTGTCTCAAGAGCTGCTCATAAAAATGCTCAAGCACCCCTGGGTGTGTGAAAGGGACACTCCTCTGTACCCTGCTCCAGCCTGTAGGACCTTTCCCACTTCCCAGCATCTCAACTCCCAACAGCCTCAGTTATGAGCCTTGACAGGTCTGTGGGGCTCCAGGTGGCGGGTTTGGCCACCCTCCCCGTGGAAATCCCCGCTCCAGGCAGATCCTGCAGAGCCTCCATTTCCTTCTATTGTGGCAATCCGGAGAGGATCACAGGGGAGCTGAAGGCGACCATAAGGCCTGGGCCCCAGGCATCCCTTGAGAGCACAGATGGGGGCTCCTAGACCAGGGCCAACCCCCTCCCCCACTCTATACAGGCAGAACAGACTGAACTAACCTTCCCTTCTCTGTTTCCTGCCAGCCCTGCTTTCGATTAGGGGGCTGTTTAGTCTTGAGATCACCCCAGCTGGGGAGCATTTCAGGGACTGCTTTAAAATGCAGGGGCCAAATCTGAGAGGACAGTGGGATCCCTGGTTCTCACGCTAGCCAGCAGGGGCAAGGACTGAGCACTCTGTACTTGTTTCTGGCCCACTTTGCTGCTATGGGACTCACTAATGGGGCAACTGAATCAGTGGCCTCTGGAGAAAAGAGAGGGTCTGGGGCCTTCTTCCCTATGAGTCGGGCTACCCAGCTGCAAGGTAGGCAGCCAGCCAACCTTTACCCTTTTACCTCTCATATGCAACCACTTTTCTGAGGTTGCATCACTTTGATAAATATGTGTTTCCAACAGATGGACAGAGACCTGACATATATGTTTCTATGGATTTATCTTTCTCCTCGAATGGAATGAAAAGGAAGGTGGTTTCCTGTGTGAACACATCAGCATGTGCACACGTGGATAAGCATGGGGAAGTAGGCACTCAGGACTCCCTATAAATGTAGCTTCCACATTAGTGCTCTCCTTTTTCAGAGAGTGTCATCAAAACAGGAGGACTGGGCTAACACTCATTCTGAATCCTCCTCCCTCCCTTTTTCCTCACAATAATGTGAATTACTGGTGGTGACATGAAATTTGGAGAGAAATGTTTATACGATCCAAGATGAAAACTAGCTTCCACTATAATCAGATGCATTATTTCCATACAGGCAATTTATAGGATCATTACAATTAGTCTTGTACAAAGTGGTCCCATAAGGACCTGTCTAAGTTGAAGAGAAGAGGGAATAGATTTTAGTACCAGGGTTGTAATGACGGTGTGTGTTCTTGAAAGTAATAAAAACCATATTGAAATTATTCTGCAATTTATACTTTAAAAAATCCATCCCCCATTAGTATAGTAAAGAGGGTGGCCTGTGTTATGTGTGTGTACATAATTGTGCCCACACACATAAAGTAAGTGAACATGGATGCTGGCACTATGAATGTTTTATACTTCCCACAACCACAACTGTAAGCCCGTTAGCATGTATGTGAACGGATGTACTCAAACCTCACAAGAATGCATGCGTATGAGTTGGCACCTATGATGCCCTCCTCGACCAGGAGAGCCCATAGAGTAAGAAGACTACATTTGGGGTAGGGCCCAGGGAAGACATGCTTTTCTTTAAATCATAATCACATCTCATGCCTCTGTCTTGGGCCAAAGCATTGACCCTGGAATCCACCAGAGAGGTTTGGAGCCGGGTCCTGCTGCTTTTGTAGTTTTGTGACCTTAAAGCAATCCTTCAACCTTGCTAAGCAGTGATTTTCTCACCTATAAAAGGAGATAATAATGATGCAGAATATACAGGCCTGCAGGAAGGATTAAAGAAATGATGGAAGGAAAGCGCTTACAGAGCCCTCATGTGTAATAAATGTTCTTGTGATGGTGGCTGAAGGTGGATGTGAGGGGTGGTTATTAAGCTCCAGGAGGGAGACTCTGAATCTCTCCTCCACTGAGCAGCGATCAGAGAGCACGATTCCCAGGTGAGCTACTTTTTATCACTTGGGGGGAAAAGTACTATTTAACCATCTATCAAATTTTATGCCCTTTTTTTTTTGGTCTGCAAATAATGGAACTAGTTCTCTTAATAACTGGAGTTTTAGGATATACTCTCTGAACCACCAACAGCCTCTCTCTCTGCCACTCCCACCCTCTGGAATCGCAGCAAACAAATATAGCTTCTCGCTCCCACAAATGCATCATTTTTAGCTGCAGTAAACAAATCTCCAAAGTCTCATGTCATTGTTATCATGTTTAGATAAAGATCTGGCCAATTAGTGTCCTCACAGGAATGTAAATAAATCAGCTGCCCCAGACCTACCCTGGTGGTGGGTGTCCCTCTCCCACCCCAGGCAATGCCGCACTCTACCTCTCCTTTTTGGTGTGAGCAAGAATGTCTGGCCTTTGAATTCAATTGGTTTTTAATATCTTCTCTCCGTTCCAGATCTGCTGTGTGACTTCAGGCAAGTCACTTACCCTTTCTGAGCCTGTTTCCTTTTCCATAAAGAGGCTTTAGTGGTGACTACCACTTAGAGTTGGGAGTGGGCAGCAGTAATAATAGAAATAACACTGCTGGTAACAATTACAACAATAACACTATCACCAGCAATGGTCATATCGATAACATTAGCTACTGTTCATGGATGGCTTTCTTATAAACACACGGTATGGCTCAGTAATTAAGAGCCTCCTCACTCCCCAACTCCCACATAAACTGTCAGACTGTGGGCAAGCGACCTGGGTAGGGCTGGGAGACTATGGGTATGAAGATCAGAGAACAGCGCCAGGCATTTTGTCAATGCCCCCTAAGTGCCCACAATTGCTACTGTTTCTGCTTCTCGCAACCGTTCTTGTCTATTGGTGTCTGTAACCATTTTACAGAGGAGGAAACTGAGGCTAAGGGGTGAGGTAACTTGCCAAAGGTTGTAACGTACCTTGCCTTCCACATTCAGCTCCCTCTCTCTGCCCTCCTCCCTTTCCTGGGCAGCCCCAGGGTTACTAGGCTGAGTGTCGCACACGGACTCTGTTCTCTCCGCTTTTGCGAATTCCTGCTTAGTGCTCGACAGTTCCCCCTCCCCCCTCCCCAGATGTTCCTGCAGGGCCCAGGCAGTAGTCCGCAGTGACCAAGAAGAATGTGCCCGGGTGGTGGGATTGACTGGAAGCTGCCTTAAAGATAAACACGGCTGGGGGTGGGGCGGAGCCGGGTGGAGCCCTCTCCCCTGCTCTCCCATCTGCGCACTCTCTGAGCGGCTTCCTTTCTCGCCATCTCCGTCTCTGCTTTCTCTCCAAAAAGAAGGGCTGCCAGCCCTCCTCTCTGCCTTCTGAGACGCTTGCCACGGAGTTAATACTAATCGTGATAATAAACTTCCCACCGGGTAAACAAAGCGTTCCACACTCCTGGTGGTCACAACATCCCTACGAAACACATATTCTTGTCCTTCCCCCCATTCAATTTAGAGCCATGGAAATCGAGGCCCGCAGAAATGAAATGACTAGTCCAAGGTCACAGAGCAGGTAAGGGGTGAATGCAAGACTTCCAGACCCTTGCGCTAGACGCTGCCGCTCCACCGCCTGGGTTAGGGCGTAGGGGTGGGGCTGCAGGGAACGTTCTGCCCCAGCCCGACTCCAGGAACTAGCACTCCAGGGCCACTTGCCCTCAGGGAAACCTTTCCCGAAAGAGCGTGTGGGGCCCTGAGGTGACCCGCTAGCCAGAACACCTCAGTCTGGGAGTGGCTCCTCCTGGGCCTTGGCGTCTTCCCTCCGGGAGCCGCGTCTGCAGCCCCAACGTCATAGCAGGGCCGCCGGATGCCCACCGAGGCCTCCGAGAGCGTCGCGAGGCACCACTCCCGATCCCTGGGGACAGGCTACAGGGCTGTTCGAGGTGGGTCCCCCCCTTCTGTTCCGACCTCTCAGGCTACTCTGCCCACGCCCTCCGCAGAAGGAACTTCCCACTGGAAAGCAAACCACCGCAGCCCGGCGGGGCCGGGGACACGCTGGAGCCAGGCTCCAGCCCCTGGAAACCCGGCCCGTCGCAATTTGAGCAAGTGCCTGTACCTCGGGTGTGCGCGCTGCGCTTCCTGGGGCAGAGTGGTGGGTTCAAATTCTGTCTCCGGGCGAATTCCTTACTTCTGAGCTCCGCTTTTCTGGTCTGTAGAACTGGGAATACTCAAAGTACTCATCTCAGGTCGCTCTGAGTGTTAAAGGAGATCAATTCTGTTAAGTACTTGGTGCCTCGCACAATAAACCCTCAACGAATGTTAGTTTATTATTATTAACTCGGGGACTAGTGGAGGCTGACTTTTCTGCTTCTGGGTGTGAGCTCTGCGTTCCTGTGCGCCCCGAGGCTGCGGACGCGGCCGGGAGGAGCCCGGCGCCAGAGGCTGGACACTTAGGCGCGCAAATCTCTGAAGAAGAGCGGGGTTTACCCGGCGGCGCGGCGTTTGGGGCTGGGCTCCGGCGCTTACGTGAACTCGCGAGGCGTTCTTGGCGCGTGCGCCCGTCTGTCCTGAGCCGCGTGCGTGTCGAGGCCTGTGCGTGTCACGAGCCTGGTCCCCGCTGACGCGTCTGCGGGGACCTCACCTGCGCTCGATTTAGATTTCGGCGGAGACAAGAGCCTTAGGTTTACCTGACGGATGCGTGGTGTCCACGCTGTGTACACAAACCCAGCGAGACTGGAGTCCCCGGTGCTCGGCATCTGGCTCATCGAACAATTTGCGCTATTAATGGTTATTTTATTTATATCGTTAGAATTGTACCCCCGGGTCTGTTTACACCAACGTCTGGCCGTCCTGGCCTCAGTGTTTGGATAGGGGATTACACTAATGGATGGCCAAATGGGAGGGGAGAAGGAGGCGCGGCTGGAAACCGGGCTCCGGGCGGCCATGCAGGGTGGGCCTCCAGGGAGGAGGGAGCAGGCCTCTCCTGGGCTCGACCTCTGACCCTGGGAGGGAAGGAAACGTGTCTGCCTGCGATAGGAAGCCTCGGCCTCCGGTGGGGTGGAGGCTGGAGGTGTCTGCTCCAGGGACGGGGTGGGGAGGGGGGCTACCTCTCTTCCCTCAAGGCCGACTCCAAACTCGAGGTCGTCCCGCTTGGGTGCGTACACGTCAACAAGTAAACAAGACCTGGAGCTACCGGGATGGCGGCCGCTTTGATTCACCCTGGCGACCAGTTTAATGCTTTGGCTTCTAAATCCGGATTATGGCTGAGCCCCGGGCGCCTGGCGGCTGGCGGGGTTAGCGGTCCCTTCAAAGGGCGGCCGCCCAGCGAGCGCGCAACTGCCCAAATCGGAGAGGCCCCACCACACCCAGCCCTAGGTGCGCACCTGCAGGTCACCTGAGCAGTCCCGAGCAAAACGCGGCCTGGCCACCCAACGCAGTGCGAAGGCCTGCCATCTTGCAGCGGGCAGGTGTCTGGGATCTTGGCAGCGTTCAGCTCAGCTCGAAAAGGCTAGGCCTAGAATTACAGGCTTTGGAGCCAAATGTCTTTGCTACAGGGCTAGGGTTGATGCATAAAATTATCTAACAAACATTTAATTAGAATTTACTATGTGCCAGACATCATGTCAAGCATTTTTACTCTCCACAATAATCCTAGGAACTATTATCCCATTTTACAGAAGAGGAAAAAAGAGGGTTCAGTAATTTACACAGTCTCATAGCTAGTGTCAGAGCCACGACACTAACTGTGAAGTCGGGTTACAAAACTAGTGCGAGATTGTGCACTAGTTTGGAATCCAGCTATAAACTATGGACCCTCTCTCCCAGAAGAATGTAACCGTTGGCCAGTAATTCCAGGGACTTCACGGAACCCCTTAGGCCCTTTCACAGACCTTTGATTAATGGCTTTGGCTTTACAGGTCATACAAGTCGCATTTGATTTAATTTGTTGATTTGAACAGAGATTAGTAAGGTAGTACGTTTTAAATTTTGTTTTGAGGGGTAGGTAATTCGGTTTATTTGTTTGTTTATTTTAATGGAGGTACTGGGGATTGAACCCAGAACCTCGTGCATACTAAGCTCACGCTCTACCACTGAGCTATACCCTACCCCCAGTAAGATAGTACTTTTTATATCGTTTTATAACTGAACATTCCTGAAGCTCAGAGAGGTAAAGTCACTTGTTCGAGATCACAAAGCTGGTAAATGTGGAGTTGGGTTCGCAGGTCTTTGCATTCTAGAATCTTAATGCACACCACTTCTCCAGTCTCCCCAGACCCCTAAGTTCTCCTTTCTGTCTCGTCCCTCTTAGCTCTCACTTTCTCCCCTCTGGCGGGCGGGCGGGCGGGCGTGGCGCTAGTCCTTTGGAGGATCTGGGTTTTTCTTGGGGGCCCCTGTGAGGTCCTCGGCTGGCGGGGGCTCAGCGCCAGGACCCGGTTGCCCTGTGCTCTGTGGGCCGCGCTGCCAGGACGCGCGCTCCGGTAAACGGTTTATCTAAAGACAACTTCTGTTTCTCGTTCGCTGTCGGGAGTTGCCCTGCAGCCAGCAATGAAAAATGTGCCTTTTCCCGAGACTCTGGCGCTGGTGATTTATGTGGGAACCGTCCTCACCCTCGAAGCCTGGGCTGCTCAGCCGGGCCTAGAGGGTGGAGGGCAGGGGCCTGCCTGGAAGAGAACCTGGTGCCCCGGCCCTCCCAGCGCCCGCTTTTACGGCGCCCCCCTCCACTCCTACCTCCAGGACATTTTACAGCCGCTCCCCCAGGAAGCTGAGCGCTTTATCGCGGTAAAGTAAACACCATTATCCTAGGTCCATTAACACGGAGATTTTGGCGTTGTAAATAGAACTCGAGAGAGAGAGAGAAGAGCAGCCCCCGCGAACTCCCTTGTAAAACGGTGAAGGGTCTCCAAGATTTATGGCCGTTGATTGGCCCCTCAACCTTCTAAGAAATCCCAGTCTTGACCAAAGCCAGGAGGTGGGGTATTCCTCCCGGCCTAGAAATCTTATCCCGGGTGTTAGGGGTTGGAAAGTAGGGAGTCCCCAGGACGCGTCTAGCCCAGTCATTAATTTTCTTTTAAGTTACAAGTCCAGGAACGCTGGTTCCTTTCCGGTTGTGGATGCATAGATAAACTCTGCAGCTCCCCAGGAGCTCTTAGCAGAGAGCAACCAGTGGAGATGGTGCCAGGGTCCAGGATGCTTGTGTTCCAGGCTCCTTCCTCATTTGTTAACTGGATAGTGCTTTCAGCAGCTACTTAGGAGTCTATAAAGCACAGGAGACTTGTCACTGGTGGGCACTGCCCAGACACCTTGTGACCTGGGGCTGTCATTGTACGGCCTTGCTTTTGCTTCTCTTTCCAAAAGGAAATGCCCACCTTGTTTACTCTTGGGGCAGCCTATATATGAAATCAAGTAAGGATGCACACAGCAGAGTAGACAGCCCTAGCTCTCCACCTCTCTGAGTTTCTGTTTCTGATGAGTATCTAATGACCTGTTCCAGGAAGTTTCTGGTCATCTAGAGTGTGGTTTTCTCAACTTCTCAAGTCAATATTTATATTGACAAAACAGTTGATTTTGAACTAGGAAATGTGTCTCGGTTTGATTGAGAAAACAAAGGGACAAGTTCTCCAGGCCAAGGGAAGCTTCAGGAGAACCCCACCCCTCCGAACCTTTGCCAAGGTCACTTTGAGAACACAGTCCATTCTGGGAGGTTGCTCCTTCAGCCCCAATAATTTAGTCATTCTTGTGAGAGTTGAAGGGTTGGCTTTGGGGAAGGAACAATAGAGGAAAAACAGGCAGCAGGAGGATGCCAGAAATTGGTTTTGGTCCTTTGGCATAACTGGCTCTTTCTAGAGCAGGGACTTTTAACTCTATTTTTCTGCGTCAAAGACTGCTTTGATAACTTTTGACAGTCTGGTGAAGCCCATAGACTCCCTCTCAGAATAATATTTTTAAACACATAAAACACATAAAATAAAACACATATAATGATATTGAGATATAGTTATCAAAATCTTGTAAAAAAAAAGTCATATAGTAATATACGTGCTGCTTTATTGGCTCATTAAATAACAAAATCTAGTGGCAGGTCTAACAACCATAAATTCAATGTAGTGATGAATGTAAATGGAATGTCAAGGTATCTGCAGCTGCAGTAACGTGCTATGACAATGTCAGTGGTTTCTGTTGGTGACAAAGTCACAGGCACTGATACTACCGGGTTTGTTGCCTACATTCAAAAGTGACGGAAATACTAAATTACAGTTATAATTAATCAGAATAAAGATATTTTCCCCTTTTAACCTCATGGACCCCCTGAATTCTATTCTCAGGTCCTTTGGGAATCTATAAACTGTCAGGTTATGAACCATTGGACTAGGGTCAAAATCTAGATTACTTCATCTCAAAGAGTGGTCTTTGGATCACCTGCGTAAGAATCTTGTAGGGGTGTTTGTTAGAAAATTCTAGGGCCCCTTTTAAGATCTATTCTGTGGGTGGACCCAGAAAACTGCATTTTAGTTAATTAATTAATTAGTTAGTTAATTAATTAATTAATTTGCAAGGGGGTAACTAAGTTTATTTATTTGATGGCGGTACTGGGAATTGAACCTAGGACTTCATGCATGTTAAGCATGCACTCTACCACTTGAGCTATACTCTTCCCAAAAGCTGCGTTTTAAACTGAATTCTCAGAGGACTGTTTTCACACAAAGTGTGAGAATCACTGCTTCTGGACTTTACCCATTAGCATCAGCACTTCAGTTGGCTCCTTGGGTAATGAAAGGAAGATCCCCTAGGAGAGCTGAGGGGTTGGGTGGGAAAGCAGGGATTCTGGGCAGAGGCTCTTCCATAGAGACTAATTTAAGGTGGTGCACATGAACTTAGTGGGCAGAGCAAGCTGGGGCATGGAAGAATACCAGGGAAAAAAGCTGGAATGGGACATTTTGGTAAAGGGTACCAATGTGCTGACAGAGGCTTTGGAAGAAGTTCAGAAACGAACTGGTTCAGTAGCAAGTAATGTCCCCGGGGGCCCTATGTAGACTTCTCTATCTGCTCTTGCATTGGCTTCCTTTGTGCTTTCAGGTGCTTTGAGTTTTTAGCTCCTTTACAGAGTCTTCCCTTTGGAGCTTTCATTCATTTACTCACTCACTCTCTCACTCATTCATTGTTTCAATGAATGTCACGACCCAGGCCTTGTTCTAGATGCTATGAAAGATACAGAAATTAGTAAAGAGGTGATCACTACGCTTCAGATGATCACTATGCTTTCACAGATACCCTCTCTCATCACTAGCAATCTTTTTTTTTTAACATTTTTTATTGAGTTATAGTCATTTTACAATGTTGTGTCAAATTCCAGTGTAGAGCACAATTTTTCAGTTATACATGAACATGTGCATATTCATTGTCACATTTTTTCTCTGTGAGCTACCATAAGATCTTGTATAAACAGTATAATCTTGTTTATCTATTCTACATTTTGAAATACCAGTCTGTCCCTTCCCACCCCCCAACCCCCTTGGCCATCACAAGTTTGTATTCTATGTCTATGTGTCCATGAGTCTGTTTCTGTTTTTTGGGTTTTTTTTTTAGATTCCACATATGAGTGATCTCATATGGTGTTCTTCTTTCTCTTTCTGGCTTACTTCATCACTAGCAATCTTAAGTAAACTTGATAAGCATCAAACTTCTTTTGAGCCAGGTCTGATTTGATGTTTGTACAATCACCGAAGACCAAAGACGTCTCACTGGAAGGCTGGAAGAGCTTGTAGTATATTGATTACTTGGGCACCTGTCTTTTCTTTTGCAAAAGGTAACTTAGATAGACTGTGAGCTTTGATGAGCACCATTATAATGGTAAAGTGTTGAATGAAGTGGGGTTTATTCCAAGTGTAAGAAAAGTGTAAGATACACCCAACATGACGTTTGAGAATAATTATGAAACTGCTGCCCCAGATCAAGCTTATGATGATTATGACTGACAGCACAGAATAAACACAGCTCTAACAAATTTTCACCTGGCATGAGCTTCAGCCATAGCAGTACTGTTTGCCTCACTTTGTATTCTCACACGTGTCTTCATCTGGGTTTTAGCTCCTACTCTCATATATAGCAGGTGGGTCTGTGTCTGGAATTCAGAGTTTAATAAAAACAAGGAAGAGTAGAAACAAGGGTCTAGAGTCAGAAGATTTTGGTTCCCATTCTGTTTCTGTCACTTAAGAGCTTTGTGATTTGGGCAAGTAAGTTGAGTTTGAATTTTCTCTTTGGTAAAATGATTATAACAATACCTATTTCATAAACTTATTAGGAGGAGTAAGATAATATGATAAAAGTGCTTTGTAAACTACAAGTCACTGTACAATGTGGGTAGTAATTATATGCTTTTGGAGCCGGGTGGACCGGGATTCCAAGCCTGGAATGAACTACTTACTTGCCATGTATATAAGTTATTTAATTTTCTGGGCTAAGTTTTCTTACACCATAAAATGAGATTCACAATATCTTTCTCTGAATCATTGTTCTAAGATTTAAGTGAGACCACTGTACATAAAAAAGTGTCTACCACATCATAAGGCAGCTGACAGCTATTCCTAGGTTGTCGATGTTGGGATGGCTGTGACTGTGCCCTATTTATCTTTGCATCCTTAGAACAAGGCAGAGAGTGTTGCACAAGGCAGAGAGTGTTGCACATAATCTTAGTTGAATTAGTAATTAAGGAAGCTTTGTATATGTGTCAGGCACATAGCATAAGTTATGCTTAACAAAGTCCTCACTGGCCAAGCAGAGCTACTCCTGGGTCAGTTTCAACCTCAGTTTTATCCCAGTGAGCCTGCAGCAGCTACTGCCTTCACCCCCTCCCTGGAGGAAGAATGGGTCACTATAAGACTCAGAGAGTCAGCAGCAAATGGCTCCAGCACATGGCTTGGGAAAGACACACATTTCTAAATCAAATTAATCAAAAGCAATCAATCAACAAATGTTTACTGAGCTACTCCTATGTACCAAGAAATGTTCTAAGTGTTGGGGATTCAGCAATAAATAAAACAGACAAGATTTCTGTCATCAGTCCCTTTAGCCAGTGCAAAGATTGACACCTAGAATTTCTGTTCCTTTTTTTGTTTTCTTTTCAAGGTAAGTGGATTTGAGAATCTGGAGGTTGGAGTCCAGGGAACTAGCTGCAGTGACTGAGCCTGGGAAGGTGGTCTCTGTTTGAGGAATTCGAGGATATACAAAGGACTGGAGAATCAAGCATAGCATAGTCGCATACACTAGTCAATAAGGACACAATTACATAGGGAGAAAGAAGCCAGGGTCGGGGGAGAGAGGGAGAGGGAGAGAGAGCAAACAGGGGAGAAAGAATTAGTTTTCTATTGGCGCCATAATACATTACCACAGACAGTGACTTAAAACAGCACAAATGTATTATCTTACTGTTCTATAAATTAGAAATCTGACATGGGTCTCACTGGGCTAAAATCAAATGTTGCCCTTTCTGGAGGCTCTTGGGGAGAATCCATTTCTTTGCATTTTCCAGCTTCTAGAGGCTGCCAATCTTCCTTGGCTACTAGCTCCTTTCCTCCATCTTCAAAGACAGCAATAACTAAGTCCTTCTCAGCTGCATCCTCGCTGGTTCTCTCTCTGACCCTTCTTCCTTAGTCAAGTCTCTCTCTGACCACATTTGGGAAAGGTTCTCTGCTATTGAGGATTCATGTGATTAGGTTGGGTTCACCTGGATGATCCAGGAAAATCTCCTTATAATAAGGTCTATACCCGTAATCACAGTGCAATTTTGCCACGGAAGGTAACATATTCACAGGTTCTAGGGATTAGGATGTGGGCTTCTTTAGAGAGCATTATTCTGCCTACCAGAGAGAGAGAGACAGGAGACAGGAGAGGAAAGAAAAAGAAGAGGAGAAGGAGAGGAAAGAGCAAGGGCAGGGGGAGGAGGAGAAGAGAAACATTTGCCTGGTGTCTTTCCCAGAAAAATGGACTTCCAATAGCTGAACAATTAAGAATGCAGCTAAAGTTCAACATTTTCTGGTAAGTTATATTCTACTTTTTGCTGCACATTCAGCAGCTGTGGACATAACATATAACACTCAAAGCACAAGCCAGTGCTATTAACTTCTGCCCCCTCTTCTCATCCAAGAGTCCTTTGCTACTTGCAGGCTATCTCCGAGTGTGCAGGAAGTCAGCTCCTTGTTGATTACCCTATATCTCTGTCATATTTCCAGGTTTCCATCTGATGCAAGATGAATCCCAGGCAGAGCTGTGTGAGAGCTGATGTTTGTCTTTGATGCCTCTCTTGTCTTTACCCCTAAGCAGATTCCACTGCTTAAAAGCACATATACAACTATCCGAGGATTTGTCTTTTCTTTTTCAAGGTACACATACGGGAAAAGTCTGGAAGAGAGTCTCCAAAATGATAGTATTTGCTAGGTGGTAAAATTATGGCTTTCTTTTTTATTCTTCTCTTAAACACTGTCTGTTCTTATGTATTTATCAGTAAAAATGTATATTCACAAGTGTTAGCCATTTGACGGAGAACTAGTGGAGGGAGATGGAGAACAGTACAGAACTGAGAGATGGAGATCAACATTTAGATTTTATACTTTTATTTCTGGGGAGGCAGCTTTGCCCGGAAGTGAGGAATGTGAGTCAGGTAGATCTGGGTGGAGTCCTAACTCCTCCACATACACGTACAACATACATGTGATTCAGTTTCTTCCAGTGTAAAACGAGGAAATTAAATAGCTTTTATTTCATAGTGTTTCTGTGAGAATTACATCACAGATGCTTACAAACTACTTTGGCTGATGTCTGGCACATAATAGACCCTCAGTAAACACAAAGTGTTATTTTTAGAGCTCAAATATTCCTTAATCCAGCCTTCAAAGCAGATATCAAATCTGTTATTAGGGACAGCAGGGGTGTCATGTTCCTGATTTCTGAATGTGGCAATTATGGGCAAACAGAATGTGTTTCCATTTGTGAACCATCAATTTGGGTGAAAACCCATAAATGACTTAATTATATAGACAAACACTATTGGTAATGCAGGATATTAAAGCAAAGAATAAAAAAAGCAGTCTTTCAAATTTATTTACTAATTATTTATGGAGCACTTAGTATTTTCCAGACCCTCTAGGGACAGGTCACTGTCCCCAAGATTTTATAGTGTACCAGGGGAGAAATGAAATGAATCCAAATAGATAAAAAATAAAAGAGGCAGAATAGATAATGAGTACACTGGAAAGTTAAAGAAGGAGGGTTCCCCAGAGGACAATCAAGGAAGGATTCATGGAGGAGCTGGGATTTGAGTTGGACCTTGAAGGGTGGTGTGGTGGTGGGTGATTCTTGATCACCCCAAAGGCATTTTCAGATTCAAGCTTCCACCAGTGCAAAGATTCATTCCTTGTTATTACCAAGAGCTATGCTCTTTGAAACAGGAAAGAGTTTCTGTGCAATAGTACAATGGTTCTTAAAATGATAAATATGCAAAGAATTTAATAACAAAAGATGCTTATATGTTGAATAGCCTCTCAAAATGTATGCACAGTATGATCTCATTTATGTAAAACGCACAGAAAAAAGATGACAGGATGTACTTAAAAATGCTAACACTGTTGCATCTAGATGTGGGGTTTATGATTTTTTTTCCCTTCTGTACAGTAATGTGTGTGTGTGTGTACTAAATATCCAGAAGGGAATGTATGAAACACATGTGTTCAGTTTTAATAGCAACAACAATAATATAAACATTTATGAACTCACCATAGAAACATTGCTGGTACTTAGAAGTCCCCTGTGTGCTCCTCCCCAGTTGTATGTATGCATTGTTTTTCCCGAAATAGAATTGCTAATTATTTCCTTAGAGTTTTTCAACCTATGTGTATATCCCTAAACACCATATTGCTTAATTTCGGGGAAAAAACTGAGCGTCAAACTGAAATCTAGCTGTGTGAGAAAAGGACAATAGTGCCACTATTAGATGAAGGCTCCCAGAAGGAGGGAAGAGGAGCAGAGTAACTGAGTCTTAGTCCTACTACAGCTTTCCTGAGAGTTGACCTGAACAGCTGGGAGACGTCGGTAGGCAAGACTGTGAATAAGTCCTGAAGCCTAGGGCCCTGGAACCAGGGAATCTAACAGGGCTGTTGTGTGGGACAGAGACAGGGTGTCCAGTAGATATATGGTCGGAGGGAGTGGGCTGCTCTGTGTTTTACTTCTAAGTCCTGATAGATTCCTTCTAAAGCTTAAGAGTAGATCAAAGAAGACATCTCTGGCCCATTTAGCTGGCATGGAAGGGAGATCTAGCATTTGATCCACACAAGCAAGTATGCGTGAGAATCTGGACCAGGCTTACGTGGGCACTCTGTCCTCAGGTTAAAAAGATGATCTGATGGTGGAGGAGATCCTGAGGATGACGGTCTATAAGGATGCTGCTCCCGTCTGAACCGGCTGTCCTCATCACTAGGGGCAAACTGTTCTCTTGGATTCTCAATCGCTCTCTTAGGGATTCCCTTCCCCCCTCCTCAGTTGGCTTACTGCTTTCCTATATCACATGTTCTCTTTATGGTTATTGCTATATTTTCTAGGAGCACTACTTCCAAAAGCTTTTTGCAAAAGGAAGCGTTCATGGGAGGTCAACAATTTGAGATCTTGAATATCTAAAATGACTTTTATTCTACCCTTATATTTGATTGATTTTCTGGATCTAAAATTCTTACTTGGATAATATTTTTTTCCCCAGAGTTTGGAAAAATTTCTCCATTGTCTTCTAGCTTCCCATGTTAATATTGAGAAGTCCTAATTCCCTCTAAATCACTTATGTTTTCTCTATGGAATCTTACAGGAACTTTTCTGTTCCCCCAATGTTATGAAATTCCACAACAATATGCCTTATAGTCGGTCAACTTTCTTACATTGTCCTAAGCACTTGGTGGATCCTTTCAGTCTCATGTTCAGATTCATGTCCATCAGTTGGAGAAATTTCCTTGGATTATATCATTGATTTTAACCCCCTTGTTTTCTTCTTTCTCTCAACTTTCTGGGAGATTTCTTGATGGTATCCTCCTACTCAATAGCTTTACTATTCCTTTCATCATTTTAATTCTCAAGAGCTCCTTTTAATTTTGTCCTCTGAATGTTGCTTTGTTGAAACACACATCTGTTTCTTGTTTCATGATTGCAATATCTTCTCTTGCTTCTTTGAAGGTAATATTGATAATTTTGTTTTGTTTTGTTTTCTTCTGTCTGCATAATTGCTGTTTCTGTCAAGTTACTTTTTTCATCCTTGCATTTTATGATAATAAATTTCCTCAGATATCTGATGACACTTGAATTCTGCTAATGATTAAGAAAAAGTACCTAAGGGGGAAGGGTTTAGCTCAGTGGTAGAGTGTGTGTCCTGGATTCAATCTCCAGTACTTCCATTCATTAATAAATAAATAAACAAACAAACCTGATTACCTCCAACCCTCATCCCCCAAAATAAGCACTTAAAACGAGCAGAACTTCTGAGAACCGGAGAGAGGCTTTGGACTTTGAGCTTTACTGTGTGGTGGTTTGGGTGAGCTGTTTGTTGCAGAACGCCTGCTGTCAGGATCTTTAGGTGTTTCTTTTTTTCTCTTGGACTTGTCAGATTCTCAGGGAAGCATCCTCCAGTCTCCTGCCTGGTACTGCCTGTTCTGAGATTTTGAAGAGTCTATGAATTGGATTGTCTCAGCTTTTCCCACTGCTACCTTGGGATTCCGTTTTCTTGATTCTGTTACATGTCTCTACTCTTGAAACTGGGAAGTGAAAAAAAAACTAAAGAACAAACAAAGATAGGACTGTGGTGTGAGTTTAAATTCTGGATCCTAACACCTAATTTTTATTTCAGAAATGAGTCAGACTTGTGTAAGAGAATGCAAAAATCAAGCAAATTATGTATGTCCTAGACTTTCAGCTAACTCTCTAATCACCTGGGTAAATGAAAGGAATCTTGGATTCCCACAAAAGCAGAATGTCTGAACTGAAAGACATTTTGGAACTAATTCAAGCCTGACATGTGCATAAAATGAGCCCAGACATCCTGTATCTGCCCCAGAAGTCATTCTCCGAGCTCTGTGTTTGCCTGACCGAATACACAGCTAGCCAAGATCCTTGAGCACACGCTTCCCAAGGGAACAGAGGGAGCCCAGAAGTCTGGATCTCGAAGGAAAGAAAACTTTCAGAGTTTTCAAGTTGCCTCATCAGGTTTTGCCCCTTTTGATAAATGTCTGAACATTTGGGAAGGGCTTGGCCCTGGAGGGATGGGTCATAGGGTGATTATAAGCAAGAACGATGGAGGAACACCTCACCTCCCATTGCCCTACCAGGGCCAGTCCAAAGCTAGAACACCAATATCCAAACCTATCATTAAATCCTGTGCCATGGGGTAAGTCAATACAAAGTATTGTTATTCCCAGAAGCCTTGACTGGTAGAATCGTAGTGAGAAATAGGAGTCAGAGGCTTTAAAAATGATGTTAGAAATCATTCGGATCGTTCTTTCTCTTATAAGTTTCCTCACCTAGTTAAGTACAGACTTGGCTCCACATCCTCTCTTTTTTATTTCATTATATTTTGTGTTTAACTGCAATTTTATTTATGGGTTTGAATAGGTATTAAATTCATGTTTTTCAAATCTCAAAGGGTACAAGTCTCCTATTTCCCACGTGCCCAGACCCTAGTTTTCTTCTCTAGAACTATTATTTTAGCGTATCTTCCAGAAGCATTTTGTGCACGTATAAGCAAATAAGTACATACTCTTTTTCCTTCCTTTTCACCTTTTGCACAGATGGTAGCATTCTGTATGTAGTTTTCTGCACCTGTCTCCCCACCAAACAGTACTTTTTGTTGCTGTTTTTTAATATACCTCTGTATAGTATTCCATTGTATGAATGAACCATAGGATATGTAGTATTAGTGTATTCATCACTAATACACTAGTGATGAACTTCAGTGTTATTTCATCTTTTTTTTTTTATTGGAGTATAGTTGATTTACCATCTCTTTTTCTTTTGAAGGAACTTGATTTCCTAGTCTTTTCTCTCACTCTTCTTTAAAATTTTAATTTTTTATTAAAAAAATAGGCTTTAAACATTTAGAAATTTAATAGGTATTGCCAAGTTACACACTAGAAAGGGTATAGCAATTTACACTCCGTGTTTTGCATTATCCACAACAGCCAAACTGTGGTTATAAGCCAAAGGTTTGTCAGCAGATGAATGGATCAAGACAATATATGCAAAATGGGATGTTATTCAACCCTCAAAAAGAAGAAAATCCTGCCACTTTTGACAATGTGGATGAGCCATTATGTTAAGTGACATAAGCCAGTCATAGAAGGACAAATAGTCAGATTCATGGAAGCAGAGACTAGAATTATGGTTCCCAGAGGCTGGGGGAGGGGGAAATAGGGAGTTATTCAGTCGGTATAAAATTTAAGTTATGCAAATGAATGAGATATGTTGTACAACATGGCACCTATAGATAACAGTACTGTATTATGTACTAAAATTTTGTTAAGAGAGTAGATCTCATACTGTGTTCTCAACACACACACACACACACACACACACACACACAAAAGGATACAAGGGAATTTTTGAAATTGATGGATATGTCTATTTCCCTGATTGTGTGATAATTTCATGGGTGTATGCATATGTCCAAACTCATCAAATTGTATAATAAATATGTGCAGGGTTTTTTTTTTAACCTCAGTAAAGCTGTTTTTATAAAAGAGAAAAATGCCCTTTTTTTTCACAGCTTCACCAGTATAGGTTGTTCTCAATCTCTGGAATAGTCATCCATCTGATAGGTTTTTATTGGTTTAGTTTTAATATTTTCCATGATCTAATTATACAAAAGGTAAATGATTGCTAGATAAAATTTACAAAATACAGAAAAGCAAAATAAAATGATTTTTAAAATAACCATAATCCCACCCAGCAATAACCAAGTTATAATGTGGAGGGCATTTACAGCCCACACTATAATTTATATTCCTTTTCTTCTCCTTTTTGATACAAATTTGGTAACATACTAGTATATTATTTCTTAACTCACTTTTTAAAGTTAATAGCATATGATGAACATTTTCTATACTGATTACATATGATGAACATGTTCTATACTGATTACTTCTATGTCTTAAACATAAAAATTTTATTATAAAAATTTGAAACATGCATAAAAGTAGATAGAATATTAGAATATCATAATAAAATCTATATATACACTACCCAGATTTTAAAATTATTAATATTTTCTCACTTCACTTCATTTATTTCTTTTTCTTTCTGCTGAGTATTTTAACATACTTTCTGGCCATTATGACATTTTACCCTAGATAGATTTTTCTAGATGTTAGTAAAACCACTCTTCTTCAGTTCTCTCCTTAATTGGTTATTATTACTGGTGATTTTATATATTTATATATGCATATATATACATGCATATATAATTATGTGATGTTATATGTATAATTATGAGATGATATATATAGTATATATTTCATGTGTATATACAATTACATGATAGAATTACAATACTTCTCTGAGGCAAAATGGTAGAACCAGGCAAGCTTCTTATCCTGGGGGACCCAGCACCCTTGTCCTTTTTCTAGGGACCCAACAAAATCATTCAGACAAAGTTGGGAACTTAAAAAAAAATATTGAAGAGCACATAATTTAAAAATTTATCTTTAAAGCAACATTAACTGCCAGGTAGCTAGGAAGGACATTAATACCTTTATTTTACAGACAAGAAAACTGAAGTTCCATGAAGTTAAGGACTTGTTAAAGGCCACACAGACTAATGAAGAGAGAGAGAGGATTCTAACTCATCTTCTTACTTTAAAACCAAATATTCTTCCTTTCAGGAGTTTTGCATCTTAAAAGAAGACTGCAGGAGACGGTGATGCTTTACACGCAGTGATGAATAGGTGGTGTGGGATTCTGGACTTTGGAGGAAGATAGTTTGGAAAAGAACTACCTTTCCAAAGACCAGTCTCTGCTTGCTCTACCCAGAGTTGGAGGTGAGCATGTGAGGGGCTGCCTTGGGGGAGAAAGCAATTGGGGGAGATTTTGTAAAGGAACAGCTAAAAGAATTTGGGTGTTTACTGGACACCAGGAAAGAGAAATTCCCATTGGTGAGAATTCCAGTTGTGCTGCTAGGACCAATGGCACATATATTTGTATTTGGGAGTGGGTCATGTTGACCCTTCAGAGCCCACCCTTAGCCATTTCCACCTTGCTTACAAGGAGCTTGTTCCTACCTCTCCTCAGTCTGTCCATGGGGTCTCTGTTCCATCCTGTCCCTGGGCACTGCACACTCAGTGGAGGGAATGGAGACGCCAAGCCTAGCTCTGGTGGTGACCTTATCACGACTTTTCCATCACACTGGCTATGTCATCGGAAAGGCTCACTCACTGTGCAGGCTAGCCGGCTTCCAGGGAATTCATTAACTGTAACTGGGGTGTGTGTGACCCTCAGCTGCTCCCAGGGCTTTCCCCTTCCTTCTGCCCACCCTGGGTTCACTTCTGGAATTGGACCAGTTCTCCACAATCGCAGCCAGGGTGACAGCAAGGTGTGATGAATGGACAAGGAGCTGCAGAGTGGCAGGGCGCTTGGTCAGGAACCCAAGGCTGTGTTTATGAGAAGGAAGAGGCTGTTTCCTGAAGCAAGCATAATGCAGCTCTAAAAAAGGCAGGGGAAATACATCATGCAAGGGAGCGTAACCCTGGGACGGCCGCTGGGAATCCGAGTACCAGAGAAGCCCGGGCAGGTCAAGGTGCCTCTGACAAGGCCTTTTTTATAGGCCATTTGCGTGAGGCTTTGCTGCTGTTCCCTGCAGAGCTGACAGCCACTCAAGGTCTCCGCGGGAAGCTTGGAGGCTAATCTTAGCTGTCACTTTCCAGACCTTCTCCACTGGCCCTGCTGATGCATTTAGGAAAGAAATAACATTCTATTGTTTTAAAATGCTGGAAAAAACGAGACAATTTTGGCCGTTGGTTTTTGCATTGCTGCAAATAGATTGGGAGTATCAGCTCTTTGCTTCCTTCCAAACCCAGAGCACAAGAAAGTAACTGGATTTCCTCAATGGTCAAGAGAGGCCTGAAAATGTGTTTCCCCCAAAGAGTGTTACTATCTCTGTTTATCTCTGAGGATTTTTGTTGCTCTGACTTCCCTAAAGATGCTGCTGGGCTGTAAAGGGGACTGGGGAAAAGGAGCTCTCTGTGTTAGTTTCCTATGGCTGCTGCAACAAACTACAAACCTAGTGTCTTCAAACAACTGAAATTTATTCTCTTACCTTTCTGGAGACCAGAAGTCTGAACTGGTTAAAGGGTTAAAATCAAGATTCCAGTAGGGCTGGTTCCTTTTGGAAGCTCCAGAGAAGAATCCATTCCTTGCCTCTTCTAGCTCTAGTGGATGTCAGCATTTCTTGGCTTTCAGTCACTTCTTTCACCTTCAAAGCCAGAAGTGTAGCATCTTCTTTCTTTGCATCTGTTTCCCTCTGCTTCTCTACTCTAATCTCATTCTGCCTCCCTCTTTTTTTTTTTCACATTTTAAAAATAGTGGCAAAATACACTAACATAGTGTACCATCATAACCATTTTTAAGTGTATAGTTCAGTGGTATTAAATGCATTCATTTTGCGGTGCTGCAGCCATCACCCCCATCCATCTCCATAGCTCTTTTCATCTTGTAAAACTGAAACTCTACACTCATTAAACAAGTCCGTATTCTCTCCTCTCCCCAGGCCCTGGAAACTACCATTATACTTTTTGTTTCTATGATTTTGTGCACTCTGAGTATCTCATACAAGTCGAATCATACCATATTTATCTTTTTGTGACTAGCTTACTTCACATATGTCACTGGCATAATGTCCTCAAGGTTCATCTGTGTTGTAGCAAAAGTCAGCATTTCCTTCCTTCTTATGGCTTAGTAATATTCCATTGTATCTATATACCACATTTTGCTTATCCGTTCATCTGTCAATGGACAGTTGGATTCCTTCCACATTTTACCTGTTGTAAATAATGCTGCGAACAAGGGTGTGCAAATATCTCTTTGAGACCCTGCTTTCAATTCTTTTGGGGTATATACCCAGAAGTGGAGTTGCTGGATCACATGGTTAATTCTATTTTTCATTTTTTCAGGAACTGCTACACTGTTTTCTGTAGCAGCTGTGCCACTTAACATGCCTTTTCCCAATTGTTCCACAACAGAAATGACTTTCTGTTATTTTGACAGTAGCCATCCTAACAGGTGTGAGTGAGGTGGGGTCTTGTAGTTTTGATTTGCATTTCCCTAATGATCATGCTGTTGAGCATCTTTTCCTGTGCCTTTGGACTTTGTATGTCTTCTTCAGAGAATTGTCTATTCAAATCCTTTGCTCATGTTTGAATTGAGTTGTTTACTTTTGTTCTTGTTGAGTTTCTGCCTCCCTCTTATAGGACACTTGTGATTACATTTAGGATCCAGAATTATCTCCCCTTTCCAAAATCCTGCACAGTCTCTCTTCCCATGTACGGTTTCAGAGATTAGGACCTGAATATTTTTGAGGGTTGTAGTTGTAAAAGCCTGTCACAACCTTTAATAACCACAGGAGTTTATCGAGCATTTACAGTGTGCTGAGTACTGTGCTAGGTGCCTTGATGTGGGTACTTTTCTAATTCTCCCCCTCCGTGAAGTAGGGACGGCCTCCAATTTGCAGGCAATACTAGCTAACACTCACTGAATTCTTAGTATATGCCTGTTCTCTTCTTGGACTTTAGATGTATTAACTTTTTAAATACTTTTTTTTTAGTTCTTAATTCCTATTGAAGTGTAGTTGATTTACAATGTTAGTTTCAGGTGTACAGCAAAGCAATTCATTTATATACATACATACATACACAGATATTTTTTCAATTTCTTTTCCATTATGGCTCATTACAAGAAATTGAATATAGTTCCCTGTGCTGTACAGTAGGTCCTTGTTGTTTATCTATTTTATATATAGTAGCATGTATCTGTTAACTCTTTTCATTCTTACAGCAACCTATGAGGCAGATACTAATATCTCTACCTTAGAGATGGGAGAACTGAGGCATAGACAGGTTAAATAATTTGCCTGAGATGTTCTAGTAAGAAGCAAAACTGGAATGTGAACCTAAGCACATAGCTACTAAACTTTCTGCCAATTCAGCTTAGTTCTTCTTACTTCACAGGAGAGGGTTCACCTGGCTCTTTATCGTCCTTATTCCACTGACAGGGTGGAAGTGGTATTGTGATCTGAGGTTCACCTAGAAGCTCAACTGGCCAAATGTCAGTTGCTTTCATTGCCTCGGTATACTCCTTTGCATTCAGTATTGTCCTTATACCCCTTTAGAATTCATTCAACAAATATTTACTGAGTGCTAGCATTTTGCAAGGTGCTGGGGTCACAGCAGTAAAAGACAAGGTCTCTGCCTTCATGAAACTTACGTCTAACCATGTAGCTAGTTGGAAACCATCCCTGTAGTCCAATGCCTTTGTATTCAGACAAGAAACCAGGATCAGAGCAGGCAAATGAATTGCCTAAGGTCAGACGGTTTGTAAGAGACAAAATCATGACTGAAAATAAAGTCTGACACTCATTCCTGGGCTTCTTCTACTTCCTACCTCCTTGTTCTTTGTAATGGTTTTTATCTGCTTTCATCTTCAACAGTGATTCCTCCCAAAACATCCTTCTGCTGAAGTAGCCCTTACTGAGGTCCCTTGAGCTTAATTATCAATTGATTCTCCTATCTTAAAGGACTGAGCAGTCTGTCTCATATTTAGAGCAACTTCCCTTCTTTATTTTCACATTATGTTCCTTCTTCCCTGTAAGTTACATTCAAAGGCTTCACCACCTACTGCAATTATTCTATTCTATAAATGAGTCATTTTCACAGAAGAACATTACTGTATGATTCCATTTATATGAAATTCTAGAAGACTGCAGAAAAGAGAAGTGCATCAATAGGCACTTAGGGTCAGCGACGGAAATTTGTTGCAAAGAGGCACAACAGAACTTTCTAGGGTGATGGAAATGTTCTATCTTATTAATGTGGTTGGTGGTGGTCACACGGGTGTGTATATTTGCCAGACTTGTCAAACCGTATCCTTGAGATGGACGTAGTTTGTAGATTATACATCAGTAAAGTCAATTTTTTAAAAAGGCAACTTTTTGAGACAGGCTGTCTTTCTGCAAAGAGGCAGATAGGATCTGCCAGAGTAGAGATTTGGGACTTACAATGCAATGACTCAGCTAGTATGGGTGATCATCCCCAAGGAGAAAGTGAGGCTGGAAAGGTGACTCTGCTCTTTGCTCATTTGGTCTCATTTGCCATGTGCCTGTCATAATGTAGGCATTTGGGCAGTGAGTGTGATCTTGGTGTTTAAAGATACTTTAACTGGCTGGGCTGATTTACAAACACGGCTTTAGAGGGGCATGTGAGTTTGGGCACATCTATTCTATTTTATGGCTGATTTGAGGACTTTCCAAAGCTGAGTTTTTATTACATGTATATGGTTGTCACTCTGTGAGCTGAGTTTAAAACTTAACTATCTGCTTTTTTTTGTTCTGTCAGAAACACCATCTTCTAGTAATTTATCAAATGACCAACAGAAAGGGAAAGAGAAGAGATATCCATTACATGTTCTCAGGGCCCTGTAGAAAACATGGAGCTGTTCCTCGGGCTGCATACATGTGGCTCTACAGGAAAGGTGGTACTGTCAACATCAAGGGAATGGGCACTGTTTAAAAAGGAACGCGCCACAAATTACCCACAGCAAAGCTGGAAGGGTCTAGGCTGTTAGCCAGCATGTTGTTGGCATTGTTGTTAACAAACAAGTTAAGGGCAAGATTCTTGTCGAGGGAATTAATGTGCATATTGCACATATTAAGTGCTCTGAGAGGCAAGATAGCTTCCTGAAACATGTGAAGGAAAATGATCAGAAAAGGAAGGGAGCCAAAGAGGGAGGTACTTGGCTTCAACGGAAGCACCAGCCTGCTGCACTCAGAGATGCACACTTGTGAGAACCAGTGGAAAGGGGTCTGAGCGCTGGAACCTATTCTCTATGAATTTATTGCATAATAGTTGTTAAAAAAAACAACCCTGAAGACCACTGCACTGTGTGTGTGTGCATATATATATGTATGTAATGTATATATATATGTATATGCATATGTATATTTGTGTGTGTGTGTGTGTGTGTGTGTGTAAAGCCTATTCCATGAAAAAAATCAACACCATTATTTGCTCTTAGCATGTTTAGGGGTAGACGACAGAAACTGAATTCCAGGTTCATTACAATCTAATCCCCCTCCCCCTGGAGTATGTGACAGGAGATTTTTCCTGGGGTCTTAAACCAGTTTATCAACCTGCAAAGAAGCCTGGCCCTTTCTTTGTCTCTAAATGTGACGTCTGTGTGCATGTGTGAGTGTACGCTGACAACTGGTGGTCTTATCTCTTCTATCAACTTGGAATCACTTCCAAACTCCTGGAAGTGAGAGGTTCTGTTCATTTTTACGATAATATGAATATGTACAATGGTCTCTGTGGTCACCTGATAATACTTGTGGACCATCTGAGTCCCTCCGCTCAAATTGTAATTGCAATTTAATGTCTGAAGGGCTCAGTGAAAAACCCTTGATGTGCAGTTCTCCCCACAGAAGCACCACAGAGCCAGTGAACCCATCGGGGTGGGGGGAATCCCTTTAATAAGAACATTCCAGAATGTAGAGATGACCGAGCCCTAGTCATCCCTTAACTTCAGCTTCAGTCTCTACTTCATGTCCTCAGCCTCCACACTCACTATTCATCTTTGTTTTCATTTCATCTTCAATTTTAATCTCAATTTCAACCTCATTCTTAACTTCATCTTCTCTGCATGATCAGGGAGACTCAGTCACAACAAATGGTCACTGATGATAAGGAATTTCATGTTTCCTGAGTAACCCCTCTAGTCTCCAACTTGCCAGCACAATTTCTGACACACCATGTTTCTCACGCCCGTCTGTAGGTAATTGTTTTCAAATATTTCTGTGGAATACGTTTGTGTATTGTTTTCTCCATTAATTTGTAAACTCTCTCAAGATACAAATTATGGCTATATTTTGCTCTCTAGACCAAGAATCTAGCATAGTTATTTTTAGATTTCAGGAAGTTAATATTTGTTCCCAGTGATGACAATTTCACTCACGTTGGGTACACAAGATTTCTTCACTGGTCATTTTCATTTGCTTTTTTGTGTTGGACCCAAAGGTTTACCCCCTTTTTTTTATTTTCATGATACATTATTTACTATTACCATTAGGTTGTACTCATTGTATTCATCTATTTGTTCAAAAAACATTTATTATGCTAGGTAATAGGAATACAAAAAGAAAAAGACACCATCTCAGACTTCAAGTCTTGAGGCATCAACTACGTTTTTCTCATTTTAAAGCATTTTATTTATTTTGGATTTGTAGTTTTGCAAGCAGTAATTTGAATAGAAAGAACAGCCATAATTTTGTAAAAAAAATTGTTGGGTTAATCTTGCAAGAACAGGAGAGACAGCAGCTTTAAAGGTCTAAACGCGATTCTTTTCAAATGGTCTTTAGCCACCTTATGCCTGAATTTTCTCTTATATTTGTCATGCCCTACATTTCTCTAGAATTCAGCCAGACTTTCATGATTATCATGAGGAGGAAGCTTAGGTTAAAAAAAGGTGGGGGGGGGCCTTAAAACTAGTAAGATGCCAAAGAAACATTAAGAACAACTGTACCAAAAATAGAAAAAAGGAGATCCTTTCATGATTCACAGTCTCTACTTATTATTTACTGTCTTGGACTACCCCCATCCAAAAATAGTTGCAAGATGTTCGTGGTCCGAGAGTATGACAGACTGGAGTTGTGAGATTTTAGCCACGTTGAATCTTGGTGAAGGACAGTGCTTGGTAAAGGCCACATGCTGTCCTTGCTTCTCGGTGTGCTGGGGTATATTAGTGTGTGAGAGAAAAGAAAGGTCCAGGGTTCCCTTTCCTAGAGACTTCTGATTAGGAAGATTCTTGTTAGATCTTTTAGAAGACACCCAACTGCATAAACATCATTTTATTTCTAAGAGCATAAAGAATACAAATACAAAGGGCCTCCTCCCTACGTATAGCATCCATCAATGTAACTGATTATACTACTAGTGTAATAATTTCCATTGTCCAATGTGTGGTTCCCTATGGTGGTTTTGCAGTATAGATCAGAGCAATAAAGATTTCACAAGAATGGAGTATTGGATATATTTGGTGGTACAGTGCAGGTAAGAAGTTGGTGAGCATCCTTCACCTAGTATCTTTACCCTTTCCTACACCTTTATTTTTCTAGGTCCTTCATAATCAGAGGATCTTTTATCTCCCTAAACTTATTTTCCATATGGTTCCTCAATCAAAACCTCTCACAGGTTAGGTCAAGCTTCCTTACTTTCATCCCTCCCCCACAGGATATAAATCCCCTCCTCAGCTCCTCTTGGGAGGAACGCCTTTTCTGCCTTTCCCCATCCTTTCCTTCCGCCAAGGTCCACTTTAGACCACTGTCCTCCATCAAGTCCTCCCTGACAGCTCCTGCCCAGTTCCCTCTTCCTTCTCTGACCTTCTACTACACAATGGCATGTGATAATAATAGCCTTCATTGGCCCACTGGTTGACAAAGCACTGCACTCACTTGAGATTTTCACAAGCCCCTGACGTTGGTAAGGAGAATTTTCTTGTCATGTCAGAGAGAATGAAAAACTATCCCAAGACCATACTGCAAATGGGACATCAGCCCAAGCCCTTAAGTCTAAAGCTTTTCCACTACGGTCTTTTGTTTCTATCTCACATTTCCATGTGCCAACAGTGCCTAGTTCAGAGTTGAGAAAAATTAGACTCCAGTAACTACTTGTAGATTGTGCTATTGACCCTGTCAAATCTTCATCTTTCTTTCTATATCCCACCTGCTCCCAACTCAAAGTGGCTGCTTCCACTTGTCATGAACCATGAGTCTGCAAAGCACCAGAGGGGGAAGATCTGCCCTTCCCAGACATCATCTGTGATGGAATCTGCATCTGGGGGTTGAGGCTGGGGGTCTGTCCTCTGGGGATGTCATCTGTGAGGGGCGTGGTCTCCCTGAGAGCTAGAGAAGGGGGATGTCTCTAAGGCACAGCAGAACGAGGACATGAATTCACTTGTTTGTTATGAGATTTTTTTTTGAACCAAATAAAAGGGGTATTAAAAAAAAACACACTAGCAGAGAAAAATCTCTCTTCTTTGGCTGGGTGACATTTCATGCCTGTTCATATCATTACGTCAGTCTTTGAAAATTGAAGACCTAAAGCCGTCTCCTTCCTCACTAGACAAAAGGAAGAGTTGGGTGTTTCCCCAGGAGGAGACCTGACCGTGATGACTGAAGCATTAGGATTGAGGCTGAGTCACTGGCATGGGGAGGGGGTGGTCAGGCCTCCCCCTGAGTTTCAAAGCCAGCAAATGTGCTTAGGGCTGTAGCTACACACACCTGCTGGTTGCAGCCAAGGCTGGCATTGTAAGCATCTGGGATGTGGCTCAGGGAAAATCTCCAGCTGTCTTGAGTTCTTTCAGAATAGGTCTTCTCTGGATCAGGGGCGCTAGTGTTTTATTTCTTAATAACTTAAAAAATTATTTATAACTCACAAATAGTTGCAAAATAGTACAGAGATTTCCTATGTACATTTCACCCAGCTTCTCCCAATGATAATGTCTTAACAAACCATAGTTGTTTGTTTTAAAGTAGTATCTAAGAACAAACATTTTATTACTATCTATGATAGTTTTAGGGGTTATGAGCTCACTTGGGTGGTTCTCACGTGGAGTCCTTCATTCAGTGGCTATCAGGTGACAGCAGAGGCTAGAGTCATCTGAAGGCTTCTTTGCTCATGTGAAGCTGGGGTGGTAAGGCATCTCTCTCCACATGGCCTTTCCTAGCTCCAGCTTCTGAACAGCAGGGCGGTCTCCAGATAATCAGATTTCATATGTGGTGGTTGGCAATTATTCCAAGAGATCTGGGTAGAAACTGCAAGGCTTCTTATAATCTAGTCTTGAAAGTCCCAGAAGAACTTCACTTCCATCACATTCTCTTGGTCAAGCAAGGCACTCAGGCCAGCCAGATTCAAGGAAAGAGGAATTAGCCTCCACATCACAACAGGAGAGGGAGCAAAAAAGGATGGCTATCTTTAACCCACGACAACTGCCCTGCAGTTTGGTTGGCCCCAAGTGACCAGACAAGCATGCTAAGGAAGAGCTCATCAGAAGCATTACTTATGTCATTCATAGGGTAAGTCCTTACGTCTGGTTGGTCCCAGGAGAATTTTCATTCAGTCACAGGCTCACAGCATCAGTAGGCGGCACAAGCTCAGTAAATATTGCCTGACAGAGAAGTGGAATCACTTCAATGCACACAAAGTAAGTGGGAATAAACAGGGAAGCAGAGAATAGCTCTGTGGACTTTGGAGCAAACCCTGGAATTGGCCTTGTACCGGCAGCTTCCATTCTCCTAATAGGCTGGAATCCATCACTTATTTTTTGCCATCTTTGAGTCTGTTACAGAGTAATCCGCCTGGACTAGATAAGGCCCTGTGCTAGGTACTATACAGGTTACCAAGATGATTTATATCTGGATTCTGCTCCCAGGAACGTTAACAACTCCTCCCCATCTTTCTGCTGGGGTCCTTTTCCCCAGCTTCAGCGTTCAGCAGGACTGGAAAAAATGGCAGGGAGGGGAAATGGTCAGGGGAAGCAGCTGCCACGATAGTTGTGATGGTTAAAACAGGTTCACGTTATTCCCTGAGGGAATCAGCAGCTTGCTTCTTGACAGCAGCCTCTATGTGGGGGAAACATTCTTCTGGTTCTCTCTTCGCTGAAGAGCAGAGGATGGGGATTGGCATGCTGAATCTTGGCTTTTTTCCTTTAAAATGTACCCTCTTCCGTGCCCAGATGTCAAATTATTCTGGGAAAAATTCTTTGAGCGTGCATTGTCCCGGTGAAAAGGGAAACCTTCGCTGAGGAGTGGGGACCATCCAGCTGATGGTGGTGGAGTTGGGGGTGTGTCGGGGAGCGCAGTGGGCTTCCAGGGAAGCTGCAGCTAGGAGAGAGCTAAGAATGAGCCCTGCGCTCCGGGAACTAAGGGACAGGCGCGAACTGCACAACTCAACTGGTTTGTGTATCCAGCGTGCTTCCTGTGATCCTCTTCCTCAGAGTAAAGTTCCAGCCCTGGTATTTGTGGGGAGGAAATTCAGTGCAGAGGAAATGAGGTGGGAAAATGGGTGTGCCCGACAATGGTGGAAGTGAGGGAGAGGGCTCCACCTCGAGGCCCCTTCTGGTGGTGGAGTGAGAAGCGGAACCGGGCAGTGTCTGCGCACTGGGCGCGGAGCCTCAGGAGAGGGGGACGGTTTTCGCCTGAGACTCGCTCATAAACGGCGTCAGAATTGTGGCGTCTGGGCTGATGGGGTGAACTGGCGGAGAACTGTGCATGTCCGACCCAACCCCGAAGAGTGTTGTTCAGTGGAAGGGGGAAGGCTGCCTTAAGCATGGGGGTGGGGAAAGGGAGAAGTTGTTAGACAAATCCCAAGGGCTGGGCTTCGGGGAGCCGCCTCAGCTGTGGAATTGCCAGTTCTCCGGCTGTGTCATGTTCTTTCATCCCTCCACGCTGCTCTCTAGGCCTCTGTTGGGCCTACATGATATGAGATTTTAAGATTTAACAGAAGATTCAGAACCTTAGAGGGAACTTTCCTGATCATTCTAAGTTTGGATTAGGAGCCCTTCTTCTGTGTCTCTTGTGACTTGGGGTTCCCATTGGGCTTCATCTCCATGAGGGTAGAGATTATGTCCGTCTTGCTCATTGTAACATTCCCAGTGCCTAAAACTTGTAAATTCTCAATAAATATCTATCTGCTGAATGAAATGCCTCTGCTGTAGCCGTTATTGTAGGTATGAAAATTGTGTAGACTTCTCTGTCTCTTCCACCAGACTTTAACTTCCTGAAGGCAGGGACCATGGCTTACTCATCTTGGTATTCCCAGCATAGTAGCTCAGAGTCTGGGAAATAGACGGGCCAGTCTTGGGGTACAGGTAAGTGAGTGGGTGAGTCTAAGCTCTGTCTCACAGTAAGATCACCAGGGGAGCTTTAAAAACAGTGATGCCGAGGCCCCAGACCAGACCAATCAAAACAGAGTCTCTGGCATAGAAAACAAACATGGTTACCAGGGGAAGAAGGGGTGGGTGGAGGCATATATTAGGAGTTCAAGATTTGTAGATGCTAATAGCTATATACAAAATAGACAAACAAGGCTCTAATGTATAGCTCAAAGAACTATATTCAATATCTTGTAATAGCCTATAATGTAATGAAGTAGAATATGAAAAGGAATGTGTGTGTGTATCTATATCTATATCTATATCTATATCTATATCTATAGATACAGAGATAACTGAATCACTATGCTATACACCAGAAGTTAACACAACATTGTAAACTGACTATACTTCAATAAAAAAAACAAAAAACAAACAAAAAACCCCCAGAATCTCTGGGGTCAAAGCATCAGTATTTTTCAAAAGCTTTGTAGGTGAATTAATGTTGGGAACCTTTGGGCTAGGCTCTAAAGAAATGTCAGAATCTAAGGCAGCTAAGAGAACATTCTAGGACAGAGTCCCTTTCTGCTGGAGAGTTTTCTTCCAAAATGGTGTGGTAATGGAGCAGAAGAGAATAAAGGCTAGATTCTATCCTAACACTCATGATTTCTCCACAGGGGAAGAACTGAGGTAGTCAAAAGAGCTCTGCTTTTAAATTAGGGACTTTCCAAGGATGGTCTTCACCGTAATTCCCAGGACTAGCAGAATCAGTACTAGAGGGGAGCTTACTGCAAATGCAGAATCCCTAAACCCCATGCTCCCAAACCTACTGAATCAGAATCCGTATTTGTAGAGCTCCAGGTGATCATACGCACACTGGAATTTGGGAAGCATTGTTCTGAAGTAGTTGTTCTCAAAGTGTGGTTGGGGTGCCAGCATCATCTGAGGTAAAGGATGGGGTGGGGTTGGGGGGGATTGTGGTTCTCATGCTTTAGTTTGCGTCGGAATTACCTGAAGGGCTTGTTAATTTCATATTGCTGGGACAATTCCCAGTCCAAAGAGAAAATGGTAAACTCAAAACACCTCACTCAGTAGGTCTTGGGTGGGGTCTGAGAATTTGCATTTGTTAACAGGTTCCCAGGTGATGCTGATTGTGCCTGCTCAGGAACCACACCTTTGGCTATTACAAATAAGGCTGTTATGACCATTCATGTACAAGGTTTTGTATGGACATATGCTTTCATTTCTTTGGGGGAAATATCTAGGAATGAAATTGCTAGATCATGTGAGAGTTTTTTTATTTTTAGAGAAATTGTGAAACTATTTTCCAAAGTCGTTGGGCCATTTTATGTTCCCATCAACAGTTAGATGAAAGTTCTAGTTCCTCCATATCTTCACCAGTTCTTGGTATCATCTGTATTTTGATTTTAACGATTCTAATAGGTACATGGTAGTATTTCATTGTGGTTTTAATTTGCATTTCCTTAATTTCTAATGAAGTTGAGCATATTTTCGTGTGCTTATCTGTCATCTGTATATCTTCTTTGGTGAAGTGTCTGTACAAATCTTTTACCATTTTCTTACTGGATGAATTGTTTTTTACTGAGTTTTTTTCTTATTAAGTTTTAAGAGTTTTTTTTATTCGAATATAAGACTTTTATCATATACATGATTTGCAAATATTTCCTTTCAATTGTCAAAAGCTTGTCTTTTCATTTTCTTAGCAGTAATGTTTTTCAAAGAGCAGAAGTTTTAAATTTTGATGAAGTCCAATTTAACAATTTGGTTTTTTATGGAATGTGCTTTTGGGGCTGTGTCTAAGAAATCTTTACCTAACCCAGGGTCACAAAGGTTTTCACCTATGTTTTCTTCTAGAAATTTTATAGTTTTAGGTCTTACATTTAACTCAATGATCCATTTTTTTGTATATAGATATACAATTTTTCATCATTATTTGTTTAAAAACACAACCTTCATCTTTAATGTCTCTCAACATTGCTCTGTACTTTGCAGTGTATAGTTGTTTTGTATCTATTATCAGATTTATACCTAAGCATTTTATATCTTTTGGTTCCCTTGTAAATAGTATTTTTTTAACTTAATTTCGGTTTCTGATTGTTCATTTCCAGTATATAGAACTACCATTAATTTTTGCATATTGAGCTTGTATCATGCAACCTTGCTAAATTTATTAGTTCTAGTAGTTCAGACTACACTGTCCTTCCCCTATTCCTATAAATATTCTGGAGCTTTGTTATAGGGTTTGGTTAAATCACTTGGGAACAGTCTAATGCTTTTGAGTCTTGGTTTTAAGATTTATTAGGTAAAGACTGGAGCAGTGTTCAGCCTAGAATGAATTAGTCTTTACTACAGAGGCAAGATCCTTCCAAGTACTCTACCACAACCCCTCCCCATCCCCTGACCATGAATTTTGAGGTTTTTACATCTGGCTGGTGAGAATAGACACTATTCTCTGCCCTGTGTAAGTGCCAGTCAGTCAGTTTCCTCTAATCTTTGTAGATGATTCTTTCTCTGGCCTCAGATAGTTTCCTTATATGGACATGCTGATCAGTCCTCAGCTGAATACTTGAGTGGGAACCTTCTGCAGACCTCCAGAACTTCCTCTCTGTGTGCAGTTCTCTTCTTTCTTACACTCGATCCTAAGAACTCCAGCAGCCTTGATCTCCTCAGACTCTCAGCTTTGTATTCTCAACTCACTGAGTTTTCCCGGCTCTGTCTGGGTGCCCCTCTCTGTGCTGTGTGGCCTGGAAATGCACTCAAGGCAGTAAGCTGGGCCAATTGTATTGCTTACTTCATTTGTTTCCCAACTCGCAGGGATACTATCCCTCCTTCCCTGATATCCAGTCCCTTTCAACCTGTTTTTAGATATTTTGTCAATTTGGGAGGTTGTTTCAGGAAGGAGAGTAAACCAGTCTTTAATCCTGGCTGCTCAATGGAAGTTGGAATTTAAAATTTGAAGCATGTTTTTATCCTAAAAATTATTTATATCTTTTAAAGAATTAAAAATAATTGGTTCATGTATTTCTCAGTTAAAACTATAATTTTCTTCATCTGAAAACTGTTCCTGACCAAGTGAATTGCACTTTGCTTTAAAAGCAAGCCCATTGCTCACTCCAAATGTTAGAACAGAGCTGCATCTGAATATAAACCAAGCTGCGTTAAATCACCGTGTGTGTATTTCACAATGACTGGCAAAACACAACTGTAGTTCTAGGTACAGCCACTTGAACTAGAGCAGCAGCATTAAATCTTCACCTCACTCAAGTATGGCCATTCTGTGGTTTGCTTTACAGCTGACTCAATGTCAAAGACATTATGAGGAAGAAGATGAAGCTCAAAGGTAAGATTTATAAACATGTGCTCCCTGCTCTTAGATTAAGTGTCCCTGAAGACTTCAACCTAAAGTGGATCTCTGTAAGTCAAAAACCTGATCGTGCACATGTTCGTGTCTTCTATTTGGATACCAGTGGGAATCGTTAAGTGACTATGTAAATCTGACAATCGTGAAGCACAAGCATTTATTTGAGAGTTGAATAAGGGGAGGTACAAAATGTGAAGCAGTAACAAATGGAATCTGCCTGTAGACATAGTGGGATAACAAGGGTATATGCAGGCATGTGTTGAAGTATTAAAGTGTAAGTACACTATAGGAATAATACAAATTCTGGGGCCCAGATTCAAATCCTATTGGTGGCCATTATAGCTGTGTAACCTTAGGAAGTCACTTACCCTTCTGGTCTTGGTTCCTACAGTAATACTACCTTACAGGGTTGTTGCAAGCATTAAATGAAATAAAATATGCAAAGTGGTGCCTGGACCCAATGAGATCAATATAAATGTTAGTCATTGGTACCATCATCATCACTATTATTACTGTTGTTTTGGAGAGTTGCAATGTGCAGGGCAGGAAGGAATGAAGAATGTGTGAAGCATCAACGGGGAAGGTCTCCTTGAGAAGGTGGAATCTGAGCTGGGCTTTGAAGCCTAGAAAGAACTAATAATGATGGAAATGGGCAGTGATTTTGGGTGTAGGAAACAGAATGAGCCAAAGTCCAAAAAAAAAAAAGTTTGAGTTATGAGGAAGTCTAGCTGGCATGTGTGGTGTTGTTAGGTAGTAGTGATAGGCTGAAAACGGGAAAAGTCACGGGGTTTGGCAACTGTTTAGCTGCTGCCAATGAGGGAGCAGTGTAGCGTGTAACCCAAATGTAAGCTGGCCATCCGCACGTCTCAGACTCAAAGCAATGATGAACTGAAAAACAGTCTAGCAACCAAAACTATTTTAAAACGAATTCAAATTTTTGCTTGCCATTCTCCAAGAACATTAAAAAGCATAAGCTTTAGGAACAGTCCTCAAACTTGCCTTTCCTCTCCTAATTCTTACCTGTCATTAGCCCCAGAGCTTCTCATTCTCTGAACCCCTTGCTTTCCATTTCTTCTGTCCTGAAATGGACATGAAGCCTTTCTCTTTTGTTCCCTTCCTCCTTTCCTTCTGCCCCTTCAGTCTTGTCTCTGTTTATCCAGTCTCTTTATTTTGAATCACAAAGTCTTTTCCATCCTGGAAAAGACAGAACTCTCCTTAGAGGACAGGCTTAGCAAAACTATCGAAGACAATATTCTCTTCATGGTGAGTGGTGGAGAGACTTTCCTGTGGCAGAGAGGTTATATATTAACACTTACGTTAATACATTTTTTTAAAATCATCAAAGATAACACTAGCATTTTTAGCCTTGGTGATGGGGAATGGGGGATATGTTATTATAGAAACAGGGAAACCAAGGAATGGAAGATCTTTGGGGGCAAGAGATTGAATTTGGAATGAGCATGTACTGGGGCTATAGCAGCATTCCAAGGGTAGGTAGACAAATAGAAGCTGGATAACTAGATTGGGAATTTAAATGGATTTGGGCATCATCCCCAAAGAAGTGATAGTTGAAGATGTGGGAATGATTGAGAAGAGAAATACAGAGGAAATATAGAGAAAGATAGACGGAACTTTAGAAAATACCTACATTTCAGAATAGGAGTTAACGAGAGGATTCAGGAAAGTAGAGTCCTGGTGTCCAGGCCTCACCCAGATGAATTCCATTAGAATCTCTGCAGGTGGGATTCATGCAATAATAACATTGTCGACACCTTCCCCAGTGATTCCTGTGTAGCCAAGGTTGAAAACCATTGTTCTCGTGGCTTATGTGATGCTAAATGGGTTTCAGGCTTGTGTGGGAAGGCAGTTGTTAAGTGATGAAGTCCTAGTCTATTTGATTTATAAATCAGAAACTCTGCCATTCGCATTTTGCTGAGGAATCTAGGGCTCAAAAAGATTAATTAATTTTATCATCTTAAAACAAGAAATCTGATGAATTTCCAGCCTCAGACTTAAAAACCTCTCACTGTCATAGACCAGACTCCTCCGCTTCATCTTCTCTGACCCGCTCCTCCCCACCGCAGCCCGAGTCCTCCACGCCCCCTGCCCTGAGACTCTCAAGGTTGTGCAAACTCTCCAGAGGCTCTCCGTTCAGATTTCAGAACACATTTCAGGTTAAAGCTCACCTGTGGTCCCTTTAGCAGCAACAAAGCAGGCCACACTGTCAGAGGAAAGCCCTTTAAGGGCCTCACTCGTAACTTTGTGAGCCTGGAGAGAAAGTTAACTTCTGGAAGAAAATGGCGGTGGCGGGGGTGGGGGTTGCTTCCTGTATTTTGAGGTGCTAGAGGTGCCCCGACTTCTAGCACAGCCCCCTCCATGCTGTTTATGAATTGGCGTCGAAGTCTGAGGCTGTGGTGGTGAGGCTGCCAGAGCTGATGAGGCATAGCATTTGTGGGAATTCTGTGACTCCAGAAGGCGAAAGGTCAGTTTCTTTTCATTGACAGAGTTCTTGCTGCCTGAGAGTTTATCTCTGGGAATCTTGACTGGTTTCCAGGGCTAGGCTTCACCTCTATTGTTATCTGGAAACACAGGAACAGCGCTATTGTCGTGCCAGACTGGGTTAGACACTGGACCCCATTCCCTACGGCACTGTAATCACGCCCTGCCCCCGGGAGTAAAGTCCTGTAGTCTTCCAGAATGGCTGGAAGAGGATTTTTAAAGATACACAAACCTGCTCATGTTCTTCTCATACGTATACATTTGTGCTTGATTTATACTCCCCTGTCTTCCATTTTCTCTCTGGACTCCTCAGAATTACCCGTGAATATGATCCAACATTGGAATGCACCCTGGAGCTTGAGGACACGCCTGAAATCCCCTGCAAACACTTGTCTTTCATTCAGACTCGTACGCTGAAAAGACGGGCACATATAACCCTGAACTCACACATGACTCCACCAGCCCACAGTCGCACTAAAAGTGGGTTTGAGTTACATGTGCGCTCGCTTACGTCTTGGCTCACACACCCCTACCTGGAGGTTTGTGTACACAGGACCTGTTCATTCCTCACAGAGCCAACATCTGTGTTCACGGCCACATCAAAAACACCCCTTCAGGGCCCTAAGAAACAAACGGCAACAGAGATGGGAAACAGGGCAGCTGAAATGGCCGTGCTCCTTCTACTTCTGTCCCGAAGCAAAGCAACCAGGATCTTCCGGGCTAACTTGGTGTGTTGGGCCTCAATGCAGACTTTTACAATAGACCCTGACCCGACCCCGAGGCTCAGAACAGCAATCTCCTCCCCCACCATGTCTGCTGGGTTCCTCCAGCTGTCTCCAGGGCAATTCTCCCTAAATGCAAACTATTAGCATTTCCTGTTAAAACATTTCTAATAAATAAATGAATACATCATCTTCTCAACCCGAAGCAGGTCGGAAAGCAGCCTAGGAGTTAGTCTGAGCTAAGGACGGACATGGACCACCCAGCACCAGCCCCCTGGCCCAGGGCCAGTGCTGCTTTTGTTTGAATTCCTGTATGAGTAACTGCTCGAGTTGACGCCAGCCAAACTCAGTGAAATATTATTTTTAATATTAAATAAATAGATGGTGGGGTGTGTTGATCTTTTTTTTTCCCCCAGTAAATTGCAGCATCACAACATAGAAGCCGGCTCTTGTATCCAGATTTCCTCAGATAGCAGAAGGAAGGCTGACATTCTCTTTGACCTTCCTCACGGAGCACTTACCCCCCAGGAGACAGAAAAGTCCCAGTTGGTGTTGACAGGACCATATTTGGAGTAAGCTGAGAGTTCAAATGCTAACAAAACTTGTATGGGATCACCAACCATTTCTGTTAATTTTTCTAACTTATTGTTTCCTTTCAATATACAAAAGGCACATGCTCTTTATATAAAAATCAAAGCACAGATAAACAAGAAGCTGCTGAAATCCTAGTACCAGTAAGAGACAATTACTGCTGAATTTGGGGGCACATTCTTTCCTGCTTTTACATGTTTTTATTTATGTATCACAGTAGGTGGATGTTGATTTTACAAAAATGGGCTCACATTGTCCATATGTATGCTTTTTTACACAGAATTAATTTGGGGCATCTACTTTATGTTGGTAAATACTCCCCTAAAGCTTTCCTTCTAAGAGCTGCGTCATACCCCATCGTATGACTGTGTAACAGTACGCTCAACTTGCCAGTCTCCCTCCCAATGTTGGACACTAAGGTTGTTTCCAAGTTTTTTCTGTCATAAACAACACTCCAGTAAAAACAACAGCAACAACAACAAAGCAAAAAGGAAAAACCAAACCCTTAAAGCTAAGTCTTTGCTTAAATCCTTAATTATTTTCTTAGGATAAAGTCTCCAAAGTAGCATTTTCAGACTTTGGCTACATATTCATCTAATTCCCCTCTAGAATGATTATACCAGCGGACACTGTCACCAGCAAAGAATCAAAATGTTCCCCTGCTGGAACCTCTGCTATGCTGCCTATTATTTTTCAAAGGCAATCTTTGGCAATTTGTTAGGTAAATGAAAGAAGAAGAAGAAGAAAGAACCACCAACCTTAAACATTTAACACGAGAGTTGAGTAATGTAGAACTTTTGCACTTTTTTGCAACATGTGTTTCACCGTGCTGGGCAGTGAAGGGGACAGACAGAAGAGGAGACGTGGCTGTGGTGGCCTCAGAAAGGCTCAGACAGGGGAGAAGATGCCTTGATACCAGGTATGACTGGAAGAAGTCAGTGCTCTGCAGACCCAAGGTAGCAAGAGGAGAGGCTCTACCATGGGCGTTCCCCAAAATGTATTCTCCGTGAGATTCATTTATTTGGAGGGAAAAGACACTGAGGTCAAGGAGGTCTTGGGAATAGTGGGATAGCCAGGTTATAGTAGTTTCTTCACAGTAGGATTTCTCAGAACCTATAAAATGCTAATAAGGTGGTCCAAAGGGGAGATATGGTGTGCAATTTAACCACAGATCCAGCTTCACCCCCCTACCCCCACCTTTTTTTATTTTTCAGAGAGCAACTCATGGACGTGGTGCTTGGTGGAACATACTTTAGGAAGCACAAGCAGGGGGAGAGGGTATAGCTTAAGTGGTAGAGCACATGCTCAGCATGCATCGGGTCCTGGGTTCAATCCCCAGTACCTCCTTTAAGAATGAATAAATAAGTAACCTAACAAACAATATTAAACTAAGGAAGCACAAGCAGAGAATGGGAGATAGGTCAGAAATGAAGAGATGGGGAAGAGAGAAAGAAAGAGACAAGAAAAAGTAGGAGAATGGAAGGGAAATTAGAAAAACGGGACAGGAGAGAAACATAAAGGAGAAAGGAAAGGAGAAAGGGAGGCAAAGAGAGGGAAGAAAAATTTAAGAGAATGAATAAAAGGAAGTGGGGAGCTGAAAAGTACCAAAAGAAAGACCTCTTATTACAAAAAGCACCTCCCCATTGCTGTGAAGACAGATGAGGGGACTCTAATCTCCTCTGTGCTCACCTCCCTGATGTAATCTCCTCTGTGCTCACCTCCCCGACCGGCCCCTCAACCCCAGCCTGTCACTCTCCACAGCTGGTTTTCTCTGAAACGTGACCCATCTTGCAGCCCCTTCCTCAGTGGCTGTTCCTTAACATGCAAGAATTCATTTGCAAGGGAAGCTCAGAACATGGTAATAAACAGTAGGCGCCCAGAGAAACCCAGTGGAAAAAATACAGTAAGAAATATCAAAATATTTAATCACTGAATCTTTTACTGTACTGTAGCTTCTTGTAGTGTAAGACATGACCAAAACGAAACAAACATACTCTACTCAGCCAGGAAGTCTAGTTGCCTAAAGAGCAGATGAAGGCAGATTGAAAGCTTTTAAACCCCAACTGGGCCTTTTACCCAAAAGGGTTTGCTTTCAAGCAAAGTGAAAGCACCAAAGTGGTAAAATAAATTCCTAAAAGCTTAAATGCTATGCATGTACACAGCGCTGAACCCTTTAGAATTCTACAACAAAAGGATACTTAATTATTTAATGGAAGCTCTTTGTTATTTTTTTTAAAGTCTCAAGTAACACATGCTAAAATAGAAATAAGTACTTTGAAATAAACTCATGGAGTGTTCATCCAAATCTGAAACCCTTAGAGTTCTCAGAAATATGGGGTAGGATTTGAAGCAGTCAGATTAAGACTGACACAGATTTCATTAGAACTGTGATTCCCAGCCTCTTAATCACCATGACTTTTTTTTTTTTTTAAAGTTCCCTGCAGCCAGTCAGTCATCTTAGGTCTTCACTCTGTGTTCATGTCCACAATTGCTCATGGGTTCAATGCTGGAGTGTCAGGATGCCCAATAACATTCCAAAATTTTCTGTGATTTCAACAGATGTAAGTCATAGTGGCTAGCATAAGACACTCAGGGTCAGGGAATGGGGTTGATACTCTTCTATCTAAAAGGAAAGAAACTTGACATTTAGTTAACCTCGTCAATACTATCACAGATAAGAAGTTGGCCCTTCATATTATTAAAAATAAGACACAAGCCATTATCACTGACTTCCTAAATGTCCCAGAGGATGAAAAACCTCACATTTGAGGTTATTCTGAAAACCTTCCAGCTCTCAAGATTTGCTGTATTTTTTAGAGCCTCTAAACCAGGGGTGGCCAGTGGTGGCACACATGCTGCTGTTCTTGCCCTCTGCCTGTGGCAGACAGCTTTAATCAAGCTCTACAATCTCTGCCACTGAGTGGTTTTCTTAATACAGGGTCCCACGCAACCAGTGAGTCAGAGCTGGTGCTGAAGATGAAACCAACTTGTCTTTCCTTCTCGACCCTGAATCTTAGGTGATTAGTGCATCAGGCAAGTACAGGGGATACAGGCTCAGGACTCCTCTGAGTAGGGAAGCTTGAGATCCCATGTTAAAGATGGAAGATGTAGAAATGAGGGGAACCAAGAGACGTGGAGTCACATGAGAGTAAGATCTGACTTCTCTCCCATCCTCTCGACAGCTGATTATAAATAGCTGCTCCTCATTCTTTTTGCCTCCTGTACTTCTATTCCTAGAATAGGTGCAAAGATTGGACAAAAAGGTATCGGAATGAACAGAAAAGGTTAGTCCCAGAATGGCTCAGTCTGGGCTGGGAAACTTCCAAAATGGTCTTGGAATAATAATAGTGATACCACCCCACAGGGCCATAGAGTCAGAGCTTCCTGGTCTCCCAACTCTCTCTCTCACATTAACTCCTTGGAGCTTGATAGCCTTGTGAGAAAGGCAGAAGAGATGTCATCTTCACTTTTACTCGTGTGGAAAGAGAAGCTTAAAGACGATAAGTGATTTTGCAAGGTCACATGATTGGGAAGGGATGGAATGAGAAAAAGAACGCGGATTTTAAAATTGCATCCAGCACTCTTTCTGATGCATTCGTGCTATTCACATCCGGGTGGAAGCATGCCAGGATAGGTAGGGCAGGGCCAGGAGGTTATTTCAAAGATTTGGTATAAAATGACACTTCTCAAAAATTTTAGGTAAACATTTTGATATAAAGAGTGTAAAGGCACATTATGAAGTAGAATGCAGAATTTGCATGACTTTTTACAATAAAATAACAAGATTTCAAAGATATTGGCATCTTTTTCCAGGCTTTGCCTCCAGGTCTTCTGATGGGTTAATTGTTTCTCTTTCATGTTCTCTGCTGTTCTGGTGGAAATGAGTGAAGAGAACTACTCTTCACCATGCTGCCTCTCACCTCCCCCCTCCCCTTCCTTGTTCTTCTTTGACATCTTCATTTATTTAGGCGATTCTGCCACCCTCAGAGTCCCCAGGGGCGGCTTGCTTGTGCATCATTTCAGAGGCATGGAGCTGCCATGGTTGGGTTCTGGTGAGGCTCTCTTCCTGGCTTACAGGCAGCTGCCTTCTCACCATGCATGTCGTCACATGGCAGAGTGAGCAAGAGAGGCTCTCTGCTGTCTCTTCTTATAAGAACACTAATCCCATCATGGGGGCTCCATCCTCCTGACCTCTTTGGGTGGGCTGATCCAGAGTCTGAACAATATTATCAAGGACTCTGATGACTGGTAGCATTGCCTTTATACTAAGGCTGAAGTAGGATGTCTGAGACTTTGTGCTTCCTAGTTCACGTCCAGTAAACATATCTCATTAGTCAGAATCATGGCATGGACTCATTCCCCAACCAGTCACCATGGCCAGTGTGATGGGCTTTACTGATTCACTTAAACCAATCAGAGTTCATTTCAAGAGCTGAAGGAATGTTCAACCTATCCAAGTTCCACAGTTGCTCCATAATCCGGGAAAGAAAAGAGTAGAGATGATGGGAAGTAACTATGTTGCCCACTACAATTTCCTCTTTAAAACTATCTACTTTAAAGTGTTCAGTGTGTCAGCTACATGGAAAGTTGTAAGAAGAATGAATTTATTGACCATCTGCCTGTTTATTATGAACTATAGTGACCACCCTGGGAATGGGTAATAATGGAATCGACCCTACAGAAAACATAAAGGGAAAAGCTGAGAATACTAATGTCAACACCCCTGTGAACTCTTATGTTGAGGCAACACAAAGGAATTTAAGAAAGGGTCAGACGTCCCTGACCCCCAAAACCCGCACTTGGGGTTTCCTTGTGTCCACATTTCACCTGCAGCCACGTTCTCCTCCAGGTCTGGGAAGAGTCACCTTCATTCTTTTTCCATATGGAAATTGGCATTGTATCATGCCAGCATGGTGGGACCTGAATCTTCGCTTTATTTAAATCACTTTGTAAATGACTTTGGAACATAGATAGATAGATCGATAGATAGATAGATCGATAGATAGATAGATAGATAGATAGATAGATAGATAGATTAAGAATCTATTACACTAAGTGAAATAAGCCAGTCACAAAAGGACAAATACTGTATAATTCCACTTATGTGTGGTACCCAGAACAGCAAATTCATATAGACAGGATGTAGAACGGTGGTTGCCAGGGACTGGAGGTGGAGCAAATGGGATGTAATGGGTTCAGAGTTTCAGTTTTGTAAAATGAAGAGTTCTGGAGATGGAGGGTGGTGATGGTTGCATAACAAAGTCAATGTACTTAGTACAACTGAACTGTATACTTAAAAATCATTACCATGTTAATTTTTATGTTAATGTGTATTTTACAATTTAAAACATGTTGAGAGTAATTTGTGGGATTTCCTTTTTTAAAACCTTACTTTTACTATCATTTAAAAAAAAACTTCTATTTTTATTATAAACATCTTACTTGAACAGTCAGCAAAATTTTTTCCCACCTCAGGCACCTGTATTTTTTTTTTTTAAGATTAAATTTAGACCTTCTATTGAGCTACTCTGGATTTTTTCCCCCAAGATTTGCAATTTTTTCTAAATTTTCTAATTTACAATATTCTTCCAGAATATCCCCTTCCATTTTCACCCTTCCTGATAAAGGAGTTCTTTTGCATGTAGCTCCTTTTCCTCTCCCCAGTGGACCAACTTTACTTAATGTTAGTGGCATTAGAGTTACCATCATCACACATTTTCTTGGGAGGATCAGAATAGCCCAACCACATTTTGGGTAGGATTCAGCAAAAGCCAACTTCTCCCACTAACTGGAGCTGCAGCCTGAGTGTCCCATCTTTTCCCAGACACTCAACAGTCACCTCCTCTGCCAGGCCCTTTATGAACAAGATTTCACTGGGTTGTCCCAGCTTCCCTGAGAGGTCTGCATATGTTCACCATCATACATGGGGACACCCAGAGATGTTAAGCAACTTGTTCAAAGCTCATAGTTAGTGTCCTTGGCAACAAAGCTTTGTAATGTTGTTCTTTCTATACTACACTGCCTCCACCCAGTCTTTTCCTTCCATTCCAGGCATTAGGATATTTCTGTTTCTGAAATGGGTATTGAAAAAGCCTGCTAGGAAGAGCTGGTGCTGGAATCCTTCAGTAAGAGATGAGTCATCACAGCTTTCTGACTTACCTCCCAGCGTCTCCCTCTCCCTCTACCCAGTTCCTCCAGGTTCCCCTAGTTCTCCAGCTGCCATCACCACACCTAACCGAAGGACACATTAATCCTCTCCTTGAGCCAACCTGGGTGGAAGCAAATCCCCTTTGTCTCTTTTTTTGAGCAGAAACAAGGATAGCACTTTTCAAAAAATAAAGGAACGTTTACTACGAATGTAAGACGAAGTCAAACCAAACCATAACAGGAAAAGACAAAAGCATCAGCGTACATATACCGACAGAGGGAGGACTCCTCCATGATTAACTGCAGTCCTTCCAGGGGGCTAAGGGCCATCTGGCTGCACTTTCCATTCCCCATCTGCATGCCCACATCTCCTCGTTGGGGAGCAGAATCCAGGTTCCTTCATCCTTCCTGGGCCAGCAATAGGTCTGGAGGCCAAATGGACCATTCCCCCGACCTGCCCCCCACAGAAGGTAACCTCCACATCTCTCTAGCCTTGAAGTCTTATGACCTATTTCCATACCTGGAACTGAGCGTCCTTCTCTGGTCGAGGGGTAGAGGAAAGGAATGTATTGAGCACATAGTGTGAGAAGAACATGACAGGAGTTTAATCCTCAAGGGCACTTGTACAAACAGGTATTGTAAGGAAGACTTAAGAGTGTGTTCAAGTTCCAGCAGTGTCCAACTCTAACTAGTTAGGAGACCTCAGGCTGGGCAAATCTTTCCACCCTCCAAGTGCCGTTTCCCTCCTATGTAGAGTTTCAGGGACAGCTGAAGAGTTAAATGCACACAGCACTCAACAATCCCTTCCAAAATGTTCACTGTTATCAGTGACCCTATGAGCTAGGTGCTCATAGTCCCATTTCACAGATGAGGCAGCCTTGGAAGCCAGGTCTGCTGCAGTCAAGCTGTGTTCTTTCCATCTCCTCACTGCTACGGTCCTCACACAAGCACTTGTTCTCATTCTGTCTTGCACAGTTACCAGGCTGTGCATTTATGGGGGCCGGAACAGCTCTAAGTAAACAATGGTTTGAACTGAATGCATGAATGCACATGTTAGTAAAAGGAGAGGAAATGATTTGAATTTGAGAGGCAGAAAACTACTTATACCAGAGGCTAACAGATTAATTCATTTAGACAAGTCAGTTAGTTAATATTTACTGAGTATTCATAGGCTACCTGGCCCTATTTATACAGATTGTGCCGTTTTGGATGCCTGGAGGGAGTGGGAAAGGCAGGGTAGAGGGGTTGGAGGAATGAGGAAGTTAGTCTAAAAAAAGTCTGAATTATAAATTTTAATATTATTTTATTATTTTCAGATAATTGGAATTCTCAAGCTGGGTTAAAAACGTATTGTCAGAGAAAGTAAAAACTGATAATATGATTTGTATGAACCATATTTAGTAGCTGTTATGTGAAAACATTTCTGTCCTCTTCTGTGCCCAAATCTTGGTTGCATGCATACTTTGCATAATCTCCCCAAACTAGTCATTTTAAATTTCAAATTAGTATAGTCCAAGTGAAGGTTTTTATTGGACTGTTGCTTTGGGCAGAAAGTACTTGAAGACACCACGCCTTGGATAGAAGGACAAGATTCCAGAGAGCAGGACTTCGTGTCTTAGGGGTTTATGCTCTTGCTCAGTCACTCATTTGATTTAGGAAGGGGACCCGCAGCACAGGTAGGAAACCCGAAGGTCCTGGGCACATGCAGTTAGTTGGGGGTGACGTCACTGTTGTTGGGAAGGCTTGACGTTGTTAGGGTTGTGGATGAATTGGTGGAAAGTGGGGACTAGAAGGAAGAACCCAGGGCCAAGGATTGCTCGTGGGGCATCTGCAGGTTCAGGCATGTAGGAGAACAGACAGGTTAAAGCAGGTTGGATCACATGTGACACAGTGGGAAAGGGCTTATGGGAGCGGCTCCCAAGCATGAATCCTCAAAATAGTGTTGAAATGGGAATGAGATGAATCTGGGGACCTCAGTCACCGCAGTCAGTCTTGAATCATTAAATGGATGACAGTCTAATAAGGTGTCTCCAAGCATATCTGAATCCCAGTCTCACACAGGTTGAACAATCTTGGCAAATCATTTAATCTTTAGGTTTCCATTCCATCATCTGTAAAGTGGGGATAACAACAGTACCTGCCTTACGGAGATGTTATGAGGATTAAACATCTTGATGAATGTCACATGCTCAGCGTTGTACCCAGCACCTAAGCACCTCAGTGCTGGATACCAGACAGTGATGATTACTGTTGAACTGCAAGGACCTAGGGCTGCAGCTTTTGGTTTGAGAGCCCCTCAAGGGCAGGATCTATGGTTTTATCTTTAGTACTCATCAAATTATTTTGTTCATTATCATGATTGTTGTTAATAAAATAACATTCAATGCTTCCAATGGTGACTAATTCCTAATACCAATCAACCTCTCTATGGACCTGGAATCAACTCTTCCAGGTTTTTTTCCACCAGAAAAAGAGACAGCTGAGCCATAGCAGTAGAGTTAAGCTGTCATGTGTGTCATCCTGGCTCCCATTGCATATCCTTATTATTATTCCCTGAACCTCATATCCCACAGAGACAGCATAGAAAGAAGAAAGGAATGTGAAATCAGAGGTAGAGAACTGTCTTCTTGGGGGGTTGGAAGGCACTGAAGTTTCTCCAGACCAACCACTCCACAGTCAAATAAGTAAAAGTGATGTCAAGAAGAAAACAGAGAGAAGTGAAGAGAGGAAGGAAGGGAACCCTCCAGGGAAAGGCAGGTTACAGGTTCCAAGGTGGTTCAACAGAAGCTTTGCTTCTAACTCCAGTGTTAACAGCTGATCTATGCTATATCAGATAGCTGAGGTCCCTGGGGAGTAGACAAGCGTTCTCTTCCCCAGATCCCGAGGTCTCTGGCTGCAGATCTCTGTTGCAAAGAGGCACCTACTGCCCCTTATAGATACTCTCATTAGATAAGCTAGATTAAATTATAATAGACTTTTTTTTTCAACCATAATTATTCTTGTCCACTTAGCTCTGGTAGTACTTGATGTCTGTTACCATCTTTCTTGTTTTGAAATCCCTTTCCTTTTTAAATGTTGTCTCTCTACTTCTTTCATTCGAAGTATACTTTTTTTTTAAAGAAAAGTCCCTTCATGGCCTTATTTTCTCTTCCTCTACCTCTCCAACTCTCTATCTCCTGCCCTTTTGCCCTTCTGTTCTTTTTGATTATTTATTTCCTTTTCTGTCTTACTTGCCATTCATCTTGATCTAACACTGCATATGACTTTCTACTCATATTCAGGTCTACATCTTCAGCCCAAGATAATTCTCTCTCTTCACAGGGAGGAAAAATGAGAAAAAACTCAAGAGCTCTGGGTTCTGGCCCTTCCCTTATTGTGTGATTCTGTTATTCCCTGGTGCTTTTAATTCCTAGTCTCAGCATTGAAAAGACAGAATGACCCAGGATACTGCTCAGTAACGCGCTCCACGAATCACCTTTCAACTAAAGGCTCAGAAGGCACGGCTTCACCATATAAGGTGCAAGCTGCTCCTGATACCGTGTTCTTACAGGGCTGAGTAACCTGCTTGAGTCCAGTGCCTGCAACCCTAGTGCCCACAGGCACTGGGACACTTTGTAATTCTGGATAGCCTTCGCTTTGGAATTAGAGAGACTTGGGCAGAAGGGTGGTTCAAAGTCAATGCAGTCCATCCAGCCACCTGACATCTACGTCCCTGAATCCAGGGGAGGGAAACTCACTACTTCCCAAGGCAGACTAATACATTCCATGACCAAATAAGAAAGCTGAATTTTCAAGGAAACATCTGTATGTTTGGTCTTGGTGGTTGTTTGCTTAGCAAACTATCCTTCTATGAATGATAGTTATTTTTAACTTTCAGTAGCTATAGGTCCTTCCCCTTCTGGTAACATCTTTGCAGGAGAAATGGCTTTTAAGTTACCAGAATACTGGACTGTCTTTTTAAAATTTATGGATGTGGAGGTAAAAATGTGTTTGTAGTACATGGATCCATCCTCATTTGCCTCATTATCATGTACAATAACAGCTAATACTTCCACAGAATTACTATGTGCCAGGCATTATTCTAAGCATTCTGCATATACTAAATCGAGTAAATATGATTTCTCTAAACAACTTTTCCTATATGCTTCCCTACAGGGGCCCAGAATTTGATGGCACATCAAGAGAAGAAGGAATCTAGATGTCATCTAGTCAATCCTCAACTTTCCAGATAAGTCACAGAGAGGGTGTGTGACTTACCTTAGGTCACACAGCCACTAGTGATAGTGTGGGGTCCCTAATTGCTTGATTTTCTTCTCCACTTCCATAACTAGAAAGATGGGATTTGTGTGGATTTTAGGGTCACAGACATCTTGGGCTCAATCTTCATTCTACCACTTACTATTGTGGCAGTTTGTGTATGTGACCTAACTCTCTGAGCCTCCGCTTCCTTTCATGTCACAGCACTTACCTTAGAAGCCAATGTGGGTTTCAAATAAGATATTTGAAAAGTACATGGAATAAGTTTGCGTGGTGTTAGGTATATAGACACTCAGTAAATGTATCCTCCTCTTTCTCTCTCTGCATTTGAGTGAAGAGGAGGAAGAGTTGATGGGTCTGAGTTGGAGGACTGTTACAGAAGTACAGGCTCTCTGTAAACAATAAAGTAAACAAAAACATCAAACAGAAAACAGAAAAGAGCAGAGGTGAGAAATGAAAAGAGAAGTGGAGGAAAATGCTATCAACAGCATTTACTAAGCACCTCCTGTTTATATGCTGAGGTCCTCTACCAGCTAACCAATGTATGGGACTCAAGGATATTCTTGTCCTCCAAGAGCCTGTGATACTTTTGAAGGGACAAGATTTATTCATTTGTAAGAGAGAATTAAAATGCAAAGGGGTTGTTACTCTTGGAGGTGAGAGGAGAGAGCAATCACTGTATTTCTGGTATCTTTGGAGACCAGACAGCAGCTCAGTGGTGCTGTGGGTGGGAGGCAAGGGAAAATGAGAAAATCTTGCAGCGCCCAGCCATTTGAGTCTGATGACAAAGGCTTGGGAATGTCTTTACAAGGGGAGACCTTTGGTATTGTTAAAACTGCAGTGGTGAAAATGATCTTAGTATTCTTTGTAACAACAGAAAATCCCCAAACAAACAAACCTAAGTGGGGCCTGGTAGTCTCACTGCCTTTATGCTAAGGGGGAGGAGGGGTGGGCAGGCTGAAGATGTCCAGTGCATACTCCTGGTTTCCTTATTCAGCCTGACAGACACTGATACCCCTTGTTGAGTTAGTTATCCAGATCCTCTTTAAGCTCCATTTCTTTCTTTCCTCAGCAGATCCCCGGAGAGATGCCCTTTCAACCCTGCATCTCTGCTAAATGCCTTTCGGATCCCAGCAGCGGAGCCTACTGGGTGGCTTGATTGACTCAGAGCAGACTATTACTGAGGGCTGCTAGGGTTGGTGAAAAGAATTCTAGCCAAATCCAGGTTAGAAGAGAAATGACAGCTCCTCCCCAGAGTATTCCCATGACAAAGCACAGCAACCACCTTACAAAGGGTTAATACTCCCCCCTCCCCTGCCCCCCAACTTGCTGCCAGAGATCAGCTAATCTGATAATTATGGCAACAAACACAGTTTAGACAAACAAGACCTGACCCTGAGGGTTTGGAATGAAAACATTTACTCTCTCCCTCCCCAGAGAGACAGTGCCTGGAGCATACACACAGAGAGACACTGGGAAAATACCCTTGTGCTGGAGCGACAGGGTGAAAACATCTGTGTTCCTGAGCTGCTTAAGAAGATAAAGTTAATGGGGAGCAGGAAAAGGGTGGGGGAGGTGGGAGGAGTGGGGAGGGGTGCAGTCGGAGGGCGTGCATGTTTGGAACAGATGGAAAATGTACCCAGAACTGGAGATGTAAGCCAATTGTAATTGATTTTACCACAGAGGCAGAGTGAAGGCAGAGGTGCGGAGGAGTCTCAATGATGCAGAATTCCAGTGAAAAACCTGGAGAGTGGCTAAGGGAGGAGAAACGTCTTAGTACCCCGAAGTAAGAGTTATTCCTGAGAGCTGGATGGGAAGGCTATTCCAAGTAGTCCATAGTTCTAAGTGAATTTAACATCTGCCTGCCAGGGAGTGAGGTTCACAGTCTACCTTGGCTGGCCATCCTTTTGCCACCCCCAGTTTTGCTGCTGCCTGTGCAACATGCCCTTTCCCCACCCTCTGCCTGCCTCAAAATTTGTCAAGCTGCTTCCCCCCTTTTACGTCTAAAATGCTGCTTCCAAGAAGAGACCTTTCTGGGTTGCTTAAGCTGGAGAGTCTGACCTCGGTTTGCTTCAACCTGGAATTCCAACTGTTTCTCTCTTCCCAACTACCCTTGAGTTTTGCCCCATGTATCCGTGAGCTTAATGTCCTCCTGGAGCCAAGTGTCACTTCTTTTTTTACACCTGGCTGATGGTGTATCAGCTGGTAAACACTCCTGGCCCCTCAGAACTCTCCAAATGATCTCTAGGCGTCCAGACCCTTGGGGATTTGCAGATCATATGTATGGATGACCGCAAGCTGAGAGGAGCAACTACGGTGATTGATGACAGGATCCAGGTTTAAAATGAATTCCGTAAGGTGAAAGATGGTCTAAAATCAATAAGATAGGATGTGTCAGGAATGGGAAGCACTGCATTTAGGTCCAATAATCAATTGTATGAGTATAGGATGGAAGGACCTGCAAAACAACAGTTTACATAAAAACAAAATAAGCAAAACACTTTTTGGTTAACAACTGATTGAATGTGAGCCAACAACGAACCTATCTGCTTAAAGAGTGAATACAATCATAGTAAGTGTTAATAAAAGTATTGTGATGACATTAACATTTTACTGTATTCTTAGCAAGGGAAGGGTAGGACTGAAAAAATCTTGTTTTTGTTTTTTTAAGTATAACTGTCAGCCGACCAGACAGAGTCTAGGAGGTTATGCAGATCAATTTTCTTTCATTTGTGTTTTAATTTAATTTCAGATTCAAGTGCCCTACTGCAACCTATACAGGGTCCACCTGGGCATCATCACACCCTGGTCAGCTGGTTCTACTCGCCTCTGTGTTTTGAATGTCAAGCAGGCCCACTTAGCTACTCCTCAGCCAGTCTGTTGGAGAGTAGGCAAATCCTCTACTCCTCAAGGAAAGACACTTCTTTCCAAATAGTCCAGTCTTCTCACTGTTCTTCACACACCCCATGGTTCATTTATTCATAAATCCTTTGACCATCCACTATGTGCCAGGCACTGTACCAGGGACCGGGGATTCAGCAGTGATAAGACAATAGTCCTTGCCCTCATCAAGCTTATGTTCTCAGGGAGGTAAGCAGACACTACACAAAAACAAAGACCAAAACAGCATGGTATTGGCATACAAGCAGACATATGCATGACTGGGTCATTGTGCTGTACACCAGAAATTGACACATTGTTATTGACTGTACTTCAATTAAAAAAAAATAAAGCTAAAAAAAAAAGGAGACAATTTCAGATAATAAAAAGGTATGAAAAGTTATCCAGTATTTGAAAAGCCTTCCATCTGCTTAGAATTCTCAGAATGCTACCCACTGCTTCCTAAGCCAGCTCAAGTTCCACCTTCCCTTTGGAGGCAGAGAACTGCAGCGCTCTCCTCCCTGAACTCCTGGTGCCCAGGGGCTTGTAACACATAATTAATACTCAACTGCTCTCTAATTGTTTCCCTTACACTAATTTTGCCTCCCAATTGACTGCAGGAGCCAGTAAACTCTTTGAAGTTACAGGATATGCCTTAAATTTAAATAGATTCAATCAATCTTTATCTAGGGTGCTGTTTAAAAGGAAATGAGAAGCACAGTTCAAACTTGCTTGCTCAGTGACATAACTTGAGGGTTTAAAACTGATTCCTAGATAACAAGAGAATTTCTTCCAGTGTCTCTGAAAGCCTCTACAATAAGAATGTAAAGTTAAGACTATAGTTTGTTTATTTGTCGAACTTACCTCCTCCAAAGAGTCCTAGACTCTGTAAGGAGATCTTTAAGGCAACAAACATACCCTGAGCTAAGTATTAGCAAGATTAGAGGGAACAGCAGGAGGGAAACACCCAACAAGCTCAAAAAGGGAGGAAAGTTAAGGACAAACAATGGCAAATTCAGAAAAAATGTTCGGTCCAAAACTGAGCCCAAACAACATTCTTTTGGGTCCCTTACACTCTGTAGAATAAAAGCCACCCCGAAACAAAACAAACCCAGAAACAATGGAAATGGCCATGAATAGAGGACTGATTAGTGCAGTAATGACACCTTCATAAGGTGGACAGGTACGCGGAAAGAAGACAGTAGGTAAAGCTATACACACTGGCATGAAGAGATGGCGACTACCTAGTTTAAGAAGTGAGGCTCAGAACAATATAGATAATATGATTCTTTTCATTTCAAAACTTATTTATGTATGTGTAGAAAAATGCATTTAAAGTTATATACTAAATTGTTAACAATGGCATTTCTGGGAATGGGATCTTGGCAATGGGATGGGGGAGACAGGGGGATTTAATAGTTTGTTTTTACTTTATAACTTCCGAACTGTCGTACATCGTGCACTCAGTGGATGTACTCAGAGTGGATACTCAGAGTGGTTCCTGGGTTTGTATGTGGCCCTTGTGCCACGTGGAAGGAATTCTGAAGCGAAATCCTAAGCATCTGCCAAAGGACTGTGCATGGCTCTGTCTTAGGGGGCATTCTTACATAGAATGAGAGCATAGCTCAATCATAGATACGGCAGGGCACACAGGGAGAGTGATGGGGAGGAAGCTGGGAGGATGCTTCCTAAGTTTGCTTCTTTAAGGCCACTCAAGGATGCACTGAACAAATTCCTTGACAAATTTTTTGTTGTTGTTGTATGAATGAACTTCTGAAAAAAACATGTATAAATAAACAGTTTATATCAACCATAATTTTAGGCAGTAAGGGAAAACAATATTTAAGAGATGTTGAGGTCATAAACATGACTTTGGAATGATAGAGGCATTTTGAATTCCGAGTTTGCCAGCTTATTCGCTTTGTGATCTTGGGTAAAGTACGTCACGTCTCACTCTTTTCCTCCTCCTCCTTCTGAACATTTTGGGAAGGTCTCCTCCTTCGCTTTCCAGCCCTGAAATGCTGGTGTTCCCAAGGCTGCTCTCTGAGGCCTCTTCTCCCCTCCTTGGGTAACATTATCTTCCTGTGACTTCAGTTACTGCCGCATGCTCGTGACATAGTGGATCAGGCCAAACCTCTCTCAGCTACGTGCTCTGCCTGATGCCTTCTAATGGAGCCCCATTTCCCACATGCTAAAACTCTTTAACATGCTTTACACATCCTTCAGAATCTGGGGCCAGTTTCTCTTTCCAGTCTCATCACTCACACATTCCCTCTTCTCTCTGCTCCAGTCATACCGACCATTTTTCATTTCTCTCACTAACCATGTTATGTGCAGCCTGCACTCTGGGCTTTCATAGCTATTGCTCCTCCTGGTCTAGGCTACTGTGTCTAGCACCTACCCAATGGTTTGCTGGTACTCCATTCCTCACCCTACACTGAATGACTTGTTTACACATTTGGATCTACCATCAGATCAGGAGCCCCAGAAAGTGGGGGACTTATTTGTCTTGTTTGTCACTGTATATTTAGAACACAAGCCTAATACTGGCACTGAATAGTCTTACAATAGATATTTGTTAAATAAAGCACTGTTGTTATTAATATGAGAGAGGTAATATAATGGATAAGAACTGGGCTCTGAGTTCAAATTTTAGCTCTACTGCTTAACAGCTGTGCAACTTTTGGCAAGAGGCTGGTGTGTCCCAGCCTCTGCACCTAGAGCAGAGGGATGTTTTTGTTTTGCTTCGTCACTCACTTTCCTGGCAACCTGGCGAAGTTGGAGGCCCAGACATCTGCATGGAACGTCAGACTGACTTCTCAGATCTTAGATGGTCACCAGCCCTTGAAGACCAGGTGGAGGATGTAACCTGGAAGACTTTTGTAAATCAAAACATAACTTCCTTTGAGTTATTAGATGTTATACACTTTTCTGAAGACAGCTACAGTGAGCATATGGTTTTTAGGAGCTGTCTAGTTAAAATGATGTTCTATAGAGAGCTCAGTTGTGGGAGGTGGGCACTGTCTGGGTTCCTCCTGTAGGTCCTGCGAGGGCTACAGTGGTGTCCTGGCACACTTGGCTCTGATGAGTGAAGTGTTTTGTCGGTGACATCTACTCTCCTTATCTGTCAAAGATAGATCAGCAGGGACTTCGCTGCCGCAGGGGATGTTACCGCCTTGGTTTTCTCATCAAACTCTGTCAGGCTTTGTAACTTGAAGAAATGAAAAGGGGAGAGCAGGAGAGGGACAGTTTCTAACAAGCTGTCAGCAGGGCCCCACCGGCCTGCCTCAGCCCTGACTTTGTTCCAGTGCTATTAGGGTAAAAATCCTTGAGTTTCTTTCAGAGAAAGAGAAGTGGCCTGGGGCTGAGAGGCACAGATTCATAAGTAATTTCCCTCTTTATACACTTCCAGTGTTTAATCACCATTTCAAAGAGGAAGAGCTCTCAGGACAGACTGAGAATTTTGCCCTAGACAGGGTGCACAGTGCCCACACTACAGCTTCATCAGCGTGCTTCTCTCAAGTGCCTGAAATGCGGGAGACCTGGCTCCCAGCAAGGCTGAGCTGTAGGTGGCCTTCTGTCTCCAGTGATTTTTTAGGGATGGAACAAGGGAGAATTTACAAAGTGCTAATGTAGAGATCCTTCTATAAGTGCGATCTGTTTGCTTGGGCGAGTCATCCGAGGAACCAGAGAGGTTGAAAGAGTCAGTGCCACGTGTAACTTTGGATGGGAGGGTATCTCAAGAAGTCAGAGCAACACGGTTCCAGGAACCCCAGAGTCAACATGGGGCAGCTTTAATAACAAAACCCCGGGTGCCCTGGCAGTTTTTGTTTTGTGTCGGAATTATGAGCTCACTTTTGTAGCCCCTCTGCTATTTATTATAAAATTATGCATTCAAGATTATAATATTAAAATAATAATTAGTTTAGTCTATAATCGAGTATTTCAGATGGTATGACAGCCAATCACCCTGGAATGTGCTTAGAATAGTCACACAAGCAGTGCATGGATACATTCTTGTTGTTAAATATTTAGAAGTTTACACAGCAAAAAGTCCCTTTCCCTCCCATTCCTCTTCCCAGAGGTAACCACTGTCAACAGTTTGGCAAGTATCCTTCAGTCATCTTTCTAAACATTTACATACACATGTATGCATACATGCAAGCTTATCTTTTCACATAAGTGAGACCATGTATCACATATTGTTATGTAACTTAAAAAAATGTGGTGGTGTTACGGAAACGACAGGCCAGTCAAGAAACAAGCACCACTCAGAGGGTTGAAGTACTTAGATGTATTACGCCGGCGGGCTCAGAGGGGCTTCTGCTCCGAAGCTCTGAGCACCTCCAAGACGTGCGCATGAGGTTTTACAGGGTAAAGTACAAGCTTGGGGTATTCAGCCAATAGGCATGGAACAGCTTTAGCAGCATTATCATCACAAAAGTGGAGGCGGGGAGGCAGCAAACTAACATTCCAAAGCCAGATATGTATCTTTGAAAACCCAGCTGGCTAGCAAAAAACATGAACAGCAAACCAACACTAATTAACCTAGATTTACAAGTTAGTCTAGCAGAACTCAGATCAGTATTCCAATACTTAGATTTGTGAGCTATCTTGTCAGCCCAGCCCAGCCTCTTCTTCACATTCCTAGACTTCTGAGTTATCTTGTTAGACCAGCCCAGCTTTTCCTTCACAGTGGTAGGTTTATTTCTGAGAGATTTTCATGGCAGTGCATGCAAGTCTTCCTCATTCATTTTCACATTAGCACAGTATTGCATTATATGGATGTGTGCCCTACTTAGGGAATCCCTAATTGGTGGACATTAAAATTGTTTCCAATACGTCTGCTGTTACAAACAATATCGCAGTGAGCCTCTATGCACATGCATCTTTGTACACGTTTGTAGGACAGATTTCTGGAAGCAGAGCTGCAGGATCAATGGCAAAGCTCAAGTCATTCTTTTGTTTCATTACCATTTCTACATTTCTTTCCTATACCATGTGTCTCACTCTGTTCATCTCGATCAAAGGTTCTAACACCAGCAGTACACTGGATTCACCTGAGAACTTTAAAAAATGATGTATCCCCTCCATCCCAGGCCCCCTGAATCTCTGAGAGCAAGGCTTAAGCTTTGGATTTTTTTTCAGAAAAAAATCAGAAAATTCTAATGTGCAGCAAGGATTGAGAATAACTGACCTACACACTGAACAAAATAAAACAGAACTCTCTAGAGCCTTTTAAGATAGTACAACCAATTATTATGGAAACAACCAGAGACAGTCAAGTAGTCATTAATCTTTAATCATTCATTCTGAAAACAGCTTTAGTGAATCAAGTTATCCAGTTGAAAGTAAATTTGATGTTTAATAGGTGCATAGCATCTTTGGAAACGCTGTCTTTTTTTTTTTTCAGTCTCAGTATCTTTAATTCAAAGCTGTGAGCAAGGTGGGCCAGAAATGGCCTTGTCTATTTTACAGTCCTGGGAGCTGACGGAGAGGGGGTTAAAATGATGCTTCTCAATTTTAACGTGTTTAGGAAAAATCAGGGAATCTTCTTTAAATGAAGATTCCAATTTAGTTGGCCTGGAGTGGAGCCTGAGATTTTGTATTTCTAACAAACATGTAGGTGGCGATGATACTGAGTAAACACCTGGATGAAAGGTAGCCAGCTAAATACAATGGCGAACCCAATCCAATAGAAGAAACTAGGTGTCATGGAAATGATGGACACTTGGAATGACAAAGAAAAGAGTGACAGAAGAAGAAGTAGGGTGGGGAAGGATGGAGGGCAAAGAAATTCTTCCTCTACCTCAGCTAAACAATGATGCTTTTCATTCTGGAATCCCTTGCCCTAGACAGGAGCACATCCTGAAGGCGGCACTAAAATCATCCCAAGCCTACTGACTGTCACACCATCTGTAATGCGGGAGCTGGCCCAATACTGTGTCTCGTCTCTGACTGTAACTTTCCCCTCTGGGGGATCCTGATGGTAACACACGGCTATCCCACTGCCTTTTACTTCCATTATAGCCCACTCCTCCCCTGGGGAACTGGAGGCCCCACCTCTGAACTTGACCTGTGTCTGCCCAGCATTTACTCTCTGGAGTCAATGGTCTTCCAGGGGAGACTTTGCAGACCAGGACTGGCTCGTAGGTCCATCAGACATGAAGGAGACACAGCCAATCTCTTGGTGATACCCACTTGCCATCTAAGACAGGGCTGTCATCAGTTTTCTTTCCACCCTTTAGAGATTCTTGTCCAATGTAGGATAAGAAAAATAAACATATAAATACACGTTTTTGATTCTCCCTTCACTTGAGATTTGTTTCTTTCTTTAAATTAATAAAGATCTATGTGACTCAGAGTAAATTTCTTACTTGTTCCACGTCTCAACTAAATTACAAAGGTAAACATACTTGTAACTTAGTAACAGAAGTTAGAGTTTTAAAAATGCTGTTTTTGTGTTTTGAAAACATTGGCTGCCAAAACAGATTCCAGAAATTTAAGATTAGTATGTGCAACTGCAGGGTCTAAGGGGTGCTGTGGGGTGGGAATTAGAAGGGGAATGCTGTCCATGCTGGAGGGAGCATTCTGAGGGAGAAAGAACTGGCCTCCACTAGGTGAATTCCCCTTATTACACTGCTGTGCCTTTTGCATGAAAAGACATACAGCATTTACCATGGCTGTGATTTTAATACTTTTTTGTGCATTGTTTTTATTGTCTGTCTTCCCCATTAGATTAGAGAATTCATGAGGACAGGGACTTTGTCTTTTTGTTCACTGTGTTGTCCTTAGCACATAGTGCAATGCCTGGTACATACAGTAAATGGTCAATAAATACTGATAAAATGAATGAATAAGTGAATGGAAAAATGATGAAGAAAAAGATACACTAGTATTAAGTTATGAGATGAAGCTAAGTTTAATACTAAAATTAAAACAAAACAAAGCAAAAAACTCTTAAGTCTACAAAGCTTAGCTATGGAAGAAGGATTCCTGATTGGAAAAGTTGGAGACCCATCGCTTTAGTCATGTGGAAGATTGAAACTCACGCATGACACCTTACCCCTTCAAATTATTTTGACATTGTTATATTATTCTTCTTTGTAAGCCCTATGCCTCTTCCATTTCTAGAGCAGGATGTTTCTCTGTTCAGAACTTGGAACTCTTGTATGGAAGTTAATATGATGTCAGAAAGCAAACACAGTGGCTTCGTCCCAGGAACAAGGACCTCCTGTGGTCTTTTAAAACTCAATTAATGAACCAGTCATACACTAAAAATGTTATTAAAAATATGCTCCACCTTAAAGAGAAGTTGTGGGATTGATTTTCAGTATCACTCACATAAAATATTCTGAGCTCCCTGGAATAAAAGCACAATATAATTTCTAAAAACAGAACATCTCCTTCACCCTTTCATTTCATAAACTTCATCCTGTCAGAGGCCACATGGCACAGTGGAGCAGGGACCTTGAAGCTAGACTGTCTGTGTTCACATCCCCACCATTGTCTGGTTGTGCCATTGTGGGCAAATTGCTCAAGTGTTTTTTGCCTCAACTGCCTCATCTATTAAATGGAATAATAAGACCACCTACCTCAACTGTTATTGTGATTTGAATGAGTTAGTTTTTATTGAGCACTTAGAACAGCACCTGGCATACAGTAAGCACTAGGTACATGGTTTTAAATAAACTCCTGTAATGTGCAGGTAGGTACTAAGCCCAATAGGCTCCCAGGAAAGTAGTGAACTAGTGTCTGCTGAACACCTGCTATGTCTCAAGCTATGTGTCGGTAGTCAGTTTTGCACCGATTTTTATGACAACTCTGATCAAGATAATATTCTCCTTCATTTCTTCAGCCAATGTTTACTGAGTGTCCACTAAATGTCAGGAGCTGTTTTAGGTCCTGATACACAGCATCTTGGGATTTATGTTTAAAAAAAAATCACGACTTTACTAAGTGATTTTCATTAGTTCCCGTGATTTCCAGACCAGCTCTAATGCAGTATACTACATACATTCATCTTTATTAACAAATAGATTCTCATAACTTCTGAAGTTTTAAATGACTACATTTCTAGTGCTTTGTAGAAAATTATTTCCCCCTCTCTGTTCTACTTAATTATCATTGTTAGAGACAATCTTAATTTTGTATTCTTGGGAAGTCTCTTTCAAATCTGTTATTTTTTTCAATAAAAACTTGATTTTTTAGGTTATAAAATACCACATTTGTTGGAAAAATATCATTATTATTTTTCTATTAAGGCAATACTGTGATGCCTAATTGTAAACCTCTTTACCTGTCTATCTTTGTAAACTTGTATAAATTTCTTTAGAATAGATTCCTAAGAGGAGAAATTGCTTGGTGAAATGACATGTGCATTTTAAATTTGACTGATATTACCAAAATGCACTCGAAGAAAAGATTTTATCGATTGACACTCTCACCAACAGTGTATGAAAGTGTCTTTCCCCCGTACTCTCAATACTATTTTATCAATATTTATAAATATTTTTATCAGTCTGATGGGCAAAAATGGATAAATTGGTATGGTTTCAATTTATGAAGATGATGATTTTGGGGTTGTTTATTGGCCATTTGTATTTATTCTTTTTTGATTGATATCTTTATATCCTTAATTCATTTTTCTATCAATACAATGAAGCTCTAAGTATCTAATAGATGTGACTGATAAGGAGGGTGCAAATATTTTTGCAAGTCATTATATTTTTATTCATGGTGTCTAACATCAATTTTTTTCTTTATGGCTTTTGATATTGTGTCATGATTGGGAAAGTCTTTTCTACCCCAATACTGTATCAAAAATCTCCACTATGTTCCCTATTTTGTTTGCAGTTTAAAAATACTTAAATCTAAAAAAAAAAAAAAGGCCACTGTGACAGCAGTAATGATTTAAAAATAGTGTTTCATTTTCAGTTATTAACAGGTTAGATATTCTGAAAATCAAATAATTGGCAAATGAGTTTATGTGTTAATGTGATAATTTCCTTCATATAAATGTCTAATTATATGCTAGCCATAAATGACTCATGAAAGCATTTTATAGAGGTGCCTCTCTTTTCTGGAATATATTTCAGTGTTTATAGAAAATGACTGGAAAAATGGTGACTGACAGAATAGGGCAGAATCTCTATGAGGGAAGCAAGAATTTAAAACAGAGTAGAAATCTTCTGATTACCTTGTTCTACACATCCCTAGCCATGGAGTGAAAGTCCTGTACTTTTTTTCCTGTTTTTGCCCAATCAACAAAGAAGTGTCTTGGAAAGCAGATGATGTAAAAGATAAGTTATTAAGAATTAATTCCAGATGAAAAAGATCTGTGGGACAACAATGTGCATGTAGCTAACTCTACTGTACTACACATTTTAAAACAGTTAAGATGATCAATTGTATATGTTCTCACCATAATTAAATAAAAAGTTAATTCTTCATTATAGTGTATGTTTTTACTCAATCAACAAATATTTGTGTACCTATTAGGTACCAAATATCTTGTTGAGGCAGAAGATACTGGGAAATATAATTGCTGGTGTCAATTCTCAAGGAACTAATCAAGTTGGAGGAAAAAGTTAAGTAGACATGAAAATGTATAATTTTGGGCAATAAAATGATACCATATAAGGAGAAGAGACAAATTCTTATAGGAGTTTAGAAAAAGCAGGAATCTGACTACAGTGATAGAAATATTTGTTAGGTATTTAAATGGCTTTCAACCCACTTTAATATATATTTTCCACATGGACCATTTTACTAGATCTAGGAGGCATTATCTCTGTTTAACAGATGAGGAAACAAAAGCTCAGAGGTTGTAACTTCTCCCAAGTTCACATGGCAGGGCTGGGAACAAGACTCAGTGTCTTCCAGCTCTTACTCCTGGTGGCATTTATTTAAGTTGGCATTGAAGATTTGCTGCTAGAATGTTACGAGGGTTGGAGCAGAACCCAAATGTGTTAGGGACACTGTGGTTGTGTATTTGCTAGAATTAGGATTATCCTCTCCTTGCTGTCATCTGGCCAAGAAGCATCAAGTAACTTTTAGCACAAAATAACAGATTATTTTTTTCTTGTTACTTACTGGATAGGGAAACTCAAATCAAACTCAACAGGAGGACTAACATGCAAAGCTTTAATTTCTCTGCTAACACAGCCATTTAGCCAACTGCAGTCCCATAACAGGCATTCCTTACCCATCACGTCTGACATCACTCTTTAAAGTCATAATACACGTGGTACAGTTAAGACAGGTCTGATCTGACCCAGGTGCGACAGAAAGTAAAACTAACGCAGACAGTAAAATAAAGTCCGTGAATTCAAATTTAAAAGCAGTTATCAGGGCTAAGACCATAAGAGTTACACACATTTTTAAAACCACATCCTGCTAGTTCAGTGGATTGATTTCTACCCAGAAAGTGTAGGAGCATTAAGTCTGTTCATACAATAACCCTATCTGATTGCCCAGGGTCAAGCTGCTGTTTATCTTTGCCAGACACAACCCATATCCTGAGCAGAACCCACATCCTAAAACCTGTGTTTTTCACCAATTACTTTAAGGCAATACAGGCTCTGACGTTCTTTCTACATAATCACCTAAACAAGAAAAGAATTCCAATTTTTTCGTTTTTGAAGTATTAGGTGAAAGTAAACACACAGACAAAGTGGTCAAGAGACTTGCTTTGGATTTTCCTTCTGCGTGCGCAACGTTTTGCAAAAGAAGGTCCGTGCTGCCCTCTACTGCAGGATGCTGAAATGGTCACAATACACTTCTCTCCCTGCTAGCCACTTGGGATGGAGTAAGACAATCTAGTACAACGCTTTAGACAGTCCCTTTAGGAGTTGTTTAAAATAAACCTGTTCTTGGCAAATACGTTAAATTCATTTCTTTAATTATCTCTTCATCTACATTCATCTTGTACCAAAGTGTAGGACTTTAGGACATGACCCAACAAAAAAAGGACATCACAACTTGGGGACAAAAAGCTTAAGACATTGCTTTAGAGGTTAAGAGGCTGTGTTTGTGATGTACTGAGGGAGAAACAGGGCAAGGAGAGGAAATTTTCTTCTGACTTTAAAGTCTGTAGGCTTCTGTCTTCTGTCATTTAGAGTTTCCTCATTTGCTTTTGGCTAAGGTGATCCATTTCCTTCTCCATGTTTCTTTGACTGGGGAGGACAGTCACCCGGGAATGTTGAGACAGGAGTGGAATAGTGTCTCTAAAACACTTTCTATTATTCAGAAAAAGATAATGTAGAAATACAAAGGGCTATTATTGCTATAGTTACATTTTAATTAATTATTAAATATCTTGTCTTATTACCTTGAAGTTGCTTTGAGATTTTATAGATCTCTACAAAGACCTCTCGAAGGGCTGGTGAGATTAAGAACTGTGTTCTCTGCTTTCTTTTCCATTTAAAAAAATTTCAGAATGCACACCCCCAAAAGACCGCATGGCAGACAGACTTTAAAGAGAGTTAGTCTAACAATTACCCTATAGCTACCCAGGACTAAATTGTAATTTCTGTGATAATAGTAATAATTTCTAAAGCTGTGCTAAATGCACGTGTGCGTACTAACACCAAAAAGAAAAAAACCTCTTCCCCCCAATTTACAGATAAGAATACTAAAACTCAGATATATTAAGTAATTTACTTTTAAAACAAGTGAGAGGCAAAACTAGAATTTGATTGAAAACCAATGCCTTGTTCTACTGGTGATGACAGTTAACATACTGAGTACTTACTAACCAGCGTAATTCAAAACATTTTAGATTCAATCATGTAATTATATTAAATCATTTAATCCTCGCAGAAACCCGACGAGGTAGAAATATTATTATCTCCATGTTACAGGTGAGGGAACTGAGGTATACAGAGGCCATACTTTTAATCATTATACTATACTTTTTTTTAAATGGGGGGAGGCAATTTTTAGGTTTATTTATTAATTATTTTTAAACAGAGGTACTGGGAATTGAAGCCAGGACTTTGTGTATGCTAGGCATGCACTCTATCACTGAGCTATAGCCTCCCCCTACTGCTTCTTAAGTGAAGTACAAAAATTATATAGCACAAGAATTTCTAAATGGTGCCCTAGAATTTAATTACATTCACAGGTAGATGAAACCATCAATAGTTGTCAGTTCTGTTGATATCTCTGTTATACAAAGGTCTTAGCAGCTTTAAAAAAAAGTTCTGCCCATTGTGGGTCCCCAGTTTGGAACAAACATTAGACCCTATCTGCCTGAGGCCTCACTGGACGTGCCCTTCTATGAAATAGGAGACAGCAAGAGATCCTCAGTTGGTCCAGTCCATGTGTGTGAGTGTGGAGAGGAGTCATACATAAGGGAGAGAGGAGAGAAGTGAGGGCAGAGACGCAAGGGGAGATGGTTCCACCAAGGCACACCCAGGAAACAAGCTAGTAAATTTGAAGGGAGAGGTTGGTAAGTGATCAGATTAGCAAGAGTAAATTCAATACAATGAGAGAACAGCACCATCTTAGGGGCTTTACGCTTATCTTACTGCCCACTGTTTAGCCACACAGTGACTCCTGATAGATTTCTTCTTACAGCTTTGGTTTTTAAAGAAACATTTGTTCAGCACACAACTCAGCTTCCAAATAATAACCTACCCTTGGTGACAGCATATGACCAAATACAACCATTCCAAAGCACTTTGCGCTTGAGTTTAAAGGGTGATAAACTGCTCCTTCCCTTGACTTGTTGCTAAGTGTAGACCTTCTGGGTATCATGGGCAAGATGAAGTACAATAAGCAGGTGTGGATTTGCTCAGAGGTTCACACAGTCCCCACTGCTGCCCTGGTCTGCCTCTTATGCTGTGGGGCAGGGCTGCCTAGCCCCGAAGGCTTCAGATTTCCAAGAGAGTTTATTCTAAAGGAATTCATTCCCAGTCAAGCTGTTGCTGCGTGGTTCCCAGTTCCCTTCTTCCAATTCTCTTGAAGAAAAAAGAAGAAAAAAAAGGCAGAAGGGAGATGGTAGGGACAGAAGTCCTTTGAACAGTCATGATGAAGTCAGGAGGCAGGGGGAATACTTGCCCCTTTCTTTTGACCATCACTGCCCTTCCCTGGACACTCACTTTAACTGGCTGCCTACTTGTCTGGGCAGTACTTGGGGGTAATGTTTGCCTCTCAAGAATCTTTTGCTTGTATTATCCATTGCACAGGAGGCAGTGTTGTGTCCACTCTAAGTCAAAGCGTTAAAATTAGCGGTGGCCTGGAAAGCATTTTGTTTACTTCAAGACAGGCACTTGCTTAGAGGGGCGGCCTGCAGGGCTCAAGACAAAAGGGCACTGACTGAACTTAGTAATCTCCGAGAAATTTATATTCCAGAGGAAAAAAGTTTGAGGCCTGGATCCCACATAATAGAGAGTCCCCTCTCTTAATACCCAGTAAATGTTTACTCTTTTCTAAAATTCAGAAGATATTACGGAAACATGAAGAAAAACCGCATATGGTACTTTTTTGTCCCTGTCAGCACTTGGTTGCTGCTTAGGTTGCCAATAAATATTTATTTAGACCTAGCTAAGTTGATAATGTTTAGGTAACCTATGGTTGTTTTTCCTCCAGGGAATGACGTAAGGAGTGACCATGATATTGCTGGCCAACGCTGTGAAAATCATACTTTTAATCAAACTCTGGGAAGACTGGGCTATAGAACATCCCACTCAGCAGTTGCCCTTGGCCTCTGCTTATGGGAAGTTCATCGTCATTTCACCTTCAGTGTTGAACTGGCAATCTTAGAGGAAAGGGTTGTTAATGAAACACTGTGGACAGTTATCTTTAAAACCAGAGGCTAAGTTTCTGAAAAGCAGCAGATGATACAAAGGTTGGTAGGTGTTGCACAAAGGTCTTCTGGCTTATGTTTATTACTTCAAATGAAAAATTCATTTTGAGATTTGCTGTATTATCCAATGAAGAGGCTGAGGTAGTGTTGTTGTTGCTGTTTTCCTGCAAAACCAAGAGAATTGACTCCTCCTTCTACCATTTACTGAATACTAAGTGCAAGAAACTGAGGGAGACTAATACAGGGTGAGATTTCTAGCCAAAAGCAGCTTACCATCTACAAGAGGTGTGGCAGATGTGCAATGGTGACAATAGCTAACATTTAGGGAGTGCCTACCGTATGCAACTTAACACTGTATGCATTAACTCACATAATCCCCACAACCACCCGAAGGAAAGTACTATTATCTCCACTTAATGGAGCAGGAACAGAGGTTAAGCAACTTGCTGACACCCACCCAAGTTAGTAAGTGGCAGAACTAGAATCTAACCTAGGCAGTCTGGCCCCAGAGCTAGGTTCTTAACTGGGTATTTTCTTTTTTTTTTTAAATCACCCCCTCCCCAACTGGGTATTTTCTAAAATTGTGACATTGCTAACAAGGTACAGAAGCACAGGAATAAGATGGATTTTGACTAGAGTGAGGGTTAAGGCAAAGCTCTATGGAGGAGGCACTTGCTCTGGATCTTGAAGGTCAACAGGTGGAGAGGGGGGCCGGGGAGGAAGGAATAATCAGGGGGAAGGAACAGCCTGACTAAAAGAAGAGATAGTTTGGGTACCGGCCAGCTGACGACAGCAAGATCTGGCTGACTGTGTGGGAGAAAAGCTGGCGGGGGAGGCCGCGCCCAGATCTGGAAGGTCCTTGAGGACCAAGCCCTCTCGGTAAGGAAAGGCGAGCAAAAATCTCCAACTGTAAGCGGCAGAAAGGGATTCCGGCACGCTCCTTCTTTCAGTAGGATACCCCTGTCTGAGACTAAGGCGGGCGGCCCACCCACATTTCTGAGGAAAACAGCCGGCCGAGATGGTCAAGGTCGCGCGCGCGGGCTCCGGAGCTGCATGTCCTGACCAAGGACTAACGTCCCGAGCGCAGGCGCCGGGTCTGGCTGCCAGCCTGAGCCAGGTCAGGCTGGGTCAGGCACGTGCGCACTCCCGGGCCTGGCAGCGAGAACGCAAGCTCCGCAGGTATCGGAAGGCGGTCCTCCGGAATTCCCGCCACTCACCTCCCGCTGGTCTCGGCCTTTGAAGGTCGAGGAGGCCTCCTCTCGCAAACGCCGGCCGCTCGGCTCCTCCCCTCAGCGTCGGGAGGTCCAAAGAACAACGGCCTCAGCGATAGGAGCATGCTCTGCCAATCAACCGTGGCCCCGCCCCATCTCAGCCGGCGTACATTGCATTGGTTGCATCATTTCTGGCCTCAGATAAGATTCTCTTCTTTGATTGGCTAGTATCATCCCCTCCCTCCTGGCCTTTGTGCGTCAGAAGCTCGCGATTGGTTAATCACGTTGCCAAGCTCCGGACGCGGCTCGGCCATTGGAGGCCACGGCCCGCCCCGCCGGCTAGGTGAAGGTGAGAGTCTCCTCCAGTCGCCGCGGTTGAACCGGACCGAGTGGCTCCAGGCACAGGGTGGAAGCTCTTGACTGGCTTCTGCTCTCTCGCTATGGCGCCTCCATCAGTCTTTGCTGAGGTTCCTCAGGCCCAGCCCGTCCTTGTCTTTAAGCTCACTGCTGACTTCCGGGAGGATCCAGACCCCCGCAAGGTCAACCTGGGAGTGGGAGGTAAGGATGCAGTGCCCAAGAGTGTGAGCAGTCTGGGAATGGAGCGTACCTCACTGGGCTGTGGGGACTGTATGAGGGGCCCATGGCCCATCTTGGCTCTGGCGGAGAGGAGGCAAGATCTACGGGACTTTCAGCCTGCCCATTTTACAGATGGGCTTATGGAGTCCCTGGAAAAGGGAGATGTATTTGTGTACTCACAGAATAGGTGTAGCAGTAAAGACACAGACTCAGTTTTTCTGATTCATTGTGTGTTCTATATACTGCATCCTTTCGCGTCTTAAGAAATGGGGCGGCCACAGATTGAAAGGAGAGGGAGGAAAATAGGAAGCCTGACAGGCTTGGAGTCCTGGTTGCTGGAGAATGGATAAAGGAGAACTCTTAGTCCTAGGGAGCTCTGGACTGGGTCAGTAAATATTTGAATGACTAAAAGGTTTCAATCAGGTACTTTACTAAGCCTTGTGGGGGAAGACTGAGGTGTGGCTTTGGCCCCCAAGGAGATTAAAATCAGCTGGTGTTATATAATAGAGATCTAAAATGCTTCTGAGACAGGTTAATGCTCAGGAGGGATTTGGGAAGAATGCTCTGGCCTCAGATGTGGGAATGCGTACAGATGGTGAAAGAGTGGAAGAATATGGACAGTAGAAGCTTACTTTCCACACGTCCTTGTCTTCATTTCTTGCTTGTGTTTCTTGGACCTTGGACAGTTCAGAGCATGGGCCTCAGTTTCCTCTACTGCCAAGAAATATATTTAGACTGAAGTGCCTCTGAACTTACTTTAACTCTAATCTTAATCTTCCCCGGTGAATTTTTTATTTCTATCAATGCCATTTGGATGTTTGAAGCCCCACACACACTTGACAACACACAAAGATCAGCCAAGAAGAAGAGAATAAGTAGGATGATGTTCAGATTTTGCTGGGAACAGATTTCCCAGCAAAAGGACTAGAAATTCTGGAAAGAGAAAATCGAACTGTTTTGTAGCGGAGAAGCAGTGGTGAGAAGGAGTATCAGGTGTCCCAAAAGGACAGTGTCTATACATAGGACCTGTTCAAAAAAGTCTTCACCAAGGAGTATGGGGGAGGGGTGAGAAAAAGCCATTAAAAAAAGTGATGGTTTATTGAAGCAGGTTCATGGGTACATGGGCACCCGTTACATTATTCTCATATCTTTTGTATGTTTGAAATTTCCCATAATAAAGCTTTAAAAAAGTCAATTTTATATAGTTTCACCCACAGAGGAAAAGTGATGTTTTTAGTAGGCAGCAGAGTGCGAGTAATATTGAAGGAGTGCCCTAAATTGAATTGGAATGGTCACTATTCAAGCTCTTAATTTAAATCCAATCCAAAACCTCTCAAGTATTTCTTTAGAGCCAATATATCGTGAAGAACTAATATTGATCTTAATCTAAATACATCTTTTTAAAACTTCATACTTTATTGGCTCAGTTACCTTTGAACTATTTTACAGGGTTTTAATGAGGATTAAATGTATTTAAAGTGCTTAGACAATGTCTGGTACATAAGTAGGAGTTATGTAAGTATCAGCCATTACTGTTGTTGCTTTGGCATTTCTTTGGGTATGTTGCATAAAAGATGTTGGATAAAATTTTTCAGCTCAAGAGCTACAAGGTGAAATAATTTCTGACATTGGTTAGAAGTAAATTGCTCATGCAGAGAAAAAGCACCCTGCCATCCCAGGCCAGAGGTGATTGGCTCAGAAGCATAGTCTGCAGCTCACTGCCTTTGTGATGTTATCCAGGAACCTAGGAACTCCCTCTCATTACTAAGAGCAAATTATTTATGCATATAATTGCATTTAATGCTTACAACGTTGTAAGCATTAAATGGAGTTGTTTATTACTGTTACTGTTTTTGAGGTAAGGAAGCTGAAGCCCAAATTGATGAAGCATTTTGGCCCAGGTCATATGGCTGTGTGTGGAGTTGGGATTGGGATTCCAGGCTACGTCTCTCACGTCCCTGGGTCTCTGCCCTTCCTCTATTTGGGGCACCTTCAGGTACTCACAGGGAGCTAGTGCACTGTAGTGGGAACAGCCAGGAGACCGGAGTACAGGCCCAGGCCTGCAGTTCAGTGATGTGACCTTGGGAGTGTTATTTAACATCCCCGGACTTAGTCTGTTAAATGAGGGGCCGGGACTGAATGACCTCTCTCTGTAATTCTACTCTAAGATTCACTAGCATATTACACGACTGTGGTATAGGATAATAATGTTATTAGCCTCATCAATTGACTGAGAATTAAATGAAAAATTATGTGTAAAGTGTAACTTATAAACGAAAAGTGTTATATGTTATTTATTTATTTTATTTAAGTAGTCAGTTTACAATGTTGTGTCAGTTTCTGGTGTACAGCATAATGTTTCAATCATATGTATACATACATATATTCCTTTTCATATTCTTTTCCATTATAGGTTACTACAAGATATTGAATATAGTTCCCTGTGCTATACAGTAGAAACTTGTTTATTTATTTTATGTATATAAATGTTATTTTTGATGATCACTGTGACCCATCTTTTTTGTGGATGGCAGGTGCTCCGTTAAGGGTCTCATTAAAGAATAATAGAGTAAGAGGTCTCTTTCCAGCTTTTCTATGTCCTAGCTCTATTTATACGCATCCTAGATTATATCCTTTGTGAAGGAAATGTAATTAATCTCTGACTTTGAGAAAGATACTTCTTTTCTTTTTCCTAGTTAAGATAAAGCCTAATGGAAGTTATCCAGCTCAAGTTCTGATGATACTGGACATTTAGAATAAACTGCAACTATAATCTTGTTAGCTAGTTCCTACTTGCAGATAGTTTCCCCAGAGAGTTTCTTCTTGCTGTTACTATTTGTGTAATTTCCATATAGTTAAACAGAGCAGAGCACCACATTTTCCACTGTTAAATATGACACTCTCCAAGTTGACTTAGTGCTTCTCATAGTTTCAGACAAGAGGCTTTAAGGGCAGGGGAGACATGGGCGCAGCCTGATGAAGCCTGAAGCAGGACATGTCTTTGTGGACTCCAGTCTGTTTATGATGTAAACTTAGCTTGCTTTTGTTCCAGATAAATTACTTGCTTTGATATTTGTTGTTTTTAATTCGGGTTTCTAGCATCTTCAAATAAAATTGTGGGAGAGATGTGCCGTGTCAGGTGTTCCTGAGTGCCCCCAGCCCCCTCCGCAGGACCCAAGTTGGAGGATGGTCTTGAGGCATACCTGCATTGGCTCTTGGGTGAGGAGGGATGAGGGAAGTAGAAATCTTAGGAGGAAGAGGAGGAGGGTGATGGTTTGGTCATCTAATTCTCCATGTTCTTTGTTTCTTTTCTTCTGGAAATCGAGACTGCTGGGCTCACCTGACACTTGTGTGACTCCTCTAAAAGAGCTCATCCTCAGGGAGAAGGGTGGTGGGGAATGGAGCTGGGGAGGGTGCTGACAGAAAGGCCCCTCACACAGCCAGTCCTCTGTGGCCTACTGGCTTCAGGCTTTCCCTAGACATCCCTTGCTCTTTAGAAAAAGCTCAGGGGTCCATGCACTTAACAGTATGACGGCCTAGCTCTTAACGATCCTTGTGATCTTGGGCAAATTTTTCTGGTCTTCAGTTTCCAGATCTCTAAAATAGTGATCATAATATCTATTTTCTGAGTTGTTCTAAGAGTTAAATGAGAGTTAAAAGAAAATGTAAAGTATTTAGTACAGTGCCCTGTATGTACTTAGTATTCAGTAAATCCTTGTTATTCCCTTGGCTTCAGCTACATCAGTATCTATAATTATGAACTCTTTCTTTCCGTCCTGGACTTCTTCCCTGTACACCAGACCCATACGATACAGTTTGTTGGACACATTGTACAATCACCTCAAATTCAACATGTTTAAAACAACTCACCATTTCCACCCTCCCCTCAATCTTTTCTTTTTTCTGACATTTATGTTCTATACCTTGGTTATCTGCATACAGACTAGAGAGAGACTTTGGAGTCATTGGTGACTCTTTCATCGATCCCATGTCTATTTAATCGGTGATTGGGTTCTGTCTGTTTTACCTCAGAAATTTATTTTGAATATCTCCCCTTTTGTTTATTGCTGCTGTTGCTGCCTTAATTCAAGACTTCGTCATTTCCTTTGTGGATTTCTGCAGTAGCCTCCCTACTTAATCGCCTGCCTTTCTCCTCCTTCCAGTTTATTTTCCATCATGTCACTCCTGCATAGCTGTCCATGTCACTCTCCTGCTTAAATGCTTTCAGTGGTTTCCCCATTGAAACAAAGTTTCTTAGAAGAGACTCCAAGACTCCCTGGGCCACTCCTTCCTGTTCCTCCTTGGATTTTACATCTGAGCCATGAAAATGCAGATCCTCAAAAACCTCATCTCTCCAAACCTCTGGGACCTTGCACAAGTGTTCCTTCTGCCTAGAATGTCCTTCTTTCCTTGTCTGTCTTTTAAATTCGTCTTTATTTTTCATACTTGCATCCTCTGTAAAATCTTCATGGATACCTCACTGGAGAATGAAGGGCTCTATGTCTCTATGTTTCCTGGAGAGAAGGCAGACGATACCTGTTTTTATCTTATCCATCTCTGAGTAGCTACTTCTGGCCAGTGTCTGGTTCGTGGTGGATTCAGTAAGTCACTATCAAATGAGTGAGAAAATGAAAGAATGAGAAACTCATGGGTCAACAAACAGGAGTAAAATCCCCTAGGAGAGCAGGCATAGTGCTTGTTGATAATGCTTGACCTCAGTGCTTCAGTCACCCAAGAGGAACCCACAGTTCTGCATCATCAGGGCAGTTAGACAAGGCATTGGGAGTAAATCTAGAACTGAACTTGAGGGAAACTGGGCAGTGAAGAAGGAAGCAAAGGCGTAAATTCGCCAGTTTCTCTTTTGTCACAGTACAGACACAATGCTTCCCTGCTGCCAGTTATATTACAGGATTTTTTGGAGTTGCATGGAGTATACATTACTGGTAAGAATAGTGGTACTATGGCTTTTTCTTTATCTTTCATATTCTGTTTATAGTACATGATTTACAAATGACATATAAATATAATATATACAGCATAGTTGTATAATATGTACAATATCCAAACACAGATGTGAAGCATAAGAACTGGTTTCTCTATGAACGCGCATATTCTTGTACATCTAAATGGTATCCCCTCCATGTAGTTTGATATGTATACATATATATACTGTATTGCTCACATCCTTTTATAATTGTTCTCCATTAATATTATCCAGTCCATTCACCCACCTACTTTGATGGACATGATGCAAGTACCATTTCCAAAAATTAAATTTACTTTCAAAGGACAGATATTTGGCACCATTGAGGATATTAAAAATAATGAGATGTTGCCTCTAAAAACAATTCCAAGAGAAGAATTCCAAGAATGTCTTGAACAGTGGTAGCATTGTGATCATAGATGGGGTGATCTACTTCAGGGACAGTGATTACTTGAAAGTAGTTATTTTGGTATCTCTTTGAAAAACCAGACCAAATACCACCAAATAGGAGTTAGTTTGGTGGACCAGGGGGTCTAATTGATGGTGTCACAGTTTTGTGAGTCAGATTCACCTACTTAGAGACTGGTGGTTGGTTAGTGGCTGTGTCAGTCTGGAGGTCTGTCCACATTTTTATTACTAGTTTGATAATGCTTATCAGATTTGCAGATGACACATTCCTGAGGGGTGGTTAATTGATAGAAGACAGATGCAAAATGATCTTATAGCCTTATTTGTTGTCTAACTTTTAACTTAGTAATTTACATCTAGAAGTTTTTCCTACGGAAGCACTCGTGAATATGTGTAAAGGTATAAGAACATTCATTACAATGCTTATATTAGCAAATAATCAAAAGTAACACAAATAGTTAATAAATTATGCAGAGAAAGGAGTAGTGTCTAGCCACTAAAATTATATTGTAAATGGCTCATATATATGAAAAATACCCATTTGCATCCACCATAAGAGAAATGTAAATTTATACTACCCTGAGATAGCATTTGCACTCTCAAGTTGGCAAAAATTTGCTCAGTGGATGAGCCTGTGGGGAAGCAGACACTCTTACACATTGATGGTAGGAACATCAACTGATAAAATCTCTGTTTAAAAAAAAGCCAATGTGGATATATCTGTCAAAACTACAAATACACTAGGTATACTTAAAAATAATATATTTGCATTTAAAGGGAACACATTCTTTAAACTTTTCCTTAATTGCCACCAGTATTCTTCTAGTCAGTTATTTTAACCATATTTGTGGAACAACCACATGTTGTTAAATGAAAATCAGTTAAAAGTAATAAACTAAGGAGGGAGGGTATAGCTCAGTGGTAGAGCACATGCTTAGCATACACAAGGTCCTGGGTTCCATCCTCAGTACTTCCTCTAAGAATAAATAAGTAAGTAAACCTAATTACCTTCCCCCGAAAATAAAAAGCAAAAAATAAGAAAAAAAAATTTTTTAAGTGATAAACTAATGTATACCCTCAAAAATAACAACACACTACAAATACACACACTTTTCAGCCCACTCTTCATTTTCAACTCTGCATCTTGCAGCTGTATTTATGTACATGTAAGATGATATATATACAAGGTTCACTGAAGTATTGTTTTCTAATAGCTGAAGATTAGAACCAACTCAAATGTCCATCAACAGGAGACTGGCAAAATTATGGTTACATTTATCAGTTATGCAGCTCTAAAAAAAGAACAAAGATCTTATGCACAGATATGAGTATCTTTCATCATCATTAGCTATGTAATATATATTTAAGAAGAGGGAAAAAGCATGTTGAAAATTCTATATACAAAATGATACATATTTTGTAAAAGAGTGTATTCATGTAAAATAAAGCTCAAAGGTTGTACACCAAAATTTTCATATTCCTTATTTCTGAGTGCTGGGATTACATGTTAATCATCATGTTTATTATTTTCTTTCTGGGCTTTTCTAAATTTTCTACAGTCAACATGTGTTGTTCAGTAAACAATATCAACTACCCTAAAAAATGATTAAAAAAAAGTCAAGGATTAATGTTGGCTAGAAATCAACAAGATAAAGAATGACTTAAAAATTTTCAGTTTCACAATCACTTGCCAAAGTATAGGCTTATTGGAGGCCTAAGCATTCCAGCAGGAGCAAACGACCCCTGTTAGGAATCCTACTCAGAGAAGTCATTGGCTTGGAGGCAAGCCAGAGCAGCTGCCCTCTTGAGCTGTAATCCTCAAAATGATTATAGGGTAGTATAGGAAAAAAAGATCAGTGCCAGGACAAGTCAGAGTACTAAAAATCCTTATAGTATAGAAAAAATGCTTAGAAATTTGCTGTAATCAAGATTAATTATTATGAAATAGGTAAACTTAGATCAATAAAAGTGTGAAGCAGAGGAAGTGAGCGGTACGAGTCAAAATGGTAAACGCTGGCTGATGTCAAAAAACAACAAAGGACAAAGATGTGTTTAAATTGGTTGTTGGGTGATTGTGTAACCAGTTTTTGGAATCTTCAGTCACAGCGTGTTTGCTTGCCATTTGTTGCAGTTCTGTTCTTATAGAACAGGAGGAGGAGGTGGGCCTCCTTCCACCCGCCTCTCTCTCCGTGTTTATGTTTGAAGGCGGCGCGCTCACCTGAAGCAGCACCACGCTTTTTTCCTGGGGAGATGCAGAAGGAAGGAGATGGCCGGGCCAGTGGCTATAGAGACATCAGTGCCCTAGTAATGACATAGCATTTGTAAGGTATTTTTAATTTGCAGAGTGCTTTTGCATGCACTCTCTCACTCGATCAGGCTCTGTGATGTCCAAGTTTTATTTTAGCAGTCTATTTTTTGGAGGTCACATATACAAGAGCTATAATTTCCATAAGGATGAGAACCATGTCTGTCCTTCTGTCCACCTCACATCTAGCCCAGTGCCTGGACCAAGGCAGGGGTCAGTAAGTGAATGAACTTTAATTTCCCTCGCAATTCTGCTTTTGATTGGAAGATGGTAAAACTCTCTCTGTTCTAAGTTCCAATCTCTTCCTTGGACAAAGCCTAAGACTCCTCTGTTGTACGTGTCTTTCCCGTGTCCCAGCTTATCGCACGGATGATTGCCAGCCCTGGGTTTTGCCAGTCGTGAGGAAGGTGGAACAGAAGATTGCTAATGACAGCAGCCTAAACCACGAGTATCTGCCCATCCTGGGCCTGGCAGAGTTCCGGTCCTGTGCTTCCCGCCTTGCCCTTGGGGACGACAGCCCGGCTCTACAGGAGAAACGGGTGAGTTTTGGGTGAGAATTGATTTTCTCTTTAGAAACTACAAAGGTAAGAAGAGGTTAAAATTTTGTTTTTAAGTATTAGGTATTAACGTTTATTCAACGGTCAGTGAAGAAAGTTTTGAGTAGTGTGACATCAGGAGCCCGATAGTGCAAATAACATGCTTTTGTATAAAGCATGGCTTCTTTTATAAAAACTTGATTGATTAATTAATTAATTGATTGAAGTACAGTCAATTATAATGTGTCAATTTCTGGTGTACAGCACAATGTCCCAGTCAAAAGCATGGCTTCTTTGGTTGTTCACTTTTGCCCAAGAGATGATCAGATTCAGCTGCTGGGTGTGAAGCAGTCAGTGGAAATGCCAAGCCAAGGGAATTTAATGGAATGATCAAGAGATCAGGGTCTGTACCCAGCTCTGCCACTGCTTTTGATCAAAGGCAAGTCATTTGCCCCCTCTCACCCCTACATCTCATCTATGTGTTAGGAAAAGACTAGTTTATGGTTTATGGTCCCATAAGAAGCACTTGCGTAGGGGATCATTTAAGGGGCCTCTGAAACCCCTGAAATTTTAATGCAGAATTCTGTGTGTATGTGTATTTCTGGAGAGAAGGTTTATAGCTTTTATCAGAAGTTCTGAAGGAGTTTGTGACCCCCAAAAGTTCAAGAGCCACTAGAGGTTCTCTGAAGATCCTACCAGTTCTAATATTTGATTCTTTGAGTCTTAATCTCAACTTCTCTCATTCAAGTGCTTCCTAGTACATAGTCTGTGTATAACTAGAGACACATGGAAGAAGAACGCATTTGGAGAGGCTGTGTGTGGCAGGAAGTGGTGTGGTAACAGATCATTAGTGTTGTAGGAATTCAGAGAGACTGGAAAGACTGGACATGGGACTTGAGCTGAACCTTGGGGAATGAGTCCAGGACACTGGTTCTCAACTCTGACTGTACTTTAGTATCACCCAGGAGTTTTTGAAAACATACTGATGGCTGGACCCCATGCCAGACCTGTTTAATCAGAATCTTAGAGGGTACCGCCCTTCCCTGCCCTTTCACTACCTTTCCTTCCCAGTTCCCTTCCTTTAATGGGTATATTTTTAAAAGTTCCCCATGTGATTCCAAAGTACAGCCAGGGTTGAGAAGGACAAAGTACAGAGGAAGGAAAAGGAGGGGTGTTTGTCTGGAGTCATAGGAGTCCAGGGACGGAAGTAGGAAGTAAGCAAGTCTTGGCTGTAAAGAGACATACCTGATTAGAGCTGGGGACATGTTGGATAGATCAGGCAGGCGGATTTTGGCAGCCAGGGCAGGGGAAGGCCCCTGAAGGCTTGGGCAGAGGAGTTACCCAATAAGAGTGTAGAAGATAAACCTGGCTGGATGAATAGGAAGGGGAAGAGCTCAGGTTTTTGCAATAGTCCGATTAGGTATTGTGCAACTTAATCCAACTGCCCTGATTGCTTCCCTGGGCCAGAGTCGTAGTGCAGCCTTCATGCATGGAAGGGACCACATCTTGGAATCATTGATTTGTTCCCCACTTACTGTTACCCAGATGCCTTCATGAACAGAATGGCAGGGTAAGTTGGAGGTTGCACACAGGCACGTTCTTAATGTATATCAGGAGCCTGGGGACAGGGAGGCTCTGGGTAAAGGTCTTGGAACTCAGATCAATGATTAGGTAAGTAATTAACTTGATTAGGGTTTTGTCTGGATTCATATGAGAGACTGTGACTTACTTGCCTCAAGGAACTGAAGGAACGTGGGTAGAAGTGGTAGACTTTAGAGATTATAGGGGGCATTGGGAAGTTGCTCTGAAAATCCAGTGTTTCCACAGAGGGAGAGGAGAGTCCTGATGAAGTTTGAAAGTGGGAAACTTTGGCGACTAGGGATGATCATCTGAGACACTGTTGATAAATTAGTTGGCATTCCATTGTTGACAAATGAAAACAGAGATTCTGTGTTGGGGAGCTTCTTCCTTTAAGGCTGTACATTTCTTATGTGCTTATTAACTATGTTGGACAGGTAGGTTCTTGTGCTTCTGCCCAGTGGTCCCTGTTTTGATCACTTAACACTGAGACGTGGGGCTGTTGCTTGTGGAACAGAGCCCTCCTTCTAAGTCTAGTTCATCCTGTGTTGTGTTTTTGATCATAGAACAAATTTAAATGACAGTCTTCATGCTAGTCCGTAAATATTTGAAGACTTTTTTTTTCGGTAGTGGTTTATATGGATACTATCTTGGCATCTGCGTCACCTTAGGTACCAGTTGATACTGAGCTCTGAGCCCTTCTTCTTTCCCTGGATGTCTTCACCATCCCTAGGCTACTGTCTTATTTCAGCCCACCATCATCTCATTTGAATTCTTACAACAGCCTCTTGCCTGTAGCTCTTCCCCGTTCTAGTACATTCTGCACTATGCAGCTAGAATGATCTTCCTCAGAAAAGAAAAAAAGCTGATCATGTCACCAGCTTCCCCTCTCACACACACACAGTAGCTCCTCCATTATCTATAGGGTAAAATCCAGACTTTGACCTGGGCATGCAGCATATTTTGTAGCCAGGCTTCATGCTGTTCTTCAGTTACTCTTGTCCCCATCCCCCCGGGTCCTACCATCCTAAGAACCTGCTGTTTTCTAGACCCACCAGGCCCTGTCGTGATGTGGCACCTTTGCCTCAGCTGTTCCCTCTGCTCAGAATGCCTCCTTCACTTCTGTGACTCCCCGCCTGCAAGTCCTTCAAGGCCCGACCGAGGGTCACTTCCATGCTGAATCCTGAGCTGTCTCAGGCAGAGCTAGTCATTCGAGTCCTCTGAGTCATCACAGGACTGTGCATAGCTTTGAAATAGCAGTGCTTGCTGTGTTTACTCTGGTGGCCAATTTCCTAAGCCCATGTCTCCCACAAGACCATAGCTTCCTCCAGGGCAGTGATGATGGCTTCCTTATTTATCTTGCAAAACTTTTAAGCATTTAGCTCCTAGCCTGGCACCTGGGAGATTCTCAGATGTTTGAATTCACTTCCTCGTTCAATCAGCACATGAGTGCTCACCACTAGGGGTAGGTACTATTTTAGTTGCTGGAGCACAGCAGTGACCAAAACACCCCAAATCCTCTGCCCAGCTTACAGTTTTGTGGGGAGAAACTGACTATACACATAATAAACAGGAACATGATATGATATATTAAAAGATGATAAATGCTACAAAAATAGAGCTGGGGAAGGCCTGTTAGGAGTGCTGAGGGCGGGAATAAACATGGATACAGTTTTAACAAGGGTGGTCATGGTAGAAATAGAAATGACATTTGAGCCAAAACTCGAAGGCGGTGAGGCATGAATAAAAGAAAATGAACAGTAATCATGTCTTCCCTTAGATTTTTTCTTCTCAAGATTTAACATTGCCAGGACCATCAACCATTCTGAAGAGATCTATTTCCTAGACTTATCATTGCCTCATATTGCTTTTGCATTTTCAGACCTTAGGATCCAGACCAAATGTCCAGTTTTCATCTTCTGCCTGGTAACATTTCAGCTTCTGAAATTACTGAGCCATTGCAGCTAGGAGGGCTTGTGGGCCATGAGATGGCGTCCCAGTTTCTTGCTTGGACCGTTGCCTCTGGGAATTTTGGGCTTTCTCTGTGGCTCTCACCTTCAAAACGTCTTTTTCTTTGTTTAGTTCAGCCCATGTTTATTTAGTACCATGTGCCAGATACCATGTAAATTGAAAGGGGCACTGAGATCGATGCGTCATAGCCTTGGCTACAAGCAGCTTCTAGCCAGCTCTCCTCCTCACGCCGAAGTCACCACATCAGCAAATTGTGTTCTCGGATGGGTGTTCTAAAGCCCAGGAAGGATTCCTTCAGGCAGTGTGGCCAAGTTGAGAGTACAGCTTGTCTATTGGCATAGCTTCATGCCAAGTCTTGCTGGATTCCCCTTGTTCATGGACAAATCCATGGAGGATAAATGCACATTTGGGTTACAGCACCTTGGTAGCAATTTGCATAAAGACTCCAGGGAGATCACAGTGTGAAGCCCAAACCTTTAAAACTTTCGACCACTGAAGAACCACATCTGACACCCACCGACCCTTTCCACCCCAGTCCCCTGCCGTGGCTCCTCTCTGCAGTGGACAGCCGTGCTCAGTTCCTCACTTCCCTGACTGTCAGCTTTGTTTCTGATTCACGTTTCAGATGGTATTCTTTCACAGATGCTTAGATCTCTGAATATAAATAGAACAATGGGGAATAATAGTGGTGATTGTTGGTATGATTGCCTTTTTCCTTGCTTAAAGGGGATTTCTGCTCATGATTTAGTTTTTACCTAGAAGCTGACTTATTCATCATGGCTGAATAATTTTTTTGTTTTTGTTTTTAGTTATTTTCAGGATGTCTCCATTTACTGAGCATTTATATCAGAAATGGCTATACTTTTCTCATCTGTTATGATGATCATTTGGCATTTGGGTGATCGTTTTCTTTATCTAGCAACACGACGAGTTTTATATATATATATATATATTTTTTTTTTTTTTTCAGTAGAAGAAACTCAAATAAAGTGTAGTAACACTTTGTATATGGGGAAGACCCAGGAAAACTGATTCACTTATATATTTCTTACCAATCATTTGTTGGATGACTCACTCGATCAAGGAGTTATTTTTAAATGTACTGTTGGATGTGTACTGTTCATTTATGTTTATTTGGGAAGTTAGTATCAATATTCATGAAAGAGGTCTCTCTCTTTCCTTTTTTTCCTTTGTCATCTTTTAGCATTGATGTTAGGTTTTGTTTTTTTTTGAGATTTTGGAAGCTTTTCTTCTTTATCTAGGAAGTTTTTTTTTTTAACCTTTTTATTGTGGAAAATGTCAAATATGTACAAAAGAAGATAAAACAGTGTAATGAACAAACCCCATGTATCCATCACTTAGTTTCAACACTGATCTGTGTTTGGTCAGTCTTGTATATTCCCCCATCCTGTAGCCAAAGCTAAATTATTTTACAGCAAATCTCAGATAATACCTGAATATATTCTTCATATTTTTATCAAACAACTTGTAGATTAGGCCAAAGTCCCTTTGACCACTATTCCCACTTGCTAGGCCCCTCCCCAGAGGGTCTCACTGTTATCAGATGGGTATGTGAACTTCCTTTTAGACTTTCTCATGTGATCTTTTTCTTTCTTTCTCCTTTTGGCATATTAAGCAACATGTAATTTCTGACATTTCTCTACTGAAGGAGTTACGCTGAAACCTAATTAGATTTTGAAAGGGCAGAATCAAAGATGTGTAGGCAGAATGACGGATGCAGAGCCTAGTGACCACACTGAGAGTGAGAAGATGTGGATTTATGCCCAGCTCTGCCGCTTACCAGCTATGAATCCTTTGGCAAATCACTTCTCTGAATCAACTTCCTCATGTATAAATTGCAGATCTAGAACTGACTTTACAGGGCTGTGTGAGGGTCAAATAAGAAAATGTGCGGGGGTATTTTGTAAATGATAAAACATAGGACTTTTATTATTGCCCAGGTGAGGCCATTTTAAGATAAGCAGAAGCTTCAGGAGAGGAAAGTATTTGCATATCACCTTTGTTAGAACTTTTCTAAGGATTAATAAGCCTGCGTTACAGTGATGAGAAGGGGCATTGTAGATCGATGTTGGTGGCCAGCTAGCAAGATTACGGGCTTCTGTTGGAGGGCAGTTTTCATCTTGGGATGGGTGCCAAGCGGATGGGTTTGCCCTGCAGGGCACACTGCCATGTGGCCTAGGTGTGTCCTCTACCTTCGTTTTCAAAGGGATGCTCCCTCAAAAGTTGGACTTCCAGATGTCCTAGGGAAAGACCTGGCCTTACTGCTCAGTAGCTGGTAGCTTTGAGCAGTGTGTTTCACTTCCTCATTTGTAAACATGGGCAAATAATACTTCTTTGTATAGTTCTGAGACTTTGTCGGGATAATACATTTAAAGGGTCTAGCACAGAGCAGACAAGAAGGAAATGCTTATCCTTACTGTATTTCCCTAATATCTGACCTCACCGTTAATTAAGCAGTGACACTGCTTCTTCTCTTGCAGGTAGGAGGCGTGCAATCTTTGGGGGGAACAGGTGCACTTCGAATCGGAGCCGAGTTCTTAGCTCGATGGTACAACGGAACGAACAACAAGGACACGCCCGTCTATGTATCCTCACCAACCTGGGGTGAGTCCTGTAGCTGTAGCAAGAGAAGAAACAGAGAAGCCGGGGAGAATTATCCTCATGATTCTCACTGCGTACACTGAAAATGTAACCCAGCCCTGGATCACCTGACATTTGGGAATGGCTTGAGCAGTGGATTATGGCAGTACACGAGTAACCTGACACTTACCTTCAGATTAGGGATACTTTGTCCCAGGACCCTTGGTGAACGGGTATGTTAGTGTATATTGAACCTTCCCAGAGAAGGGAGGGCCCTCTGTAAGGCAGCATGACTGTGACTCATCGAACTTGTTCCTGGTTACAGTCCTTCCTCTCAGCCTTAACCCCTCACCTCAGTGTTGCCTAGTAGACTTTGAGCCTGTGAGGACCCTGGAAGGTGATTTGCATCCTTTCTAATTAAGTCTCCTTGTGTTTGTGCAACATGTAATGTTTTATCCCTTTGCTTGCAGAGAATCATAACGGTGTCTTTACTGCTGCTGGATTTAAAGACATTCGGTCTTATCACTACTGGGATGCAGCGAAGAGAGGACTCGACCTCCAGGGTTTCCTGAATGATCTGGAGGTGGGTGATTAGAAGAAAAAGTAGAAGGAATGCTATGGTGTCAGGAGGAGCAGGGAAAGGTCTTTGGATCAGTTGATAAGTGAGAAAGTCTGGGACATCCTACCCAAATCAGATGGTGGTTTCTGAAATGGCACATAGGAGGGAATGCCTGCCCTGTGTACCCCAGACTCTGTCCCCGATTCTTGCTGGTGGCAGAGCTGACATAGCTTCCTCCTCCTCAGAAAGCTCCAGAGTTCTCCATCTTTGTCCTCCATGCCTGTGCACACAACCCAACTGGGACAGACCCAACTCCAGAACAGTGGAAGCAGATCGCCTCCGTCATGAAGGTAACAACTGCCTTTTCAGCACATCTCCTAAACATAGTGTGTATTAATGTTTGATGTATTCAGAAATAATATCTATTTACTGAAGAATCTGGAAAATGGAGAAAAGCCCAAAGAAGAAAATAAATATTAATTGTAAATTCTGTTACCCAAAGAAAGCCACTATTAATATTTCAGTATACAGAATGTTGGTTTCTCTCTTTTTTTTCCTTTGTTTCTTTTTTTTTCAGCATAGTTATACATACACATATAGTTATTTTACAAAGATGGGATCTTTTTGTCTATACTGTTTTGTAACATATTTTGTCTTTCATTTGAACTCCTTTACGTATCATTAAATGTTTCGTTGTTTTCTGTGCATGGATTATATCACATTAGGGATTTGGTTAAATCAATTGATGGCCATTTAGAGCTCAGGTTTCTTACTCCTGTGAACAATGATGTAATAAACATCCTTCTAATTATTTCTTTGGGATAACTTTCTACTTTGGAATTTCTAGCTCAAGGTGTGTATGTTCTTCATGAACGTGTTTAAAGAATGCTTCTTAAGAAACTATTATGTGCCAGGTGCCACGGGGATACAATAGTGAACAAAGCAGAGGTGATCTGGCCCTTAAAGAGCATACAGCCTGTTTGGGGACACAGCCACGTACTGTGAGACAGCTGTGTTGATGGGGTCATAGGGAGTCACATAGCCCAGACTTTGGGGAGTGTGTGTGTGTGTGTGTGTGTGTGTATGTGTTGGGAGGGGTGGTAGTAGATGAAGCCTTCTGCTCCTGAAAGAGGTGGTTTCCACATTGAGACTTGAAGGATGAGGACAGGCTGGAGCTGGCAGGGAAGGAATGTTCGCTGCAGAGGGAAGAGTATGGTCAAAAGCCGACGGCAGAGGTCACGGTCCATTTAAGGAAGTGAAGGTAATTCTTGGTATGGGCCAGAGTTCCAGGGGAGGAGAGGAGTGTGAGTGATGAGGCTGGAGAGGTAAATGGGGGCCAGGTCCTGTGCCGAGGCATCCGACTTTATTATGAGGGCAGTGGGGAGTCCCTGGAAATCTGATGTCATGAGTGATGTGATCAGATGTGCCCTGTTGGCAAAGCAGCATTGTGACACTCTAGAACAATATACTTAAAAAAAAAAAGAGGCTTACTGAAGCTGTTAACATTTGTTGGTTGGTATTTAGTTGAACCGAGAAGCAGGTGTAAAGTGGAGATGGATGCAGGAAGTAAAGAAGTAGGAGGAATAGACAGTGTGAGAAGCTCCTTCCAGGTGCCAGTTGGGGAAGGAAGGCCGGTGTCTGAGGTCGGTTCCAGGAGGATTTGCTGCCCTGACTCGCTCTCCTTCCTCGCAGCGCCGGTTTCTGTTCCCCTTCTTTGACTCAGCCTATCAGGGCTTCGCATCTGGCAACCTGGAGAAAGACGCCTGGGCCATTCGCTATTTTGTGTCTGAAGGGTTCGAGCTCTTCTGTGCCCAGTCCTTCTCCAAGAACTTCGGGCTCTACAGTGAGTGCTCTCCTGAGTTACAGCCCAGCCGCCCCAGCCCTGCCCCCACCACGGCCTCAAGGCTGATTTCTCATCCCTCTTTTTAGATGAACGAGTGGGGAATCTGACCGTGGTTGCAAAAGAACCGGATAGCATCCTGCGGATCCTTTCCCAGATGGAGAAGATCGTGCGAGTTACGTGGTCCAATCCCCCCGCTCAGGGAGCGCGAATCGTGGCCTGCACCCTCTCTGACCCTGAGCTCTTTAAGGAATGGTAAGGGGCTCAACGCCCAATGGACGATGGGTGGGGAGGCAGAACAGCGATTGTCCTACTACATTGAACTGTCTCTTCCTTTATTTTGGCGGAGGCAGGACAAAATTGCTTAAATCTCTGTGTCAGATATTTCTGTCAAATAGGGCTGCCACCTACTCACCTGTGTGTAACACGACACCGGGAACATGGGAGGGAGGCACTCGGTGAATCAGTGAAGGGGAGTTTCCCCCACTCTCCTGCCGCGCAGGCTTCTTCCCCTTAAAGTTGGGAAATACAGGGAGGAATTTCTCGTAGAATAGACTGTCCAGCTTCAAGTTAGTGCATCAATTTTGGGGCTCTTCATTCTTACCTAATTTATATATAACTTATTTTTAAGCAGAGTAATTTTTGTGTAGTAGCTAAATCTGTACTCTGTACTTAATTAGGCCTGATAAAATATATTACCCTGCCTCGATCAGCACCTAGGTGAAGTCTAAGTTAAAACATAAGTGGAGGGGGCAGAGTATAGCTCAGTGGTAGAGCGTGTACTTAGCATGCACACGGTCCTGGATTCAATCCCCAGTACCCCTGTTAAAAAATAAATAAACCTAAAATTATCTACCCCCCTCCAAAAAAAATCTTAAAAACAAACAACACACATAAATGGTATTACAGCCAGTATACCTAAGACTAGCTATAAACTCCATCAGTACGTAGAGCCCTTTCCGTCTGTCTCTTCTGGTCTCCTTATCCACCCATCCATATACCGTAATAGGCAGGTTGTGATCCTGTTTTCAGCTTATAGATTAAATTACATTTTAAAACTTTATATGTTTTCATGTACCATTTCTCCTGTCTGGATTGGTATTCATATTGCTGCCCACTCAGGACAGGTAATGTGAAGACAATGGCTGAACGCATTCTGACTATGAGATCTGAGCTCAGGGCACGGTTAGAAGCCCTCAAGACCCCTGGAACCTGGAACCACATCACGGAGCAGATTGGAATGTTCAGCTTCACCGGGTTGAACCGTAAGTGGCCCCACCACCTCAAATGCTCACCGTCGGACACAGCACTGCTCTCAGTGTTCTTGTCGCCCAGTTGGTCAGCTCTTACTTAGGAACAGAACAAGTTAGGTGTTCTCTGTGTTCCATCCATCTCCTGGACCCCGTGAATCTCAGAAGAGCTTTGTTGTGGTCTCCCCTCCTGACCCATAACTCAGATATTTTCAGTTTTGTGGGCTGGGAATTGACTGAGCCAGTTGGAAAGTTAACAGGATTTGTAGCTTGGAGCCTTGATTTATGAAACATTTTTACAAATGTACCTTTCAGCTTTTCTTTAATCTTAAGTATAAATACTACATATGATTATTATCTAGGGACCTTATTTCTTAATAAGTCTTTCCTAGTCTCCAAGCATTGCCTTCAAAAAGAGGTTACAAAATTCTCTCTTCATTTCCTAAATAAGAACTTAGATTGGTAGTTGGAATTAAAAGCCGAATGAAAGTCTAGCGGGCAGCCAGCCATGCATGATCTTGGCTAGGCGCACCAGTGACTGGCCATCCCTTCTGTTGATAGGGGTTCATCTATTTAATAAGTAAATCTTGAGCATCTCAAGCCAAGCCACTGGTCGCATGGTACAGATGTGGCCACTCGCCTGTGTGCGGAGCTTGTGTCCGAGTGGCTCTGGGGACAAATGTGTGCCTTTTGGTAGTAAGTAGAACATTAGAGGCGCTGTGAAGTACTAAAACCGGGGCTATCAGAATGCCTGTTTGAAGTGGGCTCAGAAGAAGCCAAAAGAAATAAATATAAATAAGAAAAGTGGTAGAGATTGTATATTGTAGACCCACTGAAATACTGTGGGGTAAAATGAGGCTACCCAAGAAAGGAAAGGGATAGCTCGGTTAGCCATAGGTGTCCTCCGATTCTGGAAGGGGGAATTAGTCATTTGATTAAGGAAAGCCAACCTTATACAATTTTTAAGATTTTAAACGTAATAGAAATGGTGTTTAGTAGTAATATTCTGAAAGTTTACAAGGTGGGGCTATCTTCCCATAAAATAGTCATATCGTCCCCCTCTCCAGAGTAGGAAATTAGTTTTATTATGAATTGAAAAGTGGTGGGAATAGATCTGGGTTTATAAAATAAAGTTATATTTTTAGAACTTGGCACCGTTTACCTTTTTAAAAACAGATTTTTTTTCATCCCAACATTTAGGAAAAATTTTAAATGCACAGAAAAGTTGGAGGAATCGTACAGTGAACCCCACGTGCTCACCTAGTTTCTACAATTCTGTTACAGTACTTCTTTTATTACATTTTATCTATAAAAAAGGGGCTTTCACCCTGAAATGATATTTTGAAAATTATGGGTGTGTATATTGGCCTTTTCCTAGGGAAAAAGTCCCTAACTTTTACTAGCTTCTCAACGGTGATTCTCCCCTCCCGACAGAAGTAGAAAAGTTTCATTTCTATTTAAAAAAACAGGGTGGGAGTCCTGTAACCACATCATCTGCCTCTGGGCCACAGGCTTTACAAGTGTGCTGTGCCCATGCCTTTGTTGGTGTGCGAGGTTAGGCGCTAGCTCCACAGGTGGCTGTAATTCACACAGTTAACGCTGGTCAAGGCTGCTTCTGAAGGTGGCTTTGTTTGGAGGGCCCACTGGTAGCACTGAGTACAGGTTTTTCACTTCCGTACAGAGGCAGCATAGAGCCCTGGCTAAGAGCTCAAACTCAGGAGTTCCTCGGCTGCCTTAAAATCCCAGATCCACCACTGACCAGCTGTGCGACCTTGGGAGGGTCACTGACATCTGTAAAATAGGGATGATCAGATTATTGTCAAGATTAACTGAGCTAATACAAAGTGCTTAGAACACTGCCTAGCACATAGTGTTTGCTCCTTTGATGATTATAATTTTATTACCGTCTTAGTCTGCTTGCGCTGCTATAACAAAATGCCACAGACCAGGTGGCTTAAATAACACAAATTTACTTCTCACAGTTCTAGAGGCTGGGAAGTCTGCGATCAAAGTACCAGCATCATCAGGTTCTGGTGGGAACTCTCTTCCTAGCTTGCAAATGGCTGTCTTCTTGCTGTATCTTTCCATGGTTGGGGGTTGGGGGAAGAGAGACAGACAGAACGTGTGGGCTCATGCAAGCTCTCTTATCTCCTCTAAAAAGGGCACTACTCCCATCGTGCGTGCTTACCCTCATGACCTCATCTAAACCTAATTACTTGCCAAAGGCTCCACCTTCTGATACCATCACAGTCAGGGTTAGGGTTTCAACATATTAATTTTGGAGGGACACAGACATTCAATCCATTACAATTATTATTATCCCATTCCCTCAAATTGATGGTGTCTTAAGGGTGTTAACTACTTTGGCCAAAAAGAAAAAATATCAGCGAAAGTTCTCTCACAGCTTTGCAATAGAGCAAAAAACCTCTAGAGATTGTGGCATAAAGGAAGGCAGTCCCTTCCCATTTCATACATGAGTGTTTCTGCAAACTCACGGGAAAGCCCTCCTGCAAGCGTGTGGATGAGACCTGAGGCGGGCCTGGTCTGAGAGGTCCCTGTTGGTTCACACACACCGCATTTATCCAGTGCCTCTCATCTTGGGGCCTCGTAGAATGTAAAGAAGATGTCAAAGGGAAGTTGCTCTCGGTGCTAAGGGTTAAGCAAAGACGGGAAGAGATAAAGGAAGCACTTCATAACCAGGTTTTCCTATGGAGGGAATGTGCGTAAGTCTGTGGGTTGTTTTGGTTGAGTTGATAGGGTGTCCTGGTGAATGTAACGTGCAAGGTGTTGTTGGGCGGTAGTCCCAGATGAAAATTCCCATCAAGAGGAGCTGTGCGTGTTAACTTTCTGGGGATTAGAGAGTTAACTCAAAAGAGTAGTTTCCAGAATCTATTGAGTGTATTTCCCACTGTGTCGACTGGACAAAATAGCCCCTTTTCTTTTGCTTCTCTCTGTGCTTGGGGGAAGAAGGAAACTGTAATGGTCATGGAATCTCTGAATCTCCATTGCTTAAAGGATTCCTACGGCCCTGATTATGTATCTCTTTTGGTTTTCAACAGCCAAGCAGGTTGAATATCTGGTCAATGAAAAGCACATCTACCTTCTGCCAAGTGGTCGGATCAACATGTGTGGCTTAACCACCAAAAATCTAGATTATGTGGCCACCTCCATCCATGAAGCAGTCACCAAAATCCAGTGAAGAAACAACACCCAAACCAGCACCACCAAAGCGGCCCTGTCTCATGTGTTCCCTGCCTGCACAAACCTGGTTGTAGACATCACAACGAGATGAGAGACTACTGAGGGGCAGAAGAAGGCTGCTCTGGTGAGATGGCTTCTGTTTCAATTGGCCCTGCAGGAAGAGAACATCTCTTAAAAAGAAATGGGGGCCTGGGATTAGAGCCCTTTTGGAGGCCAGAGCAAATTAAGGCTTTTATTTGAGAAGAATAAAGAGGTACTTTGATCATGAGATGTTGATGTCTTGCCCCCTCGCTAGAAGCTGGAGTCTTGCCCATGTCACTCATGTGCTTCTGTGTGTTCCTTTACTCTGTACAAAGTCTAGTCCCAAAGATCAAGTTGTCTAAAGAGCCAAGTGTGATTGTGGGTATTGGCTGTGTCATTAAAACTCGTCATGTTGACCCAGGGCATCTGTCTTCCTCTTTCCGCATGGTTGTGTCCCTAGCCCTAAGCTTGAATTCTTTAGGGCGACCAAGGTAAGAAATATATTTATATCTCACCCACACATTTAACTGAACTGAGAGTTTCACAAAACAGTATTTCTCCTTGCTATGTGTAGTGCATTCTGACACTTTCTATTCTATTCTATTCTGTTATATTTCACTAAAGAAATAAAAGTGCTGATTGAGACCCATGGACTTGATTTTGTGATCCACTAATGGGTTGTAGCCCCATGGTTTAAAATGAATGCTATAATGGGATTTACCAGTTGCCAAAGAAAAACTAAAATGTATTCTTGCAGCACGCCTCCCTTTGGTGAACTCACCATACTACAGCCCTTTGTCAGCTTTGTGGGCTTGTCCTTCAGAGACCAGCCGTCTTCTTACACTGCTTAAGAAACTGGACTTCACGGATTCATGGAAGGGTTGACACCACTCAGGGTGATGCTAGAACACAGCCCCTCCTGCTGCAGTCGGAGTACCTCCTAGTCTGTTGAAATAATTAGAGCCACTTAAACATAGATCACATTTTCCAAGGAGTCCAAGGGATTTTCCAAATGACAAGTTTTGTAGAACTTGAATCTTACTTAAAACAAGAGGGCTACTACTTGGAGTTTTAAAATAGTGAAAAATAATTCCTTTTATCTGCCCCTTTCTAGGATGCCTCTGAGTTGTCATAAAATCCTACAGAGTTGAGGGACGATGGGGTCTTAGAAGTCAGCAACTCCAGCCTCTCTCCCCCAGTGACTAGTCTCTTCTGTGTTGTCCCTGACTCATCACTTTCACTTGGGGTGGGGGTGGGGGGTGGTTCTTCCAGTACTTGGTGAAGCACCCCATTCTACAGATGGAGCACCTTCCTTAAAGAGACCCTCTCTCTACCTTGATCCAGAATTCAGTCACCATCTGTCCTGCTCCCCCCCCCCCTTAAATCACAGACACAGTCTACTGGCGCTTTTAACTGAAGGTCTTTCAAATATTTGAGAGCAGCAGTTGTTATTCCTTGTTTTTGCTTTTCCATGTGAAGCCCCTCCCTCCTCCCATCCTTCAGGGTCTCCTCACAGATTTGGTTTCCAGATCCTTCTCCCAGCCGGATCCCCAGCAGTCCTTCAGAGAACACTGCGCAGGTGTGTGACAGCCTGGTGGATGGGAGCGGAGGTGGAATGATGTGATGGCCTCACACTCATTGCTTCTTTACCTTCCACTCAAGTTTTCTATCAGTATTTGTTCTCCTTCCTATTTAAAGATGCTCGCCGTTCATAAGGGAAGATGGGCAAAACAGCCGTCGAATGATTCCGCCTTCTGTCTCCCCAGGCACAGCTTTACACCATGGATTCTCAACAAGGGTGATGGTTCCTCCAAGGGGCAACAATTGGTTCTTGGGGGCAAAGAAGGTCTAAGATACTAAAATGGCTTGTCTTCCAAAGCACAGTCCTACCTGACAAAATCTTATTTCTGGGTATTTAATTTCTCTTGTTGGACAGAATTTGAATTTAATTTTTCTCTTCAGGGGGATTGCTAATTAAAACCAGTCAAAAACACTTGCTTAGACCAAAGTATCCCTACCAAAGTGCTAAAATGTTTTTAGCATTTAAAAAAGCTCCAATCTCAATGGGAACCTGGCTTTCTTAGGTATATTTTGGCCAGTGTTCCCGCAGTGTTTTCTACTTTCCCACGACTGTTCACATGCAAAGGGGCATCTGGGCAAGTCTGGGAAAAGCTGGGCCTAGCAAGTTAGGCAGGTTTCTTTACTGCAGGACTTCTCAGTGCGTCTCAGAGGCTGGCGCGCACTGTGAACTTCAGAGGGGGGACTGGTCCATGCTCAAGAGGAAGCACTCAGACCTCAAGGCTCAGCCACTTCCTGGCTGAGGAACCTTGGGCAGTTCATCTCCCTGTTCACAGCACATTTCACAGTCTGGAAAACAGACAGGCTGTAAAGCCGCCTTCCCCAGGTGGTTTTGAGAAAGAAATGAACTAACAGATATTAGCACAAGACTTGGCACATAAAACCCTCAGCAAAATACTTGTTACTGTCATTTATTATTACTGTTAATGAAGTTAACAGCCTCTCTGGAGGCTCCTAGGAAGAATTCTAAGTCGTTCGGTGCAGGCCAATAACTGTCCTGTGTGCTAGTTAGAGAAACTGGTAGGTGTCAGAGTCCAACCTTCCACAGAGACATTAAAGGCCCCAACACCCCTTTCCACCCATCTGGCTGGCCTCTCGCTCCTGCGTTGGTTTGAAACTGACAAACAAACCCTGCCTACCCCTGTATTCCTTTTCCAGCCTTTAGTTGGAGATCACTGGAATTGGGCCACTTTGGCTCCTCTCCAGAGGGCCTGCAGAAGCGAGCAGTGTGACCAGCACATTATCTCAGGGGCTGTTCTGGGTCTGGCCCCCGACCTTGAACTTGGAAGGTGCCCTCGCACATCACAGGGGTCCAACGTCATCCTCATGCTCCTTCCTTGTCTTCATTCACACTCTGGCGTCTCATCTGGGTTTTACTTTCCATTTCTGGCACTCGTACCTGCAAAATCTTACCTACCTGACATCCAAAGCAGAGCACCAGGGCTTTCCTGTAACCTTCCCTGCAACCTCACACCTGGGCCCGAGAGGTGTGCTGCTTCAGGCAGCTGGGCCTTGGGTGGGACAGTTAACGTGTGCGCCACCTGCCCCGCATCTCAAATGAAACCACTTCGGAACTCTGAGATGCTAGGGCAAGGAAAACAGCCATGTTCCAGGAAAAGCATTTTTATTTTATTTAAAAATTATTTACAATTTTTGAGCCTTCATAAATGCTTTAAATTTCTCTCTTTTTTTAACCTGAAGAAAATCTTAGGTTGGGAAGGGGAATAGGGAGGGGAGTGGTGAAAAGCTCCTTGGGGATTTTGCAAAGGGATGGATGTAACGCAACAGCAGTGGCCTGAGTCCAATGGCCTAAGGGGTAGGTGAGCCCCTTAAGGAAGGTGAGCCAGGCCGGCCCCCTTGGGCCAGTGGCCAGCTGGGCAAGAAGACTGCATGATGGCAGTCCTTGCTTAAAACTCACCGTCCACCAGTTTGAGTCTGAGGCACCCAGCACCGAGGGCTGACACTTTGCCTCTTTCTAAGCAGGCAAGAGTAGGTGTTGGGGGTGGGTGGTAGCTGTGAGTTGTCTAAGAGAAGTCATGCACTGCTGAGCCTCAGGCAGAGCCAGGCAAGGGATGTGAAGTCAGTAATACACTGCTGAAAAAGGCATCTCCAGCGAGAAAGTCTACTTCCACATGCTGTGCCCCTCCTGTCTGCAACATCTGCTCTGGTTTGGTGGGGAAGGGGGGCCGAGTTACGTGGGGTGTAGGTTGTACAGTACTCTAGGGTGTGCCATGAATTTCTGATAACTTCCACTTGGTGGGTGCCAGCTTCCCCCATCGATTTGATGGACACTTGAGAAGACCACTTATAAAATCTGTCTTGAACTACCCAGTACTCACTTCACTCTGCATTGCAGAAACTTTGGGCTGAATGTTCCACTAGTTAAATTAGTGGGTTTTAACACTTTGTGGGTCAGAGACCTTTGAGAATCGCATGAAAGATTTAGCCCTCTGGAAAACACACATAAGAACACAGACACTAAATTCTGACAGAGTTAGGGGTTTCCTAGACCCTCTGAAGTCCAACAATGGACCCCCTGGAGCGATGGACCCCAAATTAAGAACCCCTGAGTTAAAGGTTCCCGTGGGTAAGCATTTTCCTTTGAGCCGTAACCAGCCCAGAGGAATTAGCAGCCTCCCCGATCCCCATGTGATTATTGATTGACTGGATGTGGGGACTTATGGGTAATGGTTTTGGAGGAAGGAGAGGGAAGCCTGGATGGTATGCCTAGAGAAAAGTGAGGGAATGGTTTGGAGATTCAGCAGGCATCTCTGGATCACTGGATTCCTAATCCAGGGAACCCAAGGGATGGGAGATACATCAGAAAGGGAGACAGGTGTCCCAAAGACAACCTTTACCTACTTCCACATTTTCCCTAAGGCTAGCTGTGTGGTTCCAGATCAGAAAGTTTACTCAAGTAAGTATGTGCAATCATCCTGCCATCTGGTGGTTACGCTTGGAATTGCACCTGCCCCAATATCCATGTGAAAAGCCAGAGATCTGCTAAGATTTTGGAATAAAGTACACTGAGTTGACTTGCTGGAATGGAGTAAGGAGTGGGGTTGGGATGCGGGGAATAGATGAAAAAGAAGAGTGATTCTTCAACGTTCCTGTGTAACACACACTGAAGTCCCGTGAGAGCTTGCATCCTCCTGGCCAACTTGGGCACTCTTTGGCTTGTCATGGCTATAAACTTTTCCACATAATTTTTTTTTCAACTTAAAACCTGAAGTTCCATCTCTGGCTCCCATTTGGGTCTCTCTGCCCCCTGTTCCTCCTCTTCCAGAGCAGATTTATTGATGGATTGATAACTGCTGATTGGGAGCCAAAACAGATACGTCCCTGGGAAATACAGTGACCTGAGGTTCCACCTCACGCTCTCTCTGTTCCAGCTGAGACACACCCCCTAGGCTGCTGGAAGCCTTATCTAACAGGAAACTGGTCACTGACAGTTTTCTGTACTGTAGCTTCACATGCCAGCATGGCTGAGTCCCACTGCTCGGAAGTTCTGGAGGAATTCTTGGTGCATCTCCTGAACTAACCTTCCCATCTGCTGCTCCAGCCTCCTATGTGCCTGTCTGCCAGTGGCACCTTTTGACATAAGCTAAGCATGAATTATGGCACCAGGGGACACCATAGAACAAAAAGAACATCAGGGGGCCCAGAGTGGTTTTATCAGCTGGCAGTCATTTCTTCTCCAGTTCCAGACCGTGCTGTGGACAAGACCATTTCTAGCAACGTTCCACTGGAGGCACCTCCTTCCGTTACGGCCATGGCAAGGCTCTGCGTCAAACTGGAGGCAATGAGGGAAAAACCTGCCAAACTGACAGCTAAGGGTGAAGAGGAAAGCAGAACACTCTGTCACCTGTGGGAGGCCTTGGGGAGAAGCAGATGATGGGAGGATGAGTTCTCCCCAAAGTGCTGGAATCTCACGCACCCCGGCCTGTCATGTGATGAGAGGCGTTAAGTTGGAGTTTTCCTCAGAGGTTCTCTCTCCATCTGGTGACCTCTTCCTTTTTCGACCACCTGAAAAACAGTTTGCAGGGATCACTCTGTAAGCCTCGGAGGACATTCATACTCTTGGTGGTCCAAGTGCTCTTCAAAATAGAAGCAGAAATGGGGACAAAGCCCTTGATAGTTTGGCAGGAAGTAATCTGCGTTGTCTCCTGGTGCTGACATCAGCATATTTGCATCTTGAAGGATTACAATGCACCTTCTACCTGAGATGACATCTCCAAAAATGCCACACACCCAGGCTAATGCCAATGGAGTGGCAGTTTCCTGGAGAGGAATGCGTGGGGCCCACTTAACGCCTCAGGATAATGCCTCCTCATCCCCTGTAGGCCCGGCTGGAATGACTGCCAGACACCCTCTGAGAGAGTACTGGTCTCACAGCCTTTGATGTCCCTGAGCCGGGGTGCTAGGAGTAGCTGGGAGCCATCCCCAGGGACCTACATTCTCTAGATTGGAAGCAACTTCCCTTCTGCATTGGGGCACGTGGAAGTAATTACATAACTGTTCTCAAGGATGGAAACACAGTCTCTTCCTGACTCTGTTGTTTTTAGGGAGGAGTATTTTCCACTTTTTTCTCTCTGCCATTGACTTCCTTCTACGGAGGATACTGCTTTCTGTTTTATGGAGTCTCCTGAACACAACTTACTTCTTTAAAGGCCTGGAGACTAAATATTATAGGTTTTGCAGGCCATTTGGTCCCTGTTGCAACTAATCAACTGCCGTTGTGGCTGCAGATAACAAGGGGGTCGATGACCCAATGAGTCTTTATTTATAAGAACACGCAGGGGAGGGTGGCCAGAATTTGGACTATGGCCATGGTTTGCAGACTCTTGTCCGAGATGACCACCAACTGAATGGGACAGATCCCCAGACTATCAAGGGTGCAGCTCTGGTCAAAGCCCTATTATAGACTTCCACGACTGTACCTCATTAGCGTTCCCCAAAGGAGTCAATGGTTCCTCTTCCAGGAGTAATATCCTAACATGTTTCTCTTACTAACCAGCTGGTGGGTGGCTTTCGTCTGGGTGAAAAGCTACTCACTCAGGGTTCTCAGCAACTTCTTGCCCATGGTTTCCTCGAAGTCGCTACTGCAGGGGCTGGTCTCTGTGTCCAGGTTGATGTGACAACATTCACTATCTGACGCTGAGAGAAAAGAAAGAAGACAAGCCTTTCCACCTACACACCCAGAGATCTAGGTAGGCTGTTTTTGGATGATGTTCCTTAGCAGGTGAAAGATCAAAACCAGAGCCAAGGCAGTGATGGCTGTGACATGGGAGGGATGCCAAAGCCAAAGGCTCTAATTAGTTACAAGAGGCATCTTAGCACCACAAAAGGAACAAAGAGACAGAGAATAAGAGTGGGAATCCAACTCTCCAAACACTGGCAGGAGAGGACAAGAAGATCTCCACTCAGTATCTGCCAGACAAAAAGCATCTTTGCGGACAGGTTGGCTGGTGTCTCCTTCCTCGACTTGCAGAGATCCTGGAAAATCACAGGGCTCAGAGCTCAATAACAATTACACACATGTCCTCTCTTCTCCCACCAGATCCAGGGGGGATTTAGGAAGCCACCAAGTTTCAGAGCCGGGAAGGGACCCGGGCTTTTATTGCCAGTGCTTGTGAAGCTCACCGGGGAGGGAGGCAAAGCAGGTGGTGGACACTGCACGCACCCGAAGCCATGAGGCTGAGCCTGCCTGTAATGCGGTCTGTGACCCTGGCAAGTCACTTTCCTTCTCCAGGCTTGGGGTCCTCACGTGTCAGACGGGAGGATGGACTAGATGATCTCAAAGACTGGCCCATCTCCACCATTTTCATTCATTTGATACAACTTCTTGCTACATGCTTTAGCTACAAAAATCAGTATGTGCAGGAGAAAAAGCATCAGTTCTAAATCTGAGTCCTGAAACGGTGATTACACATGTCCCAGATTTTCTGAGTTAGCCACAAGTTCAAGCATGTCCCACTGACTTCAAAAATCTACGCACACTTGTCAGGTCATTGCTCTGGACTTGAGGGGTCTCAGATTATGGACTGGGGCAGGTCCGGAAGGTCAGGTAGGGTGAGTGCTGGCATGGGGGTGGATGTAGGGGGCGGCTGAGTACCTGGGGAAGTCTAGCTCAATGAGGCAAGCACAGAAGGCTCTCAGGACCAGTGGGACACCGGGAGCTCGGAGCAACACCACTCTCAAGACAAAAGCAGTCAATGTCTCCGAGGGAGGTGATATGATCTCGGACCTCAGGACAGATCCTACAGATCACTGCTAGTCTCCAGGCCCGAAGGAAGGAGCCCTGTCAGTAAGAGTGATGGCTGACCTCAGTTTTCTAGTCTTTACATTAGGCCTAATAATAAGGACCTAATGTTTAGAGAGCATGGTACCGAGCACTGTGATGTGCCCTCCTATAGATGTTAGCTCATTTATGCTCAAAGCTACCTCATGAGCTAGCCACCATGATTTACATCCACTAGCATAAGGAAACGTATTTATTAAGATAAAGAAACCAAGACTTAGGTTAACGTGACCTGCCTCAAGTTGCGCAGTTCTTAAATGGAGAAGCCAGGTCTGAATCCAGGTGGAAACCTAGTTGACATGGTTCTCACACACTGTCCTGGGGGAATGAGTTAAGGTGGATCTGATGCATGGTAGGTGCACAGTGTTAGTTTCCCTTTCCTGGTGGCATAAGGAGGTGGGAAGTTTTACATGGGGGCTGGGGTCCCAGATTTCCCTCATCCAGCTCACCCTGGGCCAAACCAGCACCCAGTGGCCTTGACCTCCACCTTGCTCCTGTGGGGCCCAGTTTCCCTCCCTGACCTGCTTTCATAGGAACAGCTGCAGGAGACAGTGTGCTCTGCTCCTCAAGGTCCGTCATTTCCTCCCGGGTGAAGGCCATCTCCTCCATCCTCAGGTACACGACTTCGCCGGGGCTTCTCAGCCCATCTGAGCGGCTACCTGGGGAGGACAGTGAGTGCATCATCTCTCTGCATTGGAGGAAACCTGGGGCTCCATGAGGGCAAGAAGGCAGCTCTGGGCAGGGCTGAGGAGGAAGGCAGGACCATCCCTACCAACAGCAATCCAGCCCATCACCTGCCCAACTGACTTACACGGTAGGCTGTTCCTGTTGTGCAGGAGGGTGACGGAAGGGTCATCCTTGGGGGTCTGAGGTGTGCCCCGGGTCGTGGGGGCCTTGGTGGAGTCCCCGTCAGCGAAGGCCTCCATGTCGGGGGACTGGGGGGAGCTGTCCATGTGGCAGGCAGTGAGCGCGTTCTGGTACTGCTGCCGCGTGATCTGGAAGGAAGAGGCAGAGGGGGGCGGAAGCTCAGGAGGAGCTGGGCAGAGCCCTCCCTGGATGTGGCCTGACTTTCTGAGTTCAGAAGCAGCCCCACTGGGGTGCTTTGGAACCCCTGGTCTCTGTGGCCCGGGATCCACAATCTGGGCCTTCCCCAAGCTGTACCAGCCCAGCAGTTAAGGGACAATGAGGGAACCCTTTGTTTATTTGCCACCAGAGTTCACTCTGTTCATTTTTATCAGTGCACCTTCTGAGACTCAGGAGAGGATGGAGGGCATCTTCCATTATAGGTGGCTGTCCAAGGGGAAATTGAAAACACAGGCTTATACTATTGTCAAGGGCCCTCTTCCTAAGAGTCAGTGGAGACTCAGCAAGAACAAGAGCCCCTGCTTGTGTAGAGGGCTGAAAGAAGAAACAAACATATGAAGATCACAAACGCTGGCAAAGCCACAGATGAAGCCAATAGGTATTACTTTTTTTCTGATGCCCTCCATAGTCACGTAGGAATCCATTTGATAAGTCCTTTAAGAAATTACTGCCAGGAAGAAGCGTCTTTCTCTAGGTGAATTATATACTTCCTTACGTCAGATGAGAAATCAAATCACTAGGTTTCCCTTTTTTGCTTTTATGATCAGGAAGCTCACAAATTTACCATTTACTTGCAGTAAAACTCATTTCTGATAGCCTTTTCACCAAACTGATTTGCAATTCCGTTTCCATTTTTTATTGAAAACATCGTTGGATTATTTATTTGCTTTTGGAAATCACACATGGTCCTGGAAGTGCTACACATATTCCTGAAGAGACGGAACTGACCATTAGGTTTTCAGATGTTGGTGAAAACTCTGGTGCTAGTGTTACCCAGAAGAGCTTGTTTTTGCAGACGGAGGTTGGAATGTGAGGATGGCACCTTCCAGCCACACAGAGCATTACGGCTTACGGAGCACTTAGAAATGTGTTACCTCCTTTGTTGGTCACAGTGTCTACATGGGGTAGGCGTGAGAAGTCTTTTGACGTCCATTTAACAAACAAGAAAGTGAGGTTCAGAAAGGTGAGGGACTTGCCTAAGGTTTGACAGTTAGCAAGCCTTCAGAGTCCTAGCCAGGGCACTGTCTCATGTGGTGTGTGTTTTGCCTGGAAAGAGCTATTCATTATTTGGGGCCAGGGAGATGGAAGGTGAGGTGAGAATGTGAAAGTCCAAGTTCTCAGCGGGGAAGCTCCACAGATAAATAATGGCACCCCTTGTAATCTGGACATTTTGGCTTAAAGGGCCTTTACTCTTGCTCTCCAGGGGAAATCGTCTGAGCCTGGCTCTGCAAACGTCCCTGGCTGCATTAGATTGCCTTTCACATGCCCAAGGGAGGTTGCCTTTCACAAAACTTTTGGGGAGGTCCCTCAATAGCTGCTGTCATTTTGGGGTCGATAGGCATCAGATGACTAAAGAGAAGCTGACACATATCTGAACCAAGGTCATCACCAAAACCCAATTTTCTAATGTGCCCATGGGTTTTCTGAAGGTGAAGCTTTCTCTGGAGTCTTGCGGGTTCTCCTGGCTTAAAGGACAGGAAAATTTCCTACATGACACTTGATAAGACCAACCTCAGCCTTGATATTACCTTGTTTGGGTTCTTTTAACTAATTAGTTTAGATTTGGCTTCCAGTTTGGTTAAAGAACACCAAATGACCCTTTGCTTAGAAAACACGATGTGAACACACTGCCTACTCAAGACAAAGGTTCAAGTCCCAGTTTTGCCGCTTTCAAGCTGGGCGACCTTGGCCAAATCATTAACCTCTCTGAACCTATAAAACAGGCCCAGAAATAAGGAGATTACATGAGTGAATGTGTTATACAAGTGTTAGGAATGATTGTTTTAAACATACCTATATCCATCTCTTACAATTTGACTCTATAATGGGCATACATTTCAAAGAACCGAGTCAACCTTACCATCTCATTCTGTCTATAAATGGTCCATGCACACCAGGAGGTGGGGGTGGGGGAAGAAGCAGTGTCCCCGCTGCTCAGAGGTGTGACTGGAGATGCAGTGAAGGCAAGCCTAAATCTTGGGAGAGTAAACCCTTAACCGAGAAAATAAAGCAAAGAGAAAGTAGGGGAAGAAAGGCGATTCTAAGTACGGACCATGGAAAAAGGAAGATGAAGAAGAAAAGAAACAGTGAGTGAAGGAAAGAGAGGAGGAAGGGAGAAAGAAGGGGCTGAGTTCTGATTTGACCTTGAATGGATCTGTAAGCTTTGGGCTCTGATCAGTTGTTGTGGACCCCAAGCTAGAAGCCTCTTGGAAGTGTTGCCAAGTGCTCTACTTTATTCAATGCATGTATTTATTTCTGGAAAGGTTCTGTTCAGGTTGTACCTTCAGTGACTACCACTCTCTCTTTGTTCTTAAGAAACAGTGATCTGCCCCTCCACTAACCTGGAATCAGGGATTCAGGAACTCTAACTCTCTCCTTAAGTGTTGTTATGGAGGAAAGGATGAGCTGGGAGTAAAGTACTACCTCTGGTAGCAATATCTAGTAAATGTATTCCTTCTCTGCAAGGTACTGAGCTCCCTGTCACTGGAGACATGCACACAGATGGTAAACAACTGCTTGTCAGTGGTGGTTCTCTAAAGAGAAGATTTGGATGGCTACAGTCAGGATCATGCATTAAAGGGAGGAAGTATGGTAGTGTGTATGTGTGTGCATGTGTGTGTGTGTAGGGGGGGTGCTGGCCCAGGGACAGGGGTGGGGCAGAGGTTGGAGGAGGGTCTGTACCACTGGTGGGTGGTTGTGTTTTACTTTTCCCACCTTTGTGATTGCATACCTTCTCCATGTGTCTCACAGCCTTGCATTCCTACTGCCTCCTCTTTTCAAGTTAAAAAAAAAATCACAAACTAATACCATGTCAATGTGTCACCTTAAAAGAAATGGCTGAGAAGGCACCACTCTGGAAAATGTATTCAGGGAAACAACCTCTCCCCAGCTGTATTTCCAGATTCAAGCATCACTTTTTGTCAGTTCCCTCCCCTTGTTCACCTAGGAAGACTTTTCTACGCAGCAACTACTGTCCAAGAAGAACATACTGGCTACTGTATCGGACAGCAACAGTCTGGGAGATTACATAAATGGCTCTGCCCAGTTTTGATAATCCAGCCTTGCATCGCCATAGTGTGCCCACTGCTTGCCAACAAAGAAACACTGGTCTAGCTCAGCTCCTCCGCCATGTTCCTTGAATGTACCACATTTACTTGCCCTCCATAGCTCTATTTATCACATCCTCCCCTCATGCCATTACCTTCACCCTTCTCTTATTCTTTTCTAATTCTTAAAGGTCCAGTACGTTCTCCAGCCAATATAGTGCTTAAAAACAAAGTGCCATACAATTTTGTAATCAATTATATACAACCCTGCATCGGTCACTCATTTGATTTACGTTTCTTCTCCCCAGTTATATTTCTTGAGGATGGCTCATGGTGCCTAGAACCATCATTACTGCTCGACAAACACTTACTGATTGGCATTGAGGGAATCAAACCACTGCTCAAAAGACATGTTCTTATGCTCTGTTCATTACTGTAGATACAACTATTTCTTTGCAGTAGCTTGAGTTCAGGTTGTTTCTTCCTTTATACTCTGACCAGCTAAGAATTCAAGCATCCTCTAAATTACAGAGGAAATGGATATCTGTTTACCTTGAAACTGACAGAAGTTAAGGGTACTCTTTGGGACATTTTGACTTAGCAGCCAGTGTGTCCAGAAGTTAACCTTTCAGCCAGTGCTATGTCTCCAATCATTTTATGATGTTCTGCATACATTTTAAATTTTCAGGTGGTTTATTCATCCCTCAAAACACGGTTCTGTAATTTAGAGATTCTGCCACCAGATGGTGGGGGGGCATCTTAGCCAGTTACACAATCCAGGCTATAAGACCTCTGTCAAATATTCTGAGTTTAATAATGACATTTACAGAACACATTTCAAAAAAATTCATAAGGGTTTTTTAGTACCTTTATAACTGATTACCTATTAATCACAGCTTTAATACCTTTCCCAGATAATCATTAAGATACACCTTTCCATCTAATTTGTCACTTATCCTGAACGCAAATTACTCCTGGACTTAAACTTCTGGAACTTCAGTCGGTTGGACAGGAAAAGCCCTTGCTACCAGTCATGGGGACTTTCGCCAGAAAAATCACCCCTTCAGTTTCCTCAAAAACTATCTCCATGTTTAAAAAAAAAAAAGAGGAGATGGGGTTTCTCCCATTTTTTCCTACCTCCACTTCTGAGGAAGGTCTGCAAGGAGAGGGCTTCAGGGCTAGAAGAGGGAGAAGAATCATGGGCTTCGGTTTTCTGAGGTTTAACCTCATTGTCACTTGTTAAGTGTCCGCAATCATACACACTGTGAGTGTTAGCTGGGTTAGTTCCTAAAGTCACTTCACCCTGGCTCTGTCAGCTCTGATTTCCCTAAACTCCCCCTAACATCCTAAAGACTTGAGGGCTGGGACTCTGGAGACAGACAGACTCAGTCTGAAGCTTAGTTCTGCCACATACCAGTCATGTGACCTTATACTCCTCAAGGGTAAATCGGGGATGACACAGTACCCATCTTTTAAGGTGGCTGTAGGACTGAGTGAATAATGCAGACCAAGGACTTAGAGTGTGTGGCAACCCCCCCACCTCTGCCACCAGTCATTATCCCAGCCCACCCCCCAGGTTCGGCCCCTCCCTCTGGTAACTTTCCATGGTTACTTTTATCAACGATGTGTCTTAGCTCAGGGTGTCTGCAGAGTTCTGGAACACAGAAAGCCAGCCAGCACACACTGCCCCCAAATAATCAGGGTGAGTGTTCTCAACAGAAGGAAAGGAACTTTCCACCTTTGTGATTTCAATATGCCTCTCACAGAGGGCCCAGCCTGCAATAGGGACAACAGTTACCAAGTGAACTCGTTGTGTGTTTGGTTAGACTTGGGTAAATGGGATTCCCTCCTGATCTCAAGTGTGTAATGGTTTGCAGAATGCTAGCAAACAAAACAAACAAAATAAAACCTATCAAAGCAAGACAAAGGAGGAAATCTTAGGGTGTTTCTGTCCAATACCAATCGTATGAAGGGTATGAAGAAACAGCTCTCCTCTTTAATTACAGGCCAATAAGCATTGCTACTTCTCTCAACCACACTTGCAAGGCAGTTCTCTTCAAACAGCTCAGTGACGTCAAGGGGGTGTAATAATTACTACAGACAATTTTCAGCTAAAATACAGACTGGATTGTGTTTTAGACTTTAAATATTAAGGTGTAAAATCTTACACATATGTAAAATCATAGCATGATTTCTTTTACACACTTGGTTTAGTAATCTTGAACAAACAAAATCAACCTGGTGTCAATGGCAGGGGACCCAAAGGCAACAGTCCTGCCAGCAATTGTCTCAGGTAAGCTAACTCCCTATTGCTTTGTGCCTCACTTTCTCCACGTGAAAAATGGGCATCAGGAAATCTTAATGAAAAATTATGGTTCAAACCAACAAATGAACAATAATGGTGACAAACTGTGAATAGAATAAAGCTAACTGAAACCAGGGCCTTGAGGAAGTCGGGGAACAATTACTACGTGGCATTATCTTGGAACAGGGGGAACGGGACGCACATCCGAGTCCGCATCCCCAGCCAACTCTGCCGGCGAGTTACCTTTACGAACTGCACGTCGCTGAGGATGTGGACGGAGTAGTCGGGCGTGTAGAGGTTGTTGCTGCTGCTGCACAGCTGAGTGTTGCTCCCGCCAAAGTCACTGCGCTCACGGTTCGGAGACTCAGAGCGGTTCAACCCACTGCAGCGGGAAGGGGACCGGTTTACTGCAGATAGTGAGAGAGAGGAGAGAGAGAAAAGGCAAAGAGGGAGGGTGGAGAGAAAGGAGAGGGGAACAGAAAGAGGAAGAGAGAGACAGAGAGGTGGTGTTTACAGAAGTCCTGTAGAACGTTTAGGTGATGGCAACACTGGGTGGTGGAACCGGGCCCTCACCCTTCCCATCAGAGCCCAGGATAATGCTCGGCTGCATCATTTACGAGCAGCAAATACCTAAGGACCTCAGGGCTCCACTCACCTTAGGCTCCTCCTGCTCCCCAGGACCTCCATCAGCGAGGAGCAGGGCAGAGGTGGCCCACGGTCTCTCTTGGCTCTGGGGTAAGCGCAGGAGATGAGGACCCTGCCATGCGTCAAGGTTGCTACCCCAGACCATGAGACCTTCTACTAGGGTGTTATTTTATATAAACTCCATTCACACACCGTCTTTTAGATAGGCGGAGGCCTTAGGTTTGCCCTAAAAACCACCTGTCACAGCACAGATACCAGCCCTCACTGTGGGGTAACTCAGGCCCGCCCCAACACTGGCAGGGCCGGGGACCCTTGGAGGCCCACAAACCACATAGATAGGTATCTGAGTCACATGAATAAACTGTTAAAATACATTGTAGTCTCCCTTGTCCTTGACAAATATACCTCCTTAACCTGGAAAGCCAGGTCAGACCTAAAGAATTTTGTGCCAGAAAATGGGCTGTACTGGGAGAAGCAGCCTTGTCGCAAGGCTTCGTGGCCCCGTCTCCCAGAGCTGTTGGGGTGGGGAATTCGGGGTTCCCGTACCTGAAACGGGGTCTAGAAAGAAGAACTCAGCTCTGGGTGATATGTCTCTTTGGCTCTGTGAACGCCTCACCCCACAGAGAGGGCTGGGACTGAGGAGGGCCAAAGTGGGGCCCCCTGAAGTGTGGGTCTAGGGCAAGGCTCTCTCGAAGCCCAAAGACGGGAGACTAGAATAACCCTCCCGGCCTTTTGTCAAAGGCCTCCTAAATGTTCAGAGTCTGCCTCTTTTTCCATTTTCAAGAACCACTTCTTGGGAAAGTTCAATTAAGCCCACATCACTCGGTATCAGAGTGGGCCAGGCGAACTACGCTCTCAGGGCTCACAGAAGGGAAGTGCTTCAGGTGGCCCAGCATTGGCTCAACCACGGAACAACCCCCAGTGAGAGACTGTGGAGCCCCTCCCACCCGCTGCTTCCCAACTGACGCCACTCTGCATTTCTTCCCCCAAAAAGAGAAAATGCGAGGCTCTTAGCCTCTCCTAACACAGATTCAGTTCAGGGGCGCAAATGAAGAGTCTGATTACTCAGAGATTCTGCTCCTTTGTTCTTTCAGGGAAGAATCTTGGGAATTTAATTCTGCCTCCTAAGATAATGCTGCCATCAATCAAAATGTTTGATTAGCATCTCTTTGGAGTGATTTCTGGAGGTCTGACGATCAGTTTAGCTGGCAAGATGTTATTGTTGTCTGGCAAGCCATGTATCAGAAAGATTAAACTGACAATGGGTTGAATCATTTTCTCATTAGAGCATAGTAATTGCGGCCTTGATAGGATTATGGAATTAAGGGTTCCACTTCCAGCCTTCCCCTTCCCAGAGAGTGTCATTCACATATATGCTGTTACTGACACCAGAAACCTGGGAGCTACCGTGACTGCTGCCAACTGTCAGCCCCACAGCAAGTCCACTTCTGACATCATAAACTCATCTGCCTCTGCCTCTGTCTCTGTCTCCACTCAAGTCCCAGTTACCACCACCTTCGCCTGGACCACAATCTGGTCTCCCCACTTAAAATCTTATAATCTGTTCTCACCTCAGCTGTCAAAAGCACATTTTAAAAACACAAATCAGCTTCCTGTTGAATCTAAATAAAATCCACACTCCTTGCTGTGACCCCTAAAACCTACCTCCTCACCCCGGTGACCTGACCCCTGCTTTCCTGTCTGATCTCATCGTGGGGCTCCCTTTCCCTCCCTGCATTTTCTGCTCTAAACTACTGGCCACCTTGGGGATCCTCAATCATGCTAGCATCCCCCACCTCAGCAGATGCCATTTCCCCTGCTCCCCCCACCTCCTCTCATCTCATCCCCCCACCCCTGCTTCTCCTTTTCAGTCATTAGGTCAAAAGACCTGTCTTTTCTGGTCGTTGCTGTACATCTAGGACCTAGCACACTGCCTGGCCCAGAGTAGGCACTCTATTAAAAAAAAAAAAGGTACAGAATGAACAAGTCAGCACCTTAGAGTCCCTGAAGGGGTTTTTACTTAGAATCTAAATTTTGTTTTAAAAAAGGTTTTTAGGCTCTCAGATCATCATGGAATCAGAAGGCCTTACCCCTGTAACCTAAGTCACTCGGGGGAAGCTGCCTTCTCTAAGTAAGGGGTGGGTAGAGGGACACTCCAGAAATGCAGTGGAGAAAGTACACAGTATACAGTGAGAGTCCAAGGGCACCAAGAAGCCTCAGGACTCGGCTCCATAACTTGAGGAAGAGGCTGCAGGAGCATCAGGACCTTCTGTTTGTCTGTCTGTTTGTTTAACGAAAGTATGTGAAAAGGGAGTCCTACAGTCAGGTCTCTAAGGCCCTACTTATCCACTTGGTGACACCAGAGTGACCAGGAACCACAAGGGACAGTGATGGTGCCACGGAGAAGAGAGTGAAGCACCAAGGTATTAGGCAGAAAAATCCTCATTTCATTTCTAGTCTTGGTCCTTTGAAAACAAACCGATGAGTTCTGGCTTGTCTAGCCCCCCTGTGGCTGCTCTAAGGTAGTGGCGGACTAAGTAAGTTGGTGGTGCTTCCTGGGGGCTGGTTGTTGTGGAAAAGGTGGGCAGGCAGTCCTGCAGGAGTGCAGCTTTGGTGGTGTGAGGAGAGTCTGGAAAACTGCACCTTGCCCTAGTGGGTCTTGTCCTCAATTCGTTTGGAACAAGGAGAGAGTGTGAGCAGAGTCTTGTGGCTCACCCTGAGAAATAACCACTGCACCTTGATAACCTTCCACTTTGCCTGGTGGGACATGTGCTTCACACACCTCACATCGGCTGTTCTACACCCTCATCCCTTACATCACAATTTCAGGCAGGCTCAGAGAGGACAACAGGGAAACACAACTCCATCTTATCCACTAGACAACTTCTGCCTGAATCACTTCCAACAGCTTCATCCCTCTTCTCCACAAGGCTCTCATCCTCACTGGCACCCAGCACAGGCATATCAACCTGTCGTCACTCACAGGGACAGCCCATCAAACATAAGCGACATCACTGTTGTGTTTGGAGGAAAAACATCTTTTTTTTAAGTAAAAATAATGCTATTGAAGGTTATTCATAAAACCCCAAAGGTTTCCCAACACCAAAAAATGCAACAGTCTTACAAATGTCAGGTCTATAAAAGCAATTTTTAAATGAAAAAGGAACCCTCACTTCATGACAAAGAAAGTCCCAGCTTCTCTGAGTGTTGTGTGAGATCAATGTTTTCGTGTCCCAGAGCCTGACATTCCTCAATAGGTGGGATGCTGATGACTCGGCATTTTGGTAATTGTGCACATACACTCAGAGGTTTCTAGCAAGGGAAATGGAAATGCTTTTAATAAAAAAAAAAAAAAAAGAGGAGAAATCAGTAACAGACAAGTGTCCCAGAAGCATGGCAAACTAGTTCAAGTTGTCTGATTCCCCTTGGCGTTTCCTAAGAGCACAGAGGCACGGCTTGGGGGAGTGAAGCGAGAAGGAAAACCCCAAGCTCAGTGCAAAGAGGTCTAAGAGGGGACAGATCAGTGACACCTAAAACTGACCAAAGGACCGCTCAACAGGGGGCAGGCCAGGCCATCAACATTTCCCTTGCCCAGGAGTGGGCAAGGGATACATCATATCCTCAAGCTGGCCCTGGAGAGACTGGGTGGCAGAGGGCAGGGTTTTCTGCTCTAGACCCCCAAGTACTGTGGGGAAGTGTGGCAGACCTCATTCCTGCAGACTGTGTGGTCAGTCTGCAAGAGATATCTGCCCAGGATAGCAAGCTGGAATTACTGAGACTGGGTGGAGAAGACACTGGGGTAAAATTGGGTCGGGGTGGGAGAGGGGGTGAAAGAGGACTTCACACTGAAGTTGGGGCTGGATGGAATCTCCCCTCATTCTGCACTGACAGGCAGGAGCCCTGAAAACCTCTGTGCAGCTCTGGGAGTCCTGCTTTCCTCGTGACACCCATGTCTGGAGAGCCTTTGCAACCCTATCCCAGGAGTGGGACCCAGGATACAGAAGAACACTCCCCTCCTCTTTTCAGCCTGGGGAGTTGAGAGGAAGCAGGGTTCAGGGGCTGCTCGCTTACATCTTTTGGAGCATCAGTGAGGGGCAAGGGGGAACAGCTCACTTCAGTCATCGTCACTGTGCCCCAGGCCATCTGTGGTCTCCAACTGGATGGAGGAGTTTAATTACATAGGCTTATATGAGTACAAACTAGGATTATTAAAATTCATCATTCTGGGGTAATAGTCAACATCAGACAACCGAATGTCAAAAGCTCTCTGTCAAAGCTGCAATGCGAACTCCGCAAATCAGCCCAAGTTAGGAGCCCAGATGAACTTGCTCACGTTACACAGAGCTTTAATGGTTCCCAAATGTTTACTACGCAAGAGCCAGCCCAAAGGAATATTTCCACTTACCACATTTCACAAAGTGAAAAGATTATTTTTAGGTACTCCCTTTATATTCTGGGAAAAAACTGTCCTCATTGATCTCAAAGTATATTACAGATGGACAATCAAGTGTTGAAAAAAGACCCTTGCTCGAGACCTCTCTCCTGTCTCTGTGCTTTTGTGGATTTGGAAGGATTGTCATGGGGAACTTGAAATCATCTCCATCATCAGGAGAAGAAAGAGAAGAATGAATGTGGGGAAAGGGAATGATAACTGTACTGGGACCATGTACTCTCAGTGGGTTGATCAGAAGTTTGGTTTTTAAATGAAAGCACCTGCAAAGCTGCCTAATTACACCACACTCTGGAGGTAATCCACAGACCACTCCGTTATTCTTATTTCAAACTAGCACATAGAAGGAAACTCCCTGTGGGTAATGGTGGCAAGATTTGACGCAGGGACCACTGGCCTCCATCCAATGCGAGCACCGTAATTCATTAGCACCGCTGCTTTCAAAATGCAAACAAGTCACAGCCCTCTAGAGGGCGCAACGTGCCCACATTCAGAGGGCAGCAAGGTTCCGGGCAGTAGAGCAGGACCTAGGAGACTTAGATTCCAGTCCTCAGCCCTCCACCTACTTACTACACCTCTGACACTGACCCAATGGCTTAATTTCTCAGAGCTGTTTCCTGACCTGTTGCTTCCCAACAATGATTCCTGCCCATCTCCTAAGGTGGTTGCAGGGATCAACTACAGTAACAAAGGTCTTTTTAAACTTAAAGGCCCTATTAATTTCCAGGGTTTATCTTTTTCCCCATGTAAGATGGGGTTAAGACATCATATACACGAATAAATATTTCTAGATCATAAATTAAGTATGGGGCCAGAATGTGCCCAGGACTGCTTTCTACAAAAATGTGATGACTGTAGCTTCTTCTTCTGCTGATATGGAACGGAAGTAAAAGTGACAGTGGAAATACCAAAATATAGGTCCTGGGGATGTCACTCAATCATGGTGGGCTATAGAGACCAGATAACAGCAGGTGGGGCGAAGAGGGCCTCAGGAGGAGCAAGGTGCTCCCACCTCTCATTTTCTCCTGCTGCACCCGCCACTGCCCAGCTCTGCAGAGTTAAACCAGGGGTGGGGAGAAGCTGGCCTTGCTCTCCCCTCTCTCCTGCTCACCTGTTTCCTGTTGGGTTGAACACCCAGTCATGGAAACTGGGGGGAAGGTTAAAAGAGCTCTCAGGAGCACATGGCACCAGCCAGGGTTGGGCTGGAAGTCTCAGTCCCTCCTAGGGGGACTGCACAGCAGAAGTAGTCACCTTAATTTCTGCCTAACACCGGGTTACTATGAACTAGAAGTAATCTTCCTTTAACGAGAAAGTCACAATTAACTAGACTGTCTCATTAACTGAGGGTTAACTAAAAAGAAAAATATGGCCCTGCTCTCATGCTTTCATCCCTTTTTTAAAAAAAATGCTTTGATCTTTTTGGTTGGAAATCTTTAAAAAATGTGTATCTTCCCTTTCTGTCGAAACTTCATAGCACATTCTTCATTCACCAAGATTCCACATGTGAAGGATCTTGAAGGTCCATGATGTGGTCATTTCTAATTCTGTTGGCATGCAGTTAGCTGGTGAGGGCACCAGACTGGCATCTCACATTGATCATGCTCCTGTAGTCATCATGAAGGCATGAGCTCTCACAAAGAGGGGAAAATTGTTATTTCTTGGTGGAAAATCACTATCAAATAGACAAAAAACTTCGGTGAAATTTGAGAAGGTGGTTAATTCATCTTGTACAGATAAACATGGGGACCAGATGGCTTTTGATGGAAAAATGCAATTTGGGAGACAGGAGAAGTCAACATGAGTACTTCTGGTGGTGCAGATTCGGGGGTTTGGGGTCTCAGGACACAGCCTTTTTGAATGCTGAGGGTCTACTGTACAGATAGTGAAACATAACTGGATTCTTGATGACAAGACATGGTGAGGCCTCAGAACCATTACCACAGCTTTGGGATAAGGAAGAAAAATGTAGAAGGTATGGGAAATTAGTCTGTGTTCTAATTTCAGTGTAACTTAACAAATAAATTCTTAGTTTGGTCCTTACTTGACCTGTGACCCTAAGAGATCAACTTCTAGAGATGAAAACAAAACAAACACTTGATTGATTGTTCAGATTTGTTATATTCTACTCAATGCTTGAATTACCGTGTGGCTGTATGAGGAGCTGCTTTACTCAATTAAAAAGAAACCCAATAACTTTCATTTAATTAACAAGAAAGGCCAAACCTAATGGAAAGTTGTTTTGAAATTTTTACATATTGCATCCTTCGTACGAGCAGAGCCAGAGAGAATACAGTCACTACACGTAACGTTACTAGGAAAATGAGGATGAGAAGAAAAGGTGGGAAAAAAACAGGAAAAGAAATACTGTTTCTTCCTGTTTTTCTCCTGTTGCACTCATCCCTCCATTCTGCAGTCAGACAAATGACAAGGAAAAACTCACACCAACCCTCACCCCACCATTTTTCCATCTATGCACATAGACACATCCCTGGGAGCTAAGTTCACAAGTGAGACCATTGAACCAGCAAGACCTGGGCAGTGAATACGACTGACTGTTACCAGTGCCATATGCTATGCCTCAGTCATGGGAGTGCCTGTTGGGAGAGACTAGTTTTCATGCGGGACAGTGACAGAGACCAAAGGCCTCTTGCAAACCCCATAGATCTACGGAGACCGAGACACTCATGCATGTTTACCTGGGGAGCCTGCCAGAGAGTCCCCTCTGCTGAAGGCGAAGGTACGAGACACAGAGACAGGCACTTAAGAGTCAAGGGCCAAGGATTTGAGTTGCAAAGGGGAAGATAAACACAGAAGGAGAGAGACAAAGAGCAAAGTGGGTGAGACAGTCTGTTCCCAGATTTTCACAACATCACATTTCTCTGACAAAGGCAATCTTGTCTCTGAAAGCATGGAAATCACACCCTCTTACAGAGCCACTCTCCAGAAAGAAGAAAATAAAGCAGACTTTGCTGAACGCCTTCCAAAAAGATGCACAATAACCTTAGAGGGTATCAGACCTGCCAATGACAAGAACAGGCAGTGCCCCAGCGGGGACGTAGCGTTCTCTCTGCGGCTGCCTTTTTGAGCCAGCAAATACACTGGGAGCCCAGCACTGCATCTCCACCAGGGTCTCCCAGTTGCACAGGTCTCCTGCTCACCTGCAGGAGGATTGAAAGAGAAGTGCATACTCCCACTAGGGGCATCCATCTTCGAGGAAGCTGTCTCCTGTCTCAGACTCTTAGGAGTTCCCTCTGTGATCACAGTGCTGGGGAGGAACTGTGCATGGCTAGAGACTTGGGACACGGGCAGGGCAGCATCTCTAACAATCTCATTGTGAATCAACTTGATGAATTAAGTCATAGTCACTTCTTAGCAAGTACCAGTGCTCCAAAGCACCTCTCTTCCTATTCCCCTTTCCTTCTCTTTCCCCACAGAGTCTGAAATGGTGCTGGCTATCACTCGGAACCTAGGTGGGGTGGGGTGGAGTGTGTAGCAATACTCCAGTCCTTCTCCAATCTTGACCCTGATTACCGAGTGCTTCTGTATTGGTATCTGTCTTTATCTCTCTCATCTGATCATTCCCAGGGTCCCTTCCAAGGAGCTAAATGAAGTCAGTCTGCAAGTGACAGCGCACCAAAATAAGCAGCTTCCGCGGTCCTAGTTGCTGCACCCAACGATTGTCCTGAAGTTACCCATGAGAGCAACGGAGTGGGGAGGGGGAGCTTTATATCTACCTGCTAATCATATACTTTGACATGAGATGTCAAAGAATATTTGAACGGTTCCTAGTGTTGCAAGACACACTGGAGTAAGAACCCCCATTGTCTCAAGAAGAATCCTAGCACTTCTGGACCACCAATTAACTGTACACCCTGCTAAGCAGATAGGAGACATGTTCTCTCCCTGCCTGCACACCCCTGTGGGCATCTGTTCTGGCCACATTGAGCTCAGGCCCCATTCCTCCAGAATGTTGGGCTCACCATGGTCCTCCTGGGTTCCCTGGCAATCAGAACCAAGATAAAGGAGACAGCCAGCTGTGTTCCCCTCACACTGCACAGGAACACCAGAAGGACTCACTTGTAACCTCAAGTTCAACTCTGAGGCATCACAGGGCCACTGTTCTGGCAAATTCATCATCTCATTTATCACCCTCAAGGGGAGAAAGCTATAGGCTGGCATCAAGGACAGGGGTAGTTTGGTAGCCTAAGACCCTACAAGAGTTTACTGCCTTGTGGCTCAGCCTTAATCTCTCCCTCTATCTACAGGTGAGGTTGTTGGCCAGTGAAAGATACTGAGTGGCTGGCCCTGGGCTGAGAGTGCACCTGGGACAAGCGTGGGGTGTGGTGGTCTTTGCAGTTAGTTCACACCCACTCCACTAAGTGGGGAGGCCTTGCGGGAAGAAAGGAAAATTCGCTATACCCCTACAAGCTAATATGAGTTCTTTTTCCTCCTGAAGATTGGTAAAGATGCTCAGAAGTGTGAGGAGGGAAAGAGAGTTAATATTTTCTTTTAATCAGTTTTGAAGGAGAGATTAGTGTTGCAAGTTTACTGTTTCACTGATAAAATGGAAGAATTCTTATAGAAAGAATTAGAGACAGGAAGGAAGGAAAAGAGGAAGCCAGATAACATCTTCCTACTACTTAGAAAAAATTATATATATTTTAAAAGAAAGTCATCTAAATTAGGGGTAGCTTTTCCCCCCCAGAGCTCCCACCTCTTTTGATTTTGTGGAAGAGCCAGAACATGGCCAGCCTGTCTAGGTAACATTTAGAATCCGAGGTGTTACTCTGCCTTGAGCAATCCCCAATGTGATGGATGGTGGAAATTTCCTTTAGAAGACTGAGGTTTACCTGGTCCTGTAGACCATCCCCTCCCATCTAGACTTCCTGTTCTGGGTAACGATGCTTCCTTCATCAACCTTAACTGAGATTTGTTGGCTTTTATAAGTATCCTAATGTACCAGGGCTTTTTATTTTCCAGATCTCCTTCAACTCATGTTGGGCCACCCCCTGGGTATGGACAGCAACTTCAATTTCATTTCAGCCTCTGCTGGGCTAGGATGTAAAATTGCACTATAAATTGGTCCAATATTCTCACCTAGGAAGTGCATTCTGGAACATGATAGATCTAAAAATCTGTATTTCACTGTGCTGTGTGAACTAGTCAGAACATCAGAATGCATCGAGGAAAATCACCAACTTGCTGGGTGATTTGGAGCAAGTCATCTCTTTAGTGTCTCTGCATTAAAGTGGTATCTACCTGTCATGTGCCAGGAATTATGAGACCAAGCTGTGGGACCCTGTGATAAATCCCAATATAAAGCACTATGTAAAATCTTTTTTTATGATGAGGAAAAAAACACCCATTTGGCATTAAAATAGCCACTATAAACACTAAGACCTGAAAGCAATGCAAAATTCAGACCAGTGAACTAAAAAGAAATCTAGAGGAATAAGGCTTTCTGGATCACACGTGTATCACAATAAATGCCATGCCCTCTACACACAAGTGCAATGACTATGCAGGAAACAGAGAGAAGGTAGAGCACAGAGGGGCAGAGCACGCCTGCCAGCAGCCCTGTGCCAGTCCCCACCATCAGCATGCACGGCCAGCTGCAAACTCTCCACCAGCTGAGATGTGGTGAATGAGGAAAGAGAAGCAGGCAAGCAACATATGCAACAGCCTGGGACTTACGTCCTAAGATCCTGCAGTTATTTCTTACTAACCCCGACAGACGCAGTAATAACACATTACGGGTTGCAAGTAAAGGACAGTGGGTGAACTATCACAGCAGAGGAGGGAAGCTGAACCCTCACCAGAGCACACAGACCACCTGCCTGCATTCCCTGGCAGGTGACAGTAAATGGTGCCTCCCCTCACAAACTCCCCCCACCCCACCATTCATCACTTGCATATGAGCAGAGAAGCAGCAGAAAACATTCCAGACACACAGAAACTAAGCCCCCTGTGGTCCGTGGGTACCTGGCAGAAAGCAGTGTTCCTGGCAGAGCTTTACAAAAAGGCTGCCAGCATTTGTGTTAGCCCCAGCTCAGGCTGAGAGTGCTGGGTCCAGGTCCCCAGAGTGGGCTGAGGCAGGACTATGGCAGGGGAGACGAGGGAGGGGGTTGAGAGATACATACGAAAGACAGAGGATCCAGCCAGACTTCCAACCTTCCGCACATCGTTATCTAAGGACAGAAGGATGCAGTGTGTTTCAGAGGCAATGCAGAAAACACACCTTCTTAAAGGAATTCTCCCTCTTCCTCCCCACCCATGGCACTAATCAACCCTTTAAAAATAGGTGGAATCAGGTAGAATTGTAAAAAGTAAAATAAACTTGTCTTTTCATATTGAAAATTACCACTATCTATTCCTAACACTTGATAATGTCACAGTCTACCACATACTTCTACTTCTAAAGCCCCGGAAGTTAAAAGTTTGTCCAGGGTCCATAAAAGGAGTCAAGACTTGAACCCAGATGCATTTTCTACACAATCCCACTGCTTCCCCAATAAGCTATGGCTTGGAAACTGGAATACCTGAGCAAGCACTGGTCATGATGGCTGGGACACCATAGTAGGTGAAGGCTCCGTTCTCGAAGCGAAGGCCTTCCTTACCAACCTCCACCTCCACTTTACCCTGGAGAAAGAAGGAAGTGTACTAAGGGTGTGGACGAGCACTGCCAGCTTTATTAGTGATTACGATCCACTTCTGCTTGGCTAGGTGGGCTTAAAATCACAGGGGAATGTGAATTCCATCCAGATGAGCTTCAGAAACAGAAGCTCCAACTTCAGGAGCCCTTTGCAGTAAATTCACTGCTGCTTAATAAAGCAGCATCCAGTCACGAACATCCAGGCTCTCCTTGCACGCTGTAACGGCTCTTCCATGATGCAGGGCCAGGCACCAGGCTAGCCAAGGACCCCGTCAACTGCCCCACTGGTTTAGTCCGAGATTAGACCATCTCTAAGTCTGGTTGAGATAAAGCCTGATTCTGTGAGAAGCTTGTTTAATTCATCGCCATTAATAATGATCGCTAATGCGCAGCACAGGGAGTGCATCTTCGGGCCTGAACTGTATGTGCACTGCATGGATTCTCAGTCAATCTGTCCTACACCCTACCAGGCCTGTACTATTTTTATCACCAGTTTACAGAAGAATCAATTCTGAGGCTGAGAGAGGCCAAATAACTTGGTCAAGGTTAGTTAGGAAGTAGCAACATTGGAATTTTAAAGCTAGATCTTTCCAATTTCTGAACCTACACTCTAGCCACTATATTTTACATCCTCCAAGTTTTATTTGAAAATAGTTATGTTTATATTAACTGTAAGACTCTATGTGTTCATCTTGTTACATAAACAATATAACAGGACCCTTCTTGATTTCCAACAGTAGTAGTAAAAACAGTAAAGACTGCGACTCCATGTTTGGAGAAGAGAGGGCATTTTATTGAGGCTACTTGGAAGGCTAGGTGTGCAAGCTGGGTGAGAGCAGACAGGCTGCAGGTGGACTGTCACAAAGAGTGGCCACTTCTAAGTCAAAGAGAGTTTAATTAAGATTTTAAGACAATCACTGTATCTAGGGTTCATGAGATTCTGCTGGGAAGAGATGAGGAATAGTGACAGAGCTAATGGTGAGCCAGGCCAGGACGCTAGCACTATCCAGAGCTGGAACCTGCTGACTCTTATTTACAGGCCTCCAGGCACCCAGGGCAGGTGGTGACCACACTTATGTGAGTATGGGAAGATGCCGCGCCTCTTTCATTTGGTCATTTATTCCCTTCCCGATCCCTTTTAAGGAGGAGAATATTCAAGGGACTGCAAAGGCTGAAGCGCTGGCAGAGAGTGGATGTGTTCTGTGAGCCTCCAGAAAGCAGAGTGAGGACCAGTGTGGGAAATCAGAGGTGGTGAGATTTCAGCTTGACAGAGAGAAGGGTTTGAAATAAGAAATGTCTGAAGTTTGGAGGCAGTGCACAGTTCCACTCCTGGGCATGGCCAAGCAGAGACAAGGTGGTGTTAGGGATTTTGTAGGGCAGCAGCTCTGGAAGATCAGCAGCAGAACTCCTCTACAGGGAGGTACTCACCACACCCCACCACAAACATCGCTGATATCAGAATAAATGTCATCAAGAATCCACTCCAGGATGCAAGCCAGTTACATCTGTCCCTTTCTGCAGGTCATGGACAAATGCCCACCCCAACTGGCCTTGTTTCCAAGGCAGCCAGCCAAGCCTTGGAACCTGGCATGGAGGAGGCATGGCTAATCCTCTCCAGCCTAGAGATGCCCTTATCTTGTCCTTAGAGGGTCCCTGGCTTTCCCACTCACCTGCAGAAGCAGCACGAAGTAGTCCACAGGGCGGTTGCGCTGGTAGAGGTAGTGTTCTGGGGCCTTCTTGTTCTTCTCATCAAACTTCAGCTCCTGGATCACATTGGGATGTTTCAGGAGCCGGAGCAGGATCTTCTCCGAGAGGTACAGAGACTTAAAGGGCTCCACTTCTAGGAGAGAGTGAGAGGCAGGAGGAGTCAGCAGCTAGGAGGAGTCAGGGTGGGCACAACCAGGGCCATTCATGCTCCCAGACACAAAGCTAGCAGAGTTCCTGCAATTCTCTCACAATGTATGTGTCTGGCAGGGGAGGGGTCTTAAAGCCTAAGGCCTTCCCCATGCCCTCTGGGGATGTGTGTCCCTGCATGGGCATCTCAGGAGAAACTGGTCATCATTTTGGCAATGTCAGTTTTGTTATTTTCTCTTTGATTGTATTGAAAGTTGAGCATACACTTAAAAAAGAAGGCAGTCTTGCCATTTGTAACAACGTGGATGAACCCGGAGGACATTATGCTTACTGACATAGCCAGACACAGCGGGACAAGTACTACATGATACCACTTATAGGATGAACCTAAAATAGTCAAACTCATGAAGCAGAGCGTGGAAATGCCCAGGGCTACGGGGAGGAGGGGATGGGCAGGTATTAGTTAAAAGGTACAGAGTTTCAGTTACACCAGATGAATAAATCCCAGAGATCTACTGCACAGCATAGTGCTTATAGTTAACAATACTAGACTGTATACTTAAAAATCTGTTAAGACAGTAGATCTTATGTTAACCACATAATAATAATAATAATTAATAATAATAATTAATAATAATAATAATAATAAAAGAGGGTGGGAGGAAACTCTTGGAGGTGATGGCTCTGTTTATGGCACAGATTGTGATGACGGTTTCATGGGTGTATGTTTATCTTCAAACTCATCAAGTTGTATACATTAAACGTGTACAATTTCTTCGTGTATCAATCATACCTCAATACAGTAGTTTAAAAAAAAAAGAGTTGGTGATGGATAAATAAGCCATGTGAACAACGAAGGCTTTGATTCTATAATCAAATGAAATACAGAGGATTTAATCTGACTTATTTGTATGATATATATCTATTGAATGAAATGAAAGTTAACAGAAACAGTTAAGTATTTAAGTGGTGAGTTCTCAATAATGAGAAGCACCGTTGCATCATATTTACATGTTAATAGATGTAATTATATATTATTTTGTTGTGTTATGTTATACTATTTATACTATTATATTGTATTATAGTATATCATTATATTGACAGATACAGCTTACTTGTTCTAGGAAATCAGATAGCCCGTAGTTAAAAGAAATCTGTGTTCAGAACTAGGTCACATGTTGAGAACTCTAAAGAAGCTCCAATTTAAAATTTTCTATTTTTTAGTACCTGAAACAGTATTAGCGCTCATTCTATACTCAATAAATATATGTTGGATTAATTAAGTATTGAACTTAGTAATATGTGTGATGATTCTAGATCAGCATGTTAATTAGGCATGGATGAGAAGGTTAGAAGGCTCAAAGACAAATTCTACCTTCTTTACAGGAAGGAGAAATTTATTTTTAGATCTTTTAACTTTTTTTTCTTTCCAAAGATTCCAGGATTCACAATCCACATTTGTATTTTAAGAACTCATAGCTCATAGGCCTACATGGCCCCTGGAGGGTCCTGTGGCCCAGGGCCTTTGTGGCTGGGCAGGACATCACCTTTCCCTCCCAATGAACCCTCTGGGGTACCCCAACTCCTGCCAGGAAGCAAGCGGAGGAAGGGAAAAGCGCAGGAGTGGATTCCTCAGCTCTTTTCTGGAGAAAAAGAAAGAAAAGCGGACTTGTGTTGTACTCACTTCCTCCCTAAAGGATCAGGCGTGGGGCTGAAAATGACAGTATGTGGAGTCCTATCACCCCACCTATCCTCCCTTCCTGGAACAGTAGTTCTCAGTCCCGGCATTGAAATTAGGTTGCAAGGTATCAAAAATGATTTGGTGCCTGGGTCTCCCACCCCCTAGATCTGCTCTGTTGGCCTGGGGCAGAGACACAGGTGGGCTGATTCATACCTGTGGCCATGAAGCGGTGCGTGGCCAGCAGAAGCTGTGGAGAGATCTTCACCCTCATCTCCGAGTCGGAAAGCTTAAACAAGGAGAAATCATGCCGCTTCCTCTCTCGGTGCGGGACCCTCTGCTTTTTCCGATTGTCAGCTGTGGGGACAGGGGCCAGATTGCAGCTATCAAAGAATCACTGTTGATTTTTGGAGGTTTTTCCAGAGTCATCTGAGACAGATAGGTCCTCTGGGACCACAGGGATTTCTGCAAAGTGTCAACTGTAGGTGACATCACAGCATCTCCTTCCCAGGGAGGGGAAGGATGTTGATAAGGGACAGAAGGTTGGAGACACTGCAAGGTTGGAGACACTGCCATGTCTCAGTGTTATCTGCACTGAGGTGGTGGATGGTGGAAAACGGGAAAGCCCAGCCTGGAGCTCCCAAGCTCAGGCTTCTAGGGCTGGCTCCCCTGCTTATGGACTGTGCAACCTCTCTAAGCATCAGAGTGTTTGTGTGTTTTAATCTATAGAATGAGGTTAGTGATTAATCCTAACTCTTCTGCTCATCTCAGGCAGTTATTATGAGACTCCAACCAGAACCTATCTGTGAAATGCTTACAAAAAGGCGTTCAAATACAAGGGACTTGCATTCTTAGCGTCAAGGACTTTGGCAGGGCCCGGGGGTTCTGCCTCTGCCCTTTTCCTGGCCCCAGAGATGGGCTCACCTGGTCTCTTCCTGCTTATTCAAATCACACTCTGGGCCCTCCCTGAGGCATGCCACCCAAGGGAGGAGGACAGTCACCCCCTTTTCCCACTCACAGTTCTCCTGCTTCAACTCTGGCCCCTCCATGGGGAGAGAATTGGGAGAAATAAAGGAAAGAAGAGAGGAGGAAAAATTGGAATAGCTCTATAATCCATAATCCCTGGTTCCTTCATGGGGGCCTCAGGCAGGACTACAGTGATTATTGATTGAGAAAATTTGCGTTTTTCAATTAATTTTTTCTTCCTGCTTTTTAAAAGCTTGTCTTAATAAAATATATTTGGGAGTTTAGGAGAATGTTTTCTTTGATCATGTTTCTTTTGCTTTCCCTTAGTTTTGAGTAAAATTTTGAAACTTTGGCCTATCTCAACCTTGTCAGCTGTGGGGACAGCCCTGAGCACAGGTTACGGGGAATGGGATTTGGGTTTCCTCCAATTCTTTTGCTGTCACTAATGAGCAACCTTCTGATTTGCATGACATGTTTGTCTAAATACCCCTTCCCCCTCCTCCATCAGAAGCCACTGAATATTTATTTCATCATTAGCGAATCAGTCCCTCTTTATTCCTTCTATTTCAATAGTGAGTATTTGGAGTATTAAGGCTGTTCAAACAGATGCCCTAGGAGGAGCTGACCCATTTAGACCCCCATCGCTACTATCAGCCACTAACACTTCAGTGTGAATGTCTTCACCAGTAGGTCTATTGAGATACTGGAGAATTCTAAATCAAGGTTGGGGGGCAGAGGTGGAGAAGGGCGAAGAGGACAGGAGAGAGAGATCAACCCCTATTTCAAGAAGACAGGCTGGGCCCGGGCACCAAGTAATAACAGACACTGTGACACTCACTATGTTTTGTCAAGGCCTGGCCCACACTTCGGGTCTCATCTCTTCTTACTCCAAAGGGCACAAACACTCTTTCTACACCACTGGCTGCCTTAGAGTCTCAAAGCTTTTTCTGCTGAGCTAGTTTCTGAACAGCTGCCTCTGGCAAACTAAGGGGCCTGGAATGGGTTATCCAAGGGGAGGAAAAGAGACTGCTATCCCAGGCGATGAAATTGGGAGGAGGAAACCCTTCCTGGCCTAGGGACTCCCATGGATTTAGATAACACTCCCATCCCAGAGAAAAGCAGGCCTTTGTAACGTTTGCAAGCAAAGTTTTGATAAGACTCAGTAACCAAAAGGAGTCACTCTCTGCACAGAGAAGTCTGTGTTGTTCCTGAGGAGGGAGTGAGCAGGAGGGTGAGGAGGCCCGAAAGGAGGGAGCAGGGACCAGAGCCAGGGCTGGGAAGGAAGGAGACGGAGAATTCAGGCAGTAGGGCTGAAAACGCACAAGGGACAAGAGCAGCATCTAAAAGGGCTACTGAACGTTTGGCTTAGGCTGTGGTGCGCGAACTCATGAATTTCCACTGCACACTGACATTTTGGGTGAATGCGTTGTGAGTGGAACCCCAGGTGCTGCTGGGGTCTGCATCTAGATGGACGAAAAGACAAACCAAGAACAACACAGGGTACAGACACAACGGCAGAAAGGCCATCCAAGGCACACTTTGTTTCCTCTAGTTCCTTTCCCATCCAAAGACCAGGAGGTCTCCTTTTCACAGTCTTGGCTCCGTTCCTGAAGGTTCTCTCCTGATAAACATTTAGCAAGCATGCTCTCAGTGATTCAGGGTGATTCAAGCCAGGGCATCTTGCCATGCCAGCCTCTGGCATGATGAGGCTGACATACAGCAATGCCTGGGGCTTATCTGGACCCCCTTGCACACTGTCTACCAAACTAAGCCCGCTCTGAGAATCTTGGACAACAGCCAAGGCCATGCACTTACTGTAGAGATCAGTTTCGTCCAGGATCTCCGACTTAATGATCTCCTCTATGATGTCCTCCAGTGTGACAATGCCCATCACCTCATAGAAGGGGTCCCCTTCTCCCTCATTATTCACCCGCTGGACAATGGCTAGGTGAGATTTTCCTAGAGACAAAGGAAATCACAGTTAAGAATCTGGGGCATTTTCAGAGAACATTCCTTGTGAGAAAATTATACTAAGTTGCCCTCTGACCAATGTTGGAACTGAACCTATCCCAGGACCTCTTTAAAATATCAAGTTTGTGTACAAGCTCTTATAAATGCAAACTTTATACTTTTCAATCTGTCTCTTTTTAGGAAAGTTACCCAATATACACAAAGCCATTAAAATTGTTTTCTTTAATTTTCATATATTAGCAAGTATACCTAAGCTGAAGGAGGATGAATAATCGAATTGGAAGAATAAGAATTTGGAGTCAGAAGTATTAGGTTAGAAGCCTTTTTCCCTCCTGCAAACTTTCCTGTCTCCCCCACCCCCTCACTCCATCTAGTCCAGTTATATCTGTGCAACTGACCCTGGACAAATTATTTAACCTGTACTGAGTCTCAAACTCCTCACCTAGAATTAGGGAGTAATACCAGTCTGGTGATTTTGAAACATGGCCCCCCAATTCTTTGATACACCTCCCACTGAGAGGTGTGGTCTACTCCTCTTCCCTTGGGTGTGGGCAGGCTTGTGACTGCTTCAACCAATAGAGAATAGGGAAGCATCTGCTCTGAGACTTCTGAGGCTGGGTCATAAAAGGCATGTAGAGACACTCTAAGAAGTCTGATGTCTACCCTGAGGCCACCATGGTGCAGAGGCCCAAGTAGGTGCTGAGGTGACAGCCCCGGCTGAGCCTGGCCTCTGAGCGATCCCCCCAAAGTGCCAGACAGGTTAGTGAGGAAGCCACCTTAGTGGTGGATCCAGCCCCACCTTCTGCCATCCTCCCCAGCCACCCAGCTCCTCTCCAGCTGTGGGCACACTCAGAGCCAAGCAGAGATAAGGAATTCCTGACTCAGAATTTGTGAGCATAATAAAATGGCTGCTGTTTCATGCTTCCAAGTTTTGGGTGGCTTGTTAGCAGCAAAGGGAACTAGGACAACCAGCATCCATAAGGTGACTGTGGAGCTCAAATGACCTAGCAGGTGTGCGAAAGCGCTTTGTAAACTATAAAATGTCATAGGCAGTTAGTTAATTTTTATTGCCCGACAACTGACAACAATAGTTAACATTTCTTGAGCTCTAACTACATGCCAGGTACCACTCGGAGCACTTCACATACATAGATTCATTTAATCCTCATAACGACCCCTGAGACAAGTAGTTTTATTATCCTCATTTTACAGATGAAACAACTGAGGCACAGATTGGTTAAGTAACATACCTAAAGTCACACAGCATGTAAGTCACAGAGCTGGATTGTGAACCCAGGTAACTGGATTAAGTCCTAGCCTAGGGACTGAGTCTTGCTTAACAGTCCTGCTTCACCTTGGTTTGTTTCTATCTGCTGATAGATATATTTCCTGGACCTCTTTCTAAAATGCAAAACTTCTTCTTGGCTAAGAGACATTTAAGGAGAATATCTAGGATACTGACTCAGATGTTATTCTTGCCAAAAAAAAGAAAAAAAAGGAAGTTCATTCCTTATCAGTGTTGCCTTTTATAAGCTTTTGCTTGGTCATTGCTAAAAATATCAGATAAGAGGAACAGTCAGTTTGCTGGAGGCATAATTAACCATTAAAATTTAAATACATGAACTTCTGTATCAAATACCTCAAATCGAAAGATAGCTACTTATTGGGATTTCTAACGGGAAAGACAGCATTTGTATCACTCAAGAATGGTCTCTAATTTCTTCTCCACCTTCAACCTGTCCTTCAGCTTACTCTCCAAGTGATCTGATCATGCCACTACCCCGCTCAAACACCCTCCATGGCTCCCTAGCATGCACCAAATCAAATCTAGACTCATTAGTTTGATATTATCAAGACTGTAAAATGTGGCTCTTCCCTGGCTTTCTGAGTGAGCACTCTGCTACGTCCCCTAATCATCCTGGACTCCAGGTGCACCAGGTTACCCCCAGCTCCTCAACTTCGTCCATGTCCACTTTCTAAGTCTTCGCTCACATTGCTTCCTTCTCCCACCCTGTCTCCCTTGGCCCTTCAAGTTCCAGCTCAGGTGCCAACTCCTCAAAAAAGCCCTCTGTATTTGCGCTATCCTGAATCTGAACCAACCTCTCCTTGCCTGTTTCTAAGCCCTTGATAACTCCATCAGAGAATTCATCACAATTTGCTGTTTCTTGTAACTAGTAACGTGCTTGGTCTTTATGGGATCATGTTTTCTCCTAAGATCGTAAGCTTCCTCAGGACAAAGGCTCATATACTTAGGATTCTTTCCATAACAGCCAGTCAGTAAGTGCCTGATGAACTGAACTAAGATTGAAGAAAAATCCATAGCTGATACAATAGATGATATTAAAACCAGACACTAAAGCCTTTTTAAAAAATACAATGTGTTTAAGTTGAAATTTAAACTCTACACCAGTGGTTCTAAAACTATCCTTTGAAACAACTACATCCTGCCCAACTGGACTGAAGTATTTTGTAGTTTAAATTAGATTATGTTAATTGTTAAAATGTGCTCAATTTAAAGTTTTTTTCAACACATGTTCTTAAACTTCTGGCACCTGTTCTCACTTTTCTGCTAACATGTGCTAGCAGATGACAAAACAAATGACTACATAATGGAAAAAATTAGGAAAGTGATTTCTTAAAATTATTTTCTATAATTGGGTAATTTTTGTTATATGGAGCCCAGAATATGTATAATACAACCATACTTCCTGCCACTGAGAGATTAGTTCATACAATGGGATTACATAAATTAACATTTTAAGTTGTTTCACAAAAAGTACAGTGACTTCTAAGTGAAAACCCACCATTGGTCTACACCTGATAAGGTCAGTTTGAGAACAAACTATATGATCACTAGGGAATAGAGATTTTCAGTCCTAATGATATAATGTTCAAGACAATGTACTTATGTAATCTATTTAGAAGCATCTTATAATTCACAATCAGTCTTTATGAGTCCCACAAATGCCTGTAGAGATCTACAAACAACTGAAGGAAGTCGTCCTTTCTTGGGTATAGCCTGGAACAGGAATCCGCAATCATATAACCCTGTTCTGAGCTGACACTCAAGGGGACAAGAAAACCAGCTGTTCCCATGACACACATACCTAAGGTCCTTCCCTCAAAAAGGCTGGCCTTTAAGAGACCTATCTGCTGGTACCCCTCCTTTTCCTAGGCTCCTGAAGTGTTGGGCATAGCCCCAAATGAAGCAAGAATTTTAAAAGATTATTTCTTTAGGATCATTACATTTTTGGGGGGTGAATAATATTTTACTTAGTCATTTTCGTTTACAACTGAAACTCTGGGAATCTAAAATTAACATCTTTGGGGCAGGTAATTTGGTTTGTTTGTTTGTTTGTTTTAGAGGAGGTACTGGGAATAAACCCAGAACCTCATGCACGTTAAGCATGCACTCTACCACTTGAGCTATACCCCTCTCCCCGCCAAATTAACATCCTTGCCTGTGAGCTTCTTATAGACATCAGAAAATGTTTCAACCTTGTGTTCTGAACAAGATGGCACATGAAGAAGAGCAAAGCTGAGCTGAACCGGTGATGTTGAGGGGCTGCTAAGAGCTTTGCTCTGCACAGTCTCAGCCTACAGACAAGTCTAAAGCAATGGGGTCCCTGGAAAAATCACCCTTCCAACAGTCAAAGTGACAAACGTTAAGCTTGCTAATTCCAAAAGCCTATTGGATCTCATTAAGATATAATGAGGCAAAAGGTAATTCTTTAAATAGAAAACTCGTGAATGCTACTACTTTATGAGGTATTTTTACATGTCCTTTGACCATACTATCGTCACACTAAACACCAACGCATGGGAATCTTCTGGGCTGAGCTGAACATAAAGAAACAGTGGATTTTATGGCCATAACCTTCCTAAGACTTAAGGCTACATCTGTCCCTGTTGAAAAGAGTATATTTTATTCTGGGTTCATTGGTGTCTACTTCTGAACTGGTAACTACAGACTTTCTGGCCTCTGGCTTGAATCCCTGCCTTGTTCCTGGTATCCAGCCTCAGCGGAAGCCCCAGCCCTGTCTGATGGCTTGGCTGCCGACACGCCTTTCCTGTCTTCTAGCAGTTGTAGATTCCTTAAGCCTTGATTTGCTTCTCTTCAGCCTGGACTAGTTTCTCCCAGTCTCTGATTTACAATCCAGCTCCAGTGCTGCCTGCACCCTGATGAGACACTAAGTAGAGAATATGCACCAATGATCTGAGCCTTATTTGGATGAGGTTAGGATGGTTTTGGTTCCAAATGGAGAAGTAATCCTCAATGAACCATAAGGGGTCAGAGTCATACCTTTCTGGGACAAAGTCATATTACAGCCCTGCAATAAATAGGGCCACCCAGTGAGACCCTCCACCCCAGTGCTTTGGAATGCATTTCCCTAGTTAAATGGTTTTCAACGCTGGCCATACATTAGAATCATCTAAGAAACTAAATATACTCTAAAGACTGGATCCCACACCCAAAGATTCTGATTTCAACAGTTTGGGATGAGGCCATGGCATCGATGGTTAAAAATGTTCCCCCAGATGATACTAACATTCAGCCAAGTCTGAGAACTATCACTTGTTTTACAGTGAGTAATGCTTCTCAAAGTGAGGTCCCTGAACCAGCAGCACCAGCATCACTGGGGAACTTCGTTAGAAATGCAAATTCTTAGGCCCCATCCCAGACTTAGTAAGTCAGAATCTCAGGGGGTATGGCCCAATGTGGTTTAATAAGCTTTATGGCTGGTTCTGATGCAGGTTAAAGTCTGAAAACCACTGGTGGGTAAGCTCTATGGCACTGTGGTTATTTGTCTGATGACCTATTAATGAGGAAGAGAAAGGAAGAGAAACAAGCACTGAGGTGTCTAGTAAAGTCCTGGTCCCTTTGATGGATGTGGCTTAAGTCACAAGATGCTCATGAAAAGACAGGGAAGAACCTCCTAGAACAAAGGGTATTTGTATGGCAAGCTGATGAATGCTTCCTCTCATACGATGTGGTACACCATAACGGTATTTTGTTACAGGGAGAGAGTAGTTGTTGACTGGTTAGTGCTGAGTTTGGAAAGGGGTTTCTTATAGCTTTTGTACCAACCACCTCTGAGATAAGTTTGAGGTACTGCACTAGCTGTTAGACTCCTGGTGTGTCTGAGGTCAATAACATTTCCCACGACTGAAAGTCCAACTAGTCTTTCTGTTACCCCAAGAATTCAAAGGGCACACTACTAGTACTGGTTACTGGTAGTGCTCTATCTCGTCACTATCTGGCATCAACATGCCAAACTGTAAGTCAAATTTCCTAGAAGGGTGACTAGGTTTTCAGACATTGCTTTTGAAGCAGTGGTTCTCAATTGGGGCCCCAATTTGCCCCCCAGGAAACATTTGGCAATGTCTGGAGACAATCTGGGTTGTCACAACTTGGGGCAGAAAATGCTATTGGCATCTAGTGGGTAGAGGTCAGGGATGCAGCTACACATCCTGCAGGACGGCCCCACAACAAGGAAAGTCAATAGTGCTGAGACACTTGCTTTAAAGAGACAGAACGATAGGAAGTGGCAGCAACATCACAATTGCATTTTGGCATTTGAAGAAGCTGAAATATTCTCCAAAGATCTTTAATAAGTACAGCCTTTAGATGGTTTAGGCACATCCACAGAGAAGAGCTCCTAGGGACCCTGTTAGCATACCTCCTACGCTTTGAAAAAAAAAAAAAAGAACAATTGATTTCTTTCTCTCTCTTTCAAAAATAGCTACAGCTCTTTGGTAAGGTAATTGTTCCCAAGATAAAATATAGACGCTAAGGGGAAAGCATGTTGCTTGGAAATAGAGAATTAAGGAAAGCACAAGTCATTTTATGGTTTTATGGTGTCTGCCTCATTTACGACCTTCAACTTGACTTGTAAAATATAGTGGCTTTTGCTACATTCTTATTATCCCTGGTGTCCCTACAGCATCTTTTATTCATTTGGTAGGCAGTGTTGAGTGCCTATTCTTTCTCCCCTTGGTCACGGTGACCCTCTACCAGTTGAAGTATGTCCCTTGGACCAGCAGCATTGAACATCACCTGGGCACTTGTTCAAAATGTAGGTTCTTGGGTCCTACCCCTGCATTACAGAATCAGGTTCTTGGGTGGTAAGGTGGAGTCCAGGCATACTAGTGATATCCTAGGTGACTCTTATGCAAACTAGAGTTTGAGAAGCACTACTCTAAACAGTTGTTATTCAAAGTGTGGCCCTTGGACTAGAAGAATTGGCATCATCTGGGAGCTTGTGAGAGATGCAGAAGTTTGTTCACCACCCTAGCAGTTCAGTCGGAACCTGCATTTCCTCAAGATCTCCACGTGGTTCTCATGCACATTTGAGTATCAGAAGAACTGGTCAAGACTACTCTCGTTTTCTTTCCACCCTTACGATTGATTTTTGTTTCCACTGTGAATACCTTTGCTTTATCCTCACCTCAAACTGGTCTATAAATAAAGTATATTTAAGAAAAAAATAAGTTTAGTTCTCAGGAAAGAGGTGATGGTGATATTTAAAGTGATGGGCTCTACTGGGATCTTTAATTGAGAGGAGAGAGAAGAGCAGAGGATCAAGGACTAGAGTAGAGGTTCTAACTGCAACTGCCCACCTTAGAGTCACCTAAAGAGGTTTTAATCATTCCAGTGCCTGGACCATATTATTAATAATAATCCCTATTTTGCACAGAAATGCAACATTTGTGCAACAAGTATTTGACCATCTGATATGGGTAGGTCCTGTTCCAAGCAATGAGGATTTATCAGTGAATATAACATAGGAGGAATTGGTAAAGGAGACTGAGAAGGAGCATCCAGAAGGTAATAAAATCTCAGATTTTCCCCTTTCCAATTGCAAGTGTATGGTCCTTAATTTCCATGTGCTCATCGTATCCTGGGCTATTGTACTAGTATCTTAACCAATCCTTCTTTTGGCTTTTCCAGTTCTAATCCATTCTATCCACTAAAACTAGATTGACTGTCCCCAAACACACAATTTATGAGATTATTCCCCATCTCAATAACATGGACCAATTACCAGGGAGGATCATTTCTGAACTCTTCTTCCTGTCATTAGAGGCTTCCATGGTTTTTGGTATATACTTTGCCTTCTTTCCCATTATTCTATCAAAATGTATTGTGCTTATGCCCCATTCAACAAATAACTGGTCCAAGGATGCTCAGTCAATAAATCGTGCATCCAAAATTTGAACTCAGGGAACTGAAGAGGACCTACCCTAGCTAGGGTTTGTGGAAACCTTCAAGATAAACTAAACAAGACTAGATACTTTAACCTCAGTCCTCTTAGACACAGAACTGGCCCCATGGGGCCAGCTTGACTGTCTCCAGGTTCAGGCTAAACATAATCAGAATCCCCTGCTTCAAAATCACCATGACCACCCAGAGTGACTTGGCTTAGCTTTGGCAGGTGCTGTCATTCTCAGGCTACAAACCATCCTCAGATATGAGGACGGTACACTGAAAGACAAGTATGACTGGCCTTAGGCATCCGGCAGATCAATTAGTTCTGAGTCAGCCCAGGGGCTGTGGTCACACTTGGCTAGTCTCTGGGAGAAGAGAGAGATGTGGCTGGGGGGATGGAGAGAGCTCTATCTGAAGTAAGCCAGACACCGGACGTAACCTGAAGACTCTTGATTGTGAAGGTTCTCCTTCCAGGAGAAGACAGCCTGCAGCTACTCCAGTGTTCTCCACTGTTTCAGATCTAAACCAAGCTGACTCCCCAGAGCACAGGTCAACATTTTCCAGTTTTTGCCCTAGTGTTGATTACTGTATTGATTATTGACTGGGTTCACATGTCACCTCTGGTCTTCATCAACTCTCTGCAAAATGGGGATTGTTACTATCAGTATGAAGATGAGGAAACTGAGAATCAAAAAAAAGGAAGTGACTTTCTCAAGGCCAAGAGTTAGTATGCAATGAAGCCAGGAAACAACCCAGGTCCATCTGCCTCCACAGCCTGGGCTTTCCCCAACACACCTTGCAGACTCCACATTTCAAGCCAAATCTCAGGTTTCCTGTCTCAGATGTGTTAAGAGTGATGGGAACCTATTTTGTAAATGGCCAAGGCCTGAAGGAAAGTATGCAGAGTGAATGCTCAGCACCTCACCCTACTTCCGCCTTCAGGGTCAACTCTTCCCATGTCTAGATTGATATTTCATTTTGGTGGACTGCATGTAGCTTTAAGGGGTTTCACTGATTGCGCTATGATATTTGTATGTTTTTAATTTTTTTTAATTTGCCTGGGATGTCTGAGGAAGGGCAGAGTAGTGTGGGAGGAAACCTAACTGATGACAGGATAAAAGAAATGTAAGAAATTTCCACAATTTTGGTTTCCTGGGCCCTATCCAAAGTAAACGGCTCTCACTTTTGTTTTCTTATTAAATGCAATGACTTCTACGTGGGCTGGATCAGAGAAAGCACTTCTCACACAAAATGACTAACTAGATGTAATTCATTTAACTAGATCAGTGAGGTGAGAGGCAAATGGTGGAGTATCTTAAGTGCTGTACGAGCATCATTTTTTAGCCTTTGAAGTAAACTTACAATGTAGCACCAATATTCCCATCTTAAGAAGAAGGAGGGTAAGCCTCATTCACAGTGGTCCAGCCTGCCCCAGTCACAGAGCTAGTGAATAAACGGAGGAGCTGAGATCTGAGCATAGGTATCTCTGACTATCTCTGTCTGTGGCTCCACAGTCTGAGGCGGCAGATCACAGATGTGGCTTCTGGCTCTGCCTCAGTCAATAACATGGAACATGACACTTGTGTCTCCAGATCCCAGGTGCCTCAGATACAAAATGGCTTCACATGCACCGTGAGCACAAAATGACTTACTGTTTTGGAAAGATCTTTGCAAACTGTAAGGGATTATCATCGATATTTTTGTAATTTGTCTTTTCTGGGCCTCAGTTTTCTCTACCTTAAAATTAAAGGATGGGAATCATGTGATCTCCAAGGTGTTTTTTCTGGCTCTAAAATTCTATACTTTTTAGGGCTAAAAAGTCCTGTGCTACAAAATACAGTCTGGCTTGACAGGATGTTTCTTGGTGATATCTATGACATACTAGAATTTTAACAGAATCATCAGTTACAGCCTCATGAGTTTACAAAGGAGCTTAAACTGCTAATGTTTGTATTTTAATATTTTTTTCTTTACATTTTCTAGGTGATTGATTGATTGATTAGTTTTTGGGTGGAAGGGTAATTATGTTTGTTTGTTTGTTTGTTTGTTTGTTTGTTTGTTTGTTTATTTATTTATTTATTTATGGAGGCGTACTGGGTATTGAACCCAGGACCTTGTGCATGCTAAGCTTTATACCCTTCCCCGCTAATGTTTGTATTTTAATATTGATGAGAAAAGTTGCCTTTATACGTGTTAGTTTTTTTTTTTAACTACACAATCAAATCAAATCACTTTCTATCAAATCAGGAGGAGAAACACAAAAGATGTTACCCTACCAGTCCTGTAGCAACCACCTTGCTTTGGAAAAAACAGTCCCTTTCTCTAGTTTAAAAAAAAAAAAGGCTGTACTTTGTAGTAATCCTGCTCTACTTCATCAAAAGTAATCAATGCATTTATCACAAAAAATTTCTTGAGACACTAAAAGGCAATTATAAAAACAGCCAGCCGTGTCACCCAGAACACCGTGGTAACCAGCATCACCAGGGCATGAAAAAATAGCTGTTAGTCACTAGACTCTATGCTGGTTGGCAGTTTGGCTTGCTAAGCAACACTGTAAAAATAGCAAAGTCACAACCCATTATCTGGAGGTCTGACTTTGCAGGGCTTTGAACCTGGTCCCAGAAGGAACTATCCCAGGTCTGCACACCAACCTCATACCTTATGCTCCCAGGCAAAGCCTAATTAATAGTTTATTCAACAAATATTTATTGAAGCCTATTGTACATAAGGCACATGATTCCCAATACGTGTATTTACTTGGTTTCTCAGTTAAATAGAAGCTCTGAAATCGACATAGAAAGAGAGGTTTTGTGATCACTGAGGTGGGGGCAGGGATTTGCTTCAGGCCGACTCAAGGAGAACTAGCAGCTGACAGCCAGAGGACAGAGAAAAATGAAAAAGTAGACAGAGAACTGCTTTATAATACAGCATAAAATAATTACATTCTCATGACCATGATCCTGCGTCATCAAGAAAAGATTAAGTTATATTTAGGATCCTTTGTTAAGGAAGGGAGGAATGGGTATAAAACATTTTAGAAATATCATCCCCCAAAATGGTTAAAATATACAGCGTTGGCACTTGGAAGGAACATAAATTATGTTTGACAAATGCCTCATTCTGCCTAGTTCCCCATTTTGCTGGAAGACAAGCAACATTATAATCATGACGTTACCAGCTTTTGAATGTGGTCTTGGCTCCCTTTCTGCCTTTATTTTTCTAGCTCAAGCTCCTGCCTCAGCGGGAATGCCCTTTCCCTTCGTAACTGCTTATCAGAGTCTCTCCATTCACATCCTCAGAGAAGTTTTCCCAGATCCTTCCAGGGAATTACTTCTCCCTTCCTCCTTCATCCACAGATTTTTTTCTGGATGCCCTTGACTGTATCCCAGTCTGCTCTGCATCATTTCCATCAGGGCCCTTCCTCCTTTCATGCTTTTGGAGGGCAGGGTCTTTCCCATATTTATATCCATATCCGGCTCCCAGAGTCCTGGGAGCGCAGCACTCAGCGAATGTTACTGAACTCAGTTGCTCAGATAACGTCGTCAACAGTCGCTGGGGGTGGAGGGAAGGTTAGGTGGCAGACGTGGCGCTTTCCCTAATGGGTGCGAAGTGGCCAGGAACCCAGCCACACAGCCTTCTTTCCTCAGAGCCTTGGCACGTCTGTTCCCTTCTCCTGAAAAGCTCTTCCTCTGGTGAATTCCTTCTTACCACCTTTAGCTCAAAACCACTTGGGGAGGGGGAAGCCTATCCTAACCCACAAGACTAGGTCAGGGCCCCCTATTATATACTCTCCTAGCTCCCTGTACTTTTTCTTCACATCACTTGTCATCGTGTGTAGTTATTTATTGGTTAGTGTATATCTCTACTTGACTGTCAACTGGAAGGAAGGAGGGAATGAAAGGAAGGAGGGAGGGAAGTAGGAATTAACAAGAATCTCAATTTGGAAAAGAACAGACATCAGAAAATAAAGAGAGGATTGAGAGTTATTACTGAAGGTCAAGCAGTTGCCAGATGTGGGCTTAGAGGCAAACCAGTTTACGAGATTGCTAGGACATTCCACAGACCCCCTGCTCTGAGACACTCAGATGCTTTAAGGGAGCAAGAAGCACAACCAGATGTACTTGTCTGTTAAAAAATGGAATTTAGTTGAGCTCCTATATTCTTCAAATGAAAGAGGGCTCACAAAGCATGGTAAAAAGCAGAACCAGAATTTGATTGCTGTCTGTGGGATTTAGGTTAAAGATAGTCTGACAACGAAGGCTGTTATGCTCTGTAAAGGATAATTAAATCTAAAAGAAAAGTGTGAATTAGATTCTCTCTCAGGTTTTCAGTGTCCCTTCCAGCTTGGATTCTATTGTTACCTGATATTTCCATTGCCAGGCTGAGAAAAAAAATTACTGCATAACAATATTCCAACAATCATAATGAAAAATTGTAAAGAAAAAAATATAAACAAGCAATTTTAACACTTCATATAATTAATTATTTTCACTTTTTCTTGTTTCCTTTTGTTCTTCTTTCCTGTACGTGAGGGACTATGCTTTGTTTACTCTTTACTCTAATTATTGCTTAGAAGATAAACATCTTATTCTAAAATTTATGAATTATTATTTAACAATGTTTAACACATTTTTAAAGCATATTACATCCAATTATACCTGTCAAATATAACTTCGAGTGAAAACAAGTTTTTATTTTCTTTCATGGAAGACAAAGAACGTTTTGGCAGCTTTTTATAGAATTAAGCAATGGGATAATTATTCTTCCTGCTAAAATAGCTCACACCAGAATTTGTAGTGATAAGCAAAACACTGACTTTTCAACCAGATTATTCCTCAGAAATTGTTATACTGTGTGTCTATGCCAGAAGCACTTGCTGGCTGGTTGGATGTACTTTAGGGAACAAACCACATGCATTAGAAGCAAAATTGAAGTGGGTATCTTTCAGCTCCGTAATGCCTGCTCAGTGTCTTTCTTGTTCACGGCTGTATTCCCAGGTCCCACCTCAATGCCTGGCCTAAAGCAGGAATTCAGTAAATATTTACTGAATGAATGAATGAATCAATGAGCAAAGGTTGAGTATGAAAACTGCAACAGACCATTTTACATAATTTAAGATGGCTATTTCAGCCTACAGATAGAGTAACCCAACATTGTATGGATTATGCTGTCTTTTGTTTAGGAAGATGGTGTTACTAACTCAGCAAGCTAAACTGCTTAACTAAATTGAATACCAGAGCTTTAGTGCCCAGAGGCTTCGATTTCAGAACACTTTATTCCTTCTCCCTGTTGTCTATACAAGGTTGGTTTTCTCCTAAAAACAATCCAATAAGTAGAATGGTAAACTTTAGAAAGTAAGTTCAATAAATTTCTAAGGGTGCATTTTATAAATCAGTCTTCCCAAATTATAGAACTCAATCTCAGGGAGACTTACTGTGAGAAGAATACCATCACATCAAAAAATCACTCTTGGGATTAGATTGGGATATTTGATTTCTGGAAGAAGGCAAGACCACAGGGTTACTCCACCTTTCTTTTTTCTGTTTAAGAATTTGATTAAGGTTGTTATTACCTGCCATATATTTTTAATATGACAAAATACTAAAAGCTATTATTTCAGGACAGTGGGAGGATTATTTTCAGGTGATGTTCATATTTTGTCTATTCTATTTTTAAACTTTCTATAATGAACATGTAGTATAGAAACTTACAAACTTCAGTAAAAATGTTATAAAAGCAAAATAATTCGGGGGGTAGAGGGTGGGAAGGGATAGACTGGGATTTCAAAATTGTAGAATAGATAAACAAGATTACACTGTATAGCACAGGGAAATATACACAAAATGTTATGATAAATCACAGAGAAAAAAATGTGACAATGAGTGTGTATATGTCCATGAATGACTGAAAAATTGTGCTGAACACTGGAATCTGACACAACACTGTAAAATGATTATGAATCAATAAAAAATGTAAAAAAAATTACTTAAAAAAAGCAAAATAATTCAATCATAATTATTCCTTTCCCTATGTTCTGACTGCATTTTAATATTTCTATTATTGCACATTTGTTTTAATGATTTATGTGCAGGTCTGTCTTATCTACCTACTTACACGCAAAGCCATGACTTGTGAATTGTAATGCTGTTGGAAATTGGGGGGAAAGGTGAGTTCAACCTGCCTTCTAGTTTTACAAAGGGGAATGCTACTCTCCCAATGGGCTGAAGTCTCTTTGGGAGCAGGGACTGTATCTTACACACCCAACTCTTAGCACAGTGCTTTGAAAAGGACTAAATAATTGTCTAAAGAACAAAGAAACAATGATATATAACACTTTTCTTCTAACATTTAAAATCTGACCTTGTCCTGCTGCATGGTCCAAAATGATTGGGCTGGAGATAATGACTCATTCACCAGTGCTCTGCAGATCCCTTCCATTATATTAAAGTTAACTCCTTCAGACGTTCATTTAGTCATTCAACAAAGATTTACTGAAAACTTACTATGTGTTATAGCCATTGCTAGGTGCTATGGCTACAAAGACAGACATTGCCTTCCTGATGTTCATAATACGCATGAGCGGCATTTGTAAACAGATACTAATAAAATAGCCTGTTAGTTCAATAATAGACATGTTGAATAATTAAGCTGGCTAAAATGGGTTTACAGGAGAAGCTTCCTAGAGGAGGGAGCCCCTGTGCTGAGTATTAAAGGAGGTGCTGGAGTAAGGATTAGTTCCCCAATGCATAGCCCTGACAAAGAGTACCATATAAGAAAAGGGATGAAGGCGAGAAATAGCACAGTGTGGCCACTGAGTTTGGTGTTGCTGGAGCATAAAGCTGCGGGTGTAATCAGTTGTGAGTCTGGCAGCGAGGGCAGGGAGCAGGTCATGGGGGCACAGCTTAGACTTTGTCCTGCATGAGTAGGGAGTGCAGAAAGGTTGGAAGCATGGATGATGGCAACAGAGATTATTTACTAGCACCGAAGAGGACAGATCTGAGGGTGGCAGAAACTGGAGGAAGTGCAACTTCTTAGAAGGCAGTTGCACAAATGAGTACATAACAGATTTGTGTTTACATCTAATAATCTGAGCTAACATTTATTTAGCATTTATTATATGACAGTTACTAAATAAGCAGTATTATGCAAATAATGTCTTAATATTTCAAACAACTCTATGAGTAAATACTATTATTATCCTTATTTTACAGCTAATGAAACAAACCGTTAAGTAACTTGCCCAAGGCCAGGATGCAACCAGAGCAATCTGGTACCAAAGCTTATACTCTTAATTCCTGTCTCATTTGTCTAATTTCTGTCTCCTGCATTAGAATGAAAGCTCCATGCAGACAGGGACTATGTTGGTGGTGTTCTCCGCTGTGCCTGTGCAACAAGTATACAATAACTAGTTGTTGAATAAAATTAACGAATAACCTAAGTGGAAGAAATAGGGCACTAAGTTATGTACAGTTACAAGAAATATTTTGGATGCACTATTGGCAAATTTTTTGCAGACTTTGGAGATTATTATGGACTGAATGTCTGTGTCCCTTCCCCTCCTCAAATTCATGTTAAAGCCTAACTCCGGAGTGGAGCCTTTAAGGAAGTAATTAAGGTTAAATGAGATGACAAGGATGGGGCCTTAATCCAAAAGGATTGGTGTTTTTATAAGGAGACCAGAGCTGTCACTCCGTGCATGTGAACTAAGAAAGGCCATGTGAGGACACAGTGAGAAGGTGGCTGTCTGCAAGCCAGGAAGAGAGCTTTCACCAAAACCAAATCGGCTAGAACCTTGATCTTAGACTTCCAGCCTCAGGAATTGTGAGAAAATAAATTTCTGTTGTTTAAGCCCCCCAGTCTATGGCATTTTGCTGTGGCAGCCTGAGCAGACTAAGACGGTGGTAACTTAGGATGAGGGTGGGGGTGAAGAAGTTTCTAGCTTGATAGACTTAGCAGGGGAGGGCAGTGGTACCACTAATTGGGATAGAGAATTCAAGAAGAAGAAGAGGAAAGATTGGTTATGGTCAGTGGAACACCACTAATTATTCTGTACTTAAGGTTCACCTCACTCAAACACAGAAATATAATTGAAATTAGTTTTTAAGACCATTTATTCAATAAATGTTTATTTATCCTCTAGCCATAATGGCTACTGTATTTGTCCTGAGTGTACAAAATAAATGACTCATTCTCTGCCCTCAAGAACTCACAGCTGGTGGAGAGAAAAATTGTTCCTCTTTTTAAAGCTCGCTGGAAAGACCATTTTTCTTTTCCCCTCACTTCAAAAAATCTGGAGTTTATAAGAAATATACAGAGAAAATCCCATATGGATAAGAGATTTGGAGTCACAAGACCTGGATTTGAACCTGAGTATACCAGGTGAGTGATGATCTTAGGTAGGACAAGTAATCCTTCTGGTTCTTAGGGTCCTCACCTATACCTGCATAGTTGTTTTAAGGATCAGATAAGAGAGGTTGGTAGAAATGTTTGTAAAACTCAATATGCATGTTAGCAATTATTGTAATTATAAAAGCTACATTTCCAACCTGCAGAAACTAAAGGCGAATCAGTCACGGGCCACAAGTCAGAGGTGAAAGGCCAGCTTTGAACCCTTTGGATGGCAGGAGTTTGGGGATGGAGGATGGAATAAGACTGTGTGGTGGAAAAAAGAACAGGTTTTGGGGTCCTACAGATCTGGTTCAAATCACAATCCAGTCACTTATTAGCTATGGAAAGTTGAACAAGCCTACCCAGTTACAAACTACCTAGTGATAGAACGCTAACAAGCCTTTTTCAGACCAGAGTTAGAAATTCTGCAACAGAACTCATGTCCAATCAATACTGACTTTTTTGAGCAGTCTACTGTGTGCAAGACACTGTGCAAGGTGCTGGGGATACAGAGGTTACTAAGACACAATTTCTGCTTCAGAAGACTGCCTTTATTCTAACACCGCCTGACCTTACAGACTGTTAACTTTCGGAGGGCAGTCTTATTGTCTCCTCTGTTGCCTAGCTCTATATAGATGCTCAGTAAATACTAAAAGAATGAATGAATGAGTTCCCAGGAGTTTCATTAAACATGTCATCTGGCAGAGAAAGACACTGTTTGACACCACTTACGTGTGGACTCTAAAAAAGAGAACAAACTAGTGAATGGACTCACAGATATAGAGAATAAACTGGTGTTTACCAGCAGGGAGATGGAAGGGTAGAAGGGTAAGATAAGGGTAAGGTATTAAGAGGCACAAACTCCTATGTAGAAAATAAATAAGCTACAACAACACAGGGAATACAGCCAATATTTTACAATAACTATAAATGGAATATAACCTTCAAAAATTGTGAATCACTATGTTGTACACCTGAAACTTACATAATATTATACATCAAGTATACCTCAGTTGAAAAAAAAATCATCTGGCAATGCATGACAATGAAACATTATTTTAGCTACCACATCTAAAAGGTGGTTAAGCTAAAAAGGGGCTGATAGGGTCAGCCCTAATCCAATCCGAATGGTGTCCTTGTAAGAAGAGATCAGAATACACAGAGAGACTACAGGGATGAACACACACAGACTGAGGGACAACCATGTAAGGACACACTGAGAAGGTAGCCATCTGTAAGCCAAGGAGAGTGGCCTCAGAAGAAACCAAACCTGCTGACACCTTGATCTTGATCTATGGAGGACTTCCAGCCTCCAAAACTGTGAGAAACTAAATTTCTGTTATTTATGCCACTCAGCCTATTGTATTTTGTTACGGCAGCCCTAGCAAACTAATACAGATTTTCATAGCTTTTATGCCCAGATTCAAGACTCCCTTCTATAAGGTACACAAAATGTAAGAAAAATTCTTAGGGTGGATGGATGAACCTTAGGGTGCAATGGGAATGAATCATGATGGAAGGACTGAGGGGAGACAAACAGAAGAGGGTGAGATAGCCCATATTAGGCTAAAACAGCTGCCCTTTCCCTCTCTGTCTCTGTCTGTCTATCTGTCTCTCTCTCTATATATATACACACACACATTTGCCTCCCCTTCTCATGATATCAACATAAAGTGTAAGGCTGTTCTCTCTACAAATCTTGAGACTGAAAGTAGCTTTTTGACTTTTCCCCCCTTCTCAGGTTACGTTTTGATATTTAACATGATTTCATTTGTCTAAAAATATTGTAGCAGGAGGACCCCAGATTTCTCTTTGTATGCAGTCTTTATATACAAAGAGTACCTATACCAACAAGATAATGAGATTGAAATTCTGACAAACAAAAAATATGTATCAAAAACACACAATCCAATGAGATTCCTGCTGGCCACAGGGAAATGACATTTGAAACCCAACTCTAAAGTCAGGGGATTAATTTTTTGCTTTGTTTTGTTTTGAATAAACATGCCAACTCATATGTACAGATGAATGCCTCCTTCAAAGTAGTCATTCTGGAAGGTTCTACACTTATTCTAACCATGTCACTGTTCTCAAATTCTGGAATTGCCTTCAGGGTCTGTGAGATAGTCTTCTGAAAGGTCTCTTGAAGGTAACTCTTGAAGGTAGATTTGATTTTCAAAAACAACCAAGGGTCCTTCTGGGTCAACTCTGGTTAACCAAGGGACCAGTCAAACTATAATTTCAAGAGGATCGACCTTAAAGTGTCCAGGCTGATTTTTCTGGAGTGAATTGTACTCAACCTCAGAAGACAGTTTCCAAAGGCAAACCCCGGGTATGTAGTAAACATGTCATAGGCATGACATCGAGGGCAGGGTATGTGACTGCTTTGAAGGAAGCCTCATTCATTTGTATATGCAAATTTTCTAGTGGTTCCCTTTACCAGAATATTTCCTCAGGTCTAGATCTACATTACTTCATGAGACCACAGTTTCCAGAAGTACAAGGACCTCATGCCTGAGTCAAATTTTTAAAATTTCCAACGTGGGTACTTGATGTGTGTCCGAGACATAGCTGATGGAAAGTTCAACGTGGGGAAAGAACGTCTAAGGTGTATGGGGCTTAGTTTATGTAATGATTCAAAGGGCAGAACTAGGACCCAGAGAGAAGCTCTGGAGAAATAAATTTCTGCCCCTTGTAAGAAAGACATTGTCAAAAGCTGGAGCTGTCCAGCAATGGAATTAGTTTGCCTTGGAAATGGAAATGGTGAGCTTCCCACCCAGGGAGGAATTTAAAGCAAAGGCTGTTTGTTATGGAAACCCGTAGAGTTCTCTCCTATAATGGGAAGCCATGCAGTGCCCTCCAAGGGCTATCCTCTGAGTCCTATCTGCACAATACCTGGCAATTGGTAGGCCCTGAAAAAATACTGGAATTATATGAATTAAGAATACAGCGCATCTTGTGAGCCAAGTAAAGGGAAAGAGACAGGGACTCTGCTTCAAGAAAGGCAGGGACAAGTGAAAGGAAAAGAGTCAGGGAGACATAAGATGGGGCTTTCCTTGAGTTTTTGGTGCCATAGGAGAGAAGCTGCTTTGGGTATCTGAAGTCTCACATGTTTATGAAAGGGTAATACTTTTGAAGGGGGTAGGAGTTGAGGGAGGAGATATACCACATGCTCACCCTTCTTAAACTCCTCCAGCACTGTGTCCAGCCGGGTATCATTGAAGACGCAGTGCAGGGGCCGGTTGTAGAAGCGGGTGACGGTGAGAAGGGGCGTGCAGTCGTCGGGGTCCACGAAGGCCAAGTCCTTGACAAACAGAATGTCCACAATGTTGTGCCGCTGGTCGCCCTCGTACACGGGGATGCGAGTGTAGCCGCTGCGCAGGATCTCGGAGACCGTGGCGAAATCCAGCACAGCGTCGGAGCGCAGCATGAAGCAGTCCCCGAGAGGGGTCAGCACCTCCTCCACCACCTTGGTGCGCAGCTCCAGGGCGCCCTGGATGATGTTGAGCTCCTCCTTCACCAGGTCACTGTAAGGGTCCGCGGCTCGCAGCGTCTCCAGCAGCTTCTCCCGCGTGTAGAAGGTGCTGATCTCCTGGCGCAGCGCCCAGTCCAGCAGGCGGCCCAGCGGGTAGCACACGGGGAAGGCGGCCGCCATCAGAAGCCGGGTCAGGCACACGCTGTGTGAGGCGATGGCCAGCCCGTGCCGCGAACACACCGAGTAGGGGCAAATTTCGGCGCCCAGGAACACCGCGCCTGTGCACACGAGCGCCGGCAGCCATGGGAAATGAATCCCCGCCTCGCTGTAGTCTTCCCCCGTGCCCCCGACGCCCGGCGGCAGCGAGGCGTACAGCCAGCCGGCCAGGGCCGCATTGGCTCCGGCTTGGCCCAGGAGCAGGGTGCAGAGCAGATGGGTCCCCCTGCCGCGCACGGCCTGCACTCGGCGCGCCTGCTCCTGCTCGGCGGCCGAGCCGCTGTTCCGCAGCACCCGTAACTCCACCGGGTCCAGCGAGAGCAGGCTCAGGCGCAGGCCGCTGAACAGGGCAGACAGGGCGAGCAGCAGGAGCGCCCCGAGCGCCCGCAACCACGCGGGGGGCAGCAGGTCCCCGCCCGGGCCATACAGCCGCGGGCGGACGCGCAGCAGGAAGCCACCGGCGGCGCCGTGGTGGTGCCAGGCGCGCCCGTCCCAGGCGCACAGCGAGAAGAGCTTCCCGCCACCGCCCGCGCCGCCCCGCTCTGCCTCGCCCTTGCGCAGCTCCCGCACCCGCACCTGGACTAGAGCCGAGCCCGCCACGCCTCCGGGGCGCAGGGGCCCCAGGACCTCCACGTCCGATGCCCAGTCACTCTGCTCGCGGCAGCGCTGCGGCCCGGGGGGGCGCGTGGGGACGGCGCTGGGCGCCACGCTGCTCCCGCCCGGGGGCTCCTCGATAAACACGAGCCGCGGAGCCCAGTCGACGGTGCCATTCTCCCCCGGGGAAAGGGTGGGTGCGGGCACTGGCGCCGCGGGCGCCTCGGGCCCGGGCTGGAAATAGACGCGCAGGAGGAAGCTGGTGCCTTCGGCGGCGCGCAGAGTGCCCCCCTCCAGGGACACGCGGCCTCCAGCAGTGTCCTCGGGCCGCAGGCCTAGGAGCCAGGCGGCGGCAGCCGGGGGCTGAGGGGACAGGGAGAAGAAGAGCAGAAGTACAGCGCCCCGGCTGCAGCAGTCTCGGAGCCTGACACCCACCGCTGCTGCTGCCGCCGCCATCCTGCTCCCGGCGCGGCTGCACGTGATACTGCAGAAAGCGGAGCGAGAGCTAGAGGGAGGAGGAGCCGGAGCCGGGAACCCGGCCCCAGGCAGGTCACCACGTGTACGCCCCCCGCGCGCGTGAGCTGTAGGAAGTAGGGGTTCAGACCCTGCCTGGGCCGTGGGTCCCGGTGGGAGGCTGGAGATGGTCACGCATCACTGCACTGTGCGAAACCCCGACACACTTCGGTGCATCAGACTTACAGCCTAGGGAAAGCTTGTTTTGGAGCGCGGCCTCCAGCTCCAGCAGAAGGGCGCCCTCGGCGAACTCCTACCCGGCAATAATTCCCTGCCGGCCCTACCGTTTCACCATTGGCCAGGGCAATTTCCCAGAATTTCGCCTCTCCTGCCTCTTGCGTTCCCCCTTCTGGTCAGAAAAATATCCTGGAGACAAGTGTTGAATCCGTGCGTTTGATCTCAACTCCAGCTGACCTTTCATGTTTTAAAAATTTCCAAATTACTGAGGTTGAATTCCTTATTAAGATCCAAATGTCCGTTAATAAGGAACGGTTGAAATAAATTATGATACCACCATGTCATGGAATACTACACAGAAGGAAAAAGTAATGATGTGGATCCATGTGTTTGTGATATGGAAATATCTCCGAAGTAATAGTTGAAAAATAACAAGGTGCAGAACAGTGTGTATAATATGCTACTGTTTGTATTAAAAGATTATATGTACATATATAAAATACTTGGTTAAATATGCAGAGGATACACAAGAAATTTGTAATTGTGTTCACCTCTGGAGAGCAGGCCTATAGTACAATACCAAAAGCAGGAAATTGACATGGTATAATGTGTGTATATTTTATCACACACATAGATTTCTGTAACCATTGCTGCAATCAAAATGCAGAACTATTCTATCATCACCATAAGATCTAGGAGGGAGACTTTTAACTGAATTCCTTGTATTGTTTGAATTTACCATGGGCCTGTTACTTTTTTACTTTTATGCATTTACTTAAAATTTTTATATAGTAACATTCACTTTTTGGTGTAGCATTCTATGAATTTTGACAAATGCATATTCATGTGACTGTCACAATCAAGAATAGTGCCAGCATCCTCTAATATTCCCTCTGTCTTTTTGTGGTTAACCCTCCTCCCATTTCATCCGTTGGCAGCTACTGATTTGTTCTCCCCTATAGTTTTTCTTTTCCAGAATGTAATATTAACAGTATAATACAATATGTAGACTTTTGGATCTAGCTTCCCTTACTTAGCATTACGCTTTTGAGAGTCATCCATGTTGTTGTGTTTATCAATAGTTCATTCCTTTTTATGGCTGGGTAATATTCTAATACCTGGATGTATCACAATTTGTTTAGCCATTTACTAGCTAAAGAAGATTTGAGTTATTTCCAGTTTTTGGCAATATGTGCAGATTTTTGTATGAACATATGTTTTCATTTCTCTTGGGTAAATGTACCATAGACCTGTATTACTTTTTAAAGTATAAAAGCAGCAATAATTTGGCATACTATCTTTGGCATCTCTGACTAATTTTTAAAAATCTTATGTAAAATCTTATTTTCCATAGAATTCTAAAGATATTGATTGAGAAAGCCTTGTAAAAAATAAAGCTCAATACAAATGTTTCCCAGCTAAGTTATCTTCTTTTCACAAACTTATCAATCATCCAGCGTGGAAATAGCCTGCTTCTAGTTTGGGACTAGATAGGCCTCAGTAGGCTGCTGGTCACATTCCTATATAGGCTGCCTTTCATACTCTGCAAGGAGTGTGAAACAAACCTGCCATTGCCTTAAAATGCACTAGATCCTGTCCACTACAAACTGCCTCTTGCATGGACTGCTTAAGAGACCAAAGGAAGATTTAATCTGAAGAGGGGACATTGAGGCATTTATTGGAAATAAAGGGGAAAGGGTGAAGAGGTGTCAGGCATGTGATTTTTTTCTCTTAAGTGTTAGCAAAAAATGTTTTCACTTTTCTCCTGACATTTAGATTTCTCACCTCTCCTTACCTAAGCTCCTCAGCACAAAGGTACCTCTTATCCTAAAGGTTCTCTCACCTCTTTTAGGTCTCAGGACTTTATCATCATTATAATACCACCTAACACCTTTATCAAACTTTAGAGTTACAAAGGGGTTTTATATCTATTATTTCATACACACACATACAGACCTGTGAAGCATATATAATTATACCCATTTCACAGATCAGGTGAAATGACTGGCAAAACTTCTTTCGACTCTAGGTTGATGCTCCCTCACTCCATGGTGCTGACCTGTACTAAAATAGAAGCTTTCAAAAATATTTGATTAGTAATTTAAAAGCCTAAATTTCTTATACAAAGTATTACATTCCCATTGAAAATAAAGCTTTAATGCAGAAAAGCTTAAATAAAAAGAAACTATAACCCCACCAACCAGAGTTAAACACTGTTAATATTTATTTTGACACATTTCCTTTTTAATTTTCTACATAGATAACTGAGAAATATACACACACACATATATATACTCTCATATATGTGTATATTTTATAATTAAATACATATTATGCATACTATTCTAGTCTGCTTCTGTCACTTAACATATCAAGAACATTTTCCTAATTTAATTAAAATTCTTTTATAAACATAATTTTTAATGAATAATATTGTTACACTATTGGATATATATATATAGAACATGGAGATAGAGAGAATTGTAAGAATGATACTATCTCTAGTTGCACCAGCTCTATTATTAACAAGTGTTAGGCTTAGGAAAGTCAGTCTACATTTCTGGGCCCATTTCCTCATCTGTTAAATGAAAACAGTTGTAAGGTCCCTGTCCTTTCATAAGTCAGTGAGTAAAGGCTAATGTACACTGGGTGAAGATAATCTAGTGAGACTGAGTACTTTTCCTTTACTGACCAGGAAGTTCTGGAAAAGTACTGGGTTTCCAGAGCTTTACTGAGGCTGAAAGGATTCCTGGGGACAGGTTCAGACACTGTTATTCTAGTGAGGAAGAGTTGCCAAAAATAGCTCCCCAGAATCTGAATGTTGACTAGCTTCCTAGCTTACAAAATGGGCATTTCCTCACCTCCCAGAGAGACGGAGGAAACCATACTTACCTTTAATCTCATGACTATGCTATTTCATAATGTACATATTAAAATGCTTTTGCTTCTTTCATTTCTCATTCATTATTCAATAAATATTTGTTAGTCAACAAAGAGCCAGGCTCTGTGCCAGATGTTGTGCAGAGACGGATGTCATCTTTGCCATCATGGAGTTTAGATGACACTGAGGATGACAGACATGAACCAGAAATTGCTTACCTACCTAATTGATTAATTACTCCTATGAAAGAGATGTTCAAAGTGCCACGCAAGTATGTAATCCGGGGACCCATCTAGCGAGGAAGGTCTGGGCAGACTATACCCAAAAATGAAATGGAATGAAAATGGAAGAATTTATACATAAGAAAGAACGTTTTGTACCTTCTATTCTTTTTTTGTAATACTTTTTAAACTATGACAATGTATTAATAATATCCCTAATAATATAACCTGTTAACATTTATTGAGTACTTACTGTGTGCCAAGTACATTATCCCTTTTAATCCTCACAACAGATGAGAAAACTGAGGCTTAAATTGGGTAACTTTGCAAAAGTCACGTCATCTGTGGGTAGTGGAGACCAGCGTCTATAGTTTTAAAAGCTGAGAAAATAATAACACCAGCTAACTCTTACATAAGGCTTATTATTTATCAGGCATAAATTGTCTCATTTAATTCTCATAAGAACTTTTGGAAGTAGGTATTACTATTACCAAATCAACTTTACATGAGGAAGCTAAGCTATAGAGAAATTAAGTACCTTGGTGGCCAAGATTATGTAACCAGAGGCAGGAGCACCACCACTACACCACACTATTTTACTCAATACTGTCATATTTTTGCCCGTTTACATACATCATCTTACATAGTTGCACATGTAATGTTCCAACAATTGTAGTATCCTATTACTTTTCATTCATCATTATAGCATATTTTCCCTCATTAAAACTATTTATAAACATTTTTTTCTCCCCACTCCCCACTCTGTTGTTATTGTTGTTTATTTGTTGGTTTTATCACAGGCATAGAGGATTATGTTAATCATTTCCTCAATTCCAGGCTTTGAAAAAGCCTCCTTCACCCCGTAACTAATCTCGATCCCAATCCCCTCCCCCAGCAGGCAGCCATTCCAACATTTTGATATGTCCTTAAAACAAGTATGTATCCTTATAAAATACACAGTATTGGTTTGTGTGTATTTTTTCTTTTATTGCGATGATTCACATATCATAAAATTCACCGTTTTAAACAATGCAATTCAATGGTTTTTAGTATATTCATAAAGTTGTGCAACCAATATCACTATCTAATTCTAAAATATTTTCAGCACCCCAAAAATAGACCCTTACCCACTAGCACACTTCTCTTCCCCAACCCAGCCTTTGGGAACCACTGATCTACTTCTGTCTGTGCTTTGAATTTTCATTAGAAGTGCTATAGAACTTGTTCTGTTTATCACATTTTCACTCAACACCACATTTGTAAAATTTGTCCATGTTGCTGAATGTAATTCTGGCTTGATGCCTCTAAATGCTGGGTGGGCTTCCATAGCGGATGGCCACAACACTGTTTTTAATCTATCCCCTTAGAGATGGACACAGATTACCATCACCTTCCCACTGCTACCAACAAAGCCACAGTGACATTCTTATCATTCCTTCCTGGACCACTGGGGGTTTCCTCTGGGATGGACCCACTGTGGGACTGCTGGGTCACAGTGTATACATATACTTAATTTCACTCAGTACAGCCAGGTTACTCTCCACCAGTAGTGCCTAAAGTTTCCTGTTTTCTTGGCCTATACTTAGTATATTCACTTTCCTAATTTGTCCAAGCCAATGAGCATGAAGTGTTTTCTTATTTTAAAAATTTGAATGTCTCTGATTCTTAACAACTTTGAGCATCTCTCATGTATTTTTTAGCCTTTCAGGTGTGAAATTCAGTGAAATGGGGCTAAAATTTGGGGATGGCATTTAAAGTACATCTGCTCTTTCATGGGATGTGCATTCAACAGTGCTTCATATCTGAAAACACTAACCCATGCTTTACTTGGCTTGAAGCCCTGGACCAACTCAGACAGAAGCATGGAGATGGAGCTTCCTGAGAGTAGGGGTAAAGCAGGCTGGATTTGTTAATGTTTACAATAGGCAGTTAATTGTGTGCACAGCATTTCTCAGATATAGGCATTTCTATCAGTTAGTTAGAGACGCTCCTGCCTCTGACAGGGAGAATTTTTTTTTTTCCAAAAAAGGTCAAGAGTTTTTTTTGAGAAAGATTAATCCCCAGCATCTTGGCAGTCAGAAGTTCAGTCTGAATTTGATCACCAGCTAACCAGATCATTCAACACCTGAATCAGGTGTTCCAGTTGTGGGTACCAGCCTGGGTCACAAAGAGCTGGAAGCAGAGACAATAACTTCCAGTCAAACCGAAAAAAAAATTGAAGATGTTTTCTTTACTGAGAGGAAATGGGAATTGAAAGTTATTCATCTGCGACTGGCTTGAGCATGGTTTTCTCGGATAATCCAGTCCTCAGATGGGCAGGAGAGAAAGTCAGTCTCATTAGGACAGTCTTTAATGCAGACAAACATTCATTTTTTTCTTTGTAGAGTAATGACTCTCAAATTTTTTATGCATAAAAATCATAAAAGTCACTTGGGAGGGTTGTTTGTTTTTAAACAGATTCTAGAAGGATACACAGGAAACTGCTGACACTGGTTGCCTCTACGAAGAGAAACTGGTAGCTGGGAAACAGGGATAGGAGAGAGACTTTTCCCTTTTGATCTTTTAAATTTTGTACAATTAACATACATTCCCTATCCAAAAACAATTTACATTTAATTTTAAAGTGCATATTCCTATCTCCATTTTGATTCTGTGGATATGGAATAGGACCCAAGAATCTGCATTTTAACAAGCATCTCTTGTGGCTCCAATACAGCTAACTGTTGGTTCACTTTCTGAGAAACTGATACAAAAGAGTGGTTTATAATCTTTTTTCGAATTTACACACCTGTGAATATCTAATGAAAGCTATGGGCATTTTCCCTAGAAAATTGCACATGTACTCAAGGACACAGTAATGTGAATATGTTGTAAATACAAGTGCAGGCTTTCATGCCACCCCAGTGACTTCCTGTCATGTGTGATCCTTATGTTAGGGACCTCTGATGTAGAGGTTTTGTTCTATATTATGGCAAGGAAATTTTTTTAAAGAGAGAGACTCATAGAATTGAGAAGATTTTAAGCATGTGCATGTGTGTGTGTAAGAAAAGAGCAGAGGCGATTTCTACTTTGATGAAGGCATTCCTTTTCCATTACTAGAACCAGTTCCTAACTAATAAAGGAACAGAAGATGGATCCCTCAACAATTCCCTTCCAGCTACATCCTGTCCACAAGCATGCTAATAAAATTTGCAGATGATTCCAAAAGAGTATATGCTCCAAACACCAGGAAAGCCAAAGAAGTTATATAAAGCATTAGCAATATGGCAAAGAGAATGACACTCAACTTGGAAAAAATTCAAGTTGAGGTATCTGGGGAAAAGTAATTGGAAAGAAAATTTTTTGTGAGGAGGGCAACACCTGGAAAACAGTAATGTCTGTAAAAGGCCCAAGGGTGATGCTAAATGGCAAATTAGATACATGTCTGTTATATAGTATTGTGAGAAAAATATGACACTGGCCTCTTGTCACAAAGCAGGGAGATAATAGCTCTTTGTGTTTGGTCTAGTGAGATAGCACCTGGGATACTGTTTTTAGTTTTGGACACCTCATTAGTGGAAAATTGTTGATCAGCATTTGGGAATTGGGAGGCAAGAAACAAGAACAATTAAAAGCACTTCTTTGACATGACTCAACCATTTAAAACTAATGGCACAGAGGGAAAGAAGAATAATGAAACTCCATACTTAGATTGTGTTGCTGTGAAATCAAAGAAATAAAGTATCTTTGTTTCAGTTTCAGGAAAGGACCTTGGAGATGAATTTTGATGAGCTTTATGTTCCTGGGCAGTGGTAAAATTTTTAGCTGAGCAGGTTGCTCTTGGATTATGCATTCTACAAAAATCTAGAAAGGGTCATCTTAACACATAGATCTGAAGTTACTCTGATTAAAACCCTCCAATGGAGTCTCATGGCATTTGGAAGAAATACAGCCTTTTATCAGGGTCCACATTTTTCTACTGATCTGATCTTTTGCCTAAATCTTGGCTTTTCCCATTCTATCCTGAGCTCACCAATCTAGATCTCTCCACGATCTTTCCAGCCTCTTAGTCATTGCATTTGCTATTTTTTCCTCCAGCTCCTTGCATTACTGATTCTTTCTCACTTTTCTTTCTTCTATGGCCATGTTATGTAAAGTCTCCATCCTCACTCCAGCTTCCTGTTTATAGTGTTATCACAATCAGTAATTATCTTTATTTACTTACTTGTTTACTATCTTTTACCCCATTAGGATGTAAAGTCCAGGAGAGCAAGGACTTTTTCTATCTCACCCATTCCTGTGTTTTCAGTGCCTTGCATGAAGTAATAGCTAACATGCATTGAGTTCTTACTATATTTCTGACCCCATTTAGTGTTTTGTATGTATCAGCTTATTTAAAACTCACAGCAACCCTATGAGACAGGAGTATGATTCTCTCCACCTTACAAATGGGGAAACTGAAGGGTAAAGACGCTAAGTCTAATTTGCCCAAGGTTTTACAGCAAGTAATTGGTAGGGCCAGGATTTGAATTCTTGGCAGTATGACTTGCCCAGGGTCTGAGAAGTTAATGGAATGTTCAAAGCAAGCCTAGGGCTTTTGGCTGCCTGGTGCTCATCTGCCTGGAGAACAGGCAATGGATTAATTACTTGGATGGTTATACATTATTATCTTTTCCGCTGTAAGAAATTCTAGTAAATGAGAACTTGCCTCCATATTTGAAAATGTGTGATCTTGAGTCATTTCTTCTGGGGATAATGAGGGAAAGAGACAATTCAGGAAGGGGGACAGGAGCAAAAACAGGAGGTTAAATATATGGTGGAACAAGATTTGAGCTTTTTTTGTGACACAGTCTTGGGAAAGGCAAAGGAAGCTAAGAAGAAGTAAAGTAAGGACATGTTTTCTGGACCATTAGGAGGCAGGGAATTGGCGGGTATCAGAGGAATTGAGGGTATGTGCCTTGGTATGAGCTTATTTTTTATGAGCTAACACAAGACCTATATAACCTCATATTTTAGACAGAGGATTGAGAAATACCTGTTTAGCTAGACCAAACAGACCAAACAAAATGTGTCTAAGGACTTTTGTATTGAGCATCCAAGTGACTCAGTCTCTGTGAACCTGTGGGACCAAGGATGGGGGAGTCAATGACAACCTTGTTATAAAACTAGAAAGACAAATTTGTATAGAAGAGCCAATGGGAACAACATCTTCTTAATTTGCAGATTATCTGCAACCAAAAAAAAAAAATTCCAAGCACCTTGTCAAAACTGAAAGGTTTTTAAGAAGCATAGGGTAATATATTGAGATTATTTGGACATATTACTATTATTCACATAGGTGAATGTTAATATTAACTGCCTCAACTGTTTTATTAGTAAGGATTAAAATATATCTATAAGGGCTTTCATTGGTTCACTCATGATGGCCTTAGTTTTTTCAACTCTATTTTCCCTGACTCGACTCCAGTCTTGTTTTGTTCATTCATTCTTCACAAAGTAGAGACTGATCTTTTAAAAACTTTCTTTTTAAAATGGGCTTTATTTTTGAGAGCAGTTTTAGGTTCACAGCAAAGTCGAGAGGAAGGTACAGAGATTTCCCACATGTCCCCATTCCTCACATATATAAACTCCTTTATTATCAACACTCCCCCACCAGAGTGGTCCATTTGTTACAGTTGTTGAATCTACACTGATACAACATAATCACCCAAAGTCCATAGCTTAGGGTATAGTCCACTATTGGTATTGTACATTCTATGGGTTTAGAAAGATACAATGATATGTATCCATCATTATGGTATCAGATAGAGTATCTTCACTGCCCTAAAAATCCTCTGTGCTTTAACTAGTCATCCCTCCCCGCCACCTCCTGGAGACCACTGATCTTTTTTAACGTCTTCATAATTTTGTCTTTCTCAGAATGTCATAGAGTTGGAATAATATAGTTTGTTATCTTTTCAGATGGACTTCTTTTACTTAGTGATATGCATTTAAGTTCTTTCATGTCTTTTCATGTCTTGATAGTTTCCTTCTTTCTTCCTTCTTCCTTCCTTTTCTTTTCTTCTCCTTCTCTTTCTTTCTTTCTTTCTTTCTTTCTTTCTTTCTTTCTTTCTTTCTTTCTTTCTTTCTTTCTTTCTTTCTTTTTTCTTTCTTTCTTTTTCTTTCTTTTCTTTCTTTCTTTCTTTCTTTCTTTCTTTCTTTCTTTCTTTCTTTCTTTCTTTCTTTCTCTCTCTTTCTTTCTTTTCTTTCTTTCTTTTTCTTTTCTTTTCTTTCTTTTCTCTCTCTCTCTCTCTCTCTCTCATTTCTTTCAACTGTTTATTTTCCATCAACCTATTTCCAGTTTAAGAGTTTGTGGAAGAACAGATTAAGATCATTCAGTGGTAGTTCCAACCCACTCAGTGACCTAACACTAGGAGCTGCAGACCAGATTTCAGTGGCTGGCTGAGCACTCCCATCTTCAATGGGAAACTGCTGCATAAGCACAGAGGGCACCTGCATACCTTCAGACCAGTTTGTGACCTCAGGTTGAGTAGCAGTGAACTCAGGAGCTGGAGTGGTCCATTTACCCTGCAATTCCTCTTTGGTCACAGCCTTTTCAGGTGCAGTATGCTCTTCCTTTTCAATCTCTTCAGGATCTCCATTGAAGTAGAGATCAGGCATGACCCTCCATGGGTGTTCACGGGAGATGGTGCCACGCATGCTCAGAACTTCCTGGGTGAGCATCTACTACAACAGACCCACTGAGTGAGTTCCCTTGTTGTTGCCCAGGCTGGCAATGTCTACCTAGCACAAAGGAGAGTCTGTTATACAGAGCAATGGTAGGCAGGTTAACATAAAATGCCTCTGTGAGACGTTAGTGGTCACTCCTGGGATTAGAACCACCAGAAGTCTTGGCTCCTGAAAGGCTGCCTGGATCTAGTTAGTGAAGTTTCCAGGAGTGAAATGGCCAGCAACAGGTGTGGTTCCAGTGGCACCAGCAAACTTCAGCAAGCTTGCTGACCAGTATTTCTGGAGGATATGACACTGACATCAGCTGGGCTTTTAATGGCAGCAATGGCAGATCTGCCAATAGAAGCTTCTCCCAGGTTCTGTTCTGATCTATGATGTAGATGCCATCACTTTTCCTTTTGTAGGTGTATCGTTCCATTTGAAGTCAAGCTTGGTGCCACCTAAGTGGGTTCCTGCTGCAAGGAATTTGACAACATCCTCCTCCTTCACTTGCAGGACATCAAGGGCTCCAGACATTGTGAGAGTTTCCATTTTAGTTACAATGGGAACTCAGAACAATGCCTTATGAACCCTTGTCTGGGTAGCATGGAAAGTAGCTCATTTCTCTTTAACGTAGAGTAACAATTCATTGCCTGGATGTAATACAGTTTACTTATCCATTCACCTACTGAAGGATATCTTTGTTACTTTCAAATTTTAGTAATTAAAAAGAAAGCTGCTATGGAGCTCTATGTGCAGGTTTTTTGTGTGGACATGTTTTCAGCTCCATACCAAGGAATAAATACCAAGGAATACAATTGCTGGACTGTATGGTAAGAGTATAGTTAGTTTTGTAAGAAACCATCAAACTGTCTTTCAAAGTGGCTATACCAATTTGCATTCCCACCCACCATAAATGAGATTTCCTGTTGCTCCACATCCTCACCAGCATTTGGTGTCGTCAGCCTTCCGCATTTTGGAGATTCTGATAGTGTGTAGTGTGTAGTGGTATCTCGTTGTTGTTTTAATTTGCATTTCTTTGATGACAAATGATATGGAGCATCTTTTCATATGCTTACGTGGCAATGGTGTATTTTCTCTGATGAGGGATCCATTAAGGTCTTTGATATGTAAAAATCTGGTTGCTTTCTTATTCTTAAGTTTTAAGAGTTCTTTATATATTTTTTCCAGCTTTACTGAGAGATAATCGACAAATAAAGTTGTATATATTTAAACTGTACAGTGTGATGATTTGATATTCACATGCATTGTGAAATGATGACCAGAAATAAGTTAATTAATATGTCCATCATCTAATAGTTAACTCTTTTTGCATATGGGTCTTGAGAACAGTTAAGATTTACTCTTAGCGAATTTCAAGTATACCATACTATATTATTAAGTATAGTCATCATATCATACATTAGATCCTCAGAACTTATCCATCTTATAACTCAAAGTCTGTATCCTTTGATCTACATCTCCCCATTTCCCATTCCCCCCAGCTCCTGGCAACCACAATTCTACTCTTTATTTCTTTGAGATTGACTTAAAAAAAAACTCCACATCTAAGTGAGGTCATACAGCATTCGTCTTTCTCCATCTGGCTTATTTCACTTAACATAATGTGCTCCAGGTTCATCCATGCTGTTGCAAATGGCAGGATTTCCTTTTTCTTTTCTTTTCTTTTTTTTTTACGGTGGAATAACATTCCTTTGTATTATATACATACCATATTTTCTTTCTGTTTATCTGTTGGTGGACATTTAGGTTGTTTCCATATCTTGGCTATTGTGAATAACATTGGAATGAGCATGAGAATGCAGATATCTCTTCAAGATACTGATCTTGTTTCCTTTGGATATATAGCCAGGAGTGGGATTGCTTGATCTTATGATAGTTCTATTTTTATTATTTTTTTTTCAGAAAACTTCATACTGTTTTCCATAATGGCTGTACAAACTTACCAACAATGTATAAGGTTTTCCTTATCTCCACATCCTCATCAACATTTTTTATCACTTGTCTTTTTGTTAACAGCCGTCCTAGCCGGTATGAGGTTATAGATTTGGTTTTGATTGCATTTTCCTGATGATTAGTGATGTTGAGCATCTTCTCATGTCGTTATCGGACATTTACATGTCTTCTTTGGAAAAATGTCTATCAGGTTCTTTGCCTATTTTGAAATTAGATTGTTTTTCTGCTGTTGATTGTATGAGTTCCTTATATATTTTGGGTGTTAGCCTCTTATCAGATATATGGTTTGCAACTATCTTCTCCCATTATGTAGATTGCCTTTTCATTTTATTGATTATTTCTTTTGCTATGTAGAAGTCTTTTAGTTTGATATAGTCTCATTTGTTTATTTCAGCTTTTGTAGCTTGTGCTTTGGGTGTCATAACCAAAAAAGTGACATACACCATCATTACAGTATTAGAGTACTGTAAATTTGACTATAGGTTTACTTTTAAGAATTAATTTTACACTTTTATGTGTTTTCTGGTTACTTAGCATCTTTTCATTTCAGTTTAAAGAACTCCCTTTAGCAGTTCTAGTAAAGAAGGTCTGTGGTGATGAATTCTCTCCGCTTCTGTTTGGGAAGAGTCGATATTATAAAACAGAAATCTGATTACATCAATCCTCTGCTTCGGTGGCTCCCTATTGCTCATGACACCGCTTGTCAGAGTCCTTCATAAACTGCTTTCTCTCTGCTTCAGTACTCTGCTTCTCAATGGTGTTAAGCGGCAGAGCTCGGATTTGAACCAGATTATCGATTTTCAGAGGCAATATTCTTAATTGCTTCTCTGCATTGTCCCAGCAGTCAGCCATATTGAATTCATTTGTCTCCTATGAACTATCTACGCTTTTTCTTGTCTCTAGGCTTTACTACTAGCTTTTCCCTCTGCCTGAAATTTTCTGTCCACTCTCTTGGCTTGGAAAACCCCTCCCTATTTATCTTTCAGATCTCAGCTTCAAAGTTTCTCTAAGAAGCTTTACATGATTCCCCAAGCCTGAGTCAGAAGCCTCTGTTCTACATTCCTGCAAATCCTTTTTCTTGCCCTGACATATAACTTAGTCATTATATTGTAATTGCTCGTTTACTTATTTACCTCTTTGACAAGTATTTGAATCCTGTGATTTCAGGGAGTGATTATCTTATACATCATTTTATCCTCAGTGCCTACCATATAGCAGACACTGGGAACGTATTTGTTGTATAAAAGAACAGAAGATTTCAAATTCCTTGCTAGTGTACCTTCCTATTTCGAACGTTTTAAGAAACTAATACTAGGGGTTGGGAAGGGAATACTATAATTGTCTTCCTATTTGGATCTCTTGGGGGGAGGCAATTCAAAGCACAGCCTAAAAAGAACTCAGAGGCAGGGGAGACAGAGAGAAAAAGATCTGGGATGGGTGAGGTTGGTGCCTCTTCGCTCCTAGGGTTTTCCGTCTTTGGCCCTTCCTTGTTGGCGCATGTGTATTTTGGCGGGGTGGCGTCACACCGCCCCTAGAGGGCGTCTGTGAGCCCTGGGAAGGGGGCTATCAGCCGGAGCCTCCTCACAGCCGGAAATATCGCGGTGTCTCGTCACCCCTGAGAGCGGCACCTAGCCAGCTCACAGCGGCCAACAGTAGCGTTTGGGAGCTTCCCAGGAGTCGTCGAAAGTTCAGGATCTTTCCATGCGTCGTCGAATGTGCCGTGACTTTCCAACACGTGTTTCGCCTCTGCTTGACTTTCTCTGGGACTCAGAACACCGGACAGGAACAGACAGAGCCAGCGGAAGAATGGTGGTCGCCTGTGTGGAGCCCCTGAGGGGAAGAATCCCTGGGGCGAGGAAGAGCCACCTGAGCCCGCGGGAGTCGCCACGAGCAGCTGCTCTCAGGTCCGGCTGGGACCTGGGCCCTCTGGCGGGCAAAAGGGAAAGCCAGTGTCGGGGAGCGAACAAGAGGGACCCAGAAGGCAATTATTTTTCCCGGCCAGCAGTGGTGAAGAGCCCCAGGGTCGGCGGACAGAGGAGGCCGGCGAGTCCCGACGCCCTGCGCTGGACTGAGGGACCTTCGGCTGAGGTCGGAGAGCAGCAGGTGGCGGTTCAGCAGACAGGTGAGCAGCACCCCCTTTTGAGGACTCCTGGAGGGACTAACGGAGGAGGGGGTATCCTGAGAAAGTGTGGACTCTCTGCCAATTAAGGAGGTGGGGACTGAGAGTACAAGATTTGGGGTATGGCCCTGAGGGTATCAGTTACTCTCACCATTCTGGAAGACCGCGGAAAATACTGGTTGTATTTGAATTTACTCTCGACACAATCAGGTGACCCTTTATGGGACTGAGGAAGAGATTAGCAGTTAGAACTCAGCTGATGAAACTAGTTATAAAATACTGATATAGAATCGCCATAGAAGTAACTCCAGCACTGGCAGCGAGTCTCCAAGCTTATTTGCTTAGCCTGAGTCTAGAGATGTAGATGCATTTATTTCTTGCTCGCCCTCATTCCATTCCTCCTACCTGTCCTCCTTCCTTTCTTCCCTTCCTCACTTTTCACTCTTCCCCTTGTTTGGTTTCCTTCTCGTTACTATCTCTGTCCTTGCATTAAAACAGGAGTTCTTAACCCTAGAATTCTGGTGGTCCGTGAACTACGATGGAAAGAAAATCACATCTTTTATTTAACATTTAAGTATATTTTTGCATCTTCACCAGTTAGGAGAGTAATCGTAAACCACAGTAGTATTAGCGGTACCCATGACTGTCATTTAGAAATCAAGTGGTATTAACAATATGTACCTTTGCTACCAGAGAAATCACAGATGTTGTCATTCACATGGTAGTATTTGCCCCTATTATTAAATTATGATTTATTTGACTTGCCGCCTAATCTTTTACTCAATGCATTAACGGTGAAACATATTTAATACTTTATCACTAACTTAAAAATGTTTTGACAACTGTAGTGCAATATAATTCATTTCCTTTGCATACTTCTTATCCATTCCTGGTCTTGCTGTGGTGTATAGAAGAAAAAGTGGTGCTGATTTTGAGAAAGTGAATGAATGACCCAAGTCACTGAGTCTTTTCCCAGTTTAGGTAGTTTCTACTTCTCTCTTTCAACAAAATTGAAGGAGGGCCTGATATAGTTGTTAAATGATAGATAATTAAAAGTAATTTTTAGATAGATCACAGAAGGATTTTTGGCATGTAACTCTGGAGGAGGATAAAGGAATTATGTATTGTTGCCATAATGAAATGTTATTATTCTTAGCTACTTATGTAAACAAGCTTTCTAAGAATTTATATTTAAAAATAAATAAATATAGAAAAGGGATTGATTTTGTACATTGACTATTACTATCAGTAAAAGCATAGATTCACAAAAGCCACATTCATCTCACTAAGAGGTACGATGTCAATAAAATTTTTCTAATGTTAAAGTTTATATAAATTTTGTTAAGTTTATGCTGTTTTGCTCAATTGGGTGCTAATACTGATTGTAATGACAATGTAATTCAGAAGAAAATTTTAAATACTCTGAGTCTCCAGAACTATGAGAGGATACATTTGTTTTGTTTTAAGCCATGGGAAATTAAGAGTAGGATTTATAGTGTATGCAATTGTTCAGTTTTAGTAGATACTGCCAAATTGTTTTCCCTAGTGGTTGTACCTATTTATACTCCCTGTAACAGTGTGTGAGAGTTCTGGATGCTCTACATCAAGGATTGGGCATTAGATATTGAAGAGCTGGATAATGAATATTTTAGGTTTTATAGGCTATATGGACTTAGCAGATACTCAGCTCTGCCACTGTAACATGAAAGAAGCTATAGACAATACATAAATGAATGAACATGACTGTCTTCCAATATAACTGTATTTACAAATAAAGTGGTGGGGGTTCTTAGCTTGATGACCCTTGCTCTGTATTTTTACCAGCACTTGTATTTTCTGTCCTTTTCATTTTAGCCATTCTGGTAGTGTGTAGGGGTATATCATTATGGTTTTAAGTCACATCGCTGATGATTAATGAAGTTGAGCATCTTTTCAGTTGTTGACCATTTAGATGTACTCTTTTGTGAAATGCCTGTTCCAGTGTTTTGCTCATTTTTAAAATGCGAGTTTGAGGTATAATCCACATACCATAAAATTCATCCTTTAAAAAATATACAATTCAGTGGTCATTAGTATATTCAAAGTTGTATTCCCATCACTGCTACCTAATTTCACAGCATATTCAACATCCTCTGGTAAAAAAACCCTCCATACCCATTAACAATTACTTTCCATTTCTTCTACTCCTAGCCCCTGGCAACCACTAATGTATTTTCTGTCTCTGTGGATTTTCTTATCCTGGACATTTCATATAAGTTGAGTCTTATAATATGCGATCTTTTGTGTCTAGCTTCTTTCACTTAGCATAATATTTTCAAAGTTCATCCATGTTGTAACGTGTATCAGTACTTCATTCTTTTCTATGTCCAGATAATATTCCATTGTAGTGGATTCACCACATTTTGTTATCCATTCCATCAGTTGGTGGACATTTGGATTGTTTCCAGTTTTGGCTATTATGAGTAATGCTGCTGTGAACATTCATATACAAGTTTTTGTGTGGACATTTTTAAAAATTTAATTTTATTGAAGTATAGTTGATTTACAATGTTGTATTAGTTTCAGGTGTACAGCAAAGTGATTTAGTTATATACATATAAAAATATATATATCCTTTTAAAGATTTTTTTCCATTATAGGTTATAAGATACTGAATGTGGTTTCCTGTGCTATACATTAGGTCCTTGTTGTTTACCTATTTTATATATAGTTGTGTGAATCTGTTAGTCCCAATTCCTAATTTATCCCTTCCCTCCGTTTCCCCTTTGGTAACTATATTTTGTTTTCTATGTCTGTGAGTCTATTTCTGTTTTGTAAATAAGTTCATTTGTATCATTTTTTAAGATTCCACATATAAGTGATATCATATGATATTTGTCTTTCTCTGTCTGACTTACTTCACTTAATATGGTAAATCTCTAGGTCCATCCATATTGCTGCAAATGGCATTATCTTATTCTTTTTAATTTCTGAGTAGTATTCCATTGTGTATGTATACAACATCTTCTTTTTCCATTCATCTGTCTGTAGGTGTTTAGGTTGCTATTGTAATAGTGCTGCTGTGAACATTGGGGTGCATGTACAGTCTTTTCAAATTGGAGTTTTTTTTTCTGGATTTATGGCCAGGACAAGAATTGCTGGGTCATACGGAAACTCTGTTTTTAGTTTTTTCATTAACCTGGACATAGATTTTTAATTCTCCTGAGTATATCCTAGGAGTGGAATTGCTGGGTTGTATTATAACTTTTTATTTAACATTTGAGGAACTGGTCAACTGTTTTCCAAAATAGGTGAATCATTTTAGAATTCCACCAGCAGTGTCCAAGGGTTTCAGTTTCTTCATATCCTCACCATCACTTGTTCTTGTCTGTCTTTTTTTTATTATAGCCATTTTAGTGGATGTGAAGTGGTATCTCATTGGAATTTTAATTTGCGCTTTGTTAATGACTGATGATGTTGAGTTTCTTTTCAGAGTTTATTGGCCAGTTGTGTATATTACTTGGAGAAAGGTTTTTTCAGATTCTCTGACCACTTTTTAATTGAGTTGTCTATCATTTTATTGTTGAGTTGGCAGATTTCTTATACAAGAACTTAGCTTCAAGTCTCTTATCTTATAAGTGATTTGCAGTATTTTCTTCAATTCTGTGGGTTGTCTTTTTACTTATCTTGACGGTATCCTTTGAAGTACAAAATTTTTTTATTTTGATGAAATCTGATTTATCTATTTTTTTTCTTTTGTCACATGGGCTTTTAGTGTTATGTCTAAGAACCATTGCCTAATCCAAAGTTACAAAGATTTCCACCTGTTTTCTTCTAAGAGATTTGTAGTTTCAGCTTTTACATTTAGGTGTTTGATCCATTTTGAGTTATTTTTTGTATATGATGTTAGGTAATGGCCCAACTTCACTCTTCTGAATGTGGATATCCAGTCGTCCCAACATTTGTTGAAAAGTTTCCCCATTGAATGGTCTTGGCACCACTTTGAAAATCCATTGACTGTACTTGTAAGGGTTTGTGTTTGAATTCTCAGTTCTGTCCTATTGGTTTATACATCTGTCCTTATGCCAGCACCCACCATCTCTTGATTATTGTGGCATTGTAGTAAGTTTTAATGTCTGGAAGTGTGAGTCCTTCCAACTTTGTTCTTTTTTAAGATTGTTTTGGCCATTCTGGGTCCCTTGCTTGTCAGGTAATGCAAAAAAGACAGGTGGGATTTTAATAGGGATTGTATTGAATCTGTAGATCAGTAGGGAGAGTACCGCCAACTCAACAATATGAGGTTTTTCAATCCATGAATATCAGAACAGGGGATGTCATTTCATTTATTTAGGACTTTTACACTGTCCTTTAACAATGTTTTGTAGTTTTTGGTGTATTACTCTTGAACTTTGTTAAATATATTACTCAGTATTTTATGCTTGTTAATGCTATTGTGGATTGAGTTGTTTTAATTTCATTTTTAGGTGTTTATTCCAAGTGTATACAAATACAATCTATTTTTGTGTGTTGATTTTGTATCCTACAATGTTACTGAACTTGTTTATTAGTTCAAATTTTTTAATGAATTTCTTTGGACTTTCTGTATGTGTAAGATTATGTCATCTCTGTATAGAGATCGGTTTAGTTTATCCTTTCTAACCTGGATGCTTTTTAATTCTTTTTCTTGCCTAATTGTCCTGGTTAGGTTAAAACCTCCAGTAAAATGTTGAATAGAAGTGGTGAGAGCAGACATCTTGTTAGGGAAAAACTTTTCAGACTATCACCATTAAATATTATATTGGCTATGGGTTTTATGTACATACCCTCTATCACGTTGAGGAAGTTCCCTTCTATTCCTAGTTTATTCAGTTCTTTTATTTTGAAAGGGTGTTGGAATTTGTCAGATGTTTTCTAGTGAGATGGTCATAAGGTCATTGTCCTTTATTCTCTCTCTCTATATGCTTTATTTAATTGATTTTCGTATGTTGGTAATCTTTTTTATATGTTACTTTTTGTTCATTTTAAAATTGAGTTTCTCACTTAAAAGATATATTACTAAATGGAAGAAGCCAGTCTGAAAAGGCTACAAACTATACAATTCCAACCAAATGACATTCTGGAAAAGGCACAGCTACAGAAACAATTAAAAGATCATAGTTTCCAGGGTTCTGGGGAGAGGCAGGGAGGGAAGAATGAATAGATGGAGCACAATTTTTAAGGTAATGAAATTATTCTGTATGATACTATAGTGGGGGCTATATGTCATTATGCCATTTGTTAAAACCCATAGAATGTACATCAAGAGTGAACCCTAATGTTAACTGTGGACTTTGGTTGATAATAATGTGCCCATGTTGGTTCATCGATTGTACCAAATATACCACACTGATGAGGGATGTTGAGGGTAGAGGATTATATACCTGTGGATGGGGAGGGCTGTGTGTGAACTCTCTGTATTTTCTGTTCAATTCTTTTGTGAACCTGAAACTGTTCTAAAGGAATAGTCTTTAAAAAAAAAAAGATGCCAACAACAAAAAAAATTGAGTTTCTCTGTGGATTTTGTTTTTTTTTTTATATTTGTCGTATTTATTTTCTTTCTGTTTTTCATTTGAGTCATAAAAAGAAAAAAACTCTTTGCTTTATTTAAGAATTTGTTCCAAACAGTAAAAAGAGCTAAATTATAGAGAATTACTATATGCAACTTTTCAGGAACATCTAAAACACCTGTATCATAATTCCAACAAGTGATGGCTTTCATAAGTCTTATCCAAACTGCATAAAATTAATAAAAATAAATTATAAAAGGAAGTAGAAGATCCATTTTTAAAAATAACTTTTAGAGTTCTTTAATCTTTGCTGGTGTTTTAAAAACATTGTTTTGTATTGCTGTTTTTGCTGTTGGCTGTCACATAATGATACCTGTTAACTGCAATTTTTAACCTATTTTTTCCATGTCTTCTTATGTACGTGTGTGTGTGTGTATATATATATATATATACACATATATATATATTTATTGAAGTATAGTCAGTTTGTAATGTTGTGTCAGTTTCTGGTGTACAGCACAATATTTCAGTCATATAGGAACATACATGTATTCCTTGTTCGTTATCTTTTTAACCATAAGTTACAAGAAGATATTGAATACAGTTCCCTGTTCTATACAGTATAAACTTGTTTATCTACTTTATAGGTAGTAGTTATTATCTGCAAATCTCAAATTCCCAATTTATCCCTTCCCACCCCCTTTTCCGCCGATAACCATAAGTTTGCTTTCTATATCTCTGAGTCTGTTTCTTGTTTTGTAAATAAGTTTATTTGTCTTTTTTTTTTTTAGATTCCACATATAAGTGATATCATATGGTATTTTTCTTTCTCTTTCTGGCTTACTTCACTTAGAATTACATTCCCCAGGTCCATCCATATTGCTGCAAATGACATTATTTTATTATTTTTATGACTGAGTAGTATTCCATTGTATAAATATACCATAGCTTCTTTATACAGTCATCTGTTGTTGGACATTTGATTGTTTCTGTGTCTTGGCTATGGTAAATAGTGCTGCTATGAAATTGGGTGCATGTACCTTTTTGAGTTAAGGTTCCCTCTGGGTATATGCCCAGGAATGGAATTGCTGATCATATAAGTCTATTTTTAGTCTTTTGATGACTCTCCATACTGTTTTCTATAATGTCTACCAAACTACATTCTCACCAACACTGTAAGAGGATTCCCTTTTCTCCACAGCCTCTCCAGCATTTATCGTTTGTGGAATTTCGAATGATGGCCATTCTGACTAGTGTGAGGTGATACTTCATTGTAGTTTTGATTTGCATTTCTCTGATAATTAGTGATATTGAGCATTTTTTCATGTGCCTATTGGCCATTTGTATGTCTTCATTAGAGAATTGCTTCTTTAGGTCTTCTGCCCATTTATGGATTGGGTTGTTTGTTTTTTTCTTGTTAAGTTGTATGAGCTGTTTATATATTCTGGAAATTAAGACCTTGTCTATCTAATCTTTTGCAAATATTTTCTCCCATTTCGTAGGTTGTCATTTTGTTTTGCTTATGGTTTCCTTTACTGTGCAAAAGCTTTTAAGTTTAATTAGGTCCCATTTGTTTATTTTTGCTTTTATTTCTGTTGCCTGAGTAGACTGCCCTAAGAGATAATTGCTAAAGATTTATGTCAAGTAATGTTTTGCCTATATTTTCTTCTAAGAACTTTATAGTGTGTAGGATTTCTTTGTATCTTCTCTTGGTGTTATTTCATTCTTAATGATGTCCTTTAAGGAGCAAAAGTTCCTAATTTTAATATAACCCATATAACCTTTTTTCTTTATTGGTTAACACTTTTTCTGTCTTATTTAAGAAGTCTTTGTCTACTCCAATGTTATGAAGATATTATCCTCTGTTTTTTTTTTTCTGAAAAGTTTACTGTTTTACTTTTGACATTTAGATCTGTTATCCATCTGAAATTGATTTTTAGGTGTCAGAGTGAGGACATAATTACTTTTAGTTCCATATGGATATCCAATTAATTTTTCCTTACTGGACTGTCATCTTTTATTCATGAATTAGGTGGCCACACATATGTGGGTGTGTTTCTGGGCTCTCTGTTTTGTTCAAGTAGTACTGAAAATTTTTTTTTTAACTTTTTATACGTTGAGTTCACTTTCTGTATTATTTCATGGCTACCCTTCCCAGCTTAAAACTGTCATAATTTAAAAAATTAAGGTGCGACTTACATAGTATAAAATTAATCATTTTAAAGTGAATGATCCAGTGGCATTTAGTGCATTTACAGTGTTATACAACAACTACCCCTTCCAAAACATTTTCATCACTTGAAAACAAAACTCAATACCCTTTAAGTAGATACTCCCTATTTTTCCTTTACCCTCTGCTTCTGACAACTATCAATATGATTTCTGTCTCCATGGATTTACTCTATGGATTCATTGTGGATATTTCATATAAATTGAATTATAGAAAGTGTTACTTTTTGTGTCTGGCTTCTTTCACGTAGCTCAGTGTTTTTCTACTTTTATCTGCATTGTAGCATGTATCATTATATTAGTTTTTGTTTATGCTTGTACAAATATTACACTGCCTTAATTCACAGAGTTTTGTAATAGACTTTGTTATCTGCTAGTTCTCTAATTTTATTATTTTTCAGGATTGCCTTGACTATTATTTTATATTTGTATTTTGTCCTTTGTGTTTTCCTACAAATTTTAGAATCAGCTTGTCTAGTATACAAACAAGCAAAAAACCCCAAACAAACAAACACAGGGAAATATATACAAGATCTTATGTTAGCTCACAGAGGAAAAAATGTGACAGTGAATATATATATGTTCATATATAACTGAAAAATTGGGGTCTACACTGGAATTTGACACAACATTGTAAAATTATTATAAATCAATAAAAAATGTTAAAAACAAAACAAAAAACAAACAAAAAAACCTGGCCAAATTTTAACTGGGATTGCATAGAATTTATAGACCTGGTTGGGGAGAAATGACAATTTAACATTTTAACAATTCCAATTTATGAATATGGTATATCCCTCTATTTTGGTGTAAGAGTCTTGCATGTTTTTCTAATTTGATTTTCTTTGCTTATTGGTATATCATAAATATCTTTCTTTACCAGTAAAAATAGCTCAAACTCATGCTTCTTAAATAGCTTCACAGTGTTTCATAGAATGCTTATAATGTAATTTACTTAATTATTCTCCTATTTACAGATATATTGACAGATATATTGGCAGGTATTTCCACTGTTTCTCTATTATACAGTATTCTATGGAGAACACTTTCATGTTTTTTCTTTTTTTCACTTGTTTAATTTTTTAATTGAAGTGTAGTTGGTTTACAATATTGTGTTAGTTTCAGCTGTACAGCAAAGTGATTCAGTTATATACATATATATATTCTTTTTCAGATTTTTTTCCATTATAGGTTATTACAAGACATTGAATGTAGTTCCCTGTGCTATACAATAGGTCCTTGTTGTTTATCTATTTTATATATAGTTGTGTGAATCTGTTAGTCCCAAACTCCTAATCTATCCCTCCACCTTGTTTTCTCTTTGATAACCATAATTTTGTTTTCTGTGTCTGTGAGTCTATTTGTGTTTTGTAAATAAGTTCATTTGTATCATTTTAAAATTCCATATAAAAATGATATCATAAGATACTTGTCTTTCACTGTCTGAATTACTTCACTTAATATGGTAAATCTCTAGGTCCAGCCATCCCATTCTTTTTTATGGCTGAGTAATAGTCCATTGTGTGTGTGTGTGTGTGTGTGTGTGTGTGTGTGTGTGTGTGTGTAGCTTTATCCATTCATCTGTCTGTGGACATTTGTGTTGCTTCCATGTTTTGGCTATTGTAAATAGTGCTGCTGTGAACACTGGGGTGCATGTATCTTTAAAAAAACTTGTGTGTCTATAAAAAACTTATTGCTAGGTATTTGACATTTTCGATGCTGTTATAAATAGCACCCTTTCTTAAATTTCATATTTTATTTGCTGTTGCTGGCATATAGAGGTAGAATTGACTTTTAAGATAATTGACTTGTACCCAGCCACCTTGCTATATTTAGTTTTTGATTCTAATACTTTACTTGCAAATTTCTTTAGATTTGGTATATCACAATCATTTGGTGACTATTACAACTTAATCATTTAAATGCTTTTGCTTTTCAATCCTTTTGCTCTTAAAAACAAATTAATTAATTTCAATTCTTTTGCTTTTTAAAACTAATTAATTAATTTAGTTTATTGCATTGGCACTGTTGAATATTTCTAGCTGGTATGCTTATTCATTCCTCATCTCAGAAGGGATTCTTTCTCCATGCTTCTATCAGCTATGATGTCTATAATGGATTTTTTTGTATATTCTTCTTATCAGATTAAGGTAATTACTTTCTGTTAGTAATTTGCTAACAGATTTTACTTATGGATGTGTATTACATTTTTTATCAAAATCTTTTTCTTCAACTATCAAGGTGATCATATGACTTTATTTTATTTGACTAATGTCATAAATTACCTTGATTGAGTCTTGCTTACTTTTATTTTTTGTGGTAAAAGTCACATAGCATCTAATTAATCATTTTAAAGTGTACAATTCAGTAATACTTAGTGTATTCATAATGTTGTGCAACCATCAACTCTCCCCAGTTTTAAAATCTTTTCATAACTCCATACAGATACCTTGTCCACATTAAAATAATTATTCTCCATTTTCCTCTCTTGTTCCAACCCTTGATAACCTCTAATCTACTTTCTATCTCTATGGATTTTCCTATTCTGCACATGTCATATAAAAGGAATCATACAAAATGTGACCTTTTGTGTCTGGCTTCCTTCACTTACTATGTTTTTGAGGTTCCTCCAAGTTGTAGCATGTATAAGTACTTTTTTTCTTAAAACTGAACATTGATTCCATTATATGGATATATCACATTTTGTTTATCCAGTCATCTATTGATAGACATTTGGGTTTCATTTTTTGGCTGTTGTAAATAATGCTTCTAAAAACACTCATGTACATGTTTCTGTGTGGAAATATATTTTTGTTTATTCTGGATATATACCTAGGAGTAGAATTGCTGGTTCATATTATAATTCTGTATTTAAGTTTTTGGGATCCTATCTATACACACTAAAAAGAAAATACGTATTACAAACAATTTCATTCCAATTAATCTGAAAATCTGGATAAAATAAACAACTTTCTTGAAAAACATGAATAATCTCTAATCAAGTATTTTTATTTCATTTTTCTCCTGTCTGAATTTGTTAATTGTATTTTTTTTTATAATTTCAGTTATTCTAGAGATTATAACATACATATTGACTTAATATAGTATAACAAATTATTGCTTTTATCATTTTTCTAATGCTCGAATCTCTGGTAAATAACATTTCATATGTGTTGGCATAACTTGTTACTGGAAGAATTAGGTGTGTCTTTTGTGACTCATGGAGAAGGGACTCTTGGGAGCTTGCACCTGGTTTCCTCTGGACTTGCCTCAGATACCATTTCCCTTTGCTTATTTTGTTTTGAATCCTTTTTCTGTAATAAACTATTGCCATGAATATGACTGTAAGTTCAGTCCTTTGGTCCTTCACGCAAATCTTTCAACTTGGAAGTGGTCTTAGGGACCCACAACACAGATGTTGAGACTGATGATGGCACACAAGATCCAGAGGGTATAAAAAGAATTATTATTTACGTAATAAAGCTTTCTAGGGAGAGCAGGGCAAACTGCCACTAGGTCCAAAAATGACTTGTGAGAACAAGGAGAGGAAAAGTGACTGTTCTTTGGCTTTTACTGCAGTTAGGGGGTTGGACTGAAGTGAGGGATCTCTTGTATGGGCCAGGGCTTGTGTATTTTAATTCCCACCTATACCAAAGGAGGAAGCTCACTGCATTGTTATCAGCTTTCTTAATGGTGTTTGAATATCAAAGATGGGAGTGAGACTGTTACAGTTCAACTTTGATATTTGACAACTGAAATGTTTAGTGTTTCGTACTGTTGAATTTTAACTTCTTTAAGCCATATAGCTTTTTTTGAGGCCTGCAGCCTGGGGCCTGGAGCTTTAAGGGAGTTAAAGTTCTATTGAATGCCTTGTTCAAGAGCCCGTTATTGTACACTTTGATAATTGAAATGAGTGTCTTTGAGCACTATAAATGATATTTGGAATACAAAATGTGGTAAAAAGTGCCTTGTAGTGTATCTTTAGTGTGTGCAGAGATATGTGTGAACATGTCATATATTTTGGCTATCAGTAAGGCACAAGATTCTGAGTGTTCTTTACCCCTAAATGGGCAACCTTCAATGATAAATTATTTCTACTATTTGCGATGACCTAAGGGTCTATAAAATTTTGTAAATGGGAAACTTGTTGACTAAGGCATCCAGTGCTAAATTGTAGTTAAATTCCTAAAGTTTGGCCAGTTTTGCTGACCTGTGGGTTCCATCCCTCATCAGAATGTCCTATCAAGGGATGAAAAGCAGCAGTTTTCCAACGAATTCTATCATGTGTGATGCTGGTACTACTGTCTGTGAAGTATTTGTATTCCCTTTGCCGTTGACTGAGAGATAAGTGAACTTTTCTAGTGCTGTGGCATCTGTCAAGGGGCTGAAGACAGGTGAGGCCATCCCTCCTGAAAATGGGGTATGCCAGGGGGCCCAGGTTTGGTTCTATCTTGTTGGTACTATTTGTTTTTAAGCATGAAGGCCCCAGTGGCCAGGCTGAGTTTGTAGGTGCTGCTTCCATGACCTGCCTGATGGATAATGGGCAGCTAGGTTTGGAGCATCACTGGGTCAGGGTCTGTAAGATGCTCTGTTTCTAAGAAAGCCAAGCAATGAGCCAATAGTTGCCTAATACCATGAAATGTGGGATTGAGAACAGTTTCTTGTCTAAAAAACCCATGGACATTTTATGGCCATTATGGGTGGTCCAGAGCTCTAGGATCTATAAGAGTAGGTTATTAAATCCTCTTATGGTAGACAGAATAATGGCCCCCAAAATATCCATGTTCAAATCCCTGGAACCTGTGAATATGTTACCTTACATGGCAAAGGGATTTTGCAGATGTAATTAAGTTGAAGACTTAATTGGTATGGGGAGCTTATCCTGGATTATCTGGCTGGGTCCAGCCTAATCATAGGCGTCCTTAAGACTAGAAGACCTTTCCTGACTGTAATCAGAGGGCGATTTAATTGTGAAAGAGTGGTCAGAGAGGTGCAGTGTTGCTAGCTTTGAAGCTGGAGAAAAGGGCCATGGGCTAAGGAATGTAGGCAGTTTCCAGAAGCTGTAAAAGGTAAGTAAATGGATACTTCCCTAGAGCCTCCAGAAAGAAATTTAGCCCCACTGACCGCTTGATTTTAGCCTAGTAAGAACTATATTGGGCTTCTGACTTGCAGAATTGTAAAATAATAAATTTATGTTGTTTTAAGCCACCAAATTTGTGATCTTTTGTTACAAGAGTAACATAATGGGACACTAATACACCTCTGCAGTGAATTTGTCTCTATCATATTGTAATTTGGACAGATTTTAGAGCCTTTTGTTGTAGGGAGTTTTATTCTAAACAAGCCAATTTGTGATCAACAGCATAAATAAGCTTGAGTCAAATTTGTCAGTGAGAAATACGTTGCTTCCAGAACCCCAAAAGACCTAAAAGATGTTGGGTTTGTTTAACGCTGTGAGTGCTTAGAGGATTAACAGCTATTTCTTGACAGTGTAGGGAAGGAGGCATACCTATTTGCTCTTTGTCCCCTATTTTATTATTTCTAAAATTCTCCTAGGGTTATAGGGAGTATCTTGTTTAAATTTAGTGGGATTGCTATGTATCACTATAATTTGAGCCTCAGTTTCAGTTAAGGCCATGGAGATTTGCCAATTGGTATTTCAGTAGATGTTAATGTTAATTCAGAATCTATGTTGTAGAGGCACAAAACCCAATTGGCACCTCAATTCATAGAACAAAAAGAAAAACTTTTTGTTGTATAAATTCTTTTAGTAAATTTTCGATTCCCCATTGGATTAAATTGTGAACCTCTGTTCCAGATTTTTGTTTCTTCCCTTTGTAACGGTGAATGGGTGTGTTTCCTAGATATATTTTGGGGTCAGGTTGGTGGCTTTCCACTTTGCTTCTACTTAGAACATTCTTCTTCTAGAGATTCTTAAATCTGTATCATAAGAATTACGGACCTATTCCATGACAATGGTAGTTTCACTGGGTTTAAGAATCTTGAGTTTAACTCAAGTTTGAAATAACTCCTTGACTGTGCCACAGAGTGCCATGACTGTGCCAGAGTGCCCCTATAAACCCAAGGATTAAGATCTTTTTTTTTTTTCCGAAACAAAGGCCTAACTGGTAGCGGCAACAGAAGTGGTATTTAAGGCATAGAGCCTAGTTAACCTAGGAGGGTGGACCTCAGCATACTGTACGATGATTAGTCTTCCTTCACACAAATGATGACTTGGGCTTTGTATTGCGTAATGTATCAGTCTTTTCCCTGAGTGTTCTATAGAACAGGGACCGACATCTGGTTGAGACACACAAGCATTGGTTACAGGGTAATTTCCTTGAGTCTAATGATAGTCATGGCTTATGCTGGAGTTGAGACACAATCCAATAGGAGACACACAAATAGGTTCTGGTCAAGGTATATGACCCAGGGCCACTTTAAGGAGAAACCTGCTCTCATAGTCCTGTCTCTAAATGCCAGTTATTGAAGCTCCCAACTTAGGTTAGATCTCTAATGGAAGCTTAATAGGAATCAGCAAATGCAACACAAAACAACATAGTTTCAAGTCTAAGCTCTCAAGCATGCAGCAGCACAGCTCAAAGAGTTTGTTAGCTAGCAGACAGCAGTTTAAAGTGCATGCACATTAGCAGTCAGCAGGTCTAGTTAGCAAGGGAAGAGAAAGACTCCCTCAGTGGCAGTGATCTTCATCTGAACATTCTACTTATAGCACCAATTGTGTTATAGTTGCCCTTTGGGAGGGAGGATCAACCCCCTTCACCACACATTTCATTCAGATGTTGCGGTTGATTTTACCACACATGAACCAAGAGTATAACAAAGGATTCATTATTCATGTAATGAGGCTTTCTGGAAGAGAACAGGGCAGGGTCCCAAGCATGTCCAAGAATAGATTGAGAGAGTGAGGAGGAGATACTGGCTTTAGCTCTATTATGGAAAGAGGTTGTGGATGGGGTGAGAGTAGCTATACACAGGCCAGGGCTTGTGTGGTTTGGAATTTCCTACCAGTGCCTAAGTGGAGAGCATGCAGATTCTCTTATTGGCTTGCCCATTTGTGGGGCAAGAAAGTTAGCAGGAGGGGTAAGGTTTAAGCTGCCAAAAAGTGGAGTCAGACTTTTTTTCCAGCGGCTCTTTGATCAGTTTTAGAAAATCCTCCATCATTATCTCTTCAAATATTGCTTCTGCCCCATTTTCTCTCTCCTATTCTTCTAGAACTCTGATTACATATATGTTAGGTCTTTTGACTGTGTCCCATATGTTTCTGTGTTCCATTTATTCTCTCTCTTTCTCTTCATGTTCTCTCTCTCTTCTCTACTACTCCCCAGCAGTCTTTTTTCTTTTTGTGCTTCAGTTTGGATATTTTCTATTGATATCTTTTTGAGTTTACTTCCTGTCTTTGGCTAGGTCAATCTATTTTAGACACATCCATTGAGTTCTTAATTTCATATATTTTACTTTCAGTTTTAGAATCTCTATTTGATTCTTTATATAAATTTCACTTATGTGTTGAAATTTTGTATCTTTTCATCTCATTGCCCATCTTTTTCTTTCTTTTATTTAATATATGAATCATTTGAAGTCCTTGTTTGCTAACTCCAATATCTGGATCACCTATGGGTCTGCTTTTATTCGTTATCAGTCAAGTGGTTCTGTCTTCATATACCTAGTAATTTATATTTAATGTCAGATGTTTTATATAAACACACACACACACACACACACACACACACACACACGTGCGCGCACCCCCCTCCCCCAACAACTGTAGAGGCTTCAGATAATGGAATCTTTTACCAGAGAAGCAAGATTCTTAGAAGGTAGAATGGGTAACCTTGTAAGTCAACTATACTTTAATTTAAAATGAATGGTTCTCTGTTTTCTGGAATTTTGTTCCTGATATTCCTTATTGCCTTTGCAGCTTTTTGATGCCTTTAAATATATGCTTTTCATAATTTATCCAAATTTTAGTTGTTATTAAAGGGTGATGTCTACCTGCTTCAGACTGTTTCATCCTGCATGGAAACATAAGTGTTCAGAGGCCCATATTAAAAGATGAAGTGCTTTGGAGGGCTATGGAACAAACTTTTGAAGACCATTAAACTAGAAAGTTATTAAACAGACAATACTGCAGTGAGGTAAGTGTTCTGGCATGTTTACGAAAGAAAGTGCTACCTAAACTGGGGTTAAATAAACTAGATCTGGGGAGTCAGGGGACACTTTCTGGAGGCAGTGTTGTCTAGGATGATAACCTAAAGGTTGAGCAGGAGTTAGTCAGGCATAGTTGAGGGTAGATTTTTTGAAAATATTTATAATCTCTTACCTTAGCTGGCAGACTGCATCTGGCCTATACCTCAGACTTTCCTGATAGTCAGTCCTGAGCACTTGGAAACTGTATACCATGCTTTCTGGCATTCTGAGGTCTGGATGTGCCCATTTCACACTTCCTATCTGCCCTTCACAGTTGACTCACCTTTCCTAAAATCTTTATTATCCCACATAAATTAAGTTGCTAGATTCTTGGAAACAGTGTATTTTACTATTTTTTTATTTTATAGTACACCATTTTTATGTTGAAGTATTGTTTATTTATAATATTGTGTTAGTTTCTGGGGTTCAGCAAAGTGATTTAGAATATATGGATATGTACATATATATTCTTTTTCAGATTCTTTTCCATTATAACTTATTATAAGATATTAAATATAGTTGCCTGTGCTATACAGTAGGTCCTTGTTGTTTATCTATTTTATATATAGTGGTGTATATCTGCTAATGCCAAACTCCTAATATATCCCTTTCTCCCCATAACCATAAGTTTGTCTTCTATGGCTGTGAATCTGTTTCTGTTTTGAAAGTAAGTTCATTTGTGTCATTTTTTTTAGATTCCATATGTAAGTGATATCATATGATATTAGTCTTTGTCTGACTTATACTTCACTTAGTATGATAATCTCTAGTCCATCCATGTTGTTGCAAATAGCATTATTATGGCTGAGTAATATTTCATTGTGTATACACACACACACACACACACACTCACACACACTCACACACACTCACACACACTCACACACTACATTTTTATACATTCATCTGTCGAAGGACTCTTAGGTTGGTTGCTTCCATGTCTTGGCTATTGTAAATAGTGCTGCTGTGAACACTGGGGTGCAGGTATCTTTTAGAATTAGAGCTTTCATCTTTCCTGGATATATACTCAGGAGTGGGATTACTGGATCATTATGGTAACGCTGTTTTAGATTTTTGAGGAACCTCCATACTGTGCTCCATAGTGGCTGCACCAGTATACATTCCCTTTCTCCATACCCTCTCCGGCATGTATTATTTGTAGACTTTTTGATGATAGTCATTCTGACTGGTGAGGTGATACCTCATTGTAGTTTTGATTTGCATTTCTCTAATAATTACTGATGTTGAGCGTCTTTTCATGTGCCTGTTGGCCATCTGTATATTTTCTTTGGAGAAATGTATAGTTAGATCTTTTGCCCATTTTTTGATTGTGGTTTTTTTTTGATATTGAGCTATATGAATTGTTGTATATTTTGGAAATTAAGCCCTTGTCAGTTGCATTATTTGCAAATATTTTCTCCTAGTGCGTAGGTTGTCATTTCATTTTGTTTATGGTTTCCTTTGTTGTGTAAAAGCTTTTAAATTTGATTAGGTCCCACTTGTTTATTTTTGCTTTTATTTCTTTTGCCTTGGGAGATTGACCTACAAACACATTGCTGTGATTTATGTCAGAGAATATTTTGCTTATGTTCTCTTCTAGGAGTTTTATGGTGCCATGTCTTATATTTTTTGAGTTTATTTTTGTGTATGGTGTGAGTGTTGTAACTTCATTGATTTACATGTGGCTGTCCAGCTTTCTCAGCACTACTTGCTGAAGAGACTGTCTTTTCTCCATTTTGTATTCTTGCCTCCTTTGTTGAAGATTAATTCACCATAGGTATGTGGGTTTATTTCTAGGCTCTCTGTTCTGTTACATTGATCAATATATCTGTTTTTGTGCCAATACCACATTGTTTTGATTACTGTAGTTTTTGTGGTATTGTCTGAAGTCTAGGAGGGTTATACCTCCAGCTTTATTCTTTTTCCTCAGGATTCCTTTAGCAATTCTGGGTCTTTTGTAGCTTTTGTAAATTTTAGGATTATTGTTCTTAGTTCTGTGAAAAAGTCCTGGGTAATTTGATAGGGGTCACCTTAAATCTGTAAATTGCTTTGGATAGTGTGCCCATTTAAACAATATTAATTCTTCCAATCCAAGAGTGCAGGATATCCTTCCATTTCTTTGAATCATCTTCAGTTTTCTTTATCGATGTTTTATATTCTCAGCATGTAAGTCTTTCACCTTCTTGGTCAGGTTTATTCCTAAGTATTTAATTTTTTAATGAAATTTTAAAAGGATTTTTTTCCTTTCCTTTTCTGATACTTCATTGTTAATGTAAAAAAATGCAGCTGATTTCTGTATGTTAATCTCGTATCCTGCTACCTTGCTGAGTTCATTTATTAGTTCAGTAGTTTTTGTGTGGAATCTCATCTGAGTATAATGACACTTTTATCTCTTCTCTTCTAATTTGGATATCTTTTATTTCTCTTTCTTGTCTGATTGTTGTGGCTAAGACTTCCAATACTATGTTGAATAGAAGTGGTGAGAGTGGGTCTCCTTGTCATGTTCCAGTTTTTAACAGGAAGGTTTTGAAATTTTCACTGTTGAGTATTATGTTGACTTTGAGTTTGTCATGAATAGCTTTTATTATGCTAAGATATGTTTCCTTTCTACACACTTTGGTGAGAGTTTTTATCGTGAATGGATGTTGAATTTTATCAAATGCTTTTTCTGCATCTATTGAGGTAATCATATGGTTTTTGTCTTTTTTTTTTTTGTTGATGTGGTGTATTAACATTGATTGATTTGTGTATGTTGAACCATCCTTGTGTCACTGGGATGAATCCAACTTGGTCATGGTATATGATCCTTTTTATGTGTTGTTGGATTCAATTTACTAATATTCTGTTGAGGATTTTTGCATCTATATTCATCAAAGATATTGGCCTGTTATTTTCTTTTTTGGTAGTTGTGTTTGTCTGGTTTTGGTATCAGGGTGATGGTGGCTTCACAGAATGATTTTGGGAGCGTTTCTTCCTCTTCAGTCTTTTGGAAGAGTTTGAGAAGGATTGTTGTAAGTTCTTCTTTGTATGTTTGATAGGATTCCCCAGTGAAGCCATCTGGTTCTGGACTTTTGTTTATAGGGAGTTTTTTGTTTTAACTAAGTTTCTATTTTACTTCTAGTGTTCGATCTGTTCAAATTATCTGTTTCTTCTTAATTCAGTTTTGGTGGGCTGTATGTTTCTAGAAACTTGTGTATTTCTTCTAGGTTGTCCAATTTGGTGGCATATAATTGTTCATAGTATTCTCTTATGGTTTTTGTATTTCTGTGCTATTCATTGTAATTTCTCATCTTTCATTTCTTGTTTTATTTTTTTGGGTCCTTTCTCCTTTCTTCTTGGTGAGCCTGGCCAGAAGTTTGTCAATTTTGTTTATCTTTTTAAAAAACCAGCTGTTGGTTTCACTTATTTTTTTCTATTGTTTTTTTTTAATCTCTATTTTATTATTTCCCCTCTGATCTTTATTATTTCCTTCCTTCCACTGACTTTGGGTTTTGTTTGTTCTTCTTTTTCTAATTCTTTTAGGTAGTAGGTTATGTTATTTATTTTCAGTTTTTCTTGTGTTTCTGAGTAAGGCCTGTATTGCTGTGAACTTCCCTCAGGACTGCTTTTGCTGCCTCCTATAGATTTTGTATGGTTGTATTTTCATTGTCATTTGTCTCAAGGTATTTTAAAATTTCCTCTTTGATTTCATTGTTGACCTATTGGTTTATTAGTAGCATGTTGTTTAGTCTCCATGTAATCATTTTTTTCTTATTTCTCTTTCTGTGGTTGATTTCAGGTTTCATGCTGTGTGGTCAGAGAAGATGCTTGAAATAATTTCTGTTCTCTTAAATTTGTTGAGACTTCTTTTGTATCTGAGTATGTGGTCTTCCCTAGAGGATGAAAAGAATGTATATTGTGTTTTGGGGGGATGTAATGTCCTAAAAATGTCAACTAAGTCTACTCTTTTGCATCATTTAGGATCTCTCTTGGCTTATTGATTTTCTGTCTGGAAGATCTGTCCATTGATGTCAGTGGTGTGTTAAAGTCTCCTACTATTACTGTATTCCTAGCAGTTTCCCCCTTGTCTGTTAGTATTTGTTTTATATATTTAGGTGCTCCTATATTGGGTATATATATGTTAACAAATGTAATATCCTCTTCCTGTATTTATCCTTTTATTATTATATAGTGTCCTGCTTATCTTTCTTTACAGCCTTTGTTTTAAAGTCTATTTTTCCTGATATGTGTATTGCTACCCCTGTTTTCTTGTCATTTCCATTTGCAGGAAGTATCTTTTTCCATCCCCTCACTTTAAATCTGTATGTTTCTTTCTCCGTAAAGTGGGTCTCTTGTAGGCAGCATATTATATTGGAAATAGTGCATTTCAAATTGGATATGCCAGTGGATTCAACTTTGGATTCTAATTCCACCAGCCTAGTGTAGCATAATTCTAAAGGAAATTTACTTCCCAGTGGAGTAGTTCACTTTCGTAGGACACTGGGATGAGGAGAGGAAAGGTTTGCTAAGGTCCCTTACCTGACTTTTGCTGTGTCAGAGAGAGGATGCAGCTTCTTTCAGAGGTCTGAGAGGGTGAAAAGTGTTCTCACAGTCCTGAAAGCTATGAAGTAGAACATGGTACCTGGGAAATTTTGATTGTTAGTCCATTTTTCTGTATCTTCAGGTACCTACGTTCAGCTTCCCATCCTTACAAGTTAACTGGGATGGCCATAAGTAAAACTATTAAGTCATTGGAAACTTTGATGCTGCGAATATCCCTTCTATACTCCTTTCTCTTTTCAGTTTTACTCTTTCATCATAGAGATCAAACAAAGGAACAATAGCTGTCTTTACAATCATGTCACCTCACAACACTGATAAAGCATTTTCATGTATACTTTTTTACTTTATACTCATCTTGTGAGGTAAAAGCCTGGCATTTTTTCTAGTGCAGAACAGTTCAGAGAAAGTAGTGGACTCCTTAAGGGACAATGGTGGCTTTTTCTTTGTATCCTTAGTAGGCTCAAAGTGATCTGTTGGAGTCCAGAATATTTTAGACCCCATTTGGAACAGATGTACTTTCATTGTAGTTTCTCTTATTCTGTCATTCCACAGCTCAGTGTTTTTAATGCATCTCTTACTGCTTTAGATCAAAATTTGATCTGCTCTCAGTTTATGAAATTGAATAGGCTGGCTCAAACAGGACTACCAGAGATCTGTTCCCAGAAACTACTTGGTGAGAAGACTGTCTATAGATTTAAACCATCCTATATTTGTTGACCTTTCTATTGCAATCGTATACAATTTTAGCAATGTGGATCAACTAGGTGTTAACTGTCCATTTGTTTCTGTAGGAGAATGTATTTGACTTTAAAACAAACCAATGAGTTTGTAAATTTTAAAGTAACTATAATTAAGGTTTTTTTTTGGTAAATATCTTGATTTCTAATGGGAATAAAACAACCTTTTGTCTAAGTCAGCTTGGATACAGAGAAGGCTAAGGGAATTATGGTACTCTCAACACTATGTTAGGGTTGAAAAGAAGGAAGCAGAGGAACCGTAGTGTCTAATACACCCATATGACCTCAGCTTGGCTGATGTGCGGGTCACTTCTCAGGGTCCATGTGGTGTGGATTATCTGAATATGGGAGAGATATATCTCCTGGGCCTTGAGACCACTGAGCCAGAGAAGTAAAAATGGGCTTACATAGAGGAAGAAGTAAGTGGAAAAAGCAAGATAAAATTATAACATAAGGATTTTCAAAATTTTAATAAACCATTCATAACTTGATTTTAATGGCTATCTGATAGTCCATTGGGCAGATATACCATAATTCCATTTTGCTGAGGGGCAATAAGTATAATGGTTAAGAACACAAACTATGGATTATTTGTGTTTTAATCCTGATTCTACCACCTTTTAGCTCTTTGTATGACCTTGGACAATTTAATTTAGGTATGTCAACTTCTCCATTTATACCTATTGTATTATTTAAGACTATCAACTTTAATAATATACTAGCTAGTTATTTTACTAGCCAAAGTGAGTTTATTTGGGAATAGCCAGATTACATTTCAGGATATGTAAACTATGGTGAACCACTGGCAGATCCAGAGAACAAGGAAGAGGAATATGCTTTTGTAGGAAAGTGGGGGTTTTGGGGGGAGCTGTAATAACCAAAGAATCCACTGGAAGAAGCTAGAAGTCCAAAGTATGGAGGCTTCTCATTGGTTGGACTGCTACAATCTCTGGCTGAATTGTCTTCTGGTGGAAAGTAGTTTTCTTCTTCCTCCTGGATGGTAAAGTAGGCAACAACTTCTGTAAGAGATTAAGTGTACCTCTCTTCCTGTTTAGAGTAATTGATGAGGATCATGAGAGCTTCCCTTAAGGCCTGTTCAGACTTTAATTTTCGTTGAGATTTCTTTAATTCCACAAGGCCTACAACAATTTATAAGGTAATATTATTGTTTTACACATACATGCCTGAATCTCTGAGAGGCTAAGTAACTAATAAAATCATCAGAGTGGAGATTCAAACACTGCAAGTGTAGTACCTATGTCTGTATTCTTTACCACTACTCCATTTTGAATATTGAAAGTTGTTAGTCAAGGTATACTCTTATTGGATATAATTTTAAATACATAATCCATTGATCAGACAGTACTGTTGTATTCAGCTGAGAGATATATCCCTAGGGGTAGTCTTGCCCTAAAAAGTTTTGCCAGGAGGTGAAGATTAAAGAGGAAACCTGGAACCTCACTTGGAGTTTAAGGTGTTAGCCTTGCCCATTGGCAGTGGACCTGGACAAGTATTTGTGCAGTCATATTGGCAAGCATTTTGGCTGGCGGACTTGAAAAATCACAGGGATAGCCAGCGTTTGGACTGAGAGATTAAGACATTTTTACCTTTCTCTGACCACATTTTCCTCTTCTTTTGTTCTTCTCTAATTGGCTATAATCTTGAGCTGAGGTTTAAAAAAATCATAATAATTATATTATTAATTAAAATCTAATGTTCTGTTTTCTTGATCAATTTTAAAATTATTCTTCTCTGGCTATATATGGTTTCAAATTGTTTAAAGATTAAAAATTACTTTTCCAATATCTGTGTTTTATTTTAAAACTGGCAGCTGTAAAAAACAAAAGTTGTTTTTCACTTGTGTATGACCCTTAATTGACCGCACCCACCTTCGCCTCTGTTTTTATAGGAAGAACAAAATGTTCCTACCCCTTTCTCTAAAACATATTCTAGAACTGGGTACACAGCTTCCTCAGAATTTTTTTGAAATACATTTTAAGTCATGGCTTGCTAAGTTTTCAAGTTCCTGGTTTTATATGACAAAGCCAAAGTATTTTAAATTTGATTTCAATTTGCATTATTCAGTTTTCAAGACAAAGTTTAAGTCCTGTTCCTTCAATAAAGCCTTGCCTGTCTGCTCTGGCCTAATCAGTGTTTCTCAGTTCCAGCTCAACATTTGCTGTATAATCATGCACTGCTTTGTGAAATAGTTTACACAGTTTGCCTCTTTTTTTTTTTTTTGGCTATTTACTTCCTATAACAGTAGCACTATTTTATATTTGTGGCCCTTTAGATTAAATGGTGGTTCTCAGATAGGTGTTGTATTGTTGTATGTGTGTGTGGTGGTGGGGGATGGTAGTACTTACCAGACTTTACAGATGAAGAGGATCACATCTTAGAAAAGCTTAGAACTTCTGGCCTCCTGCTTTAGCCAGTAAAGTAGAGATTACCAAGTGGGTGGGGATAGATAGAAAGGGAGAAGTGAAAATGGAGAGGGAATCCCTCCTTGAACAAGGGCTGGAGGGAGGTAGGAGCAGCGAAGATACATATCAGAAACTTCAAAGGTATGTGAGATATTTAGGTTTAACAAAAGAAGTGTATCGCTCTAGAACTGTACCCTCCAGTAAGGTGGCTCCTAACCACATGTGGCTTTTGAGCATTTGAAATGTTTTTGAAATGGGGCTAGTATGAATTGAGGTGTACTGTTAAGTTTAAAATAAATGCTAGATTTCAGGCAGTACGAAAAAAGAATGTCAAATGTAAAATATCAATAATTTTTATATTAATTACATGTTGAAGAATTTTATATGTGTTGGGATAAATATAATATTAGAATTAATTTTACCTGTTTCTTTTTACCTTTTTTAATATGACTGCTGGAGAATTGAAAATTATAGAAGTGATTCATGTTTGTGCTTCTCATTATATTTTTATCGGGCAGCACTGCTCTAGAATGCAAGTTCTGTGAGTACAGGGGCTGTCTCATTCATCTCTGTAATACCTGGCACCTAGTACAGTACCAAGCACATGGTAAGCACTTCCTGAATGCTTGTTTGATCATATATCTTCCACTCCAACTGTATTATAAGCTTCTGACAACTCAGGACTGCACTTTAATGTTTTGAATTCCTCCCCATAGGTCTAGTAGAGTATTATGCACATAGTAGGCATTCAGAACATATTTATTTTTGATGAATGAATAAAATAATGCTTTCTGATGGAAACTTCCCAAATGTTCACTTCCTCTGTTATTAGCTAGTTCCCAGTTGGTTTTACAAAATTTCCAATGTGATACATCTGGCTATTTACCACTTTGCATTCCTCTCCTTTCCCCTTCCTTCTCCTTTCCCCTCTCCCTGTCCCTGTAAACTCTTCTTTTTTGGATGTCTTCAAACCAACATGGTGTGTAGATCCTGACTACCTTTTGTTTATTCCTTCAGAACCCATTTAGTCAGCCCTCTCCTCTTTCTAGATTTTGTTCATCCTTGCAAATTTCGATTAGAGTTCACTGGAGCTTGCCAAGAGCTGAGAGGAAGATCTTAGCTTTCCTCTTTCCCTACCCAGACACCTGCACAGGCCTTTCTCAGTGGGGCTCACTACAGTGTGATTTACTTGGGAGCTTGGAACCCTCTATAGGCCATTATTTTTTATAAGTAAATAACTAAATGGGACTGAGAACAAGAGAGGGATAAAGGGAGAATATGAGCCAAGGAAGAAAAAGTGCACAAACACACAGTCTGAAGATCTGGGTGGTGGTGCCAGCCCTGATCCTTACCAGGGATGTAATTTTGGGGAAATCTCCTGGAGTCTCAGATCTTCATTAGAAAAAAATAAGGAAATAGGATTATTTCTGTGGTCCCTTCTGACACTAACACTCAGTGATGCTCTAACTACTAACCAGAGAGGGCAGAAAGAGAAACAAATGAAGATCAGACCATTATGAATTCAGATTAGAAATTCCATTGATTGACCTACCTTTTGTGACCTTGTGTGCTATATTATTTTAACATCAATGTTGTAAGCTCTCTTACTCTGTAATCTACTTGTTATTCTTTCCTCCCTAGTATTACTTCTGGAAATAGAATGCCCATAAGACGGGAGCTTCTCTAGGATTCATTTTTGCTCTAATCACTTATGGTTGTTCAACAATGGCTTTTTTTTCTCTTTAAAAAATTGTGTTAAAATACACATAATTTTTTTCTGTATTAACCATTTTAAGTGTATAGTTCAGTGGTGTTAAATATATTCACATTGTTGTGCAGCCATCATCACCATCCTACTCCATAGTTCTTCCCATCTCATAAACTCCCCATTATCCCCTCCCCCAAGCCCCTGGAAACCATCAGTATACTTTCTATCTGGATGATTTTGATTAAGTACCCCATGTAAATGGTATCATACAGTGTTTGTCTTTTTGTGACTAGCTTATTTTACTTAGCACAATGTCTTCAAGGTTTATCCATATTGAAGTATAGTGCAGAATTTCCTTTTTTAAGGCTGAATAATTTTCATTTTATACACATTTTGCTTATCTATTTGTTGATGGACTCTTGGATTGCTTCCATGTTCTAGCTATTGTGAATAGAGTTGCTATGAACATGGATGTACAATTGTATCTTTGAGACTCTTCTTTCAATTCTTTTGGGTATATACCCAGAAGTGAGATTGTTGAGTCATATGGTAATTTTATTTTTAGTTTTTTCAGTTTTAATGTTTTCCATAGTGGCTGTACCATGTTACATTCCCAACTACAGTGAACAAGGGTTCCAATTTCTCCACATCCTCAGCAACACCTGTTTTCTGTTTTGTTTTGTTTTTTAATATTTGCCATACTAATTAGTGTGAGGTAGTATCTCATTGTAGTTTTGATTTGCATTTCCCTAATCCTGAGTATCTTTTCATGTGCTTATTGGCTGTTTGTATGACTTCTTTGGAGAAATGTCTGTTCGAGTCCTTTTCCCATTTTTGAATCAGATTGTTTGCTTTTTGCATTACTGAATTTTAGAGGTTCTCTAAATATTAATCCCTTCTCAGATGCATGACTTGCAAATATTTCTCCCATTCTGTGTGTTGCCTTTTTACTCTGTGGCTAGTGTCTCTCTCGCTTTTTTTTTTAAAAGATATTTCTACACCCATGTTTGTAGTATTATTCACAATTGTCAAAATGTAAAAGCAACCCAGTGTTCATCCACAGATGAACAGATAAACAGAAGATAGTATACACATACAATGGAGTATTATTCAGTCTTAAAAAGGAAGGAAATTCTGACACATGCAACGACATGGATAAATTTTGAAGATAGTATTCTAAGTGAGATAAGCCAGTTACAACCCCCCCCCAACCAAACAACACCCAAATACTGTATTATTCCACTTACATGAGATACCTAGAATGGTCAAATTCATAGAGACAGAAAATAGAATGGTGGTTGCCAGGTGCTGTGGCAGGGCGAGGAGGAAAGTTGAAAGTCCCTGTTTAATGGGTACAGAGTTCTAGCTGGAGATGAATGGTGGTGATGGTTGCCAGCATTGTGATTGTATGAGTGTTACAGAACCATATGGTTAAAATAGTCAATTTTATGTTATGTAAATTATATATATATTTATTTTACAATGTATTTTTAAAATTGAGGTATAGTTGATGTATAATATTGTATGTTACAGTTGTACAATATAGTGGTTCACAGATTTTTAAAGGTTATACTCCATTTATAGTTGTTATAAAATATTGGCTGTATTCTCCAAGTTGTGCAATACATCCTTGTAGCTTATTTTATACCTGATAGTTTGTACCTTGTAACCCTCCACCTCTGTCTTGCCTCTCCCCCTTCCCTCTCCCCACCAAGAACCACTAGTTTCTATTCTACATCTGTGAGTCTGTTTCTTTTCCGTTATATTCACTAGTTTGTTGTATATTTTTAGATTCCACATGTAAGTGATATATTACAGTATTTGTCTTTCTCTGACTTATTTCACTTAGCATAATGCCCTCCAAGTCCATCCGTACTGTATACCAGAAACTAGTACCACATTTTAAATCAACTGTACTTTCAATTAGAAAGCAACCAACCAAACAATCCATTTAAAATATGGGCAGAAGAATTGAACAGACATTTTTTCAAAAGAGGAAATGCAGATGGCCAACAGGAACATGAAAAGTTGCTCAACATCACTAATATCAGGGAAATGAAAATCAAAATCACAATGAGATATCATCTCAAACCTGTCAGAATGGCCATCATCAAAAAGAACACAAATAGCAAATGTTGGCAAGGATGTGGAGAAAAGAGAACCCTTGTACACCATTGATGGGAATGTAAAGTGTTGCAGCCACTATGGAAAACAATATGGAAGTATATCAAAAACCTAAAAATAGAACCACCATATTGCCCAGCAATTCCACTCCTGGGCATATATTGTTATATAAGAAAGATAGGTACAAAATGTTATGATAACTCACAGAGAAAAAAAAATGTGACAATGAGTGTGTATATGTCCATGAATGACTGAAAAATTGTGCTAAACACTGGAATTTGACACAACATTGTAAAATGATTATAAATCAATAAAAAATGTTAAAAAAAAGAAAGATAGATACAACCTGCTCTTAATAACAACATTATTTATAATGCCAAGATATGGAAGCATCCTAAGTGCACATCAATAGATGAATGGATATAGGAGATGTAGCATATATATGTAATGGAATACAACTCACCCATAAAAAGGATGGATATTTTGCCATTTGTGGCCCTTCATTCACCTTTTTTTTTCACTTCAAAAACCAGAATTTTATAACTGGCATAAACATTTCGATTGCATCAAAAACAACAAAATACCTAGAAATAAACTTAACCAAGGAGGTTACCTATACTCTGAGAACTGTAAAACATTGATGAAGGAAATTGAATATGATACAAAGAAATGGAAAGATACCTTGTGATCTTAGATTGGAAGAATCAACATTATCAAGATGGCCATACTACCCAAAGCAATCTACAGATCCAGTGCAACCCCTGCCAAAATACTTAAGACATATTTTGTAGAGCTAGAACAAACAATTCCAAAATTTGTATGGAACCATAAAAGACCCTGAATTGCCAAAGCAATCTTTGTAGGTTATTTATTTATTTATTTATTTGAAGTACAGTCAATTACAGTGTGTCAATCTTTGGTGTACAGCACAATGTCCCAGTCATGCATATACATACATATATTCATTTTCATATTTTTTCCATTAAAGGTTATTACAAGATATTGAACATAGTTTCCTGTGCTATACAAAAGAAACTTTAAAAAAAATCTGTTTTTATATATAGTGGCTAACATTTGTAAATCTCAAACTCCCAAATTTATCCCCTCCCACCCCTTTACCCTAGTACCCATAAGATTGTTTACTAAGTTTGCAAGTCTGTTTCTGTTTTGTAGATGAATTCAGTGTCCTTTTTTTTTTTTCTTTTTCTTCTCTTTTCTTATGGTTTGATGACTAGAGAAGTTCCTTTAACATTTGTTGTAAAGCTAGTTTGGTGGTGCTGAATTCTTTTAGCTTTTGTTTAGCTGTGAAGCTTTTGATTTTTCCATCAAATCTGAATGAGAGCCTTGCTGGATAGAGTATTCTTGATTGTAAGTTTTCCCCTTTAATTTTCTGCTGAAAAATCAGCTGATAACCTTATGGAAGTTCCCTTGTATGTTATTTGTTGCTTTTCTCTTGCTGATTTTAATATTTTCTCTTTATCCTTAATTTTTATCAATTTGATGACTATGTGCCTTAGTGTGTTCCTCTTTGGGTTGATCCTGTGTGAAACTCTCTGTGCTTCTTGGACTTGGGTGACTGTTTCATTTCCCAAGTTGAGGAAGTTTTCAGTTATTATCTCTTTAAAAATTTTCTCAGGTCCTTTCTCTCTCTCTTCTCTTTCTAGTACCCCTATAATGAGAGTATTAGTGTGCTTCATGTTGTCCCAGAGTTCTCTTAAACTACCCTCATTTCTTCTCATTCTTTTTTCTTTTTTCTGTTCTGCAGTAGTGATTTCCACTAATCTGCCTTCTAGCTCATTGATCCGTTTTCCTGCCTTATTTAGTCTGTTCTTGTTTCCTTTTAGTGTGTTATTCATTTCAGTGATTTTGTTCTTCAACTCTGGGTATTCTTTATATTTTCCAACTCTTTGCTAAAAACTTCACTTTGTGCATCTGTACTTCTCTTGAGTTCTCTGAACATCTTCACCATCATTACTGAACTCTTCCTCAGATAAATTGCCTATCTCCTCGTCACTTATTTCTTCTTCTGGGATTTTATCCTGTGCCTTGGCCTGGAAAATATTCCTCTGCCATCTCACATTGTCTGTCTTTCTATTTGTATTTTTAGGTTGGTTAGTTACATTTCTTGACCTTGGAGAAGTGGCCCTCTTGTGGGCAAGATCCTGTGCCCCAGCAGTATGCTCCTCTCTTGTCACCAAAGGGCTAGGGTCCAGCTGATTCCAGTTTAGAGTTTGGCCTGTGTTTGTGGATTCCTTTCACAGGCTTTAGGATTGTTGTTTTCTTATTTCTAATATCTGTCCCATAGTGAATGAGGTTGGACTAGAGGCTTGTGCAGGCTTCCTGGCAGGAGGAGTTGCTGCCCGCCCACTTCTGAATGAAGCTTGGTCCTCAACCTCTCGTGGATAGGGCTGTGTCTAGAGGTATTTGTGGCTCAGGAAGTCTGCTGATGGGTGGGGCTGTGTTCCCACCCAGTATATTGTTTGGTCTGAGGCTTCCCAGCCCTTAAAGCCTACAGGCTTTTGGGTGCGGCTAGATCTTGGTGCTAATGATCCAATCTAGATGTCAGCCTCCAGGAAGGCTCATGTAGATGAACATTCCAAGAGTGTCCACCACCAGCTTTTATGTCCCCTGGGTGAGCTGAAGCCTTCCCCTACCTCCCCAGGAGACCCTCCAAAACCAGCAGACAGGTCTGGCCCAGGTTCCTATGAAATCACTGCCTCTGCCCTTGGACCTGTCACACATGAGATTCTGTGTACACTTCCCAAGAGAATGAAGTAAACAACCCAGTCCCATGGGGCTTCTGGAGTTAAGCCCCACTGGCCTTCAAAACCAGATGTCCTGGGGTCTCCTCCTCCTCCCATTGCCAGAACCCCAGGCTGGGAGACTGACATGGAGCTTAGAACTCTAACTCTTGTGGGAGGCCCTCTGTGACTTAATTATTCTTCAGCTTGTGGGTTGCCCACCTGGGGAGTGTGGGGCCCTATGTTATATCATGAGCATGCCCCTCCTATGATCTTTCTGTGGTTCCCTCTTTAGTTTCCAGTTGGAGATCTTTTTTTCCAGTCTAGGTTCCAGTCTTTTTTTTATTCTTTTTGATGGTTGATAGCAGTCAGTTGTGATTTTGTTGTAGTTGTGAGAAGTGAGCTCGTGATCCTACTACCGTGGCTAGTATCTCTTGATGTAAAACATTTAAAAATTTTTATGAAGTCCAGTGTGTCTGTATTTTCATTGGTTGATTGTGCCTTTTGTGTCATATCCAAGAAATCACTGCCAAATCCAATGTTGTGAAGCTCTTATCCTGTGTTTTCTTCAAAGAGTTTTATTGTTTTAGGTCTTACATTTAGGTCCTTGATCCATTTTGAGTTAATTTTTGTATATGGTGTTAAGAAAGGGTCCAACTTCATTATTTTGGTTATGGATATTCAATTTTACCAGCACCATTTGCTGAAAAGACTGTCCTTTTCCTATTGAATGGATTTGGCACCCTTATAAAAATAATTTAACAATATGTGGAAGGGCTTATTTCTAGTCTCTCTATTCTATTCCATTGGTCTATATGGTCTTTATGCCAATACCACACTTTTTTGATTATTCTTGTTTTGTAGTAGGTTTTGAAATCTGGAAGTATGAGTCCTCCAGTTTTGTTCTTCTTTTTCAAGATTGTCTTGGCTATTTGGGGTCCCTTGAAGTTCCATGTGAATTTTAGGATGGAGTTTTCTATTCTAAAGTTTTGCAAAAATGTCATTAGGATTTTGATAGAGATTGCATTGGATCTGTAGATTGCTTTGGGCCATATTGACTTTTTAATAATATTCAGTCTTCCAGTCCATTAACATGGGATGTGTTTCCATTTATTTATGTCTTCTGTAATTTCTTTCAGTGATATTTTGACTACAAAACATTGTACAAGACTTTCACTTCCTTGGTTAAGTTAATTCTTAAGTATTTTATTCTTTTTGATGCTATTGTAAATGGAATTGTTTTTTTAAATTTCCTTTTCAGATTATTCATTGTTTGTGTATGGAAGGGCAACTGTTTTTGTTTGTTGACTCTATATCCTGCTGCTTTACTGAATTCATTTATTCTAACAGCTTTTCTGTGGTGTTTGTAGAATTTTCTACATATAAGATCGTATTATCTGCAAATAGATACTTTTACTTCTTCCTTTCCAATTTGGATGCCTTTTGTCCTGTTTTTTCTTGCTTAATTGTTTTGACTAGAGCTTCCAGTACTTTGTTGACTAGAAGTGGTTAAAGTAGGCATTTTTTTTGTTGTTCCTGACTTTAGAGGAAAAGCTTTCAGTCTTTCACTACTGAGTATTATGTTTGCTGTGGGTTTTTCATATATGGCTTTTATTGTGTGGAAGTAGTTTCCTCTATTCCTATTTTGTTTAGTGTTTTTATTGTGAAAAAGTGTTGTATTTTGTCAGATGCTCTTTTTGCATTAATTGAGATGATTATGTCTTTTTTCCTTTTATTTTGTTGACATTGATTGATTTTCATATATTGAATCATCCTTGCATGCCAGGAATTAATCCCACATTGTCATGGTATATAATCCTTTAAATATGTTGCTGAATTGTGTTTGTAGTTGAATTGGTCTGTAGTTTTCTTTTCTTATAGTGTCTTTGTCTGCCTTTGATATCAGGGTTATGTTGGCCCCATAGAATGAGTTAGGAAGTGTTTTCTCCTTTTTAATTTTTTGGGAAAATTTGATAATGATTGGTATTAGTTCTTTCTTTCTTTTTAAAAAATGTATTTTATTTACTTATTTTTGTTTGGGAGGGAGGTAATTAGGCTTCTTTATTTACTTATTTATTTTAATGGAGGTACTGGCGATTGAACCCAGAACCTTGTGCATGCCAAGTATGCACTCTACTGTTGAGCTATATTCTCCCCACTGGTAATTAGTTCTTTAAATGTTTGGTAGAATTCACCATGGAAGCCAGCAGCTCCAGGACTTTTCTTTGTTGGGAGATTTTAAAAAATTCTTTCTTTTTTTTTTGGATGGGAGGTAATTAGGTTTATCTTTTTATTTAAAGTGGAGGTACTGGGATTGAACCCAGGACATCGTGCATGCTAAGCACTCACTCTACCACTGAGCTATCACGTGGCTGGGAGATTTTTGATTACTGATTCATTCTCCTTACTAGTTATAGGTCTATTCAGATCATCTGTTTCTTTATAATTTAGTCTTCGTAGGTTTTGTGTTTCTAGAATTCTTCCATTTTATCTAGGTTATCCAATTTTTTGGCAGATGGTTGTTCATAGTACTCTCTTATAATCCTTTTTATTTCTATAGAATTAATACTGTGTCCCCACTTTTATTTTAGTAGATACAATCTTTTCTCTTTTTTCTTAGTATAACTAAAGATTTGTCAGTTTTGTTGATATTTTCAAAGTATCAACTTCTTGTTTTATTGATATCCTCTCTTGTTTTTCTGTTCTCTGTTTCATTTATCTCTACTCTAATTTTTATAATTTCCCTCTTTCTGCTAGCTTTGGGTTTAGATTTTTCTTCTTTTACTAGTTCCTTAAGTTGTGAAGTTAGGTTATGGATTTGAAATCTTTCTGTTTTAAAAAGGTTTGTAGCTGTAAATTTCCCTCTTAACACTCCTTTTGCTATGTCTTGTAAATTTTAGTGTATTGTGTTTTCATTTCATTCATCTTTAAATATTTTCTAATTTACCTTGTGATTTCTTCTTTGATCCATTGTTTAAAAGTGTGGTGTTTAATTTTTAAAATTTTGTGTATTTTCCAGTGTTCTCTATGTTATTGATTTCCAACTTCATCCTGTTGTGTTCAGAGAAGAAACTTTGTATGACATTTATATTTTTAAATCTATTGATACTTAATTTGTGGCCTAATACGTGGTTTATACTGGAAAATATCTCATCTGTACTTGAGAAGAATATGTATGTTGTTGTTGTTGTTGTTGAGTAGAGTAGTCTGTATATGTCTGTTAGATCTAGTTGGTTTATTGTGTTATTTAATTCTCTGTTTCCTTACTTGTCTTATTTTTGTTTGTTCAGCCCATTATTATGAGTAGGGTATTGAAGTCTTCAGCTATTGTCATAGAATTGTCCATTTCTACCTTCAATTCTGTCAGTTTTGCTTTACATATTTTGATGGTCTGTCATTAGGTGTGTAAATGTTTATGATTGTTTTATCTTCTTGCTGAATTGGACGTTTTATTAATATATAATGTTGTTTGTGTCTTGTAACCTTTATTGACTTAAAGCCTCTTTTGCTGATTTTAGTATAGCCATTCTTGATCTCTTTTGGTTACTATTTGCATGGAATATAGTTTTTCCATCCTTTTACTTTAAACCTTTTGTGTCCTTGTATCTAAAGTAAGTGTTTTATGGACAATATAAAGATGGATCATGTATTTTTAAATCCATTCTTCCAATTTCTGTCTTTCAATTGAAGAGTTTAATCCATTTACATTTAAAGTAATTACTGATAAGAAAGAGTCTACTTCTGCCATTTAGCTATGTGTTTTCTATGTGTCGTATGTACTTTACATTCCTCGATTTTTCCATAGGCCTCAAATTGTGGAGGAAATGAAAGAATCATTTTTTTAATTGTAAAAATTATTTTATTATATGATAAAAAATTGTTGTTTATGTGCACATTCAACCATTGATAAATACATGAGAAAATTAGTAAAAAATGATCTGACCAATAGAATCATATTTTTCAGCACCCATTTAAATATTTCACATGGTTTTCTTTTTGTTTTCCTTTTCTCTTCTCTCTAGTTTTGCCTCCTAATTAATTATTCCTTCCATCTAGATATTGTTACAGCTCCTTTCTCAAGCTTTATTTATTTTTTCTTTTTGTCACTAACTGAATCATGGTTTTATTCTTAAAAGTATTTTTGAATGTATATACATTATATGATTCAGTACCAAGGTGAGAGAAACTAGTTATCAAATGTTAAATAGTCTTTAAGTGAAATAGAACATTCTTGAAAGAGATGAAATTATTTAGGAGTTCATTTCAAAACAACCATTTATTAAACACTTAATATTTACAAAATACAGTGCTTGGCTCTGTAGAGATATAAAACAAAATAATAATGGCAACTTCTATTTGTTGAGCAAAGATAAGCACAGTGTTAAGCCATTTAAAATGTGAGTTTATTTGATCCTTACAACAACCCTTTGGCGTTAGTAGTGTTATTATTCTCTTGTTCCCTCAGTACATCAACCAGTCTTCTTGGCTCTGCTTCCAAAATATACTCCATTTCAGTCCACTTCTTGGCATCTTTGCTCCTGCTACTCTAGTCCAAGCTCAGTAATTTCTCATGTGATCTGTTGATCTCCCTACTTGCATTCTTATCTCCTTCCTATGATCCTCTTACCACACAGCAGCCATCAGGAACTTGTAATAAGTGCCTATAAGGTTATGCCATTCTTATACTTAAAACCCTTCAATGACTTTCTGGTACATGTAGAATAAAGTCCAAACTCTTCACCATGATCTACAGGATCTTACACAATTTGCTTATCAATCTTAATTTGAATGAGACAGACTTTTTAAATTGGGAATCTAACATAATCACAGGATTTTTTACAACCTTTAATGATAAAGGAAAGAAAAAGAAAATTCGAAAGCTTTTGTTTTTTACTTAAAAATAACTTCCCAAGTAGTATACTTTTTTGAAAACAAATAATAATTCAAATATTATTACAAAGGCAATAAATTATTAAATGAAAGACTCAGAAATGGAGAATTTTAGAACTTAAACAGATTACTTTCACAGAACAAAGCAACAATTAACTAATTTCTTATGTTTTCATGAGTGATACTGTTATAATAACAGAAAACAAATGATACTATGTATTTTCATATGTTCTCACAGTGGATAGCAGAGTAAGTTGGATATTTTTGTGACTGTTCTCATTATAGAATGTTGTTAAATATAGTAATTACAGAAATAACAACAATGATAAGTAACATGTATTACTTATAGCGTATGCTAGGCACTGTTCTAACTTCTTTATATTTATTAACTCTTAATCCTTCCAACAACTCATGAAGTACTATTATTTTTATCATTTTACAGAGGATGAATTGAGGTACAGAAAGGTTAATTATATAGCTTTTTGTTATACTATACAGCGTTCTTTTTTTGTATCTGTATGGTAAGAGAGAACACTACTGTCTTTTTGAGACTTCCTTCTCAAGTAGTTTTGAGGGACCATAGCTTCAAGGCTAAGCAGTGAAATTCCTTTTATAATTGAGAATCTTAAAACTGTTGGTACAGAAAAGAGTAGGATTGAACAAATGGAATATGAGGCATGCAGTGTTTTGCCTTAATATTCCCTAGCCTAATCTCTTACAGCTCTCTCTGGTTTACTAAGCCTCTGGCACAGTGGCCTTCTTTTGCATCTTTTCAACACACCAAGCTTGAACTGCCTTGGAACTTTTGCACTTGCTGTGATTTTTGCCTGAGATGCATTTCTCCTAACTTAAAATTGTTGACTTCCTGACATTTTAGGTCTTGGTTCAGAAGTCACTTCCTTAAAATGTGCCTTCTCTCATCATCCTATCTAATGTTGCTCTCTCCCTACTCTGTATCACATTGCCCTGTTTTATTTTCTCTATAACACTGGATTTGTTTGTCTTTTTATTGCCTGTCTCTCCATTGTAATAAAAGCTCCATGAGCACAAAGGCTTTGTATATTTTTTTTACTATAACACCCTCAGCATCTAGAATTACACCTCACATATATAGGCATTTAATCAATACTTGTTGAACGAGTGAATGAAATCTTATTTAACAGATGAATTGAGGCTCACGGAATTTAAGTGTCTTGTTCAAGGTCATGGAGCTATTAAGTATAGGAGTCTGGATTTGAATCCATAGCTGGAATTTTAACTTATGTTTTAGTTCACAACATAAGACTGGCATACTCACAGTTAACCATAACACAGGGTGGTAGGAAAAGAGGGCTGTGTTAGGCAGTGATGATGGGAGTGGTACCTAAATTTGGTCAGGGGTTCTTTGCTTTTATGCTTCAAATTATGGCTGTTTCACTGTTCCTCAGAGTATGGGAAAGGTTAAAGGGAAGTTTTGTCATTGTTTAACTGCTGATAAAAGGTGTGAGAGAGAGGTTGAAGTAATTACTAGATAGTTGAGATTTTGGGAAAGTGTATGAATCTCAAATGTCCATTTTGTTCCTTTTCTCTGTAACTGGGGACATTTGAGGCTCTACTGTACATGTTAAATAAATACAGGTGTGTTTTAAAAGATGTGATGGAACTCAATGCCCTTTGTGATTTTGCCAAACTTTTTTTGACCTTTTCTCCCATGAATTACCCATACTGAATCGTTCTTCAGATGATCTGGTTCATTCACTGCCCCTCTATTAGGCCTTGTACTCTCCCTTCCGTGAGCTCTTGCATAATGGAGACTATAATCTCTCTTATGGTAAATTTGGAATATTTGCAAACTAACCATTGCCAAACTTTTTTTGACCTTTTCTCCCATGAATTACCCATACTGAATCGTTCTTCAGATGATCTGGTTCATTCACTGCCCCTCTATTAGGCCTTGTACTCTCCCTTCCGTGAGCTCTTGCATAATGGAGACTATAATCTCTCTTATGGTAAATTTGGAATATTTGCAAACTAACCATTTTGGAGTTGGAAAGGACTTTGAAGAGCTGATCCAGAAAGCTGAAAAGACCTGTCCAGCCAGGATCATACCACAGTTAATGGCAAAGCTAGTCAAGGACCCAGTTCTCCTGCACTTGCGGTCACAGGCTCTATGCACAGCCCCACTCTGCCTCACTTTTGGGCTGCTAGGAGCAATCTCTAAAGGATATGCTGAGAGGCCTCTTGGTATCCTCTGACATCAACTTTAAAATATGTGCCAGTGTGAATTTTCATATACAGAGTATGGGATTTTTCAAGAAAGTCACGTCTGTTTTATTTACTCAGTGTAGTCCCTGACAGCAATATGCAAATATAGAATTTATTTAGTCTGCCTCCTCTGGTGACTTGCCAGTCTCTGAGAGGGGAAGAACACATTTCATGTTTCCCATGGGTTTTGTTTGTCATAGCTTGATTTCCCATAATGAAAAGAGTCCTGGGTAACCCCATATGGGACAAAGCTGGAGACTATTAAATGCTTCTGTCTTATGTATGCTGGGCATTCATATTTACTTATAATGAAGTTCCTCCATGTATTGAATTTAGAACTTGCCAAAATCTACTACTCAAAAATTGGTTTCTTGCGTATTCTGATGAACCACAGTATTTGACAAAGGAAAGTTGGCTTTTTAGTTACAGTGTAAGAAATTGGAACCTGGGTTTTATTTACAGTTTAGGAATCTCTCCTAAGTGTACTCCCTTAGTTAAAAGAATAAAAGCCTTGATTCTTATTGAGAACTACGAATTCTTTAACTTCTGTTTTTCCAGTACCAGCATGTTCTTTAGCAGAATGGATGTTCTTGGTCCAAAAATCCAGCATCATCCTACTTCTTAATATGTAATTTGCTTATAGCATTTCTCTGAGATAGCTCATTAATGTACTGTCACTTTTTCCTTTCTAATTGGTTCTGTCCTTTGTCAAAAAGAACAACAGTTGCAACTCTGTTATTGTGAAATGAGATTTTTTTTTCTGATGAATAATGAAGATCCAGGGAATTTATATGAGCCCAATGCCTAGGACAGAAATAATGGTTTTTGTAATTTGTGATTTTGACGACTTAATCAGTTCTCTTTGGCATTTTGAAGTCTAGAATCTAAACAGGCATTTTTTTTAAAGAGAAAATATGTGCCTAGAAGAGTCTTTTTAAAAACTTAAGTAGAATGACCATAATATATTCCAGTTTGTCCAGAAGAGACCAGTTTATATCTTGGTACTTTTGTACTTAGTAGTAGTATTCCCTTAGGTCTCAGAAGTGTCCCAAATTGGATGATAAATTGTATTATGGTAATTCTAACTTTAGGATACCAAGGTGTAGGTGTCAAGAAAGTTCCCATGGCTCATGCCATCTACATGACCATCTACAGATAGAAAAGGGATGTACTGAGGAGAAATGATAACCAAAAAAGTTAACTGCAAACAGTAAACAGTAAGGTAAACTTACAGATTTCACTTCAGTGTGTTTTCATCTCAATAGGAAAAATTAGCTGAACGCAAAAGTGCTCCAATTCTTTAAGAACCATAATACTGGGTTTTGGAGGAACTGACTCAGTGAATAACTTGCTATATGACTTTTCCTTTTTGGTCCTGCAAGAGCCTATGTTTCCACATCTGTAAAATGAAGGACTGAATTAAATTATTTCTTAGGTCCCTTGAAGTTCTAATATTAAATGATTATTTTTTCACAAGAAGTGAACTGGAAAATCCTCTTCTTGCACAATTTTGTTGTAATTTAAAAAGTTATATCCACGTAAGTGATATCACTAAGTCTGCTGTTGGTAAAGCATATTTCCTAGCTCAGTTTTGTGTGGTTTGACTTTATGATACATGAAGACTTGCTCCAGTTTGCTCTGTGGAAACTGAGAAAAAAAAGTTTTCCAGACAGCTGAAGGGCTGTCCTTGTTAGAGAATTCCATTACCTGCTTTTAGCCTCCTAAGAAGTGATCTCAGACAGAATGGGAAGCTCTGAAAACATCCAGCTGCTCCAGAGATGTTATCTCTTGCCAAGGCAGTTCTGATGCAAGAGCTGAAAGCCTCCTTTCTGTTTCCATGTCCATTGATTGATAAATTATAGCTCAGGAGTTCCAAGCGCAATTTCTGTTCCTGTCACCTTGGACTTCTTGCCTCATACTGTTAATAGGCATTTAGCTGTACTTTATTTATACAAATGGTATTGGAGAAGTTATATGACTTCAGATTGGTTAATGATCTTTTTGCTTTTAGCTTCTATATGGCTTTGCTTCAGATTGGATCTTAGAAGTCATGTCCCTGGCATTAGATACAGTTCATATATCCTCACTGGCCAGAGCATCATAGCTTCCTTTTTGTCTCTGCTGTTGTTAATGGTCACTCCCTTTCTCTGTAGCATTCTCTTTTTAGAGGGTCTGTCAGTTACTAGATCATTTATCTGTCACCCCATCCGTTTGTCCATCCATCCATCCATCCATCCGTCCATCCATCCATCCATCCATCCATCCATTTACCGCCTGTTCATTTGCCCATTTTGTATATTCCCTGCCTAAAGATCTGTATCAAGTTAACTCTGGGAGAGAAGATGTGTATCCTTTGTTTCTCTTGGAAACTTGGACCTGATTTTCCCAGGTTTTAATGCCTAGATTTGGATTCTATTTTCTTAGATTCTGTTTTCTTTGTCTGTAATTGGTTAAGCATTTACCCTTAACCTGCTTGTGGTCACTGCATAGTTTAGTAGGCCATATTTTCATTTTAAAATTTTTACTTAAAAAAGCCTTAGGAGAGTTCCCAAAGACCCCCAGAATAGAATTATATAGTGGACTTTATGTATCTATCACTTAGATTCAATAATTACAACATTTTGAGAATATTTTCAATTATCTTCCCTTTCTCTTCTTTTTCCTAGAGTATTTTAAAGCAAATCCCAACATGAAATTTTCCTAATAAATACTTCAGGATGCATCATTAAATCTAAGGACTTTTTCTTTTTTTAAACATTACTATGACAGCCTGAGTTTTGTTCCATCTTTGATGTTCCAGTTTTTGCTTAAAGGGAACTTTCATAATGGGAAGACGATAAAAGAGGAATGTAGGGGAATTTGGGGTGTATATATGGGGCATAGGAGGCTAGCAGTGAAGTCAGAGTTGTTGTTGAAGTGAATTTAAATCACTCTTTTAAAATTAGATACAAATGATCAGGTGAATCAAACCCTAACTGGTTACCCCTGATATCATGATTTTTCACAATTATTATTTAATCTCACTTGTAAGCAGATGCTCTTCTAAGGCTTCCCAACACAGGTCCAAAGATTGAGGATATTTAAGTAAATATTTCATTGTGTATCCCTAAAAGATAAGGTCTTTAAAAAATAACTGTAATTGTATGGTTATATCACCTATAGAACCACATCACATAAAAGAATTAACAGTAAGTTATTAGTATCATCAAATAACCAGATTTCCAATTACCCTTATAAATATACTCTGGATTTCTTTCATTTTATCTGAATCATGTTGTGACTGGTTTACAAATACATATTTGAAGTATAGTTGATTTACAGTGTTTAGTTTCAGGTGTATTACATGGTGATTCCATATTTTTATAGATTATACTTCATTTAAAATTATTATAAAATATTGGTTATACTCTCTGTGCTGTACATTACATCCTTGTATCTTATTAATTTTGTACCTAGTAGTTTTGCCTCAATTCTCTTCTCCTATCTTGCCCCTCCCCTTACCCATCTCCCCCGGTAACCCCTAGTTTGTTCTCTGTGTCTATAAGTCTGTTTCTGTTTTGTTATATTCATTCATTTGTTCTATTTTTTTAGATTCCACATATAAGTGAAAACATACAGTTTTTGTCTTTCTCTGTCTAACTTGCTTCACTAAGCATAATACCTTCCAGGTCCATTGGATGACACATTTTTAAAAAGTCTCTTAATCTGAAGTCCACCCCCACCCTTTACAGTGTGTGTGTGTGTGTGTGTGTGTGTGTGTGTGTGTGTGTAAGAAGCTAGATCATTTGTCTTGTAGAATTTTCCTGATTCTGGATTTTCTGCTTATGTTTCCTTGATGTTTAATGGATGCCTTTGCCCTCTGTATTTTCCTGTAAATTGGTAATTGAGTTTGGAGGTCCAGGTTCTTTTTTTGTTCCCTCAAGACTTCTTCATAGATAATGCTGTGTTCTTCCAGGAGACACATCATGTCTAATTGCCTCTCTTTTTGTAGTGATATTTACCTAAGGATCCATGATTCCTCTTGGTAGGGAAACCTGTGCATAAAGGGTGCTCATTGCTACTGGGTTGGTCATTGTTTCTGGGCTAGTTCAGCACATAGAACTAGGATATATGATTTTCTTAAAAGATAAAATACATCCTGAATTCTTAGTAATACTTTCATTTCAAACTCAGTAGTATAGGATTTTTACTTAGCCTCATCTTTTTGTTTGTCTTTAATATTACATGTTATTCTAATTCTTTTTCCTTTCTTCTATGCTGAGAGCTCCTGGTCTCATGAATGCTGGACATAATAGAATAAACTAGAATATTACATAAAAGTCAATTTGCTTTAACCTACATTACAAACATAATAATACCAACACTACCACCAATAACTATGCCTATTATAGATGTATAAATTACTGGGCTTTACGGTTACTTGAGATAGTTCCTCTGTGTGTAGTTATACCCCATGTGGATAGACATTTAAGCTGCTTTGTTTCATTTTATTTTCAGATTTTAATGGCTGCTTAAATTTTTTCTTTTATAATTAAGTAAATTATTTACGTGGTTCTAAGTCAGATCAGTAAAACAAGCTTATTTTAAAAGGTCAGTGTCTCGTCCACTTTAGCTTTGATTTTTTTTTCCTGTTGGCTTCCTATGTGAATCAATATTAAAATTAGCTAGGTAATTTCTTTTTCCCTTCCCCAGTCATTCTCCCCTAGCATCTAATTTGAAGTAACATCCTTTTACTCCCAGTTAATCAGCAAGCTTATTCTACTTTTTTCACCCTTTCCTATTTTTTAATAATTTCACTGTATCTACATTGCTAGAAGGTATAGCCATTCCTTGCTATATTCTCCCCCTTTATAACTGTCATTTAGTTTTAGTTCTATAAGTAAAAATATAGTTAAAACATAATTAATATAGTTCTTACATAGATGTCTCTTCAGGTTTTTGGGTTGTCTAAAGTTTATTCTTCATTAGATTTCTCCAGAAGGCTTAGGAGAGCCAATATTCTCTGAGTTCTTAAGTGTCAATAACAGTTTTTCTGTGGCTTACTTGAAAGCCAATTTGGCTTGATACAAAAAGTTCTGTTAATATTTTCTGTCCTTGAGTATCTTAAGTTTGCTATTTTATCGTCTCCCAGCATGAAGTGTTGCTGTTGAAAACTTATGATAAATCTGATTTCTTTTCCCTTATTAGTAACTTGATCTTTCCCCAGGAAGAGTTTGGAAATGTTTGTTCTTCAACTTTTTGCAATAGTTTGAGAAGGATAGGTGATAACTCTTCTTTAAATGCTTAGTAGAATTTACCCTATGAAGCGATCGGGTACTGGGCTTTTGTTTGTTGGGAGTTTTTTTTTTTTTAATTGATTTAATTTCATTACTGGTACTTGGTCTGTTCACATTTTCTGTTTCTTCCTAATTCACTCTTGGGAGATTGATTGTTTCTAGGAATTTATTAATTTCTTCTAGGTTGCCCATTTTATGGGTGTAAAGTTCTTTATACTTATCTATTATGATGTTTTGTATTTCTATGGTATCAGTTGTAATGTCTCCTTTTTTATTTCTGATTTTATTGATTTGGGCCCTCTCTCTTTTTTTCTTGATGAGTCCAACTAAAGGTTTATCAATTTTTTTTATCTTTTCAGAGGACCAGCTCTTAGTTTCGTTGATCTTTTCTATATTTTTTTAGTCTCTATTTCATTTATTTCTGCTTTGATCTTTATGATTTTTTTCCTTCTACTAAGTTTGGGTTTTGTTTGTTCTTTGTTTTCTAGTTCCTTTAAGTGCAAGGTTAGTTTGTTTATTTGAGATTTTTTCTTCTTTCCTGGGGTAGCCTTGTATCACTGTGAACGTCCCTCTTAGAACTGCTTTTGCTATATCCAATAGATTTTGGATTGTTGTGTTTTTGTTTTCATTTGTCTCTAGATATATATATTTTTAATTTCTCCTTTGTTTCTTTAGTGGTCCATTGGTCGTTTAGTAGCATACTGCTTATCCTCCACATGTTTGTGTTTCTTGTAGTTTTTTCTTGTAATTGATGTCTAGTCTCATAATGTTGTTGTTGGAAAAGATGTCTGATATAATTTCAGTGTTCTTAAATTTACTGAGACTTGTTTTGTGGCTGAGCACATGATCTATCATGGAGAAAGTTCCATGAGCACTTGAAAAGAATGTGTATTCTGCTGCTTTTGGATGGAATGTTCTATATTTATCTGTTAAGTCCATTTGGTCTAAGTTATTTAAGGCCAAAGTGCCCTTACTGTTTTTCTGTCTGGATGATCTGTCCACTGAAGTAAGTGGGGTGTTAAAATTTCCTACTATTACTATGTTAATGTCATTTTCTCCCTTCATGTTTGTTAATATTTACTTTATTTATTTAGGTGCTCCTATGTTGGTTGCATATATATTTACAATTGCTGTATCTTCTTGTTGGATTTGTTCCGTGATCATTATGTAGTGTCGTTGTTACAATCTTTGTTTTGATATAAGTATTTTGTCTGATTTAAATATTACTACTTCAGTTTTCTTTTTATTTCCATTTGCATGCAATACCCTTTTCCATTTCATTAGTTTCAGTCTGTGTGTGTCTTTGGATCTGAAGTGAGTCTCTTGTTTAGCATAAATATGAGTCTTGTTTTTGTATCCATTCAGCCAATCTTGTCTTTTGATTGGTGCATTTAGTCTATTTACATTTAAAGAAATTATTGACAGGTATGTACTTATTGCCATTTTGTTTATTGTTTTCTGGTTTTTTTTGTAGTTTTTTGTTTGTTCTTTTCCTCTCTTCTCCTGTGATTTGATATCTTAAGTGTTTTGTTTGGATTCCTTTCTCTTTTTGATGTATATCTATTATAGTTTTTTGGTTTGTGGTTACCATGAGTTCAATACATACTTTATATTTATATTTATATTTATATTTATATTTATATTTATATTTAGTTAATGATCTCTCAAGTTTGAATGCATTCTAACAACCCTGCATTTTTACTTCCCTTTCCCCATTCCCATTTAATGCTTTTGGCCTATATTATATATCTTTTTTGTGTGTGTGTATTCCTTAACTTCTTATAGTGAGCAAAGATTATTTTACTACTTTTGTCTTTTAACCTTCCTGCTAGCTTTATAAGTGGTTTGACCTACGACCTTTACTGTATGTTTGCTTTACCACTGAGATTTTTCCTTTCATAATTTTCATATCTAGTTGTGGTCTTTTATTTTTTGCTTCTTTTCTTTTAACATTTCTTGTAAAGGTTTAGTGGTGCTGAACTCTTTTAGCTTTGCTAAAAGTAAAACTCTGTCTCTTCTTCAAATCTTAATGATAGCCTTGCTAGGTAGAGTATTCTTAGTTGTAGGTTTTTATGTTTCATTTTCATTGAATATTTCATGCTACTCCCTCCTGGCCTGCAGAGTTTCTGCTGAAAAGTCAGCTCATGGGAGTTCCCTTGTATGTTACTAGTTGCTTTTCTCTTGCTGCTTTCCTCCCCGCCAAGTATCTTAAATAGAAAAAACAATTACACTTTGAGTACCAAAGCAAGAACCCTATTATCAATTTAGTAGATCAAATCTTAAGAACAAAATGCCCCGGGCAGGCCTGGCAGACTGTCCACGATGTCGGGAATATTCAGGCTGAGTGGACTGGGGTCCTACAGTGTTTCTGCTGTAGGTCAGTGGCCTAGCTCATGATCACATCTGAGCTGTCCTGGGAAATGTTTTCCAGAAACTTTGTTATCTTCTTTCACTGTTCAGTGCCATTACTTTTATTTTAAAGATTAATAGAATTTCCACAGCTACAAAAACTAGTATCTTACAGGATCCACTTGCAGCTTTATCCCAAACCTTCTGTAAACTGGATTCAGGCAAGCATCTGGTGAAACACCTCTTGAGCCAGAGATCATAAGGAAGCTTGGACACTGCAGAACACATCTTAGGTTGACTTAGCAGTCTGCTATATTCTAGATTCAAGTAGTGTTCAAAAGCTTTTGGCATCTGGGGTAGAGAATCCCAGTACTTGTTATTTAACTGGTTCATAAAGCATTGGGTAATCTAGTAACAGTCCACACTGTCTTCCACCATCTCTTCCATGGCTTTAGCAATGGTGAGAAATACTTCATCTTCTGGCCTCAGTGGAAAGTAGGGACTTCAAGGCAACTTCCCAGACTCCAGCTGATACATGTAGAGATAGACTTCAACCTGAGGTGTGGCATCACTGATAAAGTGAATGACTTCCAGGGCGTGAGGGACATAAGAGTATTATTGCTTTTTGTGATACGTCATCACCTGGGTATGCGACCTATGGTGTGGAGGCAAAATTCCTAAATAAAATCACCTTCCAGACCAATGCACTGTACGTGGGTGGGGGTGGGAACCTCTAATTAAAAGTACAAAGTTTCTTGATATCCAGATGGTTATCTGTTAGGAGAATTTCTAATGATTTCTTTTCTTCAACTCCATGACACCCCACTTTTTCATAATATCCTGAGCGAAAGTTTCTCTGGGAGTCCTCAGTCATGCTTCATTCATGGAAAGAGACAGAACAGAAAGTGAAAAAAAGTGAGCCTTTAGTGGTGGAAACCACACCCAGGTTGAGACTAAGTGGTCCAGAGAGACAGTGGAAACCAGGCCTGGCACTCTGACTGGCTGGTGGGCAGGCAGGCAATGACAGTGCTACCCAGGGCTAGGGGACAAGAATGCCACCTGATGGCATTCTTGTCCTCTGAGGCAGGCCTGATGGAGGGAGATGGTGGGATATCTGTGTGTGGGGACACGGCAGCCCACAGCTGCCACTGGCTGTGACTTCTTGCTGCTTTTTTAAGACTCTCTATTTTTAATTTTTGCCTTTTTAATTATAATGTGTTTCACTGTGAACCTCTTTGGATTCATCTTACTTCCTGGACCTGGATGTTTGTTTCCTTCTCCTGGTTACAGAAGTTTTCAGCTATTATTTCTTCAAATAAACTTTCTGCCCCTTTCTGTCTTCTTTTTCTGGTATCCCGTTTTGCTTGATGTTGTCCCCAAAATCTCTTAAAATAAGCTCATTTTAAAAATTATTTTTTTCTTTTTTCTGTTTGGTTTGAGTGATTTCCACTTCTCTGTCTTCAGTTAACTGATCTGTTCCTCTGTATCATCCAGTCTACTGTTGATTCCTTCTAATGTATTTTTAATTTCAGTTATTGTATTCTGCAGCTCTATTTGGGTCTTCTTTCTATTTTCTAACTCTTTGTTAAAATTCTTGCTATGCTTATCCATTCTTTTCCTGAGTTCAGTCAGCATCTTTATGATCATTACCTTGAACTCTTTATTGGGTAGATTGTTTGTCTCTGCTTCGTTTAGTTCTTCTGAGATTTTTGTCTTTTGGAAGATATTCCTCTGTCTCCTCATTTTGCCTAGTTCTCTGTGTTTATTTCTAGTTGTTAGGTGGTGGTTATGTTTCCCGACCTTGGAGAAGTGGCCTTATGTAGGATATGTTCTTTGAGCTATACTAGGTATGCCTCCTATGTGGGCTAGGTGGGTCTTTCTGTTGTGGGGCCAAGTATTATGGGCATGCTGGTAGGTGAGGCTGGCCCCTGACCTGGTTGGCTGCTGGCCTTGCCTAGTGTGGTGGCTGCTGGCCTGCTCGTAGGCAAGGCTGTGTCCTGGAATGGCTGGCTATGTGACCCAGGGGGTCCTGGAGCTGGTGCTTGCCCACTAGTGGGCAGGGCGGGGTCTTAGGGTGGCTGGTTGTGCAGCCTAGGGCATCTTGGGGCTGGTGCTGGGCTGCTGGTGAGTGGGACCAGGTCCTGGAATGACTGACTGTATGACCTGGGGATTCTGGGGATGGTGCTGTCCTTCTAATGGGCAGGGTTGGGTCCCAGTGTGGCTGGGTCTGTGGCCTGGGGGACCCAGAACTAGTGCTGACCTGCTGGTGGGTGGGGCCAAGTCCAAGCAAGGCTGGCTGTGTGACCTGGGGGGTCCTGGGTGGGTGCTGGCCTGCTGATGGGCAGATAAGCCCCCTGTCACTAATAGTCTAGAGGGAGAACCCCAAATGGTTCTTCCCAGCACGAGTGTCCTTGTGGTAGAACAAGCTCCCCAAAATGGCTTCCACCAGTTTCTGTATTGTCAGGGGAAGTCCCAGTTACTTCCTGCCCCTCTGGGAAGCTCTCCAAGATCAGCAGTTGGCTGTGCCCCATGCTTCTTTCAAAGTACTGCTTCTGCCCTGGGACTCAGAGCATATGAGATTTTGTGTACACTGTTTAAGAGCAGACTCTGTTTCTTATTGCCCTTCAGCTGTCTTGTACGCAGGCCCCACTGGCCTTCAAAGCCAGACATTCTGAGGCTTGTCTTCCTAGTGCAGGGCTTCCAGGCTGGGGAGCTTAATGTGGGACTTGGACCCCTTACTTCTTGGTGGAGAACCTCTGCAGTTATGAGTATTCTCCCATTTGTGGTTTGTCTACCCAGGGTTGTGGGTTTTGACTATACTGTGTTTCTGCTCCTCCTACCTATCTCATTGTGGTTCCTTCTTTATATCTTTAGTTGTGGAAAATCTTTTCTGCTAGTCTTCAAGTCAGTCTCATAGGTAGTTGCTTTGTAAATAGTTGTAATTCTTTTGTGCTTGGTTTGAATCCCCAAGCTACTTCTTCCTAGGTATTGACTTCCAGCAAGTTACTTAATCTCCCCAATCCTCAATTATTGTAAAGATTAAATGAGATAATGCGTTAGAATATTTTGCAAGTGCCTCGTACTTGGTAAGTGTTCAAGAAGGTTGCTTGTTTTATGTGTTACTATTTGTCTGCATGAGTGGGTAGATGGATTTCTTACCTGAGATGATTAAGTGGCTTATAGTGATACCAATTTTATTTTCATATTGAATCTTCCTCTGGCGAGAACAGTTTTTGCCTGTTTGTCTGCCTGCATGGTATTGTGTGCTTACTCTTCCTCTGTAATTGTATGACTTTGTTTTGATTCCATTATGTCTTGTACATAGTGAATACTAGGTAGATATTTTATAACTTTAACTTTTTTTGTTATCACAGAATGAGTATTATATTACTTGTATTTTGATAATTTGGTTAAAGCTCAGGTGTGCCATGCCTAATTTTTTCTTCATAAAGTTCATGCTTTTCCACCACCTGGATGTTCAGACTTCTGAGCAACTGGAGGTTGTTTCTGTAGCTGGTGCTGGCTGTTGCTGAGTTTGAAATTTCTGCTTCACCTATCATTAGTCTCACAAAGATGCATAGACATATCTTTGTGGATAATTTTCACAATGTTTTTGATGGATCTATTCTATATTTTATAATTGTTTATTCACCATCAGTATCCATGTTTTAAATATTAAATAAATAGATAAATTTAGCCAAGAGGAACAGTGCAGAGCTAGTTCCTCTTGGTAAAATAATGGAGCTCAGGTGCTATTTGTTGTCCTCTTAAATAATGCTTCTCAGACTTTAAATATGAATTTTAATCACTTGGGGAACTTGTTAAAATGTAGATTGTAATTTGGTAGGTTTGGAGTAGAGCCTGAGATTCTGCATTTTTAACTGCTTCCAGGTTATGCTAATGCTGCTGGATCTGTGAACCACACTTTGAATAGCAAGGCCTTAAAGCAGAAGTATGATCTACCCAGATATTCAATGAGCTTTAAAACACGTTTTGCCTTCCGTTTACATTTTTATGAGAATTAATGATATGAAGTATCTTAGGGTCAGCAAATTATTTATATTAAATATAAATATAAAATATAAATTGGAGGAAGAGCCATGTACAGGTTTTAGCTTTATTAAGGGGTGGATTAAGTAGCACATTTAAATTAGTATTAGAGGTTTAGTTTAGCTGTTGAATATTTTTCTGACATTGCTATACATTTTATTTTTACATGTACCCCCACAATTTATTATTACAACATCCCTGTAAATTACATTACTGTTCTTATTTCACATATAAAGAAATTGAGATCCAGGGAAGTTGGATAACTTCCCTAAGGCTTATTAGTTACTAGTAAAGCTGAAATGAACTTAGGTCTGACCTCAAAGCTCATTTGGCACTGCAATAAGCTGCCTTCCTTAGATTGTTTTCCTGGGAAATGGGCTTTATATAACTATTTAAATATGTCTTATGGACCTCTATAAAGGAGTTTATGTATTTATCTATATGGGAAAATTAAGATAGTTTAACTTCACAAGTCTTTTTTTTTTCTCTGTGATTTATCATAACATTTTGTGTATATTTCCCTGTACTATACAGTGTAATCTTGTTTATCTATTCTACAATTTTGAAACCCCAGTCTATCCCTTCCCACCCTCTACCCCGCCCCCCACCCCGGTAACCACAAGTCTGTATTCTCTGTCCATGAGTCTATTTCTGTCCTGTATTTATTGTATACAGTTCTGTGAAGCTCACAGTTGTGTTGAAAGTGTGAAAATGCACATACACATTTCCCTTAAATGAGATGCACACTTGTAAGGAGATATTTCCTCATCTCTAAACCAAGGGACTGAAATAGATGATCTCTAAGATTCCTTCAAGGCCAAATATCATACAATATACATAATATTTTTGTTTTTGAAAATGGATTGTGAAATAGCTGGAGGAATTTAAAACATTTCCACCAGCAGATGGCACTCCAACATTTCTACAGCAGGCAAGTCTTAGCCATTACCCAAAGTAGAAACTAGGCAAAACTAGGAACAAATAAGAAAGGGAAAAAAACAAAACCCAGAACACCCAGCTCATTAAAGTATGTTGTATTTCGGTCATTATTGTGATGGAAAATTATGTATGTATCAAGTAATAGACTCCTATATAAACACGAGTTAATATTAAGTCATAATCCCTTACAGTGCTCTGCAGCACTTTTCACCAAACTATTATAGCACTTGTCAAATGGATTTTTGTTAATGTCTTCATTTTCTCAGATGAACTGTGGGGTTTCCAAGGGCAAGGATATTCTTTGGATCCCAAGGTGGGGAGGCAGACACACTACCTAGCTTATAGTCAGCATTCAATAAGTATTTCTCACTTTCATTCCTCAGAAAATGTAAGTATTGCGTGAATGCAAGATAATGTTTATGAACATTGGTCCATGCAAAGCCTTTTGTTTAATTTTTTCCCTCTTTGAGTGATTACCTTATAGGCATCAACTCTACTGTGTTTGATCTTTGTCCTTTGATATTTTTGTATCCTTGTAAAATATATTATTTCATATGGGCGTGTTTAATTTGCACTAATGTAATAATGCTATAGCTATCCTTTTTTTTTAAATTTCTAATATATCATTCTATTTAAAACCCATCCATGTTGTTGTATGTACATTTAGTTCATTGCTTCTAACTGCTGCCTTCCTCATTTTACCTGTCCATTTCCCTTGTGCTGGACATCTGGGTGCCTATAATTCCTTAGTATTAAAAATCAGTGCTTTACTACCAACTTCATTCAAGTCCTTTTATGAGCTTTTTGTGAGTTGCTTGCGGATGTATGCCCATAGCGGGATTGGTAGGTTTTAGGGAATACATATATATAATTTTGCCAAATATTGCCAGACCATTCTCCAGAATGGCTCAACCAGTTTACACTCCCATCAGCATGCAGGAAATCTCCCATCTCCTTACATCCACAATTAATTATCCAATATTCACATTTGGTGAATCGGACACTGTAAAGTGAAAACAGTTATTGAATGAAGGAATAATCAGTTCAGAATCCACTAAGCTATTAGGATATATGGTATTTACCAGCATAATTTTCCCCTTTGAGGATGGTCCCTCAATATCTGAACTTTCATTGTTTAAACTTAGGAACAGAATAGACTCAAAAAGTTTTTTTGAGTTATCCCTTAGTGTTTGAACTCTTTTGCCTCATTACCTGAAAACTAGAAATCAAATAGATTCAAATAATGTGGTATCCCTTGTCATTTAAATTTGCTTACTGAAACTAGACACAAACTAGAGTTGTATAGCAAGGGATCAGGATATGCTGAGGCCCCACTCCAAATCAATTACCAGAATATCTTGGGGTGGGCCCAAGCCATAGTTATTTTTAAAAAGCTCCTCAGGTTATTTTAATGTGCGGCTGCGGCTGAGAATCACTGACCTATACTCTCAAACTGAGTTTTGTTTCTTCCTGAAACAGAAAAACATTTTTAAGTATTTAAACACAGTATTATGGCTAGGCTTCAGAAAATCAAAAGAGGAAGTTAAAATTTAAGTGTCTGATGGAAATGAAATATACTTTCTAAAAGTCACAGCATGTCCGTGTCTATAGGTGACCAAAAGGAGTAAGAAGAATTGGAAAATTGATTGAGCATTAAGGTAGGTACATTTTAGTAACTGGCATTGAGCTAGGAAGGACTTGGATCTGCTTATGTGGGGACAAAACTACTGCAAAGAATTAGGGATCTAGATGTTAATTCAGGCAGAGGCAAAACATTCAGTTGAGTAAGTATGTACAAGTAGAGTCTATCAGCTGATTTTGATTACTGAGGAGTGGATTGAACCTGTGGTAGACTTTTTAAATTGTCAATATTTGTTTAACTCCCATTATTATGAACTAAGCTTATTTGAACTAAGGTATTTAAAAAGGTCAAACTGTGCCATCAGCCTAGGGAACAAAAGATAATCACAGCTAGTCACTTTTGTGACACAGTTGTGATCCAGGCAAATGTTTTATAACAGATCCAGCTTTCTCAATGTTGAGATAAAAATAGGAGATACTGAGATAAATATGTATGATATTTATATTTCTTTTTAAGAAATTACCTTTAGCATTAATTAATACTTAGAATTATCTCACTGAGAAAGTGGTATAGTGGAAACTATAAACAACTTACAGTTGTTTGAAGCTATATATAAACTTGTAGTTAATGAAGCTATAATGTGAAAGGCAATTTGAATTTTTGTCCTGGGACATTATATGTAAAAGTTCTCAAGTATTTTCAGTAACAGACATATCAAAAGCATAGTCTAGTTTTCAGTCACCAGAGCTGGCTTTAGTTTAAGATTCTTCAAGAGATAGCATTTTGAACTTTCTTACCTTTGATTTCTTTACCTGGATTATGAGGATAAAGCTTGTCCTATCTATGCTATAGTCATAAAATGGAACAGTATACAAGTAAGTTATTATTATACTATTTTGAAACCTTAGGTTTCAGGTGTAGGTATATAAATTTCTTCTTACCTTCTCCATGCAAATTACATTTATTTCCACCATGAAACCCAACCAGTGGCAATGATAAGTAACTGTGTGCCAGGAACTGATACCTCATTTAATTCTCACAACACGCATGGAGGGAAGTATACTTATGCCTATTTTTATGGATGGGTAAATTGGAGCACAGCAAGAATATATAACTTGTTCAACAAAGGTCACATGAGCAGACTGTAAATTGTGAGTTGGGTTTTAATCAAAGTCTTGAACTCTATAGAGTCCATATAATTTCTAGTATCACACAATGCTTTTCAGGGCCTTTTGAATGTACAAAAGGCAGAATGGGCCAGGACATCTCTTCAATGAATGTGACTAAGGACTCTGAATAATTTTAATCTATTTTTCCATTACTTGGTTTCCCATCTATAGCAGTTCCTCAAATATCAGTCATCCCTACCCCCAAGAATGTTAAGGGATTTCAGACTGAACTCATTAAAGTCAACTGCATCTATTATGGTTATGATCTTCTCCACAAACGTTTACTGCTTAATGGCAACAATGGGAACAAAACTCATCTGGCCAGAGTTTCTTATATAATAGGAAGAATAATCATAGAGTTAAAAAGTCCTTTCCCTTTCAACTTTCCATATGGAAAAAGTGTTGCTATCCTTATGCAGCTCAGAGACACGGTCTCTGTTATTCCCCAGCACTATCCATTTTCTACTCCTGTCTCCCCTCTCCCAGTGGAAAATTGAAGGAGGTATGTAAAACCTACTTAACTTTTCTTCCTTTTTCAGATGCTAATCACAGGCAGAAGAGCCTGCGTGGTTAAAATGCAGTACATACTCGTTTTACTACTGCATCTTATTAGATAGAGTTGACCTTTTGTTTCAAGTTTATGACTTAAGTTATTTACATATAACTTTATTCTAGCCCCAGTGGTCAATTAAGGGAATATATTTGTGGCAAGTGTGGGAGAGGGAATAAGAAATAACAAGAAAGAAATAGCAAATTGTATAAATATTTTGGGAGAAACCATTTTCTTCATACATAAATTTAGCTGATTCTTATTCTACTTTGGGTTATTAATTTTACAGAGTAGGCAGTTATATCTTAGAATAGTTAAAAATTACCTAAGATCATAAAGATAGGATCTGCAAAGTCAGGACTTAAACCCAGGTCTTCTAATTCCTATTCCAAGGTTTTTCCCATGATACATTGACAGATTGTTAGAGGGAATGCAATATTTTAGCCACTTGCAGTAAAGTGCAGTGGTTAAGAACACAGATACAGGCTTGGGAGTCAGGAGGTCCTGGGTTTCAATCTTTGCTGCCATTTATTAGCTGTGTACCATGAGAAAGTTGCTTAACAAGTCTGACTTTCAATTTTCTCATATGTAAACTAGATATAATAATGAATTATATCTACCTCTCAGAGTCATGCAAGATCAGTAAGATAATGGTCCTGAGCACCGTGCCTGGACCATAAGATCTCAATAAAGAGTAGTCATCATGGACAGATACACAGGCAGTGATGACACAGTGGACTGGCTGTTACAACTTCATGCTTCCCAGTCCCAGTTATGGTGGAAGGAATTTTTTTCTAGCTATTAGAGATTTAGGTATAGTTCTCTTAGAAGGGGAAAATGGGCATAGAAATAACCATGGCTTTGAATGTTTAATAGAAGCAAAGGGAGTCAGTGAGTTTGTGACAAGCTAAAAATGAGAAAAAAGCATAGGAAAAGTGTAAAGAAATTATTGTAGTCAAGATGGCCATCATTAAAAAGCATGCACACTATATGCTACAAAATAGAACCTAGAATATATTATTTATAAACATGGGATATATTATTTATTAGTCCCAGTCACCAGTCATGGCACCTATGTTGGTCATTGGCATATTTCCATGGATCTGAGATGAAATGATAAAACATAGTGATTTTTCATGAAGCTAAATTTATTCAGTTTAAACACTCACTGTTTATTTTGACATATCATTTCAGCTTTTTTTGACTGTTAGAATGTTCTTTTCTTTGGGGAAGAAATAGTGATAAGTAGTTGATAGATTTTTTTTAAGGTCCTTACTAGACAAAATAAAAATTTGGCAAACATATGTTCTTCCACGCTAACTAATATTATTTTTGAAATCCTATTGTCTAGAAATCACTGAGCCATTTAATCTTCAAGATTTCTTACAAATCTGGGAAGCTGGACTCCTAGATAGCAAAAGAATTTATCTATAAGGACCATTTAGTAACACCAGGCAGAGCATTTCCAAAGATACTTCAATGCATCTGGTTCCCAAGAATTCATATTTTATACAGAGGCCTGATTCTTGTCCCCTAGGAGATAACAGACTAAGGCAGAACAGAGATACAGATTGTTGTCACTAGGCACTATAGATTAATAATGAGCTACTTACATAATATAATTTAGGATTAGATGAGAGGTAACACAAAAATCATGATTTGGAAGTGGGTGCTATTTTGAAAGAGTAGCCCTATGGAGAGCTATACCCAAACTAGACCAAAGTACCAATCAGATCATCTCAGAGTCAGCCAGGCTATCTGGAACTCCTTAAATGTTATCGAATTGCTTTTTTTGCCTCAACGTCCTGCGGCTGGACATGACTATAGAATTTCAATGGCCAGACTAGAGACATAGTTTTCATCAGGAATTAAGAAAGAGCACTGTTTTGCTGGGTCTGATTTTTATACTACGTATAGTTTCTGATGAAAACATTAAATACTGGTTAAAGTAACCAGGCCACCAAACAATTACAGAATAGTTGGGTTAGTAAGCAAAAACTGTGGACAAGATTAATAATTAAACAGATTCTCATTATACCCAAGTTCATCCTTAGTCACCTGAGTAGGTGTTTTTGAAAGTTACATTAATTATAGATATCTATTAGGTGAGTGATTTCTTTATTTCACTCAGGTAGTCCTTCTCTGGTCCCAATTAATGTGGCTTCTTAAGAGTACATTCACTTGTAATCTAGGGGGGTGCTTAGGTCTTTGGAAAAATCTGGCTCTGTGTTAAAAATATGCAATTAGTTTTAATTCTGAATATCGGCAATGAACTAATGGTTTCTGAATTTGCAAAATAGGTATTTTTCTAAAGGGGATGACGAGAAAAATGCTAGTAACTGGGGAAGAAATTACTAAAACAGAAACCTAAAACAAAGTTTACTGTGACAAATAAAAGTATGTATTTTCACATTCTTCTTGAGAGCAGTATATGATTTTAGTGTGTTGAGTGTGATTTAACTTACCATAATTTAGCTCACAGGCATTTATCGAGTGCCTACTAAGTGCTTGGGGTCTGGACATACAAAGATAAATAAAAATCTTTGCTCACCAGGCTGTCACCATCTCTAGGAAGTGCTTAGTTCACATTTAAAAATTACAATAATTTCTATTGGAACTTACATCATACCACATACCCACACACAGAAACATATTTTAAAAGATCTAGGTATGTTAGAAATTTTCAGGAACTGAAGGAAGCAGGCCTTACGGACAGAGCCCACATCTAATTCTTCAATATATTAACATCTTGGTTTTAAAAATCATGTTTAAATAATATACCTTGGGTTTTCTTTCTCCTTTGGCCTCATTTTATGCAGTCCTACTTCTAGAAGGTCTTCATGGCACTTCCCAGTCTAACCCAACCTAAGCTCTGTATCTCCTGGTTGCTTAGTTTGGTAGAAGCTCCTCAGGGAACCTTAGTTTAAGGTCATTTACTCCAGCCCTTTTCAGATTCTTTAATCCTGTCTGGAAGGAGGGACAGGGACACAGGTTGCCATTTCAGTGTTTGCTGACTGTGATACTGCCCTTTGCTCATGCACCCTCAGGGAAAACCTTTGCTCTGCATTTTGAGAGCTTTGCCTGTTTGATATCAGGAAGCCCTGGGACTCACTGCATAGAGTTCTCTTCATCTGCCAAGTAGAAGGCCCATATTGTTCCAGAAAGAAGCTGAAAGTGAGGCTCAGTGGTGTGACTGCAGCAGACTAGGCATGACTTCTTTCCCGCACTTTAGTTGGGGACCCAGGAATGGATCTGAGAGGTGCTGTGGTCGGGGCTCTATGAGCTAGGGTGTATGGGGCACCGCGTGGCTCCTGGCTTTCTCCTGTATCCAGGAGCTACCTGCAGGCCGACTCTGGCCTTGACTCCTGGCCAAATTTGAAAACCCATCTGTGTCACTCTGTTGCTCTCCGGCACCAGAAAGGCGCACTTCCCCACGGGAGGGATAAGCCCAAGTTGACCTAGAGGCGATGCTGGAGGAGTGGCTCTGTCACTGCAGTGGAGTAGAGTGGCCAAGCAGTGGCCATATGGGCATAGCGCCACCCAGCCTAGTCAAGTGCAGACTGGGTTGGTTTGACTTGGCCTACGTCAGCGTATATTGAATCTCTCAAGACACTTGCAGGCAGAACGGAGCCACGCGCAGCCTGGGCCCTTTGCCCCTGCAGGCGGGTAAGCCTTTTGACCTGGTCACTCTGTGTATTCCTTTTGGCCACTCTTTGCCCTGTCGAGGTCAGAGGAGGCTTCTGTGTGGAAGCCTAGCGCGTCGCAGAGGTCCATACTTGGGTCCATGGAGTCTCCCTCTGCCCTTTGTGCTTTGGCAGCAATCACACTTCTCCGCAGGACCCCTCTTGCAACGTAACCACCCTCGCTCTTAACTGCTTCAACCCAAAAAAGGGCCCTGGAGTGGACGAAATGCCTGACACTGTCAGGACAAACAGGCGCGTGACTGGTGCGGACTCTTCCAGCGCTCCCGGTACTGGGCGCAGGGGCTTTCGCGTCGAGGTCAGAGCTAGAACCGCCCTCCCCAAAGTCTTGCTGGGAGGGAAGTAAAAACAAGACGTCCCGCCCCATACCCGAAATGTTACAACTGTACTGTTTCGATCCCTCCCTCTGCTTCCCGATCCTAGAGGGTTAAATCAGGAGGGTACAACGCCACCCCTTCCTCCTCCTTCCCGCCTCTCCCCCCACCCCCTTACCTTTAAAAAGTTAAAAAATGTCTGCAGTCGAAATCTCTTAAAGGGGCGGTGCTGGTGAACGAGTACTCTTGGCACGAGTCGCTGAGAAGGCTGGCTAGGGGCGTGAGTTCTCTCCACCAGCACCAAAACACTGAAGGAAAAAAAAAAAAGCGAGCAAGAGAGGTGGGGGGGGGGGGAGGAAGGCCAAAAAAAAGGGGGGGGGGAGGCAGACAGACACACACTTTAGATAAGGACAATTAGTCACCAGTGAGACCCTGTAGGAAAGAGGTTTAAATCAGAGGGATTTAATGAGGGTGCTCTGTGCTTTCCCTGAAGCCATGCCCTCCAGCAACTCCCGCCCCCCCGCGTGCCTAGCCCCGGTGGCTCTCTTCTTGGCTCTGTTGCTCCATCTCTCCCTTTCCTCCCAAGCTGGAGACAGGAGACCCTTGCCTGTAGACAGAGCTCCAGGTTTGAAGGAAAAGACCCTGATTCTGCTTGATGTGAGCACCAAGAACCCAGTCAGGACAGTCAATGAAAACTTCCTCTCTCTGCAGCTGGATCCGTCCATCATTCATGATGGCTGGCTCGATTTCTTAAGGTAAGGCAGGGGCTTCAATGGATCATTTTTTTTTAAAGTAACAACCCCCACCCCTTCCTAGCCCCCATTTCAAAGGGGGAAGAAGAAGAAGAAAAAGAAACTAAGTCAAGTGGATCTCTCAAAGAGAAGAAAGGTTTTCCTCCTGGAATATTTGCTGTAGGCTGTAACTGGTGATTGAGAAAAGCAATGTTTTCTATTAAGATGCACATGTTTGCAATGCAGAAGGCATTTCAGAAACTTATCAGTTATGACTGAAAAAATGTTGTGCTTACATATATCCACAATTAGCCTCCCCATCTCCTTCTGAAAAGAAACAAGAGGTTCAGGGCAGTTGCAAAAGCGAAGAAAAGGTCTCCAGCAACAAAGACCCGAGAGGAATGGCTGTGTGTTAGAGTGCGTGTCTGCGTGTGTCTGTGTGAATGTTTAAGCGGGGATCGCACGATACAGGAATTTTCCACGGAAAGATCGTTTCGTTAGTTCTCTCCCACTCCCAGACAGAAAACGAATCTATGCAGAAGCTTGAGCAGTGGGCAAGTTGGATAGGATTTTTAATTTTTAATTTTATATCCTCCACTGTCGTCTCCAGACTTCAGGATTTTGTAGAACGCTTTTTATAGACTGAATGGCCCCCCAGTCCCTCCTCCTTAAATCTCCTGCGGTAACTGCATAGTTTAGTTTTTCTTTAAAGAAAAAAAAATCCTCGCTCCAGTCATAGCGTATATAAGGAGAGCGGAAAGGGTCCTAGAAATACTCCGGGGATGTCTCGAAGGTCTAAACCCCGCACCGAAGGATTAGCAAACCCGGAGGTTTGAGATCAAGAACTCTCCATCCTAGGGACTGGAGTCTAATTGGGCTCACCCTTTCCCGGGGTTGTCACTGTTCAGCAGTTAGGCAACCACGATCCTTTCCCCCAAAGGGACAGAGTTGCATTGTTAAAAAAAATAGTCTGCAATGTCGAACCGAAGTGTTGAATTTTAAAAAATTCCCTCCAAATTGGAGCCTCAGCTGTGAGCTCCAAGAGCCCCAAGCGCTCCCAGTCTCACTTCTCTACCGTGAGGCCGCGTCCGCCGCGCGTCTTTCGTGAGTATCTTTCACTCGTTGCGAAATTCGAGTTTGCTTCTCGCACGCGTCCGCTCCTCAGCTCTCCGGGTCTACCCTGGCCTCGGCCGGGTCAGCGGACGCGGCAGGTAGCCGGAGGCGCCGGGTAGAGTGCTCCTTCCACGTGGAACGAGCGTTGCGGGCGGAGTGAGTGGTTGCTGTTGCCTCCGAGGCCGTTTCGGTTCCTGCCCTTGCCTCCGCTGAGAGGGCAGGAGCAGCTCTGCGCCGTCCGGGTTCCTCCTTGGAAGCTGTTCCATGCAACAGCGCGCGCCTTTGAGCTCGTCCGAAGGTGGGGGGCGACTGCACGCCCCACTTGCATTGCATTTCTTCACCTGCGCGCACTCCTTCAGGGTTTTTTTTTTTCATGACCTTAAAAAAAAAAAACCCTTCATGTTCTCGCTGCTTGCCGTAGAAAAGATTGTGGAAGGCGGCTTTTCGGATAAGAAGCTGTAGCAGGGCGTATTTGCATTGGCTGTTCAGGTTTCTGGCTGGACAGTTGTTGGAAATGCCGTTTCCATGGGGCCGGACTCGCACCAACGTTTCTGCCCGCCGCCGACCCACACGACGCCTGTCTGCTCCCGCCCAGGAACGCAATCCTGGAGTTCTCGGCCAAACGACCCTTCCCGCCGGCCACCGGACTTCTCCCGGCGGCCACAACTCTTAATTAGAAACTCCGAAACTGGAGTCTCCGGGTTTTTCCCCCCTCTCCTATCCACCGCCTTTATGGTACTCTTTAGTACCATTTGGATTTTGATTTTCAGAATCTGAACCAGCAAAGCGTTAAAAATAACTTAGAGATCCGGAACTCAACAGCTGATGCCCATTAAGAGCATCTGCGCTGCCCCCCCCTTTTTTTTACTCCTTTCCAAATTAGCAGCATTTGACTTTTTAAAACACCTATTTTTTTGGAAATCCTGAACCTAAGTAGATGTAAATGTCATTGTTCTGAAGCTCCTTGAATCTCTTACAACGCGCAGGTTTCACTTTTCGGCAAACTTCACTTTCCCCAGAGCTACCAGACGGGCCCAAGTGGGAAGGGAAAAAGATGGAGCACAACTCGGAGCGTGGAGAGGAGAATGTTACCTTTCCTGAGATCGCGCTGAATTCCAGGGGCCAGAAAGACATTGCTTTTACTGTGCAAAGCGGAGATGGGGAGTGTTCTCAGAAAGGCAAGGATTTACCCTGGGAATCTCTCTTGCTCAGAAATTTGTGAGATGCATGCTGTGGTTATATGGTAGTGGAAAAGGAAAACCAACTCAGGTATTAAAAAAGTCAGAATCAACTTGACTTCAGGTGCTTGGGTTGAGAGAAAGAAGGCAGGTTTTACCTTCTCCACAGAGGTTGCGCTTCTCCTGGAGCCAAGAAGGCAGATTCCGGCTTTCATCTGAGAAGTTTGGCAAAAGTCGGAGCCCAGAGTCCGTGCGCTGCGCATCTCCTCCAGGAGCGCTTTCCGGGCAGAGGCAGAGGCCCGGCAACTGCGCCTTAGCCCCTTGTTATCAGCGGAAGTGTCCCACCCCCACTCCATGTACACTGAAACAAACACAATCTAACCCTTTGCAAATAAGCACTACCTTTGGCAAGCGTCGTTCGGGTGCCTGAGGGAGGGGGCTGCGGCCAACTGGGTGCAGGAGACAGCCCCCGGGCCCCAACGGCCCAAGGCTGGGCGGGCTGGGGCGCCTGGAGCAACGCCGCAGAGTGGGAAGAGGGCCTTGCTGGTGCCCGCCGCACTTGCCTGTCCCCCGGATCCTTTCCTCTCTCCTTCTCTACCCTTGCAGCTCCAAGCGTCTGGTGACCCTGGCCCGGGGACTTTCGCCCGCCTTTCTGCGCTTCGGGGGCAAAAGGACCGACTTCTTGCAGTTCCAGAACCTGAGGAATCCGGCGAAAAGCCGCGGGGGTCCCGGCCCGGATTACTATCTCAAAAACTATGAGGATGGTGAGAAACTTGCTTCCCACTCTTGCGAGGTGGGGGAGTTTGGGGGGTGGGAGTGAGTACTCGGTGTATGTAGGGTGAGGGGAGTACAGATTTGGAGGAGAATCTGATTCACCTGAAAAACTGGTAGCTTCCGGCGAAGGAACACTGGAGTGTGGGACTCCTGACATGATTAGGCAACGGGGGCTGCCAGGTTGTCCTTGTCCAGGCTGCCGGCCTTTCCCGTGGCTGCTGAGGCTTGGAGGCTGAGAAGTGGTAGCCAAAAACTTTTTGGCAGGCTCCTGTGGGGAGAAGATGTAATGGGTTTCTTGAGAAAATTAAGTCAGGTTCATAGGCTGCTAAAGGGTCAGGGTCACATTTCCTTCCTCAGATTATAGAAAAAGTGCCTTTTTGTTTTTCTTGTTTCTTTCTGTCCTGAGATGAGGCTACGTAGGAATTCAGCCTTTTTTGAAACCCGCTCTAAAGTTTTCTGGAATAACCGCTTTTATATTGGTCCCTTTTGGGGGAAGGTTTGAAAATGTTCACAGTGGGTTCTCCTTCAGACTACCTAATGTCAGTCACATTTTTTCCTCACTTTAAAAATCAGATTATAAATGCCAGCCTTTCTTTCTGGGTTCAGATGAGTTGTGTTGGAAGGGCTTTAAAAACTCCAAATCCTATTCCAGTTTAAGAGGCCAGTCTTTTTAGGTTTGAACAGTCTCATTTTTACTAGGGAAAAGTGAAAATGGTATTTAAAAATTGTTTGGAAAGTTTGGTGTTAGTATCTATGAACTTTCTGTGTGGGTAGACGAAGAGTCTTTCAAATAGGCAAGGTGGCAATTGATGGGTCTTCAGCTACTGAGGTTGTTTAGATTGGATAGAAGTGGCATCAGGGTTCATTATTGGAGGACTATCTCTGCCCTGCTGTCCCTTCTCATAAAAGAGCTACAGTTTTATTTTTAAAGGGCTCAGGGACAGGTTCTCAGAGCTCCCTGGGTTTTGCTACATCTTGTCCTTATAAATCAGCAAAATGAAGAAATGCTGTTATATTTTCTGGGGCTTTCACTGAATGAGAATTCTGGAGAGTTGGAATCTATTTCAAGGCTGGCTGAGAAACTTTTTATTTTTAAGTTTCAGACTGGAGAAAGAGAGTAAGACTGAGGCTTCTTAGGTTTGAATCTTTTACAGCATTTGCCCAAGTGTATAGGTGTTTAAGGCTACATCTTTTCAAAGGTAAATGTCATTGCCATAAAAACGTGGATTGCAAATAGATTTTGCTGTCACTCAGCATAAAATGCTGAAAGGTAAAAGATAATCCTGAACAGCAGCTCTGATGGTAATTTGACCCAGGGCTTTATAGCTCCCAGGGTCACTGTCAACTCTGTGATCAGATACAAGAAGGGAGAACATTAATAGTTTTCCTCATGAAGCAGCTCTTCTTCAAACTTATTTGAACTACTTCCTCTTTAGTTTGTGGAAAAACTTGTAAGAGCCCCAGAAACCACTGTGGGGAAAAAAAGACTATTGTAAGTTTAGGAATTAGCTGTTTTCTCCTGTACCTAGGATTATATTACCTGTTCATTGAACACACAAGATCTGCTTAAAATGAAGTATACAATTTGTTTCCTTTTGTAAAAGGAGAAAGTGGGCATCATGGGGAGAAGGGAAATAGGCAGAAGGCTGTGCCCCATAATACTTCATAGAATTAAAAAAAAATCAGAAATGGAAAAGATCTAAGAGGTCATCTTTAATCCTCCCACCACTTCAGGGGCAAGTCCAGCCAGGATCATTCCATATGTAGTCCTTTTCTTGTTTTGTCCAACATGGTATTAAATATCTCTAGGAAAGTAGTTTTCACCACTCCTGTGGGAGAGAGTTATTCCGTCCCATAGGTTTTTGCCCGTAAATTTCTCTAAAATTTTCCCTTTATATTCTCCAAATATTTGATTATTTCTCTTTATATTTTTTAGGCACTTACCTTTAAAATAATTTCTGTCTTTGGTGTGAGTGTCAGCTTCAAAAAAAGGTTTCTCTGTAGCTGTTTTTTATCTAGACTACCTGGATTTAATTCTTTTAAAACTTTCTTGAAAGTCAGTGCTTCCAGACACTAATCTGTTTTATTGCTCCTAGCTGAACTCCTTTTGATTTATGTCTCCCTGGTAATAAGATGCTCTGAACTATATCAGTATTTGAGGCCTTAGCAGAGTTAAAGAGAGTAGGAATGCCCTGTTTCTGCCCTTTGATGCTCACATATCCTTAAATCACCCATATTGTCTTTGTTGTTGCATGTTGCATTGCAGAATTAAAGGCAAAACTGGTTTTGCTATAGTCTCAGCCATTTTGCAAACGTTATACTTCAATTGTAACTTTTCATCCAGTGATAACTGTCATCATAATGAGCTTCTAAAAATAACTAAATCTTCTTAGTAAATGGCCCTGTAATAGGCACTTGGGTGTAAATACCTTATTTTTTTAAAAGATGTATTCACTTAAACATAATACAGAATAATAACATACGTTTTGAATAATAAGATACATCTACTGGCACATTATGAAGCTGAGTGATGTAGGGAAGAGAATATGGAATTTGGATCCAGAAAGCCTGTATTCAGACCTGGCTCTATCACTTATGAATATGTGGCCCTGGGCTTGCTGATTCTCTGTAATAGATAGATATGATAATACTTGCTGTGCATTGCTTCTGTGAGGATTCTGAGCGGTAATATGTATAAAATATTTTGTCAACTGCAAGTATTATATGAAGGCTAAGTATTATTTCTTTTATTAAAGGCAGTTTCAGAAAATTTCTAATATATACATTTAATATTTTAAGGTGGAAATAAAGAGTGACTAAGACACAGTGATACCGAACTTTATACAGAAGAAAGGAGAATTAGGGAATTGTTTTAGAGGATTAAGAGAATGTAGGGAGAATTTATAGGGGTAATTGTCTTTAAGGAACAGAGGTAGAGAACATAGAGTGGCTGTTTTTTTTGTATGTGTGTGTATGGTAATGGGAGAAGAGACATCTTTAGATTTGTTATATACCAACATTAAAATGAACTGATAGTTCTAGCTTGGGTAAAGTACACTTTTCCGGTTAATTCATTCATATTGCCACCTTGATATGAGTTTTTTTCTTCTTCCCCTGAATTAATACTGTAATTAACACGTCATGTGGCTTCCATTTTCCAAATACTTTTAAAGCATTCTAATGCAGTTGTATTTCTCTTTCTAAAGCCACTACTTATGTATCACTTTGGGAACTTCTCTAGTTAGTCCTTTAATACAGTTACCTATTCCGCTCTTTGCTTAGGCAACTTGAATTTCATACAAACAGGGTGATGATGGAATACATTTAAAAAATAAGATTGTTCCTCATACTTAAGAATCTTACACTTTGCCTAACTTCCTCTCTGTTCTATGTGATGTTATGCTTTTCTTGCTCCTAACAAAGAAATCTTGGGTTAATCTTTTGTTCTCAAGTTTATTTTGCTCCAGTCTGCCCCTTTTTGTTATATTCAGAGTGCTTTCTTTGTATTTCTGCCTCTTTACTGCCATAACCATATCTTTAATCAAGATATACACTATTTATTATGCACATCAAAAGCCAGCTTAATATTTCTAAAATTTCCTATTCATCATGTCACTCTTTTGCTGGAAAACTTTGATTATTTTTGTATTGCTTATAGAAAATGTTCAAATTCCTCAACTTGGCATTCAAAGCCTTTTTCAGTCTCAGCTTACCTTTTGTACCCTATGTTTTCATATACCTTTTATTCTAGCTGTGCTTGATTTTCACTTAAAACACCTTTATCTCAACCCCATACCTTTGTTCAGCCAGCCTGTCTCTGCTTTGAATGCCTTTTTCTTGGCTCTGTTCAAATCTCACCCTCCACTCTACCCAATTCTTGGAGACCCATGGCAAATGCCCCTTGTTTTCACAAAGTCTTTCCTGAACAGGTCATTCCATAGTGATCTCTTCGTTCTCTGGAGTATTGAAGCTCTTTCCCTTTATGTTATTCTTTTGGCCCCTTCTGCCTTGTTTTGCTTTCTTACTTTTCACATATATATACTTGTTTGTTTTACCTTTCCAATTAAGATGCGAATTGTTTGCAGGAAGGGACCACATCTAATTATTGTATATCCCCAAATGTCTAGCATTATATATGACACATAGTAGAACTTCTGCAAATATTTTTGGGTACATACTAGGTTAAGAACCTTTTAAAGGCACTGGAAAAGTAGAAGTGATGAATGCAGAAATGAGTAAACACATACATGAAGTTTCCATTCATTTTTCACCTTCAATGAATATTCTCTTGAAGTCCATTCTTAATACTTATTTTAATGACATACTTCATTATTTTAACCATGACTCTATTTTTGGTAGTCTGAGTGTATGGTTTTATACCATGCATTAAGTCAACTTTACCCCCTGATCTAAAGCCTTGGACTGGACCCATAGAATTTTTTATTGTATCTGTGTCTTCTTTGTCTTTACTTTTTGCTTTTCTTGGTTAGCCTTATGTAGTTTCTATGCCTAATTTTCCAATTCCCAGTTTAATAGTACCTTTTCACAAATTTAAATACTTTTTCAATCTCTATCTCTTAAAATTTTTCTCTTCTGAGAGCTTTTGAAATTCTAAATAATGAATGTGGAGTACACTTTGTAAACTCTAAGGCAGTATGCAACTATTATTATTGTTCTCCTTTCCCCAGGAAGTTTTCCTAGTTTTAGCAGAGGTGAGGTAGTTAATTCTTTATCTTTCTATTCCCATTCCATTAACCAAGACATATGACATAAGAACAGCACATTGCCAAAATACGTATTTGCCTTGAACTCATCCACCTTTCACTGTCTCACTTTATTTTACATAAATGTTTCTTAAAATTCAGTTACATTTAACAAATATTTGTTGTTACCTACTCTGTGTTTAGTTTCATGCCGGACAAATAATGGCAGATTCTACAAAAAATAAAAGATATGGTTCCATATTAACATTAGAACACAATAGTAATTATTGCTGTCGGCAAGATCCACTAATCAGTGTTAAAGTAAGTTGATGAAACTTAAGGCAAACAAGATATTTGCATAGCCTCAAAGCATCTTTCCCATAATAGTAATTAATTAATTATGACAGTTTCAGCATATTCCCACCAGTTCTTTGATACTTCTAGGATATGGAGCTTCTTTTCTCCTCTTGAGTATGGGCTGGATTTAACAACTCATTTCTGAAGAAGAGAGTCTGTGAAGGGGGAAAATGTAACTTTACAGTGGAGAAACTGTCAGCCATCATTTCAACCAAGTGATCAAGGTTAACATCAGCAGATAAGTCATGTTCATATCATGTATTCCCTGTGGTGGGAAGGGTACTTCACCCTTGTGATATTCTTCCCCCAAATCCATAACTCTTTGTAAATATGAGAAGACACTAGTCAAACCCAAATTGAAGGATACTCTACAAAACACTTGACCTTCCCCCTTCAAAAGACACTGTCCCTGCTGTCAGTGAACTCATAGCTTGTTAGTGAGATAACATTTATACTGCTAAATCTGAAGAATAACACAGAAAATATAGAATGAAGTGCTAAATGGAACATAATAGTTTGCCAGGGTGTAACAGGAAAAGTAGATATGAATACTGACCAGACATAGGTGAGAGTTATGTTGGGCCTTGTGAAAGATGTGTAGATTTTGGAGACATAGAGGCAAGTTGAGAGGACATTTAACTCAAGGGAAAGAGCATAAGGCAAAGCCTAAGTATGTGTTTGGCAGTAAGGAGACCATCCTGGCTACATAGAAGGTATGTATTAGAAATTCTTTTGGTTCATGTTGCTAGAACCATATCACATTCTTTTTTATAGAAGCCTATTTGCACATTTTTGTTAATTCAGAAATGTTTATAATTTAAAAATATATAAAAAGTACATGTTAGAAATTATTTTAAGAAAAGCTCGTATTTCTAGAATGTCTAATTTGGGTTTTAAGAAGTTATAATGCATTTTTGTTGGCTCCAAATTATGTAATGAAAAAAGAAGAAGAAAGGACATGTATGAGAGTAAAGGTGGGTTGGGTAAATCCAGATAAGAAGATGAGAATGTTGAATTTTAGTCATAGTAAAATGGAACTGGGCCTATAGGAAAATAGAGGCCATTATAAATTCTTTTACTGCAGTGGAGAGGGGAAGGACATGTTTTCAACATGGACAGTGACCCTTGCCCTCTCCCATTTTCATTTTCCAAATCATTGCACATATTCACATACTCTAGCTAAAGTGTGTTATAACTGCGCTTGATGAGGTTTGAGTTATGAAGTATGTTCCAGGGACAGATAACTTAAAATTAAAGTATTAATTTGGTTATTGTCGGATATATAAGATAAAGGTTTTAGAATTTGCTTGATAATTTTTATGTTACTCTTCTTTCTTTTATACAGTAAAAACAGGCTACTATTTTATCATATTCATTCACTTGTGAATTTACTTATTGAGAAGGCATCTAGTTCCAGGCCCCTGTTTGATACTGAGGCTGGGAAGATGAATGAGGCCCAGGTACAGCTGTCAAATTACATACTCCTGACCTCTTATCACTTCAACAGCATCAACCAAAGGCATTTTTTAGAGATTTTTTACGTCAAGAAAAGCCTCAAATCTAAGGCCATTGTTTGGCATTTCATGATTTGTCTTCCAGCAACTTTAGAAGGATTTTATACAATTTAATATTGTATTAAAGGGTGTCAGAAATCCCCTGAGGTTTTGTGTATGTTTTATTGTACCTTTTTGAAAATAAAATAGATGCATTTTCTGTAATATTTGAACTTTGGTGCCCAGGTCTTGAGTGCTGGGTGCAGCTCACTGTACCCCTGTGAATTTGTGATATCGCACAAAGATACAGTTATCATGTCATTTAGCCACGGTTTAGTCATTGTGGATCTGTATAGTGCTGGAAGTGGTAGAGATTGGGAAACTGTGGTCTACTCCTTGTAGAGGTGGCATAATTAATTTTAGTGAATCAGGAAGTAAATAGATCTTTCAGTCATAACCACGTTTGTATAATTTATCACCTGGTTCTTGGGGTCAAGGATAATCCATGAAGAGTTTTGTGTTCCTGTACAATACATATTGTGCTGCTATTGTCATACAAAATATCACTCTTTCTCTTGCTATATTTATTTACATTCTCTCTCCTGTTCTCCCAAGGCCTCCTGGTGGGATGGGCACCTCATAGAAGAAAAGAAGTTTCTTTTAAAACTTCCTGGGCTGTTCAGCCTTACAGTCACATGCTCTGGCCTCCTAGAGTCAGGAGCCTCTTCTGAGAATCCTTCATCAGAGTGAATTACATGTTAAGACTCTTAATTTCAGTGCTTCTTAGTACCTTAAGTTTTCGGTTGTGTCTGTCTATGAGGCAATGGATTGGAACTCTGAGCAGTGTGTGGGGGTGTGTGTGTGTGTGTGTGAGTGTGTGACAGAAAGAGATGGGAGTCGAGGGAGAGAGAATATGAATATGTGAGCATGAGAAAGTTTGGTGTGTTTTATTTCTTGCACTTGTCCATGGATGGTCATGTAGGCAAAGTAAATACATGTTCATAGACTTGTAGCTAGTGCTGTAGAAGGTATAGATACTTTGCTGAACTCCTTTGTTCTTTGGTTTTATGATCTGATTGAGTTGGGTTCAGTTCTGTTCAGTCTTCTTCACTTTGGTATAGAGAAAACAGTTATTTTGCTTAATTCAATAATAGTTATTATCAACCATATGTCAAGCTTAGTGCTAGATAGTGGGGCTACCCAAGAGGAATAAAATATGAAGTCAACTCTTCTCTCTAGTGTTCTGGTCTCCAGTATCATCTCTCTCAATGGTCTCCAGTATCATCTCTCTACTTTAGTCAGACTAATCTTTGCTGAATCTCCACACTGTGCTCATACTATACCTTTTATCTTGAGCACTCATTTTCTGTCTTGATTTAAAATTTTTTTGTCCTTTAATGCTCCACCCAAGTCCCTTCTTTCATTAATCCTTCCTCATTCTCAACATTTTTCTAAAATTCTGCTCTAAATACTTGATTGAATTTAGTCCAAGTGCCCCAGAGTTTATGTTTGATTGACTTAAGCAGACATCATTTTTGTCTCTAGGAATTTATACTCAAAACACACTGGGATTGGCATACACATAAAAATCTATGTAGAGATAACCATCATCACACTGCATGGAACAGACACGTTAAGTCAGTCAAAGTACTTACATTATTTACAAATCTTAATTCATGTGTTTTGCTTTTTGTGTGATGAGGGATGAAGAGTGAAAAAAATATATGCTGCATATTTGGAAACGATGGAGTACGTATTTGTATCTATATGTTTGTATTGAGTGACTTGGGGATTTAACCAGTACCTTGTCTTCACTTGCAAAAACACCTTGAAAGATGAAAGATGAGATTGGAAAGCTGGGAAGAGTAAATAGCTTATATTTGTCGTGTTATCTTTGAAATACTGTGGAATAACGGTGGTTTTCCCTACAGCTTAATAATAGTAATAATTTAATAATATTACCTAGTATTGTTGGGTGCTTATTATGTGTCAAATACTATTTTCAGCAATTTACATAGATTAACATTTAATTCTCTTATCAAACCTATGAGGAAAGTAGTATTTTCTTCATCTGACAAATGGGGAAACTGAGGTGTGGAGTAGTTAAATAACTTGCCTAAGACCACACCACCCAGCTAATGAGTTGTGGAGCAGAGACTCAATGACATCACTCATTAAACCTGGAGGCTTAAGTGGAGCCTCTGTTTATGAACTTCTCAAGAAGACTTTGGTACTAGTCTGTTTTTCTATCCATAAAATGAAGAAAATCAACTACATTTTCTAGTTATAGCATCTAATTCTAAGATTCTGTGAGTTAAAGATCCCACACACAAGGCATGCAGGAAATAATAGCAATGAGAAGAAGATAGGATATATTCAGGCTGTTAGGAGGGCCATAGGAGCTCAGAGAAGGGGGGTAAGTTAAGAGCGGGAGTGGTCAGGACAGGTGCCTAGGAGGAGGGATTTTGACCTGGCCTTAAGAGTAGATAATAATAATGCCAATAATAGTTACTTTTTGTTGACTTCTTACTGTGTTTTACATATGTTATCTCATTTAATTCTTAGTCTGATGAGAAACATGTGTGTATATGTGTGTATGTGTGTATATGATGGAACAGAGACTCGGAAAAATCACGTGACTGGTTCAGGGTCCTAAGATGTGAAGTTAGTATGACCATAATTAGAACCCAGTCTTGTCCTCTCTTCACCATACTTAGATAAGAGGGACCCAGTCTTTAGTTCATTTACTATTTTATTTATTTATCCATTCATCTGTCTGGCACTCAAAAGCCCTGTGCTAATAAGCATTGTAGAGCAGTAAAAAAAAATTTGTGCCATAGATCCTCCTATGAGGGTATTCAAAGGTCTAGTGGGTTAGGAAATAAAATAGTTCTTAGGGAAAACAAGAAAAGAATAATCACAGAGAGACACATGAACAATTGAAATAGATGATCGTCACACTTCATGACATGTTGAAGGAATAGAACAACTGATCCAATATGGGATAGAGCTTATTAGTTTCTCTGGGGAGGAGGTCTATTTTGGAAGCAGATACATTGAAGAGAATACTATAAATGAATCAACAATGTCGTTGATGTAAGGGAAATGGCAGGGAAAAAAGCAGAAAAATAATATTTGAAAAAGTTGTTGGCAAGTTCCCATCATATTGTTAGGCGATTTTAGAACGACTTTGTTTTAATTTATAAACTGGAACCATACTGTACATTATTTTTCTTTCACATTCTAAGCCCAGAGAAACTTTGTGAAGGATAAAGGGAACTGATAAGGTTGAAGTTTCAAGAAAACCCTTCCTTTGTACCTCCCTCTGTTATCTTTCTCTTTGAACTGAGAGTTTGTTAAACTCAAGTAGAGAACACTTTCATAACCACTTAAAATGAAGAAACTATGGAGCAAAGAGGCTATATATTCTGTACAAAGTCTCAGAGGTTATATTTACTGGTAAGTGGCCAAGCTGTGGTTGGATACAAGACAGTTTCACTCTGAAGTTGGTGATTTTCACCATCCCCATTGTAGCATAATAGCACAATGCTCTTCATTGTTTTACCCAGACAACTTCAAAGGCCTTTCTTCTAGGGGTTTATATTAGCTTGAGTCTGATTTGAAAGTTTCAGAATGGGGCTAAATGAAAATTATTATTGTTTACCTTGTGGCTGTTTCCATCTGATTTGGGCAGTCATCACCTCCCATCTATTCTGTCACCTCTCTCTAAGGGTTCCTTTTCTCTAGCCTGTCTTTATCCTCCTGCCTGATTAATCTTTTTGAAGCTCCATGTTCTCCTATCACTGCCTAGCTAAAAACCTTCAGGGATAACCTCTGTCTGCTAACTCAAGTCCCCCTCATTCTCCTCCACTTTTCCAAGGCCCTGTAGAGTCAGCCTACCCTCCTTGGCTAGCTTCTTCCCCTCCCCTTTACCTGACTTTATTCAGAAGCAGATAGTGTAGCTTCTTGTCATAGAGCTCCTACTGTCTGCTGTTCTCTTAATTTCTAGCCCTCTGGATCCCTCACTCCATCATCTGTCTGCCCATTTTGTACCCACTTCAGAATTTTTCCTGCATTTCAAAACCTTGATCAAATTTGTCCTCCTTCTCTATGAATTCTTTACTGCCTCCTCATTTATTCATTCATGAAATATTTGTTGAGCCTTAATTTCTAAGGCATTTATTGTATAAAATCAGTACATTGGTTTTTTTCATATTCTGTCTTATGTTCTCAGGTATCTTTTTGTGTATGTTCATGTAGAGTTGACTCTACCCCTAGATTGTAGGTTACCGTGAGAGTAGTGATCATATTATTTCTGTTGTTTCTACAACATCTAGTAGCATGCCTTTCCCTAGTAGTTCTTCAGTAAATACTTGTTGACCAATTATTTGCCATTTACTTGGTAGCTTAATATGCTAAAAGAGACAGTATCTTCCATTCATTGTTTCTGCTTTTTACAAAACTTATAGGGTATTTCTGGTTAAAGCTTAACTTCTTTTTTTTTTAATTTTTAAATTTTTTAAAGAATGTATCTTTTTTTAAAACATTTTTTGTTGATTTATAATCATTTTACAATGTGTCAAATTCCAGTGTAGAGCACAATTTTTCAGTTGTACATGAACATATATATATTGTCACACCTTTTTCTCTGTGAGCTACCATAAGATCTTGTATATATTTCCCTGTGCTATAAACGCTTAACTTGTTTTTCATGTTTTTACGCATACAGTTGTATGTTCTTTATTTTATTAATTACCAATGAAATGCATGCTCTTTAATATAAATTTAATAATACATGTATCAAATAACTCCTAATCCTACTGCATAGATACAACAATTTTAACTGTCTGGCATATGTTTTTTCAGACCTTTTTCTATGCATACAGATGTATATAAAATTTTAAATGTATAAGTGGAATTATATTATACAACTTGCTCATTGAGAACCTCTTAGTCAGTAATTATGGTCTGTTTTTCAGTGGCTAAAGAATAATCCATATGTGGATGAGCTGTAATTTAGTGTTTCTAACTCTTCATTGGTACTTTTCTGCAAGAACTTCTCTGTTTGCTATTTGTCTATAGTTTCTAACAAAGCAGTGCTATAGTATCATATTTCTTTCTACAAATTAGAACTTGATCCAAATTATTTATTTTCCCCTAACATCTTTTTAAACACTCTTATCCTTTTTAATCCTTTAGCTATAATATATTCTTTGAGCAAATGTCAAGAAAACAGCCAGAGCAAAACTAACCCTGTGCATCAAAGTGCGGTTTTCTTTAGTGAAACAAGTGCTTTGTAAAGTTTTGGATACAGATGGAAAGTGACACTGAAAATATTTTGACTTTTTGTTCAAATAATATATCGCTGTGTGATTTGAAAGAAATCCTAGCTGAGGATTTCTTGATTCTCTTTGAATGTCATTCATCTTGTTAAAGCTGCTCTGTGAATACGAATACTGGTCTGCCAAAGAAGACAGATTTATAAAGACCTGGCATAATGTTTTATTAGAAGCAGACTAAAGAAGGCAGAAGATAGCAATTTTTGAATAGCTCCCTAATCAATTGTTTGCAGGAGAAAAATAATTACTTTACATTTGTAATGTTTTTCAAAGATTATAAAAACTGCTCTGATCCTCACAGTATATATTAAATTTATTTAAAATTTTTGCATTTACATATTATACATGAGAAAACAGACTCAAGGAAGTTGCTCAAAGTAACTTAACTTTTAAGTGGCAGAACTGGGATTAGAACTCAGTACCTCTATTTTCAAACCTAAGGCCCTTAAATGAGATATACACAGTTAATGATAATCCCGTGACTCAGCTTCGGTGAACTAGGTTGAATACTTGTGTTCTGTGGTAGTTGGGCCAATCTGAAATAGGAAGACTAGAATTAGTTTATTGTTTTTGTGAGAGGCTGTGCTTACTTGTAGGCTTGCAGAGGTCTAGTTTAGTCCCAGATTCTTTTTGAAATGTTCTTCATTGACAAACTTCTGAACAAGCCTCAGGATGCCATTTTTTTTGAAATCTAACCCTTGAATTTCAGACTTCTTGGAGACTAGGATCCAACCCCAGGGTGATACTAGAACCAGCCCAGAGACTGGCACAGAGGAGACTTTTGAGAGCACTCTTTGGATGCCAGTATCACTGAGGAGACTTCCCAAAGAATTTAGAAGCCTTTTAAGTATAGACATTCTTTAGCTATCACAGTGCACCCTGTGAGAGAGAGGAGGAGTTTGTTTCATTTAACCACAGAGGAGGCCCATAGTGGGTAAGCAGAGGAGCTGCAGATAGAACATGAGCTTTTGATGACATAGTCACTAAATCATGCACAGTTAAAAAAATGTTTGTAATCACCATTGAAATAAATCTTTGTATATCTCTCAGTGTCCAAATGGGTACACTGTTTTCATTGAGGTGTTTATTTCCTTGCAATTATTGAAAAACTAGATTATGGACTTATTTTCCTGACCATTATGAATCCCTTTGAAATAGTAGACTCAGGTGAAATTCAGTGAGCTGCAGATTCAAAACGAAGTACAGGCCAGGCTTAGGCAAGTTAAAATCCATAGACGAAACTAAACATGTAACCTGAAACCATTAGAAAAATAAATGCTGTTGTTTCGTAGAACATTTGTAGAAGCAAATGAATGGCACCCCAATCCAAAGGTCAGGATTTTCAACAACTTGCAGAAGAAAACTTACACTTATTAAATGTCTTCACTAGGGGTTTTTGTGTTAGTTAGATGACTGAGGTCTTTTGTTTCTTCTGTTTTCCTCGTGGCAATAAAGTTGAAATTTAGCAAGCTTTCAAAATGAAATTTCTCATAGAAGTTATAACCACAGGTTTTAAGTTTTCATCGCCTAAGTGTGGAACAGAATGATTGAAAATTTAGGGGGAGGGGAAAAGAGTGTTGAAGACACATGTGGTGTGTATCAACAATCAGTGTAAATCAGGAAGGTGCGGTAAGGGGGATTTCCTGTTACAGAACTGCTGAAATAGTGCTCCCTGACAGTACATTCCAAATCAAGATGGTGGCCTTTTCTGACCTTGCAAAGATGGTGTGCCCCTTACCTGACGCATTGAAGCTTCCTTGAAACGTCAATCAAAAGTTGCCTTCTAGGAGAGCTCATCCTGGGGATAATGTGTTCTTTGATTTCGTCCTTTCTTTTGTACCTCATGAGTTTAGCAGGTACTTACCTGTAGGATGAGGCCAGGCTAGTACATTTGAGCATGTTCTTTTTATCCCTGCTGTAGGGCAATTCATTTCCATGTTTCTAGGTCTGATAACAATAACTACCCATTATTGAGCACTTATACATTCCAAGTACTGGGCCAAAAGCTCTTCAAAGGTGATCAGATTTTTTCCTCACAACACTATGAGTCAAGTATTAACTGTCCCATTTTATAGAACCTCAGAGAGGTTAGTCAGTGGTTCTCAATTCTGGCTGCATTCTCCTAGCTAGGGGAACTTTAAAAGAATATTGGGTCCTAAGCTAATTAAATCAATCTCTGGTGAAACCAAGGCATTGTGATTTTTAAGAATTTCTCCAGGTGGTTATAAAGTGTACATCAGAGTGAGAATCTCTGGGTGAAGTGTTCTGCCCAAGGTACTCCAGTGGATCTGTTGTAGAATTCAAGTCTAGACAGTCTGAATCTAGAGGTAAGGCACAGCCAACTCTACTGAAGTAAAGCCTAAACTTTAATGCGTATGTGAATCACCTGGGATTCTAGTTAAAAATGAGATTCTACATTTCTGACAACCTCTCAGGTCTTACCCATGTTGCTGGTCTAGGGACCATACTTGGAGGAGCAAGACTTTGCTACTGGTTACTAATATTTGTACCTATGGTAGCCAGAAGTGGGCAAATGTTCATTGAAAGGCAGCAGCAAGTTGGGGAACTGGGAGGAGCTTCGCATCTATTGTACTTTAGTGATGATGCAGGGATCATGGGCTAATTATAAACTTTCTAGGGTTTTCCCAGGGCTGAATAACCTATTTCAGATTATTTCCCTGTTCCTGAGATCCTTGGAAATTCAAGATTGTGGCAGATCTAGTAAAACTTCACCTGTTGAGGTGTTTTCATTTGTTAGTCAGGTAGAGATGTGAGTTGTAGTTGTTAAATTGATCAGCTTTCAAAACCCTCTCCTCCTCTTCTGTAGGGAGACTGAAACAGACTTCAGATAGATGAGGAGTTACACAAAATCTGCAAATTTTCAGTTAGATGCTTATTCAGTAAATGTGTATTAAGCACCTACTATGTATCAGCATTGCAGTATGCTCTCCCAGAGGATACAGAAATGAATGGGACATAGTACTTGCTCTGATAGAACTCACACTTTGGTGGGAAAAAATGAAATGTACAACAGATAATGATATGGTAGAAATATGAATAGACAAATTATAGAGGAAGAAGCAGTAAACTTTACCTGAAGTAGTTGAGGAAAACTTCATAGGTATTACTGTTATTATTTCTGATTGGTATAAATGTTGTTATTATTTCTGATTGTTGTAAATGTTTATAGGAGTTTGGCTTATTAGACCATTGCTGAGGTTTCTTAATGTTTCCTCTGTATTACAGAATGGTTTTTTAATTTCGAGATTAAGGGTGCAGATGATTCTCATCAATTACATGCATAAAAAAATTGAGGTTAAATGTATTTACTTCTGGAAACAAAAATAACAGTAACATTGTCAGCCTACATTTACTGAGCACTTCCAAGGTGCTATAAGCATTATTTAACCTTTAACAATAGTTTTATTAATATATAATTCACATTCAGTACAATTCACATACCATTTTAAAGTATACACTCCATTGGCTTTTAGTATATTCAGAGTTACGTAACCATTGTAATCAATTTTAGAACATTTTTTTCTTTTTTTTCCTTTTTCAGTTTTATTAGTTGGAATTAGTACAGTTTGCACATACTCATTATATTGCATGTAAATACATATATACAGTATACTGCAATTTTTTTGTTTACGTATATGTACTAATTATTGTTTCTAAGAACAGATTAGATCTTTAGCTTTTTAAACTTACATAGTTATCAAAGGAATAAAGCCAACTACAAAATAAGAATCAACAGAATGCAGTATTCCAATCATAAAGGACAGTTAAATGTGCTTATACATATTCAGGAAATCAAAATAATAATTAGTTCACTTGTGTCCTTATTAGTATTGTTATTATTTTTTAGATTCCTCATATAAATGATGTCACATGGCATTTTTCTTCCTCTTTCTGGTGCACTTCACTTAGAATGATAATCTTCAGGTCCATCCATATTGCTGCAAATGGCATTATTTTGTTCTTTTTCATGGCTGAGTAGTGTTCCATTGTATACATTTACCACATCTTCTTTATCCAGTCATCTGTTGATGGACATTTGGCTTGTTTCCATGCCTTGGCTATTGTAAGTAGTGCTGCTATGAACACTGGGGTGCATGTATCTTTTTGAATTTTATTTTTCTCTGGATATATGCCCAGGAGTGGGATTGCTGGATCATGTGGTAAGTCTATTTTCAGATTTTTAAGGAACCTCCATGTTGTCCTCCATAGTGGCTGCACCAATCTACACTCCCACCAACAGTGTAAGAGGATTCCCTTTTCTCCACACCCTTTCCAGCATCTATCATTTGTAGACTTTTCAATGATGGCCATTCTGACTGATGTGAGGTGATATCTCATTGTAGTTTTGATCTGCATTTCTCTTACAATTAGCAATGCTGAGCATTTTTTTATGTGGCTATCAGCCATTTGTATGTCTTCATTGGAGAATTGCTTGTTTAGGTCTTCTTCCCACTTTTGGATTGGGTTGATTCTTTGATATTTAGGTGTATGAGCTGTTTATATATTTTGGAAATTAGTCCTTTGTCAGTCAAATCATTTGAAAATATTTTCTTCCATTCTGTAGGTTGTCTTTTCATCTTTTTGATGATATCCTTAGCTGTACAAAAGCTTTTAAGTTTAATTGGGTCCCATTTGTTTATTTCTGCTTTTATTTCCAATACTCCAGGAGCTGGTTCAAAAAATATATTGCTGTAATGTATGTCCATGAGTGTTCTGCCTATGTTTTCCTCTAGGAATTTTATAGTATGTGGTCTTACATTTAGGTCTTTAATCCATTTTGAGTTTATTTTTGTACATGGTGTTAGGGAATGTTCTAATTTCAGTCTTTTACAGGTAGCTGCTCAGTTTTCCCAGCACCACTTATTGAAGAGAATGTCTTTTCTCCATTGTATATTCTTGCCTCCTTTGTCATTGATTAATTGAGCATACATGCATGGGTTTATTTCTGGACTTTCTATCCTGTTCCATTGATCTATGTGTCTGTTTTTGTGCCAGTACCATATTGTTTTGATTACTGTAGCTTAGTAGTATAGTCTGAAGCCCAGGAGCATGATTCCCCCAGCTCCGTCCTTCTTTTTAAGATTGTTTTGCCTATTCGAGGTCTTTTGTGTTTCCCTACAAATGTTAACATTTTTTGTTTCAGCTCTGTGAAGAATGTCATTGGTAACTTGATAGGGATTGCATTGCATCTGTAAATTGCTTTGGGTGGTATGGCCATTTTAACAATATTGATTCTTCCAGTCCGAGAAAATGGTATATCGTTCCACTTGTTTATGTTGTCTGCAGTTTGCTTCATCAGTGTCTTACAGTTTTCGGCATACAGGTCTTTTGCCTCCTTTGGTAAGTTTATTCCCAGGTATTTTATTATTTTTGGCATGATGGTAAATGGTATTATTTCCTTAATTTCCCTTTCTGCTATTTCACTGTTAGTGTATAGAAATGCAGCTGATTTCTGTGTATTAATTTTGTATCCTGCAACTTTACCATATTCATTGATGAGTTCTAGTAGTTTTCTGGTTGCTTCTTTAGGGTTTTCTATGTGTAGTATCATGTCATCTGCAAACAGTGACAGTTTTACTTCTTTGTTTCCAATTTGGATTCCTTTTATTTCTTTTTCTTCTCTGATTACTATGGCTAAGACTTCCAAAACTGTGTTGAATAAAAGTGGTGAGAGTGGGCATCCTTGTCTTGTTCCTGATCTTAGAGGGAATGCTTTCAGCTTTTCCCCTTTAAGTATGATGTTAGCTGTAGGTTTGTCATATATGGCCTTCATTATGTTGAGGTATGTTCCACAATTTTAGAACATTTTCATCACTCCAAAAGGAAACCTTGCTTCCCTTAGTTATCTCCCCCAATACTTACTATACCTTTTGTCTCTACAGGTTTGCCTATTTTGGGTATTTCATGTAAGTGAAATTATATAGTAAGTGGTTCTTTGGGATTGATTTCTTTAACTTAGCACAATGTTTTCAAGGTTCATCCTTGTTGTAATATGTATCAGTACTTCGTTTCTTTTTATTGCTGAGTAATGTTCCACTATGTGGATATACTATATTTTGTTTATCCCTAAGAGAATGTTTCTTTTAGCTAATGAGTTTAATGAAACCTTTTTGATGCAATGCTAAATCTCCTTCCTGCTTGTTTAACTACCTTTGGTATTTCTTACTTTTCCTTTGGTCTTGCTGTTGCTCTCCTATTCTAGGCCATCTATTAAAATGGTAATCTCCTAATTGGTATCAGTACCCTAATTTCTTTGAGAGAAAAACAGTAAACAGTTCTTGAGCACCTAACCTCTGCAAGGCACTTTTTATTATATTGTATTTAATCCTGACAACAACCTTACAAAGCAAATTTTCTAAATTTTCACCACTTCAAGTTGAGGAAACTGAAATTCATGAAGGTTAAGTAACTTGTCCCTACTTTATAACTAGGACTTGGCAGAGTCAGAGCTTATGATTCTAAAATCTGTTTTTTTTCAACAATACATGGTTACTTCCAGTCCATTTTAAAATTTTATTATATCTAGTTCAGTGATGAGTACGTAGTGGGTGGTCAAAAATGCTTGCTTACTTGCATTGAATTCCTGTTTTAATACACCCTTACAGCATTTAGAAGCCAGAGAGGTGCTAATGATCCTCTTATTATAAAATAATGATGCCTAGGGATTGACTTCACACTTCATCTTAGAGTATACTTGTGTCCTTGGTATCTCTGGCCTTGAGTGTGTAGTGGTGTTTTTCAGAATCACTGTATATCTCTTGCCAAGAACAGAGCCTGGCACATAGTAGGTGCTTCATCAATATTTGTTGAAAGAGTAATGAATGGGTTAGGTTGTGGTGGTCTGGAATCCATCAAAATGGAAAACAAAGGTCTTTAATTCACATAACTTGAGGGTATTTGTCTTACTAGTGGTTGTTTCTGGAAGTGTGTTTGCAATCACCACTAACCAAAAGAGCCCCAGAGTCTACGGAGAATCTATGAATCTAGTGTAGTAAAATATTCACATGCAGAAAATAGAGATCTTAAGGAGTTTCAGCTTGGCATGTGAAGGAGTGCTCGCACCTTGAGGGTCTTGCTGTCTTAGAACAAGATTGTTTATTCAGAAGGAGAAGAAAATAGAAGGAAAAACTAAAAACAGACAAAAAGTGAAGGACAACTCTTAGTAATTGGATGTGAGGAAGAAGTAGAATTCCTGGATTCTGTTCCCAGCCTGGCAGCTCATTTACTTAGCTACTTCCAGCCCTTGGCTTGCTCCCCTAGTAGTCTCATTTGCTTCACTCTAGTATAAGAGATGGCTGTGGTGAGGGCATGAAAGTGAACATTGTGAAACGTTGATGACGTTGGTAGGCTGACGAATTATCACCATAGAGACCATTGTCATGCTCGTCTTCTGGCAGTCTTGGTTTATTGGAAGTTGAAAGGATTCTGGAAATAACTGTGAGCATAGTCCTGAGAAGTAAAATTTTCTTGAGAATAAAGGAATATAGGGTGGGTTTTTGTTTTATTTATATTAACCTTTGATCCTTTTTCTGGTGTGTTTAGTCATGGTCAAGAATATTTGGAAATGAATGGATGCTGTTCTTTTACCTTTTTGGTTAGTTTGTTTGTAACTGCTTAATATTTGGATATTCATGAACTAAAGATAATGATTATGTGCCATTGGGCCAATACTATTTCCAAATCATAAGGCATTCCTTGACAGATGAATTCAGATTGGAGTTTGGGATCAGATTTTGGAAAATAGTCTGAGAGTTAGCTTGAGAGTTAAGAGGTTTGGATTTTATCCTTTAGATAACAGAGAATCAAGGAGAGATTGTGACTAAGAAAATTATATGTGATATTTTAGGCAGATTTATTTCATAGCTCCTTGCAGAACACAATAGAACAATGATAGATTCCTAGCTGCAGTGGGACCAAGGAGAAGCTAATGAAAATAACCAGGGTGAGATGAGGACAGATTACAATAGTGAAGTGGCAGTGGGAAAGAAAGGAGTAGTTAGGGAGTCATTACAAAGGAAAAATCAACAGGGCATGGTAATTGATTTGATATGGACAGTATCCTTTGCAAATATTTCGTGCTCCAGTTCTAACATGAAAGGGAGACACTTTTTTTTTTTAAAGGAGATTCACTGGGATCAAACAACACTTATAAACTGAGGGATTAGTAGCACTGGCATGAGCCAAACTTAATTTTTAGAAGTTAATCAGTGCAGAGCAGGTTTTTGACTATGTCAGTTCAACTGGAAACAATGCCCCTTTTCTCTTCTTCTTCGTTTTTTCCTTTTTTTTGGCTGATTTTTCTCCCAAAAGGCAAATAGGGCCAGACAATTGGATAGTTGAGGATGGGTTTTAAAATATTTTCTAAGTATCAGTATATGGGCAGAAAACTCTTTTGTATTTCAAACTTCTATAGGTATTTTTGATATATCTGTGTGACCTTTATATATGAATTTAGTTAACATGTAGGGGGAAAAAAATCTTTCCTGTAGCTAATCTATACTCTTAAATGTGCCTTGTTTTATAGTTATGTGTTCTTGCTTATAAATAGGGACTAAGTGGATGGCCTAGTTAATCACCATTATTATCATTATTGTTGTCATGATATAGCTACCTTTACTACTAATTTATTACTAAATTTTAACATATTATATAATTTTTTTAGTAAATTTTGATTTATTACTACATTTATGACTTTTATTGAACATTTAATATGAATCAGACATTGTAACCACATAATACCTGCTATTTTATTTAATTTTCATAACCATCTTATGAGGTAGGTACATTTTTATTATGGCACAGATGAGGAAACTCAGGCTCAGAGACGTTAAATAACAGAGCTAGTAAGTGGCAGAGCTAGGATAGGAATCCAGATTGCTTTGACCCCAAAGATCTATTATATATGGTAAAACATTTCCAAGTACATCTCCAGCAGACATGTGGGAAACAGGTTTTAGAGCTAAAAATCATCATCATAAAATTATTGTATCTCCTAAAGAGAAATCTGGTTATAGAGGCAAGAAATTATTTACAGACTGCTTAAGACCATTTTTTTTTAGTGCCTATCACTTTGCTGCATACTGAACACATTTCATTAAGTCAGTGACTAATAGTAATGAGTCACTATCTGCCCAGGTAGGATTTTTTTCTTTAATTGTGGTTAAAAAATACGTAATATACTATTTACCATCTTAGAACTAGTGTATGAATTCAGTAAAGTTGCAGAATACTAAGTAAACATAATAATCAGTTGCATTTCTGTACACTAACACTGAACTACCCAAAAAGAAAATTGAGAAAACAACCCCATTTACAATAGTATCAAAAAGAATAAAAAGCTTAGGAATAAACTTAACTGGAAAGGTGAAAGATGTGTACATTGAAAAGTACAAAACACTGATGAAAGAAATTAAAGAAGACACACATAAATGGAAACATATTCTGTGTTTATAAATTGGAAGACTTGATATTGTTGAAATGTGCATACTACCCAAAGTGATCTATAGATTGAATGCAATCCCAATGGCACTTTGGCATCTGTTTCTATAGAGAGGTGTAAAAAACAGCCCTAAGATTCATTTGGAACAACAAGGGACCCCGTATAGCTAAAGCCATTTTGAGAAAGAAAAACAAAGTGGAAGCATCACACTTTCTGATTTCAAAACATATTACAAAGCTACAGTAATTAAAACAGTATGGTACTGGAAAAAAGTCAGACATAGAATAGACAGCCCAGAAATAAATCCATGCATATACAGTCAACTGATTTTCAAGAAGGGTGCCAAGAATACACAATGAGGAAAGCATAGTGGCAAATGGTGTTGGGAAAAATGGAATATCCACTGTCCAAATGCAAAAGAATGAAATTGGATCCTTAACTTACACCCTGAGTAAAAGAAACTCAAAATGGGTTAGAGACTTCAAAGTAAGACCTAAAACACTAAAACTTCTAGAAGAAAACCTGGGGGAAAAACATCAAGAAATTGGTCTTGTCAGTGATTTTGTGGATATACACCAAAAGAACAGGCAACAAAAACACAAAAAGACAAGTGAGAATACATCAAACTACAGTGTTTCTGCAGAGCAAAGGAAACAACCCAGTAAAGAGGCATGTAAAGTTTTTCTTTTGAAAATGTGTCTTTTTAGAATGTGATTAGTATATGGTTACTAATCTAAAGCAAATAATTACAGTAATGGGTTACATACTTGGAAAATAGTAACCACCAATGAAAAACATACAATAGAGTCACAAAAACCAAAAAAGAAAAGAAATTAAGCCTAATGAAAAAGAAAAGCATCAAACTACACACACACAAAACCTCCCCAAAAAACAAAATAATGAAAAGAGAAAACAAAGAAGAAATACAAAATCAACTGGAAAACAAGGTTTAAAATGGCAATAAACACACATCTATTAATAATTTACATAAATGTCAATGGATTAAATGCTCCAATCAAAAGACACAGAGTGGCAGATTGCATAATAAAACAGGAGCCGACAATATGCTTCCTATAAGAGACCCACTTTAGGATAAAGGGACACACATAGATTGAAAGTGAGGGGATGGAAAAATATTTCTTGCAAATGGAAATAACAAGAAAGTGGGGGTAGCATTACTCATATCACACAAAATAGACTTTAAAACAAAGGCCATAAAGTAAGATAAGAAGGACACTATATAAATAATAAAGAAGAGGATATTATACTCATTAACATATATGCTCCCAATATAGGAGCACCTAAATATATAAAACAAATACTAACAGACATAAAGGAAGAAATTAATGGGAACATAATAATAGTAGGAGACATTAACATCTCATCATTGGACAGATAGTCCAAACAGAAAATCAATAAGGCAACAGAGATTCTAAATGACACAGTAGAACAGTTAGACTCAATTGACATTTTCAGGACATTACCTCCTCCAAAACAGAATATACATTCTTTTCATGTGTAGATGGAACATTCTCTGGGATAGACCACATACTCAGACACAAAAGAAGCCTCAACAAATTTAAGAGGAAAGAAATTATTTCAAGCATCTTTTCTGACCACAATGGCATGAAACTAGGAATCACCCACAGAAAGACAAATGAGAAGAAAATAATTGCATGGAGACTAAACAACATGCTACTAATAAACCAATGGGTCAACAATGAAATCAAAGAGGAAATTAAAAAATACCTTGAGACAAATGATGATGAAAACACAACTATAAAAAAATCTATGGGATGTGGCAAAGTCAGTTCTTTATTTTTTTAATTAATTAATTAATTAATCAATTTATTTATTTATGTGGGTGGAGGTAATTAGGTTTGTTTATTTATTTATTTATGTTTTAGAAGAAGCGCTGGGGATTGAACCCAGGACCTTGTGCATGCTAAGTATACACTCTACTGCTTGAGCTATACCTTCTCCGCTAAAAGCACTTCTAATAGGGAAATTCATACAGATAAAGACCTTCCTCAAAAAAAAAAAAAAAGAGCAATCTCAAATAAACAACCTAACCTACCACCTAAAAGAATTAGAAAAAGAAGAACAAATAAAACCAAAAGTCAGTGGAAGGAAGGAAATAATAAAAATTGAGAGAAAATAGATAAAATAGAGATTGAGAAAACAGTAGTAAAAATAAATAAAACAAAGAGCTGATTTTTTGAAAGAGTAAACAAAATTGACAAGCCTCTGGCCAGGATCACCAAGAAGAACAGACACTGGACTCAAATAAATAAAATAAGAAATGAAAGAGGGGAAATTGCAACCAATACCACAGTAATACAAAAGACCATAAGAGAATACTATGGACAACTATATGGCAAGAAACTAGACAATCTAGAAAAAATAGACAAGTTTCTAGAAACATACAGGCCACAAAAACTGAATCAAGAAGAAATAGATAATTTGAATAGACTGATCACTGGACATGAAATAGAATTAGAAATAAAAAATACTCCCCACAAACAAAAGTCTGGAACTGTATAGTTTCACTAAACATACAGAGAACTTATACCAATTCTTGTCAAACTCTTCCAAAAGATTGAAGAGGAGGAAGCACTCCCAAACTCGTTCTATGAAGCCACCATCACCCTGATACCAAAACCAGACAAAGACACTACCAAAATAATTACAGGCCAGTTATCTCTGATGAATATAAATGCAAAAATTCTCAACAAAATATTAGGAAACCAAATCCAACAACACATAAAAAATGTCATATACCACGATCAACTTGGATCCATTCCAGGGACACAAAGATGGTTCAACGTACACAAATCAATCAGTGTGATACACCACATCAACAAAAGGACAAAAATCACATGATCTTCTCAATAGATGCAGAAAAAGCATTTCATAAAATTCAAAATACATGATAAAGACAAATACCAAAGTGAGTACTGAGAGAACATATCTCAACATCATAAAAGCTACTTATGACAAGCCCACAGCCAACATAATACTCAATGGTGAGAAGTTGAAATCTTTCCCCCTAAAATCTGGAATAAGACAAGGATGACCACTCTCACCACTTCTATTCAACATCGTATTGGAAGTCCTAGCCATAGCAGTCAGACAAGAAAAAGAAATAAAAGGGGCCCAAATTGGAAGGGAAGAGGTAAAACTGTCACTATATGCAGATGACATGATACTATATATGGAAAACCCTAAAGATTCCACACAAAAACTACTAGAAATGATAAATGAATTCAGCAAGGTAGTAGGATATAAGATTAACATACAGAAATCTGTTGCATTTCTTTACACTAACAATGAAATATTAGAAAAGGAAAGCAAAAAAAAATCCCTTTTAAAATTGCATCAAAAAATAAAATAATTAGGAATAAACCTGACCAAAGAAATGAAACACTTATACACTGAAACTATAAAACATTGATAAAGGAAATGGAGGATGATTCAAAGAAATGGAAAGATATCCCATGGTCTTGGCTTGGAAGAATTAATACTGTTAGAATGATTATACTACCCAAAGGAATCTACAGGTTTAATGTGATCCCTATTAAATTACCCAGGACATTTTTCACAGAACTAGAATCACAAAAGAACCAGAATTGCCAAAGCAATCCTGATGAAAAAGAATGAAATTGGAGTCATAACCCTCCCAGTCTTCAGACTATACTACAAAGCTACTGTAATCAAAACAGCATAGAATTGGCACAAAAAGAGACATATGGATCTATGGAACAGAATAGCCCAGAAATAAACCCACACACCAATGGTCAATTAACCTTTGACAAAGAAGGCACGACTGTACAATGGAGATAGGACAGTCTCTTTGGCAAATGGTGTTGGGAAAGCTTGACAGAAGCATGTAAATCAATGAAGTTAGAACACTCCCTCACACCATACACAAAAATAAACTCAAAATGGCTTAAAGACTTACATATAAGGCAGGACACCATAAACTAGAAGAGACCATAGGCAGGACATACTCTGACATAAATTGTAGCAATGTTCTCCTTGAGCAGTCTACCAATGCAATAGAAATAAAAGCAAAGATAAACAAATGGAACCTAATTAAACTTGTAAGTTTTTGCACAGCAAAGGAAACCATAAACAAAATGAAAAGACAACTTAATGGAATGGGAAAAATTATTTGCAAGCAGTGTGACCCACAAGGGCTTAATTTCCAGAATATACAAATAGCTCATACAACTCAAGAACAACAACAAATACCCAGCCAAAAATGAGTAGAAGACCTAAAGAAACAATCCTCCAATGAAGACATACAAACAGCCAATAGGCACATGAAAAAATGCTCAGTATCACTAATTATCTGAGAAAAGCAAATCAGAACTACAATGAGGTATCACCTCACACCAGTCAGACTGGCCATCATTAGAAAGTCCACAAAGCTACACGCTGGAGAGGATATGGAGAAAAGGGAAACCTCCTGCACTGTTGGTAGGAATGTAGTTTGGTGCCACCATTATGAAAAACAGCATGGAGATTCCTTAAAAAACTAAAAATAGACTTACCATAAGACCCAGGAATCCTACTCCTGGGCATGTAAAAACAGAGGAAACCCTGTTTTTAAAAGATACATGCACCCCAGTGTTCATAGCAGCACTATTTACAATAGCAAAGGCATGGGAGCAACCTAAATGTCCGTCGACAGATGGCTGGATAAAGAAGTGGTGGTATGTATATATACATGGAATACTGCTCAGCCATAAAAAGAGTGAAATAATGCCGTTTGCAGAAACGTGGATGGACCTAGAGATGATCATACTAAGTGAAGTAAGAAAGAGAAAGACAAATACCTTATGATATCATTTACATGTGGAATCTAAAAAAAAGAATGACACAAATGATCCTATTTACAATACAGAAACAGACTCACAGAAAGAAAACAAACTTATGGTTACCCAGGGGAAAAGGGGATGGGGAGAGATAAAATGCTGTTTCAATATTTGCAGATACTAACTACTATATTTGAAATAGATAAACAACAATTTTCATTCTTTCTTCCTTTCTTTCTTCCTTCCTTTCTTTCTTTTTTCTTTTTCTTTCTTTCTTTCTCTTTTTCTTTCTTCCTTTCTTTCTTCCTTCCTTTCTTTCTTTTTTCTTTTTCTTTCTTTCTTTCTTTCTTTCTTTCTCTTTCTTTCTTTCTTTCTTTCTTTCTTTCTTTCTTTCTTTCTTTCTTTTTCTTTGTTTCTCTCTCTTCCTTCCTTCCTTTCTTTCTTTTTCTTTCTTTCTTCCTTCCTTTCCTTTCCTTTCCTTTTCCTTCCTTCCTTCCTTCCTTTCTTTCTTTTTCTTTCTTCCTTCCTTCCTTCCTTTCTTTCTCTCTCTCTCTTTCTTTCTCTCTCTCTTTCTTCCTTCTTTCCTTCCTTCCTTCCTTTCTTTCTTTCTTTGTTTCTTTGTTTCTTTCTTTGTTTCTTTCTTTCTTTGTTTCTTTGTTTCTTTCTTTCTCTCTCTCTTTCTTTCTTTCTTTCTTTCTTTCTTTCTTTCTTTCTTTCTTTCTTTCTTTCTTTCTTTTTCTTTCTTCCCTTCCCTTCCCTTCCCTTCCCTTCCCTTCCCTTCCCTTCCCTTCCCTTCCCTTCCCTTTCCTTTCCTTTCCTTTCCTTTCCTTTCCTTTCCTTTCCTTTCCTTTCCTTTCCTTTCCTTTCCTTTCCTTTCCTTTCCTTTCCTTTCTTTCCTTTCTTTCTTTCTATCAGAATCCCTGTGCTGTACACCAGAAACTAAGACAACATTGAAATTAACAGTACATCAATTGAAAAAAAGAAAAAAAAAAGAAAAAGAATCCCCTCCCCAGAAAAAAAATAAAGAGGTAACCTACAGAATGGATGAAAATATTTGCAAACCACATATATCTGATAAGGGGGTATATTCAAAATATATCAATTAACTCCTTTACCCAATAGCAAAAACCCAAGTAACCTGATTAAATACTGTGCAAAGGATTTAGGAAGACATTTCTCCACAGAAGACATGCAAATCTGCAGAATATATACAAATGGCTAATAGGTATATGAAAAGATGCTCAACATTTTTAATCCCTAGGGAAACGCAGATCAAAACTCAATTAGATATCATGTGACACCTATTAGGATCGTTATTATCAAAGAAAAAAGATAAAAAGTGTTAGTGAGGATGTAGAAGAATTAGAACCCTTGTGTACTGTTGATTTGGAATGCAAAATGCTCCAGCTACTACACACGGGAAAACAATATACAGTCTCCTAAAAAAATTAAAAATAGAACTACCACACAGTCCAGCAATTCCATTTCTGGATATTTATCCAAAAGAATTGAAATCAGGATCTCAAAGATACTTGCACTCCCATGTTCATTGCAGCATTATTCATGATAGCCTAGATATAGAAACAACCTAAATGTCCATCGATAGGTGAATGGATAAAGCAAATTTGGTGTATACATACAGTGGAATATTATTCAGCCTTAAAAAGGAAAGAAATCTGGCCATGTGCAGCAGCATGTATGAATGTTGAGGACATTATGCTAAGTGAAATAAGCCAGTCACAGAATGTCAAATACTATATGATTCCACTTATATGAGGTATCTAAAATAATGAAACAGATAGAAGCAGAATAGAATGGTGATTGTCAGGGACTGGGGAAGGGACGTGAGGAGTTGCTATTCAATGGGTTTTAAGTTTCAGTTATTGACAGGTGATTAAGTTCTAGAGGTCTGCTTTACAACATTGTGAATACCTGCTGTAACAACACTAGATTGTACACTTAAAAATTTAAGGAGTTTTATCTTGTATTTTAAGTATTCTTACCACAATAAAAATATTTCCATTGTAAAAATATTATAAAACCCTAAAGTTTATTATATGAATATATTAGGGTTTTAAAGTGTGTCTCTGTGACTATTTTTGGCATGCTAACTCAATTGTAAGTTCTGTGAAAGTGGAGTCCATGTCTTTTGTTTCTTCCATACCCCATGCTTTTAAAATGGTGTAGAACCACACAGTAGATGGTTAATAGTTTGATTGATGGATAGATTTATTAATTACAAGAAAATGAAAGACATTCAAACTGTTGGAAACTGATATTTTCGAACATTTACCGTGTGTCAGGCACTGTGCTAAATGTTTAATATAGTTTGTTTCATTTAAATATTTACAGAGTCTTGAGAGAAAGTTATTACTACTCACTTTTTAATGATGAGGCATCTGAGATTCAAAAATAGAGATTTGTGTGAGATGATATGGTTAATAAGATTTGAAACCTGATATTTGTTATTGTTGTTTTTGATTGTTTTTTTCTTACTCCAGAAATGTATCTGTTTAGCTAGTAATAAATTACTGTGACTTTGGAAAAAATTTATCATCTTAACCATTTTTAAGTGTACAGTTCACTAGTGTTAGGCCCAGGTAGTTTTTGAATCTGTGAAAAGAATACATTCTGTCTGTCTTCACCTTTGTCAGATTCATATTTTACATTAGTATTTCTGTGTTATATTTACATGGTATATTATTGTTTACTAAGCACTTAGGCATATAGGTGTCATTTAATCTTTAAAGAACCCTGTTAGGTGGGTACTCTTATTCTTTTTCAATGAAAAAGAAATAGATTTGGAAATTAGGTGACTTGTCCAAGTATACACAGCTATTTGATGGGTCAGAACTGGAACTTTAACTTTGTAGTTTGAACTCCATGTTTAGTATTCTTCCTACTGTGGCCTATTAAAATCAGTAGGAGTTGGAGGAAAGGCGACTTGCTAATGATGGTTATTTGGTGATAAATAACATGCTTGCTTTTAAGGAGCTCCTCCTGTAGGAAAGACAGACATGTACATAATGCATATGAAATAAAATGTTAATGCTAACCTGGAGACACATACAAAGTCTTGTGTTAGCAAGGAGACGTTAAGAACTAAGTCATCTCGGGACAGACTGGGATTTCAAAATGTAGAATAGATAAACAAGATTATACTGTATAGCACAGGGAAATATATACAAGATCTTGTGGTAGTTTGCAGTGAAAAAAATGTGACAATGAATATATGTATGTGCATGTATAACTGAAAAATTGTGCTCTACACTGAAATTTGACACATTGTAACATGACTATTACTCAATAAAAAAAGTTAAAAAAAAAAGAACTAAGTCATCTTCAGCCAGTATACAAATTCTTCTCTCTCCTTATATATCTGTAGGAAAGTATTTCTGTAAGTGGAATCTGACAACTTCTGGAGGGTTGTGTGAGTATGTCAATGGCTTCTCAGACGTTCAGGAATTCTTAACCAGAATTAAAAAGTTTAAGTTTCATCTTAATAATAATCTAATATATCAGATGTTCAGGAATTCTTAACCAGGATTAAAAAGTTTAAGTTTCATCTTAATAATAATCTAATATATATGAGGATTGGGTACATTATAAGTCACCTATCTGAACACTTCTGTTGCAGGATTTTATTCTCTGTATTTATTGATCTTTTGGATTGTGTTGGTATCAAGATATACTATTTCAATTGTCTCAGGTTTATAGGGAAAGATCAGGAGAAAACTTAATACATAAATGATGTAATTAGCTCAAATGAAGGCGAAATCATGTCAAAGAGGGCTCTGGGATTAAAAATTTAGAACTAGTTCAAATAGAGAAAAGTCATGGGGCAATTGGATGATCCCTAGGGCCTACATCAGATTTAAGATGATGACTATGACGATGATGACAATGACAGTAACAAGGATGATGATACTGATTCTGGTGACAGTTAACATTTTGGGGTGCTTACTATGTACCAAGTACTGTGTACTTTACAAGTATTTGCTCATTAACTTATAATAACTCAATGGGCTAAGCAGTTTTACTTCCTCATTTTCTGTATGGGGAAACTGAGGCTTAACTTGTGCCATAAATCGGCTATAGTCAGGTTATGAGCGGTGATTTGGTATTTCAATAAAACGACACCATCACGTTAAAGTGATATGATAGTTTAAGTTTTATGGATTTTTGGGAGTTTGTTTCTATTTTTGTTATAAATTTGTTTTTTGTTAATTTGTTTTTATTAATTATTAAGAACTGTAGGCAAAAGCTGATTTTCATGTTTTTGAATATTTAAAAGCATGATGATGAAAATAATTTAATTTGGGGAGTGGTCCATGAGAATTCCCCCCCACCCCCTTTATCTGTAAGAGGAGTGCTGTATCTGAAAGATGCTACCAGGGAACACCGTAGATATTCTACTCTATTTTCTGTTAAAGCAGCATGCCACTCTCTGGGTCTGGAGATTGGAATAGTGGACTTCCAACTTTTTTTGATGGTGTAGTTCGATTAGTAAAAACTTTTGAGCACCCCAACAAGTTCTGTTTGTGTGTTTATTTATTTATACATTATATATTTGTATCATTGTGTTAGATATATGCTATACTAATATAGCATATCAACAAACATAGAAATTAAAACTTATTAAAGTGAATAAATAGATGTTACTTTATTTTCTTCTCATATTCCCAGTGCACACATAGTCCATTTGGAGATTACTGGTATACAAGACAGACAGAGTAAGATTCAGAAGAAACTCGGTTTTATTCCTGGCTCCATTTCCTCTGGAGCTGCTGAGTAATTTATTTCTGGACCCCTGTTTATTCTTAAAACTTGAATTTCACAGGCTGTTTTTTTCCTGTAAACAAGTTTAAACTTTGCTTTTTCGTACCATAGAGTTAGTCTAGGAATATAGGTAATAACTGTTATATATACTAATTGTGGAAGTCAGGACATTTCAACGTAATTCTAGTCAACAGTACCCACATTTTTATTTGTGATGGGTTAATTCCTTGCATTTTTTTTAGCAAAGGATGTTCCCATGATCCTGAATATCTAGGAAATATAGTTTAATTGTCAAATATGTTTGTTAAACATCAGGTTAAAACAAGTTAAATATATTTTAAAAGAGTTTTTAATATACTAATATGCAGTGTAAATCTCTGAGAGAGGGATAAAGTGTGTATTTCCTGAGAGTAGTGTTCCACAGAACATGCTTTGAGAAACCATGGGTCTGAGAATTTTTTTTGGAGTAAATGTGGTTAAGGACATTGACTTTAGAGTCAGACCCATATTTGAACTCTAGCTGTGTGATCTTGAGCAAGTTATTTGATCTATCTAGGTCTTAATTTGTGTATCTGTAAAATAAGAATAATAAATGGCTAACATTTATTGAGCACTTCATTTAATCTTCACAGAAATTCTCTCATTATCTCTACTTATAGATATGAAAACTATGAAATAAAGATATTATGTAAGTTCTCCAAGGTTACTCAGTTTATGAATGGTGAAATAAAAAAATCTAACTCACATAGTCTAACTCTAGAACCTGTGATCTTAATTGTTACTCTGCATTGCTACATTATGTAATTTAGAATGACATGATATTATGTGTCATGACATTAAATGGCATGATATGTAAAATATTAACAGAGTGCCCAATGCATAGTAGATATTAGTAGAGGGTTATTACTTTCTTCTTTTACGTGAGTCATTACATGATTGCCCCATAAAGTAAAGTGATTTGTGTCAGGAAGGACTCTGTACCAAATGAATTTAGACAAAAATCCATAGTGAGGCAAGCAGTGGGGGGGATTCATGTGGGGTAACAGAAGCATCTACCTAGGCTAGTTCTCAGAGAGTTGGAAGCACTCTCTTGGGTTCCTAAGCTGGCCAGAGCATCTCTTGGACCTCTTGTGACTGAGAGAACAGCAAGGACTCCCCAGTAGGCAGTGTGGTCGATTAGCTAAGAGAAAGACAAGACATTTTAGGATATTTCAAGGGTTTCTCTCTATCTCAAAAAGGACCCACATGCTCCTCCCTTTAGAGCTGCAGTCAGAGCCCCTTCAGAAGATTTTTCTGCATAAACAAAAATAAACAGGCAATCAAAACAACAGAAAAAATCATTTTTGATATGGAATTGGTTATCTATACCATCAAACAAGTGAGTTCTTTAAGGGCACTAACTTTGGTACTAATTAACTTAGGGTTAAGCTGCACTATTCATGTGGGTCTGATACCATTTTGTGTATAGCCCCATTAGGCAATCATCAGAGTTTCCAGCAGAGAGCACTTTATTAGAATTTCCACACAATGACAAAACAACTTAAGTGAGTTATACTTTTTAAACAAGGACCTCTCCTCTCCTCCCAAACATGGGTCTTTTTCTCCTCAATTATCTCTCTGACATGTAGAAAAGGAGAGAAAGATAGGTGTCTCTGCCTTTTGGGGAAATGTGGGATCTTCCATTTAAACTTGCTCTCATGTGTGTTTTTCTTTCTTGGCCTGTTTATATAAATAGAAGAAGCCAGAAGCCAGTGAAAATAAAAATCGTGAAGCTATCCATGAGACATGCAGAAGCAGCCTCCTTGAATGATAAACAATCTTAGCAGCAGGAAGATCTGGCCTGATATTCATTACTGAAAAACTTCCATTGAATGGACAGTTTGTCCAGATGAGTTAATTAATTTTGAGTTCTCTGTCCTCTTAGAAACAATACCATTCCAGATTGGCTGAAAACATGTTTACTTTGAACATTCATCAGTAATTCTAGGTCAGCCACCCCACCGCTTGGTTTGCTTTGGTGCCAGCTGCATGTGGCAGAAAAGTTAATTAGATGTTTCTTGTTGTGTTAAAAGGAGGAAAAGTCATGTGGGGGAGCAGGACTCTTGCAGAGAGAAAGGAGCGTGGAGTTTCCAGTTCTCAGGATTGGGAAGCCATGAGGAGAGACTAGTCCATATTAATCTGTAAGGAATTCAGGGGCTTTTTCCAAGAATAGCTTTTCATCTCTGCAAATGAATTTCCATTTTGATATTCCAAAAATATTTAAACAAATTATTTCACTTGTTCAAAGGCTCTTTTTCTATCCCAAATTTGCTCTGCCTTCCAAGACCTATTTGAATTATACCTTTACTCCTAAACTTTCTCTTACGGCAGTGGCTTTGATAAGCCTTTTCTTGTCTGAAGTTCTAAGGCAGTAGGAGATAATAACCATGGTCTTTTCCATTGTATTTGCTATTTGCTGATGTTTCAAGTGTATTTAGTAGGTCTCTTAATTACATTTAGGTGAGGAATTATTTTGTAAGTGGGTAGAAAAAGTGACAGCCTTTGCAAATGATTTTTGTAAAAAAAAAAATCTCTTCCTCCACCTCCACCCTATCCCTTTTTTTGGAGTTTCATCAATGCTGTTCTGCATATCAATAGTTTGTTCCTTTTTATTGTTAAGTTTCCATTGAACAGATACGGTATTATTTGCTTATCCATTTACCACCTGATGGAAATTTTGATTCTCTCTTTCCAGTTTTTGGCTATATGAATAAAAGAGCAATGAAAATTCATATCTTTGCATGAACATATGTTTCATTTCTTTGGGATAAATACCTGGGAGTGGAATTGTTGGATTGTGTGCTAAGTGTATGTTTAACTTTTTAGGAAATTGACAAACTTACCCCAAAGCAGTTGGACCATTTTGCATTCCCACCACCAATGTATAACAGTTCCAATTGCTCCATATCCTCCTGAAAGCTTGATATGGTCAGTATTTTTAATTTGAACTAGTTTAGTGAATGTACAGTGGTAACTCATTGTGATTTTATTTGTGTTTCCTTAATGACTAATGATATTGAACATTGTTTTATATGTTTATATGCGTTATATATTTTCTTTGGTGAAATTTCTGTTCAATTCTTTTATCTTTAAATGGGTTGTTTTCCTTATTATTAAGTTGTAAGAGTTTTAATAAATTCTGGACACAAATCTTTGTCAGACATTTGTTTTGTAAATATTTTCCCCCTGTATCTGGTTTACCTTTTCATTTTTGAAAAATTAAAAGGGTAAAAGGGGGATCAAAGGGTAAAAATAAATTAATTAATTAAATAATAGTAAAAAAAAACAAACCTGTGCATCCTTCAATTAGATGAGGACAGTTATGCATCACTAAATGTTCCATGTTTGCCTTGTGGACAAGAGGAAGCTCAGAGCCAAATTCACTGCTAAATCTAGTACACCACCCTTTCCTTAACTTTCTAGTATGATCCATGTGCTTTGTGAGGAAAAGAGCTGGATTGTGTTTGTGTATGTATTTTCAGCATGCCTTGTACTGCACCTGGTAATAACAGTAACATTTATTAAGTGCTTACTACATGATAGACAGTGTGCTAAGCATTAAAAAAGTTTTTAATTTTGATGAAGTCCCACTCATTTAAAAGCTAATTTGTGCTTTTTGTGTTATATGGTTTACAAAATATGCATTCTAAATGATCAGAATCTACTTTTAATTAATACTACACAGTTTCATGCATGGTGTAAGTACCATATTCTCCCTCCCATCCCTCATGCTATCAATATTATAATTTCATTGTAACATATGCCATACACAAAATTCATTGTTCCTATTTTTGCTTGAATCATTCAACTATCTCTTAAAAATAAAAAAAATTTTAACCTTCATTTATTCCTTTTCTGATACTCTTCAGCTGTTTTTTTACATCCATTTTTCTCTTTTTCCTTTTCCCTGAATACTTTAACATTTCTTAAAGAGTAGGTATGCCAACAATGAGTTTATCTGAGAAAAGTATCTCTCCTTTACTTTTGAAGGATATTTTTGCATAGCATAGAATTCTGGGTTGATCTTTTTTTCTTTTAACACTTTAAAAATTTGACTACATTTTCTTCCATGATTTCTGATGAGAAGTTTGCTATAAATCTTATTCTAGTCCTCTGTAGGCAGTGTATCTTTTTTTCCTCTGATTGCTTTCAAGATTTTCTCTTTGTCTTTGGTTTTTAGCATTTTTAAGTTTGATATGCCTAGAGGTGTCTGTCTGTGTGTGTGTGTGTTTGGTTATTGGTATTTATCTTGTTTAGTGTTTACCTGAATTTGTTGTATCTAAGCCTTGGTTATTGTCTGTCACTAAGTTTGGACAATTCTTAGCCATTATTCTTCAGCCCTTCCTTTGCCTTCTAGGACTCCAATTATGGGTATAATATACCATTTGATATTGTTCCTTTGCTCTTGGATTCTCTATTGTTCTTTTTTCTTTAACTTTTTTTTTTCTCTCTGCATTTCATTTTCATAATTTTTACTTGACTTTTCTTTTCTTGCTGGCTTGCATTGTTTCTGACAAAATGTCTACTGGACCTAGAGTATCTTTTTGCTCTATTGTTTCAGCAATTGATTATGATATGCTTTGGTGTTGTATTCTTCCTGTTTCTTATTCTTGGGTTTCTCTGGGTTTATAGTTTTCATTTAATTTAGAAGTTTTGACTATAATTTTTTCAAATATTTTTTCTTTTCTTCTCCTGTCCTATTTTGGCATCAATTACTTGTATATTAGGCTGCTTAATATTGTCTGATAGTTCTGTGATGCTCTATTAAAATTTTTTCAGTCTTTTTCCTTCCTCATATATGTCATTTTGGGTAGTTTCTACTGCTGTGTCTTTAATTCTATTGATCTTTTTTTTTGCAGTGCCTAAGTTGCTGATAATTCAATACAGTTGAATTATACAATACAATAACTTTTATTTCAGTTATGTTTTTTATTTCTAGATTTTACATTTGTTTCTTTTTATATCTTTTGTATTTCTCATTTTCACTCTTGTGCTTTCTTTAATCTTGAACATACAGAATATATTTTTAATAGTTTTTTCATCTCTTTGATTACTATTTTCATCACGTGTGTCATTTCTGTGTCTGTTTATATTTATTTATTTTTCTCCTGTTATGGGTCATATTTTCTTGTTTCTTTGTTTGCCTGGTAATTTTTAGCTGGATGTCAGACATTTTGAATTTTACATTGTTGGATGTTGGATGCTTTGATATTCCTTTAAATATTTTTTGTCTTTTGGGGGGGATGAGTTAAGATCCTTGGAATCAATTTGATTTTTTTCAAGGCTTTAAGCTTTATTAGGGTAGTCTGTGCTAATTTGACTTCTCTATTGAGGCAATATCTTTGTGAGGCAGTACCTTTCTACATCCATACCCTTTTTTTTCTTGATGCCATGTGTGTTATGAGGGTCTTTTTAGTCTGGCTGACTAGAACATGAATTTTTCTTGGTCCTCCGTGTACTGTGGTGATTGTTTTACTTAATTCTTCCTGGTGGTTTTCTTCCTTGCCTTGGTAGTTTTCTTACATACCCTGGGATGTCAGGAGCCTCTGCTGCAGATATCTGGAGCTCATGCTCTTTGTGTAGCTCCCTCTTCTGTACTCTGTTCTGTAAATTTTAGTTGTCTTAGCCTTGCCTAACTCTGAAGTCTTCCCCTTCAACTCAGTAAGAATGTGGGAGTTCTGTTTGGGTTCCCCCTTCTGTACTAGTCTGAAAACTCTCTCCAGGTAGTGAGATGGGGCATCATAGGGCTCACTGTTTTTTTTTTCCTTCTTCAGGAATCACTTTCCTGTGCTTTCTGTTTTTATCTCTGAAGCCATTTTTTCATGTATTTTGGTCCTTTTAAAAAGTTGTTTAGGGTAGAAGGGTTAATATGGTTTCTGTTATTCCAGCATGACTGGATGCTGAAATTTGTGATATAAATTTGAGTTTCCCATAATGTCTCCTTGTACCCAGATGTCTTCTTACTGCCTTTCAGGAGGCTTGTAATTCCACTGTTAAATAATCATTAATTTGGATCTTTTGGTATTTGAATATCTTATTAAGATGCAAACATTCTCCATTGGAAAGGAAGCATAACAGCACAAGTAGCTCACTAAATATTTATGTGGCATCTGAAAGCATACAAATGTCATGGAAATAGAACTCTGGGTACCTGTCCTGAGATCTGCCATGAATTACTTGTGAATCCTGGCCAAGTTATTTAACTTGTCTGGCCCAGTTTTTTATTTGTTAAATATAAGGGAGGTAGATTAGGTGATTACTTGGAAGGGATTAGTTGGCCTCTGGCTGGGAGCAGAAGTAGGCCAGTGCATTACTCCTTGAGGAACTTAAATATAGTCGGAGAAATACATCTAAATTTCCTTAAAAACTCCAGAAAATCATAAAGAACAATGTAGTAGAATATTATCTATGCTAAGTGCTAAGAGAGTTCAGATATGTTAACCTAATAGATTAACATATAAGGTCTGAAGGAATAAGATAAGGCTTTGTGGCAAAGATGGAACTCAAGTTGTTCCTTAAGGATGGATATTTTTGGATAAGCCAAAGGGGACAAAAGTAGGGGGAATAAGATGTTTACCTTTGTTAGAAAATTTTCATTGTCTAATGAGAGTTTAACCTTCTGAGACTAGAGATCAATTTCAGAATGTTATTATGAAAATGGAAGTGATTGTTCCTTTTTCTTTATCAATAAGAGATAAAAACAATTACTGTTTTAATAGTGGTTATAACTCTTGTGGTTATTCTGAGTTGTTTACAGTTTGTTTAGAGTTAGGAGTTTTGCAGATGCTTTCTAGTTTCTGAAACAAATCCTAGATCTAATTTGTACCCCAAATAAAATTTACTAAAGTTCCTCATTATTATTCATCCCCTTGACTTCTGTATTCTCCTTGTTTAAAGGCATCACTGTTTGCCTTGTCCTTTAAGGAAAATCTTTAACTATTTTTGATTATTTTGTGTCTAACCTCCCATACTCATTTGGCCACTAAGTATAGTAGTCTTTAACTCTGGAATCCTTTTTCTTGCTCCTGCTGTGCTACTAGCACTTCTCACCCCTCCCTTGGAGTATTATGACAGATTAATGGTCTCTCTGCTCTTTAGCAATCCTAATACATTTTTCATACTGCTGTCAGATTTATTCTCATTAATAGCCTTCAATAGATCACTTCTCTGATTCAGAGCTTCTGACATCTCTTCAGAGCCTGGAAGATAAAGCTTGAACCATAAAGGTCCTTGTAAGTTTGATTCCAGCCTGTTTCTCCAGGTATCTTTCCACCCTACTGTACTCTGGTCTTAGTATTTTAAGTATTATACGTGGAAAAAGGGGGACTATTCCAAACAGGAAGCAGAATTAGCAAAGGCATGAAAATAAATATATACTTGGATTCTCCATCAGATAGACTTCTTATCCTTTAGTGAAGATTTGGCTAAGTAAGTCAACCCCCTTTATCACATACTCTTGACTTCATTCTCTTTCTCTATTTATGCAGATTTTAAGTGTTTGCTATGATGTTTCAGAGTTATTTCTGTTCTTGTTTGTATAGTAGGCTGTGAGCTCAATGAGGGTAGGGACGTTTATTTATCTTTGCATTCCTGGTGTTCATATAATGTGTTGAGCACATTGTAGGAGCTTATGTGTTTGAATTGATTACCAGCATACCTAACACTCTTTCTTGAAAGCCTGGTCCTAGTTCTGTAGGTCCCCTGAGGCTGCCACTAGGAGGCTCCAAAACCATCCACATGAGGAAATTTGGTTTGCTTCCAAGTTAGGTAAGGAACTGATGATGCTTGATGAATCCTTATCAAAAGTTCTGATGTCTAAACCTTTATCTTAATTTCTTTAGAATTCTGTTTTGTTTCCTGATTGGCTTTGGTATTTAGTAGCTTTGGATTACACATTACCCCTTAGAGAACCTAAATGATGTAAGCCAAGGATATAAACATTCTAATCCTAGCCAGTCTATCCATACCATGGGGGAAGTCAGCTTTCAAAGAAGCTAAGTTAGTTTTTCCAGGCACAGAGTGAAGGAAAGTGCTACTGACTCTAATCTAGTGCCTAAATATTTCTTTTTTTCTTCATCAAAAAGCATGCATGAAGTGTAATTGTTGGTTCCTGTCCTTGCCTGTCATTTATTTATCTCCAAAAGTTTTGAATATGTCAGAGTCCAACAGAAATTGCCATCTAAGATTATTACTGCTTAGTGACCCGATATGCCAGGCCATTGGCTCTAATCAGCATCATGACAGCTGCTTTGGTGCAAGTAAATTCTATATCATTTCTTTGAAGTTCATCTCTTTAGAAGCTTCTTGATATTGGGATAACCCTAGAGCTTCTGAGTGGGTTTTATTGTTTGTATGTGAGGAGGAAGAGAGGAGCCCACTAATACAGTACTGCATTGATTTCTTCATCTACCTGTACATCTAAATCCTGTCTTTTTGATGGCCAATAGGCTCATGAAAAGATGCTCAATATCACTAATTACCAGAGACGTGCAAATCAAAACTACAAGGAGGTATCACCTCACACCAGTCAGAAGAGCTATCATTAAAAAGTCTGCAAACAATAAATGCTAGAGAGGGTATGGAGAAAAGGGAACCCTCCTACACTGTTGGTGGGAATTCGGTACAGCCAACTATGGAAAACAGTATGCAGATTCCTTAAAAAACTAAAAATAGAATTACCTTATGATCCAGCAACCCCATCCCTAGGCATATATTGGGAGGAAATTCTAATTTGAAAAGATATGTGCACCACAATGTTTGTAGCAGCACTGTTTACAATAGTCAGACATGGAAGCAACCTAAACGTCCATTGACAGATGAACGGATAAAGAAGATGTGTGTGTATGTATATATACACACACACAATTAAATACTACTCAGCCATAAAAAGAATGAAATAATGCCATTTGCAGCAACATGAATGGACCTAGAGGTGATCATACTAAGTGAAGTAAGTCAGACAGAGAAAGACAAATATCACATGATATCACTTATATGTGGAATCTAAAAGAATGACACAAATGAACTTATCTACGAAACAGAAACAGACTCACAGACATAGAAAACAAAGTTATGATTACCAAAGGGGAAACAGAAGGGAGGGATAAATTAGGAGTTTGGGATTAACAGATACAAACTACTATATATAAAATAGATAAACAACAAGGTCCTACTGGATAGCACAGGGAACTATATTCAATAACTTGTAATAACCTGTAATAAAAAAAAGACTATGAAAAAGAATATATATGTATAACTGAATCTCTATGCTGTACACCAGAAACTAACACAGCATTGTATATCAACTATACTTTAATCAAAAAAAAATTCTGTTTTTCATAGCTGAATATATCTTCTGTGAGGCTTTCTCTAGGCTGTAACATTCTCTATTTCTCCCCCTAAATTTAGACTAAACCTTAGAATCGCAAGAACTTTAGCTCACATAGTCCAGTCTTCTACCCAATGTGTGAGTCTCACCAAATGTGGGTAAAAATGGCCCCAGATACATTGAATAAACCAGCAAATGTCTCGGTTTTGGCCAAGGCTGATTATGTTGCTCTTCCTGTCTGAGCCCAATCCTTTTCTAAGAACTACTGTTTGTCTTTAAGTTGTGTGTATCACTGCTAACAGCTATTTATTATTACACAGTTCTTCCATGAGGCAGTTTATTTAGGACTTTTGTGAAGAATTAGGCCGAATAAAATATCTTTCTCGATGGAATCTTAGCAATTGCAGATGAAAGAAAAGTAGATGTTATATATTCTTATACTTTGTATAAGTTAGTATTAGATCCAGTTCTGCAGGACCTCTCACTTGAAAATAAGCTTCAGGTTGATGTCTGTGTTCAATACTGTGAGGATGGCCTTAGAAATATTTAGCAGATGAATATTTATGCTGATTGTTGTGGGAAGTCTCTGATTTTGAGTTCAGCCTCCAACCTGACTGTTGCATGTTTTCATGGACATTTTTGAGATGGAACAATGGTGTCTTCATCTGGGAATGATGCAGAACTAGAGAAATACTGCAGACTGCAGAGGAGGGAGCTGGAGTGGAGACTTAAATATTCATGGACATCTGCCAAGTATCCATATATATTTGCATACATTTAGTAGATATGGATAAAAATACTTAGTGAAGCAAATTCTGCCAGGGTTTCATTTATTCTGCTGGGTGACCTAGTGGGAAGAGCGCTAGCAGTTAGGAGGCCTGGGTTCTAATCTTTGCTTGGTAGAAAGTGCTATGCAATTAAAATGCTGGGCAAATCTCTTCATCCCTCACCCCATTTTCCTTATCTGTGAAATTTGAGGGTATTCTACTCTCTACTCATCCCTCTAGAGCAGGAGTCAGCAAAGTACAGCCTACAGGCCAAATCTTCCAACCGCTTGTTTTTGTTAAGTTTTTTTGAAACACAGTTATGCCAGTTTATTTATGTGTTGTCTGTGGCTGTTTTTGCATTGCAATAGCAGAGCTGAGTAGTTGCAAAAGAGGCTGTATGGCCCAAAAAACCTAAAATATTTGTTGTCTGGCTCGTTATAGAAAAAGTTTGCCAACCTCTGCTGTAGAGAAAATATGAAAAAAAATTTTTTGGGAGGGAGGTGGTTTAGTCATCGAGACTAGGGATGCTACTACTATCTGGTTGGTTGGGCCAAGAATGTCAAATATCCTTCAGGGCAGGACATAATGAAGAACTGTCTGACCTGAAATTCCAGTAGCTCCCTTCCAGGGATTCTTTTTCTCTTTGATTCTAAGGAGACCCACTTTTGAAATCTGTATCAACTCTATTAGGCCACTAAAGCAACAGCTTCCTATGTTAAATGGGTTAGAAATTTTTTAAACCACTTCCCATAACCTAAAAAGGAGTGTCCACCAAGAATCTAAATCAAATATTATGCTTAATGGTAAAATGATAGAAGCATTCTCTTTAAAATCAGGAAGAAGACAACAATACCCACAGATCACCTTTGTACTGAATGTTCTAACCAGTCGAAAAATATCAAGAACCATGAAGGGTCTGAGGTTTTACCTTACTTGCAGGCTAACAAGGTGGCCTGCCAGCTTCATGGATGCTGGCAGAAGATATGAGACTCCTGTGTCAGAGAAAAGAAATTTACTTTTTATAGCAATAGCAGTGGCCAGAATATCAGCAAAGGTTTTGCATTGTTTTCCTGAGCCCCACTTCCCTTAGGGCAACAGGAACAGTGCTAGGTGTTAACTCGAACATGCAACAGGTTGTATAACAGTAGGAGAACCCTGAGATTAGGGAACCTGAATCGTTTATAATGAGAAATAAATATGCCTGCCCTTTATTCCAGAGGAAATACTATCTTTATTATATTGGACATTAAGCATGCCTGCCCTTTGCTCTGGAGGGAGGCACTGTCTCTGTCTTTTTTTTTTAAACATTTTTTATTGAGTTATAATCATTTTACAATGTTGTGTCAAATTCCAGTGTAGAATACAATTTTTCAGTTATACATGAACATATATATATTCATTGTCACATTTTTTTCTCTGTGAGCTACCATAAGATCTTGTATATATTTCCCTGTGCTATACAGTATAATCTTGTTTATCTATTCTACATTTTGAAATCCCAGTCTGTCCCTTCCCACCCCCCGCCCCCTTGGCAACCACAAGTTTGTATTCTATGTCGATGAGTCTGTTTCTGTTTTGTTTTTATGTTTTTTTTTAGATTCCATGTATGAGCGATCTCATATGGTATTTTTCTTTCTCTTTCTGGCTTACTTCACTTAGAATGACATTCTCCAGGAGCATCCATGTTGCTGCAAATGGCGTTATGTTGTCGGTTTTTGTGGCTGAGTAGTATTCCATTGCATAAATATACCACTTCTTCTTTATCTAGTCACCTGTTGATGGACATTTAGGCTGTTTCCATGTTTTGGCTATTGTAAATAGTGCTACTATGAACATTGGGGTGCAGGTGTCATCCTGAAGTAGGGATCCTTCTGGATATAAGCCCAGGAGTGGGATTCCTGGGTCATATGGTAAGTCTATTCCTAGTCTTTTGAGGAATCTCCACACTGTTTTCCATAGTGGCTGCACCAAACTGCATTCCCACCAGCAGTGTAGGAGGGTTCCCCTTTCTCCACAGCCTCTCCAGCATTTGTCATTTGTGCTTTTTGAATGATGGCCATTCTGACTGGTGTGAGGTGATACCTCATTGTAGTTTTGATTTGCATTTCTCTGATAATTAGTGATACTGAGCATTTTTTCATGTGCCTTTTGATCATTTGTATGTCTTCCTTGGAGAATTGCTTGTTTAGGTCTTCTGCCCATTTTTGGATTGGGTTGTTTATTTTTTCTTATTGAGTCGTATGAGCTGCTTATATATTCTGGAGATCAAGCCTTTGTTGATTTCATTTGCAAAAATTTTTTCCCATTCTGTGGGTTGTCTTTTTGTTTTACTTATGGTTTCCTTTGCTGGGCAGAAGCTTGTAAGTTTAATTAGGTCCCATTTGTGTATTCTTACTTTTATTTTTATTGCTTGGGTGGACTGTCCTAGAAGGACATTTTTGAGACGTATGTCAGATGATGTTTTGCCTGTGTTTTCTTCTAGGAGGTTTATTGTATCTTGTCTTATGTGTAAGTCTTTGACCATTTTGAGTTTATTTTTGTGTATGGTGTAAGGGAGTGTTCTAACTTCATTGATTTACATGCTGCTGTCCAGTTTTCCCAACACCATTTGCTGAAGAGACTGTCTTTATTCCATTGTATATTCTTGCCTCCTTTGTCACAGATTAGTTGACCAAAAGTTCGTGGATTCATTTCTGGGCTCTGTATTCTGTTCCATTGGTCTATATGTCTGTTTTTGTACCAATACCATGCTGTCTTGATGACTGTAGCTCTATAGTATTGTCTGAAGTCTGGGAGAGTTATTCCTCCAACCTCTTTCTTTTTCTTCAGTAATGCTTTGGCAATTCTAGGTCTTTTGTGGTTCCATATAAATTTTATTATAATTTGTTCTAGTTCTGTGAAACATGTCCTGGGTAATTTGATAGGGATTGGATTAAATCTGTAGATTTCCTTGGGCAGTGTGACCATTTTAACAATATTGATTCTTCCAATCCAGGAGCATGGGATATCTTCCCATATTTTAAAGTCTTCTTTAATTTCCTTCATCAATGGTTTATAGTTTTCCATGTATAATTCTTTCACCTCCTTGGTTAGATTTATTCCTATGTGTTTTATTACTTTGGGTGCTATTTTAAAGGGGATTGTTTCTTTACTTTCTTTTTCTGTTGATTCATCATTAGTGTAAAGAAATGCAACTGATCTTTGAACGTTACTCTTGTAACCAGCTACCTTGCTGAATTCTTCGATCAGCTCTAGTAGTTTTTGTGTGGACCTTTTAGGGTTTTCTATATATAGTAACACGTCAGCAGCATATATTGACACATTTACCTCTTCTTTTCCAATTTGGATCCCTTTTATTTCTCTCTCTTGCCTGATTGCTGTGGCTAGGACTTCCAAGACTGTGTTGAATAGGAGTGATGATAGTGGGCAGCCTTGCCTTGTCCCAGATTTTAGTGGGAAGCTATAGAGTTTTTCACCATCGAGTACTATGCTGGCTGTAGGTTTGTCATATATAGCTTTTATTATGTTGAGATATGTTCTGTCTATACCCACTTTGGTGAGAGTTTTTATCATAAATGGGTGTTGAATTTTATCAAATGCTTTTTCTGCATCTATTGAGATGATCATGTGATTTTTCTCCTTTCTCTTGTTGATGTGATGTATTACATTGATTGATTTGCGTATGTTGAACCACCCTTGTATCCCTGGGATGAGCCCCACTTGGTCATGATGTATAATCTTTATCCCTGGGATGAGCCCCACTTGGTCGTGATGTATAATCTTTTTTATGTGCTGTTGGATTCTATTTGCTAATATTTTGGTAAGGATTTTTGCATCTATGTTCATCAGTGATATTGATCTGTAATTCTCTTTTTTGGTAGTGTCTTTGCCTGGTTTTGGTATCATGGTGATGGTGGTTTCATAGAATGAGTTTGAGAGTTTTCCCTCCTCTTCTGGAAGAGTTTGAGAAGGACCGGTATGAGTTCTTTGTATCTTTGTTAGAATTCCCTGGTGAAGCCGTCTGGTCCTAGACTTTTATTTGTAGGGAGGTTTTTTTATTGCTAATTCAGTTTCATTTCTAGTGATCGCTTTGTTCAAGTGGTCAGTTTCTTTTTGATTCAGTCTTTGTGGACTGTATTTCCTAGAAATTTGTCCATCTCCTCTAGGTTATCCAGTTTGGTTCCATATAGTTTTCTATAATATTCTCGTATGATATTCTGTGTTTCTATGTTATTTGTTATAATTTCTCCATTTTCCTTTCTTATTTTGCTTATTTGTGCTGACTCTTTTTTCTTCTTTGTGAGTTTGGCCAGAGGTTTGTCAATTTTATTTACTTTTTCAAAAAACCAGCTTTTGGTTTGATTGATTTTTTCTATGGTTTTAAAAATTTCTGTTTTATTTATTTCCTCCCTGATCTTTATTATTTCCTTCCTTCTGCTGCCTTTTGGGTTTTTCTTCTCTTCTTTCTGTAATTCTTTTAGCTGGTGGGTTAGATTGTTTATTTGAGATTGTTCTTCTGTTTTGAGGAAAGCCTGGATATCTATAAACTTCCCTGTTAGCACTGCCTTCGCTGTGTCCCATAAATTTTGTGTGGTTGTGTTTTCATTTTCATTTGTCTCAAGGTATTTTTTAATTTCAACTTTGATTTCATCATTGACCCATTGGTTTTTTAATAGCATGTTGTTTAATCTCCATGCTTTCCTTTTTTTCTCCTTTGTTTCTCTGTAGTTAATTTTTAGTTTCACGGCATTGTGGTCAGTAAAGATGCTTGAGATAATTTCTATCTTCTTAAAATTGTTGAGGCTTCTTTTGTGCCCAAGTACATGATCAATCCTGGAAAATATTCCATGTGCACTTGAAAAGAATGTATATCCTATTTTTGTGGGGTGTAATGCTCTGAAAATATCCACCAAATCTAATTTTTCTATTGTATTATTTAATTTCTCTGTTGCTTTATTTATTTTCTGTCTGGAAGATCTGTCTAGTGATGTTAATGTGGTGTTAAAATCTCTGACAATGATTGTATTCCCATCAATATCCTCCTTTATCCCTGTTAGTAATTGTTTTATGTACTTAGGTGCTACTATATTGGGTGCATATATATTAACGAGTGTAATATCCTCACCTTGTATTACTCCTTTAATCATTATAAAATGTCCATCTTTATCTTTCTTTATGGCCTTTGTTTTAAAGTCTATTTTGTCTGAAATCAGTACTGCAACACCTGCTTTTTTGGCTTTTCCATTTGCATGGAATATCCTTTTCCATCCTTTCACTCTCAATCTATATGTGTCCTTCTCCCTAAAGTGGGTCTCTTGTATGCAGCATATTGAAGGTTCTTGCTTTATTATCCAGTCTGCCACTCTGTGTCTTTTGACTGGAGCATTTAGTCCATTAACATTTACAGTAATTAATGATAGATGTGTTTTATTGCCATTTTGATCCTATTTTTGCAGTTGATTTGGTATTTCCTCTTTCTCCCTTTCTTTTTCCTTTTGTGGTTTGGTAATCTTCCTTTGTATTATCATGGATTTTATTTAGTTTTTGTGACTCCCTTGTAAGTTTTTGGCTTGTGGTTACCCTTTTTTAAGTGTATTAGCCCATTACTATAACTGTTTTTATTAAACAGATAGTAAAATAATCTCAAACCCATCCTACAGAGAACAAAAAATTTAAAAAAGAAAGAAAAATATATTCTGTATTTTCTTGCTTCCCTCTCCCACTCTTAATGATTTAGATGTCTTCTTTTACAATTTCTTGTTTATTTTATTTGTTATTCATGAGTTATCACTTTTCCAGTTATGAATTTCTCATTTCTGTAGCATCCTGCTTCTTTTCTATTTAGAGTAGAGCTTTCAATATTTCTTTTAGCATGGGTTTAGTGTTGCTAAACTCTTTTAGTTTATGCTTGTTGTGAAATTCTTTATCTCTCCTTTTATCCGAAAGGATAGCCTTGCTGGATAAAGTATCCTAGGCTGCATCTTTTTTTCATTCAGGACTTTGAATATATCTTGCCACTCCCTTCTGGCCTGTAGTGTTTGTGTAGAGAAGTCAACTGAGAGCCTTATGGGGGTTCCCTTGTAACTCACTCTTTGTTTTTCTCTTACTGCCTTTAGGATCATTTCTTTATCCTTGACTTTGGCCATCTTGATTACGATATGTCTTGGTGTGGGTCTGTTTGGGTTCTTCCTGTTTGGGGCCCTCTGAGCTTCCTGTACTTGGATATCTGATTCCTTCTTTAGGTGTGGGAAGTTTTCAGTCATGATTCCTTCCAATACCTTTTCAATCCCCTTTGATCTTTCTTCCCCTTCTGGAACCCCTAGTATGTGAAGATTGGCACACTTTATATTATCCCATAGGTCCCTTATGTTGTTTTCACTAGTGTTTATTTATTTTTCTTTTAGCTGTTCTGATTGTGTTGTCCTGTCTTCTAAGTCACTTACTCATTCCTCTGCGTTATCTAGTCTGCTTTGTACAGCCTTTAGATTCGTTCTCATCTCAGCCAATGAGTTTACCAAGTGTACTTGGCTCTTTATAGCTTTGATTTCATTTTTGACATATTTTGTATCTCTAAACATTGTCTCTTTTAGTTCCTTCAGTACTTTGATCACTCCTTTTTTGAAATCTTGATATAGTAGGCTATCAATGTCTATTTCACTGATTGTTCTTTCAGGGGATTTCTTTTGCTCTTTTAATTGGGAATGGGTCCTCTGCTTCTTCATCTTGCTAATATCTCTCTCGCACTGTGGCTTTTGGAGTATCAGTTATCTATTGTGGTCCTTAAGGAGTTTATTTATTTATCTGTCTAATGCCTATGCAGGAATAAAACTTAAAAAAAAAAGGAGAGAGAGAGATAAAGAGAATTTTAAAAGAAGGGAGAAAAAAAAAGGTTTGAAAACAGTGTATAATGTAAAATAGAAGAGCAATTTGAATCAGACTAACAATCCAGTTGAGAAATCTTTTTAAAAACCCTTATAAAAAGGAAAAAAGAGCAAAAACAATATTTGAAACCTGTGTATAATCAGTAACAGGAGGTCAAAACGAAAAGAAATGAAAATGAAATCAGGTGGATTTTTAAAAGTAATAATAATAATAAAAATACTTTAAAAGAAAAATTTAAAAGGGTTTAAAACTAGGAGCATATACAATTGTGTAGAAAGTAGAAATTAAAAAGGTAATAGAAAATAGAACAGGTAAAATAAAGTAAGAATTTTAAAAGAAGGGAGAAGAAAAGGTTTGAAAATAGTATATAATGAATAATAGAAGAGCAAGTTGAAACAGAATAGCATTTGGGTTCAGACGTCTTTTAAAAACCTTTAAAAAATGAGAAAAGAGGAAAAAATATTTGAAAACTGTGTAAAGTAATAACAGGAGATCTAAACCAAGAGAAATAAAAATGAAATGAGGTGGATTTTTAAAAATAATAATAAAAATTTTTAAAAGAAAAATTTAAACGGGATTAAAAGTGGAAGCATTTATAATTGTTTAAAAAATAAAAATAAAAAAGATAAAAATAGATTAAAAATAAAAGAGGGAGGTATTCTCCTGGAGACTGTACTCTTAATGAGAAGCCTTTCTGTCTTCACTGTGTTTTGCAAACTCAGCTTGCTCTTTCCATAGGCCCTCCATTGGCCCCCTTGTCTGTGCTGTTCCTAGTGCTTGTTAGCAAGGAGATCGTGCCCTCTCCAAACACTGGGTCAGGTGCTGCTCTCCTTAAGCTGTGGGCGGGCGGGTCACTCCCCCTCCAGATGTCGCAGTCAGATGTTGCAGACTGGCCAGGTAGGTGGGTGGATCGCGCCCCCTCCCAGCACTGTGGTCAGGTGCTGCGTTCCTGCCAGGAAGCTGGGTGGTCACCTGCCCTCTCCCGGTGCTGGTCACTCCACTTCTCTGTGACGCTGCCTGCTCCGCCTTGGGTCCGTGCTCTGTAGGCAGGCTTTGGGAAGACTGTGGAACAGCCCCGCCCCTGCTCTGTGCCAAAACCCAGCTCCTTGTTTGTCTTGGTTGCACGAGTTCTCTGAGGTACTAGGGCAGAAAGATCCTTTCTGCCTCTGGCTGTAAACAAGTCTCCATGTGGCCTTTGAGGCTGCTAAGCCCTTAGGTATGGATTCAGGTTTGGAACCCTCCCCCGCCTGGGTGCTAAGCGCCGGAGGATATGGCGGCTGTGCCTAAGCCCTGCCTCTCTTCCCCCGAAAACCTTCCGGGGTTTTTCAGAGATGGGGTATGCACCCTTTCCCCCAGGGCACATTAGCCATGTTGTTTTATGGGGGGCCCAGATTGTTCTGCCCTGTGTACCCACTCAACCACTGCACACAGCACCCTGCAGTCCCCCAGGGCTGCCTCAGTGCAGCCACCCCAGTCCTCTGCCTGGCTGGGGCAGCCTGTCCCGTCCCCTAGCTGCCAGCTCGCATCTTGGACTGAGTGTCGCAGGGACCCTCTGTGCCCATTTAACTTAGTTCTGTCAGTGAAGGGGTGCTCTGTACAGATCTGAGCCTCAGAGGCTCCCCCTCTGTCCCGCTGGCCTTTCCATTGGAGAGGGGAAGACCCAGCGGACGAGGGCTAGTCCTCCTTTGCCTCTCCCTCCCCGTGGGACCAGTCCTGCGTTGTTTTGCCTTTTCTTCTTTCTTTTTTCCTTTTCTCCTACCAGATTTTTGGCGTCTTTGTCTTTTGAAGAGGGCGATGTTATGTCGGAGTTCTGCAGGTGCTCTGATTGGCTGAGTGGGTCTGTGGATGTGAGTTTTGGTGTATTTGTGGGAGAGGGTGAGCTACGAGTGTCCTTCTACTCTGCCATCTTGGTCTCTGTCTTTTGAGATTGTTCAGTATACAGACATCTTTGAAAAGGTAACTTGGAACAAAGGCAATCAGTGTCTCTGATTGTATGGTAGGCAGAAATGTCTTATTTGTGTTTTTCAACAAAAAAGAAAAATAAATAAATAAAATACATAAGAATTAAGAAGGGAGAAACAAGCTTGTTTTTATTGGCAGATGTGTAATCGTTTACCTAGTGAGTTCATAAACTTCTAGTTACAAATGGCAAGAAATAGTAAGAGAGCTCACCAAGATTCAAGCTCTATCTAGCAAAACCATTTGCATTTTTATAAAATAGGGACAAAATTTAGAACATATTATAAAAATGATAGCATTTATAAAATCAGCAAAAGTCATAATACCTTTGAATATATCTAAGAAATGTTGCACCACATTTTAATAGAAGACATTGTAAAACTTTACTGAAAAATATGAGAAGGTTTACATGGAGATGCATAATTTCATGGATAGGAAGACTAAATATGTTGAAATTGTCTCCAAATTAATTTATAAATTCAGTGCAGTTCAAAATTCTGCAAGCTTTGTGTGTGTGTGTGCATATGTGTGGTGTCTAACTTACTTAGATTGGTCACCTCAATATATGTAGAGAAAATATTTAATAAAATTTAACATTCATTCATGATAAAAGCTTTTGGTAAACTATGAAAAGTAAGGAACTTCCCTAATCTGATAAAAAACATCTATAAAAATGTTACTGTGACATCATTCTTAATGGTGAAAGACTGAATATTATCCATCTAAGATTAAGAAGCAGGATTTCACTCTCACAGCTTCTATTCAACATCATACTTGCATATAGTGCAGTAAGGCAAGACAAAGAAGTAAAAGCCATGTAGTTTGGAAAGGTAGACGTAAAATCTATTTGCAGAAACATGATAATCTACATTAGAACAACCCAAAGAATCTATAAAAAAGTTCCTAGAGCTAATAATATTTTAACCAAGACTGCAGGATAGCATGTTAGTGTACAAAAGTGAATCTTATTTCTATATGTGTACTTAAAATGAACATTGGAATATGAAATTTCCAAAAATACCATTTATAATAGCACCATAAAGGTATAAATGTGACAAAAAGTGTGCAGAATATTGACACTGAAAATTATGAAACAGTGATGAGAGAAATCAAATAGAGAGAGATATAACATGTTCATGGATTAGGGGACTCAATATTGTTAAGATATCAGTTCTCACTAATATGTGATCTATATATTTAACTCGATCCCAATCAAAACCAAAGAAAACTTTTCTACAGGTATGTGTGTGTTTGTTTTAGTATACACACACACACACATACATATATTCTACACATACACATAGAAATTAGAATAGGCAAAAGAAATTCTGAAGGAGAAGAACAAAGTTGAAAGACTCACATTACCTGATTTCAAGACTTTTTATAAAGCTACAGTAATCAAGGGAGTGTGGTATTGATAAAGAAAAAAACACATAGATCTGTAGATCAGAATAGAGAGCTTATAAATAGATGCATACAAATATTGTCAACTGATTTTTGATAAGATGCAAAAGACAATTCAGGAGAAAGAAAGTCTTTTCAACAAATGACACTGGAACAATTGGAAGGACGTTCTTACGTGAAAAGGAGAACCTTGGTTCATACCTCATACTTTATACAAAAATTAACTAAAGTTTTATCATATTCCTAAATATAAAACACAAAACTTATACAACTTCTAGATGAAGAGGTAGGAGAAATCTGTGTGACCTAGGAATTACTGAAAAGTTTTAAAATACAATATTAAAAGTATGATCCATAAAAGAAAAAATTGATTAAGTTAGATATTATCAAAATTAAAAACTCGCTCAATGAAAGATTATAAAGTGAATGAACAAATGAAGCCACAAACTGGAAGCAAATATTTTAAAAAATCACAAATCTGATAAAAGGTTTGTATCCAGAACTTATATAGAACTCTTAAAATTAAAAAAAATTAGAAACAATTAAAAATGGACAAAAGATATCAGATATCTCACCAAAGAAGATATTTGGATGGAAAATAAGTATATGAAGAAATGTTCAACATCATTATCATTAGGGGATGGAAATTAAAACCACAATGAGATATCACTACAAATCTATTAGAGTATCTAACAAACAAAACTGACAATACCAAATGCTGTTGAGGATGTGAAATGATCAGAACTCTCACACATTGCTGGAGAATTCAAATTAGTACAGCCACTCTGGAAAAGAGTTTGGTGGTTTCCTATAAAGCTAAAAATACACTTACCATATGACTCTCTAGTCTTGCTCTTAAAAATTTACCCAAGTTAGTTGAAAACTTATGTTCACAGAAAAAGCTGTATATGAGTGAATGGGTAAACAAACAATGGTACATCAGTTCAATGGAATGCTATTTAGCAATAAAGAAGAATGAACAAAAACATGGATGAATACTAAATGCATTTTGCTAAATGAATGAAACCATATCCCAAAGCCTAAATATTGTAGGATTACATTGACATGACATTCTGAAAAAAACAAAGCTATAGGGACGAAAACCTAAAATCGAAAAACAACAAATTAGTTTGCCAGGGGTGAGAATGATCTCTCTGAGGGAGATTCTTGTGTAATAAAACTCTTTTGTTCAGTGATGTGCTAGTGGATACTCGATTCTATGCAATTTTCAACTCACAGAAATGTTATACCACAAGAGGGAATTTTACTATCCTTACATGCTAAAAAATCAACCAGGATGGTGAGGAAACTAAAGATGGAATGTAGATACACAAGTGAATCTAACTCTATTACAGTGAATGACACCACCCACTGAAGGCTTGGAGAGGCAGAGCTGACCTAACTAACTTTATTTTGACTGAATTCTGCAAGACTAATGAAAAAAGAACTGAACAAAAAACACTGTACTATAGTTGGTAAATTTGTTTCTCATAGGGATATGCAATAGCAGTTCTGGAATTGCATTTTTATTACTGTAGAACAAATAAGTAAATATATTATAGTTGATGACAAGCAGGTTCTCACTGTTAGAGAAAGAAATGACAAGCACGTGGGAAAGCTAGCATGAACCCTTTAGTACTGGACTGGATTTGGAGGCATCAGTATGAACTATTCCTTTTTCTGCTTTTAATGGTTATACAGATAGACACAGATAGACATATATCAGTGTATACACATACATTTCCTTTGTCTGTCTACTGAGAGGACCTAGAAGTAGTGACACCTCAATAGCAGTGAGCACGTGTTGTGCCCAGATCTTGTTTTTTTAAAAGCACCTTTTTTATGGTATGATTCCTGTACAGTAAACTACACATATTTCAGATGTACAATTTGATGAATATTGATAGATGTATACACCAATGAAACCAGCACTGCAATCAAGATAGCTAGCATTTCCATCACTCCCAAGAGGTGCAAATTTCAAATTCCCAATTTATCCCTTCCCACCCCCTTTACCCCCCTGGTAACCGTAAGTTTGTTGTCTATGTTTATGAGTCTGTTTCTGTTTTGTAGATAAGGTCATTTGTGTCCATTTTTTTAGATGCCACATATAAGCGATATCACATGGTATTTTTATTTCTCTTTCTGACTTACTTGAGTCAGAATGACAATATCCAGGTCCATCCATATTGCTGCAAATGGCATTATTTTATTCTTTTATATGGCTGAGTAGTATTCCATTGTGTGTGTATATATATATATATATATACCCACATCTTCTTTATCCAGTCATCTGTTGAAGGACATTTAGGTTGTTTCCATGTTTTGGTTATCATAAATAGTGCTGCTGTGAACATTGGGGTACATGTGTCTTTTTGAATTATATTTTCCTCTGGATTTATGCCCAGGAGTGGGATTGCTGGATAATATGGTAATTCTGTTTTTAATTTTTTAAGGAATATCCATACTGTTTTCCACAGTGGCTACACCAATTTACATTTCCACCAATAATGTAGGAGGATGAACTTTTCTCTGCACCCTCTCCACATTTATTGTTTGTGGACTTTTAATTTTTATTTATTTATTTTTAATTGAAGTGTAGTCAGTTTACAATGTTTTCTTAATTTCTGGTGTACAGCATAGTGATTCAGTTATACACATATATATATATTCCTTTTCATATTCTTTTTTATTATAGGCTATTACAAGGTATTGAATATAGTTCCCCGTGCTATACAGTAGGACCTTGTTCAACTATTTTGTATATAGTAGTTAGTATCTGCAAAACTGATACTCCCAATTTATTCCTCCACTCCCCTTGTCCTCCATGGTAACCATACATTTGTTTTCTTTGTGAGTCTGTTTCTGTTTTGTGAATAAGTTCATTTGTGTCACTTTTTAGTGGACTTTTTAATGATAGCCATCTGACCTGTGTGAAGTGATAACTCATTGTAGTTTTGATTTGCATTTCTAGGATATTTAGTGATGTTGAGCATCTTTTCATGTGTGCATTGGCCATCTGTATGCCTTCTTTGGAGAAATGTCTATTCAGGTCTTTTGCTCATATTTTGGATTGGGTTTTTGTTGTTGTTGTTGTTGTTACTGAGTTGTATGAGTTGCTTGTACATTCTGGAAATTAAGCCCTTTTTGGTTACATCATTTGCAGATATTTTCTCCCAGTCCATAGGTTTTGTTTTTTAAGCTTATAAGTTTGATTAGGCCCCATTTGTTTATTTTTACTTTTATTTCTATTGCCTTGGGATACTGACCTAAAAAAACATTGCTACGATGTATGTCAGAGAATGTTTTGCCTATGTTCTCTTCTAGGAGTTTATGGTGTCCTGCCTTATATGTAAGTCTTTAAGCCATTTTAAGTTTATTTTTGTGTATGGTGTGAGGGAGTATTCTAACTTCACTGATTTACACGCTTCTGTCAAGCTTTCCCAACACCATTTGCCAAAGAGACTGTCCTTTCTCCACTGTACAGTTGTACCTCCTCTGTCAAAGGTTAATTGACCATTGGTGTGTGGGTTTATTTCTGGGCTGTCTATTCTGTTCCATAGATCCATATGTCTCTTTTTGCGCCAATTCTATGCTGTTTTGATTATAGTAGCTTTGTTAGTATAGTCTGAAGACTGGGAGAGTTATGCCTCCAATTTCATTCTTTTTCATCAGGATTGCTTTGGCAATTCTGGTTCTTTTGTGATTCCATATAACTTTTAGGATTATGTGCTCTAGTTCTGTGAAAAATGTCCTGGGTAATTTGATAGGGATCACATTAAATCTGTAGATTCCTTTGGGTAGTATAATCATTCTAACAGTATTAATTCTTCCAAGCCAAGACCATGGGATATCTTTCCATTTCTTTGAATCATCCTCCATTTCCTTTATCAATGTTTTATAGTTTCAATGTATAAGTGTTTCATTTCTTTGGTCAGGTTTATTCCTAATTATTTTATTTTTTGATGCAATTTTAAAAGGGATTTTCTTTTTGCTTTCCTTTTCTAATATTTCATTGTTAGTGTAAAGAAATGCAACAGATTTCTGTATGTTAAACTTATATCCTGCTACCTTGCTGAATTCATTTATCGTTTCTAGTAGTTTTTGTGTGGAATCTTTAGGGTTTTCCATATATAGTATTATGTTACCTGCATATAGTGACAGTTTTACCTCTTCCCTTCCAATTTGGGCCCCTTTTATTTCTTTTTCTTGTCTGACTGCTATGGCTAGGACTTCCAATACGATGTTGAATAGAAGTGGTGAGAGTGGTCATCCTTGTCTTATTCCAGATTTTAGGGGGAAAGATTTCAACTTCTCACCATTGAGTATTATGTTGGCTGTAGGTTTGTCATAAGTAGTTTTTATGATGTTGAGATATGTTCTCTCAATACTCACTTTGGTATTTGTTTTTATCATGTATTTTGAATTTTATGAAATGCTTTTTCTTAAATACAGGACAGAAATGGACTCATGGACAGAGAATACAGACTTGTGGTTACCGGGGGGGGGGGGGCGGGGTAGAGGGTGGGAAGGGATAGACTGGTATTTCAAAATTGTAGAACAGATAAACAAGATTACACTGTATAGCACAGGGAAATATACACAAAATGTTATGATAAATCACAGAGAAAAAATGTGACAATGAGTGTGTATATGTCCATGTATGACTGAAAAATTGTACTGAACACTGGAATTTGACACAACACTGTAAAATGATTATGAAGCAATAAAAATGTAAAAAAAAAATGAAATGCTTTTTCTGCATCTATTGAGATGACCGTGTGGTTTTTGTCTTGTCTCTTTTTTTGATGTGGGTTATCAAATTGATTGATTTGCTTATATTGAACCATCCTTGTGTCCTTGGAATGAATCCAACTTGGTGGTGTATGATGTTTTTTATGTGTTATTGGATTTGGTTTGCTAATATTTTTTAAAAAATATTTTTATTGAAGTATAGTTAGATTACAGTGTATCAGTTTCTGGTGTATAGTGCAATACTTCAATCATATAGGAACATACATATATTCATTTTCATATTCATTTTAACCATAAGTTACTACAAGATATTGAATATAGTTCCTTGTGCTATACAGTATTATCTTGTTGTTTATTGGATTTTGTGAGAATCCTCTTGTATTTCAAAATGTGAGACTCTCTGCCATAATTCAGTAGGTGTTCTGTGCAGTTAAGTTGGTTTGTAGATGTAATTCTTTTCTCTCAATTGTGTCTTCTTTTATTTTATTAAAAAGTTTTGCAATTGAAGTATAGTTGATTCACAATATTATATTAGTTTCAGGTATACCACAGAGGTTTCAGTATTTTTATAGATGATACTCCATATTAAGTTATTATAAAATATTGGTTATATTTTCTGTGCTGTACAATATATTCTTGTAGCTTTGTATTTTATATACAGTAGTTTGTACCTCTCAATCCCCTAATTTTATTTTACCCTTCTCCTCTTCCCTCTACACACTGGTAACCACTAGTTTGTTTTCTATCTCTGTAAGTCTATTTCTGTTTTGTTTTAGTCATTCATTTGTTTCATTTTTTTAGATTATTCCACATATGTGTGATAACATACAGTATTTGTCTTTCTCTGTCTTACTTATTTCACTGAGCATAATATCTTCCAGGTCCATCCCTGTTGTTGCAAATGGCAAAATTTCATTTTTTATGGCTGAATAATATTTCACTGTATATATATATATATATATATAGAGAGAGAGAGAGAGAGAGAGAGAGAGAGCGAGCGAGCACATGTTCTTTTCCATTCATCTGTTGGTGAACAGTTAGATTACTTATCTATCTTGGCTATTGTAAATAACACTGCTATGAACATTTGAATGCAGGTGTCTTTTCAAATTAGTGTTTTTGTTTTCTTCAGATATATACCTAGAATTGGAATTGCTGAACATATGGTAGTTCTAGTTTTAGTTTTTTTGAGAAGCCTCCATACTGTTTTCCATAGTGGCTGCAACAATTTACATTCCTACCAACAGTGTACTAGAGTTCCATTTTCTCCACATCCTCACTAACATTTGTTATTTGTAGTCTTTTTGTTGATTGACATTCTGACAGGTGTGAGATGATATCTCACTGACGTTTTCAGTTGCATGTCTTTAATGTTTAGCAATGTTGAACTACTGTATATAAAACTGATTAGTAGAAGTGAAATAGAATCAATAATAATAATAAAAAAACTCCCTACACAGAAAAGTCCAGGACTGAATGGTTTCCTGTTGTTTCTGTTTTCTATTTCATCAATTTATATCAGAATAGAAATCAGTAGAAGTATTTATTGTTTTCTTCCTTTTGCTTACTTTAAAAAATTTTTTTAGTTTTATAGTTTCTAAGTGGGAACTTGGATTATTGATTTGAGATTTTTCTTTGTTTCTAATATAGGTGTATAAAACTGTAATTTTTTCTCTCAGCATTATTTAGGCTCTGTTCTATAAACTTTGATATTTTGTCTTTCCATTTTCATTGAGTTCAAAGTATTTTCTAATTTCCCTTGTGACTTCTTTGACCCATACATTATTTAGAAGTGTGTTGTTTAGTTTCTAAATATTTCATGATTTTCTAGAGATCTTTCTGTTATGGTTTCCTATTTTAATTCCAGTGTTATCAGAGAAAATACTTTGTATGACTTCTGTCCTTTTAAATTTATGAGACTTATTTTATGTCCCTGCACAGGAATATACTGGTTGTTTCCTGTGTGCTTAGAAAATGTGTGTCTTTTGCTTTTGTTTGTTATGTTGTTATGTTCTGTAGATGTCAATAGGTTATATTGGTAGATAGTATTTTTCACACTCTTGATAATACTCTTACTGCTTTTCTCTCTAGTTCTATCAAATACTGAGTGCGATTCTGAAATCTTCAACTATAATTGTTGAATTCCACTTTCAGTTTAGTCAGACTTTGCTTCATGTAATTTGAAACTCACTTATTACATACATATGGTTTATGGTTATTATATCTTCTGATGTATTGACCCTTTTATCATCATGATCTGTCCCTGTTCGTCTCCAATAATATTTCTTGTCTTAAAAATAATTTTGTTTGTACATTAAAGGAAATCATCAATAAAATGAAAAGGTAATGTATAGAATGGGACACAATATTTGTAGGGGGGTCAATATCCCAAATATATAAAGAACTCTTATACCTCAATAGCAAAAAGCAAAAAAAAAAAAAAATAGTGATTGAAAATGGGCAGAATATCTGAATAGACATTTTTCCAGAGAAAATATACAGATTGCCAACAGGTCCATGAAAAAATGCTCAACATCACTAATCATCAGGAAATGCAGGTCAAAACCACAAGGAGTTATCACCTCATGTGTGTTAGAACGGCTGTAATCAAAAAGACAAGAAATAACACTGTTGGTGAGGGTGTGGAGAAAAGGGAACCTTTATACTGCACAGTGGAGAAAAGGGAACCTCTGCACTTTGATGGGAATGTAAATTAGTGCAGCCACTGTAGAAAACAGTATGGAGCTTCCTCAAGAAATAAAGAATAGAACTACTATACAGCCCAGCAATTTCACTCCTGGGTGTTTATCCAAATAAAATGAAAACTTGAACTTGGAAAGGTGCATGCACTCCATGTTGTCGCAGTATTATTTATACTAGTCGAGATATAGAAACAACCTGTGTGTCCATTGATGGATGAATGGATAAGGTGTGCTATACATATATAATGGAATAGTACTTAGCAATAGAAAAGAATGAAATCTTGCCATTTGTGACAACACGGATTGACCTTGAGGACATTATGTTAAATGAACTATGTTAGACAAAGAGAGACAAATACTATATGATCTCACTTATATGTGGAGTATAAATTTAAAAAAATCCCAAACTCACAGATACAGAGAACAGATTAGTGTTTACCAGAAGCGGGGAGTGGACAAAATGAGTGAAGAAGCTATAAACCTGCATTTATAAAATAAATAACTCATGGGATATGATGTACAGCATGGTGACTATACTCAGTACTGTATTGCATACTTGAAAGTTTGCTAAACAAGTAAATCTTAAACATTCTTACTATAGGAAGAAAGATTTGTAACTGTCTATGGTGGCATATGTTAACTAGACTTATTGTGGTGATTATTTCACCATGTATACAAACATCAATTCATTGTGTTGTATATGTTGAAAATATAATGTTATGTCAATTATACCTCAGTAAAAATCAGATTAACCAAAGCTTAAGAAAAATAAAACTTAAATGGGCTGTCTTTCTTACCCCCACCCTAAAGAGTGTTGGCTCAAAAGACCTACCTATATGTTAGGTAGTGTGAAAGAAGGGACAAACAGACAAGAGCAACCCAAAGTCAAAATCAATTACATTTATTTATTTATTGTTGAGTTATAGTCAGTTTACAATTTTGTGTCAATTTCTGGTGTACAGCAGTTTTTTAGTCATACATGAGTATACATATATTCATTTTCATATTCTTTTTCACTGTGAACTACTACAAGATCTTGAATATATTTTCCTGTGCTATACAGTATAAAATCAATTACTTTTGTTAATCAAAGCCATGGACTCTTTGATCAAAGGGAGTGAGGGAGGAACCAAGTTTCCACCACCTTAATGCAGAAATGAGAATGATTGTTGATAGAAAAAGGAAAAATTTTTTCTTTCATCCTCTCCCTCCAAAAAAGCATGATTAAGTAGTAACACAAGGATGCCACTCCAAACCCCCATAAAATTTTTTTGGTCTGTTGTGAATATAATCAATTCATTTTCTTCTGTTTGTTGTTTGCATGATACATCTTTTTTCCATTATTTTCAACCAGTTTTTCTCTCTAAATCTAAAATGTATCTCTTTTCAACAGCATTTGTTTAGATCTTGCCTTTTAAACTCAATCTGACCATTTATTTGTTTTTAATTAGCATGTTTAGCTCATTTACATTTAATGCAGACATTGATATAATTAAATTTATGTCTTCCATTTTGAGATTTTCTGTGTTTTTTACACTTAACTGCCTTTTTGTTAAATAAATTTTCTAGATTTTTAAAAATTAATTTTTTAGATTACTCATTTTAATTGCTCTGTTGATTTTTACATTGTATTATTTTCAGTTATTTTTTCAGTGGTTGCTCCAGGGATTACACTATACATCTTAACTTATTACAGTCAGAATCAAGTTAATACTAACTTAATTTTGATAAATTATAGCACCTTCGTTCTGATACAACTCATATTCCTATCTCTTGTTTTGTGTTAATTTTTCTAAATTACATCTATATATGTTGTAACTATAGCATATTTTCTTCTTTATGTAATCTTATGCATTTTAAAGAAATTGAAAGCATAAAGGGTCTTTTATACTTACTTACATATATACCATTTCTAATGTATTTCATTTCTGTCTGAGTATTTCACTTACCTGGTATCATTTCCTTTCTTTCAGTCAGGTCCTTTCAAAAGAAGGACTTCCTTTAATATTTCTGGTGGTGCAGTTCTGCTGGTAACAAATTCAGACTGTCTTTTATATGAAAAATCTCTATTTTACTTTCATTTTTGAATAGTTTTGTTAGTTTTGCCTGATACAGAATTCTTGGTTTTCAGAAATTTTTTTCTTGTTTTTAAAATTAAAAAAATTTTTTAATTGAAGTATTCTCAGTTACAGTATGTCAATTTCTGGTATACAGCATAATGTCCCAGTCACGCATATATACACATATATTTGTTTTCATATTCTTTTTCATTAAAGGTTATTACAAGATATTGAATATAGTTCCCTGTGCTATACAGAAGAAATTTGTTGTTTTATCTATTTTTATATATAGTGGTTAACCTTTGCAAATCTCAAACTCCTAAATTTATCCCTTCCCACCCCCTTTCCCTGGTAACCATAAAAGTGTTTACTATGCAAGTCTGTTTCTGTTTTATAGGTGAGTTCATTAGTGTCTGCTTTTTACTTTTAAGATTCTGCATATGAGTGATATCATATGGTATTTTTTGCTTACTTCAGTTAGAATGACAGTCTCCAGGTCCTTCTATGTTGCTGCAAATGGCATAATTTTATTCTTTTTTTTTTTATCTCTGAGTAGTATTCCATTGTATAAATATACCACAACTTCTTTATCTAGTCATCTGTTGATGAACGTTTAGATTGCTTCTATGTCTTGGGTATTGTATATAGTGCTGCTATGAACATTGGGGTGCATGTATCTTTTTAAATTAGAGTTCCCTCTGGATATATGCCCAAGAGTGGGATTGTTGGATAATATGGTAAGTGTATTTTTAGTTTTTTATGGAATCTTGATACTATTTTCTGTAATGGCTGCAGCAGACTACATTCCCACCAGCAGTTCAGAAATTTTCTCTTTGAGCAGTTTGACTATGTCATTCTACTGCTTTCTGTCTTCCATTGTTTCAGATTAGAAGTTAACCATTAATTGTATTGCTGACTCCCCTTTTGAGTTGAGTTTTCCTTCCTGCTTTTAAAATTTTCTTTTTATCTCAGGCTTTCCGCAACTTTACTGTGATATGTCTAGGTATAGATCCCTTTGTAATGATCCTTTTTGTTTGTTGTAGTTCTTGTAATCTGTAGATTAATAATTTCATCAAATTCAGAATTTTTGATTTTTTTTCCCAGTAATTTTCTTCTCTTTCTTTCTCCTCTTGTTGCTACACTCCCATCATCCATCTTTGGATTCCTTCATTTTGTCCCATAATTCTCTGAGTTTCTGCTCATTTTTCCTTGATTTTTTCTCTCTACTTTTCATGTTGGGTCGTTTATATTCATCTGTATTCACATACTCTGATTCTTTCTCTTACCTTCTCAAATCTGCTGTTAAGCTTATCTAGTGCATTTTTCATTTCAGTTGCTATACTTTTAAACTCTGGAATATCCATGTGGTTCTTTTTCAAAGTTTATATTTCTTTATTTCAGTCTGCTATTTATTGAGTCATCAGGTTTTTAAAAAATTATTTAAACATGATTTCTTTTAATTTTTATAAACATGTTTATAATCTATTCTTTGAAGTCTTTGCTGGGCACATATAGAGTTAATTCTATTGACTACTTTTGTTCTTGAGTCTTGGTCACACTTTCCTGTTTTTTGCATGACTTGTAATTTCTTGTTGGAAATTGAACATTTTAGATATATCACAGCCAATCTGCAGTCTTTTTTTTTCCCCATGAGAATTGCTTTTGTTTTTCCTTTTTATAAAGTAAGTTATTTAGATTTAGTGTTTCTATCTCATAATGGTACTGATGCTTCTTCTCAGTTTTAAAAATTAATTTTTTTCACATTGACCTCCTAGGGTTTGCCTCTGAGTATTATAGCTTAGTGATCAGCCAGTGATTGTTCAGAAGTTGTGTTTAAAACACTTCGAATCCTTTTTAAAATTTTTTTTATTTTTATTTTTTTAAAATTAAAAAAAATTTGATAGACTTCATTCTTTTAGAGCAGTTTCAGGTTCACAATAGAATTGAGCAGAAAATACAACAGAGAGTTCTCACATAGCCCTCCCACCCACACATATATACTTCCCTAACCTCAGCATCCCTCATCAGATGACACTATGAATCCTTAAGGCTATTTTCTCTCTTTGCTGATGAATTTCTGTGTAGATTGATAAAAATGTTCAGTTTTGTGGTAAATTTTAGTCTGCCTCGCCTTTTACTTTACTCACAGCCTCTTGGGGGTTCTCCTTAGCCAGTTTTGTGTAAAAAACCTTACGCTGAGTCTCCTGTGCATGTGCACACAACCTTCTAGTTAGCCAAGGATTTGTGGAAAGCTTATAAAGAGCTCATTTTTATTTCTTTCAAAGTTCTAAGATCTCTTTAAAATTTTTGACTGGTTTGCCAGTCTGCTACTTGCCCCAGTTGGAACTATAACCTTTGGCTAGCAGAATTGTGGGTTATAATTGGTTGAAGGATGGAGAAATACATATGGCAGAAAGAAGCAGGGACAAAAATACAAACACTGCCATACTCTTGTATATCCAGAAGTAATGATGGGCAATAACTTGATGTTAGTGTATCAGCTTTCATGCAAGATGCTCTCTCCCTTGTTTCCTCCTTCAGGGAGGGCATGTATTGGGTCTTTTGACATTCTTGAACGTTGTCATGGTAAATATCATGGGGGAGATGAGATGACATATAAATATCTTGATATTAGGCTTATAACAACTAGGAATATCAATAAGAAGAGGAGAACTAGTAGAGGAAAAGTACAGATTTAGAGATCATCTGCTCTATTAACTTCTCAGTTTGGTAGACCTGAAAAAAAAACTGGTGCACAAGTATATAAAGTTTTTAGTCTCTAGTTTCATGATTATTTGGTAAATTAGTTGAAATTCATACCTAAGTCTTCTGACTTTGAATCTTACTTCTTTCTGTTATGTCTGGCAAAGAACCTACAAAAGCATAATCTTTATAGAGCTATAAAATCCTTGAGTTAAAAATGACCTAAAAGAATAATACTATCCTCCAATATTAACTCTGTGATATTATTATAATTATTAACAATCACTAAAACAACCAGAACTTGTTGAACATCTAGTATGTTCCTATTGCAGTGTAAGCACACTACAAATATGTTATTAGTATTTTCATTTTAAAAATTAAGAAAGGGGAGATTTAGTGATTTGTCCAAGAGCTCTCAGGTAGTAAGTAGTAGAGTGGGAATCCAAAATTTTATCTATTTGAATTCAAAGTCTGTGCCTTTAACTATCTGTTATATTGCCTCATGTGATGTCACTGAAAATACTTAACCCTGTACTTGGCAGGCTTTAACGACTATACTGAAATCATTTTATTGTGCATATATTATCCAGCCTCTTCTTGAATATTTCCAGAGACAAGAAACTCACTCCATCCTCTTTTCCTTATAGGACAGTTTCTATTGTTACAGTTTACTTATGTGTAACTGGATTGTATGTCTTTTGGTTACTCCCATAATGTTTGGCTTTCTTATATATGTCTCTTATGTATGAAATAAGTCTCCTATGTATGAAAATGAGTATTTGTTAGTTTTTTCTTTGCCAGGTTCAACACTCTCAGTTTTTTTCAGCTGTTAAAAAAATAAAATTATTTACCATCTTGGTAGTTTTCTTTGGTTGCACTCTAGATGATTAGTATACTGCTGAGACTATTATAGCTAGAAGTAAATAATACCACAAGTAGTATACTAATAACAATAATAATACCTACCCTTTATAGAGGTCTTATGTGACATGTAGAGTGCTAAGTCTTCTACATCTCTACAGTAACAGTAGAGGAAGAAATTAAGGCTTACAGGGGTGCTTTTGTCTGTCACTTCTATAACTAATAAGTGACCTCTGTGCCAGAATTTGAACCTAGGTGTTTTGTTTTGTTTTGTTTTTAGAATCTTAGGATATTTTACTGGCCTGTGCCATGGAAGTAGATGACTTCGTCATGTGTTTATTTCATATGGATAGGCTTTAGCTAAAACCTGTATAGCCTGGATCCTTTCAGTATTATAGTATCTTTCAGGGTGCTCTCCCATCTTTTCCTTTTTCCTTTCATTATTTTTTTGAAATATATTTTTATTAAAGTATAGTCAGTTTACAGTGTTATATCAATTTCTGGTGTACAGCACAATACTTCAGTCACATAAGAACATACACACATTCATTCCCATATTCTTCTTCACCATAGGTTACTATGAGATATTGAATATGGTTCCCTGTGTTATACAGTAAAACTTATTGTTTATCTATTTTATATATATTAATTAGTATCTGCAAATCTCAAACTCCTAATTTATCCCTTCCCACTCTCTTCCCCCACCCTGGTAACCGTAAGTTTGTTTTCTATGTCTATGAATCGATTTCTGTTTTGTAACTAAGTTTATTTGTCTTTTTTTTTTTTTAGATTCCATGCATAAGTGATATAATATGGTATTTTTCTTTCTCTTTCTGGCTTACTTCCCATTCTCCAGGTTCATCCATGTTGCTGCAAAGGGCATTATTTGATTATTTTTTATAGTGGAGTAGTATTCCATTGTATAAGTATACCACAATTTCTTTATCCAGTCATCTGTCGTTGGACATTTAGGTTGTTTCCATGTCTTGGCTATTATAAATAGTGCTGCTATGAACATTGGGGTGTGTGTGTCTTTCTGAATTAAGATCCCCGCTGGATATATGCCCAGGAGTGGGATTTTTGGATCATATAGTAAGTCTATTTTTAGTTTTTTGAGGAATCTCCCATTCTGTTTTCCATAATGGCTACACCAGACTACATTCCCACCAAGTGAAGGAGGGTTCCCTTTTCTCCACAACCTCTCCAGCATTTATCATTTGTGGACTTTTTAATAATGGCCATTCTGACTGATGATACCTCATTGTAGTTTTGATTTGCATTTCTCTGATAATTAGTGATATTGAGCATTTTTTCATGTGCCTATTGGCCGTTTGTATGTCTTCAATGGAGAATTGTTTGTTTAGGTCTTCTGCCCATTTCTTGCTGGATTTTTGTTGTTGTTGTTTATGTTTCAGGCATAAAGAATAGAAAGGACTGAAAGGCTGAAGGAAGAAAAAACTGATTTTTCTCTTACTGAAGTTTTGTCTTTTAATTTGGCCAGGGAAGTACCCCTAGTGATATGTGTCTGCAGCGTATTGACCAGAACTATGTTACATGGCCACCTCTTACTTCAAGAAAAACTCAGGAATTGTGTATTTTAGCTTTTCAGTCTCTATAGTAGAAGAAGGCAAAGGAGAAGAGATTGTGTTTAGGATTTGGGACAGCTAGTTAATAATGTCTGCCACATAACTTTCATAGATTATTGGAAGGATTCAGTGATACAGTGTGAAAAGATTTTATAGAGTGTAATTTAAATAAATGTAAATGACTTATTAGTCCTCTTGCTTTCTATTGATGCTCTTAAAAACTTGAATATATTCTTGACTTCATTCCAATTTTTAATTTAAGAATCAGAAAATCTACCGCTTACTTCCTGGCCAAGTGTCCTGAATACACACACTGGAACTATCACTGAGTCCTACAGCCTGAAGTACAGGAAATGACCTTCATAGTCACTATTATTAGGCAAAGTTGTATTATTTTCCCCCGTGGTAAAAGATGTTAAGAAAAGGCACCAGGAAGTAAATAAGTCCTGAAGGTGAGCTGAGAAGGGGAGTGGAGGAGTGAGAATTTTAAATGAGGTCAGAGAATGCTTAAGAAACAGAAGTCTCCAAAGAATTTGGAAATGACCAGAAAAACGTGTAGGATGTGTCACCTTCAGGTTTATTACTTCTCAATCTCTTTATTCTAATGAAAATGCTGGTAGTTTATAAAATTCTGTCATATTCGGTAAAACAGGACTTTGATGTGTATATGGTTTTTGTTTTGTTTCTGTTTTTTGCTGCCTGTCTTCTTTCTTTCTTTTTGTAGACATTGTTCGAAGTGATGTTGCCTTGGATAAACAGAAAGGCTGCAAGATTGCCCAGCACCCTGATGTTATGCTGGAGCTCCAACGGGAGAAGGCAGCTCAGATGCATCTGGTTCTTTTAAAGGAGCAATTCTCCAATACTTACAGTAATCTCATATTAACAGGTAAGGCTGTTGGAGTCAGCTGGAATCTTAGAGCACTGTAGATTGATGGTCTCCATCAGTTAGCAGCTTGATGCTTAGGAGGCACTAAAACGGGATTCAGATGAGCCTACATCTATCTGTCTCTACCCACCATATCCCTTTTTAAATTGTGATGACTCTTGTATTCATATAAAAATGTATTATATTTTGTAGATGTATTTTGGCTTGAGGTTATGGGCAATTCAGCATGTGTGTTCTCATAAGAGAGAACCAATGAAAACCTATTGAAGCCTTGTAAAAATATGACTTTTTAGATGTGTGCCAGTAGAGTTGAGAGAATTACTAAATTTGGTGTCTAAGAAGCAGCTATTTTCCTCTTTCTGTGTATGCCCTTTCTATGAACCCAGTGAATATAAAGATGAAATGTAAAAGAGATAATGATCCACAGGCAGAGCTGAGAATGTTCTATTCTTGGTGGAGTTTGAAAATATCTAGGGAATTTGATTTTCTTTTTAAGAGCAAAGAGGCTATGAGACTGAGCCACATGCCCTGACATTGTTGGTTTTAGAAGGGAAGTGAATATATGTGAGAGCTCAAAGGAGAAACTTTTTGCAGGGCTGCTGCAGACTTTGCTGGTAAAGGGCATGCAAGTTGTGTGCTTTTGTCAAGTTTTGGAAAAGAGTCTCATAGCAGACTCTAATGTAAGACTCATGAAGAACTTGAGATGAACTAAGAACAGTCCAAGTTAACTATTTTCTTACGGGCATGCAAGGCAGATCTGCATTATATTGATTCAAATAAACCTTAACAAATCGAAAGTGTGCACTTTCCCTTGTTTATGAATACTAAAAAAATAAAAGAGATGGAATGTTTGACAGGTTTTGAACATCTCACACTTATTTTTGTAAACTCCAAGTTAGGAAAATTTTAACTTTTTCTACAGGCTTCCTAGTATTTCACCAGGAATTGCTGAGTGGCAATCAGATTGTTTTGCTTTTGAAAAAACACAAGTCTCTTCCAACTTTTCATCTCATACCTGGTAGAAGTTCCAACAGCATAAGATGAAAGCCAGATTTAAATGTGGCTTTGGTGAACAGAGAAGAGGATTATGGATTTCATAAGTATAGGCCCCTTATAGGCCCTATTTTTTGTTCTCTGGTAGGTCATTAAGGAGGGAAAACTTAAAAGTGATTTATGTCTAGTAAATCCCAAATTGATTAGTGAAACTGTGTTCAAGTTTAGATGTTTGGGAAGAACAAATTTTTCTCCAAATTTCTTAAGTCTCAAGTGTACAAATGTATGTGTATTTCGTATTTTACAATTCAGTTATTGGAAATGAAATATTTTAAACTATTTTTATTCTAGTATTTTAAGGCATGTAATAGAAAGGTCAGAACCTGTGTTCTCTAATGTGGCATAGAAAGGGCTTAGGGTAATTCTAACCCTAAACTGTGCATCCAGAGTATGGCTTGAAGGCATATTATCTTTGAAAACACAAGTGCTCTATTGAGTTCAATGGAATCTTTTCTAATTCTCAGTAACATAATCCCTTTGGATGTTTATTCGCAGTTCAAACTGTTGGAATCAACATTGTCAACTTTTACCCTGACAACTTGCTTACTTTCTACTAAACAAACTTACCCTAGAGAAGAGCCTCTTTCCTGCTCTCACTTCTCCCAAGCTGCTTCAAAGAGTCCTCAGGCATTTTCCACATTTTTCACCCAAATGCCTGTGCAGAGGTGGTACCTTACTGCAGACAGAGCATTTGGTGTGCCCTGGTTTGTTTACATGAAAGTTCAAAAGGTTTTGGTTCCAGGTGTTGGGAAGAGAAGGAGTCATTTCATTTTAGCACCAATAGTAAAACTATTTTAATATCCTTTAACTAAGTCTTTGATTTTACACAGTGTGGTTTTCTAATTGTTATGAAGTTTAATCCTTGATTTCTTATATAAATTTTGAGAACATGGTTTCCAGACAGCTAAACATAATATTTAAACATAACTAAACTAACTTTTGTAAATATTTCCCTTTTCAGTGATGAATGTATGTTGGTAAGGAGGGTGAGGTTGAAGGGGCAGAGACCTCTCAGATGAAGTGACTTTCTTTACCAACATGTTCAGAACACCTACCCTCAGATTTCTGCTTGGTGGTGTTCCACTTATTTCTTGTAACTCTGGCATAATGTTTGAAGTATCTGCGATGAAAGTATTTATGTGGGAATAGGAGGAGGAAACTGGGTCTCCAAAATCTCAGAAAGATAACTTTTTCATGCTTCTGCTCTCCTCTCACCTTTCTCCCCAGTTATTTACAGAATTTCATATATATGGGTAGCAGTGAATCATAATTGTTTCCTGATCAGTTAGTGGTATAGTCTTTATTTTAAAATCAGGCAACTAAGGTCAAGTATAGGAAAAAATTTAAAAAGTGATTGAAATGTCAGTATAGTAAGAAATTAATAAAGTGATTGAAATGGCAACTATTAAAAGCATGTTAAAAATGATGGTTGTTGCCCTCCACCTCACAAGCAAGCCCTCATTCTTAGATCTTTAGTGATGTAACTGTCAGTGTTGAGGTGAGAGGCATGCCTGCATATTCTGCAGTCCAGCTCATGATCTCTCTTTAAACAGCCATCCCTCAGATGAGGGCAAATGATAATTTTAGCTTTGAGGGTCGTTTGAACATTTAATAAAAAAAGAAGCCAATTCTATAGTCTTAATGACAACCCAGTTAATGGAAACTAATAATTCTTTAATGCATATATCTTATTGAAGTAGTCCTCATTATATCATAGTTTTTAAAAAAGTGGATTGTATTTTTGCATGGTATTAAACATGTCTTAATATTTTAAAGTGAATGATTTACGTGATACTGGAAATAATGTTAGCCTCACCTAATCTAGTTGGTTTTTGACGTGAAGTCTAAGGTTATGGGAAGGTGATGGAGTAATTCCAGGAGAACATCAATGACAGAACTATTTTGAATATGTTGTACTTTTCCACACTGACTCACCAGCCTGTGCATGTAATCCTGTCCTGTAGCTTCTTGATTATGAGACTGTTAAATGTCACTGTGCATGTTGCTCAAGGAGTGATAAATGAGAGGGAGTTGGATAGGAGCCTTTAAAAAAAGAACAGGGATCATGTCTTCCAAATGTTTGTACTCTCATGAGTCTTAATGTGATAATGCTCTATAAGTTTGTTGAAAATGTTCTGCTGAGTACACAATGAATGGATTCACTCAAAGACTACTTTTTAAGGGTTAATTTTGACATCTATTAAATAACTTTTTATAGTTTCGAATTTATTTTTCTCTGCTCGCCTGGTGAAACCTCCTCCACCCCTTGAGGTATTACATATTGAAGTTTTGTGGCAAATACGTGTACTATAATCAAATGAAAAACAGAAAATAAAAAGTTCAAAGTTAGCCTTAAGGGACAATACATTTTCTAGGATTTTGTTTAGAACATAAACTCCTGGAGGGCAAGGAATATCATATTTGTGCAGCATTCTGCACAGTACGTAGAACATAGTGAATGATTCTGAAGTGAAGTCAACTTCTAAAAAATTTATTTGTGCTGTGAAGTCATCTAGTCAACTCTGTATTTCCAGGCAACCTGAACTGTGGTCATTATAAATGGACAGCATTACTCAAGATGCTTTCCAAAATTCCTTCATGAGGACTCTTGTCATTTTATTGGCTGTTACTTTTGGTTTTGTACCTCTTATTTCAGTCATTGGATTCCAAAGTAGACTGGAATTCCTGTGGTTGGCTTACTTTATTACTGTGGCAAATAAATTGAACAAAAGAGGCTCATTTCCCTGTTGGGGCCAATTCTTCTAACGTCAGTTGGGCAAAGGGCTCAAATCAGTGGGATGAGAACTGCTCTCTCAGTTCTCACAAACCTTAATGCTCAGAGGACTATATCCAGGTCTGTTTAATTATTTGCATTCTATTCTATAGTATTGACTATAACATACTTTATTTTACCATTTCCCTATTAATGTATATTAATTTATATACATGTTGATGCATTTATTTCTGTAGAGTAGATTTCTGAAAGGGGATGTCTAGATCAAAAGGTATGTATTTTTAAATTTTATAAATTCAGGTTTATTGAAGTATAATTTACATTATAATATAAATACATTTTGACAAATTAATATACTATAGAGTCATATAACTATCATTGCATCAAGATATAGAACATTTCTGTCACTCTAAAAATTCTCATCTCCCTTTGCAGTTCCTTTCCAAACTTCCAGTCCTTAGCTGTGTCTGATCTGATTTTTGTACCTAAATGTCATATCAGTGGAATAATAAAGTGGTTGTGTGTGTCTGATTTCTTTCACTTAGCTTGATTTTTTTTTGAGATTTCATCTTGTTGTATATATTGGCAGTTGATTTCTTTTTATTGGTGAGTAATATTTCATGTTATGAATATCCTACAATTTATTTATACATTCATCTGTTGATGGATGTTTGGTTTATTTCTAGTTTTTGATGATTATGAATAAAGCCACTGTAAACATTTGTTTTCAGATCTTTGTGTTGACACATGTTTTCATGTCTCTTAGGGAGGTACCTGGAAGTGGGATTGCTTGATTTTATGGTGCCCATTTAACTTTTATAAGAAACTGTCGGACTGTTTTCCAAAGTGATTGTACTGTCTTGCATTCCACCAACAGTGGATATGAGTTCTAGATACTCCGTGTTCTTGCCACCAATTACTGTTGTCTGTCTTTTAAATTTTAGCTCTTCTAATGAATATGTAGTAGTATCTTGTGGTTTTTATATTTGCAATTTACCTCATGGCTAATGACACTGATCATCTCTTCATGTGCTTATTTGCCATCTGTATATCTTCTTTGGTGAAGTGTCTGTTCAAGACTTTTGCCCATTTAAAAAAAAATTAATGAGTTTTGTTTTCTTGATGTTAACTTTTGAGAGTTTTGTATATGTTTTGGGCTATAAGTCCTTTATTAGATATGTGATTTGCAAACATTTTTTCCTCTCTGACTTGTCTTTTTATTTTTTAACACTTTTTTAAGAAGAGACAGTACCCCCAAACTTAATTTTGATGAGGTCCACTTTATGAATTTTTCTTTTATGGTTTGCATTTAAAATTTTAATGCATCTTGCCAGATAATTTTCAGAGAAGATTATAGAAATTTCCATTCCTACTAGCTGTGTCTGAGAGCAGTTATTTGCTAGCATTCTCATTAGCACTGGATATTAGTGCTCTTTTCAAGCTTTTCCAGTTTAACAGGTGAAAAATATTATCTCATTGTTGGAATTTTCTGACCATATCAGAGCAAGTATACTTTCACATATTTATTAGTGATTTGCATTTTATGTTTTGTGAATAACCTATTCATATTCTTTGCCTTAAAAAATTGGATGTTAATCTGTTTCTTATCAGTTTGTAAGTGCTCTTTGTGAAATCAGGAGCATTAATCCTTTGTCATATGTATTGCAAACCGTTTGCCTCCCTGGATGTCATTTATTTTTTGACTCTGTTTTTAATTTAGAGCTTTAATCTTTTACTATGACTGGAATTTATGTTTATATATAGTGTGATGTAAGCACATAACGTTGTTTTCTTCCAAGTAGCTAGCCAGCTTTGTGTACACTGTTTTTTAAAAATAAAACATTCTTTTGCCACTGAATTGAGACATCATATATGTTACATATTATACTCCCACATATATTTGTACCTGTTTCTGAACTCTTCTGTCATTTTTCTATTTATTTCTGTGCCAATGCTATACTGTTTTCCTATCTGAAAAGGAATCTTATTAATCTTCGTTTTGCTTTTCCAGGGTTTTTACAGCTGTTCTCATAAAATTACTTTTTGAAATGATCTTTCATTTTCTCTAATTAAAGAAAATTCATCATTGGATTTTGATTGGAATTACATTCATTCTATATCCTAATTTGGGAAGGATTGATATTTTTCTGATGTTGTTTTCCACTTAAGAACATGGTATATCTTTCTACTTGTTCAGTTCTTGTTTTATGTTGTTTGATAATATTTTATAATTTTTATATACTTTCTTTTTAAATTTATTCTTTAATATGTTATGCTTTGTTGATGTTAAGAGTGAATTTCTTTCTCTTTATGAACTTATTTCCAGTGTAGAAAGAAGCTGTTGATCAAAGACAAAGGTAGATTTGTCCTTTTCCTAAACTTTTTCCAATTATTTTCCTTTTAATTTCTAAAAACCTCCCCAGAATATTGAAAAACAGTGGTGATAGCTGCTTATCACATGATTTTAATGAAAATGACTTCACTGTTTCACGTGCATAAATATCTAAATAATTATCCACTAAAATTAATCCCTTGAAAGTCAAAATATATTTTTTCAAAATGCAAGTGACTTTATTATTATTTATGATTATAATAGAGGAAAATATTTTTATCAACATTCTTCTAGACATCTATCCATATACACATATCATAAATGTATAGGAAGCACATAATTTTATACAAACCAATTTTATACAATATACATGCCTATTATTTCATAGCATCCTTTTAAAAAATATTTTGTAGACATCTTTCTATATCAAAGAATATGGGTTCATATTCTTTGATGGCTCCATTAGAATTCTGTTATTGTATGGATATATCATAATTGTTTAACTGATCTACTGATAGGCATCATGGTTGTCTCTAATTTTTAATGATTATAAATAATTTTGTGATGAATATCATTGCATATATATCTTTGTACAATTCCTTTAAGTTAGTGCTATGTCAAAGGAATGCACATTTAAAATTTTGATGCGTTTAGCATTTGCTCATGCTAATTATTTTCTGTTCTTTTATCTGTGTTAGTGTAATAGACAGTTATTGGTATGGCATTGTTTTTAATTATATTTCTTTGATTACTAGTGAGATTAATGATTTTTTTTACATTCTTTGCCATTTTTGTTTGTTCTGTGAATTGTACATTTCTTTAGCCTATATTTTATTGAGTTGTTAGTCAATCTTTAATTGACATATAAGGTCATTTTATATAGTAAGGATAGTAATCTTTTGTCATGTATATTGCCAAAAAATATATTCTTGGGCCTTCAAAATTTGTCTTTGTTGTATGTGTAGTTTAGTAGTTTTTCAAGTTTTTTTTTTCTCTCTCCCTGGGATTGTCTCTACTCTGCCCTACTCCAGAACCAGGTTTTATAGTGGTGTTTGATTCGGCTGTATGTTTATATTTAGGATGCTGTACATCCAAGTCCCTGGGCCACAAAACCTGCCTGAGTTCTGAGTGTCCTGTAATCCCTTTCACCCCTTCTCCCTGCCACTTCCCATCAACTGTTGCTTCTGGCAGTAGGACAACTGTGTATTTCTTTTCCCCCCCATTTAATGAATCTGGCTCTGGTCCTCCATCTCTCCCAGAGCACTTTTCATTGTCTCTTAGCAGTCAAACTACTGGCTGCCACTGTGACAGCGATGAGGGTGGCAGGTTTGGAGCAGGAGACTCCTTTATTTTTAGTTTTTAATTAAAAAATTTATATATTTGTATTTATTTTTTAACTGTGTTTTTGTTTTTGTTTGTTTTGTTTTTTGGAGGGAGGTAATTAGGTTTATTTATTTTTACTTCTTAACGGAAGTACTGGGGATTGAACCCAGGACCTCGTGCGTGGTCCTTTAGTTATGACAATCAGGGAAGACCTCTCTTAGCTAAGACTTTGTAGCTTTGTAATCAAGCATTAGTATGTTCTAAGCCTCAGTGTCCCCATCATCAATAGGTGAGCAGTAATATATGCATTGCTTTTCTCTTGGTTTATTTTTGGGAATCCTTGTCTCAGAGTGTGTCACAACTAGAAGAATAATGTTCTTGTATTTGAATAATAAGAGAATGGTGTGAAAATACTTCATTGTAAGAGATTTGTTTCATCTCTTTATAAATGAAATAATCATAGTGGATCCTTGATGCAGAAATGTACAAGTGGTTGGTCAGGTTTTAATTCTACCCAGTGTGTTGATTCAACATGTGAGTTTTGGAGTCAGTCTGAGTTTGACTCTAGAACAGCCACTTAACTAGCTCTCTTACCTTGGGAAGTTTTTTTTCCTCTCTAACTTTAATTTCCTAAGGTGATCATATCTTACATACGTCAGAGAATTGTTTGAGGTTTAAATGAGGTTTTGTATGTAATGCTTTAGCACACTGCCTGGCACACAGTAAATATTCAATAAATATTAGATTTTATTATTGTGATTATTCCTACTTACTTTCAAATGCAAATATTACTCTTGGGTAGCTCAGTTTCTATTTTGGTACTGAAATCTCTCTGCTTTAGAACCTTAATTGACCCAGTGTAGTAAGATAAAAACGATCAGAAACAGTTTTGAACTCTGCTGTTAACTTGTGTTAATTTCATGATATATCTCCGTATCACTCTGAACCTTAGATTTTGCAATTATCTAGGATGTGTGTAAGAATTAGTAAAATAAAGTACAAGTCACTAAGTCCCCTGGAAAATAAAGGTCTAGAAATAAGTCATGTGGGAAGTACTATTCAAAAAATTTTTTCAAGCATTTTGAGTTCCTTGAAGGAGTGATACTGAGTAGATGAATGTTAGTTGGTATTAGAATTCTTCCTGAATACCCTAAAATGAAGCTCTGAAGCTGAATAGAACATAAATTAGAGGTATCTTCCAATGCTATTATCAAAATAATGAAATGTCTGCATGAAAGTCAGTGTCCATTCACAAGTGCACAGTCATGAGGTTGAAAGCCCATGACTAGAAGTTCCCTTTGTTCCCCTTTTCTCCAACTGCTTTATGGTTTTAACTACAAAGATATACACTCTGTTAACTGTAAGTCCTTTATGAGCCATCATCACATAGTGAAAAAATTTTTTACAAACTCAATTCTTATTATTATATTCAACAGATATAAAATTACATTTTGATAAATATGATCAGAAAAAAAGTAACAGGAGAAAAGGATATAAATGCAAAAACTGTTCATTTTGTACATTAAACACTTATATTGGCAATAGTATAGTGCTCATGTTCTGCTTCTCTCAAAATTAAACTTGGGAGCGTTGATTGATTGATTTCTGTACCAAGTTGATGGAATCTTTTTCTCTTTATGAATCACAGAATGAATTTCTTTGTTTTTAGGAATCTTTGTGTTAGGAGACCTGGGGAGATGATTATTGGGTCTTGCTTTTCATCCAGACTCTGTAAAAGATGATATAGGAAGGAGTTCTTTGAATTCATTTCAACTTAGCTCTCTTGTTTTCTCACTATGAGATGCAGTTTCTCAGTTTCTTCATTTAAGCTGATGGCATCAGATAAAAACATAACTGAATAAAAGCAATTTTTTGGGCAGTGAATTGAGTGTAGACAGCCCTCTGCAAGTCTGGTTGAACCCAACTGTGGATTTTAGAGTATTTAGGTCAGTGGTCTCTAAGGTCCAGGTGGGTGTGGGAGAGGGTATATAAGCACTCTAGGAGATGTGGAAGGAAATCCATTGAGTGGAGGAGTTTTGCTGGTAATTAATTACACAGTCATCTTGTCAGAAGATGATTAGTTTTGTATATTTTTTATTTAATCTGAGAATAGGGTGGGTGTTTTCACAATTGGGAGGAACTGACAGTGTACCATCATCTGTTAGATTGTTTTAGTGTATTTTAACATATTGCAGTTCACATGTGCACAGCTAAGTGGATTTAAAGGGATTTTTGAAAAGAAACTGGATTAAATATAGTTCTAATAATGCCAGCACAAAGGACCAGCAAGAAGATTTAAAAACTGACAGTTCATCTTTCAGTATGCAATCTTTGTCAGCTACATAATGCAGTAAAAATAATACGACAAGATGTCCAAAAAAGTCTGAATTATCAAGACTATTTGAAAATTGAATTTACATATGTTATTTTTAGCAATGTGTCTTCTTGAAAGTTTCTGTAATACCCAGACATTCTTATTCATACTGTTTTTAAAATAGGAGCAAAAGGTTTTTTGAACTATTATAAAAAATAAATACAATTTAAAAATATTGCTGATTAATTTAAAATTTCTTTGACCTATGTTTTACAATGTAACTAAAATGTTACTGCAATAGATGCATGTGTAATATATGTTACATATATTTAATTTTATATTATATATGGATGAATTATAATTAAAAATATTTTACTGATATGCAATCAAAAAAGTTTAGAGACCAGCAACCTGTGAAGTCCTGTGTTCCTCAAAGCAGCATAGGAGAGTAGATATGAGCAGGAACTTTAGGGCTTAACACACCTAGGTTTTGATCCTGTACTTACCATGTACTAGTTGTGTGGACTAGAGCAAACTACTTAATTTCATTCCCATTGGTAAAATAGAGGATATATTGCATGGTTTGTGAGGACTAGATTAACTAATGTTATGAAGTGCTTAATACAAAGTCATAGATACACTCAATGAATGTTAGCTATTTTTGTTGTTATTGTTTTAATTATTATATTATTAGTAATAAAGAGATTGTCCTCTTGGCAGTCTTCCATAAATAAGCTCATGTGTCAGGTACTATCACAATGCAAAGTGAGAAAGAACTAAGTATATTACTAAAGAAGTTAAGTCCTTAAACTTCATGATTGTTGTCAGAAGTAAAGTATTCTATGCATCTGTTTTGGGAGTGTATGTGTGTGTGTAAGGGTCTAGGCTTTGGAGAAAGTGCAGAGTTTATTGTAGAGATTATAGGGGCAAGAGCACAGGAACACACTTGCTCACTTGCCACACTTCTCCCTCAGAGCAACTCTTGTCTCTGTTAGGGTTCTGAAGAGGAGAAATGCGACTGTCCTACAATTTCCTTAGTCTTTGGCCCATTTCCTTTGAATGTAATGGTTTAGCTGTTACAGGTTACCTGTTCCTTTTCTTAGTATGAAGGAAAGTTTCAGATTTGCAGATAAAGCTTCACACATAATCTGGTAAGTGTGGGAAAGTATGGTAGGAAGTGATAAATTTTACTATGCATTGGGGAAAAATAATTTTGTTCATTTGAAAAGACGTTTGATTCTCCTGTGGCTTATGATGTAAAATATATCAGTGTTACAGTGATTGATGGTTAATGTATTAGGGAGAAATGTTTGGAGTTGAGAGATCTGGATTTCAATTTTACCATTTGCTTGGGGCAAGCTTCAGCTTCCTCATTCATAAATTTGGAATCACAGTATCTGCCTTTTGTCAATATTCTTTCAGCTCACATCTGAGAACCTGTCATATGCTAGCACTATGCTAACCACTAGGGATATGTAGATGATAAGACTTGATTTGATCCCAGCCTTCCATGAAAATGTAGTCCAGTAAGGAGATAAACATGCAAACAATTGTAGCTCACTGTATTTAGGGCTATATTAGGAGAATAAGAGTCTGAGTTGACTTAAGGGAATCAGAGAGGCCTTTATGAAGTAAATGGTGCTAATGATCTCTTAAGTTTCCTATTCTTACATTTAAATGGTGCTAATGATCTCTTAAGTTTCCTATTCTTACATTAAAATTCTGATTAGCATGTGTTTCAGAAATTAAGGACTGTTTGGCAAACTAAAAAGGGTAGATATAGGAGGAGTTTTCTTCAGATTTGTTGGTAGCTTCTGATGCTTTCAAATAAAAAAATTACACATAAGTCCTATCTTTTTTGTACACTAAGATTAGAGATATTATAGATAGGTACCTGCAGAAGTCATTTGGAATTAGAATTGTTGAGCAACCTGGAAGATCTCAATTTTTCTTCCTTGTTTTTTCTCATCTCTTTCTTTTGCTTGTATGAGGATATACATTAAGGCCTCACCCTCTGATTTCTTCCTTTAGGTTTTAATCCACCCTTATGGCTTGAACTGTCAATAGAGGTGGGACTGATTTTGTGGAATCTATAGCTTATAGAATTTTATTTGCCTTTATAAGGCAAATAATACAAAATTTTAAACTCCAAATCACCCACAAAAGTTTATATGGAAAGGCAGGAGACCCAGAATAGCCAACATAATACTGAGGAAGAACAAAGTTGGAGGATAGATATTACCTAACTTCAAGATGTACTGTAAAGCTACAGTAATCAAGATAATGTAGTATTGGTGAAAGAATAGACGAATTAGATAATGAGATGGAATAGACAGCCCAGAAACAGACCCATGTAAATATAGTCAGCTGATCATTGACAAAGAGGAAAGGCAATTCAATGGAGAATTGAATTCCATTTCAGTTCTTTTCAATATGTTGTGCTGGAAAAACTGGACATCCATAAAAAAAAAAGGAGAAAGAAATAGAAACAGATCTTTCACCTTTCACAAAAGTTAACTCCAAGTGAATCATAGACCTAACTTAAAATACTAAACTATGAAACTTCTAGAAGATAACATAGAAAAAAAATCTAGGTGACCTTGGATTTGATGATGAGTTTTCAGCTATAACATTAAAAGCATGATCCATGAAATGAAAAATTGGAAGTCGTACTTTGTTAAAAACTTCTTCTCTTTGAAAAATACTGTTAAGATAATGACTACATTGGTTCAGAAATACTCTGAATTCTTAATTTTTAATTAGGACTAATATAAAATGTTATTTTTGATTTGTCAAAAAATTATCCTTCCCATTCTCTATGCATACACTGTGGTATGTATTTCAAAAGTGAAATTGCTGAGCCTCCAAAGATATTATTAGAAAATTCTGTTTTATGAAAGGGAAAATGACTAATAGTGAAGATTTGAAGGAAGCTTTATGAATCTTTTTGGTAATTTTAATAGATTTTTTTTTTGGGCTTCCTAATCCATTAATAAAGGAAAAATGGAATAAAAATGTAATTTTTCTTGTCATCAGAATTTAAGTAAAATGTTTATTTTATCCAGTAAAAGCTTTATTTTCAATCACCAATTTCTATTTGCCCTGAACATATTTTCTCAAGATTACTATTTTCTCAATTCATTTTGTGAAAATAGGACTGTATACATTCTTGTATAGATGAGTCTTACTCCTCCATAAATCTTCCCCTTTCCAATGCATTGAAGTCATATTTTATGTTGGAAGGAGGGAGGATGCTTATTATTACATACTCCTAAAGCAAAGAGGACATGGTATACCTGTCAAAGGTACACACCCTGAGGAGCAATTACCACATTTGTGCTGAGGCTGCTGCTCTCTTCTCTTCAGAGAGGAATTTGCGCTAAAGAGCTGACCAGGAGCTGAGAATGCGATCTCCTTTTCAGGTGGTCCTAGTTCAAAGTATATGTGCTAAACAGAAAACAGTACAGGAAGCTAATGCTATGCCTTTTTCTTTTAAAATATCTTCAAGATTATGTTCTCTTAGGAGAAAAATCCCCAAACTAACATCCTTGTGTCTTTGAGTTGGATAATTCTATTTATGATGTTTAAGAGATGTTTGCTTATGACATAAACTCATTTGCTACCATATGATTTCTGGAGAACAAATTGGTCTACCTTTCTTAAATATTTTTAAAACTATTTATTGAATTAAAGTTGACTTACAATATTATATTAATGTCAGAATTCACAACATAGTGATTCTATATTTTTATAGATTACACATCATATAAAGTTGTTATAAAATATTAGCTGTACTCCCTGCACTGTACAATACATCCCTGTGAGTTACTCATTTTATAACTACTAGTTTGTACCTCTTTATCTCCTTCACCTATGTCACCCATCCCTCTGCCCCTCTGCCCTATAGTAACCACTAGTTTGTTCTCTGTATCTGTGAGTCTGTTTTTGTTTTGTTGTATTTGTTCTTTTGGTTTTGTTTTTAGATTCCACATATAAGTGATAACATATAGTACTTGCCTTTTCTGTCTGACTTATTTCACTAAGCATAATACTCTCCAGGTCCATCCATGTTGTTGCAAATGACAAGATTTCTTTTTTTTTTAATGACTGAATAATATTCCATTGTGTAGGTATATCACACTTTCTTTATCCATTTATCTGTTGATAGGCACTTAGGTTGCTTCTATATCTTAGCTATGGTAAGTAATGCTGTTATGAACATCAGGATGCATATATATCTTTTCAAATTAGTGTTTTTCTTTTCTTCAGATAAATACCCAAGGGTGGGATTGCTGGATTATATTAAAGATTTTTTATCCACATTTCCCCCTGTACTTGTCATATCACTCTCTCCAGAATTCTTTTTCCTCCATGTGAGTATGTTAACAGAACCTGATTTTCATGGGACCATACACAACCAGTCTCATCCAGTACTGATGTTTACTTCTATTTTTTCTAACTTAATTGTCTTATCTGTGATGAATCCATTTTTTTTTTTTCGTGTGCTGGTAATACTCAGCCTAGTGTATGGAAACATTTTTTTTTATGTCATCTTCAGACTTTTTTGTAGATTAAGTGAATGGAAGAGAAGAATAGAGCCCATACTTGTTATGGAGGCAAAACACATTCTGGAGTATTTGGGGGATACTGAATGCTGCCACTTTTATTTTTCTCTTGAGAAGAAGAGGCAATAAAAGTCAGGCCCTGGCATAAGAACTTCCTGTTTAACCTTATCATTCCATTGTTGGAGTCATTGCATTTTCAGCTGTGAAATAATCCATTATACCCTGTGCCAGTTGGGAATGACTCTTTTGTTTGCCTGGCTATAGTCATCATTTCAGCATTTAGTCCTCTAGGCAAGAATTCCAAGAGACTCATAAAAAGCTATCCAGATAAGCATTTTTTCCAAATTAAATATAAGTTTACAGCTGGGAGTATTATTAGGAATCAGATCCAACCCTGGCATGTTATAGGTGGATAAACTGAGGCTACTTAATTAAGGTTACATAGTTGCCTAGGTGGGACTAAAATCCAGGCTTTGGATTTTTAGGTTCATTTCTCTTGCCACTACACTTCAAATGCTTTCTCTCTCAGAAATTAAATAACTGCTGTCTAATTGGAAAAGACACAATTAAAGAATATTTCACATATGTAATACAAAATTTTTACTGAGGTGCTGCTCTAATGCAGAGGCAGGTACTTGCAATATGGAGGTAAATATGTCAGTGTTTCAGCCACAGATGAGCCAACCGTCTGTTAGTGCAATTGGGAAATCTGTGGCAACACAAGGAGGTTAAGTGCTCCACTCTCACATGTGGGGATCCAGAGTACCATTGCCTGGGAAATAGGGAAATACTTCATTTTACCTGAGTCTTGAAGGAATAATATGAATTGAAAATGCATGAGAGGGTGCAGTTTAATTTTATTGAAAATGTGACACAATTTAGCCATTTGTGGCCTACTTAGGCTTCCAAGACCCTGTGGTAAAGACATCACTTACAAGAGCATCCAGTTTAAGAAATCACTTCACACTAAGAGGATTAAAGCTACAGGATAAATCCAAGAGGGACTTTGAAATTCTCTTTAGGTCATTTATTTTTGGTGGCTGGGTGGTAGTTGCCAATATGTAATGATTAGGTTTTAGTCATAGATAATGGAGGAAAAAAATCTGTTTTATGTTTGTATTTTTAAAAAAATTATAATTGTTTATCTAGGTGCTAATATAAATTAGCCATGAAATATTATATAGAGAGAAATTAGAAGAGGTTTCTAAATAGGGGCATACTGTGTTACTAAAATAAACTTTTTTTCCCCTTTAAACAGTGTCTCCTCTTTTTCTTGTAGCTTGCTGCAAATCACTTTCAGTATACCCTCTCTTTTAGTCTGACGTTACAAAATCTGTGGTTAATACTTTTTTGCTAATCAATCTGAACACAATAAGCTTTTAACAGACTCTCAAATCCTCTTAGCACAAGTCTGTTTTCCAACTGCCTAGTTTTGTGTTAACTGTATTTCCTTGTTCTCAAGTGTTTCCTGTCTTGTAGCTCAAAATGACAGTATCTTCTTTTAACTTTTTAGTAGCTCTCAACTGTTTCTTAAAGAGGAGATATAGAATGTTATTGTCTAGTTCAGCTATTAATTAATCATTCATCTAGAGAGGAATATAGCCTGTTTTCATTTTACACGAGTAACATCTATATTTTATGTCTTCTTTGAAAAAGCAAAATAAATTTAAGCTGCTAAGAGGTCTCCTTATCGTTAGTTCTATCTTGCTTCTTGATGGAATATTAATATTTATTGAAGGTTAGTGAGATGCCCACTTAAGATGAGTCCAGTAAATACTTAGTGTTCACTTTGTTACCCTTTCTGATTCCAAGAAAACCAGACAAGCTAAGTATGCAAGTCTCTGGGAGATACAGAGACTTTTTGTTGAATTTTCATTCAGAAGCTATTACATTGGCGTTCCATTACAACGCCAATAATATGCTGTTGGGATTCTGAGTAGTTTTTTATCAGTCATTTATTAACTGAAAATCAAATGTATAAAAGGTGCAATGCTAGGAGCTATGGAGAAAAAGAAGTTAAATATATATTCTTGATTTCCAGGGTAGCTAATTCAAACTGTCAAATATAGATCTAAGAATAAATGCCAATATAAAAATATCATTAAAAATGACAAAGTTAATAGGAAATGTGAAATTAAATTGTTACAATTTATGCTTAGCATTTGTTGAGGTACAGGAGAACATGGTTCTTTTGGGAAAGGAATTTATGGGGAGAGCATTAACTCATTTTCTAACTTAGCTGAGAAATGATAGGGGCTAGAAAACCATTGGCAGAAAAGTTTTTAAAAATTGCGATGTCAGTATAGAAACTGATTATTATATAAAGATAAAGTTAACCTTTCAGAACTAGTGGGTCTGTTTAAAGGAAAGTTTAAATATTCTGTTTTGGAAGATGCCTAGACTACTATCAGATTAATGTCAGAGAAAAGGACATGTTCTAGAACAATTAATGAAGAGTAGCATATTCTTAATATGTAGGAGTCAGAAAGGCCAGAGGACTAGAATTCTGGCATTAACATCAACAATGGGGCTTTGGAAAGTAAATTCTTTAAGCCTCAGCTTCCTCAGCTATAATTGGGGATAATAATAGTATTTCTTTCAGAGGGTATTGTGAGGATTAAGTAATAAATATACTTAGGACTTAGCACAGTGCCTAGTTCATAGTAAAGCTCTCACGGAAATGGCAACCATTATAAATATTATATAACCAAAGCTTAGGAAAAATAGAAGGGGTTTAAAATATAATAATATTATTTTAAAACTTTTGCAATGTTTTCTCTTATACTAAAATCAAAATTGCTCTTCTTATACAAGTTCATGAGAACCTTAGTACTTTAGTTAGCTGGTACAGGTTAAAAAAAAATGGTTGGTGAGAGAGGAAATCAAGATGGTACAGTAGGAGGATGCTGAGTTTACCACCCCCAACAAATGCATCAAAAATACATCTACATGTGGAGAGATTCTCACTTTAAACAAACTGGAGACTGGTAGACAGACTCTTATATAACCAAAGCTGTAAAGAAAGATCCATACAGAGTTGGTTAGGCAGGAATGGGAAGCAGTCACGTTGAGACATGCACCCCTAGGAGAGGACATGGAAAATGAGGGGATTACATGGGCTTGGAGAACTCCCTGGGGAGTGAATGGTTTGAACCCTATGTTGAACACAGCAGCCATGTGGTCCGACACTGGGAAGATGAGGTTGGAGGCCAGTAGGACTAACAGGAAGGCTGTAAGAAGCCTAGACTGGTAAAGAGCATGCACTTGCTTGCCTTCTGGGAACAAGGTGGAGGAAGCAGATTGAAACAGCCCAGGATTCTGGAAAGTTTCCCACCACTGCCCTAGGGCATGCTCCAGCCTATGCTAAATGCCTGCTCTGGTCCCTCTAGCTCCAGCCTAGCTCCCCATTAGGGTGAAGGCTGCTGTTGCTGAAGAGAATGTGCCATTGAGGGGTATGGAGCCAGCTCTGACCCAGCCCTGCAATTGAGCAGGTGAGGGTGTTCCTTACTGCTATTTATGGAGGCAGCAGATTGGGAGTGGTCTGGAGCTCTGACTATTGTGCTGGGACTGCCGCAGCATGTGCTCCAGCCTGCACCAGATGCCCATGCCAGGTTCTTTTGCTCCAGTGCTGCTCCACTCTGGGGTGAAGATACATTGCTGGGAGGGGGAATAGTACAACTTAGAGGATACAGAATCAGCTCAGGCTCCATCTTCATGTCTCTGCTTCAGCACCTTGGGACCCAGCCCCACCCCTGATATGATTTTAATGGCCAGGGGGCATAAGACAAGCCCAGCTCATGCCTGGATTTGGCTCTAGCCCCTCCATCTTCAGCCTCACCTCCCATCAAAGTGATAACTGCCAGCATCCTTGGAGGAAGACATGACCCATCCTCGCTTCAGATCTAGCTCTCCCTCAAAAGCCACTGAGCACATGTAGACTGATTAGAGATGCTTCCACAAGGACATGCCTGTAAGACCAGGATAAGTAACTGTCTCACCTAATTTATTAGAGGAAGAGAAAGTTAAGCAAACTTACAAGATAGGAATTTGTTTCAAATGAAAGAATAAGAAAAAAAAAACAACCCTGAAAAAAGAGCTAATGAGGCAGAGACAAATAATTTACTGGATAAAGAGTTCAAAGTAATAAGAATGCTAAGTGAATTAGGGAAAAGGATAGTGGGAGTTTTCACAAGGAATTAGAAAATATAAAAAAGAACCAGTTAGGGCTGGTTCAATACAGTAACTGAATACAATACAATAACTGAAATGGAAAACAGACTTGAGGAAATTAACAGCAGACTATGTGATACCAAAGAACATATATGTGATCTGAAAGACAGAATAATGGAAATCACCCAATTATATCAACAAAAAGAAAAACAAATTAAAAAAAAAAAACAAGAACAGTTTAAGGGACCTCTAAGACATCATGTGTAGTAAAATTTACATTTTAAGGGTCCCAGAAAAAGAGAGAGAGAAAAGGGTCAAAAATGCATTTGGGTAATTTGATAAGGATCTCATTAAACCTGTAGATTGCTTTGGGTACTATAACCATTTTAACAATATTAATTCTTCCAATCCAAGAGCATGGGATATTTATTTCTTTGAATCATCTTTGTTTTCCTTTATCACTGTTTTATAGTTCTCAGCTTATAAGTCTTTCACCTCCTTGGTCACATTTATTCCTAAGTATTTTATCTTTTTAATACAATTTTAAAAGAGACTTTTTTTTTTGCTTTCCTTTTCTGGTATTTCATTGTTAATGTAAAGAAGTGAAACAGGTTTCTGTACTTAAGTGACTATCAGTTTAAAACAAGTAGATATAGATATAGGTCCACATATATGAACCCCATAGTATCCACAAATCAAAAACCTACGATACACAAAAACTAGAGGGAAAGGAGCACAAGCATAACACTAAAGAAAATCAACAAAACACAGAATATATCAGTAATCACTTTAAATGTTAATGATACTCCAATCAAAAGATAGACTGGCTGATTAAAAAAAAAAAGCCCATCTATATGTTGCTTATAAGAGACTCACTTCAGAGCTAAAGGCACACATAGGTTGAAAGTGAGGGGATTGAAAAAGATATTTCATGCAAATAGAAGTGACAAGAAAGTGAGGGTGCAACACTTATATCAGACAAAGTAGACTCTAAAACAAAGTCTATAACAAAAGACAAAGAAGGGCGGTATAATAATAATGAGATCAATACAAGAAGAGGATACTATCCTGGTTAACATGTACCCAATATGGGAGCACCTAAATATATAAAGCAGATATTAACAGATGTAAAGAGAGAAGTTGACAATAATTCAATAATAATAGGGAACTTTAACACCCCACTTACATCAATGGACAAAT